>NC_141694.1:661980733-664380733 GCF_964263255.1 Lissotriton vulgaris
TAACATCCAGACCAGTATTGACACACATACAGCAGTGAACTTGTACATCACATTTCCAAATACACTTTTAAACAATTGGCTACATATTCAGATGTGTATCTCAATGCAACAATCTGCCCTATGTGCATGGTTAGGTGACATTTAAACTATGTATTCTGTCTGAATTGTGCTCACCTGCTCCTTTGGTGTGCCGTACACCTGCTTGTACGGGGTAAGGACCTTGTCTACTAGTGTCTGCAGCTCCTCTGGTGTGAAGGCAAGGGCCCTGCTCCTTGTATATCAAGACATTGTAGTTCCCAGAGGATGTGAACAGCAGCAGACAGATGGGGAGGTCTGTAGAAGTGCAGGTTCTGAAGGCAAGTGATCTGTATTGCAAAACGCAAGACTTATATCTAAACCACATAGGCAGTCTTTTGTGTGGGCAGTCAAATGGATAGGTCCGCATTTTCTGCAGTCGTCCAATGGGTTCAGTTGCGACTCACAAAATAGCAGGCGGTCTGCGAGTAAGATTACTACATTAGCAATGGAAGTATACTGCGTCGGTCTTCAATGTAGGCAGACAGAATCAGCAAGCCACAACTGTTACTATAACAAGTTACAGCCTATGGCTGTGTCCATCTCGATTCTGAACCACCTATTATGACTTTTGAATGAAGGTTCGGTTGGTGACAAAAACGTGCAAATGTTGTAGTTTTGTACTACACCATGCAGACAGTACAGTGTCTGATTTTCAACTTTCTCTCAGACAGTATGCGGCCCATGTCCATTAACAGGTGGAAATACACCATATAACAGTTTTGGAAGCTACTTTCACCCAGTGTGTGATCTGTGTGATGTCCTGGTGGTAAGGGGTGTGTGCCTGATGTACAGAATCCTACCTTCCCAGAGGGCCAGTACACTCAAAAGTTCCAGAACCCTACTGAGGCATTGAAAATAAATAGGACATTGTAAGTGGTCTTTGTGTACTATACTAAAGTGTACATCTGCATATTAAGATAGATGTACATTGTCAATGGGTTGTGTATGTCATTTTATGTGCAATGCAAACATGACAACATGACAGTTTCTACTATGTAGTGTTTGTCTGCATGAAGTGCTGAGTGAACTGCAAGATGTATGTGGTGTACAAGATGCGATACATAGCATGATCCTACTGTGTTTATGACAGAAGTTGCTCAGTCATCAAAAATACCAAAGTCATGTGTTCTTGGCTTGTGAGATTTGGATTATGTCCTGCTTGATTTTGCCCAAAAAATAGTGACATGAGTCTAGTGTACTTTCCTTTCTGTGTAACTTTACATTTGAGACATATTCAGAAATGACACTTATACTCTGGGATGTTTAGAATCTTTTTGTTCTGTGAAATCTGGTTTGCACTGCCATGGACTATCATGTTTGGTACTTGGCCTTTGGTGTTTGTCTAAATAAAAGTTGATGGTGACATTGTGAACTGACACCTACCGTGTTTACACTCCACACAGCGGTATCGCAGAGGAGCTGTAAGACAGCCTCCCGTCTTTAGGCCCTTTCCTGACCTGAAAACCATGGAAGAGAGGGGCATGATCAGAAATTTCCATCTCAATAAGGCGACAATAAATGATTTGTGTTAGCAGTTGGCAACTTTATTGCATCCATATCACTACTATTCTCCATCACTGACATCCAAAGTTAAGGTGATGGCAGTACTGCATTTCTTGGCCACAGGGTTGTTCCAGTACACAGTGGCAACATCTGGCGGAATGTCCCGGCCTATGTTTAGCAATGTACTTTGGGATATACTGCAGGCATTGATCAGACACATGGACAGCTAAATCAAGTTTCCCAAACCAGGGGAATTGACCAATATCAAAGCTGAATTTTATGGGTTTGGACGAATCCCACATGTCATTGGAGCAATCGATGGGACACATATTGCATTGATTCCACCACAGGCCAATGAACAAGTATATCGGAACAGGAAGTGCTTCCACTCAATCAACATACAGGTGGTGTGTTTGCCAGATATGTGTATTTCCCACATATTCTCCTGGAATGATGTGCCTGATCACCGTTGCCTGCTGCATGCTCCACAACCTGGCAATTAGGAAGAACATCCCTCTGATTGCAGATTAAGGAGACCAGCAGGTACCACCCACTGATGATCCGGGACTGGGCAAAAAAATCAGTGGTGAGTAGGAAGGAGTTGACCTGCACTTTGCCATCTGACCCTTTCTTGCCTTTCTTTGGATGACCCACCCCATGTTTGTGGGGGAAAACAACAACTGTAGGGTCCTGGGGTACTGAGGATTCTCCACCAGACTCAGCTTCCCTCCATGTGGCTTGTTCAGATATGGAAAGCCCAGATGGAGACGTCCTACATGGAGGGATACTTGTCTGTGAAAATGCCTGGCAGATGGTTTTACTGATCTCCCACAGCACCCCTATGACCTCGTCCATTTGCTCATTGAAGTGCTCAAGTCTTGGGTCTTGGGATGCATGCAGTTGTTCAATGTTCTGAAGGTGTTCAGAAACCAGGAACATTGCTCCCTGGTATGCCTCATAGGCATCCAGTACCTGGGGGAGGTTGGCCTGGCTATCAATGGCACCAGCTGTTTGCCGACATATATCCACATGTCCCCTGCCACCACCCCTACACCCACAGGCTGGCTAGGTGTGTGCCTGGACAGTTGAGCATGATCCTTCTCCCTCATTGGTTGGGTTTGTGTTCGTCAACTCGAGTGGACAGTACTGCTGTTTTGATGTTGTTGCCTATGGTTGATTGTGTATTTGTTGTTGTGATAGGGGTCAGCTGTGTGTTTGTAGCTGAGGTTGAGGTTATTGCAGTGGATCCTGCTGGACTTGCTGTTACCATCTGCTGAGCCAAACCTGATGGGTCAAGTTCTTCCTCCTCGTCCAAGGGTACAGGAGAGCCTTCTTCACTGGGGAGCTCAGTCAGGTTTGGAGGCTGAGTCTGGCTGGTTTCTTCACTCGGCATGGAGCTGTTCCCAGATCACCCTGTTGGTACAGATATGGAACAGTCACATATGTGATTATACTTTGTACCTCAACTAGTACAGATTCAGTGAATCACTGGATCCTGAAACAGTGTTAGACTGATGAATTGGCACTTATCCCTATGATGTTAGCCTTTATTTGACATTACCAGTGCAACTTTATCATGCTGTGGATTATGGTCTTGCTCCACCTCTTTGCTGATATGGTCATGTTCTCAAATTTTATAGACACATGTCTGCTGACATTGATTTGTGCCTGACACTCTGTAGATGGTACTTGGGAATTAGTGAGCTCCACATCTAAATAATTACCATGGCATACATACTCCTCAATTAGAAATTTTGTTTTTTGTTTTTCATGTTAGCTGTGCATGGTCTCTGTAGCACCAGGCACATTAAAACTACAGCCTGTACAGTTTGTGTACTTTCCAGTAAAATGTATTCATGGTGTGAGTGATGGTATCATTCTTTTCTATTCAAGAGACTGGGGTATATCAGACTAAGTAGGCATATGTGTATGTGTATAGCATTGCGTATAAACAGCTCAGTGATGTTTACATTACACTCCATAGTTAGATGTGAGGTAAATGGTTTTGAAGGTACATTACAGGTGACGGTTTCTGTGAGCTTGTGTTAGAAGGCCTTCTGGGATGTGTGGTCATTTCTAACACCCCCCCCCCACTTACCAATGACATCCTGCCAGTGAGGGAGAGTGGAGATTTTGAGATGGCTGACCCAGGTGCCTGTAGTTTGCAGTAGAAGGCCTGCTGGGATGTGTGATCAGTGCAGAGGGTCCATCCTTCCACCCAGCACAGCCAGACCATCTGGGCCTATTGCTATCTGTCAGTGAGGAAGAGTGAAGCAGAGATGGCTGACCCAGGTGCCTGTAGTCTGGTCATTTCTAACACTCCTCCCTCCCCCCCTACTTGGCCACTGACTTCCTGCCATTGACGGGGAGTGTAATAGCAAGATGGGTGACAGAGGTGTGTGGAGTGTGGAGTAGAAGGCAGGTATGCTGGGATGTGTGGTCAATTCTATCACTCCTCCCTACCCCCCACTTGACCAGTGACTTCCTGCCAGTGAGGGAGAGTGAAGATTGAGAGATGGTTGACCCAGGTGCCTGTAGTTTGGATTAGAAGCCTGATGGGAGTTGTGGTCAGTGCAGTAAGTCCTCCTCCCACCTAGCGCAGCCAGCCCACCTCGGCCTAATGCTTCCTGCCAGTGAGAGAGTTTGAAGATAGAGAGATGGCTGACCCAGGTGCCTGTAGTTTGGAGTAGACGGCCTGCTGAGATATGAGGTATTTTCTAACACTCCTCATTCCCCCCACTTGACTAGTGTCTTCCTGCCAGTGAGGGAGACGGGAGATGGAGAGATGGCTGACCAAGATGCCTGTAGTTTGGAGTAGAAGGCCTAATGGGAGTTCTGGTCCGTGCAGTGAAGCCTCCTCCCACCCAGCACAGCCAGCACACCTGGGCCTATTTGTTCCCACAAGTGAGGGAGAGTGAAGATGGAGATTTGGATGACCCAGGTGCCAGTAGTTTGGAGTAGAATGCCTGCTGGGATGCGGGGTCAGTGCAGTGACTCCTTCTCCCCATAGAACAGCCAGCCCACCTGGGTCTATTGCTTCCTGCCATTGACGGGACGTTGCGAGGAGAGATGGCTGACACATGAGGCTGTTGTTCTTAGGTGGAGTGTGAGTGGCAGATGGTAGGTATAGTCCTTTCTTGTTGTGAGATTTAATTATTTGATGAAGTGGTTGGTATTGCGTACCTGAGATATACGTACTCTAGTAAAGGGACATTTTTGGGGAATGTTGACAGATGTTGTTGGCGCCATGTTGGGCCTACATGTAGACATTTGCAAATGTGATTGTTTGGGTCATTTTGGATGTTCAGTGCAGGTATTCTGATAGTCAGCATTAGTTACACAGATACAATACTTTGGCTACTGCTTCATTTAAAAAAATCATACTTCCTGAACTTGGGCCATTGCAGTTATGTGTGCTAAGGTGTCTTGGCTGACTTGTGGCTGATGTTTTGTGGACACTTACCAGACTCCATTCCTTCAGTTATTCCAAAAAAGCTCTCCGGCCTCATGATGGCATGCACCTTCTCCTTCCAGTCAGTAAAGGGTGGCTCGGGAGATTAAATAATTATCAATTAAAAATAACTTTTATTTGATTGTTACTTAACTTCCCATCCTATATACCTACAAACCTTGTAGGCTACACCTAAAATATAAGTAAAATAAATAGTTATAGCACATTTACATAATAAATAATCAACAAAACAATTAATTAACAATAAATAACATATTGTTAATTAATTATTACTTCGGGCCGATTTGGTCTTGGCGGTCTTACCACCGTCCTCCGCTGTGGGAGGGCCAAGTAATCGGCTGAGTCAACGGTCTTTTGCCTGCTGTATTTAGATGCATGCAGGCTGTAACGCCATCCGCGTCGACAGAGTGTTTCTTGCCGCGGTTGCTGCATACCTCCGCCAATGCAGCAGACTCCAATGCTGGTGAATACTACTCCATAGCCATCAGGGCGGCGGGTCCTGCATCGCTGGTTTTGATTTCACAGTTGTGCTGGCGGTCAAATAGTGGCAGTTCCCAGGCGGAGGGAGTCTGTTGCAGTAGGCACTCAACAATGCACCACCACTGTGGCCATTGGATGGATGGAAGTCCAACACACCTAATTGCCACTGGCCAAATGGAAACATCCGCATACCACACTATAAAACAAATCCCATTTCAGACCATGTTCCTTTGCCATTCCAGCTGCACCCCAACTTTTGATACCAGTCAAGTGAGGCTTTTGTTTCTATTCCCTCTGTCTCCTGTCCCTTGATCTCCTTTCATTTAGTACCTTGTGGTCAATTATCTATTTTCATTTCATTTTTTTGCATAATCCAGGCCACATAAATCCATGTTTTACAGAAGGAGAATTGTCAGTCATGGTGGATGAAATCCTAGAGTAGACCCACAATTGTTTGGAGCCCAATTCCAAAATACAACCCTATCCCAGAAAATGCAAATGTTGGCTAGAATCGTCAACATAGTTAATGCTGTAGAAAACAACCTGCGCACACAGGAAGAAATTAGGAAGAGGTGGAATGACCTTTGGGGGAGGGTATGTTCCCTACTTCCAGGAATTACCTTAGGCCAACAGGATGGTGGTGGTTCTCCAGGCCCCCATTACAACTCATTCCCTGGAAGGAGAACGTTTTGCATATCTTACATACTGAAGGCTTGACGGGAATACCTGATGGAGTGGAGTCTGGTAAGATTCACTTTGCAAAGTCTCAATAAACCTGAAAGAACCTGTTTGTTCTCAACTTACCTCTTATCAATGTGTCTTTCACACATTTTCTTCACATACAAACCTCAGAGTATCAGTATACAGTAAACTTATATTGTTTGCATAAATGTTTTGTGTTGTATCTAAGATTAGAGTTGTTAATCTCCATTAGATGTCAAATGATGGTATCAAGCCTGTAAATGTTACAACACCAAATAACCCATTTTGTGTGTCAAAATGTAAATGTCTGGCCTATTTCCCACAGGTATTTACCACTGACCATTTTGCAAGTGTTGGGATGTTTCCTTACAAATGACTACAACTACCATGATGCACAAAAAAATATTGCTATATCATGTTGCTCACTCACTCTTTCCTAACAGATATCAACATATGTTAAAGTATCATATAATGGTCAATCTCTATTCAATGCTCTCTCCTGAAAATGCTCTGTTATTTATTGTTTGCTGTCCTATTCTTAACCAATCATATTGATGTCATGAGTTTCACTAATCAAACGGTATTGATACTACAATTGTTATGGATTCTAAATACAATGCAGGATATAAGTACTAAGAGCAAATATTGACTCTGCTCTGTGAACATGATGTCTAATGCCAAACATCTATCCGAGTAGTGAAAATGTATGTTTTGAAGTCAGCTAGGCCATAGACTTATTGTCAATTACACATTTCACCTCTCCACAGTGCTGGGTCGAATGATTAGGAGGTGGTAGGTCTTCAGGGTATCTACATTGTTTGTCACTAAAGATTTGAATGTATAATACACACTTTTACTAATAAGAATGTTCTCTCCATTTCTCAATAAGTCACACTGGCAAAGCACGTAAGCAGGTTCCACCCACTGAACAAACCTCCATTCCTGCCCAGGAACAAGACTTCAGTGAGGACAGCATTTCTGGTGATATGGAGGAGCTTGAAGAGCCTTATACATCTGGTCAGTCTGGGCAGACAGGTCTAGTGACACTCCCTGTACCCACACAGATACCTTCCTCCCCTGCTGTGATACCTCAACAACCCAAACACTCCACCTCCTGTGTTTCTCCCATTGTGAGACCAATCATGTGCTCCCCTTTCATGCATGATGTTGAGCAAAAACCACCACCACCGGCATCTAGACCACACCACCACCACCGGCATCTCACCCAGAAATGAGTCAGATAGGTCCCACTAGAGCAAGGGCACAAGATAGTGGGGGTAGGGGCCATGGGAGAGTGTGTGTGGGCCAGCATACAGAGTCCACTGTGGTCACTGACACCCACACCACCGTCTGCAAAGTCTTGGGAATCTACCATCAGTCCCAAGACATAAATGGGCCAGGTATTCACTGAGCTTCGGGAGATGAAGCAGCTGCAGAGGGAGCACAGCCACCAGAAGGAGGCCCATAACTCCAATATGGGCTCCCTGATTGAGGTGTTGCAGGACATTTACATCCACATGTACAGGGCTTTCCCAGCACCATCTACACCTTCCTGTTGCCCTGCAATAATAAGGCCCTCCACATCGGCCGCAGCCACAGGAAGGGAGGCCTGCCACTGGAACAACCACCTGCAGCCCCCGCCCATGCTGCTGTGGATCACCCCCAACACAAAGGGGAAGATCATCCAAATCACTAGGAAGTAACTATGGCAAGCCCTCTGAAACTGCCAGCAAGAAGCCTTGATGCTAATATACTGTATTATGTGTCTACCATTCACTCTGGGAATGATTTCTGAACACATTTGCCTTTCTGATGACAGTTGTATTTTGGATATTGGGCTTTTAACAATTCTGGCTCTACAACTATGGCTTCATTCATCATGACTGACTTCTCCACTTTTTGATTCGCTTTTGATATGTTCACCCCCTTTAATTTGATGAAGTTTAGTGCAATACATTTATTGTGAAACATTCTTACACTGTTGTTGCATATCTAAACTCTATCAATGCATTTGTTTCCTTCCATCATAACTTGACAAAGACAAAAACTTCACGATTGCATTAGCATAGATGATTTTGAAGTAGGTTATGTTTATTTCATGTTCACAAATATTACTTCAAATGTTTCCATTACATCTAATAATCATCTACTACAAGGTTCTCCAAAGTTGGTCCTGGAGGGCAGGATCTATGCCAGATTTTTAGCATATCCCTATTAAGATAAATGTATTTATCTTAAAAGTCTGGCATGGATCCAGCCCTTCAGGTTCAACTTTGGAGAACCCTGATCTACTATGTTAATTCCATTGGACCAATACTTGTAAGTCAGCATTTGCAATAAAATTAAAATCCATACATTATACTAATATTCAGTGCCACTTTGCACAGTTCCAGTTCAAGACCTTGCCAACATTAAAGGAGGGGATATGTCCAATACAATTCAATAGCATAGGCAAATTATCATTGATTCAGGTCATTAGCTGTAATCAGATCTTCTGGGTCACATAAAGAATCCTACCTCAAAACATACCAAGAGATAAAACCTACTTAGATCAATATAGGGTCCTGGCCCCTGTTGTTGTTCACAAGAGACAAACCCATGGCAGCATGACATTCTGTAAACACAGGATCATTCCAAACCACTATTGCAGTATTTTCTTGGAATGTCACAACAAGTTCCAGTGGTAAGCCACAAAAAGTATGTCCCACGATGAAGTGACACATCAGCAACTACATAAACTTTACACATGAGGATTTCACCAATGTGAAGGTAGATATTCATGATTTGCCTCCACTATCATTTGTGTTTTGAGCAAATGATGGCCCACATATTAATTTAGTGTCAAACGCAACAGAGAACAATGTAATCTTCAAATCTTCCATTTAATCACAGTGCGAGTTGCCTTGGTACATGGTTTGTACATCCACAGTCTTTGTCTATCTTTCTTAGGATCAACACAGGTGTCCTTTGTACTTAGAAACAGCAACATATACCACCAAATATCACAACTCTGAATGGTCAAAATGAAGATGACATGATGGAGAAATCTGAAACAGAGCCAAGAAAAATACATTACCTAACACACAGTGATTTGGTACACCTTAGCATGTGAGTAGAAGAAGGCTCCACCAGTTTTATCCAGACAACATCTGGCCTTTTGGATCCCAAAAGCTCACTCCACTGGCGGCTGTGATCTTCCAAGGGCCTCCTTTAAGTGGACTTCCCCTGGTGCTGTGGGAATACTCAGTGGTGCCAACAACCATGGTGGGTTGGGATAAGCTGAGACTCCTACAGGAATACAAAAAACTGAGCATAACATAATTTAAGAATATTACCCTAGAACTTACCCAAACAATAACATGACAGATTGTACTTACCAACAAGCCAGGCCTTCTTGGGTCTAAGTTGTGACATTTGCGGGGGAATGTTGCTGTTCTGTAGTACAAATGAATCATGGACAGAGCTGGGGAAATGAGCACAGATGCTTGTGATGTTCAAAGCCCGTAAACAGACAACTTGCATGTTGGCTGAATGTATGTTCATTCGATTCCAGTAGATCAGTTCACTGGTGAATGGTAGCACTAGGCAATATGTGTGACATCAATTGCTCCAACCACATGTGGTAGGCAACCGAAACCATAAAAGTCCCCCTTCACATTCGCCAAATCCTGCTGCTATGGAATTTGAATGCAGCAGTTGAAGTGTCTCATCATTGCAGAAATAACTTCTTGGAGCACACCACTGAAAGCTAGATGTGACATTCCACCAGATACTGCCACAGTGTATTGGAAGGATACTGTGGCAAAAAAATGAAGTACTGCCATTAGTTTCACAATTGGTGCAATACACGTGGGATTTCTGTTGTGAGGCTGAAGATCTAGATCCAGCTGATGACATAAACCCAATATTGTTTGTCAGTTCAATCTGAACTTCTTTTTATTATGCCTTTCCTCTATGGTGGCACAGTCTGTAAATGGTCGGAACACCTGAGGTTGGTGTATCATCAGTGTTCCAGGGTTCCTACGCCTGTATGGGAAGTAAGTATTGGACATTTGCAACTTTTTCAACTGCAACATATTTGATATTTAACAATAAAGTAATTTACACCTACAAAACATAGATGTTGTAACTACAATTTGAAATCACACATTTGTTTGTTGTACTTTAGTCTAACACATAGCCTTAAAAGCCTTAAATGGATAGCAATATAATGAAATGTGTAAATCATACATTTCAAATGTATAATTTAGATATTTAAACGTATTTTAGTTTTTCCCTCCCAAATATACTGTCAAGGGAGGTATACAGAAGACCACAGAAATATCACATTTCATCACAGTAACGCAATACATGTACATGTTATTATACAAAAAATAAGTGTCCCTTGAAGAGTAAATATGTGAATAAACTAGCCCGCATTTTGAGTGGTGATTACACACTTAACAGTCACAAACACTCTCTTTTGAACATCTAAAACGGTGGGTGCCTGACCTAGCCAATGGGACATTTGGAAGCAGGAGAAGTTGACCCCATTGTGGGCAGTATACTCCTCGATGGGCCCAGATATAGGCTAACATGTGTGACGGCTACATACGAAAACATATGCCTGTGTCAGTCGCAGGTCATGTACGCTGTGGACTTCTATGCGGTGTATTGAAAATAAGCCCACTTGCTTCCTAACACTGCAGCCAACAAGATTTCCTCATAGTGTTTGCTGCTGTTACCGACCTCTGGGAGCCAGGATGCCGAGCAAAGCTGGTGCAAGGGCCCTGTCTTCTCTCCTGAGGAGCTGGTGCTCTTCACCAGGGAGGTCCTCTCCTAGTACAGCCAGCTGGATGGAACCCCAGAGGGACAGGTACATGATTGAATGGGAAACGTTTGCCAAATGAATTTGTTTCCTCTTTGTCCTCAGGCTATTTGCTCCCTTTTTGTTCATGGGAGAAGTATTGAGATTGGAATGTACTGAACTGAATGATTTAGCTAGGTACAAGGTGTTGTTAGAGCAATGTCTGTGGATTGAAAATTAAAATCACCTGAAAGTATTAGCTGGGTTTTCCATGAAAGTTAATGACAATTCCAGATTCAATTAGACAAACTGCAGACACCTTCTTTCCAGAGCTAGTTTAAGTAGGAACATATTGGCCTGATTGTTTTGAGAGAAATGTAAGATTGAAGTGGAATCTCTAAAGTTATGAATTTGTCTGAGGCTGCCCTGTCAAGTGTCTGTACAGCCCATAATTTGGAATAAGGGTATATTCATGTGTTAAACATGTCATGGTGCCACATATGGGTAAAGGTATTTCCTGGGCTCCCAGTCAGAATGACCCAGGCTCTCCATCATCCATGTGGGTATATCTCATTACTACACATACTTGTGCAAACATCACCCAAAACCATACCTTCATAGACACAAGGAAGTCCTCCATACTGCCCTTAGTCACTATATGTGGTGCACACCATGGTATCTGACTCTTACAAGGTTAAAATGCAGCTGTGCATGTGGTCAAGGCCAAATAATGTACAGGTTGTTTAGGCTTTAGTAGCTCACAATGAGTTGGAGTGTTCTGGGAGTGGGTCTCACTACATGAAACTGTTTCCTATCCCTGACTTCAATTATGTTTCTGTGTTTGATTGGTAACATGAGAAAGTGTTGAGGCTACTCCACAGGGTATACAGCAGGAATATCGACGTGGAAATATCGACAAGCAGAAATATCGAGGTAAGAATATCGAAAAGCAGAAATATAGACGAATTAAATATCGATGTAGTAAATATCGTTTGTTTAGAAAGCAGAAATATCGACATAATTAAATATTGTTGTAGTTGTAAATATAGTTGAGATAAATATAGATGTAAATAATATCAATATAATTAATTTAGTGTAAGAATTTGATTATTATAATGTATTTCTGGTAAATATTTATTAATATTTAATATTATTATGTGATTAATAAAAGTAAAAATGTAATATTTTAAAAATAATTTTAGTACATATTTTAGGTTCTTGGTTTTATAGGGGATAAGGGTGGGTAGTAATTTAAAAATTGTGTGTAAAGTATTTATTTAAGTTTATAAATTTTACGAAAATAAAAACGAACATTTGAAATTTAAAATTTAAAATTAGAAAAAAATTAAGATATTGTAGAAATTTATATTAAATTTAGTGTGTGAATGTTTTAGTAGCGGGTTGTTGGTTATATAGGGGATAAGGGTGGGTAGTAATTAAAAAAAAGGTGTAGTTATTATTGAAATTTGCAAATATAATGAAAAAAAAATGTAAAATTTGAAATTTGAATTTAATAAAGATATGTTGGAAATGTATATTAAATTAAGTGTGTGAATGTTTTAGTAGTGGGTTATTTGTTATATAGGGGATAAGGATGGATAGTAATTTATAAATTGTGTTTAAAATTATTTTTAAAATTTACAATAGTCAAAAAAATTAATATTTATCGAAAATTTATTTTTCAAAAATAAAATTAATTTAGATAATAAAAAAAATTAATAAAATATTTGTGTGAAATTTTTTAGTAGTGGTTTGTTGATTATATAGGGAATAAGGGTGGGTAGTTATATAAAAATTGTGTGTAAAGCATTTTAGTTAATTTTCTATTGTAATAAAAAAAATTACTTTCGAAATTATAAAATATAAAATCGAAATTATTTATGATATTTAACAACTTTATATAAAATTAAGTGTGTGAATGTTTTATTAGCGGGTTGTTGGTTTATTAGGGGATAAGGTTGGGTAGAAATTTTACAATGTGTCAGAAAAAAATTACAATTTAAATAAATTAAAGAATACATTTTTAAAATAATAAATTAGAAAATCTAAATTATCTGATAATTTTGAGATTTTGTGTTTTTTTAAATTGTAAATGTTGTAGGAGTTGGTTGTTGGGATTATAGGGGGTAATTGTCAGTTAGAATATTCATTTATTATGGTTTACTGTCCAGCACTTTCCCTGAGTTATGTTGGATTTGGAGTTAGAATAGTAAATTATTATGGTTTACTGTGCAGCACTTTCCCTGAGTTATGTTGGATTTGGAGTTAGAATAGTTCATTGTTATGGTTTACTGTCCAGCACTTTCCCAGAGTTATGTAGGAATTGGAGTTAGAATAGTAAATTATTATGGTTTACTGTCCAGCACTTTCCCTGAGTTATGTAGGATTTGGAGTTAGAATAGTAAATTATTATGGTTTATTGTCCAGCACTTTCCCAGAGTTATGTAGGATTTGGAGTTAGGATAGAAAATTATTATGGTTTACCCTCCAGCACTTTCCCTGATTTATGTAGGATTTGGAGTTACAATAGAAAATTATTATGGTTTACTGTCCAGCACTTTCCCAGAGTTATGTAGGATTTGGAGTTAGAAAAGTAAATTATTATGGTTTACTTTCCAGCACTTTCCCTGAGTTATGTAGGATTTGGATTTAGAATAGTAAATTATTATTGTTTACTGTCCAGCACTTTCCCAGACTTATGTTGGATTTGGAGTTAGAATAGTAAATTATTATGGTTTACTGTCCAGCACTTTCCCTGAGTTATGTTGGATTTGGAGTTAGAATAGTAAATTATTATGGTTAACTGTCCAGCACTTTCCCTGAGTTATGTTGGATTTGAAGTTAGAATAGTAAATTATTATTGTTTACTGTCCAGCACTTTCCCAGAGTTATGTAGGATTTGGAGTTAGAATAGTAAATTATTATGGTTTACTATCCAACACTTTCCCTGAGTTATGTAGGATTTGGAGTTAAAATAGTAAATTGTAATGGTTTACTGTCCAGCACTTTCCCTGAGTTATGTTGAATTTGGAGTTAGAATAGTAAATTATTATGGTTTACTGTCCAGCACTTTCCCTGAATTATGTTGGATTTGAAGTTAGAATAGTAAATTATTATGGTTTACTGTCCAGCACTTTCCCTGAGTTATGTAGGATTTGGAGTTAGAATAGTAAATTATTATGGTTGACTGTCCGGCACGTTCCCTGAGTTATGTAGGATTTGGAGTTAGAATAGTAAATTATTATGGTTTACTGTCCAGCACTTTTTCAGAGTTATGTAGGATTTGGAGGTAGAATAGTAAATTATTATGGTTTACTATCAAGCACTTTCCCTGAGTTATGTAGGGTTTGGAGTTAGAATAGAAAATTATTATGGTTTACTGTCCAGCACTTTCCCCGAGTTATGTTGGATTTGGAGTTAGAATAGTAAATTATTATGGTTTATTGTCCAGTGTTCTTATATAGAGTTTGGAATTAGGTTAGTATTTTTAAATTAGTGTATAGTGTTTTATTTACTTTAATAGCATTTTGAATTATAATACAGAAATGTTTTATTTTTAATTTTTTATATAAAATATTAAATAAATATTATACTTTTTATTAATATTTTTTATAATTCTGTTATATATTTAGAATTATGTAAGATTATATTCAGTAATATATGAATAAAAATCAAGTACACAGTTTTTATAACATTTTTTTATTTATATCACATGCATGTAAATTTATAAAGTACAATAGTAATACATTCTTGTAAAATAAACTGTCTTTATTGTGTTAATTCTGTTTGTAGATGGAAACAATTGAACATTAAAAAAAATTACATTTGTATTTAGTGATGTATAACATTGCAGTATTTGTAATATATACATTGTAATGTTTTATTAATTAGCATATTAAAATGTATTTAATTTTAAATAATTTTAATATGTTAATTAATTTACAAATATTTGGCATTTACAAAAGTATATACATAAAATTGTTAACATTTGTATATTATACATAAATAAACATTTAATTTAATAAACATAAACATTTAATTTAATCAACATTTTTAATATACATTAATTTATTTATTATATTTTTCACATAAAAAAGTAATGCATATTTTACAATATTCATGTTTATTTTAAACATTTAAAAAATCATAACAATTTTTGAACAAAAATTAGCATATTTATAAAATTATTTACATTCATTTTAATGGGGATTAAGTCCTATTTTTGCTTTAATTATGCTGCCATTTTGTTTTCTTCAGCTCACTTTTTAGACCATCTACATCGTTGTTTGGGTCATTTGTGAAGACGGAACCTCGCGGTTGGGAGCTGCTTCGTGTTTGTGAATGTAAGTGTTATTTTAATTACTTTTAAGTTATTTTTTATTAATTCTTTAGTCAGTAGTAGTGTATATGTGTTGCTATGTGTATTATTTAACGGTTTATGTAAAATGTACGTGTTATTTAAGTACGTTAGTGATAGCGTACTTTGTTTACTATCTAATATGAATGTAATGTTAATGTTTTGCATTTAAGTATTACTTCATGTATTTAAGTACGTTTTATATGTTATTTATTGCCTTTGTGGGTTTATTATTTGTTTAGGGTGGGTTTTGTATTTACTTTAATTACAGGTGCCGGTTTTGGTGACCAGATGGATTTGCTCTCGTTATTATTTTTTAAATAGAGGAAATTATTCCAATACATTTCCTTATTTTTCGGGATTTTGGAGCGTTTTTTATCGTGATTTATTTTTGGGTTCTTATGGTTCCGTTATCCAGAGGATTGCTACGTTGGAATCTTTTTATACAGTTGTATTTTTTCACGATGTGGATTGTTTTTGGTTGGATTCGTTTTGGAAGCATCTATTTCGGAAACATTCTACAGCTACAGAACCGTAAGTAATTATTTATTTATTTTTTGGGGTGGTTTATGTTTATTGGTGAGTTTGTATTTTATTTAGTTATATTATGTCTTGTGATAATAACTGCTATTTTACATTACATGATATTATTAAACAAATATAAAAAACATGGTCTGTGCTATATATGTTTTTATGGTTTGCTATTTGTATTGTATTAAAGGATAGATTTTGGAATTAGGTCTATGTATTCTAGACCTTGGATACGTGGGTACATTCTTGTTTTTGTTCGAGGTATTCGTTTATATTTATTGTTTGTTTGCTTAGTTTTGGTCCTATTTTAGATAGAGATTGCTCAATTCTTAGCTCTTGGTAGCTTTGCTCTTTTTTGATGCATTGGATTAGTTTATGAAGTGTTGGTTGTGTTCTTCCTATTGTGGCTTGGAAGGCATTATGCCATCCTTCTACCGCGTTGTTGGTTTTGGCTTTTTGTGCTATAGTGCTAGCGTAGACATTCCACCAGGGAATTTGGAATTTAGGTTGTCTGCGGTGACCAGAACGATGTAATCTTCCTACCCAGGTGTCTTCAAAATAGTCTAGGAAGGGAGTACATTTTTTTTCATTACTGCAGTAGAAAGGACTGTCAATTAATAAATTGTAGTAATTAGCCACTTCTGTTGTTGGGGCGTATGCTAATGCTATTAATTCTTTTATCTGGTAAGCAAAGTTGCTGTTTGTAGAGTATTCTACACTTAAGGTCGATTTTTGTAATTGTCTCCAGATACTTTGATTGTAGTGATAATAACACCCTTGTATTGCAGTGTGTGGATATATTTTTAGTATAGCTTCTATCATAGCTATTTCGAAGTCAATTATGACTCTTTGTGGGAAGTAATTATCTGTCAAATCTTTGATTACTGTTAAGATTTCTATATAGGTTGCATTTGTTTTGTTTGGCAGCAATGTATAAACTAAGGGGATATTAGTTTCCTGGTATTCACCGTGGATGGTGTAAAGTTGATGGAAAGGTTTTGGACACACTTTAAAAGTTCCGCCCATCATCCAAGTTTCACAAGATTTTAGTTTTTGCAAGTTGTTATTTGTTGCAAAAAGTAGAATTCTTTTATCATGGCTTCGGTTATCGTACATCGAAAATGTATCTTCTTTATGGGTGATTGTATATTCAGGATATTTGTTAATTTCTTCAAAAGTTTGGGGTGGAGGTGGAGTTGGGTCAGATGCTCTTTTAGTTTTAGCTATTAATCTTTTCAAGTTGGGGATTGAGGGTAATTGTCCTGTTACGTGCTCTGGCACTTTGGTCAAAACATTTTTTTAAATTGTAGTGCTTGTTTGTTGGGAGCCTGTACTTGCTTCTCTAAGTGTTTCTAATACTTCCCTTACTTCAACTTCAGTCACACTGGGTGGGTGGTTATGCTCACGTACATTTACAACATTATTATCTACAGAAGTAGCTCTACCATAGCATGCAGTAGAATAATATTTGCTACATTTCCAATGTGTTTTATTATCTTTCACTTTTTCCTGGGTGTAGGTATAACCCATGTAGCTGAGCATTATTTTTCCTTTTTGAGATGTTATAAGAGTAGCTCCTTCTGCCATTTCTAGGGTAGATCTGTGAAGACATATATATGTGTTTTGAGTACATATATACCACATTTATTTCAATGTCTAGGTGAAAATAGTAATTTTAAACATGTACTTACAATGTTGTTTTTCCAGTTATTCTGATGTCTTTAGTTCTTATATTTGGAGTTTCACAGTTGTAATTCCTGTAGTTGTGGTAGCGAACAGTAGTAAATAATAATATAGTTTGATACTTAATTTGTTTCTCTTTCCTGATCATTAATTGAAACTGTGGGTATACTTACTTAATTTTGTAGAAGCTGTTGTTTGCGTAGATGTAGTTTGGTAGATGAAGTTTGTTGAATCTGAAAAAATAAGTGTTTGTATTAGTTGTATATTAGATTTGTATATATTTATAGCTCATACAATATTAAGTCATTTAAAAGTTTAGTTAGCTATATTTGTATTTATTTGTTACATTACTATGTAGGCATTGATAAGGCAGATCATTTTTAAAAACATTATTTCATTGTGCTGTTGTTGGTAGGAATTGATAGTTTAAGTAAAAAAGAGAGATCATTTATTTAGTTTAGGGAGTTTAGCTAAGTTTCTTCAGCTTTTTATAGTACATAAAATGGGAATTTACTTACTTGTGTTGTAGTATAATCTGTTGTAGTAGTTGTTCTAGGTGAGTATTATCTTCTCTTCAGCAAAGTAACCGTTTTTTTCCCAGTTTGGTCCAAAAATGGTAAATTTAGTTAAGTATGTAATGTTTTTATAGTTGTCAGTTAAGTATTTCTGCATTTTGATTGGTTTGACGACATTTCATTTAAAATCATTGGTTGAGAAGTGTAGTTTGCATTTCATAACCGTTATTGTTTAATGAGGCAGTATTATTTATTATTTAGTTCTAGTATATAATTATAGATGTTTTGTATGTGTTTTCATATTTATTGTTTATAATTCTAAAAATGCATATATATGTAAAGTGTTTTATAAAATATAAGTAATTGAGTAAATGTGAATTATTAATTATGTTTATATTTATTAGTTTATTGAGAAATAATTTATATATTTTCAAGCATATAGTATATTTATATATGTTTATTAGGCATTATTTAAAATGTATAAATAATAAAATAGTAATTTTGTTGAGAGCATTGTGTATTTAATGTTAAAGAAAAAAGTCGATATTTTTTGTATTTAAAAAATAGGCAGTAAGTCGATAATAGTGTTATCGATATTTGTGATGTATTTAATGTTATTTAAAGAATTGTCGATAATTTAGTAGTCGATATTTATGTAGTCGATATATTTTAAAACAATATTATAAGTGTCGATAATAAAATATCGATATTGGTGTAAATCCTTGTTTAAGTATATGGAGACAATATTTATGAAGACGATGTTTTTGCGACGATATTTTTGTATGTGGATGTTTTAGCAATCGATATTTGATCAGGGATCTACTCCACAGATCACTGCTAATTAGTGTTTCCTAGGACCTTTGACATGTTAGTAAATATTCTGTATTGGCTACTCTGGGAATGCATGTGAGAGATGGGAAACATTTGTCTTACTGCACTACAAACAAAAACACTGAAAACAACTTTAGTTGTATTTTTTTCTCATCCATGCAAGTCAACTCAGATCAGAAGATGGATTTGTGAAAGAACAATGCAAAGGTGCTGCGGACACTGGGGGTATTTATTCAGTGCAGTCTGCATTGCAGGAAGAGGTAGTAGGACTTCAGACGCTGTACAAGCAAGACAGCAGAAGTCCAGCTCGGCCAGGCCTACCAATGAGGCAAGCCTGTGCACCGCAGCTAGACCCCTCTAATGGCCCACATCATTGTGGTGGCCTCGCCATAGCTTGATGGGCAGCTGAATGCCCAACAGAAGCATCAAGGGGATGAGTCATTATGTGTCACTAATATTGTTGTTTAACTTTTCCAATTTACAGCAATGTGTTTGGAATACACATGAAAGTTGACATACATCCAACGCAAACAACGATTTCTGGAGGTGTACGTTTTACAGACGGTGTCTGATGCTATGTTGGGGTTATTGTTTTTTGAAAAAGAATGTCAGCAGAATCCTCATCACAAACCAAGTACTGTTTTGAGCAGACACATGGCTGCATGTGAAAGGGAAGACCTGGCTTGTCAGTTTGGGCTGGACTGCTAACATGAGGACCTAGGTCAAGACTGATTTGCATATGGCTGGGTCTGAACGGTGGTGGCAAAGTAAGCTACAGAATGATGATGAAAAAGTTTCAGTGCTCCATCCATCATCTCTCTTACCTCATCTTCCAAACCCAAACCGGCCCCAGGATGCTTGTTTTTGGTCCAGATAAGACCTGGCTTGGTAGTTTGGGCTGGACTGTTCACATGAGGAACAGGGCCAAGACTGATTTGCATATGGCTGGGTCTGAACTGGCTGGTGGAGTGAGCTAAAGAACAATGATGGATTCAACCCAGATCTGTGACTGGGGGTGGGTGTCTGAAAAATTTCAGTGCTCTGTCCACCTTCCCCATGAGTGTGCCTTGTTCACCGTAAGTTGGCAGGGTGTGCCCAGACGTGGGTCCCTTGCTCACTTCACCACTAGATTCAAGCTAGGCTGGCTGATGAGGGGTTTTTCCCCGAAACCAGTCCCAGGCTGGTGAAGTGAGCTAAAGAACAATGATGGATTCAACCCAGATCTGTGACTGGGGGTGGGTGTCTGAAAAATTTCAGTGCTCTGTCCACCTTCTCCATGAGTGTGCCTTGTTCACCGTAAGTTGGCAGGGTGTACCCAGACGTGGGTCCCTTGCTCACTTCACCACTAGATTCAAGCTAGGCTGGCTGATGAGGGGTTTTTCCCCGAAACCAGTCCCAGGATGCCTATTTACAGTCCAGGGAAAACATGGCTTGGTTTTCAGGCTGGACTGTTCCCACAAGGAACAGGGTCAAGACTGATTTGCATATGGCTGGATCTGAACTGGGATGGTGAAGTGAGCTAAAGAACAATGATGAATTCAACCCAGATCTGTGACTGGGAGTGAGTGTCTGAAAAGTTTCAGTGCTGCATCCATCATCTCCTTGTGTTTGGTTTTCATGCAAAAACAGGGGCACTTGCATTTTCTTCATGTTATGAGGGACATTTGTATCTAACATGCCCCAGTTTAGGATTTGATTCTGTGTGATGATCCATCAGAAATGTGAGTATGTAATGTTGGCCTAATACCTGCTGACATGGCATAGTCAGTACATATGAGGCAGTTCACATTTTAAACTTTACATTAGTAAGTAGTTACAATGAAAATATGATCATGAGCATCTGCACAAGAAGGACTAGAAATGTGTACAATAGTATAATTCCTATCTTAAATATGTTTCATTTGCTAACTTCAAATCATTTCATGTAGACAGTAGCAGATTTTCATGAAGCCTCAGTCCTTCCCTAATGCGGTATTTGTCATGCAGATAAAGAAAAGTGCAAGAGAAAGAAAAGGCATACAAGCAATGGGAGCTAACCTGGGGATTTTCTAGACTGTAAGCAAATGGTTTGTAGTTTACTTCCCTACAGGCATGAAATACTGCTGATTCAGAAGGCAAGTTTGAGTGCCTTGAATCTGGTTTTCTATGCAGATTTGGCAAATGTATTGTAAGCAAAGTTAATGTTCAAATCTCTTTACCCAGATACCCTCAAATGGTTCTATCTTTCTTTACAACATCATCTAGGCAAGGCGAAAGTGACAGTGGCCCTATTGGTGGGGTAAAGCTGTCCTACATTGGTCCAGGTGCAGACTCCACTGAGACAGAGGGACACAGTGGCGCGGAGGGTGAGGGACTGGCTTGGAGGCCCTTGCTGTGTGTCTATTTATATATTGTATCTAGATTTCCCGATTCATGCCCTTATGTAGGTATAATTCACATTGCTCTTATTTAGGCATGTAAATCCAGTCCTTATTTAGGCATTATTCATGCTAACCAAATACAGGCATGGTCAACTACATCCGATCCTCTTCATCACATAGAGTTTTTAGAAAACCAGACTCTTAAGCCTTTAGGACTTCCCCTTGCTTGGATATTGATTTCTCCAAGAACTCATTTATTATTCATGAACATCTATTCCTTAGGGGTTCATTCATGACATTTTTATGCCCGACTTTTACGTCAATACTGGCATTCCTAAACACCTTCAAGGTATACATATGCCTTCACTTGCTATGGCAAGGCACGGTGCGGTTTGACTACCTACCTGCACGACGTGGCTCACCACACCAAGTCCCGAAGGAAGTCAAGTTCCCAACTGACGCACTGACCAGATGCTGTCATCCTCCTCACAGAGAATCCAGCTCCAGTGCTTCTGACTCCCCTTGCGAGGTGTTAGAGATTGAGTCCCGGGAAAGAGATATCAACCTCTCTCATTCTAAGGTATGGAGCTGATTAGAACCTAGAGAAGCTTTTGGCAATTCTTGGCATAACTAAACCAGACTAAGACAGCACCTACTTCTTCCCTCGTACTACACTTAGGTTAGGTACACTGGGGTAGGATTATTTTAGAAGCACCAGTTGAGTATTTTAGCCTGTTTTTATTTATGTATGTATTTTAATGAATATATGTTATAGCTACAAAACATGCTATTACAGTATTATTTTATCTTACTGCTAACGGTGTACAATTTATACTTCTCTTTCTGTCTCACGATTGTAGCAGTTCATATCTCTTGCATGAGAAAAAAGACTGTTCAATAAACCCTTTTTATTGAAACGCCCGTCTCTCTATTTCTTTGCAACTCTGTAGAAACGAAGCATGCACGATTGACTGAGTGAAATAGTTATCTATTGTTTCCACAACTCTGAAGATATTGTTCCGACTCTAAGGGAAACAAAGTTGTCATGTTTATGCGGTTGTCAGAAACGAATCCCTTCTTGTTCATTCGAGAAAGTTTCTAGTGACCTCTGAGTTAGCTGGCACACACAAGTAATTAGGTTTAATGTACTCGATAGAGACATACTGACCTCAGTCCTATGTCAAAACTATAGTGTACATTATTCCAATGCGCTGAGCCTATCAGGGATATAGTAACTACACTACACCCTAAGTGACTCCAGATCCTCTTGGAGGCCTCCACTGACAACCAGTCCCTAGTGGTGGTGGACCAGACTGGTACAGTTCCACTTGCATCTTCGTCTGCCACCCATGTTTCCATCTCCACCCTCCCTCTTGGTTACTCCCCAGTTGGTTGTGGCCGCAGTCTCCCCACTAAGAAGTGTGGTATCACTTTTGAGCAGGCACCTCTCACCCTGCCCCTGTCTCCCAGGCTGCCCTCAATGTGGAGGCTATTGATCTATTGCTGACTATCACTATAGGCCAGACCACACTACTAAATGCTATTCAGGGATTTACCGGTCAGATGATCCAGATGCTGGCTTTCCTGGATGACACGGATTTACAATGCCATGTGTGGCCTACAGCTGTCATCCCAGGGTCTGCTCTCCTCATTGACCACCAACCCCAACAACGTGCATGAAACCCACCCCTTCCCCACTCCAATTCCTTTTCCCAACCCTATCCAGAGCACACAGGCAGCCCATCCTCACATACAGACAACACAGCAAGAAAAAAGACAGACGCACACACAGACATGCAAACACTGCACACCCCACAACCACCATGGGCATACCAGCAAACACCACACCCAGCACAACAACCACACCATCACCCCTGCAGACACGACACCCAGCACAAAACAAACACTCACAAAACCACCACCACACCTGCAAATACCACACCCAACACAACACAAATATGCATCAGCACATCCACAGACACCACACACATACAGCACCTCCACGGCAGACACATCCACACATACACCTACAGTACACAAATGCCCACATTCACCACACAACAGCCACCCATTAAGAAATAGAAAACAGAATATATACCAGACCCTCAGACACCCACAGCATCAGCAAGCACATGCACAATAGACCCTGCCACTCCCTCAATCTTCCAAGCTGATCTTCCTCCCAAACACCATACCCATTTTCCCAAGGAGGATCTTAGGTTTGCCCTAGCCCTGACCCCTTCCTCCTCCCAAATCACCCCTCCCAAAGAGAAACCCAGCCCGGACAAAACTAAACACACCGCTTTCACTCCTGAAACCACACCTTCCAACGACAAACCCAGCCCAACCAACCAACCCTTCAAAGACAAACCGAGCTCTGCCAAACCCAAACCCACCCCTTCCATTTCCAAAACCCCCCATTCCAAAGACAAATCCAGCCCAGCCTAACCCACCACTCCCAAGCCCAAACCCACCACTCCCAAACTCAATGATCCCCTCACCCAAGTAAGATCGTTGAGGTGCCTGCTCTCTGCCCCATAGATGCCCCTTCCAGAAGGGCGTTTGTTTTGCCAGTATAAACAGGAGGCAAGTTACAGACATGCAACCTAGACTTGGAACTTTCAGACCTAGTACCTTTGATTTGTATTTATTATTTTTTTCCTCACTCAATATATTACAGAGAGTTACCTGATGGTCATAACCATTTTTTGACTTCAGTATACATTTGTCCTGGCCATTTTGTTTGATTTTTACCCATTGTTTGTTGTTGATGTGATTTCTGCTAATGCGCGTGCCATGCACTTATTCTCATTTGTGACAGTGACAATCACAGGTTGGATATTTTTGATATATTTAACAAGGCATTCATTAGTGCTGTACATTTGAGAGGGACCTTTTAATTTTGATGCAAGCATTCATCATGTTACTGTATGCATCCATCAAATGTATATGTATTTCTTCCTTGGTGACAGAAGTCAGCATCTGTGCTTATTTTAACAAGATGTGTCCATGATATGCTCATTAGCATTACATATGGAACATCACACTTTACAGTTAAAAGCCATCAGAATTGTTATTTGTACAGACCAAGGGGACATGTGACCTTCATACATCTCTGACATTTTTGCAGTTTAGGGTTCAGACTGTATGTACATCCTCTGTACACCAACCTGCATGGACACATTCCAATTTGCAATTGCTGTGACATTTTGTGTAGCTGTCCATTGCCATGACGGCAGTTAGTACCAGATTGGTGGTTGTTCCTATTATCTCAAGGTATGTTTTTCAATTTTTTACTAAGTACGGCATTACAAACATATGCATTGCACATCATTCAAGTATTGCTTTCAAGTTTTGCTTACACATGATCGAGTCCAGTGCTAATGTACAGCTACAAATTTGAGGATTACAGGTAAACAGTGACTTACCTTCTGTGGGGGTGATGATGAGGTTGACTTTCCTCTTGGTCCAGGAGCAACAACAATAGCAGTACTTGCAAGATCCGATCCATGGCAACAAGCAATGGGAACATTTGTGAAAAGGTTAGTTTCCTGCTTATGTCCCTCCCAATCGCCAACTCAGGTGTGGTAGCTTGGCCACCACAGGCAGGTTGGCAGTAATGCACATCATGATTGGCTTGGCGGCAAAAGGGGCCCACCGCTAACCAGTTTTAAGTATTGGCGCCATTGACGCAGGCGCTGATTCATGGTGGTGATGGCAGTTTGTTGAAGGTCTTTTGTCTATGCCATCGCCAAGGTCTAAACAGGGCGCGCAGACCACCAAGTAGGTGGGCGAGAAGACTGCTGAAAAAATGACGGCTGGACTGTTTCTGCCACGATCTAAATCAGGCCCTAAATCGTTTCCTCTCAATACCCCTATAAACCTAGCAGTCTGCATCTAAAATGTAACTGAAACAAATAAGCATGGTACAATTTACATAATTGATAATCAATTAAATAATTTATTAACAATTAATAGTTAATGGTTATGTAATTGCTACTTAAGACATAAACAAAATAATTACTACACAATTTACATCATTGCTAGTCAATTAAATAATTATAACAAATGAATCATTCCTTGTTAATTAAATATTTATTAATTACCCTTCCACCTTATGCCACTTCAAACCTAGCAACCTGCACCCAAAATGTAACTCAAATAAATATAGTACAATTTATATAATTGATATTTAAATGATTAATTAACAATTAGTAACTGATTGTTAATTATTTACTAATTAATTACCTTCCCACAATACTCCTACAAGCACATAACCCTCCATCTAAAACATAACACAACATATATTTATCATACCATTTGCATAATTAATAACCAATTACATATGCATTAATAAAATAATAATTATGTTTTGAATAATTATTACTTCATTAACTACCCACTCCACACTTATTTAAACCTAGGAACCCACACCTAAAATATGAATAAATTAAATCAGTACTACATAGTTTGCATAATTATTATCAAACACAAAATTAATTTAAAAATTAATTAATTGATAATTTGTTGTTGCTTAATTGCTTTTCTACGTTATTCCTCCTACAAATCCAACAACCCAATACGCTATAAATTACTAATATCAATTACATTGAAAAATACTAAACCACTTGAAATTACAAACTATATTTAAAACAATTAATAACAAGTACACAAGCAATAGTAAAACATAAAATTAATATATGAACTAAAACATATTAAAGTAATTAAAAACAATATTTTTTACAAAATTGTCGAAAACGCTATTAAAAAGAATATGCTTAAAAACGATATTACTTATATAAAATCTTGACAACAATATTTTTGCATCACAATATTTTTGTGTCACCATTTTTTGCACAGTTTCTAATATATGTGCCTTTAGGTTTAAACAACTCGATATTTTGCCCAAACACCATTAGTATGATTTGACGATCCATTTCTTTGTAAAGTGTCCTATATATTCTTCTTGAGCAATTAGCTGTGTTATTTCTAATCTACAAATGTCTGCCTCTAAGTCTAGCCTCCTGGCTATTACAAAAAGTCACAAAGGTGATTTTGTGTGAAGTAAGTTCTCCCCTCTGAACAGCCATCACCGTATCCCAAATTGTGGCACAGGATATAGCATCGTTACATTTTCTTCCAAACAGTTCTCACTTGCTTCATGTATGTTTGATCCAAGGACCGGAAAGTAACTATGTTAATTTTTCACCTGTTGTGATGTAATAAGGTTTGGGCACCTATTTTAGAGTTATCTTTTCAAAAGAAGTACCTGAAATAAAACATAATCTATACATGAGTGAGTCTCCTACACAATAGGAAGAAATGTGTTGCCTCTGTCCCCGGTTTGTAAAGTATGCCACACATCAATCAAACTTAGGTCCCTAAGGACTGATTACAGTGCCTGAGGAGGGCATCAGGAGGTTCAGGAGGCTAAAGACCTGTACAGTGTTGGATCAAGAGTTGCATTAAATTATCTTGCAGTTACTATTTATTCTGAGGCAAAATTAACCAACTTTGGAAAGAAGTATGCAAAGTATTTATGCTTGTTATTGTGAGAACCAATAAACAGATGAATTGTATATATTTGTTCATATAGTGTTTAAAAAATCCCTGTCATTATCAATTGTTTACATTTATGTGTGATTCTCAATTTAAAAGGGATTCCCACTTTAGATTGCACTATCTAGTAGAATTGAAAAGGGTAAAAACAAGACCTCAATCTTCATGTGCCTATAGAGAATAGATGAGACTCTTGTAAGAGTACTACATCCACTCTCTTCACGTGCAGCCACTTTATAAGTGCCTCCCTCTTTATAAGAGAGTTTAGGCCCTGTATGTTTAGTGTTACAAACGTAATCATTTAAATAATATTCATGCTTATCCTATTGTCTGATCTATTTTGTTAGTATTGGCCTTCAGAGTTCCTTCATATGTAGTCTGTACTTTCCAATCACGTCTTTGGTTGAAAGTATGCCATTGCAAAAAACTATAAAACAGTACAACATTACCACATTTTAACTCGTGTGTCCTAAGGTTACTACATTTCACAACACAAGATAGCAAATATGACAAATATTGTTCTTAGTTTGAGGAACACAAAGAGGTCAATTCACAGACTGAATTTATAGTGTGTTTAGAAGTACTAAAAAATGCTATACAGAGGTTCTGCCTCTCCTACCTTTTTCAGTGTGGAGATTCGACTGTGAAATCTCTGCACGTGTTAATATACATTTTATTTGTAAAATGCTGAAGTAACACAGGAAGAGACTGGAAAATGAGGAATACTTACTACTAAAGAAAAGGAGCTAAGGGAGGGGTAAGGAGGGGCTAAGGAAGGGTTAAGAAAGGGTTTAGAGAGGGATGTGCACTGACCCACAAAAGTGTAAGCCTTTTTGTTGGACTTGGCTGTTCCTACAGGGTCATCACCAAATGTTTTGCCTTCACCCTCCTCAGCCACGGTCCGTACAGGTAACAGTGGTGGGGCCCTGGAGCTATGTGGGGGGATTCCGACAGACGATGAAGAGGAAAATAAAATATTTATTTAATTTTCCCTCTGCATCGTCCCTCAAAATCTCCCCTCCCGGCCCACCGATATTACGTTGATGGCGCGGGATTACCAGTTCAGGATATTTCTAAACACACATACTCACCTGGGCCCATAAACATACACACTTTGAACCGGTAATCTAATTTTCCCTGCCTATGAGGAGTTTTATAAAATATACCTGAATACCATATCTTACCAATTCATTGTCTGTGTAATTAAAGAGGAATTTTGAATCAGGAAGTTAGAATAATAGGTATAACTACCTATTTTATTTATTTCATGGAAATAACCACAGACTCAGGAAAGTTTTAAAACCTTTATCTATGCAATATTTTGTGAGTCAAATACCAGTACAGACCATTTAACAGTTTCTCAAGAATAAGAGTAATGATCAAAGCAAGAATCTTTGGAGACTTAATTAAAATTCTAGACATTGGTACCTGGGAAGGGTAAAGAAGGGAAAACAGTACGAGGACATACCACACAGATTTATATTTACCTAGAATGGTGCGAGGACCAACCCCGGCCAAGGGCTGGAAAGAAAGGGTTCCCAACTAGACAGGAGCCAACAGGTCAGGACAGGTGCAGGACAGATGCAGGACAGGACAGGTAACCTCCGCTAAGTGCAATGCCAGCATTACACCCCTCTCTACTACCACTCTGTGACCCCCGACTGGGTAGATCGATTCTTCTCCCTCAACAAATTCCCGATTCTTCTGTCACTCTGCTTTCGATTCTCCTTCAGCATACGTTGGGTCAGTGACAGGTCTGTGACAAGTCGGACAATCTAACTAACTAAGCCTACCTTAGTTATACCAATTTCTAGGGTATGTACCACCCCCAATGTTGCAAATTTGTATATTCCCTTCATTTGATTGGTCAGAAAGACTGGGAGAGGTCATCACACCATATCATTATGAAGTTATTTTCACATATTTTAATTAAGCTAAATTCCCACCCAGAATTTCATTTTCCCATGTCTTTTATTCCACCCAGCATTATTTAATTTTTTATTTCATATACAATTCATACATTTTCCAATAAGTTTCTTCCTCCCTCCAGGTCAGAAGGTTAGGTTCCCAGGAACATCGCTGGTCAAGTAAGACTTGGCAGACATTCAATGACAGGGCTTCAAGGTTTTCAGAGCTTGAATATGCATGCATCACAAATCCAAGATGGAGGATTTAGTTACTCATCAGGCCCAAATACGAGCTATCAATGAAGTCAAAAAGACACGTTAGAATCAAAAATAAATGAATGCACTGTATACCACTTATTCCTACTCTATCCCCATTACTTTATATATTCTATTGCATTACCAGTTAGGTAAAACACACAAGGTTTAGTTTAAGCAAAAGCATATGCATTAGCATGTGAGTTTTAAAGCAGCCATTTTAGGCGCTGCTGCGCAGCTGCACAGAATTACCATCAAAAGCAAAGTATGTCATACTACATAAATGCAGTAGACACATGCACAGAAAGGTTTTGGCGGCCATTTTAGGACACACAGGTTACTGGTTAGTAAAAGCACATAGGTAAGCTTCCCTTAGATACTGAAATGTTCGTGTGGTGCATTATTAGTACTTACAAAACATTTTGGTTAAACAGTTATATGTTATTTCGAGAGGACTGAGTACAAGCAAGTTTCATTACGTATGAAACCTTGCTCCATCAACTTGCATGGACCGCAACTGACCCTCCTGCTTTCTGAAACTGTTTTTTGTCAGCTTTTAGGACTCTGTACACTTTACCATTGCTAACTAGACCTTAAGTGGTTGTGCTCCCACCTTTAAACATCGTATAATTGGCTTATACCTAATTGGCACATTAAAATTACCTGTATGACCCTAATGAAGTGGTACCCCATGTACCCAGGGCCTTCAAATAATGCTGCTAGTGAGCCTACAGCACTGATTGTACCACCCACTTAAGTAGCCCTGTCATTCCAGCCTGTGTGTGTAGTTTTAAACTGCCATTACAACCTAAACCTTCCTTTTTAATACATATAAGGCACTCTTATGGCAGGCCCTAAACCACCCATAGAGCAGAGGGCAATGTATTTAACCCTGTGACTTCATGGTGGGCGTGTGCGGAGGACGGCCGGGGGCCGTCTGAATCCCGCCCACTATTTAAATCACCCACACAGCATGAAAATGTGCGCAGCATGCAAGGATTAATAAGTAGGACATGTACTTTTAAGTTTTACATGACATGGTAATGAAAAACTCTTAAATTCATTTCTCACTACTGCAAGGCCTACAGAAAGGGTTAGCTTATTACATTTAAGTGCTAACTTTCAATTGGGAGCATGTGAACTGGTCAAACTTAGTGTCCAAAGAATCGTAACTTAAAGCACTCTTTAATGGTAAAGTCAGATTTTAAGTCACAATTCTGAAAATGTCAGTTATTGAACATTGGCATTTTCTAGTGACTGCAGCCTGTTCCTGGGTCACATGACTAGTTGTAGCAGGCAGTTGCTCTTTGTGTATTCCTCTCAGACAGTGAGACAAAGGGAGGATAGGTGTTGGCAGGATGGGCCATCATTGGCAAAATTAGGGGGAGGAGCTGTCACCTACCACACTTGCACATCACACTGGCCCTGCCTGAGCACCCTCAAAACGGGTTTGTCCCTAATCGTTTGTGCCCCAAACAAGCTGGTGCCAGGGCAGAGAAGAAAGGTATGCTTGCCACCTCAGGGGGCGGAGACCCCTAGAAACTTCTCTTTGTTCAAATTGGGCACCAGGTATAAATATTGGATCCTCAGACTGATCTCTTCAATACACATCAAGACCTATTGAAGACTTAGAAGGAAGACAGCTCTGCTGCTTTGCTGCAAGAAGTACTGCCACTCTGCTATACGGTCCTGCTGCCCTTTTGCCTGAGTGAGAAGGATTGGACATACATCTTGAACCCAGGACCCCCAGAGTTGGCTGGCCTATTGGTCCAAGACTCAGGGACAGAACAGACTGCAACAACCTTGAACCCAGTACCTGGACGTTGCCAAATGTGAGTCCTTTCCTACCAAGTGGTGCCAGAGGGTTACGCACAAGTTAATTGGGGGTTTGCTTGTGAATCCACTGACAAAGTTTGTGGTTGCTGCTTCAGTAGGGTTTCACACCTTCAACCAGCCTGATTTCAATTGCCATTCACAAACTGCACTTTTAAAATATGAACAACCAACAAGGGCCCAAAATAGGCATAAATGTACTGCAGCTCTGAACTGGAATAAGTACGAGTAAAGCAGTGCACATGGTCACTCATGAGTAAGGCAACACCCTCCCATTGAAAATAAAGAATAAAGAAGGAAGAGACTTAAAATAAAACCCCTGTAGGAAATAATGTGAAATTAAATGTCATTATTTAAAACAGTTAAAATCATATATATTGGTAGTTTAATGTTTAAAAAAGATCTAAAAAATATATATATTTGAACACATTTTAAAATGAAAACTAAAGTTATATAAATGTTATTAACATAATAATGACACTACTTTTAAAATATTGTATACATCTTTTGTAATAAATATGAATACATAATTAAAAATGCATTTTTCATTATTAGAAAATTTTATTTTTAATTTAAAATACAGAGAAGTTGTTTAATTTAATACATTTAAAGTAATTAAACATGTAACAAAAAATGTATTCTCTGGGAAACATCCTTTTGAACAGAGGCTTTATCACGAAAAGCCTTTAGAACGATAGCTGCATAAGGACGGCATCACCAGAACTCCCGTCTTTATGCTGAATCATTCACTTTCATGTAAAAAAGAAAAGGCTAGCGGTTTCAAGGAAGGGGCTGTTTCAGGTGAGGTGCAGTTTCAGGCAAAGAGAAGGGCCGTTTTTAGGGTTAAGGGAAGGGGTAGTTTCAGACTAAGGGAAGGGGTAGTTTTAGGCTTAAGGGAATGTGTGGATTTAGGTAGAAGGAAAAGGCCAGTTTTAGGGTTAAGGGAAGGTGGGGGTTAAGAGTTAAGGGGAGGGGCAGTTTTAGAATTAAGGTAAGGTATGGTTTTAGAGGTAAGGGAATGGGCAGTTTTAAGAAGGGAAGGGATGGTTTAGGGCTAAGGGAGTGCATTGTTAGAGGCCAGGTGAAAGCGATTAGTTGTTTTTCTACATTAGGTAGCATCCTACGTGCCCGCGCAATGATGTACTCCGATCTAGAAACTAGCGTGAAAAGAACGCTTTCGTTATTTGAGCTGTCGTCCTAATGGCCTTTGTCCAACAAATATACATTTGTATGCTGCCTTAGCTTTTCAAAATATTTTCTACATTCAATATAAATATATAAAGTAGTTTTATAATAACATTTGACTTAAAAATATTTGTACTTTTCATGCTTAATAAGCAAACATCATTATGGTAAAGCACTGCAAAAAATAAAACGGCTAATAAACTTGTAAAACATTAGCAAACATATTTTTATGCTGAACATTTCTGCAAATTAATTGTATTTATGCATTTTAAATGTATAACAAAATGTGTATACAATGCAACACCATTTTTTATGCTTTTTGGCTCTAAAGAGCCGCCAGGTGTCAGGAGCTTGGCGATTACATGCCTACAATGGCCTTCGTCATAGCAACACTATGAACCATAGACTCCTGCCAACATCCAGTCGCTTGCACACTCATAAAATGTAGCATCTTGATTAGGAAGTATGTCCAATTACAAAAAATAAACTAGAAATATAGACTTTACCAATGTTTGTAAAATTTGACATATTGATGATTTTCAGTTCATGGGAAATTATTGAGTGTAGTATATAAGAAGCAACAGTAAATTTGATATGTGGATTTTCTGCCTTTGCAGTTGGTTGAGATAGGGATGGTTTAGGATTATCTTTTAGATTTCTCATATGCTAATGCAATTTGTGTTCTTTTTGTTTGAGACCCAATGGCACTTTCATGAACAAAATGTAGTTTATAAAGAGAACACGTCTTGTAATATCTGTACGATCTTTGTCCATACCCATGACTGAGGACAACACAACCTAATTTCTAAAGCAGGGCTGTGTAAGAACATATATGTTCCTATTACAAATATTTACTGCCTGAAGCAATTGTCAGCAAGAAAAGTAAACTGATGCTGTTAGCTAAGCAGAATACATGAATTACAAATATGTGTACCATCGTGAGGCTAGATAGCAAACACATTAGATTCATTACGAGCAGGATTAGGAAAATAAGACAAACACCAATTTACATGCATATTATAGGAAATAATTGTGCAGAATGTACAGAGTTTAGTTTGTTAATTCTGTTGACAAATGATACGATGTAATTAATTTGTTTGAAAATAGGAATATGATGTGTGCGGCTTGCTCCATCTGCACTGGACAATATGTTTTGGTCCTGGGCTTTCATTTTACTAATCATTGCACCTTTTGGATTTATAGTTTTACTTTGCTTCTATTAAGACGTGTACCTGACAACAATGTTGCATACAAGGAAGGGCAATTAATAGATATTTATTGCTTGGTGCAGCTAGGGAGATCATGACACATGGAAAAAGTGCACTATTTTTATATAATAATAAGTCTCCCCATAGTGTGTCTTGTAAATCCGCAGGGTAGGGCACCTACTATAAGCATGGTTGAAACAGATTCCTTCACAGTGACTGAAGTATACAAAATGTCATGTGTTTAATGCTTGAATTAATCTCAGCCGCTGGTAACTACCTAGGGCCCCAGGTTATGTTATTTTATACAGATTTGTAGAGTGCACTATAATCCATGAGGTATCCTGGCCCCATACCAATCCATTGTTATTTTGCACACTGTAAGAAATTGGGTTACTGGTTGAAGAGGGTGAAACCCTACTCAATCAGCAACCAATATCCTTGTCAGGGTGAGGAAAAATCAAACCCCAAATTAACCTGTGCTCAACTCTCTGGTAGCTTGGCCCAAAGTTTTCAGGCTTAACTTAGAGGTAATATGTAAAGTATTTATGCAACACTTCAAACAGTAATTGTTGGAACTGGCACGTTCTGGTTGGCTGAGGCGAAGCGCTAGCCAGGTAGAACCTACCACTCCCAACAAGCTTGGGTGATTACCCTTACTTTAAAACCTGCGGTCACCCTTGGGTAACTTGGTACTGAGCAGCCAGAGTTATCACAGAGGCAATGTGTAAAGAATTGGCACAGCACTATCATACAATAAATACAGTGAACATCACAAAAGCGACTTCACACGTGGTGTATATAAATTACATTTATATTCAACACACACATTAATTAACACAACATGAACATCATTTATTTCTAAGCGTAAATCAAATTTGGAAATATCACTAGCAATACTAGGACCAACCGTGTTAAAATGATATCAGTAATATGCATACTTGTAAAAGTTACTACTTTACCCTCCAGCACCCTTATGTGGCGCAAATCATTGTCAGAACTAGGCCCAATGTGGCAATTATTATAATTCAAAACCACACAGTTATAGGGTGCACCCCAGATCTCAACGATATTAGAAATGTATACAACCAGATTATTACAACACTTTTAAACTGCACATGGGCCAAGGCCGCATGGGTAACATTAATGTCAAACATAGTATTCTTTTAGTAGGGAATCAACATGTAAAGCAACACCACTGCACGGTGTAATTACTACCAGGCAGTCACCCTCACACACTCACTCAGCACGGATACGTGGTGCCACAGATATCATGCAGGTCCCTATGGAGCACACTCACCCTTACACATACGCAGCACTGTGATGCAGTGCCACTGATATCTGGCTGGTCAGTTGATAATGCAGATGCATACCCTGCAGCCCAAGCCCTCCTTCACCATTCAGCTAACCCCAACTACCCTACACCCATAGGCTGGAGATAAAAAAACATTCCCCTGTTACTAGGCTAATCACAGCCGGAGTCACACTTAGTCAGGGGCCCAGGGAAGGAATGGGGATAGGGAGTTGGGCTATTTAGGTGGCAGTCGACAAATGGAGGTTTTCACACTACTCTTTAAGTTTTCCCATGGTATGCAGAGCAGAAACAGGCTGAGGGTGATAGTTGTTCTACACTGTGCCTTCTTCGAAGCATGGGGGGTCACTCAGTCTCTTGACCTGCTTCTGATTGCTCTCTGAAGCATTGCTTAGCCCAGCCATTACTCCCACGACCCAAGCCTGATCTGGCCAATACTACCCGGCAACACAAAGTCATTGGGCTGGGTGAGGCATGGCAGTTGACTCCCCGCACTGAGGGCGCAAAAGGAATAATCAATGAATGGTGGATGAAGCAGGGGAGCCAATCGGAAGCCTGGGGCACCCCATCATGCACACGTCAATCAAAGTAGCAACCAGGCAATCTGGGCACAATGAAACACACATCCGCTCTTCTGCATCTCCCTGGAAATGAGGCCCAACATATGGTGTGAGTTGATACAAGTTGAATCAGACAGTTCCGGTCATACACAATGAAGAGATGCAAATTCTGTACCTCCCTGGAAATGAGTCACAATGTCTGGTGCACATTTATCTGAGTCCCACCAGACAATTTTAATCACACACACAGGCACAAGTTCAGCAGTGACGCATGGGGTAGAATGAGCACTACTACGGGTATGCCCTCACCTCTGAGGGTTGCAACCTGTGAATCGCCCAATGTTTATAGCTGTCTCTAGGGAATGCACAGATGTGCTTCTCTAGACTCCAGTGTGGACTGGAGTCAAACTAAAAGGTGCACAAAGAGTTTTAGAGCAGAGAAATGCCCACTTTCTAGAATTTGGAAAAGAAAGTGGGAAACCCAATTGACCCTTGGAGGCTTAGGAAAGTTAAATATTGACAGGTAAAATTAAATGTGCCTACAAGGGATTCATATAGGCGCACTCAGTTAAACGTTCACACAATGATGTTCAAGGTTCTAGCTGGTAACCTACAGTTAAACAATCTACAGTTCAGTTTTTAATTTCGTCCCAAAAGATCTATAAGAAATACTGATGAAACTGGTGTGAATTCTTCAGAAATCAAATTTATATAATGTGAAATTCAAGTTTGCTTTGTTTTCGTTGTGGCTTCCACCGCCTTGCACATTGGTTTTCCTCTGAACCTGAATATCCTTATATCTAAACAGAATGCATGTATTAACTTGCTAAGGGTCCCCACCTTATAAAATTTACAATATGCTAAATTACATTTCACCACACGTGTATGATTATAGCCAAGGAGCCAGGAATGTAATAGGTTTTCATGGGTCACAATATCCAACACCCAGTAACAGCGATGTTGCCAATGCAAAACCTAAATAGCCCAAATAAACAAGGTAATAAGTGGATAGTAGTAAGACCTATATAAATTCATTTGTTATGCTTCTTTTTCCTAGTTGCTCCATTGCCCCTCTATGTGTGTCTCCTTGTATAATATCTGACTGCATATGTTGTCTAACCTCGAATACGTGGTTGTATGTTTAGTGCTTTTGTCTGTTGCCTCAGTGTGTTGTTTTGTGTAGCTGGGGACCTCACTGACCCTGGCATATATCAGCATTATGATATGGCCGGGATGCCTGTCACCCCCTCCCAACACAATCCCCAAGGATGGGAAGACGGACGCAGTTCTGAACTTTTGGAAGGCAGGAGGGAGTTACCCTCCCGGCCGTATTTATTAAAATATGAAACAAAATTAAAACATTAAAATAACAGTTTCATATCATGTACAATTTTTCATTTATACATTACGATGCAGTCACGTTTATTGGCTAACCTTAACAAATCTCTAATACAAAGGTTCTCCTAGCCGAGTCTAAACATCCTGCAAATGCATACTTTCTAAATAAAAATTGTACATCCCTAACATTACAGGCCAACGGCAAGGTCGTAACCGGTGTCAGATCCCTACTACCAGAACTCCCCCCTCACGTGTGAGGGGCGAGCGCACAGAGGACTGTACCTCTGTGCCAATCTTCTAATTTCCCTTGTCTTAGCGGGGGCCCCTTATTTAACTCGACGCCATCTTAATGGTCGTCCGAGGACTCGTGTGAGGTGTCTAGAAGGTAGCGTGGACCCCCCTCCAACCCCACACTGTTCATCACATCCGCCGTCGCGGATATCCTGGCCCCGGGAAATTCCTAGGAGGGGCATTGAGCCGCCTCCTCCCCTGGGAGGGGCCTATGACCGCCTTCCCTTCGGCGACCCCATACTTAGAGGGTGCCGCCTCCACCGTGTGAGGGGCCAATGGCTCCTCCCCCCTTTGGATTGTTGCTCCCTTTATTCCTCTTCGGGAGGGCGTGTACCCTCCTCTGGTACGCCTACAGGGCGTGGCCATCGGTGTAGGTGTCTAGGACAACCCTTCTTGGGCGGGAAAAGGCGCGCCCTGGCTACGCCGCTTCGGGCATACCAGCCGAGACACGCCCCCCGCCCAAAATGGCTTCCCGGGGGATCCGGGCACCCTACCATATGTTCTGGGGGACCGAGTGGTCGCCCCTTTCCATTTGTAACACTCTGCCAAACCCTGATCCCTTGCACTGCATGTCCCCATTTGATTTATTAGAAAGCAACACAAACGCCACTGCTGAGAGAAGCAATTGACTGACAAGGATCAGTACATATGGGTGTTTAGAATAAAGCATAAACTACCTGCACATTTCTTTAGCAACTAGGAATGTATTCCTCTTTCAAAACATCTTTTTCATTATTGATAACACATTATTTTTTAGTGCATGGAAAAGACAAACATTTTATATATATACAATGAACAATAATAACATGTAAAAAATATTTACACACTTCCAACATACATGGCCTTCCAGTCATACAAAACACATGCATACACAATAATCAGTCAGAAAATCAAAACAACAAATAGACACAAAAAAGGTGAAACCACGTATCGGTCATTAATCAGTTGAAGGAATCCTTTGAAGTTTTTAGAATTTTCTAAAGTCTTTTTAACTTAATCACTGAACGAGAATCCACTTCTCTGAAAGGTGATAAACAACCTTGTTTTTAGCGCAAAACATGTAGACCAGATACGGGGAAAGGATGGTCAACGCGTTTCGAACCCTTATGATTAATGGGGTTCTCCTCAGGACCTATACTGGTTCTGTGGAAACAATCAGAAAAATGGAGTGCTTAGTGCGGCAATATGGCAGGAAATGAAAGACACTCACCCCGAGTTAAACCAAAGCCTACCTTTAGCCATTGAACCAGACAACTAAAAAATTCGAAGACGGAAGGTGAAGGCTGGGAATTCAAAAGGTTTCACCGTGGAGTGCATTCAGGGGCTGTGAATTAAAGAAATAAACAAGCGCGCTTAGTTACAAACCTACGGAGCGCTTCTCTGGGTTGGATATACGCCCGGCGGTGGGAGCGGGGGCTATTACCTGCACTGACGTCGGCGGCTGGCTTGACGTCTAGTCCATGCTTCTCATTAGTCGCGGAGCACACTTGCTGCTTCGTCTTTTTCTCCGCTGTAACGAGGAAACGGACACTGACATTCAAATTCTAGTTTGACCTAAGGTGGACGTCACCAAATCATTACGAACATCGTGTGGCATGCGTACCGAGTGAACAATGGGTCCTTCGTCCTTGGAACCGTGCTGCAGAGTGAATCAGGACTGCAGAGCAGTTGGGATTGGTACTTCCTGGTTTGAAGGCTCTCCGAGGCTTCTGGGACTTGTAGTTCACTAATGGTGAAGGGAACGACTGAGGGTTGTGTCGGCTGTACTCTGGTGGACTATAAACTTGACCAGGTCAGGTGTTGGATTTATAGATCTCTGACATCTCATTTAACCCTCGCAAGGCAGTATTAAATTTCATTATAAGTAATGCCTCACGCTGGGCTAATTTGGCATCCAAGTCGCCACCCCTTGGATCTTTTTCAATCTTGGACAGTACTGTCCATCTTAGATCGGTCTGCTTATGTTTCATATTTGCCCAATGGTTGACTAATGGGGCATTTTCCACTCCTCTTCTTATTCGGGATTTGTGCTGAGTAATCCTACTCCTCACTTCTTGTGTAGTTTTTCCGATGTAGACCAAAGGATACGGGCAGATGATTGCGTAGACTACATTTTTAGTTTTACAATTCGTAAATGTGTTGTGCTTCCAATGAATATTCTCAAATGTGAAAACGGAGTCCTCAATGGTTTCATTGCAGCATATGCATGTTCCGCATTTGTGGTGACCTTTGGTGGGAGGTAGTCCAAAAAGGCTTTGTAGTGTTGGTGCTTTTACCGACGGGAGGGCGGCTCTTACGATATGATTGGCCACGCTCTTTTCTTTTTTGAACGCAAACAACGGGGGTGCTGATAGATCTTCATGGAGGTTTTTTAGTAGATGCCAGTTGGACACAATCCATTTTTTGTATTGATTTGCCGCTGGGCAAAAGGTGGTAACACATACCATTCTTCTGAGATCTTGTTTGACTGTCCTTTCAAGTAAAGTCTCTCTTGGAGTCCACCATGCTCGTTTAAGGGAATTCTTTAGTAGTTTTTTGGGGTATCCCCTTTGTGTAAGGCGGTCTTTTAGATGGCCAGCATGCTTAAAATATTCCTCTTTGGTAGAGCAATTTCGACGTATCCTAAGGAATTGTCCATAGGGTAAATTTTCTTTTAGGTTACGCGGATGATTGCTGGTGAAGTGTAGTGCTTTATTTCTGTCAGATGGTTTTCAAAATAAAGTTGTATTTAGACCCTGTGCTTGTGGTTGAATTTCCACATCCAGAAATGTAATAGATTCCTTTGATGCTGTAGCGGAAAATTGAATGTCAACAGTTCTTGAGTTAAGCCATTCCACGAATTGGTTCAGTTCCTCATGGCTTCCTGTCCAAATTAAAAACAAGTCGTCTATATAGCGCATATAGTTGGAAATGCGGTGGCCATGCGGATTGTTATTATATATGAATTCTTCTTCGAACAATCCCATAAACATTATTGCCAGCTCTGGAGCAAAGGGGCAGCCCATTTTTCTGATTGTTTCCACAGAACCAGTATAGGTCCTGAGGAGAACCCCATTAATCATAAGGGTTCGAAACGCGTCGACCATCCTTTCCCGTTATCTGGTCTACATGTTTTGCGCTAAAAACAAGGTTGTTTATCACCTTTCAGAGAAGTGGATTCTCGTTCAGTGATTAAGTTAAAAAGACTTTAGAAAATTCTAAAAACTTCAAAGGATTCCTTCAACTGATTAATGACCGATACGTGGTTTCACCTTTTTTGTGTCTATTTGTTGTTTTGATTTTCTGACTGATTATTGTGTATGCATGTGTTTTGTATGACTGGAAGGCCATGTATGTTGGAAGTGTGTAAATATTTTCTACATGTTATTATTGTTCATTGTATATATATAAAATGTTTGTCTTTTCCATGCACTAAAAAATAATGTGTTATCAATAATGAAAAAGATGTTTTGAAAGAGGAATAAATTCCTAATTGCTAAAGAAATGTGCAGGTAGTTTATGCTTTATTCTAAACACCCATATGTACTGATCCTTGTCAGTCAATTGCTTCTCTCAGCAGTGGCGTTTGTGTTGCTTTCTAGTCTAGTTTGATTCAGCCGTGCTGAGTAACGAGTCAAGACCCTAGTGTGTTTTGCCTCCCATTTGATTCATGTCCCCTGACTCTTCCTTCCTTCCCTTTTCTGTTCCATACTTTCTTCTGCTGCTTCTAATTTGTTGGTACAAAAGGGGGTGGTGATGGACGGAGCATCTGAACAAATCAAAAACTCACACCCAGTCAACATAACTGGGTTTAATCCATCACCGTTCTTTAGCCCACTCTGCCACCCCAGTTCAGACATAGCCATATGCAAATCAGTCTGACCCTGTGCCTCATGGGAACAGTCCAGCCCGAACTGCCAAGCCATGACTTCCCTGGACCGGAAATAAAGCTTCCCAGGACCGGTTTCTGGCATTTCAGCCGTCTTCAGCCTGGCGTGCCTGGATCCAGTGGCAAAGTGAGCAAGGGACTCACGTCTGAGCATACCCTGCCAACTTATGGCGAACAAAGCGGTACAAAAGGGGGTGGTGATGGACGGAGCATCTGAACCAATCAAACACTCACACCCAGTCAACAGATCTGGGTTTAATCCATCACCGTTCTTTAGCCCACTCTGCCACCCAAGTTCAGACATGGCCATATGCAAATTAGTCTGACCCTGTGCCTAATGGGAACAATCCAGCCCGAACTGCCAAGCCATGCCTTCCCTGGACCGGAAATAAAGCTTCCCAGGACCGGTTTCTGGCATTTAAGCCGTCTTCAGCTAGGCTTGCTTGAATCCAGTGGCAAAGTGAGCAAGGGACTCACGTCTGAGCATACCCTGACAATTTATGGCAAACAAAGCGGTACAAAATTTGTTAATCGGGTAACTAAGATCAGCTATCCAAAATAATGCTGTGTTGGAGAAGATAATTTTATTCACACTGCTATTCACACTGCTCTCTCCTCCCTCCTTCTCTCTTGGTTCAGACTTTCCCTCCTATTGCCATCTGCAGTGCTTTCATGTGTCTTCAATGCATCATAGAATGTTGTATAAGCAACCACCATAAAATAATCCGTCTTGCTCTGAGTGCATGGCCGACTGCATACCAGGTAGTCAATGGTCCGAGTTGTCTGTAATGATGAAGGTCTTTATGCGAATGGATGCCTGTAGATTTGCTGTTGTGACTGCCAATGTGTATGTAGGCATCATCTGTGGCAATGTGCATGCTAGTGTTGCATGTCTTTATGAATGTGAGCATACACTATACAAAGGTGTAGTCTATATGTTTCGTGTATGCTCGCTCATTAACAACCCATCTGTTCATTATTCAAAACATTGGGCCTGATTCAAAAGGATATATGTTCACTTTTGTGTAATTTTATATTTGTTTACTACTCACAAAGGAATTTTACCAGTGGTATCTGTACAACTGCGGAGTCTCTCGCCGCACATAAAAATATAGGACTGCCCTCCATTTCTCACAATTAAGGTGTATACTGCTAGCAGGACTTTAAGGAAATAGAACATGCAGAACTATTTAAGGAAATAGAACATGCAGAACTATTATTCCAAGAATAGGTTTCCTAACAATAGCATTTTAACAATCAGTTACCATCGTCTCATCATGCATTTCCTTAATATCTTCATGTAAACAAAAATAAGTATTTGCATATTCTGCATTCTTATTACTCACCTGGTCTTTCGTTATTTTCTTCCAAGAGTAGGTAAAGCGCAATTCAGGGAGAATGAAATTGCACGTCATCTTCACGCTCGTTAAAGATTCTGAAACAGGTTTGCCCCCTACGAGAAGACAATTCTTGTTGGCACTTGCATTCATTTTGAACATAAGGAACTACAACAACACTGAAATTATGACTGCTAATTGGATCAGCAAATCGCTTGGAAGAGCAAGATATTAATCTGTAACTATAGATCCTGGAGACTCGAATAGTTTGCAATTTATCGCCAAATTTTAACTATGGCAGAGCAGACAGGACTCTCGGCAATAGAGACTTAACACAAATAGTTTACCTCATTATTATCATGTGCACGAAGATAAGTAATTCTTTTTTATATGAACCCTTGAACCCTGGAAACAGCACATTCACAACTTTTCTGATTTGTTAACTACAGAAGTGGTTGCTTAGAGTAAGTCTTAATACCTTCTGCGGTGATGAACGAAGGAGAGCAAACACAGTATATGACATCACTGGACTAAGGCGCAAATTAATACAGCAGAGTGCAGAACTAATCTGCACTATCAGAATCACAAGCAAGCCCTACTAAACCCCATTCATGAGCTACACTTAAGACAGATGCACGACACTTAGGGCCAGATGTAGGTAGACATTTACCGACCGATAACGGCCGATTCGGCCGTTACCGACCGGTAAATGGCTATTCTAGATGTAGGTGGCCTATATTACCGATTCAGTAAATTTACCGAATCAGTAAAATACCGAATCGGTATATTTACCGATTCGGTAATTTTGAAATGTAAGTGGGACTCTTTTGAGTCCCACAGGCCTTACCGAATCGGTATTTTACCACCCAATCCTATTGGGTGGTAAAATACTGAATACAGGTGTGCATGCACATGTGTGCATGCACACCAGTGCCATGTGACACACAGACATGCCCTTAGGGCATGTCTGTGTACCACATGGCATCCGTGCCTGAAAACAGGGTGCTAGAGGGTGTCAAAGTGACACCCCCTGCACCCTTGCAAAAATCGGTATTTACCAGATCGGTAAATACCGATTCCGTAATGACCATTGATTGCTATGGGCTGCAATGCCCATTGGAATCAATGGGCTTTACCGATTCGGTATTTACAGAATTGGTAAATACCGAATCTTAACGATTCGGTATTTACCAATTCTGAAATACCTACATTTCCCCCATTCTAATTTACCACTTCTTAAATACCGAATCGGTATGATTCGGTATTTTAGAAGTGGTAATTTAGAATTACCTACATCGGGCCCTAAGAATGGACATGAACTACCACCACAATTGGAGGGATGCACTTCATTGCATATATCTACCTCAGGCTCTTCCAAATCTGCCATGTTAATGGCCAGTGACATTTCACAGCATTCGGTCTCATGTTCACTCTAAAGTAATAGCAATTCTCCTGATTATGAAGGGACACAAGTTGGTCCATAACACTCTACGCGCCAGGACACTCCTAAGTATCAGTGCGCGCTACAAATGATCTATAACATAACATAACCCCCACAAGTGGTGAAAGAGAAATTATATGCCATGCCATAATTCCCCAACCAAACAGAAGCGACAGAAGTGGCACGTGTGACCCTTTGTCCAATACCAGCTTCAAAATAGAGAAACAGAAATAGTCAATACTCCTTCAATGTCGAGGTCCATAGTGCCTCAGCTGAAACATCTCAGATATAGTAACCATGACCCAGGAAGCAAGTACAACTCTTTAAACAAGCAGCTTTGTGCTAGTGAACAGTTGGAAGGATGTCTCCTAGATAAGACTACAAGAAGGCATGAATGGGAGTGTCAGCACATCACTCCACAGTAACACAACACAATCTACATCACAGGTGAATAGATGGACACATTGTAACACCCATGGGGGATGTCACACAGCATATTAATGTAATGAGGGTGAGATGGAGCAGGAGGGAGATGACGAGGAAGATACATATCCTAAGGTGCCAAGTGTATGGTAGTGATGGCCCTGTGGCAGGATGCGCGATGACACCAAAAACACAGTGGCACATCACTGTTGATGAACTGTAGATATATCATGTATGCATATTTTTTTCTAAACAGATGAAGAGACATTAACAAAAAAATGCAGTCCAAGCAGTCGTGTGTAAAAGAAAAAGCACAGACCCTTTGATCCACTGAGCACTCAGCAAAGTCTCTAAACCACTTTTGTTTTTTATTCTCTGAAACACTCTCATTCAAATTTACATATTCTCGTGTGCACTGAAGGGTAAATTCCGCTGGCCACGGGGCTCATCTAATTCCACAAATGGCGACTTTCATGCATGGGCCAGGTGCCATCCCTTCATTGTACTACTTCCGGCGAGTCAAATAACACTGTTTATTTGTCACTTCCTTATGCTATTAATCACACTGAAACTTAAATCATCCATCCCAGCTTTCTCATTTCTCTTTCATGTTATCATTTGATCATTTATAAAAGCATCCTTAGAAGTGCTCCAAAGAAAGATTAACTGAATTCCAAAACACTACTTTAATTGCATGTCTCCAGTCCACCGAAGGCATGTAATAATGGTATTTTTTTACAGGCATGAGAACATTAGGGAACAGTTTACTTGATCTGTACCGGGGCATTTACATGCACTAGAGCATCAGTAACATCCAAAGGCTTTGGTCTCCTATGGCCTCTGTAGGATAATAGGTAAAAGTGTATACACCTGGAAGGCACAAACAGCCTCAGCAGTCTCAGTTGGTATGACTGGTACTTACTTGGAAAAATGGTGATTTTAACGATTCACAAAGTTAAAATACCCCAATGCCATTTGCAATTTCAGTCAAATCGCTACTTAGCAATATATGGTTCTGGGCAAACCCGTTATTTAGCAATTTCACATGTGCAGTGGCGAAACACAAAATAATGGGGTCCCACTGCAACTATGTCCTGCAGTTGAATTATGTCATACAAATTTTTAGAGCGAAACCAAAGACCTAATACATAAAACCCCTGCTCTAAAAGTTGGAAATTCACTCACGATGGGTCAAACCTAGAGTATACTTCCAGCTTTCAAAAAATACATAAATAATTCCCGGAGCAGGCTTGGGAATCTGTGACTACCGCACATTTTTACATATCCTTTACATATGCTGAAAACATGCTTACGTGCATTTCCTCTATGTAAATTATTCATATTTAATTTCCCCATTTCTTACCTACCATCACTTTGTCTGAGGATCCCATTCTCACCATCAGATTTTATCCAACCCGCGATAGGATCACATGATCCAAATATTTTCTGTTTGGGAAACTGGTCAGAGACATGTTTGAAAACAAACACAAAGGTGGTCATCAGAATGGTGGAATGACTGCCAGTGCCAGCCCGGCGGTGGAAGTCCTTCCGCCATCACTAAGTGTTTTACTCACTGCCCAATTTAGATGGCTGTGGGCACCGCGGCAGACGCAAAGTCCGTCCACCACTAGGGGATGCCTGAAATGGTGGAGGTGCCTAGCAGGCACCGTCCCCCAAAATCAGGATGTTGTGTGGACAAGGCCATTCCATGGCGGCGATACCGCCATGGAAAGGCTGGCAAGGATGTGGTTGCGGGCCTCCCTTTTCCCGGGGGGAGGTATTGCTGCACTGGGTACCCCCCGCATTACCCTGCACTGCGTGGCAGGCAACGCGTGGTGCCTGCCACGTAGTGCAGGGATATGCAGTGCATGCCATTTTGGCATTGCGAATGGTGCTGCATCCAGCAGCACCGTCAGCATTGTTAAAGGCCAGAGATGCGCCCGCCATACTGGCGGGTGCATCATAATACGTGTGGTGGGACCGCCTCATTACTGGCGAGGTGTCCCTACCACCACAGCGATTTCGAGCGGACTTATGTCCGCCCACCTTCGTCATGAGCCCCAAAGTTACAAGTCTGTTGGTGTTTGGCCAGGTTTGACAATGGATTGGCCACAAACCCACCGCTCTGTCTGGGCAGCTTAAATAGAAATTCCAAGGTACAGGTAGAAATGTACTCTGAGTAAATCTGATTTAAGAGTGACATTCCAACATTCTCCCGTCTATGAATCAGAAAGGGGATTTTTCCCTATTAAATGACAGGCTTTTTGCACTTGAGCTATGCTTAAGTACCAATCGGGAATCAGGGCATTAGATCTGTGCAGACAGAGTGAAGAATGCTGAGGCAGTACGCGGGCAAAGTGAAGGCCTAAAAATAAACTAAGGAACAGGAGGGAGCTGCAGCCACAGTCATGTTTGAAGTTTACTATGGTGCATTGAAGAGCAAAGAATAAGGAGACCAGTCTAGACATTTTGTCGCTGTCACCTGAAGATGAAAACGAATTCTGAAGTTATAAGCAAGGCATTAAGTACACTCTGACATCAGGGAACAGGATGATCAAGCAACGTATCCAGAAGTAGATACCCGGAAAGGTCCAACTGCTAGAAGCAGAAAATCAGGGACAAAACAGTGGTTGCTTTATTGTATGTACATTTCTTTTGTATTCTTTTTGGAAACAGCCAATAAAAACTTTTGAATTTAAAAAACAGTGGTAAGAGGACAAAGAACACAACAAACAATTAAGTGTTAAATGCACTGTGAGACATTCATTGCTTGAAAATGCCTCCCTAAATATGAGTCGAACAGGAACTAATGTCAAATGAAAAAAGTTCTACTTCATCTGGATTTAGACGCTCAGATTGCATTCTATGAACAGAACACCAGCTTGGAAAGATTATAAATCTTGGCCACATACTTTTCAAGCATCATAGGGTCAATGTGGCAAGTGCAGGAGACACCAGGTTTATGCACTTAACCCAGTGATGAACTTTTCAGTCCTTCTGCCAGCCATCATGCTGGAACACTATGAAACTGGCCTTAAACCCCTCCAGATGATTGTGAACACAGAGACGCCAATGTGGTCTAATTGGTGTGGGTGCTTAACAATGTGTGGAGAGAGGGAACCATCAACATGATGCCTGGGAGAGCTACTATTGCACTTGTGCCCATGGGCACAGAGCAATAATCCCATGCATTAAGGATTGGTTCAATAGGGTTGGTCATTTACGATAACCATGCGCATATCTATGTTGAATGCCGTAATGAGCAACTGTAAACCTTTAAATAATGTCACAATAATCTGATAGCATGTGCAAATTTGGCGAGAATCACGCTTGTAGAGGTTTTTGTTAGTTCACCTACATGTATTGATTCCACTCACGATCATGGCAATGAATGTGTAAAAAAATGAACTCAATGCCCCATTCAATAAAAATGTATCATTAGAGGGCTCAGTAAAAATATGGGCGTTTTCTCTGATGTTTTAGTTATGTCCTTGAGATTCTTTAGTAGTGCTTTGTAGACGTTTCAAATGTATATAATGCATGCGTATAAGAAACCGCTGAGTTACACTGAATATTGGCATTTTGAATTTTGTTTTACTTTGGATTTTGGAGACTCTTACATTCGAGAAGTACGAAAGACACTGGGGGCAGATTTACAAGCCCTATGCGCCACTTTTGCATCATTTTAATATGGGAAAAGTAAAGCAAAAGTGGCGCAAGTGGCTTGTAAATAAGCCCCCTATTTGGCTGATTCCATGGATGGGTATAAAACCAAGCGGTCTTTGAATCTAACATAACTTTGGGTTCTGAGTTGACAATAGTATTTTACTATTTATTAAAATTTAAGACTCTGAGCTGATAGGGCTTCTTTATATTTAATGAGATTAGACAGGGGCAGTGACCTTAATAAATAAGAAAATTAGTTGGTTCCTGGAAACATAATTTTTTCTTCTTCCTTTGAGATGACAGTGTTATGCACACACATCTTCTTACATCCAATTATGGGACTTAACCTGTATGTTCTGACATGAATAAATTATATACATTTATTATTATACCTCTTTTCAAAATAATGTAAAGAAAAGGGCAACATCTTTTGAAGGGTTATGATCACAATTGATATGAAAATGTTATGCACTGTATGTATTGTACATGTGAAGGTTATGTATGCTTCCTCTGCCCTCAAAAATATAGTTAATAATAGAATAACTTTTTGTAAGCAAAATTAATTACTTTTTGACCAAGGACAACTATGTCTGGTATCGGGGATCGCACTAGAGAATGCACACATGTGTATACCAAGTTTTATTTGTAAATCATACAATATGTATTATACTGTACGGTGGATATGTATGTGTTTCATTGTAATTATATGTATATGGATCTTTTTCAGCCCTGATGAAATTTCCCTTCAGAACCAAATGCATTGCAAGTATCTCCGATTTCTAGGAAAAGGCACAATAAGGGAATTACAGTAAGAAAAATAGTTTCACATCTGGAAATTGGATGCTGCATCTTTTGATGTTCCCTGATATGCCTCATTGAATGTTTACTTCATGATACAATGGATTACTAACTGTTGCAATGGATACTACCTACTATTACTTGCAGAGTGCTTCTCTCTAACTGTGTTCTATGTTGGAGATATTGTTTGAGGTTCTCAAGCAGCTGGACCTGTAGAAAGTTAAGCACTACATTGAATATGCACGTATTGTAGTGAGTGCAAATTGTATGTGCTTATAAGCTATATTTTTTCTGACGTTTGTAATTGCATCTATTGCATCAACGTTGCGGTCATTAGCATTGCATTTAGTGTGAAACTTTTGATTTGCTTGGCTGTTGTGAGAGTTATGGATTGTGGAGCTAACAACAACTGGCACATTTCAGGGGTTTTAGATTTTGTAAACATAACTTAATTTTTATTGTGGTTTATTGTAAATCTATATCCACTGAATGCTAAAGTTAAAATGAAGCTATGGTTGGGATTAATACATTAATGAATGTTTAACTGTAACTCAGAAATTCACTTATGAAGCCACACAGTTAAAGTAAAGTTATTCGTTGTGAATTAAAACCGAAAACTACTGAAACTCATAAGATAGTGTTATCCTGCATTGGTGGACCCAGGTGGGGCCATTTTGATAGTCCAACCCCAAGTTCAGTGTCTGTGACTCGCACAACAATCAAGAAGGCACTTCAGTGTTCCACCTCCGAGGGAGAGGGTGGTGCCCCGCTAGGGTTCCTTTATTTGTACTTTTTAGGTTGTGGGGATCGAGTATCTATGTGGCCACATCATGCTGTAGATATTCTAACAGAGAGCTTAGGTTCTATGGGCCTGGCTTTGGATCTGCAGACATGAAATGAAAGACATGATATTTTGAAAACTTGACTCAAATCTTTTGCTGCGAGTGGAAGGTGAGGGGTTTCCATCTGTCAACTCCCTCCTCCTCCACCCCGCTCTTACTTGCACAGGCCGCTCCTCCCTGGAAGAGCACTAGCCCATGAATGATGGTGATCATTCATTGAATATTGCATGCCCACCTTTTTGTAAAAGGCATGTCTTTGCATAGTAGGGGTGTTTCTTGGCATATTGTAGGCATCTATGGCATGAAATGATGACGCAAGACAGAATTCCTTCATCTATGGAAGTAGTGCAAGTGAGCATTTGCTGAAAATGAAATAACTGATATTTATGTAGCAAACATGGGTTTACTAAAAATCTAAATCTCATTTTCGGACAGACAAGGATCTTCTGGCAAGAAAATTATAAGTAGGAATTTAATTTATTTTCCAAAACGAAAGACTTTTATTTTAAAGCAAAATGGTTGTATTTTCATAAGATGATACTCTTATGTTTGTAGACAAAATGACTGCATTTCCAAAGATATACTTTAACCCGATAATGGAATGAGAAGGAATGATAATCACTAGTGATACCTAGGCTATCCTCGTTCAGAATGGTGAAACCCTCTGGTGTCCCAACCTATATGGCATCTATAACCTCCGACACAACAGTGCTTTATGGGAATGTAAAATCTGTCTATCTCTGCTGTGTGCTCTCTGTGAATATATATATTTTTTTAATTTTAGCTTCCCACTCTTCCCCTGCTAAGCGAGTCTTAGTAGTGGCTACTGATTGCATTTTCTAAACTGCCTATATCATCTACAGATTTTTAGACATTGGCCTGGGAAATTGTCCTGATAAATGCACGTGTTTTTCATAGCTGATGTAGCCGCAACATTGTAAAGGAGGGTTAGGCTTGCTTACCATCCCGGGAAAGTACTGGCCCATGTAATCAGCAACTTTTCAGGAGCCATAACATTTTAGAAAGTTCATTGGAGAATTGCCATGTAAAATATCATAATAGGCACCACTTAGTAACATTTCTATTTAAGGAGGGGGGGTTGCAGAGAACTTCTGTAACCTTCCTGAAGAAATCCAGGCTTGATTGTTACAACTTTGGTGGGCACTACACCACCCCACTTTCAAAGATCCAAGCTGCCACTGACCCAGTAACTTTTCTCTTAAAAAAAATAATTCCTTAACAAACCAGTAAAAAACAGAACAATAAAAACAGATACCTGAACGGGAGGAGCCATGCGCCAGTCCAAGATGGCCGTGTGAGAGCTCGGCTCCGCCAGACAAGTCCCCCAGCCCTACTATCCTGAACATTAGCCTGATCTTCGACCCCACCGCCGGTCTGCCGAAGGCGCGTGGTGCTCCCTGGAGTGACTCTGACCCCTCTGTGACATCGAGGGCTGGAGCTACGCCTCCCGTCTTTTGTGGCCTAGACATGGCCCTGAGCCTGGGCTCGATTTTGGTGGAGAGCCGGCTCTGAATGCAACAACACCGGGACCAAAAACCGGAAGCTGCCGGTTGGGACCCGGTGCCGAAGCAATAATGGCAGGAGGCCATAAGGAAGGGAGCGGCGGTGAGGGGAGCTATTGAGAGGCCCCCGTCTGAATGTACAGACGTCCGGCGTCCTATTTTAAGGAAATAGAGTCCCTCCAGAGACAGATACTATGGGATGGTAAACCCTGCATATCGTTTTCTAAGCACACCCTTCCCTGGTATGATGGGGCATAGGCCTGCCAGATCACAAAAAATATTATTGGGCCTCTCAGTTAGCAGCAGTAAACCATGGGATATATGGTGCCCGAACAACCTTGGCTACGCCTTGGACCGTTGGCAAATGCCAGGGGGCGACTGCACCAGAGCACTTTATGCTGGTCCCCGCAGATTTCCCCTCACAGGACCCATGGCACATGCCGTCCAGGTGTGGCATGCGGTCACCAGGCACCTTAAGTGGGAGGGGAAACTCACACTCGCCACTCCATTGTGGAGTTTGGAGAAGTTGGGAAGTCTATGGAAGTCGAAAGGCTTCGACAAATGGAACCTCATTGGTATCACACACATAAAGGATGTTTGGGGGGACGGTACGATACACTCATTTGCTTCCCTTTAGCTGCAATATCACCTGAGTGACAGTAAATATATTTCTGTTATCTACAGGTGCGGCATGCACTTCTTACGCATATCTCCAGGGGCACGGCGCCTAACGATGTGTCTCCTCTAGAAGATAAAGTGTTAGGCGGCCACCTTCCCAAGAAAACTGTCTCTCTGCTGTATAAGAAGCTTATCAACAATATGGCAGACCCGCTAGAAGTTCTTAGACGGCAATGGCAGGAGGATGGGTTGGAGCTGGATGATGAGGACTGGCAGGAGGCGGTGTCGTCCCCGCGGGTTGTGGCAATTCCAATGAGGCTCAGATTGGTGCAGCTAAAGATCTTACATAGGTCATATGTTACGTTGCCCGATTGATCCGTATGGGCCGCTCGGAGAACAGGGAATGCAGAAGGGGGTGTGGGGAACTGGGGACATTTATTCATATCTTGTGGCATTGCACAAGAGTGCAGGGGTTTCGGGGGCAGGTCCACAGCATGTTGAGAACAGTCCTGGGTACAGAAATACAACTGGAAGACTGCAGGTGTATTCTGAATGTCTGGGAACCAACCGACCTTAATGTATACAAAAAGCAATGGGCAACCCTGGCATTCATGATTGCGAAGCACAATATTGCCCAATTGTGGGGAGCCTTTCAGCCGCCTCGTGTGGAGAAATAGAGGGAGGATTTGGACTGGTGTATGTTTAGGGAAAGGTCAGTTTGTTCTGCCAAGGGATGTCCGGGAAAGTGGGGTTAGATCTGGGAGGCATGGAATCACTATAGGGGAATATCTACCCCCCGAAAGGTCCCGAGGAGGTTGAAGAGCACACATCCCCTTGATCCACCAACTGTAATAATCGCACAATATTTTAAAGTTATGGAATGTCATACTGCCCTGTATTATTTTGTAATGTGTCACCTGATGTTTTTCTTTGTTGACATTTGTCTCAATAAAAATAATTTACAAAAAAAATCAGATTCCTGAAAAGCAGAAATATCTGGCATGCAAGTTGCTGTAGTATTTCCCAAACCACAACCCACCATTACTCTTGGAGTAAGATTTAAATGAACATAAGTTATTGAGTTTGTCTTGTGTGAGCTGATTGAAAAGCCTCAGTTCTTCCAGTTTACCACTGTGTCTGGTAAGTATAGCACAATATTCTGGTGGGGGATGCACAGTCATATAATGGGTTTATCTATGCTACAGAATCTTTATCAAAAACTATAAAAGAGTAAACTTACTGGTAATAGCAAAGTCTGAGCATGAACTAGATCTTTAGCAAGAGGCCACAGTCAACTATTTTTCAGTGGACCGTTTGTGTATGGAGCGCCTCTTCCATGGCTCTTAGATAATTCTAGTGCTTAGTAGTGAGAGAAAAGGTGCTAATATTTCAAGATTGGGAAGTTGCATTTGACTTTTATGGTGACCGCAGAGGACTGGAAGCTTCACAACTACGACACTCAGATCAGGGTGATCCTGGTTAATCTATGGTGCTTTGAGGATGATGTTGGTCCAGTAAGCTATATGCTTATTGTTGAGATTACTGAAAAAAATTTACAAAAACAAATGTGCCTTTGAAAATAACTAGCCATGGTCAAAATGGTATCCACCAATATTTCCATGGAGACTGGTAACTCTGAAGCTTTCAGAGCAAAGAAACATGCACATAGTCAAAAATGGAAATCTCTAGTTCTGAGATGTTGGAGCTATTGCTATTATTGATATCTCACCTCAGGAGATGGGGAGTCCAGTGTGTTTCAGTTACTGATACAGACCACTATGGGGGGATCTGGATCATGGTCTAATGCCTAGCTAAAGAAACGCCAGTAGAGGATATTGAACAGCACTCGAGGGACCCACTGCTAGAATAAAATATAGAATTATAGATGGTAAACAATAAATTACGGGGATATTTTTCCCTGAGGGCTTCTGAGTGACATGAAAAGGACAACATGAGTTGTTAACAAGTTCTGTTATCCACTGTTGCTGTGTCATAGAAGTGATGACTGGATTCAGAATTCAATTATTCACCGTAAAGGAGAGTAATGCATAACAAAATATTTTTTTCTTCTTGCAGGGTAGCAAGCTCACCAGCCAATCACTACTATAGAGGTGTTTGCTTGCCCTTGCTCGCTGAACCACTGCATTTGCTCCTCCATCATTAATCTTCATCATCACAAAGTGTCCATGGTCTCTGGGGTGGAGGAAACATAAACATCTAGATTGTTTACTGGTGCCACATAACAGTCCAAAATAAAACACGTGGGGGGATATCCTCAAGAACGTGCAATAATCATCATCAAAATCGGTTAAGGCAATGTTTCATATCGCCGTCTATTGCGGGAAAATAACTGTGTTAACGTCCTATTCACAATACGGCAGTAACATGCGATAGTCTCCCGATAACGTGGAAAATGTCTGCGATAAAGTCACCAGGAAGACGATACAAATCTAAACCCCAACATGAAAAAAGTTGCGATGGCCCCAACCGCAATAACAAAATCAGCGATAAGCTGCGCCAGCCCTGCAATTCACACCTGTCAGGCGGGAAAAATCACAATAAAAGTCGGATAAAAAAAACTAAACAACTGCAAAGGAGAATGGAGGTAGCCAGAGCAAGTACAGAGGACAACCAGAAGCCCACAAGCCCCCAAGAGGACCAGCCTGGGACCTCGGGGTCAAGGAAGGGCAAGGACAAGAAGAAGAGGAAGACATGGTTCAGTCCGCAGGAAAACAGGATCCTGATAACGGAGGTGATAGAATACCATCAACTACTGTTCGTCACCTCCACTGTGTCATTGGCAACGAAAAATGGAATACGTCATTGTGGACAAGGTGCATGCAGTCGGAGTGCTGAAGAGAGGTCAAGAGGTGCTGGAATGATGTGAAGCGCAAAACCAAGCAAAAAGTTGACAACAATCAGAAGGCTGCATTTCAGACTGGAGATGGGAGTCCAGTGCCACAGGAGGAGCTGAATGAGATGGAGGAAATGGTGTCCACAATCATCAGTGTGGAGACAGTGGCAGGAGTCGGGGGACTGACACTGCTCAACATGACCTGACACAACAACAAAAGGGTGAGTAACGACCAGGGACTGGCGGACGGGGGGGAGATGGGCACAATGGCACACATGCACAATTAAGTATAGAACATCTGAGGAGAAACCATGCCCCAGACCCCCAACTCCCACCAAGAGACCAATGTACCAAGTATGCAACATCTCAGCACTGTATAAGCTCAGAAGTCAAAGGCACACTGCATGAAAGGGATAAGGGGCAGCACAATCAGAGCTGCAGAGCTGACTCTCCCAACATGCAGCACACACACATAACATGCAGGGCACATCAGCATTGACAACAATGTGGTACAAACCGCAACACGTCCACAACAGAACAGAGGACACAACTGGTGCCCATGTGTGTGTAGAAACTGGCCAATCAAATTTGGCATTGCAGGGAAATGTGAGTTGACATTATAGAAGTACAAACACACATCTGTGATGTTGTTAAAATGTCCAGTGTCCCCCATCAAATAGGCAGCTCCTCCCAAACAGTCACAATGTACCATGTCATGCAGTCTGTATATAAACCTGTACAATGCGTCAACATACATGTGGACACAATATTAAACTGCATCTCCCCTGCACATTGCAGAGGGAAAACCAACACCTCCGGCAGAGCAGACTAAACGTCTCTTCTCTGATGACGAAGAGGACTACCACAGCTTCAACACCGATGCCCTCCAAGTGTTCCTTGATAGCTACGCAACCCACCTCCAGGAGCTGAGCAGCGAGCTGCATCGAGGGGACCCCACCCCCTGCACAGACCGAACAAAAGGCTGCACCCACCACCTCGGCTGCCTCGTAGGACCCCCACGAAGAACACATGGCCAGCCAATGCTGTGTGTTAGGGTGCCAGGAGAAGCTGGCTGAACAGGTGTGGGTGGGGTTCAACCGCATGTCAGCCAAACTAGATGCCATACATGGGTGTCTAAGTCCCATCAGGGACCACTCACAGTCCCTGATGGACACTCACAGTCCTCTCCATACTCTCCAACGATCCATGACTGACATTGCTGGAGTCCTGACTCAGAGACAAGAACAACTGTCTAGTCAGAGTGGCTCTAGCAATGTTACTCAGGAATTGGGACACCTGCGAAGGATAATGGAGACCATGGAGCAGACGCAGGCCGAAAGAGGCTGCACACCACTGAGAGGTAGCTGGGTTCCTCCATGCCCTAAAGACTATCCTCATGGCATTGCTGCCACAAGGCCTGGCGCGGATGAATGCTGCTGCTACCACTCCATCCACATCTCCACCCCCTGAAGTGTCAGTGCCACACAGTGCGGCAGACATTCCACCTCGGGCCCTGAGGTGTCACTGCCACACAGTGCTGGAGACAGAACACCACCACTCACATGTGAGGCACATGAAACAGCAGAGGACAAAGATGCGGATGATTCTACCTTTGTGGTGAGAAGGACGCAGTAGCATTCATCTCTACCATATGGACGGTTTCTGCTTGGTTCTGCCCTCTGCATCATCACCTTCCACTGTCCCCCGATACACTCTGCGACACTCACCTTGGACCTCGACATGGACTGCCATATTCTGTTTAGTTACCAATGACACAGCAATCAGACTGCAGACTGAACTCTCCCTTATCAGATGAACTTGTCATTCCCTAAAGGACTCTGGCTGGCCCTCCATGGGCCAACAATGTAAAGTAGGGTTTGCATGGCCCTGTACTGCTCCAACTACAACACTCCGCTGAATGTGCATTAAACATTCATTTTCACACAGATGTTTCATGCCTATGATGATTCAAGTGTAGAAGTATGGATGAATGTAGGGTCAGTGATTCCCCCTTACATCCATGTTGCTCATGTTGTGGGGCTTGAGTCACAGCGTGACACATTGCCCATTGCGGTCCGGGTGGTGCCGACACTACAACAGAGACACACGCATTAGTTACTTCCTTGTCCAACCCAGGATCGAACCACGCCCAGAGCCCCCTAGTCATTGTTCACACCCTTACACTGGACTGGCATATACCAGACCAGCCCACTACGCTTACGCTCAAAGGGGGGACGACAATGCTACATGTCCCAGGACTTCCCTGTAGTGATCTGCTGATCACAGGACTAGTTGTCAGCATGCCACAGCCACTCCCTCACAGCTGGTTTACACCCACACCACACCCATACAGCACACGCATCACAGGACATGTGACCCTGCCAACAAAAATGGCCATGCGTACGTGCTGGATGCCATTTCCACTCTCTATCTGGGTGTATCTGTGTGGTTATTATTTATGCATGAGGGCCTAGAGCCCTACCATGTCACATTCCCCTCTGCCGGAGGTGACCTGATGGTGTCGCACTACAATACGCAATCATAGAGGGTCCATCACTTGCGTTGCACAGAGTTGGTGACACCAGATACACTGCGGACGGCACAGGCCTACCTCTGTGTATTGGTGACTTACGGTGCACTGAGGTAGGGGCACCATACGTACTGAGAGGATGTACAGCCTGCGATGATGCGCCATCCTGGCGGCTAGACTGGTACGGATTTGTGTGAGCCCTGCTTGACCGCAGTGTAGTCCTGAGCCAGCGGGCAGCGCAGGCCTACCGCCACTTGGCGTTGCCTCGGGGTTCACAGAGTTAGTAGCACCTAAAGGGCTGAGCGGGTGTGCAGCCTGTGATGATGCCGTGTGCACTGATGTGATCTCTGCCATTGCGATATCAAGACCCAGAATCAAGTGTGTGACATTGTGTTCCAGGGAGCGGGGCTGCATGATGTGGAGGCTGCAAAGGTCATGGGCCCCAGGCTTGGAGCTTGCACCGGGAAACAAGCAAAGAGCGTTCTCACCATCTTTGTACACAACAAAAAATCCAGGAAGAGCTTTAGCTTTATTTCTAATAACTTCCCGAGGTGTTGGATGGTTTTGGGAATAGACATGGCCTTAGATGAATTTACAGAAATTTAAAAACAAATTGAAGAACTTGAACAAAAGGTTAGGAATGGTAGAGCTCTACAAAATGCAAAAGGCTCACTGGATAACCTTTGAAGGAGCTTTGATGAATTGTATTCTATAAACCTGAGCAAAAACTTTGATAAATTCACAAAATCAAGGCAAAATATAATTAAGAGCCATACCCATATTTAAAAAGTGAATATTCCACTTAAGTGAGCAGTCAGGAAGTCAGGCAATGCCATCATTACCTATAGAAAATTATTACTTTTTTCAACACTTCCACTAGTTCTGATGGACAAGAGAAACCAAGTACCAGTAAGAAAGGGCTGTAGACTCATTACCATCACCCAAGCAGCATATTTTAGGCTACGATATACCACAGAGGGCAAGAGGGAGGGGAAGAGGCAGAGACAGGAACATGGGATGGTACAAAGTCCAATATCAACCAAGGGAGAGACAGACACGTAGTAAATCGGGAAGGACAGCAGCAACTTACCTTTGTGTTCCTCATATTAAACACATTTTGGTACCTACTTGACGATAAGAGAAATACATCCTACATTGAGGCTTAATATTAACATAACTTTCAGACCTTCTTCAAAATGAAGACTGGAATATTCCAGTTTTTCAAAAAAATCTAATGAAGGTATTTCTTTAGAGATAGACCTTTGACCTCACTAAAAACAATTCTTGATTACAGATGACCTCCACCTTATCCTCCAACACATTTCATTTCAGCAGAAATGTTTACTTTTGAGTATTTAGTTATGAAACAAATTCAAGCACTGGAACAGAGAAATGATTGTACATTAGAACTTCACAAAAGAGTAAAAACAGCATTAGTGAATCTGAACAACAACAGTAGATTACGATCAACCCTGCTGAAAAGGGAAGAGAAATTGTTATACAGAACACTGGAGAATATGAAAATGAAACACTGAGACAGTTCATGATAGAGGAAAAGTACTTTACATTGGAAAACAAACAACTTAGACAGATCCAACTAGAAGTGTGAGGTATAACTGACATTGGGTTGAATTTAGGAGTCATAACAGAAAAGGAATATGTGTTCCTCAATAAACCGGTGAACAACCTTTACAACAAAACTTTGACAACGCACTACCATTACAATGCGGTCATTACAACGCAAACCATTACAAAGCATTGCGCTGCGGGGTGCTCTAGGATAGGAAATAAGTTTAATTTACTATCCAACACCTTCCCTAGTGTCCACGGGGACTGGTGTTGGAATAGTAAATTAAACTTTTCACTATCCAGCACCCCAAAGCGCTATGCGTTGTAATGGATTGCGATGTAAAAACCGCGTTGTAAAGGCAAGCGTTGTAATAGCCTGCGTTGTAATGTCATACATCCCAATAAACCATATCCCAGGACACTAGTAATATATACATTACCTAAAATAGACAAGGATAGGCAAAACCCATTTGGACAACCAATAATCTCAGGTTGTGGGCCGGTATTAGAGCCACCATGTAAATATGTGTGACTATTATCTAAAGCATTTTATAGCAAAGATTGTCTGGAAAGTATGGGCTTTCTCAATTGTATTGAAAATACTAACTTTGAAGTAGTGAAACAGATTCTGGTTACTCTAGAGATATTGACATTATACGGAAAACTCTCGAGACCCAGTCTCAAAAAAACAAACCCGTAGAGTTTCTTGTACAACTGAGTAAGATTGCCCTGAGAAGGAATTTTTTCATGTTCAAAGGCCATTATTATTTAGAAAAGTAGTGTGTTGCAATGGCTGCTTGCTTTGCCTCAGGTATAGCGAATCTGGTAGTGGCTGAGTGTGAGGATGAGAAAATGTTATCGACTTCCAATCCCTACAGATCCAAAATTAATATATGGAGAAGATACATTGTTGATATTTTTATGATATGGAATGGAGAGAGTCAAGACCTATTAGAATTTGTGGAGTGGCTTAAAAACAAGACCCAGACCCAAGATTCACTCATAATTTCAGCGAAGTAGAGATAAGCTACTTGGACATTTTTGTGATTCATTATAGTGGTAAGATATACATAGCTCTTTATAGAAAACCTACCTAGTAGAACTCATTATTAGCACATAACAGTTTCCACCCCAGGTCTTTACGGGACAATTTGCCATATGGACAATTCCCTGTATTCAGAGATGCTGTACTTTAACAGCAGACTACTTTAGGGAAGCAGATCTCCCATCCACCAAGCTAATTAAGAGAGGATACCTAAGCAAATTAGTACGTCACGTATTGAAGAAGACCTGTCCCTGTCCCAGAGAGACCTTACTTAACCTAGGAGACAGATCCAATATGAACAATGAATGAATTATTATGGTCACCACCTACAATCCAGTGAGTAATGCCATTATTAAAATCATAAACAGCCATGGGCACATTATAGAGAATGAAATTAATACCTATCCTATGTTTGCATACAAAAGGAATCAAAGCATAAGGGATTATGTTGAGAGCGCATGGGGAACCTACAAAAACAGACGCTATACAGATGCTTAGGGACTAACATCTGATACTGGTCTTTCAGATGCAGGAAATGCCATGCATGCCAATTCATGTCTGATACAAAAACAATTGAGATAGCAGAGGTTAAAATTGTTTTCAGAGGTCATTCAAACTGTTACTGAAAAATGTTTTTTTTGTTCATATGATTTAATATATGTGGGAGAAACAACGAAAATGGTGAAACAAATGACCTCCCAACATCAAAGCAGGATAAGGGAGGCTACACCTGGAGGGAGCACCACTGGTCAAACGTTTCAACGAGCTACAGCACATGGAGGATAGGACAAGGTGGTATGTGCTGGAAGTGGTCAAACCTGAATGCAGAGGTGGAAATCTGAATGACCAGTTGGAACTCCTGGGAATGCCGATGGATAGAACGGTGAATGGATTAAACAATGTTTACAAACTTAAATCAGTGGCTGCAACTCTGAGCTGAATGTAAGATGCAACTATGTAGTACATTTCCACACCTTAATAAGATATAGATTGGTTCATTCAGTTCATTGAGGAGATGATGTGATAGGCACATTACAGGAGTATTAAAGGTAATTTGATGGATTGTTTTGAATGAGCAATTCACTATAACTTCACATTCAGATGCATATGTGATCATTTATCACAGTAGGGAATGTTGTAGAACATAATTGGGAGTAGGGGTGGGTGAAGCACGTGGAGTTGAACTATGCAGAATTCCAATCAGTTACAAAAAGAACTCCATGAGATTCCATTGAGTTCCACAAACGCCCATTTGGGCGGACGGCATATGAACGCACACCTAAGAAATGCATGGACTTCAGAGGTGGCCATCAAGCTGGGTGCACAGAATTTCCCTATTGTTGCACTCACTGGAGTGGGAATAGTCGTTTTTACCACTCCACTATCCAACACTTTCTCTACTGTCGCGCTCATTGGAGTGGGAATAGTAATTTTTACCCCTCCGCTATCAAACACTTTTCATACTGTTGCACTGACTGGAATGGAAATAGTACATTTTATTCCTCTGCTATGCAACACTTTCCCTACTGTTGCACGCACTGGAGTGGAAATAATAATGTTACCCCTTCGATATCCAACACTTTCCCTACTAATGCACTTATTGGACAGGGAATAGTAATGTTTACTCCTTTTGCTATCCAACATTTTCCTACTGTTGCACTCATTGGAGTGGGAATAGTACATTTTATTCCTCCGCTATCTAACCCTTTCCCTACTGTTGCACTCACTGAAGTGGGAATAGTAATTTTTACACCTCTGATATCCAAAACTTTCACTACTGTTGCATTGACTGGAGTGGGAAATTTAAGTTTAAAGAATTTTAAATAGTTTAATGATTTAATTTATAATAGATTGTTTTTTTAAGTTAGATTTTATGTTATTTGTGTATATATATATATCCCTCTTCCTCTTATACCATGACAATTGAACATCGCACATTGTACTCTTTGATATGTATAAACTCCTCTATTCCGATTTTTTAGAATTTTAATCACATGTTTTTAACCAGGCAAAGATAATGTTGATACGATCTCTTCTCTGTCTTCGGGTACTTTACCACTATGCCTTTCTGTTATAGTAGAAACAGTAAAAATGCTGGATAATAATGGCCACTAGACCAGAGTAGATTAACACGGTTAACAGTCTAGTCTATTTTTAAAGAAATAAAGAAGGGACTTATGCATTTTACACTTTAAATGGACAGTTTAGACCGCAGGACTCTATGGTCCAGTTGAAGGCATCCACCGAAACGCGTTGACCGTCCTCCTGGCTTGCACTGATGGTGTTGTAATTTAATAAAAATACTTCAACTTTGAAGAAATCACGTCTGGATTCCGTTTGTGCTGTGGTGAATTCGAGCTGCTGGGCTGCGGACAGGAGCACGGCTGGGTTCGTTCTTTCTTGAGAATATATATATATATATATATATATATATATATATATATATATATATATATATATATATATATATATATATATATATATATATATATATATATATATATATATATATATATATATATAGTTATATATATTACCTACTGGCAGTCGCCAGTAGGTAGTTATAGTTAGGACCTCGTTTCTATTCAAAAAGCGTTTTTTCTTTTCCCAATAACTTTGGCGCTGGTTGACAAATCTTCACGACATTTTCAAAACTAGTGCTCAGCACCTTCCTTGAAAGTTTCAGGGCGATTCAACAAGCGGGGGCCGAGAAAAAAGGGGAATCCCAAAATGCGTTTTCCCCATGTTAATTTCCATAGGAAACTTTAGACAAAGCTACAGCCTTAACTGCTGAACAGAATAACACCAAATTAGACAAAAGGGTAGGTTTTGGTTTAGAAAAAACCCTTTTTTTCAAATGGTGTAAATCCATCCAGTGGTTCCTGAGAAATTAGACAAAGAAAAATATTGATATCTGTGGGCGCAGTGGGTTCGCAAACCCTCCCGGGCACGAGCTTCATTTTCATTGGCTGCCAACACTCCAAAGCAGGAACTGTTGGCAGCCATCTTGTGGCTGAGTAGAACCAAGTCACAAGAAAACAGTAAAACAAAGATAAAAAACAAGAAATGGCGGCAGGTTAGAAGCAACATGACATGCGGAACTCCCACAGCCATAGGGACCGCCACCTCCCTGGGGCTTTTTTTTTATAAAAGAATACTTGGGAAGGTCCCACAGCCCCATGCTGCACCAGGGACCGCCACCTCCATGGGGCTGTGTTTATTTAAAATAAAATAAGTGTGGGAGGGCAAGAGCTATACACGTTGGGAGGGGGTGGCATGACCACCGTCCTCAAGCCCTTGTTGGCCCTGGGGACTGCCACCCCCCAGGGCTGGCTCCTGCGGCGTCCCGGGGTTCCCACCCCGGGACACTGCTGTTTGCTATGGCAGGGCGGGAAACCTGCTATCGCTTTAAGGAAGCAAAGCAGAATTTCTTTCGAGCAAGGGAGAAATTAGAAAAAATAATAAAAAGAGGCTCAGCCCCGAGGATGGGGTCTCTGGGGCAATAGAGTCCTCAGGAGGGAGCCACGCAGCCACCTCCTTAAACACTATTTTTAAAAAAAACATATGTGGCCATGCCCTGGGGGATGGGGTCCCGGGGTCCCAAATTGGCCTCAGGAGTGGGGCCGCTCGGTCCCTTTCCTGTTTTTTTTTTTTATTGTATGAAACAGGGCAGGCCAACATTTTAATAATTTCACAGAGACAATGAACCTTTGACTCACCACAGAGACTACGTGAACCAGCATGCTTCTGTGCAACTCTTGTGTGTAACGCCCAAAGTGGGCGGTGTCCTTAATAAAACAACCAAAGAGACAACACTGGTGAGTCAGTCATTTTCCCTGTGATACACCCCATGAAGAAGAGGCGTTGGCCTCGAAACGTGTTGGGAACAGAAAAGGGAATCCTTAAGGGAACAGAAAAGAAAATCCTTAAAATGAAATGGATGCAAAAAACTGCAAGCAGCCTCAGTTCATAGACCGGATGGTAGGAGCTGCATCGTGTGACCTCTGTAAAGCTCAGGGCATTTGAGAGGAAATGTTAAACACACGGCAGCCTTGGCCGTGGCAGAGGAGCACCATTTCCAGTAACTGAAAGGAAAGGCTTGGAAGGGAACTTTTTCTCTCCGTGTAAGCATGCAGCCCCATGGCAAAACGAAGCCTGCAGTCTGGCAACCAAACCTACTCAAGGACTAAAACATTTTAATATTTTCACAGAGACAATGAACCTTTGACTCACCACAGAGACTACGTGAACCAGCATGCTTCTGTGCAACTCTTGTGTGTAACGCCCAAAGTGGGCGGTGTCCTTAATAAAACAACCAAAGAGACAACACTGGTGAGTCAGTCATTTTCCCTGTGATACACAACATGAAGAAGAGGCGTTGGCCTCGAAACGCATTGGGAACAGAAAAGGGAATCCTTAAGGGAACAGAAAAGGAAATCCTTAAAATGAAATGGATGCAAAAAACTGCAAGCAGCCTCAGTTCATAGACCGGATGGTAGGAGCTGCATCGTGTGACCTCTGTAAAGCTCAGGGCATTTGAGAGGAAATGTTAAACACACGGCAGCCTTGGCCGTGGCAGAGGAGCACCATTTCCAGTAACTGAAAGGAAAGGCTTGGAAAGGAACTTTTTCTCTCTGTGTAAGCATGCAGCCCCATGGCAAAACGAAGCCTGCAGTCTGGCAACCAAACCTACTCAAGGACTAAAACATTTTAATAATTTAACAGAGACAATGAACCTTTGACTCACCACAGAGACTACGTGAACCAGCATGCTTCTGTGCAACTCTTGTGTGTAACGCCCAAAGTGGGCGGTGTCCTTAATAAAACAACCAAAGAGACAACACTGGTGAGTCAGTCATTTTCCCTGTGATACACCCCATGAAGAAGAGGCGTTGGCCTCGAAACGCGTTGGGAACAGAAAAGGGAATCCTTAAGGGAACAGAAAAGGAAATCCTTAAAATGAAATGGATGCAAAAAACTGCAAGCAGCCTCAGTTCATAGACCGGATGGTAGGAGCTGCATCGTGTGACCTCAGCGTTTTTTCTTTTCCCAATAACTTTGGCGCTGGTTGACAAATCTTCACGACATTTTCAAAACTAGTGCTCAGCATTTTCCTTGAAAGTTTCAGGGCGATTCAACAAGCGAGGGCCGAGAAAAAAGGGGAATCCCAAAATGCGTTTTCCCCATGTTAATTTCCATAGGAAACTTTAGACAAAGCTACAGCCTTAACTGCTGAACAGAATTACACCAAATTAGACAAAAGGGTAGGTTTTGGTTTAGAAAAAACCCTTTTTTTCAAATGGTGTAAATCCATTCAGTGGTTCCTGAGAAATTAGACAAAGAAAAATATTGATATCTGTGGGCGCAGTGGGTTCGCAAACCCTGCCGGGCACGAGCTTCATTTTCATTGGCTGCCAACACTCCAAACCAGGAACTGTTGGCAGCCATCTTGTGGCTGAGTAGAACCAAGTCACAAGAAAACAGTAAAACAAAGATAAAAAACAAGAAATGGGGGCAGGTTAGAAGCAACATGACATGCGGAACTCCCACAGCCCCAGGGACCGCCACCTCCCTGGGGCTTTTTTTTAATAAAAGAATACTTGGGAAGGTCCCACAGCCCCACGCTGCACCAGGGACCGCCACCTCCATGGGGCTGTGTTTATTTAAAAAAAAAATAAGTGTGGGAGGGCAAGAGCTATAAACGCTGGGAGGGGGTGGCATGACCACCGTCCTCAAGCCCTTTTTGGCCCTGGGGACTGCCACCCCCCAGGGCTGGCTCCTGCGGCGTCCCGGGGTTCCCACCCCGGGACACTGCTGTTTGCTATGGCAGGGCGGGAAACCTGCTATCGCTTTAAGGAAGCAAAGCAGAATTTCTTTCCAGCAAGGGAGAAATTAGAAAAAATAATAAAAAGAGGCTCAGCCCCGAGGATGGGGTCCCTGGGGCAATAGAGTCCTCAGGAGGGAGCCACGCAGCCACCTCCTTAAACACTATTTTTAAAAAAAACATATGTGGCCATGCCCTGGGGGATGGGGTCCCGGGGTCCCAAATTAGCCTCAGGAGTGGGGCCGCTCGGTCCCTTTCCTGTTTTTTTTTTATTGTATGAAACAGGGCAGGCCCTAGGGGATGGGGTCCCCAGGGGGGCAAATGATGTAAAAGAAGGGGGCCACACCACCCCTTCTCAAAAAATAAAATTAAAAAAAGCAAGCATTGCGCTGGAGGCACTGCCCCCTCCCTGTAGCACTCAGCAAACACGCCCCCTGGTGCATTGTAAGTTGGGGAATTACTTACCCTTCAATACTGAGGGTCCCTGGGGGCCAACTAGCCCACCAGGTACCTCCAGTATGTGCACCAGAGCTGTGTTGCAGAGAGGTGTTGCGAAGCCATGCCCCTTTTTACACCTTTCTGCAACGCAGCTCTGTGGTGCTTACTGGAGATACCTGGTGGGCAAGTTGGCCCCCAAGGACCCTCAGGACTCAAGGGGAATGAATCCCCCAATTTACAACGAGCCAGGGGGGCTCGTTTTCACAGTGGTGCAGGGAGGGGGCGGGCCTAACAAAACAAGTGTGAAAACGTGCCCCCTAGCGTATTGTAAATTGGGGGATTAAGTCCCCCTGAATCCTGAGGGTCCCTGGGGGCCAACTAGCCCACCAGGTACCTCCAATATGAGCCACAGAGTTGTGTTGCAGAGAGGTGTTCTGAGGCAACGCCCCTTTTTACAACTCTCTGCAACGCAGCTCTGTGGTGCATACTGGAGGTACCTGGTGTGCTAGTTGGCCCCCAGGGCCCCCCAGTCTTCAAGAGGAATTAATTTCCTAACTTACAATGCACCGTGGGGCGCGTTTGCACAGTGGTGCAGGAAGGGGGCAGGCCTAACAAACCATGTGTGCAAAGATGTCCCCTGGTGCATTGCAAATTGGGGGATTAAGTCCCCTAAAATCCTGAGGGTCCCTGGGGGCAAGTAGCCCACCAGGTTCCGCCAGTATGCGCCATAGAGCTGTGTTGCAGAGAGGTGTTTTCGAGGGCCCGCTCCTTTCTACACCTCTCATTTGAGATGTCATCAGTGATGTCATTGACCATGTCATGAATGATGTAAAATGTGACGTCATCAGCAGTGCATTGTAGGAGTGCGAGCTATAGTTAGCTGAACTAACTATAATTACAGAATTTCTCTGGTTTTATACAAGTGAAATGTCCAACTAACTATAACGTCCCTGAAACCTATGTTTTTTTTCAGTGAATTTCTAAGGTTTTTTAAATGTTAATTTCTAACTATAAGTATAACGTACATGAAATGGAAGGAAGTGAATTTGTACTTGTAAATCGCACTTATACCCCAACCGTTGTTTCCTGGCTCTGTACGCATACCGCTGTGGAACCCTTCCTAGCTTTTCCCTGTATCCACTCCTGGGTACCCCAAGGTGAAGCCAGGCATCCCAGCGCTGTTGGGGCCATTGTGGAGATTAAGCAAGCTATGTATTGCCCACAGTTGCAGAGTGGGACCCATGATTAGAATAGGCAAACCTATGTTTTTTTTCAGTGTATAATATATATATATATATATATATATATATATATATATATATATTCACTGAAAAAAACATAGGTTATAGACCATATTTAGTTAGGAATTAGCATTTACAAAACCTTATTTTACCCACACAAAACCATTGAAATTCGCATATATAGTTAGTTGCACTAACTATATATCTGCACCCGCAATCCACTGCTGATGATGTCACATATTACATCATTCATGATATGGTCAGTGACATCACTGATGACATCACTGATGACATCTCAAATGACATCACTGATCAAGGTTTTGTAAATGCTAATTCCTAACTATATATGGTCTATTACCTATGGTTTTTTCAGTGAATTTCAATGGTTTTTTAATTGCAAATATCAAAAGCTGTAAAATGTATTCTTCTTTTAAAGGAAAAATATATATTTTTATGTATTTAATATAATTTTTGTATGTATATACATTTTTTTTTTTTTCGCTACCGGTCCGCGCACCGGGTAGCTTCCCGTTAGCTCAATTTGGTGCCGCGACCCGATCCGCGCACCGGGAAACGTTCCGTTAGCGCAACTGCCGCATTCGAAAACAACATCGTGACGCGTCACGTAAGCGCGATGTATCGCGTTGCCGCGTAATGCGTCTTATGACGCGCCGCGTTAGCGCACTCGGAAGTGCTCCGGAGCGCGACCCGAGGCGCGAAGCGCAGCACCCCGGAAGCGCTCCGGGCGCGGAGTGGGACGCGTAACGTAAGCGTAACAGGTCATGTGACCTGAAAATAACACTTTTCATTGGTTTAGAACATTTTTTTTCCCAAATGATGAAAGCCCCCACCTTTTTTCCTCACTCTGACTTTCATCTTTGTGAGAGGAAGACCTGTTTCTGCTTGTTCAGTCATGGCATCTGTAGTAGCTGCAGCTGGTGGACCCCCACCCCCATCACAACCACCTAGGAAGGAAGGACCACCTGCACAGTTCCTTCCAAACCCAGAGGAAGAGGAAGAAGAAGAGGAAGAGGAGGTAGAGCCGAGGCAGTTCTTGCGTGAAGAGCCCCGGCAATCCCACCGCTTAGACCATTTTATATGGCAATTTTTTTCTTACCCTCGAGGGGAAAAAAAGGTCAATGCCCGGCTGGTGACATGCCTCATTGTGATGCAGTTCTGTCCCGAGGCACAGACAAAAAGTATAGTTTTGGAAACTTTACTATGCACCGCCACATGCAGAGGTGGCATCCAATCAATTATAGCGTTGCTGAGGCGCGTCACCTCCAGGATAACCCACCAATATTATTTTACTGTTTCCCTTGGTTTTCCCCTTGTTACGCTTTCCGGAACGCTACCCGGTGCGCGGACCGGGCGCTAACCGTGCAAAAATTTGAAAAAAAAGGCTGTTTTTTTTACATATATGGGCCTCCTCAGCCACCCTCAGAAAACCTAGGGGGTAAGGATATGTCTCCCGTGCCCCCTTATACCCATTCCCAACATTGTTTATCCTCCATCTTGTGACTAAATTCGTCCGAAACACAAGATGGCGGACTCCCGTTACGCTACCGGTGAGCTACCCAGTTCGCGTACCGGGTAGCGCTTCCACCGCGAAAAATCGAATTTTTTTTTTTATTTGTTTGCCCCGCGGGGCCCTTTAATAGCCCCCACATCAATCCTAGGGGGTCAGGAGGGGTCTACCTTGCCCCCATTCATTCATTTTTCCCTTTGTTTATTTCCACCTCTTGTCTCTCGATCTTACCGAGAGACAAGATGGCCGTCGTTCCGGACTGTTTAGAATGTTGACAGTCACCAGAGAGCCAATCCGCTTCTCCTCGCGAAGTTCCGTTACGCGTCTGGTACGCGAACCGTGGCGCTAACCGGGACGCTGTCACAGATATATATTTTTTTTTGAACGTTAATTTCTCAAAATCCACTGGAGCACATATCTTGAGACCTAGCAAAGGCACATCGGGCAAACAGTCTCTACAATTTTGCCAAGTTTCATAGAAATCCATTTAGCCGTTCAAGCTAAAAGTGAGTCCAACCGCCCTATGGAAAACTCAATGTTAAAAACACGTTTTGGGACCCCCCTTTTTTCTCGGCCCCCGCTTGACAAAACCCCCCCAAACTTTCAGGGGATGCTCAGAAACAAAATGTGCCATTTTTCTGAAAATTTCAGCCAATCCCGTCCATCAACGCCAAAGTTATTCAACATAGAATTTTCAGAAATCCCTATTAAAAAAAATCCTAACTATATATACCTACTGGCGACCGCTAGTAGGTAATATATATATATATATATATATATATATATATATATTCCAAACAGCTTAGCGAAAATCATGCCGGCGCCTCTTCGTTTGTGGCGGGCCTCGACGGGGTTTCGCCACACCCCTTTCAATCCAAACAAATTACCGTCTTAGCTTCACAGACAGAGAGTCGAGGCCCAGATTAGCTTTTCAAGTGTTTTTATTCCGCAACACTAGCACTCAACGCGTTTCGCAGCCTCCGCCGCTTTCTCACGAGTGAATAGCAGTGTAATACAATAAAGTTTTATACAATAACAAAAAGGTTGATCATGTGACTCTTTAAGTGAAAGTGAAAACATACTCTTTTGTATAAGTGTCTCATTTTTTGCTTTTTGCATACTTTATCACGGGTTACCTAAATTTACTAAACATAAGCGTACCACATATTTAGTTATTTAGCAGTACATTTCGGGAATTATTGTCCGTTTACCCTTCACGGACTGCTACTCCCAGAAGTCAGTATTTTGGAGGTTTACTCGCCCTTCATGACGATTGTTTATTCTGAATTTCTTCATTCAGAAATATGACCCTAAGGTTTAAATTAAATGTGGCTGCATCATTACCGATATTGTGCATTCATTTGCGCAGTGCTGTGCTGACATCACCTCTGATGTTCACATTAGCGGATGAACGGTTTAAGATTTCATTCGCTCATGAAAGCATTAGACCCGTTCCTATACGCGGGACTAGATTGAGTTATTCCACTCATTCTGCACACGCTATAACTTCACTGATAATTCGCCTCAGTGGATTAGCCTTCAAGTGATATTGGCTTGCATGAAGCCCCAGTGGGCATGATCCGCTAATTACCACTGCTGCGCGCACTTGAACCTCACTGATAATTCACCTCAGTGGGTTTACAGTTAAAGAATTCCACATTAATTTAATAGTGTCCTCTTGCATAAAGCCCCAGTGGGCTTAATCCATTAGTATACAGCTAATACTTGAATCATTCCGTATTGTGCTTGTGACTTTCATTACATTCATGCCATTGGTTCACCCCTCGTGACCTGCAAAATAAGAGTGAACAATTGTGCACCGAGCACTCCAATTTAATCTCTCAATCTAACTTGTTTAATTCTACTATGATGATCTGTGTGCTGCGACTGATAGAGTGTACCCTACACTCTGACTATAACATGTAAATATGGCTGGTTAACAGAAAGTTAACACAGGCTCAGTGGCGCACAACTTCAAAGTGTTTTAATGATCAAACCTATTATATACGTTTAAACATTTTATTTAGTTCATGTACTAAATAAAATGTTTAAACGTATATAATAGGCATGTGGTATCGCAAGTTGTTGTGGTAAATAGAACCCATGCTATAATCTCTGAGGAACGCAGAAACAGATTTATTTACATGTCTCCTAGCTTTCTCAAATTGTGCACAATGTTGATTGGACCAATTCCATTTCTGTCTTTGGCATATATTGGAATATACTAAGGCAGATCGAGGAAAAAGTGTCATCAATTGTTGAAAGGTGTCTTTTAGAAGCATTTCCAGACCTACCCCAGTGATTGTGCCTAGATCGTTCCCACCACAGTGCACAATTATAAGGTCTGGTTCTGGGAGATGCATAAAAGTTTTCACCAATGGAATCAATTGGTGACATTTCAATCCTCTTTTGGCAATCCATGTTATGTGTACATTTGGTAAGCCGAGGTTGCAAATTCGTCTGCTTACTGCATATTTTTCACTCCAGTGAATATAACTGTGTCCTATTAGCCAGACCTTCATTTTCAAGGGATTTGTAGTCGTCCTCCGATCGGTTCTGGAAGTGGAATGGTAGTTAGAAGTTGAAATTCTAAATAAAGAAAAAGGAAGAGGCTGAGTGTGGTTTAAAAAATAAAAATGATTGGTTGATTGTAAGAAGTGGAGATTGAACAGTACGTTGCATGTTAATGTTTATGTTAAACGAAAAGTACTATTGGGTGTGAAAAAAAAAGACATGTAACAGAGCTGTGGATTGGCAGGTGTTTCTGGAGGGAAAACTGTGTTGTTACTTTGCTGTAGAACGTTGAGATATGAACTTTTGACCTGTGCCTTCAGCCAGGTGCAGAATGAGGTGTTACCATGGAAACAGCCAGAGATGGCAGTGGGTGATGGGTGACTTTTATGTAACATTGAAAATATTGTGAGGGAGAACCAACTGAAATGTAAATGCTTACGTTACGCGCTCCGCGCCGCGCCGCGCCCCGGATTGCTTCCGGGAAGCTGCGCTTCGCGCCTCGCGCACCGGAGCACTTCCGGGTGCGCTAACGCGGCGCGTCATATGACGGATTACGCAACAACGCGATACGTCGTTGGGGCTCCACCGGAACTGATCGAATTGGTAGTCTACAGTGTTTCTGGATGTTTCAGACTGAAGCTGGCGTCAGCATGAGAGCACCCCGTGGCTACGTCGTGGCCATTCCGCGAGCAATCATGGCAGTCGCTCCCCACCGGAAGTCTGCAGGAGTCGGGGGCCTCGGTGACTCTTGTAGAATCTTCAAGGCTGAGGGGACGCTTTTGGGAATGGGGCTCATGCCCTAGCAGTCAAGCGTCCGAGTTCCAGGGTTGCCCAGAGCCATCCTTGCAGGCCAGGCCCAAGTCTGTGGAGCCGACCGCCATTTCCTGAGCTCCGTGGCAGCCGCCTGTCGCTGTATCGGAAGAGTGGGTGCAATTCAGCCGGATGGCGGGTGAGACGGTGTAATAGCAAGAGCAGGCGTAATTCAGCTGGCCGAGCGAGGCACTGTGCCGCAGGAGCAGGCGCAACTCAGCTGGCCAAGTGAAGCGCTGGGGTGTAGCTAAGAAACCTCCACCTGGTGAGGTGGGAGAGGCTCGTTCGCACCGCCTCTCCCTTCCAGTGCACCCCACGCCGTCTCCTGGCGCAGGTACGACCACCGCAGGACGTGTCTTCAGGTCAAACGGATTGTGGGACAAGGTCCAGAATGGAAGAGGCATCAAAAGGCAAGAAGTTCCGCCTGACCCCGGGAGCCGGCCGCCTATGTCGGGGGCGATCTCAGGCCATACCAGGGGAACAAGACTTGGGGAGGGGGCAGGAGCCAAGCGCCCCCTCCGAGTCCGCTTTTCTTGGACCCTGAAGTATGGCACTCAACATCCAGAACTTATGACATTTGTGCAAGGCAGGGACATCAAAGCCTCTCAGGGACCAAGCATATCCAGAGTCCTTCCTACAGAAGGTGGTGGGGGTGGCGGCATTAGCAAGGCATCCCCCCACACAACTTGTCGGACCCTGAAGTATGGCACTCAACATCCAGAACTTATGACATTTGTGCAAGGCAGGGACATCGAAGCCTCTCAGGGACCAAGCATATCCAGAGTCCTTCCTACAGAAGGTGGTGGGGGTGGCGGCATTAGCAAGGCATCCCCCCACACAACTTGTCGGACATCACCTCTGGATGTACTGGGTGTTCAATTTCAGAATTGAAACTACTAAGAAGCAATTAGAAGTGTTGTTTTCATGTTGCAGCAGGCTGCCATGTAAATAGTTATTTAATAAAACGTTTTATCCTGTTACTTTGCTGGTGTGTTGTATATATTTATAATATTTGCATAGTGTTTGTCGTTATTTTGGGCGGGGTGGGCGGCGGAGCCGAGCTGTCTTGCAGCCATCATGGCGTCGAGCTCGGTTCCTCTCTCTAGTTTCATGTTTTTTCAAACGATTTATATGTTATAGTTTGCTAGCACGATACAGCGGATAGTCCGCATTTTATATATATATGTCCTTTTTATTAGGGGGGTCCTCCGGTGGAGTCGGACGATCTACCTGTAATAAACGGTCCGGGTTGAACCAACTACCAACAAACGGGGCAGAGATAGGCATGACGGGTTACAAAGGGGACAAAAGTGTGCACTACCTATCCTTCACTATCTGCAAAAACTAAACAGAGTATTGCAACTCTGTGCTTATTTGTGAACCGAGAATGACCCAAAGAGAACCAATTTCGAACAATCATAGGCTATTGGCAGTGGGCAGAGAGGCCATGACACAGAAAATGGCTGTTACTTACGTGCATGATGGGGCCTAAAAGGGACTAGATGGCGTGGCCACTGTTTCGCGACTTTCACTTTACTTTTAACAATGGCTGTGGTGAACATAAATGAACGCCGCTTATGTATACCTAATTTTAGTCATTTTCCACAAAAAAGCTTTTGATATTTGCTATTAAAAAACCAAAGAAAATCACTGAAAAAAACATAGCTTATAGACCATATATAGTTAAATATCTGAAGTCCATCTCTGCACTCGATGGAGATACAGGTCTTCGATCAGAAGATGTGCTGGCCACCTCTAATGGTAATAGCGTGGCCAGGGCTCTTGTCGTTGCCTCTGCAAATTGCAGAGGGTGCACTTGTTTGACATGCCGCACCATGGTATGTATGGAAAAGGAATATTTTTTTGCTGGATTTCTTCTTGAGAGAACCAAGTCACATATCGTGCAGGTTACTTTTGGTGCATTCACTTTCTTTTGATCTTCAGGATAAGTGAAAAATTGCCAGATGAAAGATTTATTTTTTCTTATTAAAGGTAGTCGATCATTTTGGTCAGATTCGGAAGATGAATGAGATACGGTAGCCATTTCACCAAAGTCTTCCGAAAGATGTAGGACGTTGTTCTCTCTTGAGAGTAGAAAAGATAGTGAGGGAAGTGGGTGGAGTGCTGCGTGTAAATTCCAGAATTGAAACTATTAAGAACCAATTGAAAGTGTTGTTTTCATGTTGCAGCAGGCTGCCATGTAAATAGTTATTTAATAAAACGTTTTACCCTGTTACTTTGCTGGTGTGTTGTATATCTTTATAATATTTGTCGTTATTTTGGGTGGGGTGGGCGGCGGAGCCGAGCTGTCTTGCAGCCATCATGGCGTCGAGCTCGGTTCCTCTCACTAGTTTCATATTTCTCATGAGGGGTTGTTCCTAATTTTTCTATTTTAGCGAGGTCAAAAAAAGATCCCATCAGTGGCTTACTGATTTTGCTCGATTCCTTTTGTTTTTTCTAACGATTTATATGTTATAGTTTGCTAGCACGATACAGCGGCTAGTCCGCATTTTATATATATGTCCTTTTTATTAGGGGTGTCCTCCGGTGGAGTCGGACGATCTACCTCTAATAAACGGTCCGGGTTGAACCAACTACCATCCTGATTTTGTATATCTTCTGAGCTGGATTTAAGCACACAATTGTTAAAGTATGAAACGTTTTATATTTCTAAAAAAAATACCAAGGTGTGTACATCCGGTAACGCACGAAAGTTTAAAAAGACATTCGGCTCCATTTACTGAAAAGTTTCATAAGAATAAGTGCATTAAAACAAACATATATCATAGAATACTCTGTAGGCTTAAAGATTTCATTCTACATCAGTTTCAACTAGACGCTCCTTATTGTCCTAAGTGAGATGCCAGTCCCTCATCAATATTGTGCCCTAAAGGGGACAATGTCTGGAATCCAATTATAAATCTAGATTCTAGTCTGCGTAATTCTTTTATTCTGTCTCCCCCTCTAACTATAACTACCTACTGGCGGTCGCCAGTAGGTAGTTATAGTTAGGACCTAGTTTCCATAGGAAATCCTCAACATTCTATTTGGAATAACTTTGGCCCTGGTTGAAGAATCTTAGCGAATTTCTCAAAGAAGATGGCTCGGTCCGCTGCGCTCCTTCCCTAAAGGTTTGGGGGGGATTGGTCAAGTGGGGGCTGAGATAAAAGGGGGGTCCCAAAACGTGTTTTCTCCATGTTATTTTCCATAGGACCTTTAGACTCGGCTACAGGTCGAACGGGTGAATGGATTTATAAGAAATTTGGCAAAACTGTACAGTCCAGCTCGCAGATTACGCTTTTTTTGGAATGGTGTAAATCCGTTCAGTAGTTGCTGAGGAAATTAAAGTTAAAGTCAATTATATATCTATACGCGCGCACGGGTGCGCGCACTCAAGCGGCTGCGCGCGCGAGCGGAATTTTGCTGCGTGACGTCTGTTAACGTTCGATTCGAAGGAAATCAGGAAGTGTTGACCGCCATTTTGTCATTGCGAGTAAATATATTGTTGATTTCAAAGCGTTGGAACATGGAAAGGGGAGAAGGTAGAGATTGTTTTGCTGCGTAGGTTTTCTCAGGGTGTGCAGTAAGGCCCTTAAAGGCGAAAATATATATATATATATTTTTTTTTTAAGTTGCGTGGTGCGCACACTCGGTCGCGCACACCTTTTTACAAGAGTGTGAAAATGGAGATAAATCAGAAGTTTGAGTGCTTAGATATAAGGTGGCTCTGAAAAGAGCCATTGTGTTAATTGAGTGTTTTCTGCATTTATAAGTAAGTACCGATGCAGAGCCTGATGTTGCAGAGGAAGATTCTGTTTCCCTCATTCGTGAAATGAACACCGTCTCTCCTATAGACGTCTTGCATGTGGTATCGCAAGTTGTTGTGGTAAATAGAACCCATGCTATAATCTCTGAGGAACGCAGAAACAGATTTATTTACATGTCTCCTAGCTTTCTCAAATTGTGCACAATGTTGATTGGACCAATTCCATTTCTGTCTTTGGCATATATTGGAATATACTAAGGCAGATCGAGGAAAAAGTGTCATCAATTGTTGAAAGGTGTCTTTTAGAAGCATTTCCAGACCTACCCCAGTGATTGTGCCTAGATCGTTCCCACCACAGTGCACAATTATAAGGTCTGGTTCTGGGAGATGCATAAAAGTTTTCACCAATGGAATCAATTGGTGACATTTCAATCCTCTTTTGGCAATCCATGTTATGTGTACATTTGGTAAGCCGAGGTTGCAAATTCGTCTGCTTACTGCATATTTTTCACTCCAGTGAATATAACTGTGTCCTATTAGCCAGACCTTCATTTTCAAGGGATTTGTAGTCGTCCTCCGATCGGTTCTGGAAGTGGAATGGTAGTTAGAAGTTGAAATTCTAAATAAAGAAAAAGGAAGAGGCTGAGTGTGGTTTAAAAAATAAAAATGATTGGTTGATTGTAAGAAGTGGAGATTGAACAGTACGTTGCATGTTAATGTTTATGTTAAACGAAAAGTACTATTGGGTGTGAAAAAAAAAGACATGTAACAGAGCTGTGGATTGGCAGGTGTTTCTGGAGGGAAAACTGTGTTGTTACTTTGCTGTAGAACGTTGAGATATGAACTTTTGACCTGTGCCTTCAGCCAGGTGCAGAATGAGGTGTTACCATGGAAACAGCCAGAGATGGCAGTGGGTGATGGGTGACTTTTATGTAACATTGAAAATATTGTGAGGGAGAACCAACTGAAATGTAAATGCTTACGTTACGCGCTCCGCGCCCCGGATTGCTTCCGGGAAGCTGCGCTTCGCGCCTCGCGCACCGGAGCACTTCCGGGTGCGCTAACGCGGCGCGTCATATGACGGATTACGCAACAACGCGATACGTCGTTGGGGCTCCACCGGAACTGATCGAATTGGTAGTCTACAGTGTTTCTGGATGTTTCAGACTGAAGCTGGCGTCAGCATGAGAGCACCCCGTGGCTACGTCGTGGCCATTCCGCGAGCAATCATGGCAGTCGCTCCCCACCGGAAGTCTGCAGGAGTCGGGGGCCTCGGTGACTCTTGTAGAATCTTCAAGGCTGAGGGGACGCTTTTGGGAATGGGGCTCATGCCCTAGCAGTCAAGCGTCCGAGTTCCAGGGTTGCCCAGAGCCATCCTTGCAGGCCAGGCCCAAGTCTGTGGAGCCGACCGCCATTTCCTGAGCTCCGTGGCAGCCGCCTGTCGCTGTATCGGAAGAGTGGGTGCAATTCAGCCGGATGGCGGGTGAGACGGTGTAATAGCAAGAGCAGGCGTAATTCAGCTGGCCGAGCGAGGCACTGTGCCGCAGGAGCAGGCGCAACTCAGCTGGCCAAGTGAAGCGCTGGGGTGTAGCTAAGAAACCTCCACCTGGTGAGGTGGGAGAGGCTCGTTCGCACCGCCTCTCCCTTCCAGTGCACCCCACGCCGTCTCCTGGCGCAGGTATATGTGATGGTCGGACCAGGGCACCGCAGGACGTGTCTTCAGGTCAAACGGATTGTGGGACAAGGTCCAGAATGGAAGAGGCATCAAAAGGCAAGAAGTTCCGCCTGACCCCGGGAGCCGGCCGCCTATGTCGGGGGCGATCTCAGGCCATACCAGGGGAACAAGACTTGGGGAGGGGGCAGGAGCCAAGCGCCCCCTCCGAGTCCGCTTTTCTTGGACCCTGAAGTATGGCACTCAACATCCAGAACTTATGACATTTGTGCAAGGCAGGGACATCAAAGCCTCTCAGGGACCAAGCATATCCAGAGTCCTTCCTACAGAAGGTGGTGGGGGTGGCGGCATTAGCAAGGCATCCCCCCACACAACTTGTCGGACCCTGAAGTATGGCACTCAACATCCAGAACTTATGACATTTGTGCAAGGCAGGGACATCGAAGCCTCTCAGGGACCAAGCATATCCAGAGTCCTTCCTACAGAAGGTGGTGGGGGTGGCGGCATTAGCAAGGCATCCCCCCACACAACTTGTCGGACCCTGAAGTATGGCACTCAACATCCAGAACTTATGACATTTGTGCAAGGCAGGGACATCGAAGCCTCTCAGGGACCAAGCATATCCAGAGTCCTTCCTACAGAAGGTGGTGGGGGTGGCGGCATTAGCAAGGCATCCCCCCACACAACTTGTCGGACATCACCTCTGGATGTACTGGGTGTTCAATTTCAGAATTGAAACTACTAAGAAGCAATTAGAAGTGTTGTTTTCATGTTGCAGCAGGCTGCCATGTAAATAGTTATTTAATAAAACGTTTTATCCTGTTACTTTGCTGGTGTGTTGTATATATTTATAATATTTGCATAGTGTTTGTCGTTATTTTGGGCGGGGTGGGCGGCGGAGCCGAGCTGTCTTGCAGCCATCATGGCGTCGAGCTCGGTTCCTCTCTCTAGTTTCATGTTTTTTCAAACGATTTATATGTTATAGTTTGCTAGCACGATACAGCGGATAGTCCGCATTTTATATATATATGTCCTTTTTATTAGGGGGGTCCTCCGGTGGAGTCGGACGATCTACCTGTAATAAACGGTCCGGGTTGAACCAACTACCAACAAACGGGGCAGAGATAGGCATGACGGGTTACAAAGGGGACAAAAGTGTGCACTACCTATCCTTCACTATCTGCAAAAACTAAACAGAGTATTGCAACTCTGTGCTTATTTGTGAACCGAGAATGACCCAAAGAGAACCAATTTCGAACAATCATAGGCTATTGGCAGTGGGCAGAGAGGCCATGACACAGAAAATGGCTGTTACTTACGTGCATGATGGGGCCTAAAAGGGACTAGATGGCGTGGCCACTGTTTCGCGACTTTCACTTTACTTTTAACAATGGCTGTGGTGAACATAAATGAACGCCGCTTATGTATACCTAATTTTAGTCATTTTCCACAAAAAAGCTTTTGATATTTGCTATTAAAAAACCAAAGAAAATCACTGAAAAAAACATAGCTTATAGACCATATATAGTTAAATATCTGAAGTCCATCTCTGCACTCGATGGAGATACAGGTCGTCGATCAGAAGATGTGCTGGCCACCTCTAATGGTAATAGCGTGGCCAGGGCTCTTGTCGTTGCCTCTGCAAATTGCAGAGGGTGCACTTGTTTGACATGCCGCACCATGGTATGTATGGAAAAGGAATATTTTTTTGCTGGATTTCTTCTTGAGAGAACCAAGTCACATATCGTGCAGGTTACTTTTGGTGCATTCACTTTCTTTTGATCTTCAGGATAAGTGAAAAATTGCCAGATGAAAGATTTATTTTTTCTTATTAAAGGTAGTCGATCATTTTGGTCAGATTCGGAAGATGAATGAGATACGGTAGCCATTTCACCAAAGTCTTCCGAAAGATGTAGGACGTTGTTCTCTCTTGAGAGTAGAAAAGATAGTGAGGGAAGTGGGTGGAGTGCTGCGTGTAAATTCCAGAATTGAAACTATTAAGAACCAATTGAAAGTGTTGTTTTCATGTTGCAGCAGGCTGCCATGTAAATAGTTATTTAATAAAACGTTTTACCCTGTTACTTTGCTGGTGTGTTGTATATCTTTATAATATTTGTCGTTATTTTGGGTGGGGTGGGCGGCGGAGCCGAGCTGTCTTGCAGCCATCATGGCGTCGAGCTCGGTTCCTCTCACTAGTTTCATATTTCTCATGAGGGGTTGTTCCTAATTTTTCTATTTTAGCGAGGTCAAAAAAAGATCCCATCAGTGGCTTACTGATTTTGCTCGATTCCTTTTGTTTTTTCTAACGATTTATATGTTATAGTTTGCTAGCACGATACAGCGGCTAGTCCGCATTTTATATATATGTCCTTTTTATTAGGGGTGTCCTCCGGTGGAGTCGGACGATCTACCTCTAATAAACGGTCCGGGTTGAACCAACTACCATCCTGATTTTGTATATCTTCTGAGCTGGATTTAAGCACACAATTGTTAAAGTATGAAACGTTTTATATTTCTAAAAAAAATACCAAGGTGTGTACATCCGGTAACGCACGAAAGTTTAAAAAGACATTCGGCTCCATTTACTGAAAAGTTTCATAAGAATAAAAAAGAAGTCTAGGTACAGTCTCTTTGACGTACTATAAGTTCTTTGAGGGGTGTATGAAGAAATTCAATAAGTTCAAATTGCAAAGTTTTCACGAAATATATAGGCAGGTGCGCTCACTCGGTCGCGCACGAAAGCCTGGAAATGCGATATCCATTTTATTGACAACTGTTGCCGAGAGTGCGCACACCGGGTCGCGCACGAAAGTTTAGTAAGGCTATTTTTATTTACAGACAAATTTTAATGTGTTTAAAAAAAGGCAAGGTACAGACTTTCGAATTCTGTATTGCTTTACAAGGAGTCTCTATGCAACTTGAACAGTGAAGAAAACGGCTTGTTTTCGAAAAAAATATTGCCAGAACTTTATTGACAAAAGTATAGGTTGCATACACGACATTTTTCTGAATTAGCATTTTAAAAACCAATGAAATTCAAAGAAAAAACCATAGGTTTTACACACGTTATAGTTAGGAAGTAGCATTTAAAAAACCTATGAAATTCACTGAAAAAACCATAGGTTTGACACATGTTATAGTTAGCTGGAAATTTTACTGATATAAAACCAATGAAATTCCACGTTATAATTAGTTGGACTCACTATAACTTGCGCGTGCAATGCACTGCTGATGACGTCACATATTACATCACTCATGACATGGTCAGTGACATCACTCATGACATCACTGATGACACCATCCAGTGAATATGTGTCTTTCTGAAAAATAAATATTAGTGAGTAATGTTTAAATATTTAAATATATATATTAGTGTTTCACTTTGTGTATAAGTGGCTACATGTGTTGGTAAGTAGCTACATGCGTATGTATATGGGTTATTAGATGTTTCTCTTAGTATCAGTATGAGTGTCTATATGGTTTGGTGGGGGTATTACTTAGCACATAGATGCAAGAGTGACTGACTCTCTGTTTGTATGTGTTTTGAAGACAGCATATGTGCAGGACTGTATGGGTGGATGAGTGTGTATATGTGTTTGTTAGTGAGTGAATGACTGTCTCACTAGTGTCTTTATCAGTAACGACATATGTTTTAATCTAGTATATGTGAATATTGATGTATATAAGTGAGTATATGTGAGAGTAAGAGATTGTAAGAGTTCCTGTTTAAATAAGTATGTGTTTCTATAAGTGATTGTTTAAGAGAATAAATATGTGTAATTTTCAATAGAAGTAAGGTGGAAGTGTGTGTATAACTCTATATTCAAATAAATGGATGTTCAATAGTTTATTTGCACGTGTGAGTATGTGTGTGAGTAACTTTTGGATGACTGTCGGTGTGTAACAGGATGTATAGGTGTATCACTTCATATGATGAGTGAGTATATGTATGAGTGACTATATAGAACTGTTGGTGAATGAGTGGATGTGTATATAGATGGTGGAATTACTGAATTACTTGTTGTAACTGATATGGGTATCTCCATTTTTTTTTAAATTTCAGTTTCTATTTTTGAATATGTGTTTCAAGGGTTACATTACAGTGAAAGGAGGTCTGTCACAAGGATGGTGTCATCAGTGATGTCATGAGTGATGTCACTGACCATGTCATGAGTGATGTAATATGTGACGTCATCAGCAGTGCATTGCACGCGCAAGTTATAGTGAGTCCAACTAACTATAACGTGGAATTTCATTGGTTTTATATCAGTAAAATTTCCAGCTAACTATAACATGTGTCAAACCTATGGTTTTTTCAGTGAATATATATATATATATATTCACTGAAAAAACTATAGGTTATAGACCATATATAGTTAGGAATTTGCATTTACAAAACCTTGAAAATTCACTGAAAAAACCATAGGTTAGAGACCATATATAGTTAGCTGGACATTTTATTGAAATAAAACCAATGGAATTCCATATATAGTTAGTTGCACTAACTATATATCGCGCACCCGCAATCCACTGCTGATGATGTCACATATTACATCATTCATGACATGGTCAGTGACATCACTGATGACATCACTGATGACATCTCAAATGACATCACTGATGACATCACTGATGACATCTCAAATGACATCACTGATGACATCATCTAGTGTCTGTGTGTTTTTGTAAAGTTTAAATATGTTTTACATATTGAAGAATGAGTGGATGTATGGAAGACTGTGTGTGTGTGTGGCAGGCTGGGAGGTGTTTGACTCTGTGCATATCAATGTGTACTTGTATCAGTGATTGTATAAGAGAGTAAGTATGTGTTAGTATATGTGTGAAAAGTATGGTGTTCTGTGTTTAACTGTATAGATGAGGAAATCGAAGTGTGATTGATTCTTCACAGGACTGACTAGGTGTATGAGTGCATATGATAGTGTTGTAATAATGAGTGACTGTATGTATGAGTGATTGTATGGGTGAATGAGTGAATGTGTGTGTAGACGTAGGAATCAGTGAGTGCGTATGTAGTAACTGGTATTGGTGTGTCATGATGTCATCACTGATGTCATTTGAGATGTTGTGTTGTAGTGCTTGCGTAGTGTAGGGTCATGCTGGGGGTAGTGTTTTAGGGTTCAGGGTAGTGTTGTAGTGTTTGCGTAGTGTAGGGTCATGCTGGGGGTAGTGTTTTAGGGTTTAGGGTTGTGTTGTAGTGTTTGCGTAGTGTAGGGTCATGCTGGGGCTAGTGTTTTAGGGTTTAGGGTAGTGTTGTAGTGTTTGCGTAGTGTAGGGTCATGCTGGGCGTAGTGTTTTAGGGTTTAGGATAGTGTTGTAGTGTTTGCGTAGTGTAGGGTCATGCTGGGGGTAGTGTTTTAGGGTTTTGGGTAGTGTTGTAGTGTTTGCGTAGTGTAGGGTCATGCTGGGGTGTAGTATTTTAGGGTTTAGGGTAGTGTTGTAGTGTTTGCGTAGTGTAGGGTCATGCTGGGGGTAGTGTTTTAGGGTTTTGGGTAGTGTTGTAGTGTTTGCGTAGTGTAGGGTCATGCTGGGGGTAGTGTTTTAGGGTTTTGGGTAGTGTTGTAGTGTTTGCGTAGTGTAGGGTCATGCTGGGGTGTATTGTTTTAGGGTTTTGGGTAGTGTTGTAGTGTTTGCGTAGTGTAGGGTCATGCTGGGGTGTAGTGTTTTAGGGTTTTGGGTAGTGTTGTAGTGTTTGCGTAGTGTAGGGTCATGCTGGGGGTAGTGTTTTAGGGTTTTGGGTAGTGTTGTAGTGTTTGCGTAGTGTAGGGTCATGCTGGGGGTAGTGTTTTAGGGTTTTGGGTAGTGTTGTAGTGTTTGCGTAGTGTAGGGTCATGCTGGGGGGTAGTGTTTTAGGGTTTTGGGTAGTGTTGTAGTGTTTGCGTAGTGTAGGGTCATGCTGTGGGTAGTGTTTTAGGGTTTTGGGTAGTGTTGTAGTGTTTGCGTAGTGTAGGGTCATGCTGGGGGTAGTGTTTTAGGGTTTTGGGTAGTGTTGTAGTGTTTGCGTAGTGTAGGGTCATGCTGGGGGGTAGTGTTTTAGGGTTTAGGGTAGTGTTGTAGTGTTTGCGTAGTGTAGGGTCATGCTGGGGGTAGTGTTTTAGGGTTTAGGGTAAGCATGGGCGGAAAATCCGTTTCGCTCGCGGATTTTGCGGATTTTCGGTAAATTCGCAATCCGCGAGATTCGCGAATCTCCCGCAAAATCCGCAAATCCGCGAGCAGCGGATTTTGCTCGCACTGCTCGCACTGTTCGCGTGAGTTCGCGGCTTCCCAGTACAACTTCGCGCCCCGCGAATAAGTGCAAAATTGCAGAAATACGATCTTAGCAAAACTGAAACTACTTACCAGGTTCAAAAGTTCAGGCTCATCATTAGTAGCCATTTCCTGTAGTGCTTCCTGAGGGGCCCCTCCAGAGTTCAGTTGCCAGTTGCAACTATTATGTGACCCTGCTCTGAACCTCAGAATAGTTACACATATGCCACAAAGGTCCTGAATTACAGCTAAGGGAGACAAGCAGGAGCCAGGTTGGAAGTTCAAATCCATTAATCAGCCCCTAGTTCATTATTGTCAGTTGGGGCAGGGCAGGTGTTGTAACTAATTTTGCAACAATGAAAGCACTTAGCAAGTACAAAAGATCACTAATCAGGAAGCACTAAGGAAGCAGGTGCCAGCTAAAAAAATATTCTGTGACACATTAATCAGCCCCAAATTAATTCAGGTCACTTGAGGCAGGGAAGGTGTGCTTGCGTTGCCACAATAATGTACACTGACTGGACAACCAGAGGGTGCTGTGATGAAACAGAGGGTGGCATGGGTGGGCCAGAGGGTGGCATGAGTAGTCAGAGAGTGGCAGTGGTGACAGAGAGTGGCAGTGATGAAGAAGAGTGTCCCAAACAGGCTGGACACGTAGAAACAACAAGTTCACGAAACCTGCGACCCGACAGGTAAGTTCGCAATTTGCGAAAGTGTACAAAACCCTCGCGAACTGGCAGAAACCCGCGCAAACACCCAAAAAAAAAATCCGCAAATTCGCGAGAATTCGCGGATTTTGCGGATTGCGAGTTCGCAAATCCGCAAAATTCGCGAACGCGAGATTCGCAAAATTCGCCCATGGTGTTGTAGTGTTTGCGTAGTGTAGGGTCATGCTGGGGGTAGTGTTTTAGGGTTTAGGGTAGTGTTGTAGTGTTTGCGTAGTGTAGGGTCATGCTGGGGTGTAGTGTTTTAGGGTTTTGGGTAGTGTTGTAGTGTTTGCGTAGTGTAGGGTCATGCTGGGGGTAGTGTTTTAGGGTTTAGGGTAGTGTTGTAGTGTTTGCGTCATGCTGGGGGTAGTGTTTTAGGGTTTAGGGTAGTGTTGTAGTGTTTGCGTAGTGTAGGGTCATGCTGGGGTGTAGTGTTTTAGGGTTTTGGGTAGTGTTGTAGTGTTTGCGTAGTGTAGGGTCATGCTGGGGGTAGTGTTTTAGGGTTTAGGGTAGTGTTGTAGTGTTTGCTTAGTGTAGGGTCATGCTGGGGTGTAGTGTTTTAGGGTTTTGGGTAGTGTTGTAGTGTTTGCGTAGTGTAGGGTCATGCTGGGGGTAGTGTTTTAGGATTTAGGGTAGTGTTGTAGTGTTTGCGTAGTGTAGGGTCATGCTGGGGGTAGTGTTTTAGGGTTTTGGGTAGTGTTGTAGTGTTTGCGTAGTGTAGGGTCATGCTGGGGGGTAGTGTTTTAGGGTTTTGGGTAGTGTTGTAGTGTTTGCGTAGTGTAGGGTCATGCTGGGGGTAGTGTTTTAGGGTTTTGGGTAGTGTTGTAGTGTTTGCGTAGTGTAGGGTCATGCTGAGGGTAGTGTTTTAGGGTTTAGGGTAGTGTTGTAGTGTTTGCGTAGTGTAGGGTCATGCTGGGGGTAGTGTTTTAGGGTTTAGGGTAGTGTTGTAGTGTTTGCGTAGTGTAGGGTCATGCTGGGGGTAGTGTTTTAGGGTTTAGGGTAGTGTTGTAGTGTTTGCGTAGTGTAGGGTCATGCTGGGGGTAGTGTTTTAGGGTTTAGGGTAGTGTTGTAGTGTTTGCGTAGTGTAGGGTCATGCTGGGGGTAGTGTTTTAGGGTTTAGGGTAGTGTTGTAGTGTTTGCGTAGTGTAGGGTCATGCTGGGGTGTAGTGTTTTAGGGTTTTGGGTAGTGTTGTAGTGTTTGCGTAGTGTAGGGTCATGCTGGGGGTAGTGTTTTAGGGTTTAGGGTAGTGTTGTAGTGTTTGCGTAGTGTAGGGTCATGCTGGGGTGTAGTGTTTTAGGGTTTTGGGTAGTGTTGTAGTGTTTGCGTAGTGTAGGGTCATGCTGGGGGTAGTGTTTTAGGATTTAGGTTAGTGTTGTAGTGTTTGCGTAGTGTAGGGTCATGCTGGGGGTAGTGTTTTAGGGTTTAGGGTTGTGTTGTAGTGTTTGCGTAGTGTAGGGTCATGCTGGGGGTAGTGTTTTAGGGTTTAGGGTTGTGTTGTAGTGTTTGTGTAGTGTAGGGTCATGCTGGGGGTAGTGTTTCAGGGTTTAGGGTAGTGTTGTAGTGCTTGCGTAGTGTAGGGTCATGCTGGGGGTAGTGTTTTAGGGTTTAGGGTAGTGTTGTAGTGTTTGCGTAGTGTAGGGTCATGCTGGGGGTAGTGTTTTAGGGTTTAGGGTAGTGTTGTAGTGTTTGCGTAGTGTAGGGTCATGCTGGGGGTAGTGTTTTAGGGTTTAGGGTAGTGTTGTAGTGTTTGCGTAGTGTAGGGTCATGCTGGGGTGTAGTGTTTTAGGGTTTTGGGTAGTGTTGTAGTGTTTGCGTAGTGTAGGGTCATGCTGGGGGTAGTGTTTTAGGGTTTAGGGTAGTGTTGTAGTGTTTGCGTAGTGTAGGGTCATGCTGGGGTGTATTGTTTTAGGGTTTTGGGTAGTGTTGTAGTGTTTGCGTAGTGTAGGGTCATGCTGGGGTGTAGTGTTTTAGGGTTTTGGGTAGTGTTGTAGTGTTTGCGTAGTGTAGGGTCATGCTGGGGGTAGTGTTTTAGGGTTTTGGGTAGTGTTGTAGTGTTTGCGTAGTGTAGGGTCATGCTGGGGTGTAGTGTTTTAGGGTTTTGGGTACTGTTGTAGTGTTTGCGTAGTGTAGGGTCATGCTGGGGGTAGTGTTTTAGGGTTTTGGGTAGTGTTGTAGTGTTTGCGTAGTGTAGGGTCATGCTGGGGGTAGTGTTTTAGGGTTTTGGGTAGTGTTGTAGTGTTTGCGTAGTGTAGGGTCATGCTGGGGGGTAGTGTTTTAGGGTTTTGGGTAGTGTTGTAGTGTTTGCGTAGTGTAGGGTCATGCTGGGGGTAGTGTTTTAGGGTTTTGGGTAGTGTTGTAGTGTTTGCGTAGTGTAGGGTCATGCTGGGGGTAGTGTTTTAGGGTTTTGGGTAGTGTTGTAGTGTTTGCGTAGTGTAGGGTCATGCTGGGGGTAGTGTTTTAGGGTTTAGGGTAGTGTTGTAGTGTTTGCGTAGTGTAGGGTCATGCTGGGGGTAGTGTTTTAGGGTTTAGGGTAGTGTTGTAGTGTTTGCGTAGTGTAGGGTCATGCTGGGGGTAGTGTTTTAGGGTTTAGGGTAGTGTTGTAGTGTTTGCGTAGTGTAGGGTCATGCTGGGGTGTAGTGTTTTAGGGTTTTGGGTAGTGTTGTAGTGTTTGCGTAGTGTAGGGTCATGCTGGGGGTAGTGTTTTAGGAATTAGGGTAGTGTTGTAGTGTTTGCGTAGTGTAGGGTCATGCTGGGGTGTAGTGTTTTAGGGTTTTGGGTAGTGTTGTAGTGTTTGCGTAGTGTAGGGTCATGCTGGGGGTAGTGTTTTAGGATTTAGGGTAGTGTTGTAGTGTTTGCGTAGTGTAGGGTCATGCTGGGGGTAGTGTTTTAGGGTTTTGGGTAGTGTTGTAGTGTTTGCGTAGTGTAGGGTCATGCTGGGGGGTAGTGTTTTAGGGTTTTGGGTAGTGTTGTAGTGTTTGCGTAGTGTAGGGTCATGCTGGGGGTAGTGTTTTAGGGTTTTGGGTAGTGTTGTAGTGTTTGCGTAGTGTAGGGTCATGATGAGGGTAGTGTTTTAGGGTTTTGGGTAGTGTTGTAGTGTTTGCGTAGTGTAGGGTCATGCTGGGGGTAGTGTTTTAGGGTTTAGGGTAGTGTTGTAGTGTTTGCGTAGTGTAGGGTCATGCTGGGGGTAGTGTTTTAGGGTTTAGGGTAGTGTTGTAGTGTTTGCGTAGTGTAGGGTCATGCTGGGGGTAGCGTTTTAGGGTTTAGGGTAGTCTTGTAGTGTTTGCGTAGTGTAGGGTCATGCTGGGGGTAGTGTTTTAGGGTTTAGGGTAGTGTTGTAGTGTTTGCGTAGTGTAGGGTCATGCTGGGGTGTAGTGTTTTAGGGTTTTGGGTAGTGTTGTAGTGTTTGCGTAGTGTAGGGTCATGCTGGGGGTAGTGTTTTAGGGTTTAGGGTAGTGTTGTAGTGTTTGCGTAGTGTAGGGTCATGCTGGGGTGTAGTGTTTTAGGGTTTTGGGTAGTGTTGTAGTGTTTGCGTAGTGTAGGGTCATGCTGGGGGTAGTGTTTTAGGATTTAGGTTAGTGTTGTAGTGTTTGCGTAGTGTAGGGTCATGCTGGGGGAAGTGTTTTAGGGTTTAGGGTTGTGTTGTAGTGTTTGCGTAGTGTAGGGTCATGCTGGAGGTAGTGTTTTAGGGTTTAGGGTTGTGTTGTAGTGTTTGTGTAGTGTAGGGTCATGCTGGGGGTAGTGTTTCAGGGTTTAGGGTAGTGTTGTAGTGTTTGCGTAGTGTAGGGTCATGCTGGGGGTAGTGTTTTAGGGTTTAGGGTAGTGTTGTAGTGTTTGCGTAGTGTAGGGTCATGCTGGGGGTAGTGTTTTAGGGTTTAGGGTAGTGTTGTAGTGTTTGTGTAGTGTAGGGTCATGCTGGGGGTAGTGTTTTAGGGTTTAGGGTAGTGTTGTAGTGTTTGCGTAGTGTAGGGTCATGCTGGGGGTAGTGTTTTAGGGTTTAGGGTAGTGTTGTAGTGTTTGCGTAGTGTAGGGTCATGCTGGGGTGTAGTGTTTTAGGGTTTTGGGTAGTGTTGTAGTGTTTGCGTAGTGTAGGGTCATGCTGGGGGTAGTGTTTTAAGGTTTAGGGTAGTGTTGTAGTGTTTGCGTAGTGTAGGGTCATGCTGGGGTGTAGTGTTTTAGAGTTTTGGGTAGTGTTGTAGTGTTTGCGTAGTGTAGGGTCATGCTGGGGGTAGTGTTTTAGGATTTAGGTTAGTGTTGTAGTGTTTGCGTAGTGTAGGGTCATGCTGGGGGTAGTGTTTTAGGGTTTAGGGTTGTGTTGTAGTGTTTGCGTAGTGTAGGGTCATGCTGGGGGTAGTGTTTTAGGGTTTAGGGTTGTGTTGTAGTGTTTGTGTAGTGTAGGGTCATGCTGGGGGTAGTGTTTCAGGGTTTAGGGTAGTGTTGTAGTGTTTGCGTAGTGTAGGGTCATGCTGGGGTGTAGTGTTTTAGGGTTTTGGGTAGTGTTGTAGTGTTTGCGTAGTGTAGGGTCATGCTGGGGGTAGTGTTTTAGGGTTTAGGGTAGTGTTGTAGTGTTTGTGTAGTGTAGGGTCATGCTGGGGGTAGTGTTTTAGGGTTTAGGGTAGTGTTGTAGTGTTTGTGTAGTGTAGGGTCATGCTGGGGGTAGTGTTTTAGGGTTTAGGGTAGTGTTGTAGTGTTTGTGTAGTGTAGGGTCATGCTGGGGGTAGTGTTTTAGGGTTTAGGGTAGTGTTGTACTGTTTGTGTAGTGTAGGGTCATGCTGGGGGTAGTGTTTTAGGGTTTAGGGTAGTTTAGTTGTTTAGTGTATGCTAAAGGCATATTCGTTCTAAAAGTTTTCGTTATTTTAATTTGCGGCCTAATAGTACCTGCGGGATTTTTTTTGCGGACTGATGGTATGCGGGATTTCGTCATATATTCGCTAATCATACTTTCTATGGCAAAATGAACCCCCTCATTTTGTTCCTTTTTAAATGAAATGTTGTAAGAGTTACCACTTTATTCCAATCAAGATGGCTTCAGGTGTGCCATACCTTTGTAATAAGTAGGACTGTTAGCACTCTAGTTGTTCTTTAGAACACTCTGGGACAATCTGTCATTGGGCTATAGTTGGGCTACATCTGGCTGATATTTGGGCTACATTTGTTTTTTTTTGTCTCTGGTGGCCATCTTTGGGCTACATTGGGCTACATTGGGCTACATTTGGGCTCCAACATATATATAGCCCAATGTAGCCCAATATATATTTTTCAAAGTTAATTTTCGTAAAAACCACTGGAGCCTATATCTTGAGACATAGCAAAGGCACATCGGGCTACCAGTCCCTACAATTTTGCCAAGTTTGGTGTAAATCCATTCAGCCGTTCAGGCTAAAAGTGAGGCCAACCGCCCTATGGAAAATTGCATGGGAAAAACACGTTTTGGGACCCCCCTTTTTTCTCGGCCCCCCCTTGACGAAACCCCTCCAAATTTTCAGGGGCTGCTCAGAAACAAAATGTTCCATTTTCCTGAAAATTTCAGCCAATTCTGTCCTCATAAGCCAAAGTTATTCGACATAGAATTTTCAAAAATCCCATAGGAAAAAAATCCTAACTATATATACCTACTGGCTATCGCCAGTAGGTAATATATATATATATATATATATATATATATATATATATATATATATATATATATATATAATTTCTATGGCAAAATGAAACCCCTCATTTTCAAATTAAATGTATTAAGTGTTACCACTTTATTCCAATAAAGATGACTTCAGGTGTGCCATACTTTTGTCATAAGTAAGACTGTTAGCGTTCTAGTTGTTCTTTAGAACACTCTGGGACATTCTGTCATTGGGCTATAGTTGGGCTACATCTGGCTGATATTTGGGCTACATTTGGGCTCTTTTGTCTCTGGTGGCCATCTTGGGAGACTGCATATCAGAATATTTTTAATGAAATATAAGAGGATTTGAGAAGTCACTCAAAATGTGCCCTAATTTTTCTTTCTTCAGCAATAATCATAATTTCTATGGCAAAATGAACCCCCTCATTTTGTTCCTTTGCAAATTAAATGTTTTAAGTTTAGTTGGGCAACATCTGGCTGATATTTGGGCTACATTTGTTTTTTTTTTGTCTCTGGTGGCCATCTTTGGGCTACATTGGGCTACATTTGGGCTCTAACATATATATAGCCCAATGTAGCCCAATATATATTTTTTAAAGTTAATTTTCGGAAAAACCACTGGAGCATATATCTTGAGACATAGCAAAGGCACATCGGGGTACCAGTCCTTACAATTTTGACAAGTTTGGTGGAAATCCATTCAGCGGTTCGGGCTAAAGGTGAGTCCAACCGCCCTATGGAAAACTCAATGTTAAAAACACGTTTTGGGACGCCCCTTTTTTCTCGGCCCCCGCTTGACGAAACCCCCCCATTTTGATTTTATAGGAATATTTTAAAGTTCCAAAACTCCGCACTTAGAAGAATTTCCAAGCAAAACCAGTCATTGTTACCCTATCGAAGTAAATTCATTTAGCAGGTAAGTAGTGTTATCGTTACCTTTTCTTACTCAGTGGTGGATCCTGGATCCAGCACTGCTGCATCTCCTGTAAACAGTTGAAAGAATGCGTTTAAGTCGTACAGGCCATTTTTAAAGAATATTTTTAGTTTGTGAAAATAGACACTTAGAAACTTTTCTGGTGAAAACCAGACAATGGATTCCTATGGAAGAAAATACAAGTTACTGGTAAGTATGGTTAAAATTACTTTTCCGGGTAAGTGCTGGGCTAAAAGATGCAGCACTGAGGTCTCCTGATAACAGGTGAGTACATCGGAATTCATAGTACATCCAGTAAGCGCCAACAGAGCTGCATAGCATAGAGATGTAAAAAGGGCTAAGGCCTGCACCACCTCTCTGCAACGCAAGCACCTGGTGGGCTACTTGGCCCCCATGGTCCCTCAGGTTTGATGTAGAATTTTTCCCCCAACTTAAAACGCGCCACAGGGCGGGTTTGCACACATCACGTCAGACCCTGTCCCCTCCTTTCACAACTGTGTAAACACACCCTGTCAACGTTCTAAGTTGTGAGATTAAGTCCCCTTCAATCCTAAGGGTCCCTCCGGTCAAAGTAGCCCACTAGGTACCTTCAGTAAGCGCCACAGAGCTGCGTTGCATAGAGGTGTAAAAAGGCGCGTGGCCTCTGAACACCTATCTGCAACGCATCTCCCTGGCGCATAATGGAGATACATTTTGGGCTATTTGACCCTCAGGGACCCTCAGTATTGAAAGAGAAATATTTTCACAACGTAAATCGCGCCACGGGCCGCGTTTGCACAGTAGTGAAGGAAGGGGGCATGGCCTGAGGTGATATGTCTGCAAACACGCCCTGTGGCGCGTTTTAAGTTAGAGAATTAATTCCTCCTCAATCCTGTGTGTCCCTGGCGGCCAACTAGGCCACCAGGTACCTCCAGTATGTGCCAGGAGGCTGCGTTGCAGAGAGGTGTTCAGAGGCCACGCCCCTTTTTACAACTTCGCAGCTCCGTGGTGCTTACTGGAGGTACCTGGTGGGCTAGTTGGGCCCCAGGGACCCTCAGTATTCAAAGTGAGTTAATCCCCCAACTTAAAACACGCCACAGGGTGTGTTTGCAATCATATCATCTCAGGCCCCGCCCCCTACCTTCAACATTGTGCAAATGCACCCAGTGGCCCCACGGCTCCCACCCTGCCATTGCAAACAGCAGTGTCCCAGGGCTGGGCACACCAGGACACTGCAGGAGCCGGCCCTGGAGGGTGACGGTCCTTAGGGCCTGTACAAGGCTCCAGGAGGGGGGCGGCACGCCCCACCTCCCACATTTGTTCGAAGTCCCAGGGGTGGCTCAGAGCCCCCCACACCCAATTCTAATAAGCCCCGGAGAACGCCACCCCCTGGGGCTACAGAAAATTGGGTGTGGGGGGGCCTGAGAGCCCCCGACCCAATTTTATTAAGCCCTGGAGTGTGGCAGTCCCCGGGCCTGGGGGGGGGCTGAGAGCCCAGCGTACATATTTTAATGAAGCCCCAGGGGTGGCGCTCCCTGGGGCTGGGGGGCCCAATGCATTGCCCCCGGGATTTGGCCCCCCCAGGGGCTTAATACCAATTAAGCGTGGGAGCCTGCGCTTACATTTTTTTTATCGGCAGGATGTGCGGATCCTGCGTGCATCCTCCCGTTTTTTTGTGGGTTTTTTTATTCTTTTTTTGGGCCTTAGGGGTACTTGTGGGACACCCTGAGCAGGCCTAGGGGATCAGGGTGTTTCTACCCTTTCCCGTTTTCGCATTTGGCGAGGTTTTATGGGGGGGGGGTTTGTGCCTCGGTTCTACCGTGGCACAAGATGGCTGCAAACACTTCCTGATTTGGAGTGTTGACAGCCAATTAGAATACAGCTCATGCACGGCAGGGTGCGCTTAGGCTGCACTTAGGGTACGCTGACCCTCTGAGACCACAGATATATATGTACTTTTAAATGTCATTTTCTCAGGAACTACTGAATGGATTTACACCATTTAAGCAAAAGGTATGAGTCTAAACTAAGGACTACCTCTCTGCCAAATTTGGTGTAATTCCGTTCAGCAGTTCGGGTTGTTGCTCCGGCTAAAGATCCTATGGGAAATTGCATGGGGAAAACGCGTTTTGGGAACCACTTTTTTTTCGGACCCCGCTTGACAAATCACCATGAAACCTTCAAGATAGGAGCGGACCAGAGCAAACCGTAAGTTTTGAAAATTTTGCGAAGAATCGACAACCAGCTCCAAAGTTATTCCAAATAGAATGTTGCGGATTTCCTATGGAAAATAGGTCCTAACTATAACTATCTACTGGCGACCGCCAGTAGCTTATATATATACACCTGCGTCCTAACATTTCATTTATACACAGAGGTCGATGGGAAGAAAGAAAGGGACTGAAAGAGAAAACTTTTCAATTACAGTGTGATTTTCCTTTTCACCTGCACTAAGGATAGCGGCTTGCGGCACCATGGGACTGGTAGTCCCTAGATAAAAAATTGCGAGCATGGCTAGAGTGGTGCATGTGGGCCAACCACCACTTGGGAGGAGGAGCCAGCCTATAAGGATTTGTGAAAGGACAACACACTGTTTTGAGAAGTGCATTTGAAAAAGGCATTGCGCCAAAACCGGTCATGCAAGCCTCAAAAATAAAACAACTATAGAGGCCCTGCTGTGTCCTGTGGTTCTCTGCACCGTGAGGAGGAGAAGCTGAGTATATATATATATATATATATATATATATATATATATATATATATATATATATATATATATATATATATATATATATATATATATATATATATATATATATATACTGAAAAAAACATAGGTTTCACACGTTATAGTTAGCTGGACATTTCACTCATACAAAACCATTGAAATTCTCCAGTTATAGTTACTTCAGCTAACTATAACTCGCGCACCCACAATGCACTGCTGATGACGTCACATATTACATCACTCATGACATGGTCAGTGACATCACTCATGACATCACTGTTGACATCTCAAATGACATCACTGATGACATCACTGATGGCATCATCCAGTGAATGTGTGTCTTTCTGAAAAATAAATATGTTTTATATATGTATATCTAAAGGTCGATGGAAGAATAAATGTGTAAATAAGTGTCTAAATGGATGTTCTTTAAAAAAAATGATTGTATAACTGACTTATTAAGTGTATCTTAGTGAATACATGTATTAGCAAGTAATGTTTAAATATGTAAATATCTGTATCAGTGTCTCACTTTGTGTATAAGTGGCTGCATTGGTTGGTGACTAGCTACATGAGTGTCGATATGGGTTATTAGTTCGTTTTTAGAGTATTAGTATGAGTGTCTGTATGGTTTGGTGGGGGGGTATTACTTACGGCATAGATGCATGAATGGGTGACTCACTGTTTGTATGTGTTTTGAAGACAGCATGTGTGCAGGACTGTATGGGTGGATGAGTGAGTGTATGGGTGTGTTAGTGAGTGAATCACTGTCTCAATAGTATCTTTATGAGTAACTACATATGTTTTAAACTAGTATATGTGAGTATTGATGTATATAAGTGAGTATATGTATAAATAAGTATGTGTTTCTATAAGTGATTGTTTAAGAGAGTAAGTATGTGTACGATTCTGTAGAAGTGTAGTGTAGTGGTGGGTGTATAGCTGTATATACAGGTAAATGAATGTTTGATAGTTTATTTGCATGTGTGAATATGTGTGTGAGTAACTCTATGGATGAGAATCAGTGTGTAACAGGATGTATAGGTGTATGAGTACATATGATGAGTGAGTACATGTATGAGTGACTCTATAGAACTGTTAGTGAATGATTGGATGTGTATGTAGATTTTGGAATTACTGAATAGGTTGTTCTAACTGGTATTGGTATCTCAATTTTTTTGAAAATTTTAGTTTCTATTTTTGAATGTGTGTATCAAGGGTTAAATTACGCTCAGAGGAGGTCTGCCACTCTTTCACAAGGATGATGTCATCAGTGATGTCATTTGAGATGTCATCAGTGATGTCATGAGTGATGTCACTGACCAAGTCATGAGTGATGTAATATGTGACGTCATTAGCAGTGCATTGTGGGCGCGCGAGTTATAGTTAGCTGAACTAACTATATCAGGGGAATTTCAATGGTTTTGTATGAGTGAAATGTCCAGCTAACTATAACATGTGAGAAACCTATGATTTTTTCAGTGATTTTTACGGTTTTTTAAATGCTAATTCCTAACTATAACATGGCTGAAACCTATGGTTTTTTCAGTGAATTTCACAGGTTTTGTAAATGATAATTTTTAAATGTATTAATTGTTATATTTTTTTATACTGATTTACTACATTTTTTAAATCAATTTTTTTAAGATATCTTATTTTTTAAATTACATTACATATTTAAATATACTTTGAAAAAAATGCTTTTAAGAATATTGAAATTGTAATTTTTTTAAAAATGAATATATATTTTATATATCAAGCAATGATATCCTATGGGAGGAAATTCAAGTTACAGGTAAGTACAGTTAAATTTACTTTTCAGGAATAGTAGTGAGCTAGATTGGGGAACTAATTCCTCTTCAATCCTGAGGTCCCCTGTGAGCCAACTAGCCCACCAGGTATCTCCAGTATGAGCCAGGCAGCTATGTTGCAGAGAGGTGATCAAAGTGCACGTCCCCTCTTTACAACACTCTGCAACACAGCTCTGGAGATAAATGTTGGAGATACCTGTTGGACTAGTTGCCCCCTAGGTACCCTCTGGATTGAACAGGAATTCATTTCCCAACTTAAAACGTGCCTCGGGGCATGTTTGCACTCACATCATCTCAAGCCCCGCCCCCTACCTTCACCACTGTGCAAACACGTCCTGTATAGTGTTCTAAGTTGGGGGATTAAGTCCCCTTGCATACTGGGGGACCCTGGAGGCCAACTAGCCCACCTGGAACATCCAGTATGCACCACAAGGCTGCATTACAGAGAGATGTAATGAGGCCACGCCCCTTTTTACACCTCTCTGCAACGCAGCCCCGGGCGCGTTTGCAGAGGGGGAACTAATTCCCCTTGCACACTGGGGGTCCCTGGGGCCCAACTAGCCCACCATGAATCTCCAGTATGCGCCAGGGACCTGCATTGCAGAGAGGTGTAATGAGGCCACACCCCTTTTTACACCTCTATGCAACACAGCCCCCGGGCGCGATTGCAGAGTGGGAACTAATTCCCCTTGCATACTGGGGGTCCATGGGGGCCAACTAGCCCACCAGGAACCCCCAGTATGCGCCAGGGGGCTGCATTGCAGAGAGGTGTAATGAGACCATGCCCCTTTTTACACCTCTCTGCAACGCAGCCCACGGGCACTTTTGCAGAGGGGGAACTAATTCCCCTTGCATACTGGGGGTCCCTGGGGGCCAACTAGCCCACCAGGAACCTCCAGGATGCGCCAGGGAGATGCGTTGCTTTGCCCAGGGGGTGGCGATCCCTGGGGCAGTGTGGGGAGGATTGGGCCCCCCAACATCTTTTTCACTATGCCCCCAGATTTTGGTACCCCCGGGGGGGGTAATTTGAAAAAAAAGCAGACCGGGATTTAAAAAAAAAAATTGGGGGGCCTTGGGGGACCTTGTGGGACCACCTGAGCAGGCCTAGGGGGTCAGGGTGTTTCTACCCTGCCCCCTTTTTGCGTTCTACACGTTTGTTTTTCTGCTTTTTGTGCCTCGATCTACCGAGCACAAGATGGCTGCCAACACTTCCTGGTTTGGAATGTTCGCAGCCAATCAGCATGCAGCTCGTGCTCGGGAAGGTCCACGTACGTGCGCATACATACGCGGATCCGTACGGCCTTGGGGGTCCTTGTGGGACCCCCTGCTGGGCAATCCTAGGGGGTCAGGGTGTGTCTACCCTGCCCCCTTTGCGTGTTTTGCGCACTTGTTTCACTGCTTTCTTATGCCTCAGTCTACCGAGGGACAAGATGGCTGCCAACACTTTCTGGTTTGGAGATTTGACAGGCAGTTGCAAGCCAATTAGCATGCAGCTCATGCTCGGGAAGGTCCGCGTACGTATGTGGCCCGGTACGCGGACCCATGCGCAGACAGTACGCGTACGGTGCGCTCCTATAGATATACTTATGATTTTACTTATGATTTTCTCGGGGACTACTGAACAGATTTACACCATTTAACAAAAAGTGTGATCTGCGAACCGAACTCTACCTTTTTGCCAAATTTGGTGTCATTTCGTTCAGCCATAATAATGATTTAAGACAAATGTCCATTGCGTATATGAGCATTTCACTGAACTAGATAAAAACAATACCAGCATAATGTTCAATTGGATGTTGACCGGGTTCCACACCTCCATAACTCCTTCGGTGCTCATGATGAGGTCACAGTGGAGCTGAGCTCATGACGAGCTGGGCTCATCATAAAGGCTGCGCGCCTCCCAAGCGTGATTGATTCCCTGCCTGTGCAGGCAAATTAATCAGTGGGAGGGGTTGTGATGAGCCCAGCTCATCATGAGCACAGCGCCACTGTGACTCATGATGAGCTGGGCTCGTCATGAGCACCGCGGTGCCACGCTCACCCCCGCACCATGGGGGAATTATCCCCGCAGCGAAGAGGATAATAGCCTATCAGCAAGACCTCACATTAAGGACCTGATTACGAATTTGGTGGTGCAGGAGTGGACTGTCATGCCATCAGCTCACAAGCCAAACCCATCGAGCAGCCCACCTGATTACAAGTTTCCTTGTGTCTGGCGGGCAGTTTTTGGCATTTCCACGGCAGTGCCTCCGTGAATGGGCAACACAATGGGAACGACAAGAACAGTTCCTGCATGGCATGGACTGTAAAGTCCATGCCATGCGGGAACTGTAGCGCATGCAAACAGGGGGGCACATATTGTGCCCCCTTGCATTTACCCCAGTGCCCAGAGGCACAAGGGGCCCTGTGTGGTCGCCTTTGTTTCCTCTCTGCCATGGTTTTCATGGAGGAGGAACCACCATGAAAACAGTGGCAGAGGGGAAACTCCTTATGTGCTTGGCGGGACCGCAGTGGTCCCGCCAAGCATATTGCAGCCTCAATACCTCAGAAACGGGCAGGCATATGTGCAAATATATCAAAATTACTTATATTCCATTAAACGTGTTTTTGAGTCAATATATCAAGTTGTGGAGAGTACTCCCGTCGCAATCAGAGTATCGGATGTGAGTGACTCACATCCGATACTCTGTTTGCGACAGGAAAACTCTCCGCCCGTTTCCCAGGGATACAAGTCTTACTTAGACCCATGCTGAATGGAACCACTTACAGGTTTTACCTGGACTGTGGCGAATCTGCTTATGAATCCACGTTTGCCCTGAGAAAGTCGTTAGACGATATACCCAAGATGAAACACGTGTTGGCTACAGGCTACTACGCCAATCTGCTGTCATGAACCATGTGAAATAGATCTAAGGTTGTGAACAGGAAGAGAAAATTAAGAAATGAGAAAATAAAGAAGAATACTAACACACAAGATTTGGAGTGATACTTTCTTGGATTGACTTCCTGATGATATCATTTTGATTACTCATTTGCCTTTTGCTCAGGAACAGTATTTTGTTTTGAATTTGTCTTTTGTGTACCTTTGGTAACAGAGGATTTCTGGATACGTGGGTGGCCATCTCCTAGCTGTTCCCTTGAGCACTTTTGAGATATTATTGGTATCCTGACTATTATATTGGTATTGCACAAGGTTTGACCGAGCCACATTTCAAAGTCACATCATCTTTCTAAATAATCCAGACTGCACGATATATGCCAAAATCATTGCACTTAGACTATCTCGCGCAACTGGTTAGGAGAGGCCCATCAACGACCGTGAGGGGAACGGTCTCCCTTTTTTCTCTTTATAAATAGACTATATCAATACTTGTCAAGGGGAGGGTGTCTGTCTCTAGGGGGCTCGTTCCATCTATTTGTGCATATGGGTAAAAGGAAATCAATGGACCTTGCGGGAGGGGCTTCTGGCCCCAATGGGGGTGGGCGATTAAAAGGTAAAAGGCCAGGAAAGCTTCTAAAAACCCCTGCACCTCCCTGATCCTCAATAGAATTGAGACTTTGTTTAATGACTGCGAGGGTGTTCTGTTACAAGATCTTATTCTTCCCTCTGCCCCCGCGAGTGACATTGCCACACATTGCCCCCAAACCACAAGTCCCACCCGACCATTGACTGTACTGTTGATGTTTCATAAACCTTCAGCCAAACATGTTGTAACAAGGCCTGAGCTTAGTTGCCCTATAACCGTCCATAACCATATACCGCTGGAGCCTATAGTAATCTCCTGCACAAATCGCTATTCTGTATTGGCTGATTCCATAGATTTAATTGAAGAAACAGGGAAAGAGGCAGATGACAAAACCACTATGCCTGTTGGGATTCCGGGGAAACCCACCAATGTAGGGACCTTATTTGATGTTGTCCAATCCATTGCCTCTCTCAGATCGGAACTAGGTGAGATAAGGTTGCTAATGCAAGAACTTCTAAGTGTTGTTAAGAACCCAACTTGCAACCCTCCATCTATAGGTGTCGGCAATAATGTCCATAGAGAAGCGTCACAGGAGTCAAATCAGATATCCCTTAATATCAAAAGTACTGAGATGTCTAGTCCAGTACTCCCCTCTGACTTAGATAATAACCATAGACAGTTAAGCAGACAAGTGGATCGTAATATAAACAAATCAACAAACCAGCTTTTAGCTGAAAATTCCTGCTACTTTGCTAGTCATAGATCTGTCCCTTATCTAGCACACCCAAACTCCGGCTTTGACCTTTCACCCCCATCACCATATAATGTTTGACTTCCGCCTATGAGCAGACAATCAAGAGTTTACATGGTTAATGTGCCTAAATCATGCTCACGAGAAAATGAGGGTTCTTTGATCAACAAGGCTACACATTGGATTCGCCATGTAAGGGGGTGTCGGTCCTTGATAAGGGAGGATATAATAAGGGCTCAAAGGAGAGGTTCAGGGGATAATTGTACAGATATCATTGAATTAACTCTTACCAACCATGCGCTTGCTGAGGGCCTATTAACACTTGATTTTAGAACTTTCCCCCCAGGTCTCTCTGCTATTCAGTTTAGGCGGTTTCCCATTATGGGAACTGCCAAAAGAATTGATCCCACTTATGCCCCAACTATGGTGGGACATTCCGTATTGGACTCAAACGATTGACTGTCCCATAGCAATAATCCCACTAGAAATCTCAGTGAAGTCAATGATGAGAGTATAACATCTCCTCACCCATCTGTTCACCATAAAGATGAACTCAAGGTATCTAACAACAATCATATAGGTGATTCTGCTAGAGTTGGGGATTCCCCCTTCCCTGCTTTGGCCCCTAGTAGTTCAATTCTTCAAAGGGCCATTCCAGTAAACCTTAAAATCATTTCATGGAACATAGCTGGTCTACGAAACAAATTATCACTGCCAGACTGGAATAGTTTCATAGATGGTTACGACCTATGTATTCTATTTTCCAAGAGACATGGAGTTTAGCGCCATTATACAAACCTGGCTATTCGTGTTTCTTTATACCTGCAACTTCCTTAGGGCGTGGCCGCCCGTCTGGGGGGCTTATGGTTTTGGTCAACATCGCTCTTAACTACAGGGTCACCCACCATCCCTGTTCCATTCTGGATTTGATGAGACTAACTCTGAGGGTGTCTATTGGAGGTAACATCATCAAATTATTCAATGTTTATGCTAGAGGTACAAGAGGAGAGCCAAATCTCCAATTATTTCCATCTTATCTAATGAACTTCTCTCTTGTCCTACTAACTCCCATGTCATGGTGGCCGATGACTTGAATTGTACATTCGAACCAATGGCCTCTGATGACCTTATAGGAATGGAGGATGAGGATGCTAGATGGGGCATACCATCACTGACCATACCGCCAGTTAAGAGATGGTCACCGTTGGTTATCCAATTAAATGCTCTAGCATTAGAATTCTGACTAAAGGCTGTTAATGGGCGCACGCTTTCGGATGCTCTAGGACCTAACACTTTCAACAGGGTTTTATGTCCCACTAGAGTTGACTATATACTGGTTGATAGGAGACTCTGGAGACATGTGATTGATATGATTATTGTCCCTTATTTTTTTATTTTTATTTATTTATAAAGTTTTGTATAGCGCGGACAAGACCCGTGGGTATCAGAGCGCTTCACATGTAGGATAAGTTACAAACATTTGGAGGCAATTGTATCAGCAGACATACCTGAGTGTAAGGTCTAAGGCGGTAAGCTGTACAGGGGATTATAGGTAATAGTTCTTCAGCCTATCCAATTAGTATTAGGAGGTGAATGAGGTAGGGTTGTATAGCATAACAGTGCAAATATCGTGTATAAATAGCATTAAGGAGTAAAAAGTGCTGCTATGTAGCCGGTATCCTAGGCAATAAAACAAAGTGAGGTAGAGGGTATATCGTATTGTCTGAGAGTTACAGATATCGGATCCCCTTGATTTGAGGTAGTGGTAACGTGTGTGGCCAATGTATAAACATGAAATCAGTCAGTTAACAGATAATTGATCATCAAGAAGTTCCAGTCGAGGCCATCTCTCTTTGGTGGGGATATTCTCGTCAGTACTCAATACTCTTTCCTAAGAGAGGTGTTTGCTCATCAAGTGGTTCTTCAGTTCGCGTTTGAATGATATCAAGTTTTTAATCTTCCTGATGTTCGGAGGTAAAGAATTCCAGACTCTGGGGGCGGCTCCTGAGAACGCTCGGTTGTAGGTCTTTTTCTTACGGAAAAAGGCTGGCCTCAGTAGCAGTTCTTTAGCGCTTCTCGTTGGTCTGTTGCTTCCCGATAGCTTAATTTTCTTGGCAAGGTATCTCGGCATGTTGAAGTGGACTGCTCTGTGGGTAATACAAGCAATCTTCATTTGAATTCTGGCTTCATAGGGTAGCCAGTTTAGTGTCTTCAGGTGAGGAGATATGTGGTCGAATTTCCTCGATCCCGTGATCAGTCTTGCCGCTGCATTGAGACAGGCTTTTAGCGGAGCTATGGATGTTTTGGGTAGACCCGCTAACGTAGTGCAACCGTATTCAATCCTCGAAATAACTAGGGATTGTACGGCCAGTTTTAGGTCCGTCTTTGAGATGTATGGTTTCAATTTTCTTAGATAGTTCAGATGGAAGCGGGCACCCTTGGCCATTGAGTTTATGTGGTCTTTCATGTCCAGGTTCTCATCCAAGGTGATTCCAAGTGATTTAGCTGACTTAACTAGGGTCGGGGTGCAGTTCAGGGCTGTCACCAGTTTCGTCAATTCCTTTACCTCTGGACGGTTCTTTGTCGGTGATATTAACAGGAATTCCGTTTTATGGACATTTAGTTTCAAATGGTTCGTGGTTAACCACTGTAGGGCTCTCTTTAGTGTCATGTTCATTAGGTCAATGTCAACACGGGAGGCGATCTTTATGTATATTTGCGTGTCATCTGCATACATATGATAGGGTATCTGTGATCCCCGAAGAATCTCCGTGAGAGGTTCAACATATAGGTTGAATAGATCTGGGGATAATGTTGACCCTTGCGGGACCCCGACGGCAGTAGGACAAGGGGAAGAGGTCGCTTGATTGACCAGGAAACGTTGAGACCTATTTTGCAGGAAAGATCTAAACCAATTCAGCACATTTCCCGACAGGCCCATCCTTTCTTGTAGCCTGGTCATCAGCATTTCATGATTTACCGTGTCAAATGCAGATGACAGGTCTAGGAGAATCAGCAGGCATGCTTGATTTCTGTCTAGGGCTTGTAGGGCGTCGTCCACGATATGCAGGATCGCATAACCCACCATGCCACTCTATGATGGATGTATGGCCTAGTAAGATATGCTGTTCCAATACTGCCCCTAGGATGTCCACAAAGGAGGTCTTACCATCCAATTGTAAGAGGTTCATTAAATGGCCAAAGGTTGTTGTCAATGAACTGAAAATGCTAGCGCTGAGGGAAATGTTTAGCGTCCAGACCACCAAATTGTCTAGAGCATGTATGAAAAAGGATGGGTTCTCAACTGTTGGGAACGTGTATGTCGATACTGTTTATCAGATAGGCTCCCTCTTTTTAGAATCCTTCTCCTCCAATAAGAGACCCATGGTTCATAAATCACCGGAAGCATGGTATAATAGGGAGTGCAGACAGAAAAAGACCTCTCTGATTTCTGCTATTAAGAACCACAACATTATCGAGGTTCGATTGACTAGAAAGGAGTATAGACGGGCTATGGTTGAGGCTAAGAGGGTCTGGGAGGAATCTTACTGGACAGACTTGAAGGCTGCTAGTCTGTATAAAAATGGTGACTTGTTTTGGAGTCTGGTTAGGAGATCAAATGCACGGGATCCCAACCAGATTCCGAACCATATTACCAACCAGGAGTGGCATGATCACTTTAAAAAACTTTATGAGGGAGATGCCGGCCTCGAGCGCAGAGGGCCCTTTTGTTGCCCCCTAGCCTTCGTCCCTCTCGAACCCTTTGAACCAATAGTGCTAAGTAAGGTGGAGGCCGCCATAAATAAGATTGTCCCGGCGAAGGCCCCTGGCCAAGATGGTCTACCAGGTGAACCCCAAAGAATGGGGAATGGGCCACATATTTTGCCCTTTTGATTAATGCTCTTCTGGAGGGGGCCTCCATCCCTGCTTCATGGAAGGGAGCGGAGGTAATTCCCATTTACAAGAGGGGCTTCAGAGGGGATCCTGCCAACTATCGCCCCATCAGCCTTATAGATGCTGATCAGAAGGTGGTTGTCAGGGTCCTACTGGAGAGAATCCTCTCTTGGGCCAGCGAGAACAATATCCTGTCACATTATCAGGCAGGGTTCAGGGCTTGCACAAGCACCATTGACCAGGCCTTCAGGCTGGCCCTTCTGCACTGGAAGGTGGTGACTATTGGCAAGGGCAGTCTTTATCTCGCTTTGATCGACCTAAAGACTGCCTTTGACCTGGTCCCTCAAGATAGCCTAAGTCTCCTGGTCCGCATGCACGAGGACAATTATGCTCAAGTCAGGTGGGGCACACAGGAACAAAAAACATATAAAATCCCTGTTGATAGAGGCGTCCGTCAGGGCTGCGTTATGGCTCCCACCCTCTTCTCCCTTTTTGTGAATAGGGTGGTTTCCTATTTATTAGAAATAAATGCTGATGCTCCAGTCCTGGCGGGTGACAAGGTGCCCGCCTGACTCTTTGCGGATGACACCCTATTAATATCTAAGACCCCTGCTGGACTTCAAAAATTGCTAAATAGGTTCCACCTTTCCTGCACTTTGAGGGGCTTGCAGCCAGATTCATCAAGCGAAATGCGCTTGCAAAAGGGCCAGATTCTGAGAATCTGGCCCTTTGCGAGTGCAATTTTTGCATTTGGGATTCATCATCCCAAATGCAAAAATCGCTAATAAAGAATTCGCAAATTTGCGAGGATTAGCATTTAAGGAATCTCTATTAGAGATTCCTTAAATGCTGTTCATGAAACATTTTAAAATTGCGAATTCGCATTTTAAGAGCGCTATTTACCACGAAGTCAAACCTTGTGGTAAATAGCGAAAACTTAGAAAAATGCATTTAAATGCATTTTTCTAAGTGGCATGTTACACACACACATGTCCTTTGGACATGTGTGTGCACAACATCAGTGTAAGGGTCCTTTGGTCCTTTGGACACCCCTGCACCCTTGAAATCGCATCCTTATTTGCGATTAGCAATCTGCTAATCGCAAATAAGGAGGATGTAGGAATCGCAATTTATTTTGCGATTTCTACATGAATCCCGATTTGCAAGTCCTTAATAGCGATTCCTTAATAATCGCTATTTAGGACTCGCAAATCGGGACTTTGATGAATCTAGCTGATGGTAATTAATACCTCCAAGACCAAGCTCCTCTATTTTAATCCTAGTAGGTAGGCAAAGACCACTCTCGCACTTGATGGGGTATCTTTAGAGTGTGGTAAAACGTTTGACTACCTGGGTATTAGAATTTCAGATAAATTGAGCTGGAAACCGCATATTGATAAAATGGCCCTGAACCATAAGCGGGTTGTGGGTGTAATAGGGAGAGAGCATCGCTCTTCAAGATCTAGGCCAATTGTTCTGCTCTTGTGATCTATGCTGCCAAGGCCGTAGGCTCAGCACTATATGGTGCTGAGCTTTGGGGCTTTGAGAAAGCCGATGATATGGTAAAGGCAGAAAACACATTTTTCAGAGAATTGGTTTCACTCCCACAGGGAACACCCACCAATCCACTATTGAGCAACTTGGGACGCCGCTCATTGAAGGATCTTGCCACTTTACGTCCTCTTCTCTATTGGGCTCACCTTTGGCGCACACCTGAGCTATCTAAATACTCAGACGGCCTAAGAGAAGTGATGAATCTTGAGGGATCCTACAAGATTAGTTGGCTATCAAATATAAAAAAGTTCCTTATAGCATTGTGATTCAGAGCAGCCTGGGACTCAGGGACTCCGTTGAATAAGTCAGACATTAAGGGTGCCTACTGGGCATGGGTTGATAGTCAGGAAATCAGAAATCCTCACCTAGGTAGACTGACTGACAAGTTTCATTTGCACAAACAGGTTCCCAGCTTAGAGTCCTATTTAGATTTTATTCAGAAACTCAGGGATAGGGCTCTTTATATACAGTTCAGATTGGGCACGCTTCCTGTCCGTGAACACACCAACAAACGGAAGCCTCCTTACCAGACACACTCAACTTGCCCACACTGTGAAGGAGTGGTCGAAAGTGTCCCGCACCTTGTGTTCGCATGTCCTGCATACAATAAACCAAGAAACTAGGAACTAGGAATCACCGCAAAGCACTGAGAATATTGCAACCGGACACTGATACAACTCTGGCTTGCGGTGTGGCCAAATTCCTCAGCTGGGCATGGGTGATAAGATCAAAAATGTTATGCCCTGGATGAAGATCTTTCTTAAACTCTGTTTTTATTCCGTTTAAAAGCTGAGACAGTTTAATTCATTTTTTAACCATGCCTTGTGTGTTTTTATCTTTGATGAGTTGTTATTTATTGATGGTACGATTATGTATAGGAGAAAAAGGGAAGGGAAAAAAAATATTTTTTTTTTGTGGAGCAATTTGCATCCCCTAACTGTCTTTTTAGGTTCTCTTAATTTGGTAACCCTGTTCAAAATTTTATATCTTGTACCTTTTTTACACAATTTGTAAAATGCTTTTATGATATATCTATATCGAAATAAAGCTTTGATTGATTATTAAATTATATATTCTCCACCCAGACCAAACTGGTTTTATGAAGGGATTATTTTCATTTTCAACATACATCCCAGACCTGTCTGCCATACTGTTGCTTTCATACCTAAAATAAAACACCCCATAGCTCTAGATACTGAAAAAGCATTTGATGAAGTTAATTGGAAGTTTTTGTTCAAAACTATGGCAGCATTTGGTTTTAGCACAACATGTATTTCAATGGTTCAGGCACTGCATCCATCATCCGCGGCAACTTTCTATTGTAATTGTTAGACCTGGCACCATTTGCGTGGGTCTCCCTTCCATTTTTTGTTGTTGCCTCTCATTTTTTTGCTGGTTTTAGTTGCTTTTGGGCACTGTGCAACACCTATTTAGTGCCACAGTGCAAGTTCTTCCTATGGTAAATTGATGTATGGATTAATGACTCCTTGATTGGCTTGTTTGGTTTACTTGTCAGACCATAGTACAGTGCACTGCGTGTGCCCAGGGCTTGTAAATCAAATGCTACTGGTGAGCTTGCAGCACTGATTGTGCCACCCACCGTACCAGCTTGTAAAGTGTGTCTCAGGCCTGCCATTGCAAAGCCTGTGTGCAGTCTGGTATTGCCATGTTGACTGGGCAAGTGCACTCACTTGCCAGTCCCTAAACCTTCCCTTTTATACATACTAGTCACCCCTAAGATAGGCCCAAGGGCAGGGTGCATTGTAGGTAAAGGGTAGGACATGCCCTGATGTGTGTGGCATGTACTGATAGTGAATTACAGCCATTTTCATTTTTCACTATTGCAAGGCTACCTGTCCCCCACAGAGCAGAATAGGCAGTTTGTTTATAACATCATATCATCCTAACTGACTCACCGAACTAGGTAGAAATTCGAGTTTAGTATGCCTGAACTCAGAATGATAAAATACATCTTTTAGTGAAGTTGGTTTTAACATTCTGTGTTTGAAAATACCACTTTTAGAAAGTAGGTATTTTCTTGACTAACTGTCCAAGCTTGCCTCTGCTATATTGTGTATTCCTTGTCTGGGTTGTGAGTGACAGGGGCTGGAGGATTCCAGGAGACAGGGTGAGTCAGCACAGGGCTGAATAGACCCATCTGCATGTAACGTGGTGGGAGGGGAGCACCTGGGACCTGAATAGGGCTGTGCCTGCCTTCCACAATGCTAGCTCCACCTCCTGTGGTGCATCTGATGTCCCTTGCCTACACTGTCAAAGGAAGAGAAGGAGTCCTGTAAACAAAGTGCTCCAGGACTGCACAATACTGGTTTGGACTAGGCACAGACACTCTCTGCCTTCAGAGACAAAGGATTTTGGTGTACAAAAGAGGGGAACCAGACCCCAGAACTTTAGATGACTTCTGGGAATCAAGACAAACCTTTGCTGAGGAGAAGAACCAGGAAGCTGAAGGAGGAGACTACCCCTGTGCTGTGTGTTTAGGGGTTGGCCTGCAGTGGTTGCTTCATTGCCAAAGAAAGGAGAAGAGGACTGAGTGTGCCTTTCATCAACTTGAAGAAGAATCTCCAAGGGCTTGAACTTAAGCTTGCCTCCTGCCTGAAGTCTCAGGGATACAAGACTTCACCAACCAGCTTCCCCTAAATTCCGTTGCTGGGAATCGAAGTGCCTGCTGTTGTGCTGGGGAGAAGAAGTGAGCCGCTGCTGCCGCTGTCATTATCGCATTGCCGCAGCACGGCGCATCACCGGAGAAACGTGCCGCTGCCGCAGAGGTCACCATCATATCACTGGAGGAGCATGTCACAGGGCCTGTCGCGGCTCCAAAGATCATCGAGTTGCTGCACGGCCGTCGGGCGTGCACGCATCGCCTCAACGTTGTTGCATCATGAGCAAGACGCCATTTTGTCTCATTGTACCAGAGAAGAGTATCGCATCGAACTGCCATCTTGTCGCCTTACACCGGAGAGCAGTAAGAAACCGACGCATCACCTCCCCACACAGTAAGGAAGCGAGCATCAACTCCCCTGCGCAGCGTTAAGGAACTGACGCATCCACTCCCCTGAGTGTAAGGAACCGACTCTTCACCTTCCCTGCGACCCTTTTGTTTTCTTTCCGTTTCGCATCCAAGGTATATTGAGAGTAAAGTTTTCCATTTACAACTTGAGAGAACTGAGCTATTTTCCACCATTTTAAAGCCTATTTTTGAGTGCAGTATTGTGGATTTTTGTCGTTTGGTCTTGAGCTAAGCCTATATAAAAATACTTATTTTTATAATACAACCTGTGTGGTGTCCATCTGTAGTGTTGTCACTGTATTACTGTATGTGTTCACAAATGCTTTACACACTGCCTCTGAGATAAGCCTGCCTGCTCGTGCCAAACTACAAAGGGGGTGAGCAGGGGATATTTTAGGAGTGTAGACCCTTACCCTGACTAGATGCAAGAGTCCCTATTTGGTCGAAGGTACCTACCTCTGTCAACTAGAGACCCCCAAATCTAACGGTAATAGTATTACCTCTGCATCATTTTGTTTACTGAACATTGAAGCTTTATTGCGTTTCTTCATAATTCACCAGACAATACAAGGATTATTGTTAATACCATAACTCTAAAAACATCTGCTAATGCAGATGATGCCCTACTTTGTATAACTGACATCCTCAATAGAATCTCCAGTATACTCCATATTATTTAGTGTTATGCTTCAATCTCAGGGTACATCTTCAGCATTAACAGAAAGTAAGCCTGGACGGAGTTCGTGTAGTCACCAAAGGGGGAACTTCACGGAGTGGGAAACAAACTCAATTACTCTGCGGGGAGTTCTGTGTTCGGGCAGAGTACCCTTGTCATGCACGTTCAGGTGACATTTAAGTTATACATCAATGAGAAGTGTGTTCTCGCACTGATATCACACTCAAACTGCACCACGCGGCCATCTTGTTTTTCACTCTGTTAATGGTGCTAGGGCTTACCTTTCCATCATCTCCTAATCTGTTTAATCCTTTCCTTATAAAACTAGTTTTGCCTTCATTTTCATTTTTTATCTTACCTTTTGTCTTTGTGTGTTTGTATTTCATGGTTTTTTTTTTGCGTTTGCTTTGTACTTTAAAATATTTTTGCTTTACTTCCTTATTTTTTACCTTCTTTCTTCATTTTCCTGTTTCTTTTTTCTCTCTTCCCCCGCCGGTGCCATGGTAGAAAGGGCAGCAGCAGTGCCAAGCTGCCTAAAAGCACCACCAGTTGCCTTCCTTGAGGAAGGCAGCACTGTGAAGGTGTGCAGCCCGCATCCTATTTTCAGAGGTATAGGTGACAGCACTGATATTTTATTTCCAGCGCCACCTCCCCTCCACCCTTGCAGCAGGCGGCAGGCCTGGTAGTGGGTATGCACTCCAGGAGCGTCAGCAACATTTGGAGAGAGTGTACTAGTCTATGCACTGCTGCTTTGGAGTCCGTTGCATCCAGCACTGGTGGTCCGACGTCCTGGAGATAGACCAGGACCTGTTGGAGCTGCTAGGTGTTGAGGCCACGGGCTCGGTGAGTAATTAATATTACTTGGGTTCTATGCTAATATTTTTTCCCAATTACCAAGCATGCATGCTGACAAGCAGGTAAGTTAAGTTTACAAATATCAGGTGATTGGTATTCTAGACAGGTGCTTGGCACTACCTAATCATACTTGCTGGTGCTCGCTCTGTACACCTTCATGAAGAACCTCAAGACCTGGCTCATTGGCTAAAGCGGAGCTGCATGACCCCCCTCCCCAGCGCCTTGAGACCCTCAGGGGTGAGTAAAGCGCTTCACAAATTCCTGATTGATTGAGCGATTGATTTAAGACAGGGGACGCCAACCAATAGGTTGTGAGCTGCTGTAGCTCTCCAGCTCAACTGTGTACATCCCAGATTGTTAAATTAGAAAGTTTTTGTTTGGTTGAAATTTTATTCATATACAAAAATGGAAATTGGACAACACAAGTTATATTAGTAGCTATCAGTACAGAAAAGGTTGGAGACGCCTGATTAAGAAATAATGTGGACTCCTGTGTCCTGTCACTAAGATAATGGTAGTTAACATTAGTGAGTTAGCACATTCTCTCACTTCTTTGAACCTTTATTTTATTGTAGGTTGTACAGTGGCAAGCAATTTCCCAGTGATATGTATGCATGCATCCACCTATACATTGAAAAATTCACACTTAGGGGCCCATTAGGATAGCGGGCGGATCGCCCCGCCAGGCTGGCTACTGCCCGGCGGGGGCAATCCACTCACCATCCATGCCTAATTGACCCCCGCCATATTAGTATGGCTGAGGGGTCTGCGGCGGACGGATAGACAATCTGCCGCTTTTCCCCCAGTCAACTCGTCGAACGGACAGAAAAGGGTCACAATATGGTGGCGGTGTCTTTAAGACACCACCATCCATATTATGATGATGGCATGGAAAGACATGTGGTCCTTGTTGTTGGGGGCTCGTTGCGGACCCCCAGGGTGTTGGGGGGTACGGGGTGCACATTGGGGGTACCTGTGGTACCCCTCTCATTGTAATGCACTACGTGGCAGGTACTGCGTCAGCCCTCATCAGCCTGGATAGCTTTTTTTGCTCACCATGCCATTCCAGTTCGAACCCAGCCATATGCAAATCAGTCTTGACCTTGTGCCCCATGGGAACAGTCCAGCCCAAACTGCCAAGCCAGGTCCTCCCTGGACTGGAAACAAGCATCCAAGGACCGGTTTCCGGCTTTCAGCCCTCATCAGCCTGGATAGCTTGATTCCAGTGGCATGGAGAGCACGGGACTCACGTCTGAGCATACCCGTCTCACTCGGGGTGACAAATGCAAAAAACAACAGGTGATGGACAGAATGCAGAACAATGTCATACATTCACCCCAGTACAGAGATCTGGGCCTAAATCCATCGTTTTTTTGCTCACCATGCCATTCCAGTTTGAACCCAGCCATATGCAAATCAGTCTTGACCCTGTGCCCCACGGGAACAGTCCAGCCCGAACTGCCAAGCTAGGTCCTCCCTGGGCTGGAAACAAGCATCCAAGGACCGGTTTCGGGCTTTCAGCCCTCATCAGCCTGGATAGCTTGATTCCAGTGGCATGGAGAGCACAGGACTCACGTCTGAGCATACCCGTCTCACTCGGGGTGACAAATGCAAAAAACAACAGGTGATGGACAGAATGCAGAACAATGTCATACATTCACCCCAGTACAGAGATCTGGGCCTAAATCCATCGTTTTTTTGCTCACCATGCCATTCCAGTTTGAACCCAGCCATATGCAAATCAGTCTTGACCCTGTGCCCCATGGGAACAGTCCAGCCCAAACTGCCAAGCCAGGTCCTCCCTGGACTGGAAACAAGCATCCAAGGACCGGTTTCGGGCTTTCAACCCTCATCAGCCTGGATAGCTTGATTGCAGTGGCATGGTGAGCACGGGACTCACGTCTGAACATACCTGTCTCACTTGGGGTGACAAATGCAAAAAACAAAAGGTGATGGACAGAATGCAGAACAATGTCATACATTCACCCCAGTACAGAGATCTGGGCCTAAATCCATCGTTTTTTTGCTCACCATGCCATTCCAGTTTGAACCCAGCCATATGCAGATCAGTCTTGACCCTGTGCCCCTTGGGAACAGTCCAGCCCGAACTGCCAAGCCAGGTCCTCCCTGGACTGGAAACAAGCATCCAAGGACCGGTTTCGGGCTTTGAGCCCTCATCAGCGTGGATAGCTTGATTCCAGTGGCATGGAGAGCACGGGACTCACGTCTGAGCATACCCGTCTCACTCGGGGTGACAAATGCAAAAAAACAACCGGTGATGGACAGAATGCAGAACAATGTCATACATTCACCCCAGTACAGAGATCTGGGCCTAAATCCATCGTTTTTTTGCTCACCATGTCATTCCAGTTTGAACCCAGCCATATGCAAATCAGTCTTGACCCTGTGCCCCATGGGAACAGTCCAGCCCGAACTGCCAAGCCAGGTCCTCCCTGGACTGGAAACAAGCATTCAAGGACCGGTTTTGGGCTTTCAGCCCTCATCAGCCTGGATAGCTTGATTCCAGTGGCATGGAGAGCACGGGACCCACGTCTGAGCATACCCGTCTCACTCGGGGTGACAAATGCAAAAAACAACAGGTGATGGACAGAATGCAGAACAGTAACAGCACCAGTAACAGCACCAGCCAAGCGGATGTGACAGTGGTCCAAGGGGATGAGCCAGCAGCAGTGGCGGGCAGTGGTATGTCATATTGCTTGCTGATTGACAATAATAAACTCACTGCAAGGGTGTACTGTTGACTGGTGAACACCCCGCATTAGCAGACACTGCGGGAGTTGAGTATTTAATTGCCTGTTCTATCTGTAAATCAGCAGACATAGCTTCATAATGAACTTTAACTATAATGGGTTGATGGGAAAGGGAAAAAAGAATGGAAGGAGAAAGGCTGGGTGAAAGAGAAGGATGTGTGGGCGGAAGGATGCATATAAGTGGGTGATAGGATGCATGGGTAGGTGTAGGATAGATGAAAGAGTATACAGTTAAAAGGATGCATATCTGGGTGAGTGAAATTGGTATGGGTGAAAGAATTTCTCCCTGGGTAAGTGAAAGAAATCCTTGGGTGGGTTTGATGGGTAAATGGGTAGAAAGATGCATGGGTGGATAAATGTATGTTGGTGAAATGTTTGTTGAGGCTCATAGCCAGGTTTAGATGGATGGATATACGGATGGATTGGTTTCAATGGTGAAGACTGGATGAGAGAATGTAAAACTTAAACTGTGAGTAGCGAAGTCAAGGGGGAAGAATAAAAATGTTAGAAGAACTATGCAATGATGAATTGATAAATGCTTGGAATGAAGAAGAAACAAGGGACTAGCAAGTTCCCCTGAAGAGGTGTTCTTCTCACCTAGTTTACTAGCTTGGAATGGTTTTATCAAAGCTATGAACCAAAGGGTTGAGGTGGGTTTTCTGACTACTCACTTGGCTCACAGCAGTTTTCAAGCGAGACATATATTATGTATCCTACCCGTCCATCATCTTTCATCACCTCCCTCTCTCCTCTCATGGCATTTCGCCAGTGGCACCCATGGTGACCTAATGGCAGTTTGGTTTAATTCAGAGGCACTGCATTGTTGGATGTAAAATGTGCATCTGCTTGAGTTAAATGTGCCATTTGCAAAGTTAATGGCAATGCAAAAACAAGCTGTGTTTCCCTTCCCTCACAGTGCCCATGTAGTCACTTCCTGGTACATAACTTCTTTATTATTTCCTAAGTTCTGTCCCAGCCTTCCAGAACATTTGAAAAAAAATGTTTTTGTAAGCACCGCATTTTCCAGCCAATTAATATATTTTATTATGGCTTCGACAACGGATTCTGTCTGTGCAAATGTTTCCTTTTCAACATTTGGCAACCACAGTGACTCACTACTAGCCAAAGCTTAGGCACATGACGAGGATCATTGAAACATCTGCCTACCCGGCCTAATCCCTCTAACCTACCCTGTAGTAGAGTAAGTTAATATTTTCTTTCCTTACTGCCAAGCAACTGTATTTTATTAGAAAAAAGTAATTTCAAAGTGCGGTGATGGAGGGTGAGGCCAGGAAGTTTGGGATGAGAGTGCCAAATACAATATCCTGTTGCCTAATCCGTTCCCTGTACTGCAGTGCATTGCTTTTCCCACTGTCTACATACTGCAGACAGGAGGATGTATTCATGATTGGGTTTATAGAATATCACATGAAGTATATCATTTATAGTATTCATCTGCATTGTAGTCAGGGTAAAATTGAAAGGCATTTTGGTCAGAGCACGGCCATAGGAATTAGATAATTGTCTATTACAGCTGCCCCACCTGCAGACAGTAGCAAAGTAACACGAGTATGACTAGGGCACCAGCTGAGCTAGCATGACTCCATTAATTTTGCACAAGAGAGAGAAGAATACTTGTGTACTCCTTAGTGCATAATGTCTGCAACTCTAATCACATCAAAATCATATGGCCGTAGGATACCAGCAAAACCTTAAGAAAAAAGAAATGGCAAGATGGTGGGAATAGACCACAGTGCAGAAGTATTTAGATAATAACAGAATACAAAAGGGTTTAAGAATGTTGATCTTCCACACATTTGAGGATTTGAACAAGAATCCCAGAAGGACTGGGAAGATAACCTACAAAATGCATCATATAATATGATGAAGATTTTAATTAAACACGCTGACAAAAAGTAGGTAAACTACAGACAGACATCAAGACATTAGAAAAAGAAATAGAAACATATGCTCTCAAGGAGGTTATTAAAAAGAATTATGAAATCTTAGATAAAGTAATGGAAGGCCACCTGATGTACCTAAGAGATAAAAAAGTGCGAAAAATAAGAAGGGATGACAACGATTACAAGGATGGTAGAATATACACCTTTGCTAACAAATGAGACAATGCGAAATTACCTGGCGGTAGAAAGAGAGGCTGTGCCGATTCGAGTGACTTGAGATCTCTGAGTAGTAGTAGTTATATGACATCCTTGGGGAGTGTTGCCTAGATGGAGGATAGGCAGGCTAACGCAAATCTGAAGATAGGTCCACTTTTTTTAGTAGAAATTTAAAGAATAAGGCTTGGAGTGAAAACACAAGAAAAGGATAGAAACAAGAAGGGAGGAGGAGATGGAAAAAGGAAAAAGAATGAATCACTGGGGGTAACATATCGGTTCAAAAAGAATTAGACATTCGGCCCATGACACTCTGGGAAGACACATGTGTTGGGTTGGAGGATGTTGGTAATGTGGGGGTTCAGGAATTAACAATTGTCAATCTATCAAACCGCACTTTAACTGTAGATGAAACAACTGAACTTGCGAAAGGTCTCGTTTTTTTTCCTACTCAGAATGGTTATAATGTTGAAATTTTTCTAGACCTTTATAAATTTATTCGTTCTTAAAAATTAAAGGAGCACTTTAATCGCAAACCCTCTCAGTTGATTTAGACAATTATACCATCTAATCCACCTTTGCAAACTGTCTGATTTAAATGATTTACAACTATTGATGTGTCTACAGGATAATCAAACTATAGATACTGATGTTTTGCGAGCAGAATTTGATATCACAGAAAATATGTTTATTGAGAGCGGTTTAAAATCACATTTTAAATTTATATCAGAAGGTGCACATCTGAATTTTGATATCTACGGAAAAATGTATCCAAAGAGTTATTCAGACTCTTTGCTCGTTCCATTATCTCACCTAAGACTGATTATAATTTGAGTTTGTCCGAAATATCAGCATTGATTGAGCTAAAAATGGATGCATCAATAATAATCAGGAAGGCGGACTGGGAGGTAACATTGTGGTAATGGAACATTTTGATGCTTTCTCGAGAAGAGAATCTTCCCCAGTTTGCAGTCGCTGTAGATCCTGTGCATTCGGGATCACATACATCACAAAATATCAGCTTAAAGTTACTTGCGTTTCCGAAAAACGTCTTGGTGACTGCAAAATCTTGTGGGAGCTTGCAGCAGGCTACCAAATCTCATAGAGCTCTAAAACGCATCTGAAATCTAGTGGGCAGGTGCCCGCCAAGTCGCTCCAGATTGACTATATTCAGGAAATCAATAGATAACTTGCTGATAGCAATTGCTATAAAAAAGTGACATCTAATCCAATTGAAAGTCTTACTGAACACATTAGTATGAGACTATGTGATTGGCGAGAAAGTTGTCTTATTACTGATGAGGAATTTAGGTATCTTGTAGTCAGGGAGACATGCTTTTCCTGTATATACATTCTACCTAAAATACATAAGGAGGGTAGATTCCCTCCGGGAAGACCTATAGTCTCAGTTGCGTCACTAACGGAAAAACTCTTAGAGTATGTTGATAAATTCCTTCAACCATCTGCTCGAAACCTGCCTATGTAAATCCAAGAAAGCAAGGTTATTCTGAAAAAATGTGAGGGGTCACATGGTCCGATAACCTTATGTTTGTACCCATGGATGTAACAAGCTTGTCCATGTGTATAAAAAAGGAATTTGGCACCAGGGCAATTGAATTTTTTCTAAAGCAAAGGATGGCTGACCATCTTGAACATAATGCTCTGTTGATGGAAATGATGGACATCAATGTCTCCCAGAACTTTTTTCTTACGTAACAATCAGTGGTACCAACAATTTCAGGGTACTGCAATGGGCTCCAGGTGTGTTCCTGCTTATGCCGGGCTCTTTATGGGCTGTTACGAGCGGGAGCACACCTGGGACCAATTTGCCTCAACCCTGGAAGAATTAAATTGTATTCTGGGGGAGGTATATTGATGATATCATAATATTCTGGAATGGTACTGTGGAACAGTCGATGGTTTATCATGAGTGTCTGAACGATAATCCGTATAATGTACAACTTATGATTAAAACAGTAAAGAATGGATTGAGTTTTTTGTCATTTTATTTTACGTCAGGGATGACATGATACAGAGCATGATGGTTCGAAAAGCCATAGCTTTTAACAGTACTCATTATGCCTCCAGCACCCACTCCAAGCATGTCATTATTAAAAAAACACTATGGGAAAATTGTGCCGTTAGACACCAGTATAGCACAAAGGTTACCTTTGCGGCTAACATTAAAAATACCAAACATCTCTTCATAAATCAGGGTATGATATTAAAACTCTGGACAAGGCTGAAAAAAGAATATTACATACTGCTAGGACAGGTGTTCTGAAAAAGAAAGGCTCAAAAGAGACTAAAGACAGGCCTAATTGAGTAGCCTTTGTTACACAGTAGAATCAATGTAGTAACTGCATCTATGGCATTTTAAGAAAACATTGGAATCTTTTGACCAATACACCAGGCCTTTGGGATATTATTCCTGATAAGCCAAAAGTCACGTATCATAGGGTGAGGACGATTAGGAACTGGCTTTGTCAAAGCTATGTGGTTACACATAAACCTTCCATTTGGCTTTCTAATCCGATCACATGATTTTTTATATGCAGGGAATACAACATGTGTACTCTGGGAAAAGACAAGACAAAAACATTCAGCTACAACACAGGCGTAAAATTCAAAATCAGACAACGTATAAATTGTAAGACTAGATTTGTCACATACATCATTGGTTGCCCATGTAATAAGATTTATGTGGGCAGCACCATAAGACCGTTAAAACTGCGTAGTAAGAAACACACCGTGCCATAAAAAATTGGGGCATGAGATATCCCCTGACTTACCACATACAAGAATGTCATGGTAATAGTACCAATGTCTAATTTCATGGTATAGACCAAGTAACTCCAAACCCCATTGATGAGGAGATGAAATGAAGAGGGTTGGACATGCAAACTGCGAAGCGGCGAACTGGGCCATAATTCTGATCATAAACTACATTATTTTCTTTGAGGTCCTCATCACAATACCTGTGGTTATGTCCTGGTGTTGATATCCTAAGTTCCTTAGTATCTACAATTTGTTTATAACCCCGTACCAATATTGTGATACTAAGATGGTGATGAGATTAACATATCCTCCCTCCCCTTCATATATTTTGGGATGGGAGGTGAGTTTATGCTCTTACAAATGTGACTATACCATGAACTACATAGAAATTAACGTAATTAGTTCATGCCTATGGCGCTTCTTGCCGTCTTCTCACAAAGTGCTATCTGCATAATAATGACAAGTTCTGATCACTAATGGGGTGTATCATTACACTCTTTCTATGTATTACATTTATATTTGCTTATTAGTTCTTTATTGGAACAGTTTGTCATTTAAGTATCTACCATACAGCTGGCAACATACTGTGGTAGTTAGATATATATTTGATATGATGATAGTAATAGTTCAGTATGCTATACCCAACCTGGCATGCCACTTTGGTAACATCTGTGGCCGTCAGACGTACATCCAACATGGCGGTGTCAATTGCCATCATGCTTTCTTCTTTCTTTACAATTTACATTGCATGGGATTCCCATGGGAAAACGTGGGTCTCCCGCTGTCTGGATTTGGCTTGTGGGATGTAATATGGCGTTACACTTCACCAGCATTGCACTTTTTGCTATATATTGGGGCTGTCCAATATACATCCAACATATTGTCATTCCACGCTTACACTTACGGTTGCCTGTAGAGTAACGTTTTAATGCAGGTGTCTCCCCCGTATTGTAATATTTGCCACAAGTTCCTATTAGTTAACATTTCAATATTGTAGCTATCAACCAGTTATAAGTCTATGTGGCTGTGGAAATGAACAAAATATCAACTGTGTGTTCTTATAGAGGTTGCCAATATACAGTATGGTGGCGCCAATTGCCAGTACGTTATATATGCACTGGTCAACTTTTGCAGTACTGTTTCTCTGTGCACCCAGTTGAGGTTCATTTCAAGAGTCGGCCGGGGTCTTTAAAAAGAAGGCCGGTTCCCTAGCTCTGTTTTGTTCTTGACATTTTCTGGCATATATTTGACCACTACAATGGCGCTCCAGGTGCTAAGTCTGGTAAGTATATACTTGCCCTTGTGAACTTGGGGTACCCCCTTACTTACCTCGATTGTGTCTGGAAACTCCTGTTCCAACTTTATGCATGTCTGGTGAATTGACGTTACGCCTGCCGCCCCTTACTTGTTTGATTGTAATGATCTGTCCATTCTCATTCACAGGGATTTGTCATTCTAATTTTGTATATAGATGTGTTCCCTTACCGGTCCGTACTCACGGTACAGGTTTTTTGTTTATTTCTTTTTTTGTTTATCTCTGGAATAGTACTAATTTTGTAGTTTTGATCAAAATCTTTGTTGTTGTGGATACAATGATCATGCATTGGTTTACGTAGTGTTCCTTTATCTGTTTATCGTTGATAGGTGCCTGGATTGGGGTCTGATTGATACCCGCGTGTTTCCTTCATTTGGAACTCTCTGGATTAGGCGATTCTAGTATTATAAATTTTACTATCTATCCTATTTTGCGAAGAAATTGTTCATAGTAAGTATGATTCATCTCATAATATTGTTACTAATAAGGGGGCCTACCATATATGTTCCTTGTGCATAGGGATACGCTTGAAGTGACAGTTAAGATCTGAAACATGTTATGAACTGGGGACTGATATATAGATCAATACCAAAAGCTGTGACATTGTCTAGGTCACACCTTGGTAAGTATGCTTATCTATCTATCTATCTATCTATCTATCTATCTATCTATCTATCTATCTATCTATCTATCTATCTATCTATCTATCTATCTATCTATCTATCTATCTATCTATCTATCTATCTATCTATCTATCTATCTATCTATCTATCTATCTATCTATCTATCTATCTATCTATCTATCTATCTATCTACCTACCTACCTATCTATACATATATACACATACATACACACACACACACATATATATACATATATATATATATATATCGAACAAGTGCAACCTCCCAGGCTCCGACCACAGCGACCCAGGAAATCACGCGGATCCAGTAACTTATAAAGCGCAGATTTTATTTAAAAGCTGAACCAAGCAATCTGACGCGTTTCGGGCATCCGCCCTTGCTCACAGATATATATTTACTGAAAAAACCATAGGTTATAGACCATATATAGTTAGGAATTAGCATTTACAAAACCTTGAAAATTCACGAAAAAACCATAGGTTATAGACCATATATAGTTAGGGATTAGCATTCACAAAACCTTATTTTACTCGCACAAAACCATTGAAATTTGCATATATAGTTAGTTGCACTAACTATATATCGCGCACCCGCAATCCACTGCTGATGATGTCACATATTACATCATTCATGACATGGTCAGTGACATCACTGATGACATCACTGATGACATCTCAAATGACATCACTGATGACATCACTGATGACAACATCCAGTGACTGTATGTTTCTGTAAAGTAAAAATATGTCTTACATATTGAAGAATGAGTGGATGTATAAGTGTCTGGATGAAGGATTTAGTAGGTGCATGACTGACTGTATGAGTGAGTGATTAAATGTGTCTCACTGAGTGCAAGGGTTAGTGACTAAACTGTCTTAATTTGTGCATCATTATGTCTGTTGTTCTGTAAACTGATGCATGTGTTGATCAGTAGCTATATGAGTAACTATATGGGTTATTGATTGGTTGCCCAAGTATTTGTAAGGGAGACTGAGTGTGTGTGTGGGTGGCTGGGAGGTGTATGACTCTGTGCATAGATGTGTGAGCAGTTGATTCACTAGATGTATGGGTTCAGAAGTGCATGTGGAAACAGCTGTATGGGCGGTTGACTGTGTGCATGAGTGTATTGGTGAGTGAATGGATATCTCAGTGCTACATGTCAAAGTAATTACATATGTAAAACACAGTACATGTGAGAGTTGACATATATAAATAACTGTGCATAAGAGCCAGTGAATGTGTGAGTGGTTGTATGGATCATTGTGAGCTTGTATCAGGGATTGTATAAGAGAGTAAATATGTGTTAGTATATGTTTGAATAAGTAAGGTGTGTATAACTGTATAGTTGAGGAAATGGAGGTGTGATTAATTCTTTGCATGACTGACTAGGTATGTGAGTAACTCCATGGATGAGTGACAGTCTGTGAGTGTCTGCTAACACTGAGTGTATCTAAGGTTATATTAGAGTCTGAAGAGGTTCATCGTATTATCACATGAGTGATGTCATCAGTGATGTGATCAGTGATGTCATTTGAGTTGTCAACAGTGATGTCATCAGTGATGTCATTTGAGATGTCATCAGTGATGTCATCAGTGATGTCACTGACCATGTCATGAATGATGTAATATGTGACATCATCAGCAGTGGATTGCGGGTGCGTGATATATAGTTAGTGCAACTAACTATATATGCGAATTTCAATGGTTTTGTGCGAGTAAAATAAGGTTTTGTAAATGCTAATCCCTAACTGTATATGGTCTATAACCTATGGTTTTTTTAGTGAATTTTTAAGGTTTTGTAAATGCTAATTCCTAACTATATATGGTCTATAACCTATGGGTTTTTTTCAGTGAATTTCAATGATTTTTTAATAGCAAATATCAAAAGCTGTAAAATGTATTCTTCTTTTAAATGACACTTTTTCCCCAAACTGCCTTGGTATATTCCAATATATGTCAAAGACAAAAATGTAAGTGCTCCAATCAATTTTTTCCACAATTTGAGAAAGCACAGAAACATGTGAATAAATCTGTTTCTGCTTACATGAGAGACTATGGAATGGGTTTAATATACAACAATAACTTGCGTTCCAACATTCAACACATCTACAGAAGAGATGGTGTGCACTTCTCTGATGAAGGGAATAGAATATTCGTCCTTTATTTAAAAGTGTGCATTGGAACCTACTTGTAGGTACCTAAATTAGCCACAGAACACAATAGCTCTTTTCAGAGCTACCCTACCTCTGATTATTCAAAACGTTTATCTTTTTCAAATTTTTTTTTCTTCACCAAAGTACGCTCCCCGGTTCGCTTACCGGTGCGCGTACCGGGCGCTCCCCCCGCGAAATTTTCAAAAATTTAATTTTTGTATTTTTCCATATATCAGCGTCCTAATCCCCCCTCAGAAAACCTAGAGGGTCACAAAGTGTCTACCGTGCCCCCTTCTACCCATTCCGTACATTGTTTGTCCTCCATATTAGATATCAATTCTACTGATACACAAAATGGAGGACTCCCGTAACGCTGTCGGTTCGCGTACCGGGGAGCGCACCGGTAAGCGCACGAAAAAAAAGGTGGGAAAGTCATTTACAGAAAAACTACTACAGACACTTTCATCAAATATAGAATAGGGCCTACTACATAGCAGTCCCTACCATTTACCCAAATTTGATGGAATTCCATTGAGAAAATTATGCAGTAAGCCTGACTGAATATCCTGAGGTAAATTACCTAACAAAAACACTTATGAAGTGTTAGAATTGACAACCAATCAAAATGCTACTTTAAATATCTTCTATTATTTCATGACATTTGATTGGTTATGCACCTGAATATATATAAAGAAAGAGAGAGAAACACAGCCATTTTGACTACTACTTTCTGAAGTACATATCAAGTGCATTTCAACTGAGAACTTAAACTTCTTTTTGATTGGTAAGATGATATTTTAAAAACTGAAATATGTTCAGCACTTTAAGGTAATTAGGAAAACATTTTCTGATAGTTATATATTAAAAGCTATACAGTGGGTCCCAGTACCCGAGGGTATATGGATAGACTTTAATTTCTGGGCCCCTGTTAGCAGCTAAAAAGGCAAACGGACGCGTTGGAGTAAATTATGACCTCCTTCGTCCTGTGTGGTCTACATGGTCTACATGTTTCAGCCAGGCCTTTTGAATAAAACTGGCTTTCCTCAGGACCAATGAGTATGTGAAGGTGATAATAAATATTTTAAGTGAATTGTTTGTGTAATTAAAAGTGTTGCACTCGCTAAGGTGCGTTACGTGTAAGAGGGGGATTCCCTCTACTTTAACTTGCTGTTTGCTGTTAAAGCCTCCTTGGGTCACTTGGCAGGGAAAAAAGACCGGAATTGCCAATCTGCGTGCTCCTTAGACCTGTTGTCCTGCTGCGGACGAAGGAGGTCATAATTTACTGGGACCCACTGTATAGCTTTTAATTTCACTTTCACATTCACCAACACTGCACACTCAGCAAGTATACCAGCTCCTCAGTAATCTGGAGTCGTAGCACACCCGGGACACATTCGGTGTCACTGTGGTGGGCCCAATGATGAAGCATGCCACCAACTAGGTTGGTGGGTGAAGGCTTCATGACAAAACCAAATGGTTTGTCAACATGCATACCAATTGAGTCCTTTCACGCAATTTAGCTAGTCCTTCTTGATAATCTATATATAACTTAGAGGATCCGGACTGGCTTATCTAGTCCTCTCTCTCTATTTTGATTTGACGATATTTATAAACAAACCTTCATTCACTTGCTACTCGTTTATGATACATGGAAATGAAATTGTTTGATCTTCTCATTTCACATGCAATCAAATTCGATTTGATTCTATATATAAGGAAATAAATTATTTTTTCTCTAACGAAACTAAAAAATCACCTTTAATCTGATCTATTCTAATCAATTTATATGAAAAACATTGGATGATTATATTTCCACTTGCTCACATATGCATGCCCATTTTTAATATCCCTAAACCAGTATAACATATGTAGCCTTACATTTGTGTGTGCATGTTTTTTAAATAATTTATATTTCTTTTTAAGGTTGTTACTGTTTCCAATACCTTTCTTAGTGTATATCTAGATATGATATCTATATCAGTATAGTGACTGTTCAACACAATTTTACTGATATTTTTTTGTATTCTATCTTGTTCATATATTTATGAAATGTAATAAAATATTTAGAACTGAAAGAAAAGAAATAGATCTAAGGTAGCTGCACTATCTATTCTTTGGTACTCATTTAGGGAGACACACTATTTATCTTTATACAGATCTCCCGGCTGAGTCAATTTCCTAGACTTCAACACTGCGTAGACTTATGAGGAGACTTATGTCTGCACCTGATGTGCTCCCTTTGATGCAGCCATAGCTTTCTTTTTTTTATAACTATTTATCTCTTTCTTGTTCAAAGCATCTACCCTGGTTGCAAAAGGGTCTCCTCTGTCCTCATCTAGGGCACCTGCACTCATAGGACTGGAGTCCATGGGGGAGCCTTTAAGTCTGCACATGTCTGGCTGGCTGCATGCCCAGCACTCTTCAATCTGGGCCAGAAAGGGAGATGGCATTTCTTCTCCTGCCTTCATTATGCTTGTAAACTCCTGAAAAGACAGATAGATAGATAGATAGATAGATAGATAGATAGATAGATAGATAGATAGATAGATAGATAGAAAGATAGAAAGATAGATAGACAGACAGACAGACAGACAGACAGACAGACAGACAGACAGACAGACAGACAGACAGATAGATAGATAGATAGATAGATAGATAGATAGATAGATAGATAGATAGATAGATAGATAGATAGATAGATAGATAGATAGATAGATAGATAGATAGATAGATAGATAGATAGATAGATAGATAGATAGATAGATAGATAGATAGATAGATAGATAGATAGAAAGATCAATAGATTAATTCATAGTAGATATACAGATTGACAGACAGGTAGTAAGGTAGGTAGGGAGATGGAGTTTGGTGCCCATTAAATGTCATTACAAACCAGAGGTGATTATTATACAATACTCTTTACTCCTTCAGGAATACATTATAAACACACTCTTCAAGTAAAGAATTCTTATTGTGAGTATATAAAACCAAGTCACTCACTCATCTTCCTCTTTTATTCTCTGCTTTTCACTGACAATCACCTTGATAATCTATTTTCTTCCATATTGCTTATTTCTTATTAATTTCCCCAGGTTTTGGGGTTGATTAGGGTTAAAATCAATTTCAGTATATTAAGTGGCCATCATTTTTGGTATTGTATGTTCCTTATTTCATGCTATTAATGTGTTCTGCATTGCATGTTTATAATGTTCTCTTGTTTCGATAAGAGTTTACGTACTCATTCTCATTTTGATAAACATTGGTTTCCCTTTTGTGTCCCATTTTGGTTGGTTTGCAAGGAATTAAAAATAAAAAGAACCTAGATCTGGGCTATAATCTGGAGACAAACAAAGCGAAGGACCTGCTTGTTTGCTCTTGTGAGACCAGGTGCCCTTTGTTTTGGGAAATTCTCCATTGGTTTAAATGGAGCCATTGCTAATGCAAGTATGTTCTCATTGCCTAGGAGATGTTTTTTTGATCACTTGCTTTTTTTAAAAGTGCTTCACTTGCTATTGTGTTATTATTTCTATAGGGGAATATCACCAGGTTTGCGTAAGGGCATATCCCCAGAACCATATTTATACAGTTTTATTTTTAGGCTGGTCTAGTTACTATATATTTGGGAACAGAAAGCATAGAGGCACCTGTTTTAGGTTTCAATTATGTTAATCAGGAGGGAATTGGGAAATTCATTGTGGAAGGTCTTAAATCCTCTGACAAGGAGGCAGTTGAAGCTGCTGTATTTACAAGAAAAAGCAAATCCAAAGGAGGAGGAGTTTTGGACCTTATCAGATAATGAGAAAAAAGATAAGGTATATAAAATCCTAGCCACATTGAAAAAAAATGCTAACATGAGTGCTCTTAACAACATATTAGTGATAGGTGGTTCTATTGCCATTAAGGAGCAAGGTGTCCCTAGTGGCACATAGAGAGGACTGGAGCCCTATAATTTAACCGTTTCCATGCGTCAGACGTCCGGGAGCCATCCGACGTCACAGTGGGCATGTGCGTTGACGGTTCCCGGCCGTCCTAGCACCCACACAGGGGCTGCCCCTAAAGCAGCCCCCATCCGCAATCAAAGGTCCTTCCACTTTCCCCCACACCTCAACACATCATGTAATGACGTCAGCATGCCTCGCGCTCACATCATTACATGTAATGTAATGTAATGTAAGCACACATTTATATAGCGCTACTATCGTTCCAAGGAGAATCTTGGCGCTCAACACCCAACCCCGCTGGAAAAGGTTGGTGGACAGAAGGCAATTTCAATGCATTACAAGCTTTACACTATTGCTCTACAAGCCACAACGGAGAGTGAGAAGATCCATGTCTTCAAAGACTTCCTGAATTCACTCTCCTTGACTATACGCCGAAGCTGAGCTGGCAATTTATTCCAAGCTCTTGAGCGTAGTACAAAAAGAGATTTCGCCCCTTTGGTGGCCAATCTGAATCTGGGAGTTACCAAAAGATTCTGATGGACAGACCTCAAGCTGCGTGCTGGCAGGTAGCGTTTAAAGCCATTCAACAGATATTTCGGACCTTGTGACTGAAAGGCTCTAAAGGTGATAACAAGGACCTTAAATAGGACACGCTTGTGGATGGGAAGCCAGTGTAGGATCTTAAGCACCGCCGAGGCAGATGACCTTCTCGGCCAGCGAAGTACCAGGCGAGCAGCAGCATGCTGAACCATCTGCAGCCTGTGGAGCACTGCTTTGTTGGTACCTGCATAAAGGCTGTTGCAGTAGTCCAGTCTAGATGTTATCAATGCTACTGCTACCGTCTTCCTGGCTGCCAGAGGAAGAAGGTCAAAAAACTTCCTCAATGATTTGATAATCTGGAAACATGAGCTAGCCACGCCTACCGCTTGCTGCTTGAATGAAAGTTGGTCATCAAATTTAATACCCAGGTTTCGCGCAGAGGAAATAGTATTGGGGGGGCTTCTGCATCCTCAGGCCACCATTGTTTAGGGGAGAACCGATTTTGGGTTCCAAAGGGCAATATTTCTGTCTTCCCTGAGTTACATTTGAGGTGATTGTTATTCATCCACTCAAATGTAGCCGTGAGGAAATTCATCAGGTTTTCCTCAGCCCCAGGCAGCTCCCTATCCAACACCAGGATCAGCTGCGTATCGTCAGCGTACGATATGACTTCAATCTGGTAGGATGCAATCAGCTCAATCAGAGGAACCATGTAAAGATTAAAAAGTACAGGGATCAAACTAGCGCCCTGTGGGACCCCTGAGCTGATGACCTTTTCTTCAGATTTGTAGTCACCTAGTACTATTACCTGACGTCTCTGGGAGAGGAAATTTGTAAGCCATGCCAGCACCATTCCTCCTATACCTGCGTTATCCAAACGGTCAATCAAGATGGAGTGTGAGACCGTATCGAAGGCCTCCGATAGATCGAGTAAAATCAAGACGGCCTTCTTCCCTTGGTCCAATGCCATTCGTAGAGTCTCTGCTGTTACTGGACGCACTGGAAACCATTTGCTTCCAGTGCGTCCAGTGAGCAAGTGGTGAATTTGTCCTCGGGAAGGGTGAGGGGGGTTTTGAAAAGGAATTGGAGGAAAGGAAAGTGTTTTCCTTTCCTCCAATGTCTTTTTCAAGCCTTCCTGCTGCACAATCGCACATTGGGTGCGATCATGCAGTAGGAATGCTTTATGTTTTTTCTAAAGTGCCTTAGTGTCGGAGAGCGGCACCCTTGGGCAAGGGTCGCTCCCCTAGGGGCATACATTTTTTGTATGGGTTTGCCCCTCTTGGGGGTGGGGGCAGATCGAATTAATATTTATTTATAAATAAGTCGCTGTGAGCCCACTAGGCCACCAGGGATTCATAGTTTTTTAAAATATGTTTTTTGGGAGCTGCCACTTAGGCAAGGGCCGCTCCCCTTTGTGAATCATTTATTGTGGCCGTTTGGGGGCAGATTGGCATTGTTATGCTAGGCCCATCTGCCCCCAAGGGGGGCAGAAGCAATTAGACACCAGGGCTTTTTAAATGTTGGTGTTGGGGAGTGACCCCTGGGGCAAGGGTCACTCCCCCTTTATAAAGGTTAATTCTTTAGCTGTTTCTGCTCCCTGTGGAGGCAGATTGGCCTTCTGCTTTTAGGCCCCCCTACCACCTTTGCTTCACTGGTGGATAGTGTGTGGACTAGTGCATTATTTGCATTTGTGCACTTTTCTGATTTAATTCCTCTCACGCCCAAAGCAACAATCCCTGTAAGAGATGTAGAGTCTGCTTGCGAAGAGGTATGCGAAAGGAGAGTTGTATACACTGTGCCGATTGTCCTTCTAATCCTGGGATGTGTGTGCCCACATGTTTCAGATTGTATCACACTCAAAAGAGTTTTTGGGAGCAACCGTGAGTCTAATAGTGTACTGTCTGGTCTGTATAGTTTTATACAGTTGTTGTTCAGTTTCATGTTTGACAATAGAATGATATCTTTAGTTACTGCTGTTGTTTTTGTAGTTATAGTTTTGTATCTAGTTGCAATTGGCTTGTGTTTTCTTTTCTTTTTTTAATTTGAAGACAGTGTGAGTGGACTGGAGCTTGGCTGGCGGTGTGTGTGGACTGGCGCTTGGCTGGCGGTGTGCGTGGACTGGTGCTTAGCTGGCAATGTGCGTGGACTGGTGCTTGGCTGGCGGTGTGCATGGACTGACGCTTGGCTGGCGGTTTATGTGGACTGGCGCTGATATTCAGCCCTGATGGCTCCAGTTTCCATTGCAGGGTCCTGGCTGCTACCTCCTGCCTGTTAGATTGTGTCGGATTGGCAGGATTAGATATATCAAGAAAGAAAAAAGACAAGCTGTAAACAATACTCCTAGCAAAACACATAAAATTATATAGTGGCCAGTAGCACTAGCAGTAATTTTGATGGTATCCTTGAGCCATTCGATTTTGATGTAATTAGAGTTTCAGGCATTATGTACTATGGAGTATATAAGTGTTCTCTCTCTTGTTGAGCTAAATTATTATAGGCATGCTAGCTCTGCTTGTGCCCCAAACAGCCATACTTGTGTTGTGTTACTTTGCCACTGTTTGCAGGTGGGGCTGCTGCACTAGACAATTATCTCTTTTCCTATCATTGCCATGCTCTGTTAAATGCCTACATTTCACCCTTACTACAAGGCAAATGAATAGTTACTATGAATGATATACGTCACATGAGGTACTACTAACTAATTATAAAAAATACAAATATGAAGACAGACATCTTCCTGTCTGCCCATGGAAAAGCAATGCACTACAGTACAGGGAAAGGATTAAGGACCATGATATTGTATTAGGTATGTTCATCACAGACTTTCCGATAAACAAAATGCAAAGTCACCTACTCTTTATTCCCACTCTACTCCCTGACCTCACCCTCTGTCACCACATTTGACATTACTTGTTACCACAAAACAGCTTTGCTTGGCAGTAAGGAAAATATGTATTAACTTTATAGCCTGCAGGTAAGTTTGAGGGAATAGGCCGGATAGGAAGATTTTTCCCTGATCATCATCATCAAGTGCCTAAGCTTTTGCTAGTAATGAGTCACTTTATTTGGTAATTGTTGAAAGGGACAAAATTTAATTTATGTAATCTGTTATGGAAGCAATAGAATAAATCAATTGGCCAGAGGAAGTGGCACATGCAAAGAATGTTTTTTTTATTTAATAGAAGGCTGGGACAGAACAAGGAAGTTCGGAACGGGGCTACTTATGTACTAGGAAGTGAATGAGTGGGCACTGGGCGTGAAGGGAAACTTAACTATTTATTTCTCATATTGCCATGACATTGTAAAGGGGCCTACACATTAACTGAGGCAGATGCATATTACACAGCCAACAGTGCAGTGGTGCTTATGTAACCATGCAGCCGATAGGTTAGCCATGGCTGTTAGTGACAAAATGCCATGAGTAGGGACTCAGAGGATAGCGATTAATGATGATGAGTGGGTACTAGAATGATAAATAATATATGTTGAGCTTGAAAACTACTGGGGGTCAAGAGAGTAGTTTGAAATACCACATCAACTCTTTGAATCAAAAACCTTGATAGAAATCATTCCTTATTTACTCTTCTCCCCAGAGATGTTTCCATTCATCATTGCATTGTTCTACTAGTATTTTAATTCTTCCCCCTCGGCTTTGCTACTGAGTCATCGTTTAAGTTTTACATTCTCTCCATTCAGTCTTCACCTATGAATACCATCCATCTATCCATCCATATAGCCATTCATCCACACATGGTTCTCATTCTCAATGAACTGTTCACCTACATACATTTGTCAATTAACCACACAGGCATCCTTGCTTTGACCCATTAAACCCACCAGAGGATTACTTGTACCCTTACACTTTCCCCGGTACAGCTAGAAAAAATACTACATATTTTTAGATGCCAGATACGCCCCCCTTATTTGTTTTTCATAGCAAAATTGAAAATACACCACACACATCAATACAATTCAGATATAGACAGTATATTCTATAAAAAATATCAGGTTGGGCATTTTGTTGGTGGCAACTTTTGAAAAGCCTCTCAAGAAGATAATGTGTAAAGGACTGGAGTGGCTAGAGCTATTGATGAATCTGAGTTTTTGTAAAGAAATAAGAGTGGAAAACTGGACTTACGATCTTTCTTGTCCAATGCAATGGGGCAGTCCTCATCATACTACCTTCCAGCCAGAGTGCATGGTCATCAGTTCACCACCAACTGCTAATAATATAGCTAGGCCCAGCTAAGAAGAAGAAGACACAATGTTGTGTATCCAACATGACCATGGCCACTGTCTCATTTTACTGACTGAGCATGAGAAAGTAAAAGAAAGCCTTCACATTTCAACAAACATGCAAAAAATACTTTACTTGGGTATGTAATCTGCATGACAGAGTAGTAGTACTAGTAGTACTACGTGACCATGACCAATGGGTTCTCTGTGTCTTACAGTATCGCCACTAGGCAGTCCACAAAATATATAAGGGGAGACAGAAAGGTGACTGAAAAACCAGAAGGAAGGAAGCTACAGACAGACTAGTACAGACAGAGACAGTTTGAGGTACAATACAGACACTAGGAATATAGAAAACAAGTAATTAGGATAATGCAGGGATAACAAGAATTTAGAAACTGATAGATCAAATAGGGTATGTAAAACAAATTAATTAGGGAACAGGTAGAAATAAATAATTCAAAATAAGGAGTGTAAAAGTTAGGGAAATATGTATTAAGATTAACAACAGGAAGACTTACAGGGGCCAGCAGAGCCATCGGCCGAGGAGAGTTCTTCGCACTGGTAGGTACCTCCAGCTCCCTCACCCACCTCGGATGAACTCTTGCATCTGGATGCTGATGTAAAACAAAGAGGTATTTGTCGCAAATAACCAATCTCTCCAAAAAGATTTTTTGATAGGAAACGGCAATTGCAATAACCTTGATCTCCCCTAAATCAAAGCGACTAGTAGTAGACTAGCATCGCGGACCATCCTATTTATTTATTCCACATTTCCTAAACCTACCTAGCCCATCTATTCCAAAGACTTTGCAATTACTAATACATTTCCAATTTCATGCACAAGCATTCTCAACCCCCTTTGACGAGTGAATTCACTAAGTCTTCATTTTGTCTTTAAACGCATGGATGGACGCTTACATAAACCAAATTGGTTGTTTGCTAGTCACTGTACAAGCTACATAAAAAAGGTTTTAAGTACTGAAGTGGGAGGAAGTGCACCGCTAAATTACTAATACTAATTTTACTATCTTAGTGACAAGACAAAGGAGTCTCTAGTCTGCATTACATAAGTTCTTACATAATAAGTCCAAGCGAGCACAAACAACAATAGTGATCACATAATATAGGATTTGTAAATGTAACTTACCTCCATGTGAGCAGAATGCTTGCTATTTGGGAAAAAATTATTACCAATTACATGGAACACACAATAATAATAATATTAATATTTACCTACTCACCAAGCACAGTGACCTCCACCCCTAGCAGGTCCAGCAGGTCCTGCTCCCTGTCCATGATGTTGGACCACTGGTGCGTCAGCTGATTATGGTTGCAGAGGACCCCAGAGCAGCGATATACTGCCAGGCGCACACTCGCCCAGCGCTCCTGGTGCTCCAGGGGTTATACCCGGACTTGCCAACTGGTGCTAGGGTGGAGGAGAGGTGGCACTGGAAAAAAAAATATTCTGCCACCCCCACCTCAGAAAACAAGGCCTGGGTCTGAACTCCGTCCAGCTGTCACCTTCTGCAAGGAAGGCGGCTCCTGGTTGCCGCCTTTTTGGGACCCTTCTCTGCCATGATGCTGGGGAGTTCGGGCTGGACTGTTCCCATGAGGCACAGGGTCAGACTGATTTGCATATGGCCATGTCTGAACTGGGGTGGCTGAGTGAGCTAAAGAATGGTGATGGATTAAACCCAGATCAGTTGACTGGGGGTGAGTGTTTGATTTTCTCAAACGCTCCATCCATCATCCGCTTTTGTATCGCTTTGCTCGCCCTAAGTTGGCAGGGTATGCTCAGACGTGAGTCCCTTGCTCACTTGGCCACTGGATTCAAGATAGCCTAGCTGATGAGGATTATGAATCCAAAACCGGTCCCAGGATGCTTGTTTCCGGTCCAGGGAAGACATGGCTTGGCAGTTCGGGCTGGACTGTTCCCATGAGGAACAGGGTCAGACTGATTTGCATATGGCCATGTCTGAACTGGGGTGGCTGAGTGAGCCAAAGAATGGTGATGGATTAAACCCAGATCAGTTGACTGGGGGTGAGTGTTTGATTTGCTCAAACGCTCCGTCCATCATCCCCTTTTGTATTGCTTTGTTCGCCCTAAGTTGGCAGGGTATGCTCAGACGAGAGTCCCTTGCTCACTTGGCCACTGGATTCAAGATAGCCTGGCTGATGAGGATTATGAATCCGAAACCAGTCCCAGGATGCTTGTTTCTGGTCCAGGGAAGACATGGCTTGGCAGTTCGGGCTGGACTGTTCCCATGAGGCACAGGGTCAGTCTGATTTGCATATGGCCATGTCTGAACTGGGGTGGCTGAGTGAGCCAAAGAATGGTGATGGATTAAACCCAGATCAGTTGACTGGGGGTGAGTGTTTGATTTTCTCAAACGCTCCATCCATCATCCACTTTTGTATCGCTTTGCTCGCCCTAAGTTGGCAGGGTATGCTCAGACGTGAGTCCCTTGCTCACTTGGCCACTGGATTCAAGATAGCCTGGCTGATAAGGATTATGAATCCAAAACCGGTCCCAGGATACTTGTTTCCGGTCCAGGGAAGACATGGCTTGGCAGTTCGGGCTGGACTGTTCCCATGAGGAACAGGGTCAGACTGATTTGCATATGGCCATGTCTGAACTGGGGTGGCTGAGTGAGCCAAAGAATGGTGATGGATTAAACCCAGATCAGTTGACTGGGGGTGAGTGTTTGATTTGCTCAAACGCTCCGTCCATCATCCCCTTTTGTATTGCTTTGTTCGCCCTAAATTGGCAGGGTATGCTCAGACGAGAGTCCCTTGCTCACTTGGCCACTGGATTCAAGATAGCCTGGCTGATGAGGATTATGAATCCGAAACCAGTCCCAGGATGCTTGTTTCCGGTCCAGGGAAGACATGGCTTGGCAGTTCGGGCTGGACTGTTCCCATGAGGCACAGGGTCAGTCTGATTTGCATATGGCCATGTCTGAACTGGGGTGGCTGAATGAGCCAAAGAATGGTGATGGATTAAACCCAGATCAGTTGACTGGGGGTGAGTGTTTGATTTGCTCAAACGCTCCGTCCATCATCCCCTTTTGTATCGCTTTGTTTGCCCTAAATTGGCAGGGTATGCCCAGACGTGAGTCCCTTGCTCACTTGGCCACTGGATTCAAGATAGCCTGGCTGATGAGGATTATGAATCCGAAACCAGTCCCAGGATGCTTGTTTCTGGTCCAGGGAAGACATGGCTTGGCAGTTCGGCCTGGACTGTTCCCATGAGGTACAGGGTCAGACTGATTTGCATATGGCCATGTCTGAACTGGGGTGGCTGAGTGAGCTAAAGAATGGTGATGGATTAAACCCAGATCAGTTGACTGGGGGTGAGTGTTTGATTTGCTCAAACGCTACGTCCATCATCCCCTTTTGTATCGTCATGATGCTGGGGAGGGCAGAAGAGAGAAAATGTAGAAAATATAAATAAAAACAGAAAGAAGCAGGAAGAAAGTAAAAAAAATATGAAAGAAGTTAGGACAAAAAATAAAGTACAATTCTCATCCAAAACACACAAAAATGTTGAAAAAAATGCAAAAAAGATATTTAGAAAGACAGAGGGTAAGATAGTAAATAGAAAGAAAACGTTTTAGAAATCAAGGATTGAAAAGATTAAAGAAGAATCAAAAAGTAGACCCCAGCACCATAAACAAAGTAAGAAACAAAATGGCCGCACTCATGCGCGACCTCATGGTGCAGTTTGTGCAATATTTCTATCTTTCTACCTTAACACAAAATCCATGTTGCCATAGGCTGAAACATCACGTGAACTGGCGGAACAAGCAACTCCGCCTGCTTGTAGAACTCTGCGTATTGCAGCAGAGATTGTTTGCTGCTTCGTGGAGTTCTGCGTATCGCTACTATGAAAACTCCACCTACCATTAATAGATATAATCCAAGTCAAAATGCAAGATATTGTTGTAAATAGAGCCCATGTTATGGTCTTTGAGGAATGTAGAAACAGTTTCATTGACATGATTCCTGGCTTTGTCTATCTGTGGGCAGAACTTATTTGAAAAATTCCATGTATGCCTTTGGCAGATGTTGGAGAATACCAAGGCAGTCTGAAGCAAAAATACCATCCTTCATTATGATTTCCAGTGTTATTCCAGCAAATGTGCCTATGTCATTTCCACCACAGCGCATAATCATGAGGTCAAGGTGTTGATAATCTGCAAGACTTTCAATCAAAGGCACCAGTTTATGCAACTTTAACCCTCTCTGGCCAATACAAGTAATGTCCACATTAGCCAAACCCAAGCCCCTGTCAATGCCTCTCTTTCTAGAACACTCTCTACCCCAAAAACACAAAACTGTGACCAACAATCCACACTCTAACCATTTAGAAGGCAAGGAGGAATGGCACATAAGAGTAGGCTGGTGCTGAATAAACAGTTTTCAAAATAAAAAGCTGTTAAAATGGAGGACAGGACCTACTTAAAAAAACATATTTGGTTGGTAAAATTAGGTAGTGTCATTAAAGGATAAGTAAGAAGATCTGTGATTGGCTCAGATAAAAAAATTGTAAAGCAAACTTCGATGTGTTTTCATTCTGAATAGTCAACCACACCTGCTACTGTTCAGTTCCAAACTAGTATGTTGTATCTAGAATGTGCTGTGAACATGTGACCTACTGGTTCAAGAGAACATTCCAAAGGGTATTGCAGTTGAAACTCAGCCAAAGGACAGTGGGGAGAAGGGTATTTGTTGGACTTGGCCCTTTTTTTTTCAGGGATATCCCTGAACTTTTTGCCTTCAATCAATCAATCAATCAATCACTCAGTCAGGGGTTTATAGAGCGTGCTACTCACCCGTGAGGAACTCATGGCGCTGGGGGTGGGGGGAGCAGCCCCAGATCAGTCAAAAAGCCAGGTCTTGAGGTCCTTCCTGAACGTGTGCAGGGTTGGGGAGCGTCTGATATTCACAGGGAGCTCATTCTAGGTCTTGGCTACGATGTAGGAGATGGCTCTCTTGCCTGTTCTGTTTCTGCGGATGCGGGGGACCTCTGCCAGGGGGAGTTCCATGGAGCGGAGGTTCCTCTTAGGTACGTGGAAGGACACTCTCTTGTTGAAGTATTTGGGTCTGATGTTGTTGAGGGATTTGTAGGCTTGGGTGAGGAGTTTGACGGTAACCCTCTTCTCGACGGGGAGCCAGTGGAGGTCTCATAGGTGTTGGATCATGTGTTCATGACGCAGTGTCCCAAAAATGAGTCTGGCTGCGGCGTACTGGATGGTTTGGAGTTTGTGTAGAAGGGTTCTGTTGATTTCAGCTTAGAGGGTGTTGCCGTAGTCTGATCTGCTGGTTATGAGCGTGTGGTTGATGGTCCTTCTGCAGTCGGAAGGGACCCATTTGAAGGTCTTGCAGAGGATCAGCAGGCAGTTGAAACTGGTGGAGGTGACGGTGTTGATCTGGCGGTTCATGGAGAGGGAGGAGTCAAGGATGATATTGAGGGTTCGTGCGTGGTCTGTAGGGGTGGGTGGATTCCCGAGGGCTGAGGGCCACCATGTGTTGTCCCAGGCGGAGGTGCAGGGTCCGAGGATGAGGACCTCGGTCTTCTCTATGTTGAGCTTCAAACAGCTATCATTCATCCAGGCTGCCACGTTCTTCATTCCTTCCTGTAAACAGAGTCTGGTGTCTTCGGGATTCTTCGTGAGTGCGAGGATGAGCTGGGTGTTGTCAGCGTAGGATACAATGCTGAGCCCATGCTGTCTGACGATGGCGGCGATGTAGATGTAGATGTTGAAGATTGTGGGGCTGAGTGATGATCCTTGGGGTACTCCGCAGTTGATATTGGTGGGTTCGGAGAGGAAGGGAGAAAGTCTGATCCTCTGGGTTCGTCCAGAGAGAAAGGATTGCACCCAGTTAAGGGGGGCTCCTTGTATCCCCGTGTCGAGAAGTCTGGCTGTGAGAGGGCGGTGTGAAACAGTGTCGAAGGCTGCAGAGAGGTCTAGAAGGATGAGGGCCGCAGTGTGTCCCTGGTCGATTAGCATGCAGATGTCGTCAGTAGCAGCGAGGTGGGCAGTCTCGGTGCTGTGGTTGCTTTTGAATCCAGACTGGGAGGCATCTAGGATGGAGTTCTCTTCGATGAAGCTGGTCAGTTGGGCATTTACGAGTCTCTCTGTGACTTTGGCCGCAAAGGAAGGATGGGCTGTAGTTGTAAAGGTCAGTTGGGTTGGCCCTTGGTTTCTTGAGGAGCGGTTGAACCTCCGCCCTCTTTGAGCTGTCTGGGAAGATGCCGGATATGAAGGAGGCGTTGATGGTCTGTCCTAGTTTGGGTGTGATGGCGGTGGCGGCCCTGTGGAATATGTGCGGTGGGCAGGGGTCTATCTGGGCTCCAGAGTGGGTTTTCTTCATGGTTGCGGTGATGTGTTCTTTCTACGGTGGCGGCATTCCAGGTCATGATGGTTGGCTTATCGGCGGCGTATGGGGGGGTGGTGTCCGGCGTCTTCCTCCTAGCCTTTTTTCTGACATGGCGTTGTTGGTTCTAGGACTTTGGGCCCTTTAGCACTGCTGTCCAGTGTAAAGTGTGTGTGCTCTCTGCGGTAAATATGGTAAAGATTGGTCTACACCTGTTTGGCAAATTTAATTTACCTGTCAGTCCCTTGTAAAGTGGTATCTCATATACCCAGGGCAGGTAATTTAAATGCTACTGGTGGGCTTGCAGCGATGAATGCGCCACCCACCAAAGTAGCCTTTCGAACCTGTTTCAGGTCTCTGCCATTGCAGGGCCTGAGCGTGAAGTGTTACTGCCGCTCTGATGCGGCACCTAAAGTGTGTGCCCCTGTATGTGGCCCCCTTTTACTACATGTCAGTCACCCCTAAGGTAGGCCCTAGCTAGCCCTATGGTCAGGGTGTATTGTAGATAAAAGGTAGGACATGTACCTTAAGTGCGTGACATGTCCTGGTAGTGACAAACAGCCATTTTGGCTTCTCACTGCTGAGGGGCTGCCTCCCATAGGAATACATTGGGGATTGCCTGATAAGTGTTTCAGTGGTAATTCCTGATATGAGAGGAGCAGTGTGGTCAAGTTTGGTATGGTTGGAATAGTTAAAATAAATGCGGCGCAATGGGGTGCACAGATTTATTATCACTATTTTAGAAATGCCACTTTTAGAAGTTGGCATTTCTGTGGGCTACGTCTGCCTGCCTGATGTGGATTGCATGTCTGGCTTTAGAGTGCCAGTGGCTGGTGAGTTGTGTGTGGCTCTAGGGAGGGCAGGGTGAGTCAGCGCTAGGCTGAATAGGGGATCTGCGTTTGGAGTACTGGGAGGAAGAGTCCCCCAACCCTGAATAGGTCTGTGCCTGCCTGGGTGAATGCTGGCTCCGCCCCCTGTGGTGTGTCTGATTACCGAGCCCCCACCTGACAAACGGGAAGAAGAGCCTTGTCAACAAAGTGATAAAAAACACCCCACCTGTCATATGGATACTTCGTTACATATATTGCGTTAAGTTAGCATGAGTGTATTACATGTTTAAACAGCCATTTTTCCTTCGGCTTCAGTTTTGCACACGACACCTACTTGTTGTTGTCGCTTTCACCCTAGAAGCGGTGATGTGATTTATTTGAGAATAATATGTTATTACTATGCTATCAGCTTTGCCTGGTACACTTGGTACAACTGTCTGCACACTGAGAGCTGCACACTCTAAGAATAACCTAACACAAGGTTGCTGGGAGGCCTGATCCTCGCACCACATTAGACATAACACAAATAATGTTGATGCCAACATTTTGGGCTCTACGCGGGTTTAAGATAGAGTTACAGGGAATGAACGTAGACACTTGGTGCTGCGCATGAAGAGAGCTGGTAGCTGTTGATGTGATCTACTCCTACTGACATTTAGAGGTATGGGTCCGCCCTGCTAACACCCGAATGAGACCTTCTTAGATATAAAATAATATGCTAAATAGGGTGCGCGAAATATAGGTGATATAGATTTCTATAGGTTTTGCATTGTAACATGCTATCACCTTTTGCTTACTATAGATTAGTGACTATGCTGCTAACTCTGATTTTTATAATATGCATTTTGGTATTATACAAGATACTGCGTTTGAGAACCTTGCATTGAATAATAAATATTTCAAACTTGCACGTGTGTTCTTTGACTCTCAGTTTTGGTTTGAAATGATTATATAGCGAAAGAGTGTTCATGTGTTCCACGATTCCTGAGGTATTCTAAAGATCATGTTCTGGTTTGTCTAAGACGTGGATCATTTCATAATGATCCATGAGACACTGTAGCTCGCTAGGTAAGGGGATTTCTTATACTGAGATGAGTTTTGGATCATCCTAACTCACTGAGGTTCTAGATCTCTATGCACAGTTCTGTGGGAGAACGGAAACTCTGCTACATGGCGCCCGTACGTTGTTGGCCTTATATCATGACACTCGAGTAGTATATCATTCAAACCTTGACACCTGCATTCCCGTTTCCGGTAAACGGTGGTGTCGGAAAAACCTACCTGTTTTTTAAAATAGGTCTTTTCAAGCTTGAATTCTTCTAAAAACGGTTTCTTTGACTTACTGCCCAGTTGTGCTACAAAGTGTTCTTTGTCTTTTTCACTTCCTGTGCTGACATGGCCGTGGACATCCCACAGCATAGCCGCATTGCAGTACGTGACCACTTGCGGGCATATAATGTCCCTGTGGATGGCTTAGCTGTGGTTCTAGTGGTGAGTGCGGAACATGCGTACCTGTACGAATTGTTTTATTCATGGGTGACAATTCCGGCAGTGGACGCTAATTCTGGTGTGTTCCATTCATACACTGCCTCGGCTGTACCGGCGGCTTATGCTCCGTACAGGGCACTGGAAGTACCTATAGATGTTTGGCAGCACGGAGTTTGGTTTGGTGGCGCCCTACCCCATTCTTTAACCACTCCGAGGTTAGGTCCTTTGTCCATTCCGGGCACAAATTGGCCCGCTTTGGGTGGATTTACTCCTCACCCTAATCGCGCCACTTGTAATGTGGCTGACCTGCGGCGTCTTCATGAAGTCGCGGTTGGAGTGATTAGGGCGCTTGTTCATTACATTGGTCGTAATGTTCATGGCGCAGCCCCCGCAGGTGCGCAGCTTCGAGCAGAACAGGCTGGTTTGAAAATCAGTCCTGTCATGGTGAATTCCGTTATGGGCAAGAAGCCCCAGGATAAGGATGATTTTCCTTTCTGGCTTGCCGAGAAATTCGACCAGCTGGAGGCTGTGTTTCCTAATACGACTCCTGGTGAGAAACACCGGATTCTTACGCTCAGTTTACCGAAAGATTTAGCCCCTGAACTTGTTGACTGTGAGACATGGGGTAAGACTTTTGCAGCGGTTTATTCGAGGTGCTATGGCACCCCGACTGTGTCCAACCTGTCTGCGGTCCTTAAACGTGTTCAAGATGATCACGGACCGGAGTCGGCGGTTGAATTGGGTATGCGTCTGAGTGGCTCCTTTGATGTGGTTTGCGAACTCATCCTTGCGAATGTCAAGGGGAATGCAGTGAACTTTCAGGTGGCCAATGCTCTGGCGTTAGTTCCCGATGCCGACAAACCCCGTCAGTTAGCAAGGATTATTGTGGCGGCTTATAAAATGGTTGGCCGCACTTCTAAGGGTGTAAAGGCTTTTTCTGAAAAGGAGAAGAAACAGCCCCAGGGACAGTCTTCGGAAATGGGTGGACAACCCAAGTCCAAAAAACAAAATTGGCCGAAAAAGCAGAATCAGGGTAAGCAGCAACAACAACAACAGCAGACACAGGTTTCTAGTCCTGCGCCTTCGCTGCCTGCGCAGTCGGATAGAGTTTATGATTTGCGCGATCGCGCGACGATTAAATCGCCTGAAAGATTTCAGGCTTCTGACCAACGCTCTCCTCGTTCCTTTCAGGACTCATCGGCTCCGTCAACCGGTGGTGGAGGGGGCGGCAGGGGCAGGGGTGGCCAGCAAGGACGTGGTCAGCCCCGCCCGCGAAGTGAAGGGGATCAGCGGTACGACTCTACGCCCAAGAGACCGCAGTTTGCCAAGAAAAAGGTCCCAGCCTTAACGGCGCATCGATATGCCCCAGATAGTGAGAACGCGGCTTCGGAATCTGATGTGGGCTCTGACCTTGCTGGACAGCGCGGCGGAGATTACCATAGTGAGAGAGGCCATCCGTCCACTGTTGAAGGTGACAGCGACTGATACTTATGTTGTGATTGAAACGGCTGATACACATGTTGCTCCCCCTGAACGACTTTTTGAAATTGTCCTGTTAATAGAAGGTGACATGCAGCGAACTGTAAAAGGGGTATTTTGGGAAAATCTTTCGTCTACGTATGACATTTTACTTTCGGGGGCTGACTGGCCCCCTCCTTTTGTTCTCGCAGCTCCGCGAGGGGAGGAGGTGATCCTCCCCAGTTTCGCGCACACTGTATCGAGAGTGGAAGCGCTGCATTTTGCAGAAGAGTGGGCTCTGGCGCTTGCGCCGGCTGTGTACCGAAATCAGTGTGGCTGGGATAAATTGTCTCCTAGCCATGAGATTCCTTTACGGTCACAGCCGCAGCCACAACCTCAGTATCCTATACGACGTGAAGCTAAAGCTTCTGTCGCGGCTATCCTTGAACAATTGGAATATCAAGGTGTAATTGAAACGTGTGTGTCACCAATGAATAATCCCCTTTTTACTGTAAACAAGCCGGACGGCTCATATCGTCTGGTTTTGGATTACCGGCATTTGAACTCGCATTGCCGTAACTGTGCAGTACAGAATACTCACGGCTCTGCCCTAGTGAATAGTCTTGAGCGTAAACGGTTCAAAACCACGCTTGACATTTCCAATGGTTTTTATGCACACAGATTAGATGGTCTAAGTTCCCAATGGACCAGTTTTACGTGCGGCGGTGTACAAAAAATGTTTAAACGACTCCCAATGGGCTATAAGAATAGTCCTGGAGTGTTTTCCGCCCGCATTGGCTCTCTTTTGGAGAGCTTCGATCCAGTTGCTTGTTCTTATGTGGATGACATTTATCTCACAGATGACGAACTTTGGGAGCATCTGTGTCGAGTAAACAGCATAATTTGTAACTTTGCAGACATGGGTTACAAGTTTAACTTTGCGAAATCACACATTGCGGAGTACACAGTGTTGTTTCTGGGTTATGAACTTAACCACGAAGGAAAGGGGTTGGCTCCTCACTTCCTGGAGAAGTGCGCGCAGTTGCGCTCTCCGACAACGCTGAAGAAATTACAGTCTTTACTGGGTTTTTTAAATTTCGGGAGGACTTACATTCCGGAATATGCCCAGCGTATCAAGCCTTTGTATGCCCTGATACAACCCTCTTTTTCCAAATCATGCTGGCTGCCTGAGCATTCAGCCATTCTGCAGTCTTTGCAGGCTGATTTGCTCGCTTCTGACTACTTACGGACTCGTGATAACCAGACCTACCTGGTGATAAGAATTATCCCTGGGGCGGTGGGTTTCACGTACCTGACTTTTAATGAAGGAGATACTGTACCTATTGCTTACAAGTCACACTTGTACACTTCGGCTGAACTGCGTTTTTCCACTGTGGAGAAAGTTTTAAAGGCTGTGCAGATGGCAATTCTTAAGGAACGTGCCCTGTCGCAGGGAAAGCGCATGTTGGTTGTTACCCCGTGCCCTGCCTTGGAGGCAGTCACGAAAGCCAGTGTACCAAATTCTAAAGCTTTGCACCCTCGGTGGATTCAGTGGGCTACATCCTTGACATCCCAGGATGTCACGTTTATTTTTGACGCCGCTTTACGGTCGCAGGAGTATTTACAGTATGAATTTGTTCATCCGGCTCCGTTAGCGATGCGGCCATTGGAGGATTTCCATTGTATCATTTACACTGATGGTTCGGCGCAGGTTGCGCATGGCTCTAAACATGCCTACGTTTCCGCTTGCGCCATTGTGGTCGGTGCCATGGTGAACGATGAGTTCAAGTCCAGTGTCGTGCACACGCAAACACTAGGGGACTGCACCGCACAATTAGCTGAGCTTCGTGCTCTAATGCTCGCATTGGAGTACGCTGATCCAAGTGTGACGACTTTAATCGTAAGTGACTCTTACTACTGTGTCCAGTCTTACAATGAGAACTTGTTCTTTTGGATTCAGAATGATTTTCGTGATTCCAAAGGTAGCACAATAAAACATAAAATGATCTGGGTTAGAGTGGCGGAACTTAAAGAGAAACTGCCGCTCGTGTTTGTGATTCATACTCTCGGTCATCAGCGCGTGGGGGTCCACGCTGTTGGCAATTCGCTTGCTGATGAGGCAGCGAAGTCTGCGGTATCAAAATACTTAGTTGCAGCAGTCACGAGGTCCAAAACCAAAATAGATGATGACATCTTGGCGGCTGTTGCTGCCACGGAGAAGGGAGGTAAATATCCTGCGGGGTTCCCTTCGAAGTACACATACCACTTAAGTCCCGATAAGGTTCCTTATGTGAAAATTCCTGAAGTTGGCGAACGTCTAGTTCCCAACTCGGATCGCAGGGCTTCTCTGATTACAGCGGCTCATGAAGGTGTGGCGTCTGCGCATGTGGGCGTCTCAGCCACTGTAACTCAGCTACAACAAAGGTTCTGGTGGCGGGGACTGTACAAACAGACGCGCGATTATGTCCTTATGTGTGACATTTGCCAGCAGATTAAGCCTTCTACTGCTGCGCGTCCGCCTCAGACACAGTTGTACATCTCTAATAAACCGCTTGGTTGCGTTTATTTGGATCACTGCGGTCCTTTTTCTTCTGATACTGCGTTTAAATACATCTTAGTAGCAGTTGACTCATGCACACGCTTTGTGTGGGTATGGCCACATCGAAGCGCTGATTCGCGGACTGTCATTAAGGATTTGCGTGTCTTTGTGGGAATTTTTGCCTGTGGTACTTTCCATTCGGACCAGGGTCCGGCTTTCGCCTCTAAGGCGTACAAGGATGCTATGGTTTCGTTGGGAGTCCAAGTCAAGTTTTCAAGTCCCTACAGGCCCAAGGGCAATAGTGTAGTAGAACGAATGAACCGCGACTTAAAGCAATCTTTGACAGCCCGAGTTATAGGCACTGGTAGAAACTGGCTGGCCCACCTCAATGGCGTGCAGCGTGCGCTTAATAATCTCCCTAGAAGGTCTCTGGGTGGGCGGACCCCATACGAAATGCTCTTTGGTATCAAGATGTACGTCCCTGACCTCGATGGTTTAGACTGCCAGGCCCAGGCCGCGGCCTTTGACATAGATGAACATTGCAATGTTTTACAGGATCTACAAAAGACCAGAGACAGTCTTGCTAAGGAACACTTGCCCTCCACGTCGGATGCGTTGCAGATCCCGGTAGTTGGCTGGCTACCCCAAGTTGGAGAACTGGTTCGAGAGAAGATCGATAACAAAAAAGAGTTTGGTCCCTCATATCGAGCACCGGTTCGAATTCTTGGAGTGAAGGGCACGAGAACAGTCATCTTACCACCACTTCCAGGTCGTAAAGAAAACAGATTTATTTCTATTGACAATGTCAAGGCACACAGGGTGGCCGATTCTTCATAGCATGACACCAGCTGTATCCTGTCCTTCCATGGTGAGGCACTCTGTGCTGGCTATTACATCTGGTGCAGAACAGGAGGTGTCCCTCGAGATGCCTGCTATATCCAGTCCTTTATTAAATACTATTCCTGTTACTAACATTGATGAGCTGACCTATGCAGATCCTGCTGATTTATCTATGTCCGATTTACAAGCTCGTTTGGCTAACCAGTCCAGATTCTCTTTTGACTCTGATTCGGAACTTTCAAAGAAACCATTGACTATTGCAAAGTATGCCACGTTGTTTAAAAAACATTTTCTAATTCCACCATCTTTTTATGTCAATTGGTTTAGTGTTTTATTTTTTCCGCCTGATCGATGGCCATTATGTGAGAGAAAGAACAGGAATTCGGTACCTTAATGGAACATTGGCCCCTCTTTCCTCCTCACATTCAGCACACAGACTAAAAAGAGACTTGAATACAGTAGAGATTTCTGCTTGGCCTGTCCTTGATGGGATTGTGTGGGATGCGGTTAGGTTTCAAATACATGGCCCCACAGAAGTTATTAATGTTCCTAATGTGCTTAGAGTAAACATGGGAGATGTGATTAAACAAAATATTCGTTCTGATGATTGGGATCTTCAGGCCGTGGAAGCATTGTTCTCTGATTTAAAATTTTATGCGGCCTTTGATGCTGAGGATTTGTACTTAGATTCTGTCAATTATGGTGATTTGTTTTGTTTTCAACATTATGGGAATCATTTCTTACATAAAACAAATTCCAGGAGGTTTCCTGTGAATTACACACAGTGGGAACATTGCCCTGCTCCTGTACAAGGGAGCTCTAGTACATTTCTGGGTAAATACTCTTATTTTACAGACTTTAATCAATCACATCCTGAGTCATTTTATTTTAAAGTGACACAGAAATTCATGTCCAAAGTTAGACTTACCGATACAAAATTATTGTATTCGAAGTCCTTTCTAGACAGGTTAGCTATAGATGGCTATGGGTTATGGAAGGAGGCTATTGACCTTAAATCGGTTTGGGGTACCAAAGATTGGCAGGTACAAGGCACTGAGGCTTTGCATCGTGCATGTCTCATCCCGAATCACATGTTGTTTTTAAATTCTACTATTTCCCAAACAACATGCTTTGGATTGGCTACATCTAAAAAATTGAATACACCTACTATCCCTGATTTGGAAGAATATTCAGGTTGGAGTAATTTCACTACATTGTCCATCAGTGGGATACAAGCACTTTTGCACAATTCCTCCTTTAATATTTCCAGTTTTGATCCGGAGGGGTGGCTTTTATGGCAAAGAAGCTCTGATTCTTGCCAACGTCGTTTTTTGGGTTTGTCTGAAGGTTTTACACACATCAGGCCAGATCCCCGTTTTGACAAAAGGTCACATTGTTACTACTTATTCAGTGGGCAAATTGTGTCAGAACTGGTTACAACATTCCACTTTGGCTGCAGTTAAACTACATCTGTCCCAGTTGAATGAGAATATAGAGCTAAATGATTTTATAAAAGGCCCGGCTAAGGGTAGGTCTAAACGCTGGCTTTTTTGCGGTTTACAATGAAATTTGGAAATTTTCACAGATTGAGGCAGCTAAACGCCTGAGAGCTATTGATCAAGCAAATTTGGAAAAAGTGCTTGCAGTGGTAGATAACAGTATTAACATGCTTTCTTCCAGAATTTACACGTTGGATAATATTGTTTCTTCTGTTGTTGATATTGTGCATGATGAAGTGTCCACGTTATACCATGGTCAAAATCAATTGCGTTCTGTAATGCAGTTTGCATGGACCCTACAGACACTTAAGTCTGGTCGAGTTCCCTGGAACTCATTGAACATTTCGTCCCTTTTTGCCCCTTTTAACCTGACTGAAAAGCAACGCATGCTTTCAATGCGTGATGCATCATTTTCTATGTTACATAATGAAAAGCTAGAATCCTTACCTTTCTCTGTTGCTGAAACCAATACTGCCACGTGGCTTATTCATGGATTAAATACATTACCATTTCCCTTATACAAATTTACTAATTGTATGCGGTATATTGCTATAGGACGATATGAACCACTAGGCAATGCATTCCTCCATGAGGCATGGTCGTTACCATACACATACAGATGTCTGAAGGATGGGAAAGAGGTAAATCTTAATGGTGAGGAATGTACACAGTCACCTGACCATTCATTAATATGCAGACACATTCAGTTACACGGTTCTTGTAATCAGGACCGGCCAAATTTAGCATGCGTTTTAAAAGGCACGCCAGTTCCAGCTGTGGTTCCCACATTTACATTATTGACTAATGGTAGTTATTTGCTTTTGAACAACGAAGTATGTTGTGGGTTATTAATTGGTGTGGCTTATGTGGTAACTGTATCAGAGCGTGTGGTGTGTTGCAAAAACGTTCTATACCCACCCACGCATGGGTCTTCAGATGTCTCCATCTGGCCACGGATACCAACCTTGAAGGCGAAGTTCAATGGTTTAAGCAGAATAAGGGCCCTTTTGTCTCAAAAACAAGTGACCCTGAGTTCGGCCCGGGAAAATTATGTCCTTCACATAGCTAACACACGCACAGAGGTGCAGGCGCTTTTAAATACTGACTTGCCGTTTCATTTCTGTGAGCTGGTGCACCAGATCTTTAATGCATCTTCCACGACTGGGCTCGCACATTTTTTTAAATTGGTTAGCAGTGGCCTCGTGACTACATTTGAGAAAATCTTTGGTATCATTCCCACGTTTTTCCATTCTATTTTTTCAAGTTTGTTTGGTGGACTACCTGTTTTACTGGCTGTGGCTGCGGGCTTTTTGTTATTGTTTTTCTTTATAAAACATGGATGCCCATCCTGCGCAAGAAGCCGTTCAACGCCTCCTGACACTGTGCCGTAATCGGATGCTCAATTACTATGGAACATTGCCGCTTGCAGCATTAAGCACGGCTTATAGATTGTCATTTCGGTTCACCGACTTCACGTGTGTCCAACCTGTGTTTCACTGCCTGAGCTGCGAGTTCGATTGGGCCATTGATTTGTGTCTATGCTTGAGGACTGCTCCTGACGTCGATTTTGATCAGCTAATGCGTCCCGTAGTGGCTCACGAGCTGATTTGTTCTGGCGAAAGAGTTATGGCCTTGGCAGCGATAAATGGAGTACTGGGTCAATGGGAGATCTCTGCAGCGGCGCATGCCTTTCTGACACACAGCGTTCTGGTGAACCCACCGAGTTGTCCTCTGACGTTACAGGAGGATCCGATGCTGGAGGAGCACGTATGTTCTTTCCCATTGCTGAATTGGATTGCTGAACTATTTTCGGATGATGGCAGTGATTTCATACTGGAGGCTGTTGCAACTTACTTTGCATATACTGTCCAATCGTGAGATGCCTGGGAGGATTGCTTTGTTATGGAATATGACTTTCCCCTTGCTGAATTGGAGGGATGAACTGTGCTCAGATGATGGAAAGTTCAATCATGTGATGTCGCTGAGAGTAACGTCAATGTGGCACATGACTTTGGATATCGGATAAGTGCCTTGTTTTTTCTCTTACAGACATTTGAATTAATGCGACCTGGTCCTACATTTCATATTTTGGAGACCTGGCGGATAACTTTTGGTTCGAAAGTTTTGTTTTTCTTTTTAGATTTGAGGCCACTGTAGGCATTCATACATATTTTTTTAGCTTATTTTAGCTCAAGATTATTGAACTTTGCTTTCATTTTATGTATCTGATTTAGTATTGCCTTTTCCCTTATGTTTGACGGTGCTCGGATCATTGGGGGGGTGTCATATGGATACTTCGTTACATATATTGCGTTAAGTTAGCATGAGTGTATTACATGTTTAAACAGCCATTTTTCCTTCGGCTTCAGTTTTGCACACGACACCTACTTGTTGTTGTCGCTTTCACCCTAGAAGCGGTGATGTGATTTATTTGAGAATAATATGTTATTACTATGCTATCAGCTTTGCCTGGTACACTTGGTACAACTGTCTGCACACTGAGAGCTGCACACTCTAAGAATAACCTAACACAAGGTTGCTGGGAGGCCTGATCCTCGCACCACATTAGACATAACACAAATAATGTTGATGCCAACATTTTGGGCTCTACGCGGGTTTAAGATAGAGTTACAGGGAATGAACGTAGACACTTGGTGCTGCGCATGAAGAGAGCTGGTAGCTGTTGATGTGATCTACTCCTACTGACATTTAGAGGTATGGGTCCGCCCTGCTAACACCCGAATGAGACCTTCTTAGATATAAAATAATATGCTAAATAGGGTGCGCGAAATATAGGTGATATAGATTTCTATAGGTTTTGCACTGTAACATGCTATCACCTTTTGCTTACTATGGATTAGTGACTATGCTGCTAACTCTGATTTTTATAATATGCATTTTGGTATTATACAAGATACTGCGTTTGAGAACCTTGCATTGAATAATAAATATTTCAAACTTGCACGTGTGTTCTTTGACTCTCAGTTTTGGTTTGAAATGATTATATAGCGAAAGAGTGTTCATGTGTTCCACGATTCCTGAGGTATTCTAAAGATCATGTTCTGGTTTGTCTAAGACGTGGATCATTTCATAATGATCCATGAGACACTGTAGCTAGCTAGGTAAGGGGATTTCTTATACTGAGATGAGTTTTGGATCATCCTAACTCACTGAGGTTCTAGATCTCTATGCACAGTTCTGTGGGAGAACGGAAACCCTGCTACACACCCCAAACCCTGTGCCAGGGTAGACAAAGCAAATGGTGTTTAATTATTGGGGCTGTGACCCCATGAAAAGGTTGTGCTTCTTTGTGACTGGGGACTGCAGCTTCTGGGCCCCAGGAGAAACCACCATGAGGGACTGCCTCCCTGCTGGAGGGCCCTGTGAGCTGGCCTGCCTGGGCCGGCCTTGTGCCCCTGATGACTTTGGGCCAAACGCCTTGTGAGTGCAATACCTGTCTCCCAGGACAGGGAGGGCAATGGGGCTTCGCAGCGCTAAGCTACACCCTATTTGGGATTCCCCCGCATTTATGCTCCTCTGAGCGGGAGCCCACCCCGCACTGGCGTGCTGCAGGAGAGGCGAAGCGGGAGCCCACCCTGCTGTTGTGTGCGTCCTGAGGAAATCCCTGCATGGGGTTTCCAAGAGGAAGCAGGAGCCTACCCCAAACGCCTGTGATTCCCCCGTGCATCACGGAGAAGCAGGAGCCCACCCTGCACTTGGGTTTGTTTGAAGGCGGGAGCCTACTCTGCTCTTGGTCCCTGGGGAAGCGGGAGCCTACCCCACATTGCGGTGTTTGACAATGCGGAGCGGGAGACTGCCCCACTTTTGTGTGCCTGGAGCCCTAGGTGCCGTCCCAAGATCATGGGCAGAAGTCGGGCAAGTTGCCTGGTTGAGGGTGTGGCAGGAAGGAGGACGCCAGAAGTCCAGCCATCAGTGAGCGCATCGGCGCACTCTGCCCCTGCCATAGGGGACTCTTGATCATATTGGGGGCCTGCTGCTGAGAGAGGAGGGAGCCGCTCTGGGGTAGGAGCCCTTGCGGCCCCCCGGTGGTGAAGTTCAGGGGCCGGGCGGAGTCAAGCCGCAGGTGCTGCGGGTAGAGCTCCCTGTGAGAAGAGGGAGGAACCCAATGTGTGGCCCAAGGTACCGCCCGGGAGATTACAGCATCCGCAGAGGGGAGCACTGTCAGTGCCAGCAAGCTGCTGTAAATTTCCTGGCTGGAGGAGCTCCTGTAAGGGGGGGCTCTCCCAAAACACAGTTGGTTCCTGCTTGCAACAGTGGCGCGGAAGAGTCCTGGTGAGTGGGGCTAGATTTGTGGGGCATTCTCGGTGCAGGTCAAGGGCACCAGGAGGAGCCCAGAAACAGCGGCTCTTACGGCACAGTTAGTGCCAGTGCTGTGGTGTCTTCAGCTGTCCCGCAAGAGAGCGGGCAGCTGCAACGTTTGGGCACTAGTAGGAGTCCCAGTGGGGCTCCGGAGGCACAATATGTTCCCATGCACATTTTGTTTGCCATAGCTGCACTGCGAGAGAGAGCGGGCAGCTGCAACACAGGGGCATTTTCTTTTTATGATGAGAAGGGAGTGAGATACACCCCCCGCCACCAGCGCATTGCGCACCTTGGCTTTGCTGCTTTTGCAGCCCTAGGGCTAATTGAGAAGCCCTACCTTTGCGCCCTGAAATTTTGGACAGAGGGCATTTAGAGCCCAGTGAAGGGTCAGTTGGCCTGGGGGTTATTTTGGATGGTGATACCTAATATGATTGTGGCATACTGTGTTTTAGGCTAATGCTATGCTCAGGATGCTTATGCATAATGTTTTTATGCCTACAGACGTTGCATAATGTGTTTATGCTTATGAGGTTTGTGCGTAATGTGTTTTATGCCCAAAGTGATGCAGACATAATGTGTTTATGTTACAGGGGATAATGCTGAGTTCAATATTGTGTTAGTATTTACTGATGGTGTCTTATATCTTCTACTAGTGCTTTTTAAAGGTTCTGACAGTGGCCCGATTGGCCCTGTCATGTGCATATAATCCCCTGTAAACGATTGCCCATTGCCAGTTGGCACAGTGTACAATTTGGGATTATGATTCTAATGTTCTTTGGATAATACAAAGACAATTTTTTATATAACCTTGTCCAGAGTTTCTGTTGTTGTATGCCTAGTGTGTTGCTGCTGTGTGAGTGTGTTGTGCAAACGCTTTACACATTGCCTCTGGGATAAGCCTGGCTGCTCGTGCCAAGATACCAAGGGGTGAGCAGGGGTTAGCTTCAGTGTGTAACTCCCTTGCCCTAACTAGAGTGGTGGTTTCTGCCTGGCTTAGGTGCATGCCCTAGCCAACCAGAAATCCCATTTCTACCACTATTACACAGACTGTACTGTATTAGTTAATTTTATTGTTGTTTAGATTTATTATTCATTCAGGAGGGGTTCTTTTTCTGGTCAGGAGTTTCTTATGAAGTGTAGTGTAGTTGTACAGTATTAGGATTACAAAGCTAAATATGTTTTTGGGGATTTCTGTACTTATTCTCAAATTCGGCGCAAAGTTACATGAATATGCCCAAAAAGACTATCAGATTGGGTTTCTTTACTGAAATGCACAAAAGGGATAAGAAATACTGATCTTTGAGAAGTAGAACAAAAGTAAAATATAAAGCAGACATTTTTATTTGCTAACTACCACAGCATCACTGAAAGCAACGTTGAAAAGGTTGCTTTGTGTGAGAGTAGCGTGCAACTGACAACGCCAAAGAATTTACTGGCCAACCAACTGAATTAACAGGTATGCGAATTAGAGTGTAGTTTTATAATATGTTGCTTAAAAGATGCATGTGTACAAAAGGTTGATGAAAGTGTGCATGATATATGCAAAATTATTGAGAGTATATGAGGATGAGTGAGTTGGTGTTAATGTTTTTTATATGGGTATGAAAGGGTGTGTGAGTGTCTTTGTGGGTGTGTGAGTGGGTATGTTCGTGTCTGTCTGGGTATGAGAGTAGTTGTGTGAGTAGTCCTTTAATAATGTGTTGCTCTGAAACTGTATATATTTTGTAAAGAACACAAATACCCAAGTAATCTGAGAGGGAACTGTGGTACAGTTGATTATATAGGAACAATGGTCACTTACATACATGAATAATATAATGAGCAAGGTGACACAATAAAGACGGTGTTGTCAAATTATAGATATGGGAAACAATTATATTTATTTTACATCAAAAAATAAAAAGGAACAGGGAAAGTGGAACAGCGATCAAGACGAGGATTTCAAACAAACTCAGGCATATTCATGTGTGATCCTAAAACAATCAACAGTAAGACCACAAGCATATGGAGAGCACCACTGTAAAACATACATTAGGTATGTAAACAATACAGTGTCAAAGAGCTACAGTCAACGGTGTTTAGATTCCTGCATCAATAATGAGATCATCTTCAGAACTAAGCAATTGTAGCCTGAGAAGGATGCCTGCTGAAAATGAGAGAGCGGGAACGAATCATAAGGATAAAAGAATATTATAACAAAATTAAAACGGCTTGTCACCCAACAGCGAGGAACAAGGTACAAACATCCTAGTTAAGGGCCTATAGTGAGATAAGATACTACTGAAATTAACACACACACATTATCTGGAGGGAAATGAAAACAGTATGCCCAGATCATATCAAATTAAACAGAATGACTTATATGAGCGGGGATCAATGGGGCTAGGAAAGTGGTAAAAATGAGGGCATGTTAATCCTGTGAGGGAACTGAATATCAACAGGATGGAGTAGCTATAATGATCAGAAAATCTGAAGGGTGCCCAAATTTCAAAAATGTAAAGATAGTAACCTAATAGGAGTAAATACAAGGCCTAAAGAGGCTTGGAATATGACAACCATGGAAGAGTGTCGGTCCTGTGAAAGACATGGGGGCATATTTACAATCAACCCCGGCTGTCTGCATTTTAGCAAAAGTTTATGCTTTGGTTGTCTGGGCTCGAATATTAGAACACAATAACAGAGTGTGGCAAGATGTGGAACTAAAGCATGCCTCTATTATCTATCGGGAGGCTGCTGCACTGACGGCATTGAACGTTGATTGGCTGCTACTGAGTTGACACAACCAGTGAAATTGAAGCTCTTACAACAGCTCAGTGCCTCCCCCTGACTCAGTCACAGACCGAGACAACGACGGACAGGTAGGCACAGAGTCAACTAGGGCTATACTTTACTTTCCTTGTCCTTCTCCGATCCTGCTCGAACAGCGATCCTGAGGAGAGAAAGACAATGACTCATAATTTCAATGAACATTGTGTGAACTAACTTGTTCAAATATAACTGTGGGATAAGTCTATGCTGTCCCATTTTAGACTTAACAGACTGAATGAATCTTAATGTTGCAAGCAGTAGCTCTGGGTGTGAATGTGAGGTGGAGTCCTTACTTTGGGAAAGGTTAATACTTGTAGGTTTTGCTCTGCGTGCAAATTATCATTGAACCCTAGGCACTACTATAGGACAGAGCAGGTTATAGTAAGCTCTCTCTGCCCTTGATAAGTGCGGGGTTGTTTTGTTCTTGCAGAGCGGGGTCTCACGGTTCCTGAGCCAGGTCCAGGAAGAGGTGAGGTCCTTTCCCCGGGCACCCTGGGTGAGTACTTAACATTCTAAAGAATTGGAAAGATTTCAGCATCTAACAGACCTTGTTAGCTCATTTGGGTTCACGTTTGTGTTTGTTTTCAATAGATGTTGACAATACACAAGGTGTCAAGGAGGAATTCAGGCAGATGAAGGAGAACTATATCCTTTACTGTTGTTAATTCAATTGTGTGTTTTTTATAATTCTTATTATTTTTCACACATTTAACCACAATTAGGCAGTAGCATTTATATAGAACAGAGGCCCTGACGAAAGCCTATGGTCCCTTTCCATGATAGGCTGAAACATGTTGGCCCTCTCGCAGCTATTTGTTTAAACTGCGATTACTTTTTTGCACTGTTCTTGTTTTTAAACCGGAAGGGGCTTATGCTTAATAAAAAGTCTTTTGATAAGTTCCCTATCCTATTTTAATCACCACACTTATAATTTTCTTGCACTGCACTCTCCCATCAGAACAACATCATATGGTTCAGTAAAGTGATTGTGGGTCGCTACCCCAAGCCAACTATGGGGGTATGCTGGATGTCTCAATGATCAAGAGACACAATACCCTGGCAGGATTACCAGATGAGAATATTGATCCATAGAAGACATTGATGGGAATCCTCAATGAGGTTGATTGACAATCACAGGTGGCCCATGTTTTGGTGATTTGGTCTGTTAGTTAAATATGGTAGTCACTTCCTTATCTTAATGGACTAAATCAGATGTTAAGGTAGCTTGTAAGAGATCCCAACAGGGTTTCTAGTTTAGACCCCTAAGTTTGTTTGTTGTATATGCTGTTCTTTCTGGGGATATAACTTAGGCTGGTCTTTAAATATCCCTTTAGCTATCTACCATCGTCTTGTTAGTTGCATATGTACAATAACTGCCGCATCCCCAGGGATGCAGCAGCTATTGTGCGCCGCAGCTCCGCCACCCATGGTGCGCCGCATTTACAATGCGACGCACCATGGGGCAAAAACGGCACAGATGCATCACGCATCTGTGCCGTAAAGGCGGCGCATTGCTGGATTTGCGTAGCAAGCGCGATGCAGCTCCAGCAAGGCTCGGGTGCCCTACCTGTCCAATGCTGCATCAAGCCTTACGCCTGCTTCAAGCAGGCGCAGGGTTTTGACGCAGCATTGGCCTTAAAGTGACTGAGCGAAATCTTATAGATTCCATTCAGCCACTTCTAGGAGGCGTTCCTGCACAGGAACACCCCCCCCCCCCCTGCGCCGGAACGCCTCCTTATGGCGCAGGGCTTTACAACATGACGCATCTCCCTGATGTGTCATGTTGTAAATACCCTGCACCATGGCGCATCTTTTGCGCCGGCTCTGTGTCACAAAAGTGACGCAACGGCGGCGTAAGAGAGGCGCAAGGGGCTTGTAAATCTGCCCCTTGGAATCAGCGAAGGAGAATTAGATGAAACCTGAGGCAGTCAACGGGGTTGCGTACCGAGGTGGGTCAGTATTACGCAGGTCACAGTGAATCCAAATGTGTGGTGCCGGAAATGCGCCAGTGGCGACTATATAGTTCCTTAGGGAGAATTAAACAAACGGAACCTGATGAATGAAGTAGGAGGAATCAATGCCAGGCTCGAGAAATGGCTAAGAGGGGACATGCAGTTGAGTGCCTGTAATTACTTAGAATGGAAGAGATATCTCAAAAGTAGTCTGCCTAGTTAAGAGAAGTGCGCCACTGCAAGAGTTATGTCTGGAGGGTCAAGGACTTAGAGAGAAGTGAATCGGGGGTTCATGGTCATGGGCTTTGTGACCTAATGGTGGGAGAGAGAGAAACGTGAATAAACTGCAAGTACCCAAGTGAGAGGAGGCCAGAGCTTTACAGTGGAGTAATGGCAGGGAATGCGGTGTAGCCTGGGACAGTAGACTGCGTGTTAATGAAACATGGTCATGTAATGCGGTAATACTTGATAGCCGCTGCTGAGAATTGTGACAGATATATCAGAATGGAGGTTGCAGAAGGCCACAGTTAGGCTAATTACTCAAGCTGACAAGAACTATGCAGAGTGGATCAAGGAAATAGAGGTATACATTTAGAGAGCCAGGATGTAAGAGTAATATAAAGGGGAGAACAAATCAGAACTAGGATGTAGACAGCATGTTTAGACAAGTGGTTTACACAAGGGGAGAGTAAATGTAAGAGACATTCAATTAATTATCAACAGCCTGTGGGGAAAAAAAATCTTTTATAAAATCCAGATAGATGCCTATATATACATTAGGACTAAGACATGGGTAATTACAATAAAGAAAAATGTTTAAGTAATTACAAAAAGGAAATACTTTGGATGTTTCTGAGCCGCAGAGGGTGGCGTGGTCAGAGATAATCATCAGCCAGAGGACTTCAAACCTAGGAGGTCCAGACCTCCAGTTTGTTCAGACCAGTGTTAAGGCTGTTCGTGCATAGTATCCATCTGAATTCTTCCTTATTGAGAATAGAACAAATGTCAGTTCCTCTAGGTGGTGGTTTGATTACTGTAAAGACTTGCCAGCAAATCTTATCCTCTGTGTGCCCTTTGTCTGTACAATGTGAGACTAAAGGTACACTCAGGATCTTGCAGCGGAGGCGACTTTCTTGTTAGCAAATGCGAATCCGTATTTTCTGTGTTTTTTTACCAATATATATTTTGTTGTAGGAGCAAAAGATAGCATTGACAACATTTGTGTATTACAATTAGAAAACTGGCTGAGAGTATTCTTACTATTGTCAAATGCAAACTCCTTGCTTTCAATGGTGAAAGCAAGGACACAACACAGTTCCCACATTTAGAATGCCTCACCACTGGGGGAATGCTCCATAAATCAGTCAGGGTCTGTGTATTTTGATTGGGGGGAGGCATGTTCTAACCAGATGATCTTTGATGTTACGATTTTTGCAAAATGCACACATTGGGCGTTCAAGGTTGAGGTTTCCTGCATTCAGTACAGACTAGTGTTTCAGGATGCATTTCTTGACTTGATTTGCAATGGTAGAAAAGGTGGTAACACATACTAAGTGGTCCCTGGTGGTTTTGGGTATCGGTGTAAGCAAGACCTCCCGTGGGCAATACTATGCCCACTTGATGGATTTGCAGACAAGTTTGTGTGGGTATCCCCTGGAGAGCAGTCTCGAGGCCAGATTGTTGGCTTCATGAAAGTAATCTTGTTTGAATGAACAATTCCATCTAATAAGTATACAACGCAAAAAGTGTAGAGAATGCACATGTAGTTTTACTGCATAGTTGAGTTGCAGTTAAACACTGTTTGCTAAGTTTTAAAGTTATGTTCTACTATGTGCTAGTTAACCCATAGGTAGGGTGTAGGTAAGTCATGGGGCAGACTGCTATTGTGCTTAGAAGGTAAGACACCCCCAGATAGAGTTAAACATCCAGTGGCTCACCCACAATGCAACTTACATACATATTTACAAAACCAGAGCCACTCACCCACCCAGTCAGACAGAGCCAGTGGCACTTACACATTAAGTCAGATACCCCTACAAAGCGTATGTATCCAGCAGTAACAGAGCCAGTTGCACATAGACATGAAGCCCTTTAAATATGTGTTGGGCCTGTTCCTACAGAGCCTGTGTGTGCAGTTTTACAACTAAGTCAAATAGGCTTTTAAAACTCCTTGTAAAGCTTTACAATTCTCTTCTACTACATATAAGTAATCGCAAATGTAGGATGTATGTAGGCCATAAAGTAGGATGCACTGTGCTTAGAAGGTAAAAAAGGTACTTTGACGTTTCAGTGACCCACATGTTCACTACCAGACACATATGCTAAGTAAAATATCTAGTTTGCCACCCACACTGTGACATACATATTTACAAAGGCATAGAAATACTCATACACCCAGTTAGACAGAGATAGAGGCTGTGACACATTCACTCATACGCTCACAGAGTACTTACGTATCCAGCACTAACAGAGCCGGTTGCACACATGGTCACATACTGCTACACTTACTAATGAAGCTAGTAAGCAATCTATACAGTCAGTTACATACACATATATACGTCAATAAAGATACTAAAACAGCCAGACACATACTGAGACAGTTACGTACACATCCAGTGACACACCCACAGATGGAGTAATAGCTTGCCATTTAAACCACCTTACCAAACCTTAAACTTCCCTTGTACTAGATATCAGTCACCCTTAAGTTAGGCCTCAGGTAGGCCACATGGAAGGCGCTATGTGCTTAACAGGTAAGATATGTACTTTGAAGTTTCCCTGAGTTACATGTGCACATAGTGACCCATACATCCAGTCATACATCCTGTATACTCCCACCCATACTGCGACTTACACACCTATCTACAAAAGCATAGAGCCACTTACACAGCGAGCCAGACAGTAACAGAGGCACGTATACATTCAGATACTCACCCACACAGCACTAATGTATCTAGCAGTAAGAGAACCAGTTGCATACACAGTTAGATACCACTAGAGTCATAAATATAACCAGCAAGCAATTCATACAGACACTTACAAAAACGTATAGACCTATGCATATACTAATACAGCCAGTCATATAGTGACAAAGTTACTTACACTTCCAGTGACACACTCAATGATATAGCTATTTAGGTATCTACTTAAGTACTGATACTCTAAGTTGCCTGTTCAAACAATAGCCGTTCAAACATGTTTTGGGCCTGCTACTGCAGAGGCTGTGCGTAAAGCTTTAGTGCCAGGTTGAGTAGCCATTAAAAATTCCTTGCCGTGTCTTAAACTTTGTTTTTTCTACATAAAGGTGATCAGTAAAATAGGCTGTAGATAGTAATACACTGATATATACACTGACACCCAGATACAATCTATTGCAAACAGAAGCTACCCAGGCACACAATCATGCACACAGGAATAAATGCGGGCATATACTGATGTGCACACTGACATACAGGCAGACGATGATGCATACACTGATATACTCAGGCACACACTCAGGCATACATTAACACACCCAAATAGATATTTATGTATACACTGACACATCCAGGCACACACTGATGTATACACTAACCCCGCCAGGAGCACACTCACCCATACATTAAAACACCCAGACACACATTGATAGATACACTAACACACACACAGGGAAACACTCATGCATACACTGAAAAACCCAGGTACACACTCATGCATATACTAACATACTCAGATATACACTTATGCATACACTGCCACACCCAGGCACACATTCATGAATATACTGCCACACCCAGGCTGAAATTCATGCATACACCAACACATCCAGGCACACAGTGATGCATACACTGACACACACAGGCACATATTCATGCATATACTGACACATCCAGGAAGACCTCATGCATGCCCTGAGATACCTAGGTATCACTCATGCATACACTGACACACCCAGGCACACACTCATGCATGCACTAAAAGTCCCAGTTTCACACTAATGAATACACTAACACATGCAGTCACACAATGATGTATACACTAACACACCCAGGCATACACTCACCCATACACTAATATACCCAAGCACATAATGATGGATACACTAATACACTCAGGCACACACTCATGCATGCACTGACACACCCAGACACACACTGATCGATATACTGACACACCCAGTTAGACAGTGATGCAGATCATGGTGCATGCAGATACATTCTGATGCATACAGTAGTATACCAAGGCAGACACTTATATATACACATACATTCACAAGCAAACAGTGATGGATACAATGACACATCTAGGGAGACACTTATGCATACACTAACAAACTAAATGACACACTTCTGCATACAGTTACAGCTATTAACATACTGATTCATGCACTATCACACCCAGGCACACACTTACACATATACTGATACACCCTTACACACACTGATGCATACACCAACACACCCAAGCACACACTTTCACATACACTGAAACAACCATGCCCTGACTTACACATACATTGCCACACCCAGGCACACACTTACACATATGCTGAGATACCCAAGCACACACTGATCCATACGCTGATACACCTTATCATGCACTGATGCATACAATAATACTCCGTGTTACACACTGATGTATACAATCACATAGGTAGGCACACACTGATTTAGACATGAAAAGTAACAGACATAGAGTGGGTTTAACATAGTGACTTAGCTGATTAGCAAGGTACTTACATGCTTAAAATATTTCATTTAATACTATAGTATGAAAGGCTAAATTTCTTGTTTTTATTTGTTTTCAGACATCTTCTTCATTGTTCAAGCAAGGAGTTACAATGCCAAAAACAGAGAGAAGAGAGAAACAGTAGAAAGCATACTATGCCCTTCCAATAGAGAAATAAAAAGGGGCAAAATGTAGACAATAAGGTGAATGAGAAAAGAGCTGCTGGTAAGAAAACAAAGACGTTTCATAAAATCGGACGTGGAAAACTGCAAAGTGAGCAAAACCAAGGTAATAAAAAGGGAGGTTACAATCATTTAAGAAAGGAGAAAAACTGAGTGACAATAAGAGTAATAATTTGTATAAGAAAGCAGATAGTTTAACAAGAAGAGAAAAGCAGGTTAAGGAAATTAGAGTCAGAATATTCCATAGAAGGGCAATTCAGAATCTCATTTGAACCATGAAACAGTATAAAGGTAGAAGAGAAGCAGTCAAACAAAGGGACCTTGTTGAGGTTGTAGTTGATCAGGCATTTTCCCTGAAGAGGAAGTTATTTACTTTGATTTTGAGCAGAATAATAACACTAGATAAAAAAAGTGTTGTCTACGAAGAGATGCAGCCAAAAAAAGACTTGAATAGAAGCAATGTCTGCAACATTTTCAAATGTGAATGGAAGCATATGTCCAGGACTGAGCCTTTCTTTAATGAATAATGCTACTTTCAAGAGAACAAATTAGTGCATGCAGTTAAAGCAACTGGTCAATGTTATGAACTTAAAGATGGTACTCCCATTGCAAAAGAGGAGATGGTTCCTAGGAATGTTGAGGAAGTGTTAGGTGAAGAGGTACAAGGAAGACGTAGACATGCCCTTGAATACAAATGGAACTATATTCGTATTTGCAGTGTTTGTCAGGAATCAACTAATATATTGAGAACTTTCCTTTGCGAATTTTCATGCAGAAGTCCAAAACAGAACATTAATACAGCTATTTTGCATGGTACAGTAGCACAGATATAACATGTTTAAGAAGATATTGTTTAGTTTCTGAGGTTTAGAACAAGATTCTAGGGAAAATTAGGAATCTGTATGTGCAGGTGTAGAGGAACAGGACACAGGTATTAGTATTGATAAGTTTACACAAGAGATTACAAAGTTTAACACAGTTTCTTCAGAGAAACAAAACTGTGTATGTATTTGTTGTTGACACACTCACTACAAATGCCAAACTGGAAATGTTGTTCTGTACTCAGAACAGAACAAGAGAACAGATATACATGGCAAGAAATTGTTGTTTATTTATTTGTAGAGGAATGCTATGATTTGTCCACACTACAAAATACATGTAAGGATTGCGATGATAAACTAGAGGAAAACAAAATACCAGCCAGAGCAGTTTCTAGAAAAGAGGGGGGGTCCAAAAGAGACTCCAAGGCTATATCAGTCTTCACGTAGTTTGTGTTAGAGGGACACACTCAAAAACTCTGGACCTCTTGAGTTTTGAACAGATAAAGTCTTTAAGGGGGTGGTGAGTGTGCTTACAACAGTTCTTTGTTTCATCAGGCTGAATCCTTACTCATATAGGTTGAGTCAAAAGTCCATTTTTTTATATAGAAAGGAGATCTTTATTGATTCGAGTAAAAACATGAACAGCTGACACGTGTTTCGCCCCCTTTGGCGATTTGCGCCAGGGCTTTTTCAAGGCTATTTACATATAAGTCTGCTCATTGCAGTTCTTCCTCATTATTATGCTGGTGGCCAACAAACATCCGATTTTTCAATAGTATAAATTTGTGAGGGGAAATCCCTAAGTTCCGAAGTCAGGAGCCTGCAGGTCGTTCCTTCCGCTTTCGCGTGTGCAGCCAGAGCAGTACATAACAAGTTAAAATTAGTATCAATTACATAAGAATGTCAAGAATTAAATGTTTATGAATCAATTCTTACACAACTTGTATACCTATTTTTGGCTATAGTTCGCATTGAGCCACCACCTGAGCTACAGTAAGGCCTTAAAGGAAGAGTTGTCTACTTACCTTTAGATTTTAAATAGAATATTGACACTGTTGGGCTACAAAAAATTATTGACAAAACACTTATTATTCTAGTAAATCGTATGCTTACCAAGAACAAAAAGCTCTGTCATGAGTTAGTGGATCTTAATAAACTAAAAATAGCGACATTATACATGGCACAAAATATATTTATTATAAAAAGATTGATGTTGTTCAAGATGTAACTTTTATAGAGGATGAAACATTACCATCAAGTGGACAAATTGAAAAAGTGGATCAATCCCATCAGAAGAAATGTATGAACACTACAGCATCCATCCATTGCATCCTAAATAAATTATTGGTGATGCTACTGATTCCTTTCAAATGAAACATGCCATGAGTGTGGCAAAAACGTTTAGAGGCTCCTGCCCTGAGTGGTCGCTCCCTTGTCTCCCCACCGAGACTCGGTATTGTAGCACTGCGCTGCCTGCATTCGACTGTGCCTATATTGCCTCCATCAGATCATAATTGTTTTACTCTGCAGTGCGTGTGTAATTGTTTAACTTTGCAGCGCTTCATAATTGGTTAACTCTGTAGCGCGTGTGTAATTGTTTAAACTCTGTAGCGCTTGCATGATTGTTTTTGACCTGTGTAGTGCTCGCACCATTTCTGATCCGATTTAATATTACCAGCGCGACTTCCCTCGGCGCCTTGCTCTACTCCCCCCCCCTCCATTTTGTCCCTGTTGTTGTTGTGCCTCCGTGTGCGCTGACCTGAGCCCGCCCCGCCTCCCAGCTAAGACGCCCTCCCACTGATTAGGTACAGCGCTCCCAATCCCAGAGACGCTGTGATCTCTCTTCGCTCCTGCCCTGAGTGGTCGCTCCCTTGTCTCCCCACCGAGACTCGGTATTGTAGCACTGCGCTGCCTGCATTCGACTGTGCCTATATTGCCTCCATCAGATCATAATTGTTTTACTCTGCAGTGCGTGTGTAATTGTTTAACTTTGCAGCGCTTCATAATTGGTTAACTCTGTAGCGCGTGTGTAATTGTTTAAACTCTGTAGCGCTTGCATGATTGTTTTTGACCTGTGTAGTGCTCGCACCATTTCTGATCCGATTTAATATTACCAGCGCGACTTCCCTCGGCGCCTTGCTCTACTCCCCCCCCCTCCATTTTGTCCCTGTTGTTGTTGTGCCTCCGTGTGCGCTGACCTGAGCCCGCCCCGCCTCCCAGCTAAGACGCCCTCCCACTGATTAGGTACAGCGCTCCCAATCCCAGAGACGCTGTGATCTCTCTTCGCTCCTGCCCTGAGTGGTCGCTCCCTTGTCTCCCCACCGAGACTCGGTATTGTAGCACTGCGCTGCCTGCATTCGACTGTGCCTATATTGCCTCCATCAGATCATAATTGTTTTACTCTGCAGTGCGTGTGTAATTGTTTAACTTTGCAGCGCTTCATAATTGGTTAACTCTGTAGCGCGTGTGTAATTGTTTAAACTCTGTAGCGCTTGCATGATTGTTTTTGACCTGTGTAGTGCTCGCACCATTTCTGATCCGATTTAATATTACCAGCGCGACTTCCCTCGGCGCCTTGCTCTACTCCCCCCCCCTCCATTTTGTCCCTGTTGTTGTTGTGCCTCCGTGTGCGCTGACCTGAGCCCGCCCCGCCTCCCAGCTAAGACGCCCTCGCCCCTCCCCCCCCACCATCCATTTATGGCCAATGCCCCCACGCGCAGCGTCCACGCGCTACGTCCTCGCCGAAGGTGCGCCAAAGGTAAGCCCGTCTACGCCCGTCCGCGCCTGGACCGCGCCCAGCGCCAGACCCCCTGCCCCTCGCGCACCCCAGCCCTCCCGCATTACCTACGATGCCGCAACCCTCCTAGCCCTTAACCCCGGTCGCGCCCCCAACTGCGTCCAAGCCGCTCCTGGCCACACCCATGGACCATTCTCCTGCTACTCATGCAAATTCATCGGTACCGACACCATCTCCGCTACGACCACAATACAGACCCCTAACCCCAACCACCTACAATGCATCCTTCTCAACACCAGATCAGTCCACAGACACGCCATTGAACTATGGAATCTACTAGACACCATCTCTCCGGACGTCGCCTTCCTAACAGAAACTTGGATGAACGCCTCTTCCGCCCCAGACATCACCATTGCCATCCCAGAAGATTATAAGATCATACGCAAGGACCGCACCGGCACAGGAGGAGGAATCGCTATCGTCCATAAGAAGTCAATCCGCATCTCAACCAGCTCTGACGCCAATCTCACCAACTCAGAACACCTTCACTTCCAGATCCACATCGACCCCAAGACCACACTCAGAGGCACCCTCCTCTACAGACCACCAGGACCCCGCGCAAAATTCAGCGAAGACATCACGGACTTCATCACCCCACACGCGCTCCCCTCCAAAGACTACATCCTTCTGGGAGACCTCAATTTTCACCTTGAAAAGATCAACGACCGCAACACCACCACCCTCCTGGACAATCTCGCCAACCTCGGACTTAACCAACTGGTCACATCCCCCACCCACATCGCAGGTCACACACTCGACCCCATCTTCACCTCCAGCAATCATGTCTCCTTCAGCCACACCACGGAGCTCCTCTGGACTGACCACAGCTGCGTTCACTTCACCTACAACAAACCAAAACCCACCAACCACCTCCAACCAACTCTGCAAAGAAACTGGAACAAAATCACCACGGACCAGATCTCCACATCACTCCTTCTCAGCACCCCAGCCCACTCTTCTAACGCAAACGAAGCCGCCGCCAACCTCACCCTATGGTTATCCAACACCGCCGACACCTTAGCACCACTGAAGAAACGTCAAAACAAACCTGCCAACAAAAAGGCCTCATGGTTCAACGATGACCTTAAGAAGTCCAAGAAACTCTGCCGCTCCCTCGAAAAGGCCTGGAAAAAAGACCCAACTACTAGCACCAAGGACGCCTTCAAAAACGCCACCCGCACTCACCACCAACTAATCCGAAAGGCCAAGAAAACAGCATTCAAAGATCGACTCGACAACAACGCCCACAACAGCAAGGAACTTTTCAACATCGTCAAGGAATTTGCCAATCCCCCGGCCAACTCCAACGACATCACCCCCTCTCAAGCCCTCTGCGACTCCCTAGCCTCTTTCTTCTACAACAAGATTGCAGACATCCACAACAGCTTCGACAACCATCCCGGAGACCAACCCACCCAACCATCTGCTGAACATTCTCTCCCCGTGAACACCCTTAACGACTGGAACCCAATCTCCACTGAGGACACAATCCGCCTGATGAATTCCATCCACTCAGGATCCCCCACAGACCCATGTCCTCACCACATCTTCAACAAAGCAGACTCCATCATAGCACCGCACCTCCGAGACGTCATCAACAGCTCCCTCAACTCCGCCACCTTCCCGGAAGACTGGAAACACGCTGAACTCACCGCCCTCCTGAAGAAACCCACAGCGGACCCCACCGAACTCAAAAATTACCGCCCCATCTCGCTCCTCCCATTCCCGGCCAAAGTCATCGAAAAAGCTGTCAACAACCAGCTCGCCGCCTTCCTCGAAGCCAACAAATCCCTCGACTCCTCACAATCTGGCTTCCGAGCAAAACACAGCACTGAGACCGCCCTCATCGCAGCAACAGACGACATTCGAACTTTACTGGACAATGGAGACACAGTCGCCCTCATCCTCCTCGACCTATCAGCAGCATTTGACACAGTCTGCCACAACACCCTGTTACAACGCCTCAATAACATCGGAATCCAAGGAAAAGCACTCGAATGGATCACCTCATTCCTCACAGGAAGAACTCAGAAAGTCCGCCTCCCACCATTCAAGTCCGAAGCCACCGAAGTCATCTGTGGAGTACCTCAAGGTTCCTCACTCAGCCCCACCCTCTTCAACGTATACATGAGCCCCCTCGCGACCATCGCACGCCAACACAACCTCAACATCATCTCTTACGCGGATGACACTCAACTTATCCTCTCTCTCACCAACGACCCCAGCACAGCCAAAACTAACCTACACGAAGGAATGAAAGAAGTTGCCGAATGGATGAAACAAAGCCGTCTGAAACTGAACTCAGACAAAACAGAAGTCCTCATCTTAGGTACTTCCCCCTCTGCATGGGACGACTCATGGTGGCCGGAAGCCCTCGGAAAGGCACCCATCCCGACAGACCACGCACGAAACCTGGGCATCATCCTGGACTCCTCACTCTCAATGAAAAAACAAGTCAGCGCCGTATCATCTTCCTGCTTCAACATTCTTCGCATGCTCAGAAAAACATTTCACTGGATCCCCACCGAAACAAGGAAAACGGTCACCCATGCTCTGGTCACCAGCCGACTGGACTACGGAAACACCCTCTACGCAGGTACTACCGCTAAACTCCAGAAGAAACTCCAACGTATCCAAAACGCCTCAGCCAGGATCATATTAGACATCCCTCGCAACGAACACATCTCCGGTCACCTTAAAGACCTCCACTGGCTACCCGTCAATAAGAGGATCACTTTCCGACTGCTAACCCACGCACACAAATCACTCTACGACATCGGACCAGAATGCCTCAACTCACGACTGTCTTTCTACACCCCGTCCCGCCACCTACGTTCCTCCAGCCAAGCCCTCGCCACTGTACCTCGCATCAACAAGACCACCATGGGAGGCAGATCCTTCTCATACCTGGCCGCTAAGACTTGGAACTCACTCCCCGCTTACCTTCGCCTCACCCAGAACCACCTAGCATTCAGAAAGCAACTTAAAACGTGGATATTTGACAAATAATCCTCCCCTCCTCTTTAAGCGCCTTGGGACCCTCTGGGTATGTAGTGCGCTATATAAATTCTCTGACTTGACTTGACTTGACTTGTTTACAACAACTATTTCCCACTGGAATAGGTGGATGCTATGATGAACACCCCATACACATACCAGCAGCTGAATATCAGTCAGCCATATTATATTCTGACAATCCTATATTTCGATAGTGTATTCCATACATTTTCCACGTTTTATTTGAGTGACGTGTCTGGATTTTCATATGCTGTAAACCACATACTGAAGATAGGAGTTCACCTATTAACCTCTTCCATGCTCGTGACGGAACTGTTCCATCATGAGCCACGGGTGGGCTGTGCTGGTGACGGAACAGTTCCGTCACGGCCCTGCCGCCGCGCCTGCCCGGCGCTAATTACGCGCCTGCGCTGACGTTCTAAAGAACGGGCGGGCCGTGACGGAACCGTTCCGTCACAAGCACAGCTCACCCGCAAGCCGTGACGGAGCGGTTTCGTCACAAGCACGGAACCGCCGCGCGGCCGCCCCACCCCCTTAGCGCTGCGGCGGAATAGCCGCCCCAGCGAAGGGGTTAAAACTCTTTGCAAAGGAATGTGTTGCCAAAGTTCATGGCAACAATGAAAACTTGGAGTACAATCTAATTAATTTGAAGGAGTGTAAATGTGGGACCAATGAGTAATGGTATTGTTGCCATGGAGAACTGAAATTTATGCTGAGAAACCTAAGTATACCAACATGATTTGTGACACTGACTTGTGCAGAGTACAAATGACTTGCTTATATTTCTGAGAAGCAAACATTAAGTACATCAATGTGAAGACAGCAGGAGAACTTTGGTCTTTGGATCCTGCTGTTTGTAGATATTTCAACCACAGGTTTCAAGTCATGCTGACTTTTATCTGTAACAAAACAAATCCTCTTGGTAAAATAACTGATTTATTTTGGTGTAAACAGTACTAAGCAAGAGGTGCTCTGCATATTCACATGCTGTTATGGATAGAAGATGCACTGACATTTGGAACAGACAGTAATGAGTCTGTACTCTCTTTCATAGAACAGTATGTGACATGCGCCGTCCCAGTGAACAATGATAAAACAGGCCTCAAACAGGTTTTGCACTTTCAAAAACATAGATGTGGAAAGTACTGCTATCAAAAATACAGATGTATAGGAACAGTTTACACAAGATGTTATTTTGGATTTCCATGACCTGTCATTTCCCAAAGAAGAGTGAACAGCTTTTTATTTGCAGTCAGACATTCACTGACACAAAAATCACCAAAAAAACACATACAACCTCAGAAGAACTGAGGTCTACAATTATGATAAAGATTATAACATGGTTGTGCTCGGCCAGTTTGTTATTGAAGTCAAGGTGAATCGTTTGGCTAAAGATGGGCCTAGCAAGCATGCTGAAGTCTTTCCCGGAAATTCAGTACCTAGCAGAGTTTGACCGGAAAAGTAGAGACATAGTGAAATCTATAATTTTAGATACGTACTTTCCAGGAAGGAGTCCACATCTAAAAGCATGTGCATTTATGATGTACTTCAACAATACAGATACAGAAGTAATGTCAGAAAACAGAGAAGAAGAGAAATATGCAGTAGATGGATGTGATGGTTGTTTGGTCAGACAGGCAAAGGGAAATCTAATTGACCACAGAAAATTAAGGCACTCATTTACAATATGTTGGCCTAGGGCAGTGCCAAGAGCCTTCTTGCTGTTCTGCCCTACGTCAAAAGAAAAGGGCAGGAATGCACCATATCTATGGGATACTGTGCATCCCTGTACTCTTCGACAGTGCTGGCACACAAAGGCTGCCAGGCACCATTACAGGCCCCTTTGCTCTGTGTTGAAATCAGGTTGTTTTCCTGGGGAAGGGACACCTCTCTTCACAAAATCAACCCTTACGCCATCCCTGTGGAGGTGTAGGTTTATGACACATTTTCAGGTTTAGAGCAAGTTGTAAATCTGGGAATGTGTCAAATGCCATGGGTGTTACATGGGAACATCCACCTTAATGGCCATTGCATGTCTCCCCATCAGCGTGTGAAGCAATGCAGTGACTTGGGCTAGGTTGCCTCACACCATATCTATGAGGCCATGAAAAGCCACGCTGGGTTGCTTTATGTGGACTTGTAGATATTGGTAAGACCAGTGCACTGCCAGAACGTCATGAAAAGTGACATACTGGCAGCATACATGGCTTGTAAATATGCCTCTAAGTTGCCAAACTCCAGACAAAAGAAAGTTTTTCTAATCTGCCCTTCTACAGCTCTTTAAGCCTTGAGTCGCTAAATTGGAATTACTTGGAGACAATGTGGCCCATTAGGATGGCAAGTGGACTTCTGTCCGCCCGTCACCCTAGCAGTGCTGGGACCGGCAGCCAGTGGTGCGGCCGTCCTGCACCGGCGATTAGGATGCCACCGCAATGGTGGCATCCTCCCTTCTCAGCATAGTGGCGGGGGTGCCCTGCATTGTGGCGTGCGGCGCTCACAGCACCGCCCGCCACAATGCTGGGAATGCACTGCGTGCATTGTCATGCATAAGGTAACAGGCACCGCAAGGTGCCTGCCACCATGTCCATGGCAATGTAGGGGGTACCATAGGTACCCCCCATTGTGCACCCCCACCCCCATTACCCTGGGGACCCGCAACAGGCCCCCATAAGAGATTTCCGCATGCCCGTTGCTGCCACGGAAAGGCATGATTCTGCACCCATGCCAATATGGATGGCGATGTCTAGCAGACACCGTCACCATATTAAACCATTTTCTGCCCGGTTGACTTGTCGAAGGTATGGCATATGTGGCATTGTTTTGAGTAACAATGTTCTCCCGTTTGTATTAAACCCTTTTCTGCCCGGTTGACTTGTCGAAGGTATGGCATATGTGGCATTGTTTTGAGTAACAACATTCTCCAGTTTGTATTAAACCCTTTTCTGCCCGGTTGACTTGTCGACCAGGCGGCAACACGGTGGACGTTCTTCCCGCCTGCCGCGGTACTCCCCCATACTAATATGGTGGTGTGAAATGGGTGGCAGGCGGGGAAGGATATAGGGCGGATCGCCACCGCTATGCGGGCGTTGGTGATCCGCCCTACATCCTAATGGGCCCCTATGAGTGCTAGGAAGATTCTGTCAATGCTGTGAAAGACAATATTCAGTGATCAGTTTTTTCAAACTATTTGCCAATGTTAAATGATGAGATTAAATGCTGTTGAGATAGCTGAGGAGAGAGTTCACAATGCAAGCAAAGGTCTGTACCACTCACTCAAGATCCTCTTGGACAACCAATTTTTGAAAATGAACCTGCTATAGCCATTAATTATGTTAAAAGTGCAATGGAACAAGCAAGACAGGAAAGTTTTGATGTGGAACACTTAGTTGGACAACTGAACTATTAATCCAAAGAAATTAATATGGAGGTTAAAGTGAAAATATAGCAATGATTACTTTATGAAAAGTAACAGTCATTTAAGCCCACAGTATTATATGACAGTGGTCAGGCTAAACACAGGGAAAAGCTTTTTAAGTACATTTCCTGCCTCTTACCTAGGGAGGACTACAGAATCAAATGTATTGTGTGTAGTAACAACAGTAACTGGATTAGCTGCGCACAATATTAAATGAATTACTTTACATCGACTACTTGAATCTATGACAAAATATCAACTACAAAAATATCTACCTACCAAAATATCGCAAGAAGAACATCGATGACAATAATATCGAGATCCTATCTCTAACAAGGTAAGTACAAAAATGTCTAAAAAAATATATTGATGTCAAAAATATAGTTTTTTAGAAAATATTTTTTTATTTTAATAAAAAAAATGTAATATTAACAAAATTATACTTATACATGTAATAAACATAGTTAAAAATATATTATAATATTTAAAATTAATAAATAATGTAATAAAAACTAATAATAATAAAGATATAATACATAGTATATACTTCATTAATAATAACTCAAATAATTATTTTAATAATTTATAAATGAATGAAAATATAATAAATTACAAATACATTTATATACATAAAATAATAATATAAATACCAATTAACAACAACGTAAAACTAATAAAAAAATTAAATACATTTTGGATAGCGTACGGGTAAAAATTACTATTCCCACTCCAGAGAGTGCAACAGTAGGGAAAGTGTTGAATAGCGATGGGGTAACAATTATTATTCCCACTCCAGAGAGTGCAACAGTAGGGAAAGTGTTGGATAGCGCAGGGGTAAAAATTACTATTCCCACTCCACAGAGTGCAACAGTAGGGAAAGTGTTGGATAGCGTAGGGGTAACAATTACTATTCCCACTCCAGAGAGTGCAACAGTAGGGAAAGTGTTGGATAGCGTAGGGGTAAAAATTACTATTCCCACTCCAGAGAGTGCAACAGTAGGGAAAGTGTTGGATAGCGTAGGGGTAAAAATTACAATTCCCACTCCAGAGAGTGCAACAGTAAGGAAAGTGTTGGATGGCGTAGGGGGTAACAATTACTATTCCAACTCCAGAGAGTGCAACAGTAGGGAAAGTGTTGGATAGCGTAGGGGTAACAATTACTATTCCCACTCCGGAGAGTGCAACATTAGGGAAAGTGTTGGGTAGCGTAGGGGTAAAAATTACTATTCCCACTCCAGAGAGTGCAACAGTAGGGAAAGTGTTGGATAGCGTAGAGGTAAAAAATTACTATTCTCACTCTGGAGAGTGCAACAGTAGGGAAAGTGTTGGATAGCGAAGGGGTAAAAATTACTATTCCCATTCCAGAGAGTGCAACAGTAGGGAAAGTGTTGGATAGCGTAAGGGTAAAAATTACTATTCCCACTCCAGAGAGTGCAACAGTAGGGAAAGTGTTGGATAGCGCAGAGGTAAAAATTACTATTCCCACTCCAGAGAGTGCAACAGTAGGGAAAGTGTTGGATAGCGTAGAGATAAAAATTACTATTCCCACTCCGGAGACTGCCACAGTAGAGAATGTGTTGGCTAGCGTAGAGGTAAAAATTACTATTCCCACTCTGGTGAGTGCAACAGTAGGGAAAGTGTTGGATAGCGTAGGGGTAACAATTACTATTCCAACTCCAGAGAGTGCAACAATAGGGAAAGTGTTGGATAGCGTAGAGGTAAAAGTTACTATTCCCACTCTGGAGAGTGCAACAGTAGGGAAAGTGTTGGATAGCGTAGGGATAACAATAACTATTCCAACCCCAGAGAGTGCAACAGTAGGGAAAGTGTTGGATAGCGTAGAGGTAAAAATTACTATTCTCACTCTGGAGAGTGCAACAGTAGGGAAAGTGTTGGGTAGCATAGGGGTAACAATAACTATTCCAACCCCAGAGAGTGCAACAGTAGGGAAAGTGTTGGATAGCGTAGAGGTAAAAATTACTATTCCCACTCTGGAGAGTGCAACAGTAGGGAAAGTGTTGGGTAGCGTAGGGGTAACAATTACTATTGCAAATCCAGAGAGTGCAACAGTAGGGAAAGTGTTGGATAGCGTAGGGGTAAAAATTACTATTCCCACTCCAGAGAGTGCAACAGTAGGGAAAGTGTTGGATAGCGTAGAGGTAAAAATTACTATTCCGACTCCAGAGAGTGCAACAGTAGGGAACGTGTTGGATAGCGTAGAGATAAAAATTACTATTCCCACTCCGGAGAGTGCAACAGTAGAGAAAGTGTTGGATAGCGTAGAGGTAAAAATTACTATTCCCACTCTGGAGAGTGCAACAGTAGGGAAAGTGTTGGATAGCGTAGGGTTAACAATTACTATTCCAACTCCGGAGAGTGCAACAATAGGGAAAGTGTTGGATAGCGTAGGGGTAACAATTACTATTCCAACTCCAGAGAGTGCAACAGTAGGGAAAGTGTTGGATAGCGTAGGGGTAAAAATTACTATTCCCACTCCGGAGAGTGCAACAGTAGAGAAAGTGTTGGATAGCGTAGAGGTAAAAATTACTATTCCCACTCTGGAGAGTGCAACAGTAGGGAAAGTGTTGGATAGCGTAGGGGTAACAATTACTATTGCAACTCCAGAGAGTGCAACAGTAGGGAAAGTGTTAGATAGCGTAGGGGTAACAATAACTATTCCAACTCCAGAGAGTGCAACAGTAGGGAAAATGTTGGATAGCGTAGGGGTAAAAATAACAAACTTATAAATATTTGTATGTTTTTAAATAATAAAAATATTAACTATTAAATAAATATAAACCATTTACAAATACCAATACATACATTAGCAAAATATTTTTTACCAAAAAAATTAATAAATAATACCATATAATAATATTTAATTACCAATTAATAATTAATTAACAATTATATATTTAACAAAACAATTAATTAAAGAACATTATTACTTAATTACATTTAAATTACTTCCCACCCTATTCCCCTATAAACCCACAACCCGCTACAGAACATAATTATCAATTAATCAATTAATTAAAATTAATTACCAATTAATTAAAAATAATTATCAATTAATTCAAATTAATGTATAATTCTTACTAATTAATAATTCATTTAACATAATTAAATTACTTTCGACCCTATCCCCCTATACACCCACAACCCGCTACAGAACATATTTATCAATTAATCAATTAATTAAAAATAATTACCAATTAATTAAAAATAATTACCAATTAATTAAAATTAATTTATAATTCCTACTAATTAATAATTAATTTAACATAATTAAATTACTTCCCACCCTATTCCCCTATAAACCCACAACCCGCTACAGAACATACTAATCAATTATTAAATTAATTAAAATTAGTTACCAATTAATTAAAATTAATTTATAATTCCTACTAATTAATAATTAATTTAACATAGTTAAATTACTTCCCACCCTATTCCCCTATAAACCCACAACCCGCTACAGTACTAAAATACACATTTTAATTAAATTACATAAAAATAAATTAAAAACATAATAAATACATAATAATATACACAAAAATAATTTAAAAATCGATATTAGTAACATCGAAATTATTAACATTGATATTACTGACATCGATATTTCAAACTTCGATATTACTAATATCGATATTAAATCTATCGATATTACTTACCTTCTATATTATGTACCTTCGATATTTAAACTTCGATATAATTGTATATCGATATTTAAATATTGATATTTTGTCTGCATACCCGACTACTTATGCCACCTGTTAAACATGACAATATATTTGAATAGCAGAAGTTATCCGGTAAAGCTTGTCATGAAGTCTCAAGAGTACTAAAGAAACTGAAGCTTTTAATCTTCGAAGAGTTGACCATGGTTTCAAACCTAATGCTTGCCTATGTACACTTGAAAATACATCAGATTTTAAAAACAGAGTATCACGAGCTGTTGGGAGAAATGTAATTATTTGTCTTTGGTGACCTACCCCCACCAAAGGAAAACCTGTTTTCAAGACCCCGCTCCATGAAAAAACTCAGATTTATTTAGAAAGTATTGGCACTGTATATCTTTGGCTAAACTTCCAATACAAAGAACTACATAAAAATATGTGTCAAGCACCGTGGAATATGGAAATATACTGAAAGACATTCGAATAAGAGTTCTGACAAAGGAGGAGAAATATTCCTTAGAAGCCATTTATCAAGAAAATATTTACCTCTAAGAACACAGCAGCAGAGATAACATTCAATTTCATTACAGAAGGGAAATCCATAGTCTGTTTAATACCTACACTTCAATGGTGCTCCAATTTTAACGAAGAATTACTAAAGCTGAAGAAATAACACATTTTGGAAACTACAGTTATCTACAAAATGGAACATCAGGGGTTGATAGTACTGGTAAGTGGAAAATCACAAGCAAAATTGGATTAATTGGAGAAATCCGTATGCAGGACTGCAGGGTTAGAAACGAGATTAAGTGTATGCAGAAACTAGGGAGTAATTTGGCGGCGTAATTTTTAATGTTGAGGAAGGATTAGTAATTGGTGCTATGGGTAAAGTGATTGATTTCACAAAAAATTCCAAATAGCGATGACGTTGAATACTTAGCCCTAACATTTGATCAGATTGATGGCGTGAAGCAGCTTGGCTGATGTGAGCTACGTTTTTAGCTTGTAAAGGATTTATATGTCCAGCGGCAGAAGTTCCCACTGTGTCTAGCGTACTCTGTAATTATCCATCAATCTCAAGTTTTAAGTGAGGACTCGGCTTTTATCAATAATGGTAGTACTGTATTTGAGGAAGGTATGGCATATGTGGCATTGTTTTGAGTAACAACATTATCCGGTTTGTTTTTGGTTGATTTTGATGATGTGAAAGTTAGTGCTGATGCAAGTTGTGTCAAACAGTACGATCTGTTAAGAAGTGTATATGCGTATACGCTCTTCATTTAATACAGTATCCCATTTATGAAAGGTGTATAATCAGTCCAAAGTGCCTTCTCACAAAGTGATCTATGGATGTTACTGAAAAGAAGAAAAAACAGGAGAACAAAGAAGGTGTTAAGAAGAAAAAACTAGAGAATGGAGAAGATATTGTAGGTTACCAGTCGTCAAGCACTTCTGGTGTCAGCTACTATGCAAATGTAGTTCTCAATGAACTTCTTATAAATGCAATTGAACAGAAACCACAGAAGAGATTATGTTCTGCGTTGTGTGGTTTGCTGCAACGTTTACATAGAGGCAGGATTGTAGTACATTGTGCTTCAGTTGTTCGGGATCTAGAAGACATATGTAATGGATCAGTTACTATTTACTCAGAACAGTAAACAAGATGCAAAAGAGTTTATAATCGATTATCCTTGAAGTTTTAGAAGAAGAAGAAATCAGTACTGATGACTTATTTGAAGTCACTTACTCATGGAACCATGAGTGTGAAGATTTCACTTTTACATCTACCACTCAAACACATTCTGAGCAATTTCTGTACTTAACACTACCAGATTTTAAAACTGTGTCTTTTGACAGATTGTTCAACAAAGCTAACCAAAATATGACCAACCCAAATGGTAACTCAGATATTATGCATGTATAAAGAAGTGGAAAATACTTTAAAATAAAGTAACAACAATGCAGAGCAGATGGCTTTAAATTAGAAACCTACATTACAAACTTCAAAGCAGGACAGATATCAATTTATGGAAAAACCTATACTACTATGGCTATCATCTTTCATGAAGGCCTTAATGCAACATCAGGGCAGTATACGGTCTATTTTAAAAGTGAAACTCGATGGACGGAATGCACTGAGAGCAACCTTAAATTCAAACAAAACTGCCTTTCATAGTCTCACATTCTTACCTCTGGATTCTTTGGCCCATCCCCCCACATGCAGCCAACCTAACTCTGTGAGAAGGACCCCCCGATGCATAGCGAGCCCCACACTGTGCTCAGTTTTTAGCCATGCATGCCTAGAGGTTGGCTGCAGGCCTTGGCCAGGGGCTCTGCCCTGTAGCCAACCACGTTACAAGCTGGAAACCCCACTCTGCATTAAGGCACCAACAGGAAGCCAACCCTACACTGTACATGGTTTTTAGCCATGTGTGGCAAGAGGTTGGTTCTAGGGTCTGGCCTGCAGCTAAGCTCTACGGTCCACCCCCCACAGGCAGCCTTCACCTGTACACGCAAGAGGTTGGCCTCAGAGCCTGGCTGCATCTAAGCTCTATGGTCATCCCCCCAACAGGCTGCCAACCCCACACTGCGTGAAGGCTCCCCTGCAGGCAGAAAACCATAAACACAGTACAGTAGTGTAATGTGCAGTGTTGTAGTCTGGAGTCGCTTACAATGGAATAGCATAGATGTAGAGGCATAAGGTGGAGTGGAGTAGCTTGGCATACAGTGTAGTAGCATACAGTGGAGTGGTGTACAGTAAAATAGTGTTGACTGTTACTGGCGTACAGTGTAGTGATGCAGAGTTGATTGGCATATAGTGGAATGGTGTAGAGCAGAGTGGCATAGAGTGGAGTGTCATACAGTGGAAAAGCATAGAATGTAGTAAGGTACAGTGGATTGGCGTGGATTGGGGTGGCATAAAGTGTGGTGTCATAGAATGGAGTGATGCACAATGTAATAGCGTAGAATGGATTGTTATAGAGGGGATTGTTGTATAGTGGAGTGGCATACAGTGGAGTGGTGCAAAGTGCAGTGGCGTATAAAGAATAGCATACAGTGCAGTGGAGTACACTGAAATGGAGTACAGGGGAGCGGCAAAGAGTGTAGTAGCATACATTGTAGTATTGTGGAGTGGAGTTGCTTAGAGTGTAATAGTGCACAGTGATATAGCATAGAGTGGAAGAGCGTAGAGTATAAGTGTACATTTGAGTGGCATAAAATGAATTAGTGTACAGTGTAATAGCGTACAGTTGAGTGGTGTAGAATGGAGTAGCATACAGTGGAGTGGGGTACAGTGGATTAGCAGAGTGGAGTATAGTTTCATATAGTCAAGTGACATACAGTGGAGTGGCATAGAGTGTAATACCGTAGAGTGGAGTAGCATAGAGTAGACTGGCATACAGTGGAGTGTGGTAATTGAAACAGACGTACTGTGAACATGTGTTAACAGATGTAGATGTAGTGTGGCAGGAAATAGTCATCTTTGGTAGTATGTGTGAATAGTGTAAGTAGCATTAAAGTTATACTTTTTAAAATACTTAGTTATATATTGTGCCACTGTGTACCGCAGTACATGCTCTTCATAAGACAGTACACGATTGACTAATTGCTGAGTTTACTATGAGTAGCTTTCGGAACATTTTGTCTGCATTCTTAGTTTTGCGGTGTTCTGGGTTAGGGCCTTAGATCTAGGTATTTAGTAGTTTTTTTTGTTGTTCCCCACCTATTACCACATTATTAAAGTGTTAATAGGTGGAGTACTGTATTTATAATTTTCTATATATATTTCCAGCAGTTTAGGGAGAACTGCACACTTAACAACAACAAAAAACATTTTTAAGAAATGGGGTACTTTGTAGGTATTAATGCTCTACTCTGTAGACTTTTTATTGTAGATTTAAATATGTAAAAAATGGAAAATTCACTGTAGTGCTCTATATTTGCAAAATAGGGGGTACCGCAAAGTACTTTAATTTTTTTTTACATATTTAATTTATTTACATTTTTATTGTACCGTGGTACTTCCGAGGCAGTACAGTGGTACGCCGAACATTTTTCTAAAAATATAGAAATGTATACATATTTTTCCCCTACCTAATACTACTTTAACAAAGTGGTAATAGGTAGGAGAAAAATACCAAACCTAATACTTACCCACATCCAAGGGCGATATGCAAAGCACTGGCTAAAAACAGCATGGCTGCACTGGCTAAAAACAGCATGGCTGCCTTTAACTTTTGTAATCCATATGCTAAAAAGTCTTATATATGTCGTAGCAATGAAGGACAAATCAAATCCATATGACACAGTGAAATACAAAAAAAAAAAAAAAAACACAATGACCAACACTTACTTGAAAAAACTAATTTTTTATCTATATTACTTTATTATGAAGACTAGTCACGAGGACCAAATGAGAAACCAAAAACACAATCACAGTAGATATAAGTGCAATGTGTCCTCAGTGTCACAGCCACAGCATGCATGGTATACATCTAATTAAAAAGATGCCCAAAGATTTTGTCACAGTAACAGACAAATCCAAAGTTTCCCAAAAGGTTTTATAGAGAGGTGACAATGAACAGCTATCTTGTTTGTCTGTTACAATAATCGGTTAACTATATTTCAATCCCTGGTATGGATAAAGAATTCTCATCAAGACTTCAGTTATGCAGGGATAGCCATAAGACAAGAAGGTTCTGAGGTACCATGCAAACAGTGTGCATGTTTGCCGGTTAGAACAATAAAAGGATAATGTATACCTTACTCTCTGAGAGTCAAAAGAGTAAGGTGTGTCGGCGTCCTGAACAAATTAGACTAGACGTGGCCAAAATCTCCTGTTCCCTGGGAGGCCAGGATGAGGAAAAAGCACATGACGTGAGGTTCGTTTTTGGGTCTGCTGAGGGAACATTTTCCAACAGCACTCAATCGGCTTCAGCAGGCCAAAATTCGCATTGGCCAGAGAATCCTCCCAAGATGCATATATGTGTAAGACAGGATGTGTATGGGGATGCTGGGGTCTTCAAGACGCACCCTTGGCAGACCCGAGAACAATCCACATACAGTGGGCTTGCTCCTCATCCAGGCATCCCATGCAACAGGAGATTTTAGCTGCGTCCAGTCCAATTTATTCAGGAAGCCGACATACCTTACTCTTTGGTATCTTACCCCCACCCCCTAGTCCTATAAATGTGTTTTTTGCATTCAAAGGAAATTTGTAACTCCATACTCCTGAAGGGTGTACCTTCTGAATAGATGGTTGAAGTACCAAAATTCGGACAATAACCCTTACACCACTACCTATAGCATATTACGAAATGGGACCACGATCTATCTCAAATCCTTCTTTTTGAATGAGGCTGGTAACTTCCTTTGCTCAAAGTCGATAGTCTACTGTGGTTCTAGACCTATCTTTTACTTAGGTGTCTCCAACATGACATTGTCTGGATTACGGTACTTAAATGACACAAGCTATACACATTGAAATTTCCCAAACATGAAACGTAAGCCTTGTGTGGGTCTGCCATTCAGAATAAAAAGCACACCAGGCCACATTCCTTCAGACCTGTCTTCAACAATATATGGATCATAGTTTAAGAAATTAAGGAAGTCAAAAAGGGGACAACAAAGTTTGGGCTCAAAGTAGGAGAATATTAAAGAAAACGCTACCCTGCATCAAGCCAATAGATGGGAAAAACACAAACTAAGCTGTGATGAATGGAGCCACATGGGTATTAGCTGGGACTTGATTCCACTGGAGAGGAATTCTATCCTTGTACTAAGGCAAAAATAAAATTTACAGCATCTTTTGGGAAGCTTTTGCTGGCCCTACCTGCACTAGATTCATTTTGAAGCAAGTTGAGATGAAAGAGAAAAATGTCTAATAAAAAATGATGTTCACCCAAAAACAGAGGAACAAGTAATGTAATTGCTGCAGTGCAAATATTAAAAATAAATATCCTTGGAATTCATATCAAAGAGACATGTTTTCTAAGAGCCTCATTGCGAGCTGGGATACAGAAACTAAGACTATTATGAGGGCGTGCATTTTGTTGGTGGTCAGAAAGATCAACTGCCATGGCACTGCCAAAGGGATTATGCTGTTCCTTTCCGACTGTATTTTTCATGGCGGGTAACCCGCCGTGAAAAGGCAGGCAGAAAAGACGTTTGGAGGCCTGTGTCGGGCCTACCTTCCCCCCGGCCCTCTGATATGGGCACTGGGGGGCACCTATGGTGCTCGCTCCATATCCCCCTCCACAATGTGGCAGGCACCACATGGTGCCTGCCACATAGTGCAGTGAGATGTCAGGTTTCACTATTTTGCATTGCGGCATGTACTACAGCCAGCAGCACCCACCGCAATGCAAAATATAGGCATTGCAACTGCCGTGGTGGTGAGCGCGTTGTAATGGCTCCTACGGGACCACCAACAATGGTCCGTCCCATTTCCAAAACATGTCGGGCAGACGCAAGTCAGCTCACCATCATAATCAGCCCCAAAGTTTGCTGACTGGCAGATATCCAACTGACAGAAAGTTCTCTCCCTTGGCTATCTGCTCCACCAAGGTGCAGAGATGTGGATCTTCCATGTCTTTTTGAATTTCCTCAGTGGAAAAAATGTCGCAGAAAGCTTGTTTGGCTTTGATGGTGTCCTGAACAACTGGGGAAACACCACTGAGATATCTCATAGTGTTAGGGAGACTGAATGTATGGAAACCAGCAATATGTAATCACTTTAGGTTTATATTCTCAGTGTCGTATACGATTTTGTAAATTCCACCAACAAAGTTGAGCATTAATGGATTTTCCATTAGGATTTTTTCTTTGAGTTGGCCCATTCAGTCATGATTTTAGTCACTTTGGGCCAGACGTAGGAAGGCTGTTACCGGTCGGAAACGGCCTAAATCGGCCGTTACCAACCAGTAATACCTCTGTAAATGCAAATGTGTGCATTTACCCGAGTGCCATGTGGCAGACACACATGCCCTTAGGGCATTTATGTATGCCACATGTGGACACCAGCACTATTCAGGGGTGCAACAGGGTGTCAAAGTGCACCCTGCCACCCTTGTCTCTTTCCCTATTTTACTGAATCAGTATTTACTGATTCGGTATTGACATTCATTCCTATGGGCCTCCAGGCCCATAGGAATGAATGGCAATTACCGAATCAGTAAATACCGATTCGGTAAATACCGAATCGAATCGGTAAAATCCGATATTTAAGAATAGGTAAATAGTATTTACCTACATCTGGCTCTTTGACTTAGAAATCGTTGGCACTCTTACAGAAAAATACAGAAATATCAATTGTTACTCTGCCAATATTTTCATTAAGGAAAATCTGCCACAATGACAGACAACATTTCCATCTGCAGCAATCTAAACCAGGCCCTTATCTACTGTGTGGGTGCTACGATCCCACCACAACATGGTGGGTGTTAACTAATCGAGCAAATGCAGTTGTAGACACTCTGCTAAGCACTACATCTGACTCTTCTCTTGTAGGAATACAGAACAAAACAAATTACAAATATGTTTCCTATTTAACATTAAAAACAAAACTACTCCATCTGCTTCACACAGTAGCACCAGCTATGACTCACATCTACAATCTTCTGGTCCTCTGCATTCTTCTACGCGCACAAGACATTTGGGCTCAGATCCAGGACAGCCATGGGTTTTTAGAACTTCTCTAATGCCAATGCCTTATAAAAAACAAAGAAAGAGACACTTAGTTATGATTCTCATGATGATTGTGGTACTTGTAGTTTTTACTCATTGTCCTTCTAAAGTGGTTCTGATGTGATTAAAGCAGCAGGCAGTACTGGTAGAAGCTTCTAAAAAGCACTGCCACATAAATTAAATTGAAGCCTTTATGCATGGGCTCCACCTCTTAATAGTGCAACACCAATCACAACACTTAACATGCAGGATTATAGCAATGCATACTGCTCTAATGTGGTAGAATTTGTCAATTAGAGGCTATTCTCCTCAATGATGGTTTTAGACTCTTTGCAATCTGGAGTGCAGCCATCATATGTTACAGATGCTCAGTAATGATATACCAGGCCACCTGTGTCAATAATTCTTTCTCCTTATAAAAATATAATAGACAGATCAAACAAATGTGTTTTACAGATGCTCAGAGTCTAAAGTATTTTGCTAATTTCACATAAAGATCCAGAGTGCTGGAAATCCTTAGACTGTGGAAGGGTTCTTCAGCATTGGACAAATGAGGTCTAGGCTGACAAACTACTCCTGACTTTAATGAAATTGAGTTAGCACCTTTTGAATGTAGAATCCATCTGTTTATAGACACCCTTGTTTTGTGAACATTGTTGTCAAAGTAAAAGAGGGATACCTGTCCTATCCTGACGTAGCAGGTTTGCTTGAATGTAAAAAGAGTTCAATGAATCAGGGGAGATCGGGAAAACACATAAAATAATTTCTGTAATTATTCTAGGGAAAAGCATCTCCCATGGTTTTTCCCAATAGCAGGCAAAATGCAAACTCTGAACACTGGGTGCTGTTCTGTGAAGAGAACAGGTTCGTTTAAGGGAAGCCACAAGTTTCTAACACAGGCAAAGGAATTTATTGACTCAGCTCACACTTATATTGATTACAATGTAATCTGCTTTCACATTTTTCTAGCTCTATACATCGAAAGCTACTGGGAGAATAATGTTATAAAGACATACATTCCCATCTTGGGCAATAAAGTGGAGAGAGTTGATACTACCTTTCCCACCACTTGATTAGGCAAATTATTGCATTGAGATTGTCTAATTGGACTTGGTCAACATTACCGATAATGACAGGAAAAAAGGATTGAAGGCCTTCAGCATTAGATCTTTAGTCCAATTGTCTTCACAGAGAGTGCCCAAAAAGGAATCCATGGTCAGTAAAGTATACATTGAAGAAAGGAGTCTGAAATAAAGCTTATTTCAAAAGGTTGGACTGCAGAGCCCAAAAAAGAATACCCCAACATATAGCAATGAATTCTAGTATTTTTATTTTGTGGCTTGAGAGACTGAGTTCACTTCTGGTCAAGGTAGCTTGGGAAAACTTGCATTCAAGGTTCGGTTCAAGGACGCCTCCTAGGTGAAAGAGACCATTTCACAGTAGAGCCTAATAATTAGCCCCATCAAAGTCAGATGAAAAGTTTGAAAAGAGTTCTACTGCTATTTTTAAAGGATATTACCGCCACAGAGGTGAAAATGCTAGGACTACTTTGTAGGTCTTTAACAGTCTTATAAACTCAAATCTCTGTGATGGGAGTTATTGAGATTTTTAGAGGATTATCAAAAATACTAGCTTGTAAAGGGTGTTGCAGAGTACAAGAAGATTTTTTGGCATGGAGCAAGAATTAGTATTTGCTGAGTAAAAACAGAAGGGTAAACACACTGATTGTGTTAATCTCCAATTGTAATTCTCGGGAACTGGTGATATGCTCTATGAAATATGCATCCTGGACATCTAAACACATTATACACTCGAATTCTCTGAACAAACACCATAATGTGAGTAAGAGTGAAATGGTGGAAACGATCATCCAAGAAAAATTGATGCATATTACAGAGATCTCAAATCAGCTCTTAATGAAAATAATGTAGCCAGAGTAAGACCCTCAAGCCCATTTCTTTCTCGTGAACAGCACAGTTAAACCTAGCTTCACCTATGCCTTGTGCAATTTTGAAGTACATGAAGGACTTAAAGAATGTTCATACAAAATGTTTCCTTGAAAATATTTGGTATATACTATTCAAGTGTGTTTTGAAAACATTAATTGAAAAAGAAGAACAAACTTCTTGATGAAATGGAAGACTGCTCCAGGAAGATCACCATAGTGCACCCCTAACAAGAATTCACCCTAACTTATTGGAAGAGTCTCAAGGGAAACAAGCATTTGCAATGCAAAAGTTCTTGCATTTGTAAAAGTTTGATCTATTGGCATTGCTACAAATAATGCAACGCCAATAGTGCAAACATTTAGTAATGTGAGACCTATTGCTTTGCAAATGCCCTAAATTTTCGGCGACACAGTTGTTTTTCGGATGCCAGTCCTATTAAATTTCTGTTAATTTGGTACAAATCCCACTTTTTAGAAGATTGAATACGCTTGTGCTTAGTAGATAAAAAGTAATCTTTGATCTGCACCATTCTCTCGCTCTTTCTCGTGACTGGCCCAGCCTGGGAATGGGAAGACCTTTTAGGCACACTGTAAAAGGAATACACTTTTTTTAACAAGGCTGCAATGATTTTTCTGCATTATATTTTACTGTTTTCCAAATTTGCACTACAAGAATTTACTGATTGGAGGTGCTTACTGCATGTGTTGCAGTTAAAATATGAGAATATATGGAAAATTCATAATACAGGCTCCTGTAGTTGCATGTAAATTCCTGATGTTTACTTTTTCATCTAATTTGAAATGGGAAGGAACAAAGGCAAAAGGCCTTTCATAGGGGCATCCCTCTCTGTACTGTTAAGAGTCGGGATATTCTGAAAAGCCTCAAGATGTCAACTCACCTTTGTGCAGTTGAACGCACAAGTGAGAAACCTGTAGTAAACGAGGGAGCGGCTAGTTGTGGAGGATCAGAGTAGGGACATTCCACCCTCCCACCCAGGCTGTGTTTCAATACATCTGATGGCAATGAAGTTGAACCTTCTTATTACACTGGTGAGCTTCACATGGTGGACGTCTTCTGCCCTTCCATCTGCGGGACAGGGATTGAACACAGACTTCAATTAGAGAAGGAAGCAGTTGGGGGTTGTGTGTCACATAGCTAATGGAGCTCAAACAGGTGTGCTCTCAAAAGAGAAAACATGACTGCAATTATCAACACTTCTTGGAAAGTGCATTAGTTGTGACTGGTTTGGCAATGTGGTCTGTGTGAAGATTCTTTTCTGAAATTTGGAAGTGATTGTCCAAGACAACAGTCACTCGCTGTGAATTGGTATCCAGAAGGCAACTTCTACTGGCCTAAGTAAATCCTTCAAGGATCAGACGAGACTGGCTACCGGGAAGATGCAAGCAAGTGGCATCCCACAGGTACTCTGAAGTTTGGAAGCTGTGTACTGTGCCTCTCTGTACAAGGCTATTGACTTATCCAGTCACTCCAGACAGACTTAAAGTAAAAGGCAGCCTGCAGCTGGAAATTGTGCTGTGCTCCTGGAGATGAAGGGAGCCTTCAGTGGGCACTTGTTAGTAACAGGCAAACACTTCCTTTGACTATTTTTGTAGAATGGGTAAGTGCAAATTGGAATAGCTATTCTAAAATTATGAGGTGACCGATTCAATCTTTTTAGTTTTGGTCTTATTTTAAACATAAAATACTTTTTAGGTTTATTACATTTACATCGGAGTTTTACAGTGATTGATTCCAGTGTTAAGTTGGAACTGCAAACACTTAAGGGGAATTCCCTAAGAAGCCTTCTGTCTTGGTCTCAGCAAAGCTATTTTACCTGTCTAGGAGCTATTTTTGCAGTCATGGGATAATTTGCCCCAACAAGCAATTTAGTTTCCTACAACCACATGTGCATAGTGCCTCTTACGCTTTACCCTCACTCAGATTTGACTTGTCCCATCACCTTATCAAGTACATAAGGTGGCTGGGCAAACTCCAAAAATGGATGGAAGATAAATCTTACTGTCAAGCTTAAGCACAATTGGTTTGCATACTCATGCAGAATGAAACTACAGCACTAAATGTGCAACTGAAGTTACAAAGGTAACTGTGTGCCAAATTTACGTTTAATTTTCCCTGTGTTTTTGATTACTAAAATACAGATTTAAGTGACTAAATGCCTTACTGCATTTAGGTCTTTCTGCACCCTAAGGTCATGAGCACTTCAGAGTCCTATTTCTATACCTGTGCAGACCTCAGATCCGGTTCAGGATAATCTGTTAACCTCCTTTCAGAGGTAAACAATCCCAGGTTCCATAACTGGTAACTCTATAGCTCAAGGAATCTCTCATCTTGGTTGCTGTAGTCCTGTAGTCTATCTGTTATTATAATGTGCTATACAAACACAAGATGCAGACATTGCATGCTAACTGGAGACTTGTTTTGAGGTCGTTGGGGCTGTCCTGCAGGAGTCCCCAATTCAGGCGTCTCAGGGAGAACTCCCTGCTCTCCAGCCCATTAGGATTCCAGATATGCACACGCATGAAGCGGCTGCAGCCGTTTCTGCAGTGCTTAGGCGGATAGCCCTTCTCCAACCATTAATCACAAACATGACATCACTTGAGATGGCAGAGGTGGACCAGAAATCATCCCACAAGACGGGTCCCTGAGGTAATTAAGCTTAGGATGTCTACATAAAAAAGGCTGGAACAAGGAGACCGATGTAGAGAACGTTCCACGTCTACAACTTCTCCCCCTCTCTAAAAATCCATCACCACCTACAAGTGTCACAATCGTGTAAAAAAGAACGTGTACCCTTATTAATACTAAACTCTCAAATGTCCACATGAAGGCAGTTCTGCCCTCTCTTACCCCCCTCCCCCCAATGTACTACGACTGAACACAGTATACAGGCTGGCAATACCAGAGCAGACAACTTCTGCCATGTTATCAGTAGCACGTTTTCAGTTCTGCATTCTGGTACTTGTACTTTCAGGTTTCGCGTGACCACTGTGGACGCAAGTCTCAGCAAGCAAACTAGAGCTTAAAACACAAAACTACTGAAAGGGGTTGCTGACAGTCTCAGAATGCTTCAGATGGAACGTGGCCTAGCAGTACTGGCTGGACTGTCCCTTTTGTGGCGGCTGAATTGCATATGGTTGAGTCTGATTTCAAACAGTCGAGACTGTAAAATAGATGGCTTGAAATATGTCCAGAGCATTCACTCGTGGTCCACATTAATTCATCATTTCCACTCATCATTATTTTTCCTATCATAAGGACACTCAGCAAGCTGGCAAATGGCGATTTTTACCAGGAAACAAAATATATTCATTGCGCAGTGATGACATTATAGAGAACCTTCCCGCTGACCATCGCCACTTTGTCTTCAGCATCTTTGGACCAAGAAAAGGGACAGATCGCTGTTCTAGTTGAGCAATTCCATATAAAACGTCGATGAGTTGTCAAAATGCCCAATTCTACTGGCATGCACTCTTTAAAATCACCAGACATGTTTTTAAATATTGGAATGGAGCGCCCTCGTACACGCACGCTACTCGTCCCTGGGCGCCACGCACCGGGTACCACCCACGTTTATACAGCAGCAGCACAACTACTTTGAAAAGTGTAAACAATGGGACTGGCCCCTTCCCGAATCCAATCCATCACCATCTGCTAATCCCTGTCATAGTCCTTTTCCCAGGTCTTTCATCCTTTTTTCACCCTCTGTGTATGTGTTGAGTGAACATAAGGCACACATTACCTAGCTTCAGGCTGCGGCACGTGAAGTTTTCCAGAGGACACAGGTGAGCAGCCAAGTGTGCACCAGAGGACAGTACTAATGGGCCCCAAGAGTGCAGGAGACAAGCACAGCGGTTCTGGTAGGTGGTCCGGCAGTGAATTTGTGCAAGTCCTCGTGCATATTTCCATGTGCACGTGTACGCTGGTGAACACTAATCTCACATGACGGCTCCCGCATGCACTGCACCGGCTGTGGGTGCACAGACAGTTTCACAGACCTTCCATAAAGCGTCACGTCATTGGGCGTGCATTTCTGCATGACTTGTAAAGCTGGCAGTATTATGCGACATAGAGCAGTGGGAGCGGCAGTCTCCACCGAGAGAACCGATAAGGGGCTGGCTCCCAGCCCGCTGCTGCTGGCCCAACAATAGGTGCACAAACTCCAATTGTAACACGAAGAATACCTCCTCTCTGGGTATTTAGCCGCATTGACTGACTAGCACGGAAAGGAGAACAAGACAGGCAGATCGGACAAGAAGCAGAGAAGACATCAGCGGTTCTTTCTTTTAGTTGCTTTCCTGTGAAATGCATCCACAAAGAGAATAATCCTGCGAGCAGTGCGCGCGTGCCACAGCGAGCCATGTGGTTTCAATTATCGCACCCGTGTCTGGGCACGATAATTGAAACAACATGATGGACGGCGCTCGTTACAGACACCAATAGGCCATGGGCAGAGCATTGCGCCCACCTTTGGCCAATTGCCTGCTGTCTTTTATAAAAAGACGCATGCAAAGGCCAGTAGCCTGGGCCAAAAGGAAAAGCACAAGTACAAGCGTTTGTGATTCCTAGGTCAGTTTCTAAAACCCCTCCAGGAGGTCTCTGCGCTGCACACTGTAACACAGGCGCGAGACCTAAAAAATGAGAGTGCTCAAAAGCTTAGCTGCTGTAAATTGCAAAAATGTACTGCATCGAAATACTGGATCTATTAATCTATCCTTGTGTATGCACTCAAGAGTGTCTATTCATGCCGACAGAGAAATTCATAGCTCTGCTCAGCTAAATGTGTTCATATGGGCTTTGTTTGTAAACAGTACAAGTCTTCTTCTTCTCCTGCCAACAATCAGAAACAGAGTGCTGCAGCATTTACATGGGAAACTGCTGATTCTGTAAATTGGATGCAGTCATAACTGAGACTGCTTTAACCCATTTATAAGTAAGGCTTGTGTTATGGTCCCCTTTCTTACCTTGGCTCTTCAATGTCTTAGTCTTACTATCTTGAACTCTAGACAGAAGAAGGGCTGAAGGACTGAGTTCTTTCCTTTTCCAAAACCTGTACAATAAGTGACAAGTGAGTGGAAATATTTTTCAGAATGGAAATGTTGTCGCTCATCTTCAGGATTAATATCAGCATCCATAATTGTTTCTGTGCTAGAAGGATGCTTTTGTTCTTCCCCAAAGTGAGAAATTACTGGTATAGATAAGGGTTTTGGTGAGCTGACAACACTGACTGGTACACGGTTTGGTATTGGCACAGGAATTGGATGTTTTCAGTTCAGTTCATAAACTTTATTTTGGTTCATAAAAAAAAACATAAAAGTTAGACATTACATAAAATTAGGCAGGTGACAATAACACATTATAAAAACAAAGACTTGATATGCTTTGAAAGCCCTGGCCACAACAATTAGTTCACTATTAAAATGAGAAAAGATAATTATTATTATTATTTGTTTAAAACACTAAAAACGGTCCATGATTAATTCTTAATATGTACTGGCTACATGATTTATTAAGAAATGTAAGAAGATTAAATCACTCATAAAGAAAAAAGAAAATTTACATAAGTGATAGGAAATTTCTACATATTAAGAGGAAATCTGAAGCATGAGTGGTTCCATAAACCTTGCGTTGTTCCATCTTGTCACCCACACCCATCTCAAGAATTTGGCAGCTCCAACCACTATCGTCCCTTCTACAGAAGATTTTAAAATTCTGAATGCCTCTCGGCTGGATCTAGTACCCATATTGGCACAAATGGGTTTAAGTCATGTATGTCTGGGTATGGTGTATGCATGACAGACTAAAAAGACATGAGTCACTGTCTCATTAACATCGGGACAAAAGGGACAAACACTAGACTTTGCTGTACACCATTTAGAGGTGAAAGAATGTAGCGGCAAAGAACCTACCCTGAACTGGTGGAATAATTTCCTGTCCCGGGTAGATGTAATAAGATCCCAGTAACCCTCCAGTTTGGTTTCGTGTTTTATTTCTATAAAAGCCTTTGTCAGAGATCCATGTGAACATGATGAAAACCGCTTCATTCTTACCTGATTCCAATATGCTGCCTTCAGCTCTGCCTTACTAGGAAAAACACTACCCATTGGAGTAACCCACAAGTGTTCCAAACCTATTTCCAGTAACACACTTTTTATGGCTCCAAACCACAGAATTTTATGATTAATATCAAGGTCCCTCACCTCTAGGACCGCCTGGGCGTAATGGGCAAGTTCAGGGGTAACCCAGATCCGTCTCCAGTAAGCTAAGAGCCTGTATCTGGCCACGTCCCTGATCTTTTGACAACCCAGGTCCAGAAGGAGAGGAACTGTAGGAGTGTATTGGGGGAGACCAATAAGGGACCTCAGAAATTTATTCTGGCCCAACACTAGGTTTTCCAGATTGGCATGGCCCCACAGCTCAACCCCATATAGAATTGATGCACCAATTTTGATGTTATATAACTGGAGAACTGGGGCTTTTGGTTTGGTATGTGAGCGTTTGTGTTCCCTAAGCAAAACTCCTGAGAGTTGGGCATGTTTTGCTAAAAGGAAATCTAATTGTGCTTTCCAATTTAGTTTCCTGTCGATGAAAACCCCCAGACATGAAAATGTCTCTGTTTGTTCAAGTGACCCATCTTTTTTTGAGTTGTGAAAGACCATGTACTTGGTTTTGTCAAGGTTTACAATTAGGTCGTGGTCTGCACAAAATTCTTCGAATCTAGTTAGGGCACGTTGAAGACCCTGCCTAGTTTTCGACAATATGAGGGTGTCGTCAGCGAACATTAAAAGGGGGGTCTTATTTCCAGATAAACATGGGGCTTCTGTGGGATAAGCTTTACAATAGTTTACAACCCGATTAATGTAGATGGAGAAGAGAGTTGGTGCGAGAACGCATCCCTGGCGCACTCCCTTCTCCACCGGGAACTTTGCATTTGTCCGACCTGCCGGGTCCCACCTAACCTGGGCATAATTACCAGTGTGTAATTTAACCACGAGAGCCATAAGCTCTAGCTGTAAGCCCACTTTCAACAGGGTAGACCACAGCTTTGGGCGCAGAACCAAATCGAACTGTCATGACTGCTGGCTCCTCAGGATCGGAACGATGCTCAAATGGGGTCCACCTCCTGACGTCCCTGCACTCTGGTTAGCTATAAGCATACAGAGCACAAAAGCAGTCAAGCGAGGGATAGGTAAGGGTAGGAGCAGCAGTGGAAGGGACAATGTAACAAAAGAAGGCAAACATTTATACATGCAATCTTCTTTCTATCCTCCTGTACTGTCCCACTGATATAAAACAGTACCTGGTAATTATTCAGGAGATGACCCTTCCCTCATCTGAGATACTTCTCACATGAAACACGGTTGACCTATGATATAAAACAACAACCGGTATAAACTTGGGGAATCATACATTCAACACAGTATTCAATAAGTCACCCAAATACCATACATACCAAACATTCCCTCACAAAGATCCTTTATAATTTCTGGTCTTTTTTGCATCTCAGTTTCCAAGGTGAATAATGACTTCCACCACGAGGCTCCAAAACAAATGTAATCATAACCGTGGCCAAAGCTTCACTACCTTAATGTCTCCGGGTGGAGAAATGCCCCGCTAGGCTTTGAAACCATTCCAGTCAAAGAAGAAAACCAAAAATAGCCTTACCGGCAGACGTACGATTTCACAGTAATGACTCACTGTTTTCTCCGATATGAACAATGCAACATCCGGGTGCTGGATAGACAAGATCAAACTTGGGAGGGGGCAATCCTGCATCTCCCAGTTAAATAGTTCCCCAAAGTTAACACACCCAGGCACCAATACCTGATATGGCTAGGACGGAGCAAATCCAGCGTCTCCCAGCCCTTCTCTCAGGTACAACTAAATACCACCCAGCCGAGTGAACACCCCGGCTATTTCTAGTGAGGGCGCGGAGGGGGCAATCCTGCGTCTCCCAACACCTCACACCAGAACCCAAAGCAAGACTAAACTACACGATGCCAAGGACGTTCATGCTCCGCCGAGCATCCACGCAGCTTCACTCCGCAACGGCAATGTCAGAACAGGCAACGTGGGTGGTAATAGAGAAATCCAAAAGTAGCTCCGCGGGAAAAGGGCGTCCGCTGACCTGCAGACAACTCCAAGGACAAAATCACATGCGAGGACCTCTGTCTCTCGCTTTGCTAAATGCCTTCCTGGTCCTCCCCCCTAACGCTAAGCATTATGGGAGATGTAGTCTTCCCCGTTATTTTGAAATTCAGCAGGCACGTACGTCAGACCCTGACAATGCGCCCCCCTCCCCAGTGCCTCCTAGCACCAGGCTTCCCCGGGTTACGGGCGTAAAACAGTTGGACCTTCCGCAGGGCATGAACCCCCGCACTCAGTTCCCATGAATCATCCTCAGGCTGGTATCCCTTCCAAGAGATAAGGAACCACAACTTTCCTTGATGATACCTGGAGTCCAGAATGTGGCGAACCTCATATTCCTTCTGACCATCCTTCAGAATAGGAGGAACGGTTTTGCACAGCGCTGAACCAGCGGGTTTAAGCAGACTGCAGTGGAACACAGGATGTATTCTCATAGAAGCAGGTAGCTTGAGTTTGTACGCCACCAGATTGACTTTTCGGAAGATGACATAGGGACCAATGTAGCGTGGATGGAATATACTACGGTAGCGGAAACGGATATTCTTCATCGACAGCCAGACCTTGTCGCCCACTCTATACTGAGGACCATCCTGTCGATGTTTATCGGCCCACTTCTTGTAGGAAGTCTTTGCCTGGACCAGCGTTTTTTTAATCCGCCTGTGTGTTGTCAGAAGAGCCTTCACGTGTGCTACTACTGTGGGATGATTGTGCACCTCTCTCGGTACTATCAAGGGCAGAGTGTTTGCGTGAAAACCGGTGTTGGCCTTGAATGGAGTTTCTCCTATGGAGCTGTGCCAGGCGTTATTGTAGGACAGTTACCCAAGGCATAACAGGGAGACCCAAGATTGATTTGCTTCCTCAGAATAAGACCTCAGGTATTTTTTGAGCGTTTGGTTAAGCCGCTCGGTCTGCCCGTCAGTTTGCGGATGGAAACTGGTGGATAAGGCGTCTTCCACCCGGAGGGCTTTGCACCACATGTGCCAAAATCTCGTCACAAACTGCAGACCTCGGTCCGAGACGATTACCCTTGGTATTCCATGGATCCTCACCACATGAGTTAATAACAGCTGGGCAGTTTGGCTGGCCATAGGCAAATTCTTGCAAGGGATAAAATGTCCCATTTTTGTTAAACTGTCAACCACCACCATGATGGCATTGCACCCTTGATCTGTTGGAAGACCAACTATGAAGTCCACACTGATCGTGTGCCATGGACGGGATGGAGTGGGTAATGGCATGAGTTTTCCTTGACTTTTGGATTGATCACCTTTCGCACGGGCGCAGGTGTCACATTGATTGATCCAGCTTTCTACATCTCTCGACATGTTTTCCCACCAGAAATGGCGCTTCAGTAGATGCAGCGTTTTCTTGTTTCCTGGATGCCCTGCAAGCACATTGTTATGGCACCAATTGAACACCTTCAACCGAAGGGGGTGTGTGGGCAAATACAACTTCCCCTCATGCAGAGGTATTCCGTGTTTGATAACTCGGAGTCTGTTCTTTCCCGCCCATGCTTGCCACTGAGCCTGGCTCCGATCACTATGGACTTGCTCTATGAATTGATCTGCAGTAACCGAGCACACTACTCTCTCAGGGGCTATGATGGCTCGTTGCATCTCCTGTTGTGGTACAGAGTGTACCCCTTGCCGAGAGAGGGAATCTGCCTTCCTGTTTTCTGACCCTGGACGGAAGGTAACTATGAAGTTGTACTCTGCAAAAAACAACGTCCACCTCATTTGTCGGTGTGATAGGTGGCGTGCGGTCTTCATGAACTGCAAGTTCCTATGATCAGAATACACAGTTATGGGATGTTGCGTTCCCCAGAGATAATGCCTCCACTCCTGGAACGCCCTTTTGATGGCCAACAGCTCTTTCTCAGATATTGTATAGTTGGTTTCGGCAAGGTTTAGTTTCTTAGACAGAAAGGCAACAGGATGAAGTTGCCCCATTTCCTTGTCTCTCTGTGATAAGACGGCCCCCACCGCTGAATCAGAAGCATCCGCCTCCACTACAAAAGGTAGGTCCAATTGACGGTGTCTCAGAATCGGGGCAGTGATGAAAGCCTTTTTCAGATGCTCAAATGCCTCCATGGCCTCGGGATTCCACCTAAATGGTACCCCCTTCCTCAGCAGTTTGGTAATTGGGGAGGCCAACAGGGAGAACTGAGAGATGTATCTCCTATAATAGTTAGAGAAAACAAGGAAACATTACACATCTTTCATCATTAAGGCACTGGCCATGATTGAACAGCCTCTATCTTTCTTTCAGCCATACGGAAACCCCTAGGAGTCAGAATAACTCCTAAAAATTCCACTATTGCCACGCTAAATTCGCATTTGCTGAGTTTACAATAGAGGCTGTTCTTCAGCAGTTTTTTCAGGATCAGGATGACATGGCTGACGTGCTGAGCTCTGGATACAGAATAAACCAGGATGTCATCGATGTATACTATGACAAACTGGTCTATATACTCCTTCAGCACGTCATTGAGGAAGTATTGGAATGCCGCCGGGGCGTTACACAACTCGAACGGCATAACCAAGTATTCGAACAGGCCGTATCGGGTTTTGAATGCCGTCTTCCACTCATCCCCATCGCAAATCCAAACCAAGTGATAGGCGACACGGAGGTCCAACCGTGTATAGATATTGGCCTCCCTCACTTGATCCAAGAAGACGGGGATGAGTGCAAGTGGGTAACGATTCCTAATCGTTTGTTTGTTCAGCTGGCGGTAGTCAATGCATGTGCGCAGCTCGCCATTGGCTTTCGCCGTAAAAAACAGAAGCGAGGCTGCTGGAGACCTGGATTGTTGAATAAACCTGATTGCGCTAAAGTGTGCCAAATACTCCTGTAAGTGTTTTGTTTCAGGCTCCGATAAGGCATACAACCTACAGGATGGGACTATTGCTCCATCAATCAGATCTATGCGGCAGTCGTACTCACGATGAGGTGGGAGCACCTCTGCCCTGATTTCGCTGAACACCTCTGTGTAGTCTTCATAAACCGTTGGCATTACCGTTTCTATTTAGACTGCCATAGCTATGTGCAGAATCTGAGCTAATGCTAGCGTGTGTGATGGAAATGTTGTCATGCATGTGTTCTGACATTCATCAGAAAGGAAGCTAACGGATTTAAGCCTCCAATCAATCGATGGGCTGTATAGTCCTAACCATGGTATCCCCAGAATGATCTCGTATTGGGGGGCTTCGATTATGTTTAACACTATGTTTTCCACATGATCGACTGGGCTACCTTTTAGAATTAACTCAACCTCTTCAGTGCGTTCTCTTATGGGACCTGATTTCAATGGGGTGCCGTCCACTACCAGCACTGTCTCCGGGTAAGTACGTTGGGTATGGGTCAGTGTTTAAGCATTATCAAATGTAATGCAGTGATGGAGGCGGGATACAGGTAGGGATACGCCATCGGCGATCCGTTTTTCATCTAGATCAAACTCCGAGGTCTGGTGAAACCCTCTTTTTGCTCCCTATGGTAGCTTTAGTGGTTGATGAATCATTTGCAATTGCGTAATACGTTTTATCGTTTCTCTAGCAAGCTGGCTTTATCGTTTCTCTAGCGAGCTGGCATTCCCACGACCGCCAGACACGCTAGATGTTCCATATGTTACTAACCTCTGCAAACCCTCTTTATGCTCCCTACACGAGCTTTAATGGATGATGAATCATTTGTAATTACGGTATGTGTTTTATCGTTTCTCTAGCAAGCTGGCATTCCCACGACCGCCAGACACGCTAGGTGAGTTCCCATGGATGTTGAGTCATTCAGTATGGCCGTATGAGCTCTAACGTCCCTCTAAGCGAGCTGGCAGTTTGATGACCCCTTGACACGCTTTGTGATCAGGGAATAATCCCACCTTATCCAGTCAATGCCTCTTGTCTAGGTTTGATATGACCCGTTTTGATTAAGTGCACCTCTTGACTGCGAAACATGGCCTTCAGAGACTGCTTTATATTTTCATAACTATGAGAGTATAATGGCAATTGATGCACGCTTTTTCAATTTTCCCCCCATTCCAGATCCACCATCAGGGCCTGACTATCCTAGCGACCCGTACAGGCGGATTGATAACGCCCCCATGGAAATAATAATATTTCAGACGACATTCAGAAGAACCAGGAGATTGATACCCGGTTCCATCCAGACCCCACCTCAGTAAGTCTCCCTTATTCAACACCAACGCATCCACTAGGACAACAATTATATGTCCTAGAGCCTAAATATGGACCCTCTTTTAGATTTTTTCGGACCAACCGAGCAATGGAGGAACTAGTGCAAAGTCCAATACAGACGGTCATTGAGAGGCCGTTCTTCAATGTAGGTATCATGCTCTTCGATACCCCTCGTTAATGCTTAAAAGTTCACCTTAGACTGTCAGACTATGACACTGTAAACATGTTTTTAATTTTAGGTGCTCCTATATAACTTCGTCCTGATGAAGGCTCCAGAATGAGGCGTAAATAGCCCTTTAATCCAGCGGAGTCGAAACGTAGACTGACTACACTACTGTCTCACATTATAGGATCCAAGTATTTTGAGATATCCATCCTATATGTAAAGAGACATAGGGAACTATGGATCGTATTAGACTGTAAAGGTCTTTTCCTAACGATTTTGTGATTGTGTTATTGTCACACCTCCTTTACCCAGTCCCACACTTGCCTTATCACCCCCATCCTACCCTAACACTTCTTTCTTCTTCACTGAGAGCGCGTTCAAATTTTAATATGAGATAGATAACTTTGATTTACTTATGCATCTTGGCATTACCTAAAGTGAATTGTTTGAAAAACTGACTTGATTCATTCTTTTAAAACAATGAAATTGCTTTGTTGATTCTCCAGAAAAAAAAATGTTGTCTATTAAATATGAAATGTGATATAGCATTGTGGTGAGCTTTTGAAATTTGTGTTTTTGGCTAGTTTTGTTACATTTGATAATGCTTAAACACTGACCCATACCCAACGTACTTACTCTCAGACCCAGGTCAGGCAGTTTTCAGGGTATATTCCATTGAAACTCAACACTCTCTGTGCAAGAGCTGTCTTGCAAGGGTTTTTTCTATAGTTTGTATTTATTAATTAGATTCTATATTGAGGGTAGTATAATGAATGAACATGAAACCCTCTCTTACACTGAGGAATATATAAAAGGTCTTATTGGGGAAGACACAGGGGCAACTTTCCTAACACCTAACAGCACCAATGTTGACTTCTCTTTGACTGAGAAAATCAACAAATTGGAACGGCTCGAAAAGAAGCTGGTTCGTACCAAATTACATGGGCATCTCCTCACGGGATACCTAAGGGCAAACATCATACCTACAGGACTGCAAGTCCGCAACGAACCGGCCATCTTTGTGGACAACCCTAAATTCAAGGAAGGGTTCAGCTTCGTGGCAAACAATTGTTCACGCCATCGGATGGTGCTTGGGGTGGAGACGGTACGCAAACAAGTGGAACAACTCAACAAGGAGATCAGCGATCTGAAACAAGAAATAGCAAACCATACAGCCTTTTCCAGTGCCAAAGAGACTCTAGAACGCATGCAAAAAACCGTAAAGGATTTTGACGTGGAAACACAGAGCAAGACATTGGATAAGCTGGCAAAGGATATACAATACTACAACAAAAATAAACCTACCCGTACCTGCAAGAAGACTACTTTAAGCAGGATAATCAAGGGTGTTTCTTCTATAGAGGAAGAGGTGGATACCGAGGAGGAAGGAGATTCACAAATTTTTCCGATTTGTCCTACAGCGGCGGTAGCAATACTGAACAGGCAGGACCCAGTGGTGGCTATCAATACCAGGACCAATGGTATCAGTCCCCCCAAGACCGCACAATCAGACAAAACCAAACTTTTTAGAGGATACCACCTGGAGACCCCCGAGAGGCAGAGGAGGAGCATGGAACAGGCACCCGACCAGAGGACAGAACCCACAGAACTGGGACGACGGGAGACAACAGGTCCAGAACAGCAAACAAGCGAGGTTTCAGCAGATGAATCATGGCGAAATCAGCAGGAGTAGGAAAACATACAGGTGGTAGGACAAAGCAACCCCATCCTGAATTTATCAAGTCACGATTTATCCATGGATGAAGTCAAAGTCCTAAGTAAAGGGCTGTCCTTCGTACCTACTTCACATGTGAATAGGTTCAATATTAAGGCTGAACTGGCTAGATTCCTCCGGAAGATCAGACTGAGAAACTTCTTCCTACATAAAACAACATCAAGTACATCTTCTTTTACTGGACTTTGACCACCTTCAACATTTATGCCTAACATGACATCAGTTTCCCACAGGGTTCTCACCTATGAGAGTTTAGTACTGAGGGACGTGTTGAAGACCTGTGACACAAGACCCTTTGTAAGACACAATATCTCACAAGGAGAATGCACAGCCCTTGACTCCCTAAGAAACAACAAATCTGTAGTTATAAAACCAGCAGACAACCATTTACACTCATACATTGCAGGCCACAGCTTTTGCCCTTTCCCCCTATCTTCTGTGAGTTTCTCATGCCTCTCTTTGTGTTCATTTGACTTGATCTTGAGGAGATTTGTGCTTATTGATTTATTTGTCATCTGTAGTATTGTTTAGCACTGCAGCCCCCGAATGTAATCAGGGGTGTAGCTCTGGGAGGGATGTTTGGGTGTTGCACCCCTCTGTAATGCATGATCCACTTGGTAGTCAGGTTTAGAGATTCTCTGTGGCTCCGGAACTACTTTTGTTATGTTTCCCTTCTCCTTCGTAGCACTAGAGGCACAGTGGCTATCCCATCTAAATGTTTGAACCTTGCAAGTCAAACTGTCCCTCCCTCCCAGACCATACACATAGCAGTGCAGGAGAAAAGAAAGAAAATAATTAACTCACATTAAGACCTGCTAGCCATATTGTGAAAATAAGTTAAGCTATTCACCACATGGACCTTAAGGTGGGACAAATTCACAGAAAATAATTAATAAATATATAGTTTGAAATGTATAATCTCGCATGCATGTAGATTTATTTATTTTCAGAACTCACAAATGTTTTTCAGTTTACACTTTGAATGGCGCCCCAGTCACAAGGTTCCAGGTGTACTACTTGAAAAAAAATATGAATTCTATTTTTGCACAAGCAAGCATAGCCACTCATGTTTTTTTACTTACAAACAAATCAGAGGAAGTGTAATTTCACTTGAGGACTTTTCTCCACAATTAAATATTTTCCCACGGGGGGAAACCTTTCCAAAGCTCCCTCCAGTTTTGTGTGTGCTCCCTTACCCTTTCCTCTCAGGAAATTGATTTACCCATTCCATTGACACAAGGAAAGCTGCAATCCTTTTCAGCATGGGAAGGGAGTTGGAGAGGAGTTTATAAACACTGAGAAACAAGTAAGTGTGTGGGTGTTTACTGACTCACAGAGCATGTGTACCATGTAACTCTCATTTACTGCCCCTGAACAAACTTGGTCGTGGATTACCTGACACAAAAATCTTTTGGCGAGCGTAGCCCTATACTTGCGCAAAACAAATTGATCTGAATAAAAAAAAAGTGGATTTTCACTCATAAATATGGCTTTTTCAGTTTGTAAATCTGACTTGCGTGCACAAATAAAATTTAGAATAAAATCGATTCTCTTATTTTTAAATCTGGTTTGCAATCAGACCACATGCCCCTTTTACCAGACCACATGCACTCAGTACAGTTGATTATGATGCACCTTACATCTGAGTGACCAAACACATTCAAGCATGCAAGCACACATAGACACACACACACAGGTTACTGTGTAATATGGGTCTATACTGCCACTGAGGGCTTCTGTTGACATTTATAAACCAGAAGACTAAATTACATGATTTATTCATTCATGGGGACACATTTGGCGGACAATGGACCGCTGCTGCTGAGACACGTAGCTCCTCCCCTCCCTCTTTTCCCACACGCAGCTTCTGGCCGTTCTCAGCCTGCGGGAGCCACGAGTAAGCCGGATTGTGGATCATCTATGGCGTCTTCTGTGGCATCCTGAGTGTAATGAAATGGAATCTTTTGCACCCTGGCTGCGTGGGGGTAGCGGTGCGAGACGCAATTCTATAATGCAAATACAACACCAAAACGGAAGTTTGCCCCACTGAGGCTTAAGGACCACCAGGACATGGAATCCTGTGGCCTGCTACGGACTGCTCGAGAAGGTGAAAAGGCATGTCAGGTACAACATATAACGTATTGGAGGCATTGGAGGCAGTGAAGTAGCCTAGTGCTGGTGTCATGAGGTAGCCATGATAGCCCTTGTATTGACATTAACTTGATATTTGTTAGAAGCGAGTGATAAGGGGAATGGTGATGCCCTTTCTTTTTTTCTTCTTGGCTTGCTCCCTCCTTATGAGAGCCAGGAGGCACGTGGGTCAGGGTACTCAGGGTGTGTGCCAGGCATGTTCTAGCAGCAGCAGTTCGTTGCAAAGCGGACTTCAGCAAAATTAAGTACCCTGCAGCTGAGAGCCAGGAACATATAGTATGCACCAGATGGTTCAAAGAGGATTAAGAGCAAGAGTTATAGCCGAGGCTCCTACCCCCCGCACTGACTTTAAAAATAATGAGAGAAGCAGCGCAAGACCATGTATTGGCAGCTAAGAGAGGAAGAGCCATTCAGAAAAAAGGCGAAGCAATGAGTACAACATGTGAGTGGGCACGCTCACTTCAGTCTCTTCAGGGTCCTCACCAAAAACTGTCGCCAGTACCACCAGCACCGTTGTTGCTAGGACAGATTGGAAAACAGAAACTTTGGTCTCAGGAAGGGTAGCAGATATGGAAACTCCATGACCCATTAACATACATTGAGAGAATAATGGTGGGGGGAGTGAGGCCTCGGCCCTGCAAAATCCCCTAGGAGTAGTAGCTGAGTTGGAGTCCGCAATATCAGAATATGCAAATCCTCTGAAAGACTATCCTCTGTTTGTAAAGAACTGCAAGGGTGCCCGGCCAGTCATCAAATTGCCCTTGGTGGATCAGGTTTCTCCTGGGGTACCAGTTCAAACAAACTTGGGTATGCTGGTTGTAAGCACCATGGTACAGGATTGCCAGGATGGTCAGGATGGCCAGGCTCCACGAGAAAGAAACCCAGAGGAGTCTATAAAGGCAGCTTCGGGAGAAGGTGCTGACATGTTGCAGGAGCAAGTGACATCGGGGGATCCTGGGCTTCCCTCTCCCTCACTATCCAGCGGTCTCCAGCGGAAATTTGGTTCAGATTCATCTATCCAGCAGAGAGGCACAGCATAACTTTAGCTGCCGTAGGAAGTACTACTATGCCCAATCTTCAATGGTTTTGACAGATACAATTCATAACCTTTTCAAAACTATTGTGGGAGAAATACATAACTGCAAGTCTTTAAAGGCCCAGGAATTATCCCTATTACATCGGAGATTGGACAAAATCGAGACTATGGGACAGCAAATACCAGAACGTTTCAAAGAACTAGAGCAACGCGTATCAGATATTGAGAATCACTCTCTGATAAGTGACACATATATTGCCTCTCTTCAGATCAGGCTACAGGCCTCACAGTTAAAGCTGTACGATATGGAAAACCATGAAAGATGATCAAATTTATGATTTACACGGATACCAGAGGATAGTGAACGTCTAAATGGCCAACCCGACCCTCTAGCCTACATAGAGTAATTAATCAGAGACCATATACTTGATAAAGCACCATAGGACCTTACTATAATGAAAGTCCACAGAGTCCCCTTTCAGAGACCTTCGGGGCCAAGTATCCGAGGACAATGATCGTGAATTTTTCAGATTACCGGATTAGAGAGGATATCGTAACCAATGCGATTCAAAAAAGAGACATTTTTTTACCAGACGGAGCCAGAGTGAGAGTGTTTACAGATACATCAGCATCTGCAGCACACAGAGAGAGGGACTTTGTTGGTATGATGGGTCAGTTTAAGAGTGCAGGAGCACAGGTATCTATTGCCCAGCAAGCTAAGCTGAAAGTTTTATGGTAAGGAAAGTTCCTTTCAGAATTTGGGGATTACAGAAAGTAATTTAAACATGAAATAAATCCCATAGCCAGGGCCCTGTACTTTAAGCACTTTAGGCACTTTGTGATGCTCTTGTGTTCACTTTACCTTTGTGCACTTTATGAGGATAGCTTGCTTGTGGAGGTCATTCATATGCTGCTACCATTTTTTTGTGTTTAAGGATTACCTTTCTCTCTGAGGGTAACTGTATTAGCACTTTACGCATTTGATGAACAGAATTCACTTTTTTAGATAAGTCTTCATGGCCCTAATTAGGGGATGGCCCTGCAAAATTCTAAATGTAAACATTAATGAGTTGTAAATGTTATCAGTTCCTTGTTTACATTCTTTTTGGCTTCTCATCCTGCGCTTTTTCTTTTTAAGGCATACCTTTTTAGGCAGCCTTTTGTGGCTGATATTGCTCTTTTTTCTTTCTTTCCTGCTTTCTTTCTTTTTTCTTTACACTGAAGGAGGGGGGTAGGTAGATCAGCAGCACTTGGCACCAAGTCATAGTGCCAGTTAAGGGGGGTGGGTTAGCCTGTTAGGTGAGAGCAGTGACGGTGGACGGCTCACCGTGGCTTTCAGGGGAGGGTGGGGTCATGGGGGTGGGAGGGGTAGCATAAGGGAAAAAAGAAATCCATTTCCAAAACTCAGATACATCCATTTATTATCAATAAACTCATTTTTGGTTAGGCCTAGGATAGGGTTATTGAGTGACGCTGTACTTTTCCAGTACACTTGGTCTATTTTGCTAAGTGGTTCGGACTATATCCTGCCGTCTGCTAATGGCTAAAAAGGAAATTCTGAAAGTGGTTTCCTTCAATGTTAATGGTCTTAACAATAAAAAGGAAATGGGGGCCATTGAGTCGTGGATAAGGACAGAAAACCCAGCTGTCATTTTAATCCAAGAGACTCATATACAGGTTGGGAAACAAGTAGATTTTCCAATGTTCAGGTCCTGGGCAGTCTATTGGGGTTTGTTTCTCCTGCTCCTCGGCATCTCTTCAGGGCATGGCGATCTTCTTGGGTCGAAAACATCAGGCTGAGGTGGTCAATTCTGTGAGTGATCAGAGCAGAAGGTGGTGCTGGGCTACCTGTAATCTCGGGAATAGATTTCTAACTTTTGCCAGCATATATGCCCCAACAGAGAATAATCCTGCTTTTTGGGTAAATTTTGTACTTCCTCACGCATTGATTTTTTTCTCATCTCTAGGGGACTGTCTTTTAGCTAGCAGAGAAACCTTCCGAATGGATTTTCAGATCATGCTATGGTCATTTTGGAATTAGAGTTAGGTAAATATATTATGAAGTCTAAATGATGGTTGTGAAATAGGAAATACCTTTTAGAAGAAAGTTGGGTGCTTCTTGTCAAAACGGAGATAAAGGAGTTTCTTGAGAGAAATCATGGCCCAGCACCACCTCACGTGGTTTGGGACTTGCTTAAAGCATATGTACGGGGACTAGCTATTGGAAAAGATGCAGACAAATTCAGAAAAGTGGAGGAAAAGAAAAAAACAAAAGGTGCAAAGCTCTTTTGATATCTTTCTTAGTAGCCCCTCGGTTTTTAATCAACGGAAATTTGATCAGGCTAAACGGGATCTTAGCGAAAAATATTATGTTAGAAGTGAATCTTTTTCTCAACACCACAGGCAAAAGGTCTATGAAAAGAGCAGTTATACCGGGAGGCTTCTTGCTTGGCAGACCAGGGACCAGGCAGTAAGCAATCAGATAAGCGCACTGAGATGCCCTATAACTGGTCTTTGTTCTGATGACCCAGGGGCCATACGGGATATAATGTCACAACATTACAGGAATATATATGGCCAATAACAATCAATCGACAAGGCATCTTTGGGAAATTTTCTCCAGAGATATGAAATGCCCGTACTCTCAGATGTTGATAAATGAGAATGGCGGTCCTTTCTCTAAAGAAGTCCTGGGGGATGTTATTAAAACTCTCCCAAATGGCATAGCCTGTGGCCCGGGCGGTCTCTCAGCTGAATTTTTCAAAATCTTTTTGAGCGCCTTTTTGGAATATTTTTTGCTGATTGCTAACTCAATTTTAGAGGGTGGTTTAATACCATCTTCATTCAGAAAAGGGAATAGCGTCAGTTTTTTGAAAAAGGGAAAGGATTGTGGAAGACCCAAATTCTTATCTCCCTAACATACTTCTAAATTCTTATTATAAAATTATCACTAAACATTTAGCCAACTGTTTCAATACAATTGCTTCGCACCTGATCCATCCTGATCAAAATGGTTTTATTGCAGGGAGGCAGCTGGGGACTAATACGCACTGTTTGGCGGAAGCACTTGATTATTTGAAGACTCAGAAGATATCAGCTTTGGTCCTTTTATTAGACGCCAAGAAGGTATTCGACGTGGTTGTTTGGGATACCTTATTTTGTATTCTGTTAAATTTTGGTATACCTCCCAAATTACGGGGCTGATTAAGAAATAGTATTCAAATGCAGAAGCCAACATTATTATTAATGCCTCTGTGGCAGGCCAAGTCAGTGTTAAACGGGGGACTAGACAAGGCTGTCCACTGTTTCAGGTGTTTTTCGCCTTTTTTATTGAGCCTTTGCCGATAGCCATCCGGAATAGTGTTGATATTCGTCCTCCTATACCAACTATGGGAAAACTTAAATTATATGCTGACGATATCATGCTCATAATAAAGCCTGAAAAGGAGGTGCAAGCTAAAGCTTTCAAAATTTTTGAGCAATGTGTATCGCTCGGTGGATATAAAATCAATGAAAAAAAAAACAGAAATACTACAGTGTGGATGTAAGCCTTCGGGTTTACATGTTGATATCTATCCTTGTCAAAATAAAAAACTGATAAGATATATGGGTGTTTATTTCTCGCCTCAAATTTCTGAATTATATGATTTAGACTTTGCCCCGCTTTTGCAAAGAGTTCAGGACTTATTCCTTCATTGGAATTCCCATCCATTAACTATTATTGGTAGGGTCGTATTAATTAAAATGTCTGTTCTTTCGTTATTTAATTTCTTTTTTTTTTACTATCCCCTGTGTATTAACAGCCTCTTTCTTTACTAACCTCATAGATGCTATTAAACATTCCTCCCCAGTGCTGCGCTGTCCATTGGAACTAGTGCTGAATGGACGTCCAATGGTCGTGCGCAGCACTGGGGAGGTAGTGCTGCCGTCGGCCAATGCACTGAGGCAGCACTTAAGGGGTTAAATTAGAGTCCATGTTTACATCTTTTCTCTAGGTTAAGAAAGTCCCCCAAATTGCACTCAGCACTTTATATGAGGAACTGGAAAATGGTGGATTAGCTCTGGAATGGAATGGAACCGAATAAGACTAATGTTGCGCAATCTTAGCCCGGGGGGGCATCAAGGCGCATATCTACACAGAAATAGGGGCAGGAGGGCAGATAAGATAGGAGGTAGGTTTAGTAAGCCTAAGAAAAGAGCCAAGTCTTCAAGTGCTTCCGGAAAATCGACAGGGAGGGTTGGCTAGACAGTTCAGGAGGGAGACTATTCCATAGTTTCGGGGCAATGGTAGAGAAAGGTCGCCCACCCCATCTAGACTTTTTAAATCTGGGGACAGCCAGAATATTTTTCGAGGAAGACCGAAGTGTTCTATTAGGGATTTAGGGACTGATGAGGGTTTTTATGCCTTCCGAACCAGCACCAAACAGAGCTTTATGTGTAAGACAGATGATCTTAAAGGAGATTCTGGCTTGTATAGGAAGCCAGTGGAGGTCCTTCCTGGCTTGGGTTACCGATGAAAGCCTAGGTAAGTTTAGGACCATCCTGGCTGCAGCATTTTGAACAGTTTGAAGGCGATGGATGGATTTCTTATTGATTCCTCCATACAGCGCATTGCAGTAATCTAACCTGGAGGACACCAGGGCCACAGTTGACTGCTTGCTTGCCTCGGATGACAAGTATGGAGCAATCTTTTTAAGCATCCGGATGATGTTGCAGAAGGTGGATACTGTTCTATTGACCTGAAGATCAAAAGAAAGGGCTGGATCCATAAGAATCCCAAGGTTCCTGGCCGAATTGGTGGGCTGGGGGCAATTTCCCAGGGCTGGTGGCCACCAGTCTCCTGACCAGATGTCATGGCTTCCCCCAAAGATGAGAACCTCTGTCTTCTCCCCATTCTGTTGTAGGTAGTTTAGCACCATCCAATTTGATACAGCCTCCATACAAGTTCTAAATTTGGAGGCCGCTTCTGTGATGGGTAGGGTGGAGAATACGATAATCTGGGTGTCATCTGCATATGACAAGATTTGATATCCAAAAGATCGTACTACCTCGGCAAGTGGGGTTACGTAGATGTTAAATAAAAGAGGGCTCAAAGAAGAGCCCTGCAGAACCCCACATTGCACGGTCTTGGAAGGGGACAGAAAACTGCCAAGCTTTACCCTTTGATGTCTCTGCTGGAGAAAAGAGGACAGGAGGCTTAATGCACTTCCCCTCACTCCTATTACCTTCAACCGCTCGACCAAGATTGTAGGGGAAAGGGTGTCAAATGCTGCTGTGAGATCTAAAAGTACCAGCAGCGTAGTCTGTCCCCTATCAACCTCCAGGCGGATGCTGTTTGCCACGACCGTAAGTGCTGACTCGGTGCTGTGCGCAGCCCGAAACCCATGTTGAGAAATATCGATAAGACCATTTTCCTCTAGATATGTAGTCAAATGATGATTTAAATGGGTCTCCAGCATCTTGGCACAGGCCGGTAGCAAGGAAATGGGTTGGACGTTCTTTAAAACTTCTGGGTTCAGAGAAGGTTTCTTCAGGAGCGGCCTAACAACTGCCAGTTTCCATGTGGTTGGAAAGGATCCCTCGCAGATGGCCTGATTCATAACCCCTAGAAGGGGAGGAAGGACTACCTCTCTACATGCCTTCAATATTTTTAATGGGCAGGGGTCTAGAGGTGAGCTAGATTTAATAGTATCCAAAAGGATACTTAGTTCATTCTGAGCCAGGGGGGGAAAACTAGAAAGACTGACAGAATGAATCTGCTCCAGGGGTTCATTATTTAAGAGGGGTACAAATAAGGGCGACAGTTCTTTGTTAATATCCAATTCCATGTTGAGGGTTTTGAGGGATAGATAGATGTCAGAAATTTTGGAATGAAAGAAGTCTGCTATATCATCACATAGTTCCTGTGATTCCGCAATGGGGTCAATGACTCTGGGGATTGACAGAGTGTTGATGATTTTAAACAGCTCCCTTGATGTTTTTAGCGAGGTGGTGATTTTGCTGAAATAGTTCTTTTTTTCAGCGAATTTCTAACCTTACAGATTATATTTTGCATCTTTAGCACAATATATCTCAAGGTTACTCCGGAACCACAAACTGGTCTATTTATTAACTATTTCAGGAAGTTAATCTGTAAAGAGTATCAGATACCTTATCCACAAAATATCGTAAAATCTCCTAAATTAGTACGTTATAAGTGTATGCAGTGTTTTTTTTATAAACGTCAGGCCTATTTTAGAAGATATTCAATCCCCGTAATCAACTCCTCAACTCCATTATCCGATCTCATTTCACTATCCGGGATTAGAGATTCGATTGTAATTACACAAAAATGGCCCAAGGCTGGCTTTGGGAATATCTTTGATTTCTTAAGGTATGATGTATGGCTGAATATAGCGGAAATGTATGAATTAATTCTGAATGACTTGCTTCTCCTTGGGTTATATAATATTTTTAGTAAATTCTTGAGTAATCTCGATTGGGTACAGATTATCAAATGTAAAAACTTAGAGGTCCATTACGATGGTGGACGGACAAAGTCCACCCGCCATTGTAAGGGAGCCAGGGACCGACCGCCAAAGTCATGGCGGTCCCATCATGTACATTAGGATGCGCCCGCCACACTGGTGGGCGCATCGTGGCCCCGTGACATTGCGGGTGAACCGCTGGCTGCAGACCCACTCGCAGTGTAAATAGACTGCAATGCATTGCCATGCACTACATGGCAGGCACCACGTGGTGCCTGCCATGTAGTGCATGGCAATGATAGGTACCCCCTATGTGTACCCCCCAACACCCTGGGGGCCCGTTACGGGCCCCTAACAGCAAAGACCGCGAGCAACACCGCCATGAAAAGGCGAGAGATCGACTGCATGCTAATATGATTGGCGAGGTCTTGCAGACACTGCCACCATATTTTGGCAGTGTTCCACCTGATCGACGAGTCAACTGGCGGAAATGCGGCGGACGGTCTTCCCTTTCGCGGCAGACCCCCAAACCATCCTAATGTGGCAGGGGTCATTCATGTCAGGAGGGTGGGTAGATCGCCCCGCCGGGCCCGCGGAGGCGATCCCCCCATCATCCTAATGGGCCCCTTAGTATATGAATTAGTTGATCCAACTTTAGTTAAGAAACCCAGCGAATGGAAACAGCATTTAGCCTCTATCAAGGGTATAATTCTTGCAGAGATAATTAAATGGGGAAAACATGATGAGTTGGAAATCACAGCGAATATGTGGTCATTATTAAATAAACTTAACTTTAGTATGCTAAGGGGGGGCTAACTGGCGTAGGATGTTATTCTTTAGCAAATGGCTGCTTTATAGAACCCCACTTTTTCTATCTAAGGTTGATCCCAATCAATCTGGTCAGTGTTTTCATTTGTCTTAACCATCCTTCAGCCAATTGGACACACATCATATCACAGTGCCACTCGATCCAGGGGTTCTGGAATGATATGTTTTGCTATTTAGAAACCGAATGCTCAATCACAATAGAGTTGAATATTTGGCTGAAAGTGTTTGGTTATGACCCTGCTGTACATTTTCCTGACAAAGTGATCAAATTATTCGATATTGCAATGGCAGTTGCTAGACCACTCTTGCTTCAGAGATGGCAATCGGATCTTATACCAACGAAAGTTGAATGGGTTTGGAAAATGAAGCAGGTAAAAACAAGTGAAAGAGTTTATGAACTGCGAATTGAGGGGCTTAAAAAGTTTGAGAATGTTTGGGCAGCCTATTTGGATTAAAATCTTAAAAATTGAGCCTCCATTTCAGGGGGTATTTTCAGTATGTTCGAATTCTATTATCCACAGTCATATTTTTGATATAATGGCATATCCTTGGGGATTTGAATGCACTAGTGACACTTATTTGTTGGCACTGTAATGCACTATAAGGCACTGCTATGTATAGGATGAAATATTATTCATGGCACATGTCGATTTTTCCACATAATTTAATGTACCCAAGGTTAAATCAATTGCTCAGTTTGTGTTAATACTGGCAGTTAACGTTGAACTAAAATATCAGGCTTTGCATTTTTTAAAGTCATATTGATAAGATGTATAAGATGCATCTTCTCGCACATTTTAACGTATTATTCGAATATTGGCTTAAGTTAATATATTGTCTCTTCCTTAATGGTTTTATGATTTACTGTTTTTAGACTTATTTGTGGTGTTTAATGATTCTGTATTGCCCGACACACTAAATGAATTGTATGGATGTATGTATTGATATGTATTGATAACATTTTCTTTACGGATTTCAATAAAAAAAATTACAAAAAGTTAATTCATTTTAATAAACACGGATTTGGAGGATTTGAGTGTCATCCATTCAGTATTCATTGTTTGCCTGAGAATGCAGCCTTGTTCTTTAATGGTTTGCGAAATATGGGATTTTTGTGGATATAATGTGCAAATATTTAAAAAGTGTTTCATGCAACAATACGTGTTTTTATAAGTCTAATTTTATAGGCAAAGTGTAAGTAAGGAAATTAAAACACATTAGCCCAAGTGTGGATGTGGGACGGAAATACTCCGACCGCAAGCTTTCCGTCCAACATTCTTGGTTTGAATTCTGACCGCTGTATTGTGAATACAGATGTAAATACAGATTAAATCAGGGAGATCAGCCCGGTGACTTCCAATGGGTTTTCTGACATAGACGCAGCCCCTGGTTGGGGGTTAAGGGGGTATTTTTGTAAATCCCAAAAAGGAACAATTGATGGACTGAATGCAGAAAAATGTCATACATACATTCACTCCAGTACAGACATCTTGGCCTAAATTCATCTTTGTTTTGCTCCCATTGCCATTCCAGTTTGAGCCCAGTCATATGCAAAGCAGTCTTGACCCTGCACCCATTGGGAACAGTCCAGCCTGTACTGCCACAAACTATCACATTACTATGGATTTACTCCATTTGCCACATCCTTTATTGCATAATTTTCAAAAGTGCAGATTTCTAAAAAGATTTTGTTGTTAAATGTAAGGGATGAAAATAATACAGCCAAAAGAATTTGCTGCATAATTCAACTTTTGGTCAAAGAATTAAGAAAAACGTGTTGCATAATTTGGTCCTCAATGCTGCAAAATCCTTGTTGCCGAGACAATGGTATATTTCTGCAAAGTATTTTATTTAAAGAGCACTTTACTTACCACATGTAGATGTGCACTGTCCATATTCAAGTTCTGATGAATTGAAAGTTGTATCTAAATAAATATAAATAGTGCAGAGAAAGGTTAGGAAAACCAATACCCATACATTTCTTTAATGTAAGCACAAGCTTGTATACACTTGTACTGTTAGGTAAGGATCTTTCAAGATACATTTTAAACATTTAGTACATTTATGCTACTAGTAAACTTTTGGTTGGATATCTATGAAACTTGAGGATGGCAAACATTAAATGCATGTCATTTGGCATTTTGGATGTAACATCAAGAGGACTTTAAATTGTTTTCTGAGCCGATGATGAACACTTATGGCTCTAAAGATAACTATATTCTTAGAAATTGTTGGTTGATTGTGATGTGAGAGCTGGTCCAGCAACAGGCACAATCCCTTGCAGGTTGAACAATAAACAGCCACTAAATTAATCTGTGCTTAAGGTTGTATGACGTGACAACCCTGTTGCAAGGCAATTCTTTACCTCAACTTGCTGTCAGGGGTGCTCTTGATGTTGGAATAGTATAATTTGCTATTCCAACTCCAGTCTGTGCAACAGAAGGGTAGTTGTTGAAGTTAAATCCAATACCTTCTACCCCCTACAGCAATTGCATGCGGGGTAAAAGCATGCATTGTAATGAATGCAGTGTAACGGTTGTTTATTGTGCTTAAGTCAGGGTAGGTTGGAACAAAAAGCAGTCAGGCTTAACTTAGAAGGCAATGTGTAAAGTATTTTTGCAGTACATAAACATTAATAAAGTGAAAAAGCAACATATGAAAATCCAATATCAATTTAGAAAAATAGAGATATTTATAATAAATTATTTGGCACCACAACAACAAACGTCCAGTCAGTAGAGCCAAAGTTATCAATTTTTACATGTTTTGTGTGAAAACTAGCGCCTAAAAGATCAAATAGCCAACCGTGGACATCTAGTTGTGCAAGACCGGATCAAAGTCAAAAAATATGTCTGCCCGTGATGGAACACAGATCGGATAAAAGAAGAGATTTTGGCCTGGTCTGAGCTTACCTTCGGACTTAGAAAAACTCTTGAGAAAAATGTTCTGTGAAGGTAAAGATACGCAGGGCAAGGCTACTGAAGGTGTCCGAAAAGGAGGCATTGTTGTCAGATAGCCTTGGGTCAAACCTGCAGTGAAGATTTCTACGTTCAGACTTAGGGGGTCATTAGAATGACGGGCGGACTTTGTCCGCCCGCCATCCTATCGGATAAAGAGACCGCCCGCCATAAGGGCGGGGGTCCCGTGGGGGGAATTAGGATGCGCCCGCCACAGTGGTGGGCGCATCCTGTATTTTTAACATTGCGGCAGGCGTTGCTGAATGCACCGCCCGCTGCAATGTCAAAATTACATGTTGTGCATTTCAAAGCACAACTGAAAGGCACTGTGCAGTGCCTGCCACGTTGTCCTTTGTAATGCGGGGGGTACCATAGGTAACCGCCATGTGCACCCCCAAAGTAGACTCTGCATGCCTTTGCCGCCACGGAAAGGCATTGGAAAATGCCCATGGTAATATGTGTGGCGGTGTCTGATAGACACCACCACCATATAAACCCTATTCCGCCCCGATCGCCTCCCGCAAGGATGGCGGGCTGATAGCCCCCGCCAGGCTGGGTGTGGCTACCGCCGGCCTGGCGGGGGCAAAATACCACCATCCTAATATGCCCCTTAGTCTGTGAAATGGAAACCAAAAATCTCCAACAGGACAAGGCAGTGAGCTGTAGTTAAAGACAGTTCCACAAGATTGTATACCAGTACCGCTTTGGCAAAGGGCCATTGAAAAGGATTTGCTGCTGTGAAGAAAAATGTAGTGGGAGAAGCTGCGAAGTCAATCTCCGTAGCGATGCACATCAGGCAGTTAGAAGAGCAGGTTGGCCCTGGTCTCCTTCAGTTTCACAGAGGGCCCGACAATCCTGATGTCCCCATTTTTAGATTTTGGCTATCGGGCACACTTACCAGTTCTAAGGGTCCACAAGAGAAGGTGCACCACCTGGAGGGTCAAGATTCACTAAGGCTGGGTCTAGGTACAGGTTCAGGATGGAGTAAGCTTTTTGTGCCCCTGTGACTCTGAACAGGAGATCAGAAACTAGCCCTTGTGAGTCACTATGAAGGTCCTGGGACAGTTGAAGACCCAGTCTTTGTCCTCAGGCAGGAGGTAGCAGGGCAGCAGTACAACCATGTCAGCAATCCAGCAGGGTAGAAGTCTTTCAGAGCAGCAGTCCAGCAGAGTAGCAATTCTTCCAGCAGCACAGCAGTCCTTACCGACAGAGTATCCATAGGGCCAGAAGTATATTGACTGCCCTACTTTTATTCCTTTGTGCCCTGGTTCGAATTTGCATTTGATTCTCCTCTGCCGCCAACCATTAATTACCGTTTGAATAGGAGTGAAAAAGGTACTAAATGCTTCCGAGGAGCAAACAATAGGGTGACCTGAATGAGCAGAGGTGACTCCACTTAACCTGCCAGAATACGCAGGGTGAGGTTATGAGCATCCTTTTTGACAGCAGACCCTGCTTGAAAGTCAAATCTGATTTCAAAGGTTACATATAATACTGGGGCCATGGTTGGAAGGATGGAAACAGATGTCAAAACAAATCTTCTATAACACCTGTTTTGTTCTACCAGACTCTGTTTCTGGGTTGATTGGGGGTACAGTGACAGCCTCAAAGTGGATTGTAGTGCTAGCTGTAAGAATACACTTAAATTATCATACAACATGCGCACACAAACACCCATTCTTCGTTTCTAAGTTTAGTGTGGTTGAAGACTTCCACCACCTTGAAAATGCCCAAAGTAGGAAGGGTTGGCTCCTTTTAGCCCATTGGTTAGGGAGTGCCCAGGTACCATTCCCTAGTTCATACTAGGCATAAATATGGCACCTCCAGGCACCCACTTCAGAACACTACTGGACCTGTAGCAGAGCAGAAAAGGACTGAACTGTCTCTCACGCTTGTTCGCAGGACAAAGAAGTTGACTAATATGGTCATAAGGCTGACCTCCTGTTAAAGCTACGGGGACACAACAAGCTACCAGAGGCCTTTCCATGACACTGCCAAGCACGCCAGTGGCAAATGGTCCTGAACTGGACACTGCTACTTGGCCTCTGCCTAACACCCTGTGAGCCTCTAAGTGCCTTTCCTGAAGCCATGGGGGGCTTTAGAACTGTAGTTCTGTGATGGATTGGGACTTTTTTGAGGAATAAACTCTGAAGGTAAAATCTCTGACCAAGAAGCACCTGTGTTGGCGTATCTGACAAATGCAGTCAGCATTGAATTGCACCTAGGTCCCAGTCTATTGTGACCATTGACCATCCTTCTCACTATGGCGTCCATTATGACTGCGGGTGGATCGCCACCGCCCGTATGGCGGTGGCAATCCGCCCGCAGAAAACCTCCGCCCACTCTGAATTCTCCCCCACCACATTACCATGGCGGGGGGCAGCCCGGCGGACGGAAAGACAGTCTGCCGGTTTTCCGCCCAGTCGAAGAGTCGACCGGGCGGAAAAGCTGCTAACATGGTGGCGTGTCTGGGAGACACCGCCATCCTTATTAGCATTATGGGGGGGACATGCCTTTCCGTGGTGGCAACGCCGCCATGGACAGGCAGGCGGGGTTTGCTTGTGGGGGCCCGTTGCGGGCCCCCAGGGACTCTGGGGGATGGGTGTGCACATGGGGGGTACCTATGGTACCCCCCTGCAGTTCCATGCACAACTTGGCAGGCACCGAATGCATGGAAGTGCACAACATGCCTTCCTGGCATTGTGGTGGGCAGTGCTCAGTGCACCGCCCACCACAATGTAAGGAATTCAGGATGCGCCTGCCACTGTGGAGGGCGCATCCCAATGGCCACCACGGGACCCCCACCATTATGGGGGGCGGTTCCATTCCGCAATAGGTTGGCGGGTGGACCATCCTAATGTGCCCCTTTGTGATTCTTGGCACTATTCCTACTTGAAACTTCAATAATTCATATGTCTAGCTTCCTTTATTAGGATTTTGACAGTTTGTATATTAAATGTTATTCTATTTTGCAAATTCAGTTTTGGATTTTTATTGTTTAGCATTCTGACTTTATTACTGTTTTGGTACTGTATAAATACTATACATATTGCCCTAAGTTAAGCCTACTTGGTTTGTGTTGTCATCTCATGTTAATTTAGTGATTTTAAGGGTTCACCCTGACAGAGATTGTGACTGTTCCTTGAGGTGGCTAGTCACCCAACCCACATAACCACCCAATTTCATACAAAACTCATATAAATATTCATAGCAGGCTGATTTTTGTTTTCGAGTCTGGTTCTGCTCCAAATTCTATGAAAAGACTAAATTAGCTAAGAAAATGTTCTTTAAGGAAAAGAACAGTGTTCTCGTAGACTGTAAGTAAGGTTACATTTATTACAATCTTCACTAAAACAGCATAGATTGTCAAAAACATCACGCATTCTATCAGAACCTAAACAGAAATAATTGTAAACTGCTATTTCAGAAAAACATGAATCATTTATTAATAGAAGCAGTGGGGAATTTCTTTCTGTGGAAACATTCATAGTTATCGTCAAAATTATGGGTATTACAGAAACTTCGCTTACCCAACCGTCTGTGTGAAAATCCACCCTTAGGTTTGCCCTTAAATGAGAAAGGCATGAGAGGTACCAGCTCAATCTGTTTTTCATAGTGTTTCTAAAATCACTTGGATAATGGTAGGCCTGAGTGGAATTTCAATTATGCCAGAGAACTTGAAGTCATTTTGGTAATGCAAACACAAGGAGATGATGGACGGAGCACTAAAACTTTCCAGACACTCACCCCCAGCCACAGATCTGGGTTGAATCCATCTTTGTTCTTTAGCTCACATTGCCAACTTAGGGTGAACAAAGTAAACACAAGGAGATGATGGAGAGATCACTGAAACTTTTCGGACACTCACCCCCAGTCACAATGCATTGAATCCATCATCGTTCTTTAGCTCACTTAGCCACCCCAGTTCAGACACAGCTATATGCAAATCAGTCTAGCCTGAACTGCCAAGTCATGTCTTCCGTGGACTGGAAACAAGCATCATGGGACTGGTTTCGGGCTAACAGCCCTCATCAGCCAGGCTAGCTTGAATCCAATGGCAAAGTGAGCAAGGAACCCATGTCTGGGCATACCAAGCCAACTTAGGGCAAAGAAAGCAAACACAAGGAGATGATGGACGGAGCACTGAAACTTTTAAGACACTCACCCCCAGTCACAAATCTGGGTTGAATCCATCATCGTTCTTTAGCTCACTTCGACACCCTAGTTCAGACACAGCTTTATGCAAATCAGTCTTGACCCTGTGCCTGTTGGGAACAGTCCATTCTGAACTTCCAAACCATGTCTTCCCTGGACCAGAAACAACCATTTTCAGACTGGTTTCGGGCTAACAACCCTCATCAGCCAGGCTAGCTTGAATCCAGTTGAACTGGGATGGCAAAGTGAGCTAAAGAACGAGGATGGATTCAACCCAGATCATTGCCTGGGGGTAAGTGTCTGAAAAGGTTCAGCGCTCCGTTCTTCATCTCCTTGTGTTTGCCGTAATTTTGGTAGCTCCACATTACTATTAGATGGAGATTTATCTATAAAAATGCGATTACGCTAGCTCATATAATTAAGGGTAATTTGGGGGGAAAAGTTCTGCTGCGAGAGCACTTTTAGTGAGCGAGAGCCACTGTTCAACGCTTGCTATTCTTGTACCATTGCATTCAGACCTATTTCTTAGCTTAAAATGTTTCCTCATGTCTATTTTGGACAAGAAGGGTGTATTATGCGCTAAGACAATAGGGCTAAATGCTAAGAGTAAGTTGGGGTAATCCTCTCGCAAGTGATCATTTAGCAAGACCGAACGGCTGCTCAAGCTTGCTTTTTATTTTATGTGCATTTATCTCTAAGTTATTGCACAAAAAGCATCCACGTGTCCATTTTGGACATGAGCTGGCATTTTTGTGCAAAGAAAATGCTTGCATAAATCTATGTAATCTCTGAGAATTTTTGGGGGTTTTTACCCAGTGATTATGTTAGACACAATTACACCCACAACTAGTTAAAGCTACATGAGCCCATGAGATACATCCAGTTTGACTGCAGCAGTCAGACATTTTCTACTTGAAGTACATCACCCACAAGGAAAACTATATACTGGTAGCAAATGTGTAAGAAAACCAATATGCTAAACCCAGCTCATGGGATTTTGACATGATTATGCCTGTGTAGAAGCTCTAAATATGTAATTAGCTGGCTGATGTGCAGGATCGGGACTCTGAGTCTTCATAAGACCTGGAATGAATTTGTAAGGATATGTTCTAGTACCAATTCATCAAATCTTCACAAAACAAGAATTCAAGTCAAAACCAAAAAGATTTATTCAAAATGAAGTTTAAGAAGGCAAAAAGTCATTAGTCAAATCATTGGGAAATTAGCTCAAATCATACTACTGAAAATCATAATGTGTGAGAGGACTAACATAAAGTCAGTTCTGAAACACGCAATTAGGTAGAACTAAAGATATATTAAGATCAATAATATAAATGAAATGATAGATGAGCGCGGAGTGTGCACATTAAAGAAGACAGGAAAGTCTAAGTCAAAGTATGACTGAGTTGTAAAACATTGGGCTACTGGTTGAGGGGGGTTAAACTCTAGCTAAGCACAAACCCCAAAACATGTTAGGATGAAGTCACAAGCAAACTCCAAATTAACCTGTACTCAACCCTCCAGTAGCTTGGCACAGAGCAGTCAGGCTTAACTTAGAGGCAATGTGCAAAGCATTTGAGCAAGACTTCAAACAGTATAAAATAAAAACACAACACAAGAAAAATCCCAAAAAACTTTAGAAAGAAATCAAGAACAAAATGACAAACATCCAGTCAGTAGATATGGAGATATGAAACTTTAAAGATTTAAGTGAAAATAGCACCAAAAACACAAAGCAACAACTGAGGTTATCTGGTTGTACCACACCGGGAGTGAGTGACACAGTCAGGCTGGCTGTGTTGGAGAGCAGGCCAGCTATAGGAGCCCACTTAGGTCTGTTGAACACAGTACGCCAATCCTGGTTGCAGAGAAATGCAGAGACCCATGTCGAGGAGGAATCGCCGCAGCAGAGGCGATGCAAGGTCTGGAGAATTGAGATGCAGTGTGCAGTGGCGGATCAAGGGAGCTGCGTTGGGTGAGGCGATGTCCTTTCGTGGAAATGCATTGTTCAGTGGTGGTTTCACTGGGAAGCTATGGGCAATGTGCAGTCCTTGCATCAGGGAAGTCTGCGCGGCCGAGGTGATGCGTTGGTTCCAGGGCGATGAGTGGAGCAGCAAAGGCCCGCTTCTGCAAGAGAAGTGCCACGCTGTGGAGGAGATGCGTCAGTACTGCTGAATCCACAGACGGGCTAGCAGGGCACCTTCAGGCCTATTTACAAAAGTGAAGGACTGGGGTGGCACCACCAGGGAGAGCAGGACTCATAGATGGCCATTCTAGGTGCTGAGTTCAAGGTTGTTGGAAGCCTATTCTGTCCTTGAGGCTTCTGATCGGGAGGCCAGCAAACTATCCCTTGGAGTCACTCTGGGGTCCTGGCTTTAGAGATCCAGGCCCAGTCCTTCTAACCTATGCAAGAGAGCAGCAGGGCGGCAGTCTTTCAGAGCAGCATTCAGCAGAGTGGTAGTCCTTTCAGAAGCACAGCAGTCCTTTTAACTAGTAGGATTCACAGATGCAGAAGTATACTGAAGAGTTGGGTCTAAGGGTTCAATATTTATAACTGGTGCCCTCTTTGCAGTAAAGGAAGCTTCTAGAGATTGTCATACACCCTGGTGTCAGTCATCCCCTTCCTCACTGTCCAGGCCCAAGCCTGTCTGCGGCCACACAAGACCAGTATCTAACCCTTTTTAAGAGTACTAAGGCAGAGCCTGTGTGAAGTGTAAGTGTGGTAATTGACAGCTCAGCTCTTCCCCTTGTTAAGTCAGAGTGACCCATCCTGCCAACACATATCTTTCCTTTGTCTGACTGTCTGGGAGCAATATACAAATACAAACTGCCATCTACATATAGTTATGTGACCCAGGATCAGGCAGCGGCACCAAATTGTTAGTAAAAGAAAATATCAACTTTCTAAATGTGGCATTTTCAGAATTGTGACTAAAGATACGACTTTACCATAAAAGAGGGCTTTTAATTAGCATCCATCAGACATCAAACATGACTTGTCCACCTACTACACATTATAAGTTATCACTATTTAAATGTAGTAAGGTAACCCAATGTTATCTTATGAGTGGTAGGCCTCACATTAGTCAAAAATATTTTAGAGGCTTTCACCACCAGGACATGAAAACTTAAATGAACAGGTCCAACGTTTTAAATACACTGCACCTTACCATTGGGCTGTGTAGGACCTACCGCTAGGGGTGACTTATATATATTAGAAATGGAGGTTTGTGCCTGGTATGAGGTCTACCTTGCCAGGTCAAAATAGAAGTTTAAAGCTGCACACACAGACAGTGCTGCATTGCCCACTAGTAGAATTTAGTTTACAGGCCTTGGGTCTGTGTAATACCTCTACTAGGGACTTACAGCTAAATCAAATACATAGTGCCTTTTTCTGTTATTCACTCATCCACTGGCTAAATAGTAGAAGTTATTCGCTATTTTGCTGGTTGCCTTGAAAATAGCGGAGAAACTTCACTATTTACCAGGCTGCTGGCTAAGTATTAGTGATTATGCACTGATCAAATGGTGCCCATGCAAATAGTAGAACAGCTTGATTATCTACCCAGCTGGCAGTTAAATAGTTGATATTCTGCACTGTTTGGCTGGCATCCATGCAAATAGCTAAACACCCTTATTATTTACCCAGCCGCAAGAGAATTAGTTGAGATTCTACACTGTGCAGCCGGTGGCTGTGCAAATAGCAGACAAACTATTTACCCAGCCACTAGCTAAACAGTAGAGATTCTGAACTTTTCACTGGCTGCCTAGCAAATAGCAAAAAAAGTCACTCTTTACCCGGCCACTGGTCAAAGAATACAGATTAAGGTCTATCCAGCTGACAGCTTTTTGACAGCCATACAAATAGCAGAAAAGCTTAAATATTTACCTGACTGCTGACTTAATATGAAATATTTTGGGCTGTCCAGCTAACAGCTTTGCAAATGTCAGGGAACTGTCACTCTTTAGCTGGCTGATGGCTAATCAGTAGAGATTCTGCACTGTGCAGCTGGCGGCCATGCAATTAAAAGAAAAACTTCACTATTTAGCTGTCTGCTAATGAAAGAGAGATTCTGTACTGCTCGTCCGGCAGCAGTGCAAATAGCAGGAAAACTTTAATGATTTGCGAGCTGCTGGCTGAATGAATAGTAAAGATTATGCGCTGTTCTGCTGGCAGCCATGCAAATAGCAGAACAACTTCACTCTTTACTTGGCAGTTGGCTAAACTGTTAAGACTCTGCGCAGTTTGGCCGGCAGCCATGCAAAGAGTAAAGTAACTTCACTAATTACCCGGTTGCTGTCTAAATAGTAGAGATTCTGCACTGTTTGCCTGGCAGTTTTTTTTTAAAAAACCCTGAGGTTGCCAAGGTCCTGTCCTAAGACGACCGGTTCCCCTTTGCAAATTCGTTACCATCCCAACTAGGGAGTCGTTAACTCATCTATGGTTTGTGACAACAATTGCCATCACAAACTACCAATAAACTTCTTTCCAATTCGGAAAGGGGAGTGAGGAAACCTCTTTCATGTATTCTCCTATTTGCAGGTCATAAGCGATCGTATTACTTCTTTCACGAGTTGTTAGAAATGCGGTCTCTAGTTTGCAGTTGGTATGCATCCTGTTCAAGTAGGGGCCCTTACTCTAGTCAGGTATGTAGGTTACACAACCAAGATAATACCTGCTCACCTCCTTGGTAGCTTGGCACAGGCAGTCAGGCTTATCTCAGAGGTAATGTGTAAAGCATTTTTCATACGCACACAGTAACACAGTGAAAACACTACAAAATGAGTCCACTTCAGTTCAGAAAAATAGCCAATATTTATCTGGATAAAACAAGACCAAAACAAATAAAAGCGAACATAGACAAGTAAAGATATCAATTTTGCAAGAATACACTTCAAAATACACAAATCAGTGATATGGCATCGGACAAACCCGCAACACAGTACCTCTGGAAGTTGAGAGGCCTCTGGGACATTGTGATGAAATCCAAAGAGGAGTGTCAGCGGGGGTCAGTTCCAAAAGTTTGGCAGAAGTCATTGAGGCATTGGAGTCGCATGCGCTGGGGATCAACCTGGCAGAATGTCTTCAATCCAGAAGTGTTCTGAAGTTATGGCAAACTTATACCAGTTTCTACCTTTGAAGTAGGCAGACTTCAAAGGAAAGTCTTTGCAGTGCACAAGACCCTGCTTTTCCATACCATGACCCCAGACGCACTACAGGGGAGAGGGGACAAGTTTGAGTTAGGACAGGCACATCCCTAGTCAGGGGTCAGTGACAACATCTCCTACCACTCTAGCTCAGGAAGGTCCATCAGCCTTGTGATAGTCTTTCAGGATAAGCAATGCATATCTCAGCTCCTTTTGTGTGACTGTCTAAAGTGAATGCACAGGAGCCCAAATGTCAACCAACCCAGACGTGGATTCCAAAGACAAGCAGGTGCAATTGCCATGTTGAAATGGCAGTTTAAAACTGCACACACAGACACTGCAGTGGCAGGCCTGAGACATGTTCACAGGGCAACTCAAGTGGGCGGCACATTCAGTGCTGCAGGCTCACTTGTACCATGTAATTTAAAAGCCTAGGGCAAGCATAGCGCACTTTACTATGAACTTACAAGTAAATTAAATATGCCAGTAATGGATAAATCAATTACCATTACCTTTTACATAGGTAGCACTTGCACTTTAGCACTGGACATCAGTGGTAAAGTGTCCAGAGAAATAAAACCAGCATAAGTGATGCCCAGAAAATAGTCAAAAACACAGGAGGCAGAAGCAAAAAGATAGGGGAAATCACGCCAAAAGGTGCCAGATCTACAACTAGTCTAAAGAAATATCCAACCTATATAAATGGTTTTGTACTATTGTGGTCACAAACCTTATCATTTTGCAAAATGAGGCCCTGAGTGCTCAAACTGTCTTAGATGCAGGCACTAACTTATATGTCTAAATGTCCCAAATGTTTAAATCTTTTCAAGTTATTTTGATAGGCATGGCACAGAATGCTACTCCATTACACCATGGGCCAAAACATAGTGATTCGGGAGGCCCTTTATTGAGCTGTCTCATGCGTCACAAATACTGCTTTATATTTACTTGAAGATGTGACGATTGATAACAATGATTGAAGTCTTTCAAAGAATAGCTAAAGCTGTTAACTCTTTTACAGCTATATACTCGCTCTTACAGACAAAGCCATGGGAATGTATGAAAGCCAGATATAGGATTGACAAAAGGCTCCATGTTCTGAGAACCACACTTTTTCTGCAGCAAATCAGTGCACTCCTTGAACTATTAATTCTGGTTTAGTCCAGTTAAATAAATCAGAATAAAACACCTGAAAACAATGATTTGTAAAAGCACAAACCAGAAATAGAATTTTTTTATCCCTCTTACACAGAGCCTTCTAATATTTACAGCGGTTCTTTATCAAAACAGAAAAGCTGCATAGTGACTAGCACAGTATAATTGCGAGGCTTCATTCCAATCTTATGACAGAAGTAAGAAAAAATATGGTTCGATTTAGACTTTCGAGGATGGAGTTACCTTCATCAGGATGGTGGAGGATAATACCTCTGAAATCCTTTGGAACGCCCGCCAACCAAATTTAGAGCTGTCAGCTGGTCCTGTGGGCAACTCTTTACATTGACAGGAAATGCTATCCTGGCTGTTCCTATCGATGCATTAAATAGTTGAAGGGCAGTACAGTCAGACATGATGGGCGGATATCAAACTTTAAAAAAAGTTTGATTTTCTAAAACAAGCTCACAAAACAGAAATTTGGGGGGGGGGGAATCAAAAAAACGAATGGTCCCTCCCAAGCTGACAGTCTCATTATTTTTTTCCTCTCTCTAACAGCCATTTTTTGCTCCTGATAGGGTAGATGGTATGAAGTCCTTCCTTCCATGGCCGGTGTACAGTCAGAATATCGAGTAGGAAATGTCGACTTGCAGTAATATAGAGTTGGAAATATCAAGACACAGAAATATTGACAGCAAGAATATCGTGGTCAAGAATATCGAGTTTAAGGTAAGAAATATTGTTTTTAAAAATATCGAAGTCATTAATATCGTTTGCAAAACATAGTTGTCAAAAGTATTGTTTTTAGTTGTTTAGTGTTATGTATTTTAGTATGTATTTTAACCCCTTCGCTGCGGTGGCAATTCCGCCGCAGCGCTAGGGGGGGGGGGGGGGGAGGGGGGGGCGAGCGGCAGCCGCATGCTCGTGACGGAGCCGCTCCGTCACGAGCCGCGGTTGAGCTGTGCTCGTGACGGAGCGGTTACGTCATGGCCCCGCCCGCTCAATAGAACGCGCCGCGCAGGCGCGGCAGCAGGGCCATGACGGAACCGCTCCGTCATGAGCACAGCTCAGCCGATGCTCATGACGGAGCGGCTCCGTCATGAGCATGGGAGGGGTTAAATGTATGTGTTCTAGTTTTTTGGGAAAGTATTGCTTTTGTTATTTAATATATGTGTTAGATTTTTAGTGGTTATTAATTTTATTTTAATTACATTTTGCATTTTAGTTCCGTAGCGGGTTGTGGGTTTATAGGGGAATAGGTTGTGAAGTAATTTAATTATGATACATTAAATATAAATTTTTATTTATTAGTCTTTATTTCATTTTACTTTAATAAATGTGTTAGATTTTTAGTAGGTATTAATTTTATTTTAATAAAATGTTGCGTTTTAGTTTCGTAGTGGGTTGTGGGTTTATAGGGGAATAGGGTGGGAAGTTATTTAATTATAATTACATTATTATTATTTTTTATTAATATGTATTTATTTAATATTTTATTAAGTTAACTGTGGAAATTAATTTCTTTTTAATTATTTATCATTTGGTTGTTAATTGTTATTAATTAATTAATATTTACGTTAATTGTGTCATTTCTTTAGGAGTGGGTTGAGGGTTGATAGGGGAGTAGGGTGGGAAGTAATTTCATTCTAAAACATCTATTAATATTTATTATATAATATTTGTTTTTTATATTTTTATAGTGTTAATTGTGGGAATTAATGTATTAATAATTATGTATGATTTGTTTAATTGTTGTTAATTCATTATTTAATTTTTAATTAATTATGTTAACTGTGTCATGTTTTTAGAAATGAGTGGTGGGGCTTAACAGGAAATAGTGTGGAAGGTAATTTAATGATAATTAATTAATTATTTCTTAATTATTATTAATTAATTATTGAACATTTAAATATGGCAATAGTGTAATTAATTTGATGTGTGAGTTGTGGGGTTTATAGTGGTAAATGTTGGGAAGTCTATTTTTTTATTAATTCATGATTTGTGGTTAATTGATATTAATGTATTAATTTAGTTATGGGAATTGTGTAATTATTTTGATGTGTGTTTTGTGTATTTTGAGGTAGAGGGTGGAAAGCAATTTAGTTTAAATTAAATCATTGTTTTTCCCAAAATTTCATTTTTCTTTGGTGGGAATATTCATTTTTACCCCTCCGCTATCCAACACTTTCCCTACTGTTGCACTCATTGGAGTGGGAATAGAAATATTTTCCCCTCCGCTATCTAACACTTTCCCTACTGTTGCATTCGCTGGAGTGGGAATATTAATTTCATCCCCTACGCTATCCAACACTTTCCCTACTGTTGCACTAGCTGGAGTGGGAATAGTCATTTTTACTCCTCCGCTATCCAATATACTCCCTCCTGTTGCACTTGCTGGAGTTGGAATAGTAAATGTTACTCCTTTGCTATCCAACACTTTCCCTACTGTTGCATTTCCTGGAATGGGAATAGTATTTTTTTACCTATCCGCTATCCAACACTTTTCTGACTGTTGCATTCGCTGGAATGATAATAGTAATTTTTACTTCTCCACTATCCAACACTTTCCCTACTGTTACATTTGCTGGAGTGGGAATAATAATTTTTACCCCTCCGCTCTCTAACACTTTCTCAACTGTTGCACTCAATGTATTGCAAAATGTCGGCTTAAAATATATTAAATATTTTTATATTTTAATTTATAATGTATTGTTTTTTATTTATAGATTTTTATGTTACAGGTGTACGTATATATATTTAGTTTTTAATGTATTTATAACATTTTTAAATTAATTAAAATGATTATTTTTTTTTAAGTAAATATATATTTATTACATTTTATATATGTATGTTTAATTCTTTTTAAATTACATTTATTTATTATAATTGTTACCATTGACAAATACATCTAAATCATTTTGTTAAGTTAAATGTATTATTTACTTTATTTTACATTATTTTTTATACATATAAAAAACAATATTTTCTACATCGATATTTTTGACAATGTTTTTTTTCAATATTTTTGTACCTACCATTATGAAAGATAGGAAGTCGAGTTCATTGATAATGATATTTATGTCCCGATATTTTGGTAACTGGATATTGTGGTTGTCGATATTCTGTCAGTGATCCCAATGGCCTGAACTTTGTCAGGTCATCACAGGAAGTATTCTGTCAAGAAGCCACAAACGAAAGAATGGCACTATAATTAATTGAACTGAATGTCAATGGAATCAGAGCTAATGTTTCCTTCATACAAGAGAAAGACATATAGGCATAAAAGACACAGAAGAAAGGAAACCCATAGAGATTTCTATTCATTGCTTGATTACAAATATTATAAGAATGTTTGGGCCGATTCACAGAACTAACTTATGACAAAATCCTAAACTTACTAGTTTTGGTGTTCACAGAAGGCATTTAGTAGTGTTAAATTAAGATTTTCTCTAAAGTTAGGATTTTGTCTTAAGTTAACCTAGGACAAAATCCTAACTTAAGACAAAATCATAATTTAAGACAAAATCCTAATTTAAGACTACTAAATGCTTTCTGTGAATACCAAAAGTAGTAAGTTTAGGATCTTGTTGTAAGTTAGTTCTGTGAATCGGGCCCTGAGACACTGAATATACGAAGACTGTCTGTTACTTCCATTTTTGTGACCTACTGATCTTTTATTTTTTGTATAATTTTTATTTTTCCACAAAGGGTACATAAAGAAGTAGAAGAACATATCCTTGATTATATGCATGTAAGTTAGGTCACATCAAACAGAAAAGGGAAAGAATAAAAGAGTAGAGAAAAAAAATGATCAATCAAAGCAATCCCACACACGGTTACGTTTTTGCACTGACCGTATACCTCTAATTTTAGCCAATGCATGTAACAGTACAACCACCTGTTATAAGTGTTGTGGAATCTAGATTATAGAGAATTTGGGGTTTATTAGAGTTCAGTTTATATCCAGAAAGACGGCCATATTTTTCCGTCTCTTCCTGGATTGAGATCCATGCTGTTAATGGATAAGGTGAAAAAAACCACAATGTCATCAGCATAGGTGATAACTTTCAGTTTGTGTATCCCACTGCTAAATGGAATAATGTGGGTGCTACGATTTAGTGCTTTAATAAATGGCTCGATGTATAATGCAAACAAGATAGGCGAAAGTGGGCCTCCTTGCCGGGCACCACGTTGTATCTGAAAGGGGGTAGAGTGTGAGTTAATATAAATAAGTTTAGTCTGTAGATTGGTGTATAGTGCATGAATCCATTTAAAAAACGGCCTTGTAATCCGTTGGCTATTAGTTTTGCCCATAATGCGTCCCATACCACTGGATCAAATACATTTTTAGCATCTAATAGGACCATCCCCAGTTTACAAAATGTCCTATTAGCAATGTTGAATGCCGTTAAAGCTGGAATAACATGGGCTGTAGTATCTCGACCGGTTATGCATCCATGCTGTTGATCAGATACTGAATCTGGCATAACGGGTGCTAAACGATTAGCCAGTATCTTCACAAAGATTTTAGCATCAGAATTAATGAGAGATATTGGATGATAAGAGCTGCACTCATTCACTGGTTTCCCCTTTTTAAGGAAGAAGACAATATTAGTCATGTCCCAAGACTTGGGGACTTCCATTTGATCACCTATCTGACGCATGACATCATTCATTAGCTGAAGGATGGAGTTTTTGAAAACTTTATAAAATTCGATTGGCAAGGTATCATACCCAGCGGACTTGCCAGATGGCAATGAGGTTGGAGCTATTATGATTGCCTCATTGGTAATATCTTCATGAAGAAGGTCTACTGCCTCTCTGTTTAAGGACGGGAAGTTGCAGAACTTTAGGTAGTCATCAAATCGTGTCTGATCAAAATTACAGGATGAGGTGCAAAGTTCCTTATAAATTGAGTAAATTGTTCTAAGATAGAATTAGGGAAATAATTTAATCTGCCAACACTGTCCCTTATCGCGCCAATCCATCCCTTAAATTTCTTGTCCACTACCTGGTAAGCTAGGATTCTACCAACCTGGTCCCCATAGTCATATTGCTGAGAGCAATTCTTGTGATAAGCAGCTGCTATTTTCCTTTATTTGCCTGCCCGGAAGTAAACGTTGATCTATTAGAGAGACATAGAGTTGATCTTCTAAGTTCCTCGCATGCCGAATCTCTAGTTGTATTAATGCTTGGCAAGATAGCCTAACATTGTTTTCTTTACTGTTGTGTAGTGCCACGCATGTAAGCTTTCATTGTATCCCAGACTATAATAGGAGATGCAGTGTTTACATTTGACAGTAAGAACTCTGTTAGTGCTGAATGAGTATATGATTTAAATTATAGGTCTGTCAGCATGTTCCTGGGAAATGAAAAAGGCCTCTAGGTCTTATCTGCCTTTGCTAGCCGGAAACAGAACAGAAAGTTATCCGGGGACACACATCAAATTTACCTGTTGTTACGATATTATTAGTAGCCATAGCCAGATCTATTCTAGAATAGTGCTGATGAGGGCCAGAATAATATGTGTATACCGGTGACATGGGATGTAGCGCCAGCCATACATCATATAAGCTGTGAAGCCGAGATAAATAGTAAATCGATTCTCGACCCTTCCGCAACCTCGGATGAGCCTTCCTGTTAGTAGATTCTATGTTGTAATTTAGTGTACAATTGAAATCTCCCATAATCATCAGCTCCCCATGCCAGTCAAGCAGTTTAAGCATTAATTTATTAAAGAGAGTGGGGTCATCTGTATTTAGGCCATATAATGCACAAAAGACACATTGTTTATCATAGGTTTCCCGTTTTGTGATGACCCATCTACCTCGCTGATCAGAAGAGGTTTTGAGTATTTTACAATTTAATTGCTTATCCTTGAGTATCGCTAATCCTGTGACTGATATTCCCTGTGATGTCATTTCAACTATTGTGTGAAAGAGGTGAGCGACCCAATATACCCTTGCGGGCTTGGGCAGATAAAATGTTAAAAAGTTTGGGCCAGCAAGGGATTTTGTTTAGAATTGTCAGTTACAGCAAAGGAGGTGACTCAGGATGAATGAGGTACCCAAACTATCGTTAGTTAGTAGCTGGAAGTGATTTACAAAACAAATCAATGGTGTTACCACACTAACACAATAAAATGAAAAAATACAAATGACCAGGTTGTTGATTCAAAAGATTATTATTTTCTTAAGAAAAAGGTGAATTCAGTCAATATTAAAAACAGGGTACAAAAAGATGCATTTGAGATATAGAAGGAGTATCTTATATGCTCCAATCAAACATCACAAGATAAGTCTATACTGCTAATAAGTAATGGCACAATGATTTCAAATCAATACATGAAAATCAATGGTAACTGATAAATCATGAGCAGGATTAGACTTGGCAGTCGACGTTTCGGTCTTTTGGAGAGTCGTTTCATAAGACCATCATCAGGACAAAGATTTATGCGATTTAAGGCAATTGAATTGCTTATGTTTATAGATCCGATATACAGCAGAATCATGCAAGTATCAAGAGTTAGCTTCAATGGCAGCCGTCAGTTTGAAAGCAGCTCAAACTGACGCGCCGCTGCCGACGGAGGTCGTGAACCTTTGCTGCTCCGTTCCTCCTTTGGAAGTCGTGATTCTACATCGGCTGCCATTGAAGCCAACTCTTGATACTTGCATGATTCTGCTGTATATCAGATCTATAAACATAAGCAATTCAATTGCCTTAAATCTCTGACCTACTAATTGGCAGAGTTTCTTCATTACTTGGATTTCTTGCCAAGCATCACTGACCTTTCTTGGAAGTGTACTGTTTTCCTTCAATTCATTTAGGGTCTTCAATCATAATGCATAAATCTTTGTCCTGATGATGGTCTTAAGAAAATAATAATCTTTTGAATCAACAACCTGGTCATTTGTATTTTTTCATTTTATTGTGTTAGTGTGGTAACACCATTGATTTGTATTGTAAATCACTTCCAGCTACTAACTAACGATAGTGTGGGTACCTCATTCATCCTGAGTCCCCTCCTTTGCTGTAACTGACAATTCTAAACAAAATCCCTTGCTGGCCCAAACTTTTTAACATGTCATTTCAACTATGTCAAAGCCTAACTGTTTCAACAAGCCTCTATCATTGTTAGCCAAGTGTGTTTCTCCTAGAATTACCATATGAACTTTGTAGAGCTTAAGCTCCTCCCTTACAAGCTGGTATTGACATGCAGTGTTTAGTCCGGCTACATTCCAGCCTATACATCTAATTATCCCCATTATAAAATCTATATTTCAAACAATAGAAAAAGAAAAGATACACCTTGCAAAGCTTCTTTACCATCTCCCCTAATCCTTTCCGATAAAGAGTTATTAAAAAGAGAGAGCTTTGAAAAAAGATAAACGGATACAGATACATTAAACATTTGTAAGATATCGAATTTGTTAGTAGTGAATAGTGTCCGTACTCCCTGCATTTTGAGCCACCAGTACCTTCATGTGTAATGTACCAAATCCCCTGAAAGCCCATCTCAACCCTCCCCCCTGAGCCAACCTCCACTCCTTCTGCCCAACACCCCCATCTTGTGTTCTGGAAAAGGAATCACCCCTGACCTGGCTGTCGGTCTCTGACAGCCTTAAAGGAGCATGGCCCCTGAGAGACCCTCCAAAATATGTATCAGATATATAACGAGTGGTGCAATATTAAACTCCAAAGAAGCGAGAAAGAAAACCAACCTAATGTCAGCAAAAAAGCCAGAATAAAGATAAAGGTAACAGCTATGTTTTAGCAAGTAATAAGTGTCTTTTTGACAACAGAGGTGCCTGACAGACGTGAAATATATCTGCAAATATCTTGTAAAGAGAGATTTCCTCCTGCTTAGATCATTCTTTAGAATGTTGTTGCCATCTAGACAGCACCAGTTTTGCCTCCTGATCCGAATGATAGATGAGTGAATGGCCGTCCTTGATAACCTTAAGCGAGCCGGTTCCTGCAAGTAGACCTGGGCCCTGATTGCTTTTTAAGGGTCGATGAGCTGCTGCATCTTTCCTCTTTTATCCATTGTGATCTTACAAAGATCAGATCTTAAAGTGAGAGAAACTGACTCGAAAACCACAGGTGAGGTAGGTCGCGCTTTGACGGCGATAGCCTGGTGCAGTAAGAAGTTGCCAACATAGGCAAGGATTGGACATGGCCATCGTAAGTTAGACTGTTCTCTTTGGTTCAGGAAGTTTGGTAGCCTGTGAGCTCTTTGGACTTGAGAGTCCCATTCCCAATCAGCTAAATTGGGAAAGGCCTTCTGGAATAGCGGAACAATGAAAGCCAGTGGATCAGAGACCTCCTCTCCTTCCGGGATTCCAAACACTCTTCGATTGTTCCGGCGCTGACGTTTTCCATGTCCTCAATTTTCCCTTGCAAGGCCACTAGTTGACTATCGTGATCCAGGACAAGACTAGTGGAGTGTGTTTCTGTCTCTTCATTATCTGCCAGCCATTGCTGTAATTCTTTCATATCGTTAGTAAGTGTGGACACCTTGTTGGTTACTGCTGCTAATGATTGCTGAATCATAGTGTTGTCTGCTCTTAGCTGTATATGGTGCTCCTGCGCCTTGGTTCTTTGTGCCAGAAGTATATGCAGAATTGTGTTTAGTGACAGTCCAGGTGGTTCTGCAATCCCAGGTGTTGCTTCGGCTTGGAACTTTGCTTATAGAAAATAAAGTTTCATATTCTGTTGGATTAGATATAGCAGAAAGTAGAAGAGTAGAGCCCACTGTCAACAGATCCATTTTCGGTGCGTGCATCAAAGTGTTATTTGCAGTTTGGGAGGGAGAGGGATTTTGACTATTATTAAGTCCTGCACCTTGTCCAGTTTTAGAAAGTCTTGAGATGATAGCTTTGACCTCTCCCTTTGAGGCAACCCATTTACGTAAGGGGCTGCCCTCTACCTTTGTTTTGGAGTGCCCTGAGACAGTACCTTGAAATTGTGCCCTACTAAAACAATCACTGGACTTTTTAATGCACCTGATAGACTTAGCAGATTTAAAATTGCACTTCTTCTCAGTGTAAGGAAAGCTAGCTGAGCCCTCTAAGAGATGTACTGAGGAGTCTTCTGTATTCCACGAGGGAATAGATGAGTAGGGTAAAGTATCCACTAGAGCTGATTGCTCAGGAGAAAAATCATTAGAGAGATCATTAGAGTACTTATCAGCCCCTAGACCGAGTACATCAGTGGATAAGGGCGACAATGGCTCTAAGAGAGGAGTTTGAATACAACAAAAGGAGGGAGGGAGAGGAAAAAGTGGATTCAGTCTCCCCTGGCAATTCGTTTAAACAAAATAGAATCCACTCAGAAGGTGGTAGTGATCCCTAAAGTGATGGGGAGCACACAGTGTTGTTTAAATACCCCTCACACACCAACAGGCCCCTTGGTGTCATGCTTCATCATCAGGGCCTTCGCATCCCTCTACGGGATGCGGCGTGCTGCGACTCACGGATACGTAGGAGCACTGATAGTGAACTATGTGTTTGTGTGTGTGAGAGGGAGTGTGAGTGGTGAGGTGAGAAAGTGAAGGTTAAAAAATACCTGGCTCGTAGGAAAAAATATTTATTACCTCCTCGGCTGGTATTGTTAAAAGGGGTGCAAGATGAGGTTGTCAGTTATACGTATTAGGGTATATCAACCTCAGAAAAGTGCATCGACATGTTTCGGAGTACAGCGACTCCTTCTTCAGGATGAGGATATGCACGATTATCCTCACCTTACTCACATGGGTGTGGAATGTAAAAGTGTATTTTACAAAAAACACTAGGTGAAAATGTACCTATAGGTGTAGTAGTATGGATAAGCTCTGTTGCGCCCAATTGGCGTTTGAAGAACCTGTGGAATGAAAGGCATAATAAACATCACAGTCGGACGTCCAGGAACAGGAAAAATAATTCCAGTTATGGGAGGGTAAAAGGTTGAACCAAAAATAAAGTTCAAGGACCCTGTGGAATAAAACACTAAAAAAGACACACAATAGACAAAGACATACACTTAATGGAGATACGCCAAAACATCTTTCCCAACATTGACTGTGGAGGGAGGAAAAGGATTTGATAATTGTGGCTTACTTATGGATCAAGGTTGCCTGACCTCATGAGCCTAAGCGTGATATTGGGGGTTCCTTCCTCACTGCTCAATGTAGCAACCTATAGGATGTTAAAGGTAGGTTTTAGGATCATGAATAAGTATTAGTACTGGAAGTCTCAGTGGCCCTTGTTCGAACAACCCAACTCACGATTACTGCACGACCTAGTAGACTGCCATCCCCTCAACGCGGCTCCGACGATGTGTCAAGTCATGTTGATTCGTTTCCTTTATATACCACCAACCTCTTCAATTAGTTGTTAATTGGAAGCGGAAACATGCCCAAAGAAGGATAGAATTACTACACCAGGTCCGGTATTGCGCGCTGGTCAAGGGCGTGTATCGCGGTAAGAGAGCGCATGTGCTAGAAGTAAGCATTCCTCCATGCGCGCATGTGTACCAGCGGGTTATGCTGCCGGTAGTCAGAATCGGCACACCAAGGCAACGTGCAAGCGTGTTAGTACTGCTTTCAAGACGCTGGTTGTTCGCGCATGCCTGTTATATACAGAGGGGCAAAATCGGAGGTTCAGCACCACTGCGTAGTAGTAGGAGTTTAAGGTCTATGGGCAGGGGATTATTCTGTAACACCTGCAAATGGTCATGCATACTGAACAGCTCAGTTATAGTCATAGAAACCAGACCATATGGAAATGAATGGTATTTACAGTATTCAAGGAAATACAAACTTTTTCTAGGTGTTATTGTCTAATTGTTACTCGGCCAATAGCAGGAGAAAATAGTGGGTGTCCATTCAGTTTAAGAAAGATCATCGCAATTGGCTCCAAGGGATGAAGTCCTTTAACCCAATGGTGTCTGTCCCTAGACGGAACACCCACCTTTGCTCCTTTTCAAAGAACCCAACATCCGTTGGCAGTTGTTCAATCACTGTCCACTGTATTTCGTTTACACAGTGATGGTATTCTAGAAAATGGGCTGCCATTTTCGTGGTTGACTTTTTACATCTTATGTTGCTTTTATGTTCATTAATCCTGATTTTGACCGCTCTTGTTGTCATGCCCACATATTCTTTGTTGCAAGGGCATGTGATTAGATACATAACGTTCTTACTATTGCAATTAGTGAACGTGCGTTGTTTCCATCTGGTACCATTCATGAAAGTGAAGGTCTGGCTCTTTCTGGTTAGATGACAGCTGTTGCAGTTTCCACAGGGATGGTGGCCATGTATTCCCTGCAACCTTGTTTGTTGTTTTTTCGTGGTTGGAGGTCTCGTGTGTACAAGCATGTCTTTTAAATTCCTGCCCCGCCTATGGGCAAACGAAGGTTTTTCCAGATCAAGTGAGCCGCTTGTCAGAATACGCCAGTGTTTGTTAACCAGTTTAGAAACTTGGTTCGAAACTGAACTGTAAGTTGTGAAACAGACTGTTCTACTGGGTGTGTTTTCTCTGGCAAATTTTTCTTCCAGGAGGGCCTCACGGTTATTGTTTCTCGCTCTTTTCATAGCCTTCTGAATAAACTGGTTTGGGTATTTCCTCTGTTTCAGTTTTTCACCCAAATCTCTGGCCTGGGTTTTGTATTTGGCTATGTCGCTACAGTTGCGACGTAGGCATAGGAACTGTCCGTATGGTGAATTCTCCCTCAGGTGACGTGGATGGAAACTGTCAAACCTGAGGAGACAGTTCCTCGCCGTCGGTTTGAAATGAGTCTCAGTTTTTAACAAACCTGCCTCGTGATAGATATTCAGATCTAGGAAAACCATTGAGCTGTTGGACATTTGGTGGGTGAACTTCAGGAAAGGGTTTTGGTTGTTCAGCCAGTGCATGAACTCAGTGATCGATTGGCCATCCCCTTCCCAAATCACCAGAATGTCATCTATATAGCGTCGCCAAGTGCGGATTCTTTCCCTGAAGGGGTTGTCTGGGTGGAGAATCCTAGAGGATTCTAGATGGTGAACATATAATCCCGCCAGGCTCGGCGCAAATGTACTCCCCATACTAGTTCCATGGCTTTGCCAATACAGAGTGCCCTCGTATTCAAAAAAGTTTTTTGTAAGTGCTATCGAGATACACTCCATAACCACTCCACGGGGGGTTTGGTATTTCCATCGGTCAGAGTGAAGTACCAGTTCAATGATCAGTAGTGTCTCGTCATGTGGGAGGCTCGTGTAGAGACTCTCCACATCAAGGCTCAATAGCATCTGTGAGTCAGGATCAAAAGGATGGTTCTGTAGTAATTGCAGAACTGCTTTGGTATCGCTTATATACGTGTCTGTTGCTTGTACCAAGGGTCTCAAAAAGGCATCCGCAAATTTGGACAATGGTTCTAAAATGGACGAAATGCCGGACACAATGGGGCGTCCTGGTGGGCTTTAAAGGTTTTTGTGGATCTTTGGTATTGTACAGAAGTAAGTGTGCGGGGATTTTTTTGAACAAGGAATTCCGATTCTTTTTTGGTGAGCCAATTGTGCGCCAAAGCTTCCTAAATCATCGCCTCTATTTGCACATGTAGAGACTCGGTGGGATCTTCTGCCAAAACCTGTTAGTTCCTTCTGTCAGAGAGTAATCTCCTGCATTCCTAGTCATATGCAGTAGTGGTTTGAATAACCACTGCCCCACCCTTATCTGCAGGTTTTATGGTGAGTTCCCTGTTTTGTGTGGGTTCTCTTATCGCCTCATTCTCAAGTTTGCTCATGTTTTGGAAAACATTTGGCTTGATGTTTAATTTACTCAGTTCAAGCATGATGGCTTTTTCGAATGCCAGTACCTCAACAGGGAGTTGATTGTCCAGGGGTGTAAAACTAGATTTTGGTTTTAGACCCGTATCCGAAGTTTCTTGGGATGGTTCTTTGTCTTTAAAGAAAGCCTTCAGTTTTATAGTTCTAATGAAATCCTGGATCTCTTTATGTAGAAGGAATGGGTCAGGTTTATTAGTGGGGACGTATCCTAAGCCCTTATTTAGTACCTCCTGCTGTAGGTTTGTAAAGGGCCATGGGGTTATGTTAATTACTAGGTCCCCCTCTTGCTTGTTGATGCTTGGTTCGCAGTCATGCTCCTGGTATGGACCCTGGGGCCTGCTTCGTCTGCGGGATGCCAGTTGACATTGTTTCCCTTCTTGTTCCTCCCTCTGCGGGGTCCTTGGCCCCATAATTAAAAAGGCTGAGCATTCTGGGGTACGGTAGTTTGGTCTGGTCCCCATTGGGGGTACATTTGTCCCATTTGTGGTGGGCCAAATTGGTATTGAGGGAATTAGAATTGGTTTTGGTACGGATTGTATTGAGGTGGTCCCTGGAAACCTCTTCAGCCTCTCTGGCGAGGGAATTGAGATCTCTGTTCGCGGAAACCACCCCTTTGTTGTTTTCTTTGTTGGAAACCACCTGAGTTGGTACTGGTGGAACTACCATCCGAACTCACGCTGTCTGTGTCACTCACGTTTCCTTTTGTTACATAAACAGCTCTTGTGTAAGGGTAAGCTCTCTCTGGGGTAAAGCGGTCCTCATCTTTTTTCAGTTTGTTAAACTTGCTTTGTTTTAAAGTGATCTCGAAATCCTTCATTTGCTGATTAAGTTCTTCTAGCCCTTTCTTTAAGTCTGCTGTTGAAACAAAAGCTTTCAGTTGTATTTCGAGTTTCTGAATCTCAACTTTTAATTCCAATGATTTTCTTGTGGCTGTTTGGACTATTAGCACCAACCAGTCCCTAGTGCAATGCCAGGAGATAAGAGACCAAGCTTTTTTAAAGGTGAGGTCATCCTGAAAGATGAAAGGTTCATTTCTTACCAATAAACCCTGCGGGGATATTTTATTCCTCAAATATTCCCTCATTAGTAGGCCATGCAGGGCTGTCCTTACTTGGACTTTTCTTAAGTTCATCAATTCATCCCAGTCCGCTACGCCTGGGCTCGGGTCACTGTTGCTTAACCCTTCAAAAGGATTGACATCTGCAAGAATTCTGTCGATGTCGTCCTCACTGAAAGTTAGGCCGTGTTCGTCCTCCGTTTTGGTATGGTGAATGGGAAGATTAGGCGTTGGATGTGGTGTATGGCAAATGTCTTAGTGTGTTCAATATAGGGAGGGGCTCCCATAGCTGTGCGCTGTCTAGAACCTGAATACAACAAAAGGAGGGAGGGAGAGGAAAAAGTGGATTCCGTCTCCCCTGGCAATTCATTTAAACAAAATAGAATCCACTCAGAAGGTGGTAGTGATCCCTAAAGTGATGGGGAGCACACAGTGTTGTTTAAATACCCCTCACACACCAACAGGCCCCTTGGTGTCATGCTTCATCATCGGGGCCTTCGCATCCCTCTACGGGGATGGCAGTCTACTAGGTCGTGCAGTAATCGTGAGTTGGGTTGTTCGAACAAGGGCCACTGTGATTTACAGTACTAATACTTATTCATGATCTTAAAACCTACCTTTAACATCTTATAGGTTGCTACATTGAGCAGTGAGGAAGGAACCCCCAATACCACGCTTAGGCTCATGAGGTCAGACAACCTTGATCCATAAGTAAGCCACAATTATCAAATCCTTTTCCTCCCTCCACAATCAATGTTGGGAAAGATGTTTTGGCGTATCTCCATTAAGTGTATGTCTTTGTCTATTGTGTGTCTTTTTTAGTGTTTTATTCCACAGGGTCCTTAAACTTTTTTTTTGGTTCAACCTTTTACCCTCCCATAACTGGAATTATTTTTCCTGTTCCTGGACGTCCGACTGTGATGTTTATTATGCCTTTCATTCCACAGGTTCTTCAAACGCCAATTGGGCGCAACAGAGCTTATCCATACTACTACACCTATAGGTACATTTTCACCTAGTGTTTTTTGTAAAATACACTTTTACATTCCACACCCATATGAGTAAGGTGAGGATAATCGTGCATATCCTCGTCCTCAAGAAGGAGTCGCTGTACTCCGAAACATGTCGACGCACTTTTCTGAGGTTGATATACCCTAATACGTATAACTGACAACCTCATCTTGCACCCCTTTTAACAATACCAGCCGAGGACGTAATAAATATTTTTTCCTATGAGCCAGGTATTTTTTAACCTTCACTTTCTCACCTCACCACTCACACTCCCTCTCACACACACAAACACATAGTTCACTATCAGTGCTCCTACGTATCCGTGAGTCGTAGCACGCCGCATCCCGTAGAGGGATGCGAAGGCCCCGATGATGAAGCATGACACCAAGGGGCCTGTTGGTGTGTGAGGGGTATTTAAACAACACTGTGTGCTCCCCATCACTTTAGGGATCACTACCACCTTCTGAGTGGATTCTATTTTGTTTAAACGAATTGCCAGGGGAGACTGAATCCACTTTTTCCTCTCCCTCCCTCCTTTTGTTGTATTCATGTTCTAGACAGCGCACAGCTGTGGGAGCCCCTCCCTATATTGAACACACTATGACATTCGCCATACACCACATCCAACGCCTAATCTTCCCATTCACCATACCAAAATGGAGGACGAACACGGCCTAACCTTCAGTGAGGAAGACATCGACAGAATTCTTGCAGATGTCAATCCTTTTGAAGGGTTAAGCAACAGTGACCCGAGCCCAGCCGTAGCGGACTGGGGTGAATTGATGAACTTAAGAAAAGTCCAAGTAAGGGCAGCCCTGCATGGCCTACTAATGAGGGAATATTTGAGGAATAAAATATCCCAGCAGAGTTTATTGGTAAGAAATGAACCTTTCATCTTTCAGGATGACCTCACCTTTAAAAAAGCTTGGTCTCTTATCTCCTGGCATTGCACCAGGGACTGGTTGGTGCTAATAGTCCAAACAGCCACAAGAAAATCATTGGAATTAAAAGTTGAGATTCAGAAACTCGAAATACAACTGAAAGCTTTTGTTTCACCAGCAGACTTAAAGAAAGGGCTAGAAGAACCTAATCAGCAAATGAAGGATTACGAGATCACTTTAAAACAAAGCAAGTTTAACAAACTGAAAAAAGATGAGGACCGCTTTACCCCAGAGAGAGTATACCCTTACACAAGAGCTGATTATGTAACAAAAGGAAACGTGAGTGACACAGACAGCGTGAGTTCGGATGGTAGTTCCACCAGTATCAACTCAGGTGGTTTCCAACAAAGGAAACAACAAAGGGGTGGTTTCCGCCAACAGAGATCTCAATTCCCCCGCCAGAGAGGCTGGAGAGGTTTTCAGGGACCACCTTAATACAATCCGTACCAAAACCAATTCCAATTCCCTCAATACCAATTTGGCCCACCACAAATGGGACAAATGTACCCCCAATGGGGACCAGACCAAACTACCGTACCCCAGAATGCTCAGCCTTTTTTATCATGGGGCCAAGGACCCCGCAGAGGGAGGAACAAGAAGGGAAACAATGTCAACTGGCAGCCCGCAGACGAAGCAGACCCCAGGGTCCATACCAGGAGCATGACTGCGAACCAAGCATCGACAAGCAAGAGGGGGACCTAGTAATTAACATAACCCCATGGCCCTTAGCAAACCTACAGCAGGAGGTACTAAATAAGGGCTTAGGATACGTCCCCACTAATAAACCTGACCCATTCCTTCTACATAAAGAGATCCAGGATTTCATTAGAACTATAAAACTGAAGGCTTTCTTTAAAGACAAAGAACCATCCCAAGAAACTTCGGATACGGGTCTAAAACCAAAATCTAGTTTTACACCCCTGGACAATCGACTCCCTGTTGAGGTGCTGGCATTCGAAAAAGCCATCATGCTTGAACTGAGTAAATTAAACATCAAGCCAAATGTTTTCCAAAACATGAGCAAACTTGAGAATGATGCGATAGGAGAACTCACACAAAACAAGGAACTCACCATAAAAACTGCAGATAAGGGTGGGGCAGTGGTTATTCAAACCACTACTGCATATGACAAGGAATGCAGGAGATTACTCTCTGACAGAAGGAACTATCAGGTTTTGGCAGAAGATCCCACCGAGTCTCTACGTGTGCAAATAGAGGCGATGATTGAGGAAGCTTTGGCGCACAATTGGCTCACCAAAAAAGAATCGGAATTCCTTGTTCAAAAAAATCCCTGCACACCTTACTTCTATACAATACCAAAGGTCCACAAAAACCTTAAAAGCCCACCAGGACGCCCTATTGTGTCCGGCATTTCATCCATTTTAGAACCATTGTCAAAATATGCTGATGCCTTTTTGAGACCCTTGGTGCAAGCAACAGACACGTATCTAAGGGATACCAAAGCGGTTCTGCAATTACTACAGAACCATCCTTTTGATCCTGACTCACAGATGCTGTTGAGCCTTGATGTGGAGAGTCTCTACACGAGCCTCCCACATGACGAGACACTACTGATCATTGAAGAGGTACTTCACTCTGACCGATGGAAATACCAAACCCCCCGTGAAGTGGTTATGGAGTGTATCTCGATAGCACTTACAAAAAACTTTTTTGAATACGAGGGCACTCTGTATTGGCAAAGCCATGGAACTAGTATGGAGAGTACATTTGCGCCGAGCCTGGCGGGATTATATGTTCACCATCTAGAATCCTCTAGGATTCTCCACCCAGACAACCCCTTCAGGGAAAGAATCCGCACTTGGGGACGCTATATAGATGACATTCTGGTGATTTGGGAAGGGGATGGCCAATCGATCACTGAGTTCATGCACTGGCTGAACAACCAAAACCCTTTCCTGAAGTTCTCCCACCAAATGTCCAACAGCTCAATGGTTTTCCTAGATCTGAATATCTATCACGAGGCAGGTCTGGTAAAAACTGAGACTCATTTCAAACCGACGGCGAGGAACTGTCTCCTCAGGTTCGACAGTTTCCATCAACGTCACCTGAGGGAGAATTTACCATACGGACAGTTCCTACGCCTACGTCGCAACTGTAGCGACACAGCCAACTACAAAACCCAGGCCAGAGATTTGGGTGAAAAACTGAAACAGAGGAAATACCCAAACCAGGTTATTCAGAAGGCTATGAAAAGAGCGAGAAACAGTAACCGTGAGGCCCTCCTGGAAGAAAAACCTGCCAGAGAAAACACACCCAGTAGAACAGTCTGTGTCACAATGTACAGTTCAGTTTCGAACCAAGTTTCTAAACTGGTTAACAAACACTGGCGTATTCTGACAAGCGGCTCACTTGATCTGGAAAAACCTTTGTTTGCCCATAGGCGGGGCCGGAATCTAAAAGACATGCTTGTACACACAAGACCTCCAACCACGAAAAAACAACAAACAAGGTTACAGGGAATACATGGCCACCATCCCTGTGGAAACTGCAACAGCTGTCATCTAACCAGAAAGAGCCAGACCCTCACTTTCATGAATGGCACCAGATGGGAACAACGCACGTTCACTAATTGCAATAGTAAGAACATTGTGTATCTAATCACATGCCCTTGCAACAAAGAATATGTGGGCATGACAACAAGAGCGGTCAAAATCAGGATTAATGAACATAAAAGCAACATAAGATGCAAAAAGTCAACCACGAAAATGGCAGCCCATTTTCTAGAATACCATCACTGTGTAAACGAAATACAGTGGACAGTGATTGAACAACTGCCAACTGATGTTGGGTTCTTTGAAAAGGAGCAAAGGCGGGTATTCCGTCTAGGGACAGACACCATTGGGTAAAACGACTCCATCCCTTGGAGCCAATTGCGATGATCTTTCTTAAACCGAATGGACACCCACTATTTTCTCCTGCTATTGGCCGAGTAACAATTAGACAATAACACCTAGAAAAAGTTTGTCTTTCCTTGAATACTGTAAATACCATTCACTTCCATATGATCTGGTTTCTATGACTATAACTGAGCTGTTCAGTATGCATGGCCATTTGCAGGTGTTACAGAATAATCCCCTGCCCTTAGACCTTAAACTCCTACTACTACGCAGTGGTGCTGAACCTCCGATTTTGCCCCTCTGTATATAACAGGCATGCGCGAACAACCAGCGTCTTGAAAGCAGTACTAACACGCTTGCGCGTTGCCTTGGTGTGCCGATTCTGACAACCGGCAGCATAACCGGCGGTACACATGCACGCATGGAGGAGCGCTTACCTCTAGCGCATGCGCTCTCTTACCGCGATACACGCCCTTGACCAGCGCGCAATACCGGACCTGGTGTAGTAATTCTATCCTTCTTTGGGCATGTTTCTGCTTCCAATTAACAACTAATTGAAGCGGTTGGTGGTATATAAAGGAAACGAATCAACATGACTCGACACATCGTCGGAGCCGCGTTGAGGGGATGGCAGTCTACTAGGTCGTGCAGTAATCGTGAGTTGGGTTGTTCGAACAAGTGCCACTGAAACGTCCAGTACTAATACTTATTCATGATCCTAAAACCTACCTTTAACATCTTATAGGTTGCTACATTGAGCAGTGAGGAAGGAACCCCCAATACCACGCTTAGGCTCATGAGGTCAGACAACCTTGATCCATAAGTAAGTCACAATTATCAAATCCTTTTCCTCCCTCCACAGTCAATGTTGGGAAAGATGTTTTGGCGTATCTCCATTAAGTGTATGTCTTTGTCTATTGTGTGTCTTTTTTAGTGTTTTATTCCACAGGGTCCTTGAACTTTATTTTTGGTTCAACCTTTTACCCTCCCATAACTGGAATTATTTTTGCTGTTCCTGGACGTCCGACTGTGATGTTTATTATGCCTTTCATTCCACAAGTCCTTCAAACGCCAATTACCTCCTCGTCCTGTCTCCCCGTCCCATTCCTGATAATGAGCAGCTAGTCTGCTCCACAGAAACCCCTACCTAGCTGAGCTGTTTGCACTTCTCCCTAGGATGACGTCACCATCACGTGACTATAAAGGGGAAGTGCATCCATTAATCATCCTGTTCTTTTTTTTTCTGCGAACGCAGTTGCCTGTTACCTGGCTGTGCTGGAGGTTTGCCTTCCTATGGGTAAGTTTCTTTTGGCTTTTCAGTTGTATTTCGGCGGCCTGCTTTAGCGGCCGCCCTTTGTGTCTTTTATGCTATTTCTCCCCCCCGTGCTGCCTGGTTTTCATTGCCGGCGGTCTGTGCTTTTCATGCGCGGCTCGCGTTAGCGGCTGTTTCTGCCTGTCCTCGCTCACCTTGTTTGCTGGGCCTGCTTCAGCGGCTTGGTGTTGGCAGTCCCCGATGGGCCCTGCTTTAGCGGGCGGGGGTTTCTGCTTGTGGAGGTTGAGGTGCACTGGATTTCCTGTGCTTTTGGGGGGGGCGAGTTTGGCGTTTGGCTGGGTTTTTATTATTCTGGCCTCCTTTTTCCTGCACTCGTGTGAGTCCAGGTTCTCAGGACTTTGTGTCCTTTGAATGGGGTCCTTCCTGGCTGCGTTTTGGTCCTTGCTTCTGCCTGCTTTTGGTGTTTGAGTCTGGACTGGTTGCTGTCATGGATTCAGGGGCTTCTTCCTCTGCTACCCCTCTTGTTGCCCTGCACATCCTTATTGATGTGGCTGTGGCTGCTGCTTTCCTGGCTTGGGACGCGGCTGGACCTCCCCCCAGGGGGCCTCGTGTCTCTTTGATTCCGCAGGCTGCTGCTGGGGATGTCAATGGTCCTGTTGATGAGGGGGTGTACGTGGTTTGTTCAGGGTGCTGAGTTTGCTGGACTGTTCAACCATGTGCGGTCCTATTTGGACTTTTTCTCCTCTGGCAGAGACTGTCTTTTTTGCGCAGTATGTCCTGCCTGCTCCTGACTTTTTTCCTTTGCACGAGACGGTACGCTATGTGCTGTCTCGTGTATGGAAGGAGGTGGTCATGTCTTCTTTTCCTCATTTCCTGTCCCGGCATTACCTTCTTGGGGGTTTTACTACTGAGTTCCCTCGGGCTGTGCAGGTTGTGGATTTGTTGCTGGCCTTTCCTCTCAGGGTTTAGTTGTTTCTATGTACGCCCTTCCTGCGGACGCTGTGGATAAGCGTGTTGAGGGGGCATGGTGTCGTTCCTGTGCTGCTTCTATTGTTTCTGTCCGGGCGAATTCGTATTCTTCCTATATGGTTCGGTCGCTCCTTGTGGATTTCCTGTCCCTGTCAGTTTTGCTGAAACGACGGCGAGGATACCACGCCTCTTTTGTCTCTGATGGAGTTGCAGGTGCGCTTCCTATCGGACTGCTTCTGGCGCTTCCATTGTTGCCAGTCGTCATGTTTTGATGCATTCCTGGTAGGGGGATTCTTCCCAGGAGTCGGTCCTCCTTTTGTTTCCCTTTGTGGGCTCCAGGGTGTTCGGTCCTCAGCTGGAGGGTATGGTCGAGCAGTCTGCTGGGATCCGCGGGCTCTTGGCTCTGGTCTGCCCTCCATCTCGGGGTTGTGGGTTTGGTTACCGTCACGTTTTGGGCCTCCTGCTCGTGGCTCTGCCTTTTCGTGGCAGGGATCGTGGCCGGGGGGCCCCTGGGAGTGCCGAGCCCCGCTCCGCTGCTGGTGTTGCCGCCCCCGCTTGCTCCTCTTCTCGGTGACTGTCTGCCTTTGCCGGTTGGTGGTCGCCTCCAGTCCTTCCGCGCCCGGTGATTGTCGTCCCGGATGCCTGGGCGGTTCAGACTGTTTCGGAGGGCTGCCGGATAGAGTGTTTCCTCTCCTTCTCCTCCGGGTTTTGTACGGACTCCCCTGCCCCTTCTTCCTCTGCGTAGAGTTGTTTGTTGGCAGGTGTGCGACTCCTGTTGGTGTAGGGGGCTGTTGTGTGAGTTCCTCCGCTGGAGTGGGGCTTGGGTTGCTACTCAATCCTCTTTCTGGTTTCCAGGAGGTGCTCTTCGGTTCTTCGTCCTGTTCTGGATCTGAAGCGGGTCATTCGCTTCGTCCTCCGTCGTCCAGTCTAGATGGTGTCCCTCCGGTCCGTCCTGCCTCTGGTCCTTCCGGGTGGCTTCCTGCCATCCCTGGTTCTGTTGGATGCGTGTCTGCACGTTCCTGTCCATCCGGATGACCAGCGTTTTCTGCGTTTTGCTGTGGGGATTCTTCGCTATCAGTTCGGTGTGCTGCCTTTCGGCCTGTCTTCTGCGCCCAGGGTTTTCACCTTGCTCCTGGCCCCTCTGGCTCTGTCGGTTGTGGACCGGGTGTGTCTTCTGCTGGGTTCCTTATCGGCCACTGGTGGTCCTCCCTGGCGCCCTCTCAGTCCCTGATGTTCCTGGGGACTCTCTTCCGGATGGACCTGGGCATGGTGTTCCTCTCCCGGGGACGCCAGTTGACTTTGTTTCATCTCCTTTCCCGGCTTCTTTCCCTGACCCGGATGTCTTCCCTTCTCTGGTTGCGGTGTCAGGGGGAGTTGGCGTCCGCTCTGCATCTCCCTCCTTGGGCCGGGATGCGTCTGTACCTCCTGTTGCATCATGTTCTGTCGCACTGGGTTCCTGCCTCCTTGGACTGCGAGTCTCTGATCCCTGTGGCTCCGGGGATTCGGGCGGTTCTCCTGTGGGGGTTGTTCTCTCTCTCTCTTTCCCAGGGGTTCCGTCTTCTTCCTCCTCAGTCTGTGGTCGTGTTGTCCACGGATGCCAGTGTTTTGGGGTGGGGTGCCATTCTGGGTGCCTCTTAGGCTCAGGGTCGGTGGTCCCGGTCTCTGTGCAGACGGACATTCAGGTGGTTCGTTCTTATGTGCATCACCTGGGGGCATGTGTCGTGCTCTGTTTCTCCTGTCCCGGGAAATCGGCTTTTGGGCCGAGTCGCATCTCTTGTCTCTGACGGCGGTCTATCTTCCGGGGACGGAGAAAGGGCCTGCAGATTCTTTGTGCGGGGTGTTCCCCTCCTCGGTGTCCCTTTGTCTGTCCCCGGATCTGTTCAACCGGATGTCCTCCGGTTCCGCCTTCCTTGGATGGATCTGTTTGCCTCGGAGGAGTCCTCCCTTCTTCCTATGTTTTGCGGCATGCTTCCCTCTCCGCTGGCGTGGGCTTCCGTTGCTTTCTCGATTCCTTGGTCGAGGGCTCTGCTGTTTGCCTTCCCTCCGTTTGCCTTCACTTCCGAGGGTCCTCCGGAGGATTCGTTGGGATCGGGCGGAGGTTCTCCTGGTGGTTCCGGTATTGTCTCGGCAGTCTTGGTTCCCCCTTCTGCTGTCCTTCTCTGTTTTCCCTCATTGGAGGTTTCCCCTGTCTCCCTCCCCGCTGCGGGCTCCTCTTCTCGGGGTTTCCTCCCTGCGTCGCCTCCGGCTGGGGGTTTGGTACTAGAGAGGTTGTGTTTGCAGGGTCTGGGTTGCTCGGTTGCGGTTGCCCGTTGTCTCCAGCTTTCTTGGCGTCCTTCCACCTTGATGTTTTATGGCCGTCACTGGAAGGTTTCTCCTCTTGGTTTCTCGTGTAGGTTCTGTCTTCTGCCTCCTGTGTGCCCATGTAGGTTTTGGTCTTCTTGCAGGATTCTTCCCTACGGGCCCAGTGGGCTGCCATTCTTGGTGGCTCGCCTTCTGCGGAGTTTCTTGCTTCAGCATCCTGTCTCTCTCTCTCCTGTGCCTCCTTGGGACCTTTCCTTGGTTCTCCGGGCTTTGACGGGTCCTCCTTTCGGGCCTTTGGTCTCCGTGGCCCTGAGATTCCTTTCTGCTAAGGTCGTTTTCCTGGTGGCCATTTCTTCCGGGCAGGGGGTTGGTGAGATTTGGGCGCTGATGGCTTCCCCCCCCCTTCTTGCGCTTTTGCGATGGTAAGTTCATTCTCCGTCCGAGTCAGTTCTTTCTTCCTGGGGTGGTGTCTTCCTTTCTCTCTCAGGAGGATGTTGTTCTCCCGGTGTTTTTTCCGGCTCCTGCCTCTCCGGTGGAGGTGCTCCTCCATTCGTTAGATGTGCTGAGGGCTCTCCGCATCTACTTGGTGCGTACGGCTGGTTTCCGTAATCTTGATTTCCTTTTTGTCACCTATGGCCTCTCGGGGCTTGGGCTTCGCCCTTCTTTGTCCACCTTGTCTCGTTGGGTCACGGGTGCTGTGGTTTCTGCTTATGATTCTGCCCGCTGTCCTCTGCCTTCTTCCGTTCAGTGTGGGTCGACTGGGAGCGTGTCGTCCTCCTGGGCCTCGTTCAGAGACGTTTGCAATGCTGCCACATGGGCTTCTCCCCGTGCTTTTGTTGCACATTACCGTTCTGTACATGATTTGAATTCTGTACTGTTTTCTATTGATTAAAATGGACCTGTTTTTTCTCATACTTTCTGGTCTGTTTTTTCTCACAATCACCGTGTGCTTGGGTATGGGCTCACTTATCAGGAATGGGACGGGGAGACAGGACGAGGAGGTAATGCCCGGTTACTTACCGGTAATACTCATTACTCCGAGTCCTGGTCTCCCCGTCCCATTCCTGAGCCCTACCCTCCCTCCCTGGTTTGGGTTTTTCTTTGGGTGATTGTTTGTTTTTTCGTTCTGGTTTTCTTTGGTATTTTCAGGATGATTAATGGATGCACTTCCCCCTTTATAGTCATGTGATGGTGACGTCATCCTAGGGGGAAGTGCAAACAGCTCAGCTAGGTAGGGGTTTCTGTGGAGCAGACTAGCTGCTCACTTATCAGGAATGGGACAGGGAGACAATAACTCGGAGTAATGTGTATTACCGGTAAGTAACCGGGCATTGGGCGCAACAGAGCTTATCCATACTACTACACCTATAGGTACATTTTCACCTAGTGTTTTTTGTAAAATACACTTTTACATTCCACACCCATGTGAGTAAGGTGAGGATAATCGTGCATATCCTCGTCCTGAAGAAGGATTCGCTGTACTTCGAAACATGTCGACGCACTTTTCTGAGGTTGATATACCCTAATACGTATAACTGACAACCTCATCTTGCACCCCTTTTAACAATACCAACCAAGGACGTAATAAATATTTTTTCCTACGAGCCAGGTATTTTTTAACCTTCACTTTCTCACCTCACCACTCACACTCCCTCTCACACACACAAACACATAGTTCACTATCAGTGCTCCTACGTATCCGTGAGTCGCAGCACGCCGCATCCCGTAGAGGGATGCGAAGGCCCAGATGATGAAGCATGACACCAAGGGGCCTGTTGGTGTGTGAGGGGTATTTAAACAACACTGTGTGCTCCCCATCACTTTAGGGATCACTACCACCTTCTGAGTGGATTCTGAGAGAGGAGTATCTGCCCATACTGTTGTTTTTGTCCACCCCCGGTCATCCTCAAGCAGTAAACTGGCTTCCTTATGACCAGCAGTTTCAGCTAGAGCCAGGACCTGTGCTGTTGACTGCGTTTGCAGAGATAGTAAAGAGTTGGCAGTATTCAGGCATATATCAAAAGCACCAGCACTCACCTCTGTCTGGCATACCTCTGAAACTGGTGGCTGTTGCTGAGTCAGTTGTGCTACAGGGGCTGGTCCCCCCATTGAAGGCGACCCCTCGCGTTGTTCGGTATCCAGCTGTGTAGTAAGAAGCTACTCTTCACCTAGCATAATCTCTATTGGGTCGCCCTCCAAGCCCAAGCTGTACCGCCTCCAACAGCATCTCTGCCACGACCGATTCTGGGACAGCTGTAAAAATAAACTGCTGCCTTCCCGGAGTGTAGCAGTTTCAGGACCGGTCTTCCCATAATGGGTGTGTTCTTTTTGTTTGCGCCCCCTCCACCGCTGTCTGCAAATGCGGCTGCAAATGGGGCTCCGTGATGGAAATTACCAGCGGGCAGAAGCCAGTTGCGGTATGAACATCGGCTCCTCTGAACACAATCCTTAGGCTGGGCCATCACACACGTTGTTGTCAGCAGGTAGGGCCAATGGAGCAGTCTGAGCCGGTTCGATGTAGGAAGCAGCCCGGGTGTTCCCGAAAAGAAAAAGAAGCTGGGGGGCTCACTGTAACATTGAAATTAGTTACATAAAGCTTTCTCTTTTTTCCTGCCTTTTTCCCACTCCATGCTGGAAGGGTGACGGTAAGTACCATGCATCAGTATGATGGTTAGAAAAGCTCTCAGAGCCTGCTCCTCACGGAGGAGTTAATCCCCTATCTTCCTTCTCCCTGGGAAGCACGACCTACTGATCAATCGTATCCAGACAAGGGGATATGGCTTCACTACTGAGGTTTTCAAACTACTTTGAGGGGTTTCTCTTTCAAATATAACTTTCTGGCTGTTGATCATATGCAGGTTTGTGCAAGGTGATGGCTGTCACAGCAGTAGCAAAAGTGCTGGCTCAAAGCTGAATATCCAAAACAAGCACACAATGAAGCAGGACATCTCAGTACCTGGATAACATCAGCCTTTCTGAGTAGTCATCAGGCAGTGACAAAAGAGCAGCCCTGCTTAGAAACCTTGACACCTTTGACGAGATAAATCAATGACCTACCCCTTACTTCTACTATCTACTCCATGTCACCACTCGGGAAGAATTAATCGGCAGACCTTTGCTAGCAAGGACCTCACAGCATTTCCTTAGGTAGCCATTCTCCGTCACTTCGGTTCTGGGTCTCCACCCTCTATCCACAGGTGTGCAGTCAATGCACTCCCACTGTGTAGGTAATCTGAATCTTCTCTAAATAACATCCTGCAAAATGGAACTCACTGGTCCATGCTCTAAGACTTGCATTGCATAAGGGGTCTTGCAACTACACAGATTTACGAAGGGCTTGCATTGCCCTTGTGTCAAGTAAGGTACCCTAAGGCAACACAAGCCCTTAAATGTGATTCACTAAGCCACGTGAAGTCACCTTGCGTGGTTCTGCCTGGTTTAGTAAATCCAAAGCAATGCAAGGAAGTGTAAATCACTGCCTTGTGTTACACTTTGTTGAGAAGGTAGTCCACGGCTGGTGCCTAGGCGTCCTCATGCATTTACCCATGAATTTTTATCCAACCTCAATTTTACTTCCTTTCTCTTTCTATGCATGCTGCACACACAGAAAGAGGAAAATGCCTCAAATGATTGTTTTTGTGCAGGTTGTGTGCAGAAAGGTGCCCTTTCTTGCCCAGACACAATCCTACTTGTAATGCAGACACCCTTGCATCATGGCAAAAGGTGCAAATGTTGGAACTAGGCAGCACACAGTGCACCAGGACAGGGAGAGAGCACACATACATCATATCTTAGTAGATATAGCACATTTCTGCTCTCTCCCTGTTATGCACAACAGGGAAGCAAGTTGTCTTGCTTCCTTGCATTGCATTGCATCTTAGTGAATCTGCCTCTTGCTACTTACCCACTTCACATGCATGCAAATGGAATGGCAGTGGAAAGTCACACTGAATCACTTTTTGTGGCATCTGAGAAAATCTATCTGGAGCCTCCGCCATACCCACTTCTAGTCATCGGAGAACTCTTATGATCTTGAGCTTATTTTCACCGATTGCCATATGTCTTTGACCCCTTTGTTAGCCATTAACTATTTTTCCTGACTTCAATCATCTGAGTTTTCCAAACCCTCTGCCATCCTTCCAGACTACACTCCTTTTCACCCATCTACCTTTAAACTTCTCTGCCAAGTTTCAGTCCCTATCCCTTCAAATGCATTCTCAGACTACTGTACCAGCTTCAGCCTGTGCCTTCTACAATCACGGGTCAGTGTTTAAAAATCCTGACTTTTTATTCACTTTGCATGCTCTTATTTTTCAAAAGATACTTTTCGGTCTATACGTGGACTGAAGATGTGAGGGTTTCTATGTGTTGGTACATAAAGAGACATGAAAAAGAATCATTTACATAAAGGAAATCGTAATGCACGTATCCAGAACTCACACAGGTGTCCTCCTGCTCCTGGTTTCTTCTACCTTCAATTCAGGTCTTTTTCAGCCTTTAGGCTTTGGTCTTTCTCCTAGTGCTTCTCCAAGTATTTCTTTTCTGGTGTTGGTTCCCCAGATCCTCAACCTGGCCCTGGTCTAAATAGTTCTGATCACCCTGGTACTTGTGTTCTGAATCTGGGGGACCTAATTGTTGTCTTTCAGCCCATGGTCTTCCTGCCCTTGGCTCATCCGTGCATTAGTTGTTCCTGGGCCACCTGATCCTGGTACTACTGATCCTGCTGGTCTGCTGGGTCCTGTTGTCCTGGCTCTCCCAGGGCTGTTACTCCTAGTCTTTATGGTTTAGGTCATTCTTCTTCTACTTACCCTAATCCTTGTGGTACACCTGGCACTGCCTTAATATGTAATTTTGGGCTGAGCCTGGTCATTTTGGTCCTGATCTAGTCCCATTAGTCCTCGTGGCTCTGGTTTTCCTGGTTTCCCTGATTCTATTCAGCCTGGTCCTAATACTTCAGTTCCTCCTCCTCCTGCTCCACTTGGAACTTCCGGTCCGGGTCCGCTGGTTCTGACATGTCATGATACCCTTGGCCCTGGTCATCCTGCTAGTTTTCATCTTGGACAAATGTGTCCACTTTACCCTGGCACTCTCTGTTCAGGTCATCCTGTTCTTAGCCGCCCAGCTTAGGCATCATGACTCCTGTCATCCTGGTCTTCCTTCTCCTGGTCCTCCCTTTTCTCCTCATTCAGGGCCTGCTTGTCCTGGTATGCTAGGTCCTGGAGCTCTAGAACTTGTGAATTGAGCTTAGTTTTCACCACAGTGAGGTCCCACTGGTCCTCTTTGCCCTGGTCCTCTTAGCTCTTGTCCTGTTGGCTCTTATTGCCTAAACATATCTTGTTTATTCCTGAGGCTCTATTCTCCTAGTCTTCATTACTTTCAGTTTGGTTTGCCTAGCAATGGCCTTCCTATTCGTAGTAAGCTTGGGCGGAAAATCCGTTCCGCTCGCGGATTTTGCGGATTTTCGGTAAATTCGCAATCCGCAAACTTTCGCAAATTTACCGAAAATCCGCAAATTCGCACGCAGCGGATTTTTTTTCTTGGTGATACAATAATGCGGCGTGCGGCGTTCACTTACCGCCAGTCAGAGTTTGCCGAGTTATTTTTCTCGATATTTTGCGAGTGCTGCGCCATTTTGGATCTTGCTGCGGGATCCCGCGGGAGTTTGGCGACGCATCGCGAGAGTTCGCAATTGCGAACATGTAGGTGCGGTGGGCAGCAACAATCTCGCACTCGCGAAATTACAACATTTGCAATTCTGCACAAGAAATTCACTAGCAAGCAGCATAGACCTTCTGAAAATGATGATTTTTATCAGAATAGCTCCTCAGATTGACTTTTGCCTGCACTTTTTTGGATTTGAGGCCTTTTGACTTTCTTTGGATCACTTTTGGATTAGAAATCAACTTTCACAAGTAAGTTTGTTTGGGGCATTACAGTTGCTGTTCTGCAGAAAAATGAGTTTTGCAAAACTGAAAGCACTCAGCAGGTGCAAAAGTTCACTCATCATTAGTAACCATTCCCTGTAGTACTTCCTGAGGGGCCCCTCCAGAGTTCAGTTGCCTATGTTTGTTTGGGGCATTACAGTTGCTGTTCTGCAGAAAAACGAGTTTTGCAAAACTGAAAGCACTCAGCAGGTGCAAAAGTTCAAACTCATCATTAGTAACCATTCCCTGTAGTGCTTCCTGACTGGGGCCCCTCCAGAGTTCAGTTGCTAGTTGCAACAATTCTATGACCCTGCTCTGACTCTCACAGCAGGCTCATAGAATAGCTACAAGTAGGCCACAAAGGTCCTGGAAAAAAAATTGCAGTGCAACAGAAAGCAAATTACAGATAAGGAACCAGGTGCCAGACTGGAATTTTAAAACAGTGACACATTAATAAATCAACCCCAAATTAATTCATGTCAGTTTAAGCAGGGCAGGTGTGCTTGCTTTCTCCCCCCATAATCTACAGTGATGAACCAGAGGGTGGCATTGATGTACCAGAGGGTGGCATGGGTGAAACAGAGGGTGCTGTGAACCTGTGATGATGAACCAGACGTAGAAACAACATAGTCGCGACCATTGCGAGCCGACAAGTAAGTTCGCATTTGCGAACTGGTACAAAACCCTCGCGAACTGGCAGAAACCCTTGCCAACACAAAAAAATCCGCAAATTCGCGAGAATTGGTGGATTTTGCGGATTGCGAGTTCGCAAATACGTAAATTTGCGAACGCCTGATTCGCAAAATTCACCCATGCTTAATTCGTAGTCCTCACAGTCCCTGCTCTATTGGCGGTTTTATGCCAACTAAACTTGATCTTTTTGTTTCTGGTTCTAATAGTTTGGTGTGTTTAAACAGAGAGAGAGCCCTTGTCAGCAACCAAGGGAGTGGAGTACTATCAGTAACAAAAAAACAAATTGTCCCTTGATTCACTCAATCAGCAAGAACACCCTATCAATAGTAGACTTCTTCATTCATATATAGCACATAGATAGACTTTAAAAAAAACAAAATCACTCAAAATCCCTGAAACACTCAAACAATTATCCCACTATAACATACAGTGCAAAAATGTCAATTTATTTATTTAGTACATGGTAATATTAATAAAACACAGTTTATATAATAAAACACCAATAATAAAACACAATGCATCAGTTCAACATAATTAAAAACAATAACATTCATCAAGTCAGGACATAACATCTTATAACACTTTTACCACAGAGAACCCTTAGAAAACAGGGAAAAGAACAATGATAGACAGTATACTTTGTCTTTTAACTCGACAGTTCCCAAGGAATAATTTTTGCAAGATTAGCTTGGGTACATATATTCTATTTTGCAACACCGCCATGGAAAGGCTGCTCTCCGCCTGCATCGTGATATGGATGGCGGTGTCTTGCAGACACCGCCACCATATCATGCCCCTTTTCCACCCGGCTGACGAGTCGACCAGCGGAAAACGTCAGACTGTCTTTTCGTCCGCCGCAGACCCCCAGCCATAATAATACATTGGGGGGTCTATCAGGTATGGATGGAGAGCGGATTGCTACCGCTGGCCCCGCAGGGTCAATCCGCCCGTCCTCCTAATGGGCCCTTTTATTTTTAGCCTTAATGAATAATATTAATTGCATTCACCCTTTATTTTTAGTTTTGCAGGAATTATACGGAGAGGGAACTACTAGTTAACTAGATTAACCAGAACACTCAGCTTAATACTTATTGCATTTGCACTTTATTTCTAGCTTTGCTGGAATCCTATATATAGGCACTAGGCAACTAATTACACCAGTCAAGTATGTAGTTATGACTTCTTGATGTAGGAGGCATACACATAATATATTTATTTTGATTATATGTGTATGTATATTGACATCTGTGAAAAAGGTTTTTGGTCATTCTATGGCTGTGATATCATAAGAACTTTACAGATTTTATTTATAATGGTTTTAAATCATCTATTAAAATAAATATAATAACCACGTTCCTTGCCCCCTCTGGAGTTGGTAATCCTGGTCCTCATAGATTAGGTCTATCTGAGCCTCGTCCTTCTTGTTCTAGTCCTATTAGCTCTGGTCATCCTAGCCTTCCTATTGGACCACTTCGTATCCCTTATTCTCAAACTTTTCATCCTCCTCTTCCTACTTCTTCCTTTCCAGCACCCTCTCCACAGTGACTTTAGTCAGGTACAGCCTCCAAGCATGTTACACAGATTATTTTTGTTGGCTTCCGGATTTCTTCCATAGATAGCACTTTCAAGTACAGAAATGAGGGCCCAGCAGAGACAGGAGTTTGCCCAGTTGAAACACTACGTAACATATTAAAAATCAAAACTACCATTCTCAAGATGCATTGTGCAGGTGACCATCGGTGCCCTAAACCTACTCTCCTGGGTGAATAGTAGGAAAGAGTGTGCTGACTAGGCATCGGTACAAGCCCTGTGGCCCATAAGAGCACCTTTAGAGGGAAATGCAGCCTCAGAGGTCAGAATGCTACCTGGCCTGCTCTCATGGACTGCCTTTAAGCAGAGGGGGTGGGTTGGATCACTCATGCCCCGTGGGATGCCACGGTGTGTGGAGCAGGTGAAGCATTGTGAGGCGCCACTGGGCATGCTGAGTCCCAGGTCTGATTCTTCCACATGTGGTCCCATCAGGAAGCTGTCATCGGAGGGAGCTTGTATTCCTCTTCCCGCCCTACACATTATTGACTAGTGACTGCCTCTCCTGCTTATGCCTGGGGGCACGTCTTGCTATTGCTGGAAGGCAGCGCACGGCAATGAGGCAATCATGGCTAGAGTTCATGTGTTGGAGAGCAAAGCAGAAGACGCTGTGGACAGGTTATGCCATAATAACTTGAGCATTGTTGGCTTGCTGGAGGGCGCGGAAGGGTCTGACCCTGTTGCCTTCTTTGAGACCTGGTTGTCCACTGCCAAGGCACCTACTGTCATGTCTCTCTTTTTCTTGGTGGGCCGGGCCCATTGCGTGCCTGCCAAATGGCCACTAGGTGCGCCTCCAAAGCCTGTGGTGACCAAGTTAATAAACTTCAGAAACAAGGAAACAGGCCACTCGAAATGCTGCACCCATCTCTTACCAGAACACCTTCATACTCCTATTCCCGGATTATACACTGGTGATCCAGCACTGCAGGGTTTTGTTTATGGGGGTGAAGAAGACATTACGTCTACCGGTCTCACTTATTCTCTATTAGTCCCAGCCACACTGAAAGTCATAGCAAACCACACAAGCTTCATTTTTAGCAGAGCCCAAAGATGACTGGGACTGGGTGGAGCGGCATTGATACGAGCCCTCAGAGCTGAAAACACCAGAGTTACTTAGACAGCCAGCTACCTTCTGTTGTGGAAGAAGGCAATGTCAGCGACGGAGTGGAGAGACTGTGACAACACGTGCACCCACCCCAGCAAAGGCTCATGAAGAGCAGATGCAGGCTCTCGCAGCAGTTACCAACATGTGGGTGGGAAGGACCTCCCACCCCATGGATGACACAGATGGGACACCGTCAGAGGCACGGTCAAGGGCCTTGGATCGCACCACTACCTTGGCTGGTCTCCCAATTGAAACTCTGTGAGGCACGGCGGCATCCGTTTTCCACCCCTGACGAAGGGTCAGATGTATATGACCCAAAATGCATTTGAAGTACAAAGGACATTGTAACTCTAACATCGTGACATAAGAATTCCATTATGTACACAAAGAAATGATGTTTACATTTGATGGATTAATTTTCTGTTGAAAATCTGAAACTGGATTAATAAATTGATGAACTATGGATAAGAAACCTTGATGTTTCCAAGTTAATTTGGCGCTCAGCCTCGAGGATAGATCTCTCTACCCCTCAACACTCGTTATCAATTTTGAAAGGCACGACCTGACTTCATGCGACGACTAGAGCGCAGAGCTAAAAGTGCAATAATTTGCGTTTTAAAAAGGTGAATCACGAGTGCACAGGGATTACAAACCCTCCCAATTGATATATCAGAAAAAGCGGATGACATTGCCTAAATGCAATAACTAGAGAGCCACCACTTACAGGATAGAGCACTGATGGGACGGGGGCATGCCTGAGAGGACTCAGCTTGGGGGAATGCTTGCCCCCTCGATATCCTGACATTCCACACTGCTTTACTGAGGGTCATACATACGTGGGGCAACAGTATCCAAGAGGGTCATAACCACCTTTGCTCCATCACCCATGTGTGCTAGCCCTTGCTGGCCACTGTTCCTTACCCTCAAGGGGACCTGCTGTACATTATGGTACCATGCCTGGAGAACCCTGCAGGTTGGAATGTGTGTTACTTTTTTGGGCAGTCAGATGTTACTCTGCTGCCCTGGGATTGGGGGTTGTGAGTTTTGGTCATTGTTCTTACCAAGCTATACAACATGTTTACAAGCGACGGACCGAGGGCCACGGGGCTGCTCTGCTGACCCTCTGGTGGCAAACCCAGTACGGGAGTCCACAGCAGACGCAGGAGCAGGCCCGTGAGTACGTGAGTGGGCCATGAGCGGCAACCAGCGGATGAGGGACCCCGAGAGTTGCATCCGAATTCCTTCACCGGAGGCACACGTGGTGGGAGAAGCCAGGAGGAAGGGTGACGCGACCCTGAAAAGGCGAGGCCTGGTTGGAGTTGCAGACATGGAGGGCTCCCTCGCCATGTTGATCGGCGGCATCCTGAGCGTTTCGGTGAGAAGATGAGCGACTGCGTGCACTGCTTCTGGCAGTGGCTGTGCCCAGCTGCTGGCGATGCGGAGATCAGGGGGAGAGTAAGCAATTCCAATGTGGCCCAGTTAACCCGGGAGCGGTGAGAACGAGCAGAGAACTGCATAAAGAATAAAGCAGGGGACCCAGCCCGAGAGCCAGGCGAAGACCGTGGGAAAGCCAACACGGAAACGGGCACAAAATACCTAATAGGAGCGAGGGAATGCGGTGGGGGAGCCCAAGTAGTAGAGGTCCGACGCAGAGAAGCCAGTTGCCTGACCCCAAGATGGCACCCGGTTGTGACGATCCTACAGTTGACGGGGCCAATTACAGCAAATGAGGGGACGAAATAATAAATTAAAGGTGATGCAGAGGCAATCCTAACCTGTCCCTACACGGAACCAGCAATATTTGGTACAAAGACAACACACATCAGATGTTAAAGACACTGAAAAGGGAAAATGGCCTGACCAGGGAGGAGTACAGCACTGAAGGGGAACGACCCTCAGATAATCAAAAAAGGATGCAAGAGCCACTCAGTCACTCAGAGAGATATAGATAGTTCTCGCCGAGTAGGCTCGAAATGTATTCTTCAGGAAAACCAGGCCCAGGGTTGCCTGACCTTAAAATGGCGCCCAGAACAAATCTACAATGTCGCTGTGGGGGGCTATAGAGGACTAAATTCTGATGAGGATCAGGTCTCTAGGCACAACTCCTCTTCAGATTCACCCTGCCAAGAGGTTTGAAGGCAAGAATCTGTCTACCTTGGAATCTGTCCCTTCCACCTCTCCTCTAATCACTTTTGTCCTGGGGGCCAGCTAGAGAACATTGCGGACTACGCTTCCCAGTAACACCAGGACCTGTGCCTTTCGATGGAACTTTGACAATGCCCCCTGAGCAGATACCATAACTGTTTGTTCTTACTTCGGTGCCCGAGCAACCTTGGCCGATGCCCGGTGGAGCTGTCCTATGCAGCTATAGAGGAGTTTTGGCTCTGGTTCACCCCCTCGGCCGACACCTACCCATCTACATTGTCTTCCTCATCGCACTGTTGTGTTTCCATCCCTCAGCCACATCTCATGTTTTATTTTCTCCTATGTCTTTATTTGAAGCCTGTAATTGATGTAACTATGTAACCTGTAACGCTCTGATCCTCATGTAAAGCGCTCTGATACCTCCGGGTCTAGCCAGCCCTATATAAAACGTTGCAAATAAATGTGTAGCTGTTACCATACAAATAGCCTACCCCCACACAGGTGCCTTGTAGCCATAGCACACACTCCCCTGTTCGCCCACACCTCTTGGATTGGGACTGAAACCTGGTTAGGATGTTGTTCTTAACATGGAATGTCTGAGGGGTGGGTACAGAACAAAAGCACCATGCAGTACAACAGTATGTCAGAAGGTGAGGTACCCAGATAGCATTTGTCCAAGAGACACATATCACCAGGGTTGAGTAGCTTCACCACCAGAGATGTTGGAGAGGCCAGTGTTATAGTATGACATATTCAGCGATGCCAGAGGAACACTTATATGGGTTAGGACCTCTGTGCCCTTCAAGAGCACTGTTGTTGAAATAAACTCTAAGGGACATTGTGCTTTCGTAGAGGGAGAACGGGATGGTAAGAATGTTCTACTGGGGAGTGTTTATGCCCCAAAATGTGGTGCAGCAGCAGTACTAGCATGCCTATCCACTCTGCTGACTGTAAGGTCCCATCTTTCTTGGCTCATTGGAAGGGACTTCAATTGGGTTTTCGAGCCACGAATGAACAGCTCACTTACCGCTCTACTCAACTCCCCTGGATCAAGTGCAGTGTCCTACCTGCTCCAATGGCTTGCACACAGGTATCTGTCCGATAACTGGTGCAATTAACATTTAGGGAATCTTCATATTACTCGCCACCACATGAGCTGCATATGCACCTGAATCAAATTCTATGCCATTGCACCATGCAGCTGAATGACAAAGGGGCGAAATACATGGGAAAAATCTGAGTTGGGACAACAACCCATCACCTTTCCATATACATGACTTGACTCTTAAAGCCTGTGATGTTAGAGGCCCTGTATTTCGTGAGCTGACTAGCAACACCCTAACAAACTATATGACTGATAACTGGGTTCATCACCATTCAATTAGTGGAGTGAGAGTCCTGCGCACAATGATGGGTGCAAAAGATGACCTCCATCGCGCACTGACACAAGTGGAGACTGCACTGGGAACCTGTCATGGGACGATGCCTCTGTTTGGGCCATCTTGACTGAGCTTAGAGAGCAGATTTCCGCCTGATAGAGTCACTATAATGTTTTGACCATAGGGCCTATCAGGCTGAAATGCATGCTGAGGGTGACAAACCCGGCTGTTTACTGACATGGCTGAGGAGTGCGCTGTATTCGCCAAGAACGCGATGAAGAGGAAGAGAGCAGACCGCAGACACTGCAGCTAAGGTAAGGTGTTTTTATTTACTTTTAACTTATTTTTTAAAAGTTTCAATCAATTGTTAATAGGGCGAGTGGGAGGCGGGGGCAGGCCAACTCTGCTCCGCTGATGAAGAACCGGGCTTTTAGAACCCAGTCGCGCCAGGGGCACGCCCACAGTCTTCGTATTCACCTGTCTTGATTTACTGAGACACGGAATACTTCTGGGTGGCGTCAGAGACCAAGTTTATTAGCTGCAGCCAGTAACAGTAATCCTAAAAATACAGCATGGGGTATTTCAGGATACTGCTCAAATTTGTAGAGCAAGACATCTCCTTTTATACACAATATTCACATTTACAAACATACTCCCACTGCGCAAAAATCTAACCAATAGGGTACATTCTCAAACGAAGTATCACGTGACGAAAAGCTCAGTTTGCAACATCCCAAACCAAAGTTAACCCCTTCCATGCTCATGACGATCTCAGCTCGTCATGCAGTAAACTGCTTGTGTGCTCATGACGAGCTGAGCTCGTCATGAACAATGGAAATCATGGATCTGCAGCACAGAGGAGGAATTGCTATAGCATGGATGTGGTTAATGATTGGGAATGTCCCAAATCCAGTCTCCACAAGCAGGACAAACCCATATTTGAAAAGCACAATGCATGTAATAAAGAGCATAGAAAAGGAAACAATGTCTGATAGTGAGCAAGATAAGGCATGTGTAAGGAGACTAAAGTTAACGATGTTCTGAACAATGATTGGCAATCTCAGACACCTATCAAACCAGGGAAATTGACTCGGCAGGGTCAGTTTCAGGTGAAGGAATCAGATCCTTGCAATTCACCTAGGAGTCAAGAACGTGAAGGCCAGGCCGCTTAATTCGTTCGACCATATTTGTCGGCCTGCGTGATAGCAAGTCAAAATGGAGACAAACAAAATTGAACCCATGTTCGAGACAAAATCTCCAAATACATAATGAACTCGCTAGTTAACGTGACAAATTCATTCCATATTAGCCACACTCACTAAATACGGTTCGACATCACCAAAATCATGACGGAACCATAACCTTACAAAACAAGGTCCGTTTTCACAGAACCACAGCCCCTCCTTTTGCCATTACGTAGGCAATCACATAAACTCACGTTAATCTGAATCTAGGTCTATATCAATCTCCATCAGACCATCAAGGTGTTGTTGGAGCATCATCCTATTACTTTCTACTTCTCTCGAGACAGGTCTCCGCACACACATAGTAGCACAAAGACTACAAACGGCGGGAGCACACTGGATGCAAAGACAACAGGAGAAGAGAATATCTAGAGCCATACCAAGGAAAATCAGAACTTTCCATCCCCATTTGGACAACAGTCCCCCAAACCATCCAATCAACGACCAGTTTCCTTCGTCTACATGAATAGACTCAGAAACCTTATGCAATCGGGAAATGGCTTGGTACACTGTCTGGGCATTGTCTGGTATGTAAATACAGCAACTAGATTGGTTCAATTTTCATACCCTACCTCTATCAGCAAGTATAACATCTAACGCAACACGATTCTGCAATGTCATAACACAATCAGCTTGGAGCTCCACTGTAATATTGCTGAGAGCACCTGAAGTCTCATTTATAGTGGCCTCAACCACTCTTGTAAGCTGTCGTATATTCCTGCTATTGGCCATAGGACCCCAAAAGGGTAGGAAACCCTTGAAAAAATCTCCTACTTCCTGTGCTGCGGTATCTTCCTGATCGAAGACACCTCTAACATATCTTGTTCTGTGATAATCCAGAGTAGCCGTGTATGTAGGGGGAAGCAAAAACGCCACATAACATGTGCCTGAAAAATCAGGTGGCAACCATGTGTAGGCTCTGTCGTAACAAACAAAATATGTACCTTTAGCAGGCACAAACGGAGGAGAAGTCTGAGATGCATAAACATAGGTTTGAGCACACACACTCTCACCTAGCTGAGCTCTCGGATTGCGACCATTGCCACGTAAACAAAAGTGGCCTCGATGGGGTACGATCCAAATAGGGGGAGACCTCTTTCGTATCTCCTTTTCTGTCAAACTAGTGCTATACCAAGTGACATTCCAACCAATATATGCCTGTGCCTCATCCTTAGGGATAGCATTATATGCATCAATATCTCGGATCATATCTACTATTCCCTTTATCAAGGCACTATTGCTCGGGTTGTCTCTCATGGAACGCATAGGGTATACCTCATTCGCATAAATGAACATAGTCTGCAAAGCCCATACAGACCCATTGGAAGAAAAAGGCAAAACCAGATATGGCATACCTCTATCTGTCGTATGGGGCATAAGACCACATACCCAGCAATTTATAGTATTGACTACCAACTGATGCTCATGCAACAGATGTATAAACGAATTGTTAACAAATTCCGATCTTAGTGTCTGTTCATGTCCAGGCAAAGTATAGAATTTGTGCAAAGAAATAGTAGTAGAAGAAACCATAGGTTGGATAGTGGGTGCAGAAATCAACGGTGTAGCATATACAATCCAACCCACACAAGCCAATGTGATACTTAAAAACACAAAAGAACACAATATAATAAAACATTTGTTACGGACCAATGTACACAATCTCATCTTAAAATTCATTTTCTCTAAGCATGGGCGTAAAATCCGTTCCGCTCGCGGAATTTGCGGATTTTATGGCAAATTCGCAATCCGCAAACTCTCACAAATTTGCAGAAAATCCGCAAATTCGCACGCAGCGGATTTTTTTGCTTGGTGATACAATATTGCGGCGCGCGACGTTCACTTACCATCATTCAGCGTTTGCAGAGTTGTTTTTCTCCATATTTTGCGTGTGCTGCGCCATTTTGGATCTTGCTGCAGGATCCCGCGGGAGTTTGGCGACTGCGATTACGTCATCGCGGCTTGCCCCCTTGCACAGCACGCATCGCAAGAGTTCGCAATTGTGAACACGTAGATGCGGCGGGCAGCAACAATCTCGCACTCGCGAAATTGCAAAATTTGCAATTATGCACAAGAAATCCACCAGCAAGCAGCATAAACCTTCTGAAAATTATGATTTTTATCAAAATAACTCCTCAGGTTGACATTTGCCTGCACTTTTTTTTGCAAGGAGTCCATTTGGGGGGGGGGGGTGGGAGGAAGGAAGTGCCCCACCATCTCCAACTTCCTGTTCCTGTCCAGCAGGCTCCTCCCAGTGCTTTCTTCATGTGCTGGTCACTTTCATTTGGATCTTGACCTGGAAGGATTACTTTTTGTGGATGCTGCTGGATATTTGGATTTGAGGCCTTTTTGACTTTCTTTGGATCACTTTTGGATTAGAAATTTCACAAGTACGTTTGTTTGGGGCATTACAGTTGCTGCAACTACAATTTTGGAATTTTCGATTTTTGGGCTGTTGTTGGGGCCTTTTGCCCAGGGGTAGTGAGTGGTGCATGGACTGAGTCTTTCTGTGGGGTCTCTTTAATGTAAACATCATGGAGGGCATGGTTGGCATGGGATTGTGCTGATTTTTGTGTGGTTTTTTTCGATTATTTTGGTTCCCTGTTTCTGCACCTTTCCTGCCTGTTTATGCACTTCTCTTGCCTCTTTCTGCGCTTCTGAGTTAGAGGTAGTTTTAATCCCCCTGCCCGATTATATACTAGAGCCCTACAGGGGAGGCCATGCCAATCACTGGGGTACCCCAACCCATAGTGTACCTTAGTGTATGTAGGTGTTTTCACTGTATTCTAAGTGTCTTTTCAGCATAGCACTGACTGTCTCCGGGCCGGGTTAGTCAGAGTCAGTTACCAACAGTAGCAGTCAGTAAAAAGTTGGGGGCACAGGATGACTTTGCAACAAGGCCTTTTTCTTCAACTCTGTCAAGTCAAGTCAAGTCATAACATTTATATAGCGCACTACATACCCAGAGGGTTTCAAGGCGCTTAGGAAGGGGAGTAGGATTATTTGTCACATATCCACGTTTTAAGCTGCTTTCTGAACGCTAGGTGATTCTGGGTGAGGCGAAGGTAAGCGGGGAGTGAGTTCCATGTTTTGGCAGCCAGGTAAGAGAAGGATCTGCCTCCCATGGTGGTCTTGTTGATGCGAGGTATAGTGGCCAAGGCTTGGCTGGAAGAGCGAAGTTGGCGAGAGGGGGTGTAAAAGGACAGTCGAGAGTTGAGGCACTCTGGTCCGATGTCGTAGAGTGATTTGTGTGCGTGGGTAAGCAGTCGGAAAGTAATCCTCTTATTGACGGGTAGCCAATGGAGGTTTTTAAGGTGACCAGAGATGTGTTCGTTGCGTGGGATGTCTAATATGAGCCTGGCTGAGGCGTTTTGGATTCGTTGTAGTTTCTTCTGGAGTTTTGCGGTAGTACCTGCGTAGAGGGTGTTTCCGTAGTCCAGTCGGCTCGTGACCAGAGCGTGGGTGACTGTTTTCCTTGTTTCGGAGGGGATCCAGCGAAAAGTTTTTCTGAGCATGCGAAGAATGTTAAAGCAGGAAGAGGATACGGCGCTGACTTGTCTGTTCAGTGAGAGTGAAGAATCCAGGATGACGCCTAGGTTCCGTGCGTGGTCTGTCGGGATGGGTGCTTTCCCGAGGGCTTCCGGCCACCAAGAGTCGTCCCATGCAGAGGGGGATTTACCTAGGATGAGGACTTCTGTTTTGTCTGAGTTCAGTTTCAGACGGCTTTGTTTCATCCATTCGGCGACTTCTTTCATTCCCTCGTGTAGGTTAGTTTTGGCGGTGCTGGGGTCCTTGGTGAGAGATAGGATCAGTTGAGTGTCATCCGCGTAAGAGATGATGTTGAGGTTGTGTTGGCGGGCGATGGCCGCGAGGGGGCTCATGTATACGTTGAAGAGGGTGGGACTGAGTGAGGATCCTTGTGGTACCCCGCAGATGATTTCTGAGGCCTCGGACTTGAATGGTGGGAGGCGGACTCTCTGGGTTCTTCCGGTGAGGAACGAGGTGATCCATTCCAGTGCCTTTCCTTGGATTCCGATGTTTCTGAGGCGTTGTAAAAGGGTGCTGTGGCAGACTGTGTCGAAGGCTGCAGAGAGGTCGAGGAGGATGAGGGCGACTGTGTCTCCATTGTCCAGTAGAGTTCGAATGTCGTCTGTTGCTGCGATGAGGGCGGTCTCAGTGCTGTGTTTGGCTCGGAAGCCAGATTGTGAGGGGTCGAGAGATTTGTTGGCTTCGAGGAAGGCGGCGAGCTGGTTGTTGACAGCTTTCTCGATGACTTTGGCCGGGAATGGAAGAAGCGAGATGGGGCGGTAGTTTTTGAGTTCGGTGGGGTCTGCTGTTGGTTTTTTCAGAAGGGCGGTGAGTTCAGCGTGTTTCCAGTCTTCTGGGAAGGTAGCGGAGTTGAGGGAGCAGTTGATTACGTCTCGGAGGTGCGGAGCTATGACGGAGTCTGCTTTGTTGAAGATGTGGTGAGGGCATGGGTCAGTGGGGGATCCAGAGTGGATGGAATTCATCAGGCGGATGGTGTCCTCAGTGGAGATTGGGTTCCAGGCGTTAAGGGTGTTGACGGGGGGAAGAAGGTCAGCTGATGGTGGGGTGGGTTGGCCTCCGGGTTGGTTGTCAAAGCTGTTGTGGATGTCAGCAATCTTGTTGTGGAAAAAAGAGGCTAGGGAATCGCAGAGGGTTTGAGAGGGGGTGATGTCGTTGGAGTTGGCCGAGGGGTTGGAGAATTCCTTGACGATGTTGAAAAGTTCCTTGCTGTTGTGGGCGTTGTTGTCAAGTCGATCTTTGAATGCTGTTTTCTTGGCTTTTCGGATCAGTTGGTGGTGAGTACGGATGGCGCTTTTGAAGGCGTCCTTGTTGCTGGTGGATGGGTCTTTTTTCCAGGCCTTTTCAAGGGAGCGGCACAGTTTCTTGGACTTCTTGAGGTCGTCGTTGAACCATGAGGCCTTCTTGATGCCAAGTTTGTGTTGACGTTTTTTCAGTGGTGCTAAGTTGTCGGCGGTGTTGGATAACCAAAGGGTGAGGTTGGAGGCGGCTTCGTTGGCGTTAGAAGAGAGGGCTGGGGAGGTTTGAAGGAGCGATGTGGAGATCTGTTTTGTGGTGATTTTGTTCCAGTTTCTTTGTAGAGTTGGTTGGAGGAGGATGGTGGGTTTCGGCTTGTTGTAGGTGAAGTGAACGCAGCTGTGGTCAGTCCAGAGGAGATCCGTAGTGTGGCTGAAGGAGACATGGTTGCTGGAGGTGAAGATGGGGTCGAGAGTGTGACCTGCGATGTGGGTGGGGGAAGTGACCAGTTGTTTAAGTCCGAGGTTGGCGAGGTTGTCCAAAAGGGTGGCGGTGTTGCGGTCGTTGATCTTTTCAAGGTGGAAGTTGAGGTCTCCCAGAAGGATGTAGTCTTTGGAGGGGAGTGCGTGTGGGGTGATGAAGTCCGTGATGTCTTCACTGAATTTTGCGCGGGGTCCTGGTGGTCTGTAGAGGAGAGTGCCTCGGAGTGTGGATTTGGGGTCGATGTGGATCTGGAAGTGAAGGTGTTCGGAGTTAGCGAGGTTGGCGTCAGAGCTGGTTGAGATGCGGATTGATTTCTTATGGACGATGGCGATTCCTCCTCCTGTATGGTCGGTGCGGTCCTTGCGTGTGATCTTATAGTCATCAGGGATAGCGATGGCGATGTCAGGGGCGGAGGAAGCGTTCATCCATGTTTCCGTTAGGAAAGCGACGTCCGGAGAGTGTCATTTGAGAAGTCATCAGTGATGACATCAGTCATGTCACTGACCATGTCATGAATGATGTAATATGTGACGTCATCAGCAGTGCTTTGGGGGGGGGGTGGGGGGGCACGAGTTATAGTTAGCTAACGGACAAATTTTTTGTATGAGTAAAATGTCCAACCAACTATAAGGTCCCTGAAACCCAAGGTTTTTGTCAATTAATTTCTATGGTTTTTTTAAATGCTAATTTCTAACTATAATGACCCTGAAACCTATGTTTTTTTCAACAATGAATATACATATATATGTATATGTATATGTCTATATATATATATATATATATATATATATATATATATATATATATATATATATATATATATATATATATATATATATATATATATATATATATATATATATTACCTACTGGCGGTCGCCAGTAGGTAGTTATAGTTAGGATTTTTTTCAATGTTAAATCTCAAAATTCTATTTGGAATAACTTTGGCACCGGTTGACGAATCTGCCTGAAAATTTCCTGAAAATGGCCTCGTCGAGCTCCGGTCCTTCCTTGAAAGTTTGGGGGGGATACGTCAAGCGGGGGCCGAGATAAAAGGGGGGTCCCAAAACGCGTTTTTCCCCATGTTAATTTCCATAGGGCGGTCGATTTCACTTTTAACCCGAACGGCTGAATGGATTTCCACCAAATTTGGCAAAATTGTAGGGATTGGTAGCCTGATGTGCCTTTGCTATGTCTCAAGATATGTGCTGCAGTGGATTTTGAGTAATTTAGGTTACAAAAAATATATATATCTATAGCAGCGCAGCGGTGCGCGCACCAGGGAGCGCTCCGGGCGCGTGACGCGAGGTGCGCATGGAAAGCTGATTGGCTCTCGGGTGTCTGCAAACATTCGAAACAGTCCAGAGCGGCCGCCATCTTGTGTCTCGGTAAAATCGAGACATAAGAGGTGGCTAAAACAAAGGGGGAACTGACCATAAGGCGTCAGGGATAGACCCCTTTGACCCCCTAGGTTTGAGGTGGGGGCTATAAAAGGGCCCCGCGGGGCATTTAAAATATTATTTTTTTTTCGTTTTGCGCGGGGGAAGCGCTCGGTGCGCGCACCAGGTAGCGCACCGGGGAGCGTAAAATGAGGGAAAAAGATGACAGAGTTTTTAAAAAAATGAAGTTTTTATTTAGAAATTGGAGGTAGTTCTAAAAAGAACTTTTTTTTTTCTTCTTTTTGTTGTTCTATATTTTTTTTGTGTTTTTTGAACTTTTTGAACTTTTTTTGGCTTTTCAAAACAGTTTTATATTTTTTTTGTATTTTTTTAGGGGGAGAAACAAAAAAAGGGAATTGAAACTGGCTCAACTGGAGCAAAAAAACAAAAAACCCAAAAAATTACTTCTTTTTGGGGCACTTGTGATTATCACCTGCAAGGACGATGAGCTTAACGCTTTTTTCGCCATAGGCGATAAGCTTGCCACATGCAGAACAAGTGATTTTAAAATCAGCAAATCTCGGCTGAATGCAAGGCATCACCTCGGATGTTTCTGGTTCTGATGAGGTGGGTTGGTTTCTTTGGGAGGGGGTCCTTGATGACTGGGGGAGGTTACTGGCCAGTTCCCTGAACTCTGCTCAAGAGTAGTTGTTTGGGTGCTTTCTGGTCATGTGCCGAATCATGGTATAGTTACCAAAAGAATATTTTTTGTTTGGGTTGCCCCGTGAAAGTTCATCATTGCAGATGAGGCAAGTCACCTTGGGCGCATTCACCTTTTTTTGCCCCTCTGGGATTGAAAAAAACTGCCATACAATGTGTGGTTTGGGTTTGTAAGGTGTATTTTCTTCTGGCAGCCATCTTCTTCTCCCCTCCTCCTCTTCCTCTTCCTCCTCCTCCTGTTCTTGACCACCAATATAATTTGGAGCTGGTCCTCTTGGTGGTTGTGGTGGTGGTGGTGGGGCAGATGCACCAGCTGATGCTACTACTGAAGCCATTATTTGGAGCAAAAAAGTAGAGAGAGCAACAAACAGGTCTTCCTCAGTCAAAGGACAAAGTCAGAATAAGGAAAAAAGGTGGGGTCTTTCATCATTTAGAAAAAAAAACTGTCCTGAACCAATGAGAAGTGTTATTTTCAGGTCACAAGACCAGGGGCTTCATCATTATGAAATTAAAACTGTTATGAACCAATGAAAAGTGTTATTTTCTGCTCACATGACCCGACGCGCTTACGCTACGCGCACGGGGGCGCGCAGCGTAAGCGCGTCGGAAGTTTACGTTGTGCGATCGTATTCGCTCGAGTACTTCCGGGTGCGCTTACGCCGTGCGTATCACGCGGTCGCGGCTACGCGATACGTCACGATCATGTTTTCGTTTGCGATATTGGCGCTTACGAGACGCTCCCCGGAGCGCGCCCGGGGGCGCTTTTCAGAAATACGCTTTTCGGGGCGCACTCCGGGGCGCGCTCTGGGAGCGCTCCCCCCAAAAATTAAAAAAAAAAAAATGGGATCATTGTAGGGACAGGTAGCCCTATTCTGAAGTGGTTTGTAAAAAAATTAACTTTATAAAAATATGTATTGTGCTACATTGGGCTTAATATATGTTAGAGCCAAAATGTAGCCCAAATGTAGCCCAAAGTAGCCCAATGTAGCCCAAAGATGGCCACCAGAGACCAAAAATTGTAAATGTAGCCCAAATTTCAACTAGATGTAGCCCAACTGTAGCCCAATGACAGAATGTACCAGAGTGTTAAAAAGAACAACTAGAGTGCTAACAGTCTTATTTATAAAGTGAAACTTATAGTTAGGAATTAGCATTAACAAAACCTATGAAATTCACTGAAAAAACCATAGGTTTCACACCAGTTATAGTTAGGAATTAGCATTTAAAAAACCTATGAAATTCACTGAAAAAACCATAGGTTTCACACCGGTTATAGTTAGGAATTATCATTTAAAAAACCTATTAAATTCACTGAAAAAACCATAGGTTTCACACCAGTTATAGTTAGCTGGAAATTTTACTGATATAAAACCATTGAAATTCCCACGTTATAGTTAGTCGGACTCACTATAACTTGCGCGTGCAATGCACTGCTGATGACATCACATATTACATCACTCATGACATGGTGAGTGACATCACTCATGACATCACTGATGACACCATCCAGTGAATATGTGTCTTTCTGAAAAATAAATATTAGTGAGTTATGTTTAAATATTTAAATACATATATTAGTGTTTCACTTTGTGTATAAGTGGCTACATGTGTTGATAAGTAGCTACATGCGTATGTATATGGGTTATTTGATATTTTTATTAGTATCAGTTTGAGTGTCTATATGGTTTGGTGGGGGTATTACTTAGCACATAGATGCATGAGTGACTGACTCTTTGTTTGTATGTGTTTTGAAGACAGCATATGTACAGGACTGTATGGGTGGATGAGTGTCTATATGTGTTTGTTAGTGAGTGAATGACTGTCTCACTAGTGTCTTTATCAGTAACTACATATGTTTTAATCTAGTATATATGAATATTGATGTATATAAGTGAGTATATGTGAGAGTAAGAGATTGTAAGAGTTCCTGTTTAAATAAGTATGTGTTTCTATAAGTGATTGTTTAAGAGAACAAATATGTGTAATTTTCAATAGAAGTAAGGTGGAAGTGTGTGTATAACTCTTTATTCAAATAAATGGTTGTTCAATAGTTTATTTGCACGTGTGAATATGTGTGTGAATAACTTTTGGATGAATGTCGGTGTGTAACAGGATGTATAGGTGTATCTCTTCATATGATGAGTGAGTATATGTATGAGTGACTATATAGAACTGTTGGTGAATGAGTGGATGTGTATATAGATAGTGGAAGTACAGAATTGCTTGTTGTAACTGATATAGGTATGTCCATTTTTTAAAAATTTCAGTTTCTATTTTTGAATATGTGTCTCAAGGGTTACTTTACACTGAGAGGAGGTCTGTCACTGTGTCACAAGGATGGTGTCATCAGTGATGTCATGAGTGATGTCACTCACCATGTCATGAGTGATGTAATATGTGATGTCATCAGCAGTGCATTGCACGCGCAAGTTATAGTGAGTCCGACTAACTATAACGTGGGAATTTCAATGGTTTTATATCAGTAAAATTTCCAGCTAACTATAACTGGTGTGAAACCTATGTTTTTTTCAGTGAATATATATATATATATATATATACATATATATATTATTTCAGCGATCTTTTCTTATATCAAAAGATACTCGGACACCTTCCTTCTGCAAAAAACGATTTGTTGCAGCAAACAAACAACGCGTTTCGGCGGTTAAGGCGGTTAAGGTGTTCTTGCTGATTTGCACAAACTGAGAACTACTAAAACCCCTGTACAACATAAGAACCTTACTACCCCCCAGATCATTGCTATTGAGAATCTGAAAGCTGATAACGACATAGTCATACGACAATCAGATAAAGAGGTTAATGTTGTTGTGCTAAGCAAAGAGATGTATTTAAGAGAAGGGATGCAGCAATTACAGGATACCACCTGCTACCAAAAATCAGAAAAAAACAGATATATTAAGATCTAATATCATGTACAGAGAAATGCTGGTTGAGTGGCGTGAGAAAGGCTTGCTTGAGTGGGAGGAATTCTATTATCTATACTGCCCACATCCTCGCATTCCAGTCCTTTATTTATTGCCCAAGCTGCATAAAAATCATTCAAACCCACCAGGAAGACCAATTGTCTCCTCTATGGGCTCCCTCCTTGAAAATACATCACGCTTCATCGACTTTTATATAAGACCATATGTTGTTGCACTTCCCTCGTACCTGAGGGATACTACTCATTTTCTCACCTGTATACAAGGCATACACTGGGAAGATGATTGTGTCTTCATTACCCTGGATGTTGGCAGCTTATACACCTCCATCAAGCACCAACCAGGGATTAATGCGATCAAACATTTTTTGAAAGCTCGATCTATATCACTGCTGGACCATTCCAAGATGATCATACAAATGATTGAATTTTGTCTAACAAACAACTTTTTTGTCTTTAATGGTAGCATTTTTAGACAGTCACAGGGCACCGGGATGGGCACCTGCTTCGCCCCAGCTACGCAAATGTATTCATGGGCTGGTGGGAGGAGCAGGTGGCCGCATCGATGGAGGAATTTAATACCAAAGTTGCCCTGTGGCTACGCTACATCGACGACATTTTTGTCATGTGGAATGGGTCAGAACAATCAGCAGTTGAATTTGTGAGGAAACTCAATGTAAATGACTTGAATTGTGCAAACATCAGCACAACATCTGCTGAATTTTTGGATATCTCTGTTTCCATTGTGAACCATAATATTGTAACCAGTTTAACAAAAACAGCTAAGAGATCTTTTAGTTTTCCAGAATTACTGGGCGCACTTCCTAGATGGCCGCAAGGTAATATATATATCGGTAGTCAGTTTAGGCAATGAGGCGAGCGGTAATACCTCTGAACCGCTCCAATGAGGACCAGCAAGCTGATCCACAACAATAGAAAAACAACTATGCCCCTGCACTCAAACCATTCAGTGAGTAGATTGTAATATTATTGTAACTTTTTTTAAGAAAGTCTGAAAATTAAGGCTTTAAGACAAATCTAAACATTTAGTAAATCTCTGAGAATGAGTATATGTGCATGGAGATACATAGGTGGAGATACAGTCTGTTCTTGGTGTGGTCACTTCTGTTTATTGTTCCATTTCAAAAGCCAACACGTGTTTCATCGCAGGGAACAAACTGCGAATCTTCAGGGCTGGATTGAAAAAAACCCTTGGGACTAAATACAATCCATGCAAATGTCTAGTCCTTTGCCATTGTTAGGTAATGAAATTAAAGGAGATGGCCGGTCAGTGTGCAAGACTCTGTTCCGTGTCCTCGTAGGAAAACGTTATGGTAGAGGTTCGGTAGACAGACGCCCAGTCCGGGCGTTGCGTGGAATCCTGATTCAGATCTCCAAGTGATTAAATCGGGTTGTACGAAATTTCGTTAATCCCCATGTGAAGCGGTAACCGGGAGGAGAAATACGTTTATGGATGGGCGGGTACGCTGTATTGTCCACGTAGGCAGCTAACCTAGTATTTGTCGATCTCCCTCTCTTAGGTTTCCCGGCACCATGTATCAGGTCCGTACCTGATACACGGCGCCGGGAACGGGGGAACCTAGTACAAAGTATCCCCTACGGGGAACTATTACGGGCCAGAAGAAATTGTAGCTCTATGGCCACATACGAACTAGAGAAGCTCACTATGTGTGAAAGATTTAGAGAGCAGGGTTACAGCGAAAGAACCATCGGTGAGGCTTGTAGAAGGGTTGGGGTAATTGAGAGGAATGATCTGCTCTTTCCCACAAAAGACACCGAAACACAAGAGACAGTAAGGTTCATCACTACATATTGTGGAAAAGCCCATAAAATACGGCAAATTTTTAAAAAAACACTGGCATGTCCTTTTAAGTGATGACCATCTGAAAACTGACCTGGGCAGTAACCCCCAAATCACTTTCCGAAAAAGCAGATCGCTCAAAGATGAGCTAAGCCATAACTACATAACACAACTAAACAGAAACACCCAACAAACTCAGATAGGGTTTAAATGTTGCAACAGATGCAAAGCCTGAAAGAACAGTGCCAATTGTAAAAAACTGTCAATTCCGAATACTAACAGAGAGTTCACTATTAGGAAGCATCTGACTTGCAACACGACACATTGTGTTTATTTACTGATCTGCCCCTGCAACAAATGGTACGTGGGGAGTACCAAACATCAGGCTAAGAAAAGGATTCTTGAACATCATCGAGCTATTGTCAACAATAATAAACTTTATCCAATAGCTAGACAGTTTTGTTTACATCACTACCAGGATGCAAATGGATTGCGGATGGTTGTAATTGACTCTGTTGACCTGGGCATCAGGGGTGGTGATCAAGGATTGTCCTTACGCAAACTGGAATCATTGTACATTATTGAATTTAACCTCATAGATGCTATTAAACATTCCTCCCCAGTGCTGCGCTGTCCATTGGAACTAGTGCTGAATGGACGTCCAATGGTCGTGCGCAGCACTGGGGAGGTAGTGCTGCCGTCGGCCAATGCACCGAGGCAGCACTTAAGGGGTTAACAGTATTGGTTCTTATGGTTTGAATGTAACAGAGGAATTGGCCGTACATCTCCATTGATTTGAACGTTATGAGCTGTATTTGAAACAATATCCCAGTCAGAGTATCCAATAATTTTAATCTTTTACTCTTATAGGTGCTATAGGGAGTAGAATATTATGGCCATTGATTATGCAGACGGATGGTGAAGCTCCACAATGTTTGACATGTTCCATTATAAACAAAGTTTTTTGGCAATATTTTGATTTAGCCCACTGGGGCAGAACTATTGGACTGCATATACATGATGATGTCTTTCTTGGATATTTGCATCAATAACAAACTTTCTTGCACATTACTGGTGCATATGTTGGTATAATAATGTATATGATACTTGACGTATGCATAGCCCACTTGGGCTAAATGAAACTTGAAGGATTGACATTAATCATCCCCCTTTTTGTGACGCTTTATGACCATGCAGCCAGTAAAATAGCAAATATATCGATACTTGCCATAAACATGACAACTGCAAACAAAGGAGGTCTTCACATGATTGAAGAGACGATACGAATGTGCAACGTTATTAAATGTGTAAAATTTTGGCGCTTATATTATCCAAAAAGAATAGCCCTTATGCACGCATGAACTGTGAACTGAAATGATTGTATTTCAACTGTACGATCTGAGGCAGTAATAAATAATGTACTGTATGTATTACGGGGTAACACGAGTATCTGACCTTTCTAAAATGGCCGACAGGTTTACTCTTACACAGCACAGCACCTTTCAAAGAGTCCTATATCTATGTTGTTTTTTGTGTACACTATTTATTTAAATTGATTACGTGCACTAAGGCTCTTGAACGAGATCAAGGCTTAACCGCCGAAACGCGTTGTTTGTTTGCCGCATTAAATCGTTTTTTGCAGAAGGAAGGTGTCCGAGTATCTTTTGATATAAGAAAAGATCGCTGAAATAATTGTTTGTAGTCTCGGTATCCAGGCTCGGACCGCCCGAAGACAGCTTTTCAATCCAACCGGGAATCGTGGAAAGAAAATATATATATATATATATATATATATATATATATATATATTACCTACTGGCAATAGCCAGTAGGTATATATAGTTAGGATTAATTCCCTATGGGATTTCTGAAAATTCTATGTCTAATAACTTTTGCGTTTGTGGACGGAATCGGCTGAAATTTTCAGGAAAATGGCACATTTTGTTTCTGAGCAGCCCCTGAAAATTTGGTGGAGTTTCGTCAAGGGGGGGCTGAGAAAAAAGGGGGGTCCCAAAACGCGTTTTTTCCATTCATTTTTCCATAGGGCGGTTGGACTCACTTTTAGCTCGAACGGCTGAATGGATTTGCACGAAACTTGGCAAAATTGTAGGGACTGTTAGCCCGATGTGCCTTTGCTAGGTCTCAATATATGTGCTCCAGTAGTTTTTGAGAAATTAACGTTCAAACCAAGATATATATCTGTAACAGCGCTCTGGGCAGCGATCCGGTCCGCTTACTTTTCGCTTATCGGAACTTTGCGCGCAGAAAGCTGATTGGCTCTCCGGTGTCTGTCAACATTCTAAACAGTCCGGAGCGGACGCCATCTTGTCTCTCGGTAGGATCGAGAGAGAAGAAGAGGTGGAAAACGAAAGGGGAATTTAATGAAAGGGGGCAAGGTATCCCCCTCTTGACCCCCTAGGAATGTTGTTGGGGTTATTAAAGGGTCCCGTGGGGAAAATAAAAAAAAAATGATTTTTCACGGTAGAAGCGCGGCCGCGAACTGGTAGCGAAACGGGAATTCGCCATTTTGTGCTTCGTTAATTAAATTACTAGTTATAAGTGGGTGCGGGAGACGTATCCTAATCCCCTATGTTTCCTGAGGGTGGCTGAGGAGGCTGATATATGTTGATACATCTCTTCCAGCGGCTGTGCGTGAGCTTTTTTTTTTTTTGCTGCGTGACAGTCCGGAGCGGCCGCCATCTTGTCTCTCGGTAGGATCGAGAGAGAAGAAAAGGTGAAAAACTAAGGGGGAATTTAATGAAAGGGGGCAAGGTATCCCCCTCTTGACCCCCTAGGAATGTTGTTGGGGTTATTAAAGGGTCCCGTGGGGAAAATAAAAAAAAAATGATTTTTCACGGTAGAAGCGCTTCACGGGCCGCGAACTGGGCCGCAAACTGGTAGCGAAACGGGAATTCGCCATTTTGTGCTTCGTTAATTAAAGTACTAGGTATAAGGGGGTGCGGGAGACGTATCCTAATCCCCTATGTTTCCTGAGGGTGGCTGAGGAGGCTGATATATGTTGATACATCTCTTCCAGCGGCTGCGCCATCTTGCCTTTTTTCGAATGCCACAATTTTGTCGTGCACGGCAGCCATTTTAGATGCCAGGCTGGTCCCAGGCTATCACCTAACCCTGCGGATGTAGTTTATGGCCCCAGCTGTAGAGAATTCAGACATGCCAATCCTCCTGATTCAGGCGTGTGACTACTGATTTCAGTGCTAGTCTCCCGCCTCCCGATTTCTGCAAGCAAAAACCCGGGGGCATATTACGAACAACTAGCGATAATTTTTGTCTCTAACTTGTTTAGAGACAAAAATTATCGCCGCACATCGGCGATTTTTATCGCAGATAAACCTTGCTATTATCGCAGAAAAGTCAGCGATATTCATGTATTATCGACCTAATGCTCTTAGCCATGTTATCCACCTCCCATTGGATAACATGGCTAAGAACTGCTCAGGGCAGGTGTTAGATTTTGGAGATATTCGCGCTTAGCGCGAATATCTCCAAAAGTTGGTAATAGAAGGTAGCTATGTTAGGGACTGTTTCCAGTCGCTAACATCTTGGCACGCCACTTTGCATGTCATTAGTGATAAGTATCACTGACATGCAAAGCGGGGCCCAAGATGGTCGCTATCTCCTTTTAGCTGTCACTAACTGGTGTTAGCGACAGCTTGGTAATAGGGAAATAATTTTATCTCCGCTTTCATGGCTTTTAAAGCCAAAAAAGCGGAGATAAACCCCCTTGATAATATGCCCCACGATTCCTTGGGGGTTTCAGCTGACAGGGCTTGGTATTGTGTTACATGGTAATTTTTCAATGAAACGTCAGAGGGTCGATGCAGGGGTTCTAGAAGAGGTGATAAACCATTTAAGCCTCATGAACAAGCGCATGGTCTTTTAAAGATTTGTGAAGTACTCGGGGCGGCGGTGTGTGTGTGCCCTCTTTCAGGAGCGGGCGGGGGGGCACTGCCAGCAACTTGCCAGGTCAGGTAGTGTTCAACACGTGCATCACCCTTTCTCTGCCTGCTATTGCGCTCCATGCTTCGGAAAGGTAAGAAAAAGAACGTGCATTTGAGTTTGAAATGTCCGATCCTGCAGCAGCACACTTCCAAAGCCCACACATGACAATAACCCGATTCAAGGCCCCATTCACCCGTTTTAAAAAAAATAGATAACACTCCAACAAAGTAAGGTTATAAAACTTTATTAACTACTAACTTTAACGAACGGAACAAAAACTAAAAACATTTAAACATTTCTCAACACAAAAAGCAACAATGGTTAGAAGCTGTCTTTTGTGCGAATAGTCCCAAGGCAGCACAACGTGCAGAGTTCTGGACGGCACCCAGGTGATGTCGCCTGGGTGCCGCACTGGTTTAGGGATCCTACAATGCTGCTCCGAAAATTGGCGTGGGGCGTCCCGGGTGGGGCGGGGGGAGGACTCGTCAGTAGCGGTCTGTTGTGCGAATAGTCCCAAGGCAGCACAACGTGCAGAGTTCTGGACGGCACCCAGGTGATGTCGCCTGGGTGCCGCACTGGTTTAGGGATCCTACAATGCAGCACAGAAAAACAGCGTGGGGCGTCCCGGGTGGTGCGGGGGGAGGCCTCGTCAGTAGCGGTCTGTGTCCAGTGTCACATGGCTGACACAACATGTACGACAGGCACCCAGGTGATGTCCAGTAAACTGCCGCACTGGTTTTGGTATCCTACAATGCTGCTCCGAAAATTGGCGTGCGGCGGCCCGGGGGGGGGGGCGTGGGGGAGCCGGCGTGAACGGGCCTCCCCAGGTGGCGGCCATCTAGCTGAGTTGCGCTCGCTCTTGCGGCCACAGCGTCTCGCTCACCATGTTGTTGAGTTGCTCCCACTCTTGCAGTGCAGCGATAGGCGGCTGTCACATGGCTCTTAAAATGGCGGACAGCTCCTCGGTTTTAGGCCTGGTCCACTGAAATGGCCCTGGGACACTTTGGAACTCGGACGCTTGCCTGCTAGGGCTTGGGCTCCATTCTCGAAAAGCATCCCCTCAGCCGTGAAGATTGTATAAAAGTCTTGGGGGCCCCCGACTCCCGCAGGCTTCCGGTGGGGAGCGGCTGCCATGATTGCTCGCGGAATGACCACGACGGAGCCACGAGATGGTGGTGCTCTCATGCTGACGCCAGCTTCAGTCTGAATGATCCAGAAACAAGGTGGGGCTTTCATCGTTTGGGAAAAAAAAATGTTCTAAACCAATGAAAAGTGTTATTTTTAGGTCATATGACCAAGCCTTCCATCTTTAGGAAACCAAAAGTAAAATGAACCAATGAAAAGTTTTATAAACAAGTCACATGACCTGTTATGCGGCATAGGGCTACAAAAAGCGTAGAAAATCCGTTGGCACGTGAGGCGGCGTCAGTAGCGGACCGATGTGCGAATAGGCCGAAGGCAGCACAACGGGCCGAGATCCGGATGGTACCGAGGTGGTGTCCAGCAAATTGCCGCACTGGTGTGGCCATCCTACAATGCTGCGCCGAAAGACGGCGTGTCCAGCTGAGTTGCGGTCACTGTTGCGGTACAGTGACTCGAACGCGCCGAGATCCGGATGGCACCGAGGTGGTGTCCAGCAAATTGCCGCACTGGTGTGGCCATCCTACAATGCTGCGCCGAAAGACGGCGTGTCCAGCTGAATTGCGGTCACTGTTGCGGTACAGTGACTCGAACGCGCCGAGATCCGGATGGCACCGAGATGGTGTCCAGCAAATTGCCGCACTGGTGTGGCCATCCTACAATGCTGCGCCGAAAGACGGCGTGTCCAGCTGAATTGCGGTCACTGTTGCGGTACAGTGACTCGAACGCGCCGAGATCCGGATGGCACCGAGGTGGTGTCCAGCAAATTGCCGCACTGGTGTGGCCATCCTACAATGCTGCGCCGAAAGACGGCGTGTCCAGCTGAGTTGCGGTCACTGTTGCGGTACAGTGAGTCGAACGCGCCGAGATCTGGATGGCCCCGATGTTGTGTCCAGCAAGTTGCCGCACTGGTGTGGCCATCCTACAATGCTGCGCCGAAAGTCGGCGTGGGGTGCCCCGTTGGCTTATGAGGTGATGTCAGTAGTGGACCGATGTGTGAATAGGTCGGAACCAGCACAAGGCACCAAGATCCGAATGGCAAGTCCTGGATGTTGAGTGCCTCAGTTGAGAGTTCTGAGCAGTGCTTGTAAGACTGTCTGAAGCTTATTTGCACCTGCTGCAGCTTCACTAGGTCCGGCGGAACTTTTTTCCTTTTCCTTTCTGCTTCTTTTCCTACAATGCGTTTCATCTGAAGACACGACCAGGTCCCTGAATGTGTGCAGGGGGACGCTATTGATTGAATGAAAATGGCGGCTTGACACAAAGCTGACTCAAGCGTTACTGTTGGTGCTATACAGACAAAAATTGGTTTTCAGTTTGTACATTCTTCAGGTTTTTTTTTTCCATCCAAGTCTGATTGAGAGTTTGTAGAAAAATGGCTTCAGATTTTCCACATACTACTCTTCAACATTCTTCCTAAATGTAACAATGTGAAACTCACTAGGAGAACGGCTGTTTCTGTTTCCTTTCAAAATGCTGCCACCAATATTTTCTGAATGGAAGACACCATCTTGTAGCATAAAGGGCCGAAAGGGGTTCTGGTCTGGCCGATGGTTGGTGGAGACATTTTGACTATATCTTGGACCTGCCCGGCCTCGCCCAAAATGGCGCCGGTATAAATGGGACTCGTAACTCCTTGCCCGCAAATGTATATCTAGAAAATGTTATTGTAAGTGGCCGTGTCGTATTTTAATTACAAAATGTACGTCCACCGATTCCGCAACTGTTAGACACCTTTGTTCTTGTCACCTAATGGCCCGCTCGTTACGTTCTTCTACAGTGTAAATGTCTCCTCATCATATACGAATACAGTTTGCTCCGTGGCCGGCCCACGTGGTTATAGGCCCGTATTTGTATACTGACATTTTCACAATAAAGGTTTTTAAAACAAAACACGGTAGTAGTATTTACATTTGTAAAGTTTTTACTTTTAGTGACTGTTTTCGAATCAGTAAAAGGCAAGTGAAATAAAGCAGTCCAATTACATGACGGATAAAAGGTATAATATGTAGGAACGCAGTAAAGATAAATGGTCAAGGGCAGTTGTGTTTTTCATGTCTGCAACATAAAGTGATCGATAAGAATCTGATAATCAGGCGTATCGGCGACTAAGACAGCAGGCCGAATCTCTTTTACTCAACGGCTCCGTCATGGAACGAAGAAACGCCCTTTTTCTCGAAAAAGGAATATATTTTACTTGCAAGACAGTTGTAAATTTTCCGGGAAAGTACATTAGCCTGGAATATTATAACATATGTTTGAAAAAAAAATATTGTTCGAAAATAATAAAAAGCGTAATTTTTAGGTCATATGACCAAGCTTTTCATCATTAAATTAACAAAAGTAAAATGAACCAATGAAAAGTTTTATTAACAAGTCACATGACCTGTTATGCTTACGTTACGCGCTGCGCGCCGCGCCTCGGATCACTTCCGGGTGCGCTAACGCGGCGTGTCATAAAACGCATTACGCGACAACGTAGGTCAAGAATATAGTCTAAATGTCTCCACCAACCAGCGTTCAGAACACAACCCCTTTCAGCAGTCCAAAAAGTTCTGTTAAATGACAACAGAGGGGACAGGCAACAAGAACCATCAGTCAAAGAGGGGAGGGCAAGTTCTTCTCTTCCGGGTCATGTTGGGGCGCTACCGGAACTGATCGAATTGGTAGTCTATAGTGTTTCTGGATGTTTCAGACTAAAGCTGGCGTCAGCATGAGACCACTACCATCTCGTAGCTCCGTCGTGGCCATTCCACGAGCAATCATGGCAGCCGCTCCCCACCAGAAGCCTGCGGGAGTCGGAGGCCCCCAAGACTTTTGTAGAATCTTCACGGCTGAGGGGACGCTTTTCGAGAATGGGACCCAAGCCCTAGCAGACAAGCGTCCGAGTTCCAAGGTGTCCCAGGGCCATTTTAGTGGACCAGGCCCAAAACCGAAGAGCCGGCCGCCATTTTGAGAGTCCTGTGGCATCCGCCTATCGCTGCACCGCAAGAGCGGGCGCATCTCAACTACATGGTGAGCGAGACGCTGTAGTCGCAAGAGCGGGCGGTAAACAGCTGAATGGCGGAAGAGGCACAGTGTAGCAAAAGCGGGCGGAATGGCAACTAAAACGATAAAGGGGCGCCCCACTACAGCTTGTCTTCAGGTCAAACGGATTGTGGGACAAGGTCCAGAATTGAAGAGTCATCAAAAGGCAAAAAGTTCCGCCGGACCCCGGGAGCCGGCCGCCTATGTCGGGGGCGATCTCAGGCTACACCAGTGCTATAAGACTTGGGGAGGGTGTCGGAGCCAAGCGTCTTCTCCGAGTCCATGGCCATCACACCGCCCCTCAGGGGCCTCCGTCAAGCTGTTTAGGAAGGTAACATATCACATTGTTTTCTAATGCAGTCAGGTCCACAAACGACACTCACTTACTTTGAGAATAGTGAAGCTGCAGTCGGTGGAAATAAGCTTCAGACAGTGTTACAAGCACTGCTCAGAACTCTTAACTATGGCACCCAACATCCAGAACTTATGCTATTTGAGAATGGTAGTGACATCGAAGCATCTCAGGGACCAAAACCATTAACGTACTTTCACGTATGAAAATCTTACTTGGGGAGGGGGCAGGAGCGAAGCGCCCCCTCCCAGTCAGCGCCACCACACCGTATGTTGAAAATCTGAAGCCATCGTTCTACAAAGTCAACCAAACTTGGATTGAAAAATCTAGAAAAATGTACAAACTGAAAACCAGTTTTGGTCTGCATAGCATCAGTAGCAACGCTTGAGTCAGCTTTGTGTCAAGCCGCCATTTTGATTCAACAAAGCACAGGCATTGAAAAAGGCTGAAATTCAGAACTCTAAACTATGGCACCAAACATCCAGGAGCTTGCCATCCGGATCTTGGAGCCTTGTGCTGTTTTCGATCTATTCACACATCGGTCCACTACTGACATCATCTTATAAACCAACGTTATGTAAATAGTTTTTTAATAAAATGTTTTACCCTGTTTCTTTGCTGGTGTGTTGTCTATATTTTTAATATTTGCATAGGGTTTGTCGTTATTTTGTGCGGGATGGGTGATGGAGCCGAGCTGTCTTGCAGCCCTCATGGTGTGGAGCTCAGTTCATCTCACTATTTTCGTATTTCTCATGAAGGGTTGTTCCTAATATTTCTATTTTAGCGAGGTCAAAAAGAGATCCAATTAGTGGCCTACTGATTTTGCTCGATTACTTTTATTTTTTTACACGATTTTTCACTATCTGCAAAGACTAAACAGAGTATTGCGACTTTGTGCTTGTTTGTAAATAGAGAATGATCCAAAGAGAACCAATTCTAAAACAGTAAATGCTTGGACAACAATCAATCAAATGGAGAGACAAGGAGGCACGACGGATTACACCGGGGGTAAAGGCCTGCGTTAACTACCCTTCAGTATCTGCAAAGAGAGAGTACTACTAAGACAAAAGAGGGGAGGGGGGGGGGGGTGCAGCGTTCAAAGCACATCAGCGTGCATAAATACGAAAATGTTTTTATCTATCACGTACTTGACATTTTAAAGCTTTTCATATTTGCTATTAAAAAACCAATGAAATTCACAGAAAAAACCATAGGTTATAGTGGATATATAGTTAGGAATTTGCATTTACAAAACCTTGAAAATTCAATGAAAAAACCATTGGTTTTAGGCCATATATAGTTAGGAATTAGCATTTACAAAACCTTATTTTACTCGCATAAAACCATTGAAATTCCATATATAGTTAGAAGCGCTAACTATATATCGCGCACCCGCAATCCACTGCTGATGATGTCACATATTACATCATTCATGACATGGTCAGTGACATCACTGATGACATCACTGATGACATCTCAAATGACATCACTGATGACAACTCAAATGACATCACTGATGACATCTCAAATGACATCACTGATGACATCACTGATGACAACTCAAATGACATCACTGATGACATCTCATTTGTCATCACTGATCACATCACTCATGTGATAATACAATGAACCTCTTCAGACTCTAATATAACCTTACATACACTCAGTATAAACAGACACTCACAGACTGTCACTCATCCATGGAGTTACTCACACACCTAGTCAGTCATGCAAAGAATCAATCACACCTCCATTTCCTCAACTATAAAGTTATACACATCTTACTTATTCAAACATATAATAACACATATTTATTCTCTTATATAATCCCTGATACAAGCTCACAGTGATCGATACAGCCACTCACACATTCACTGGCTCTTATGTTCAGTTATTTATATATCTCAACTCTCACATGTATTGTGTTTTACATACGTACTTACTTGCACATGTAGCAATGAGAAATCCATTCACTCACCAACACACCCATGCATAGTCAACCGCCCATATAGCTGTTTCCACATGCACTCTTGAACTCATACTCCTAGTGAATCAACTGCTTACACATCTATGCACAGAGTCACGAACCTCCCAGCCACCCACACACACACTCAGCCTCCCATTCAAATACTTGGGCAACCAATCAATAACCCATATGGCCACTCTTATAGCTACTGATCAACACATGCAACAGCTTACACAACAACAAACATACTGATGCACAAATTAAGACAGTTTAGTCACTAACCCATGCACTCAGTGAGACACATTTAATCACTCACTCATACAGTCAGTCATGCACCTACTAAATTCTTCATCCAGACACTTATACATCCACTCATTCTTCAATATGTGAAACATATTTAAACTTTACAGACACATACAATCACTGGATGTTGTGATCAGTGATGTCATCAGTGATGTCATCAGTGATGTCACTGACCATGTCATGAATGATGTAATATGTGACATCATCAGCAGTGGATTGCGGGTGCGCGATATATAGTTAGCGCTTCTAACTATATATGGAATTTCAATGGTTTTATGCGAGTAAAATAAGGTTTTGTAAATGCTAATTCCTAACTATATATGGCCTAAAACCAATGGTTTTTTCATTGAATATATATATATATATATATATATATATATATATATATATATATATATATATATTCACTGAAAAAACCATAGGTTATAGACCATATATAGTTAGGGATTAGCATTTACAAAACCTTATTTGACTCGCACAAAAGCAATGAAATTCCATATATAGTTAGTTGCACTAACTATATATCGCGCACCCGCAATCCACTGCTGATGATGTCACATATTACATCATTCATGACATGGTAAGTGACATCACTGATGACATCACTGAGGACATCTCAAATGACATCACTGATGACATCACTGATGACATCATCCAGTGACTGTGTGTTTCTGTAAAGTTTAAATATGTTTTACATATTGAAGAATGAGTGGATGTATAAGTGTCTGGATGAAGGATTTAGTAGGTGCGTGACTGACTGTATGAGTGAGTGATTAAATGTGTCTCACTGAGTGCATGGGTTAGTGACTAAACTGTCTTAATTTGTGCATCATTATGTCTGTTGTTCTGTAAACTGCTGCATGTGTTGATCAGTAGCTATATGAGTAACTATATGGGTTATAGATTGATTGTCGAAGTTTTTGTATGGGAGACTGAGTGTGTGTGTGGCTGGCTGGGAGATGTGTGACTCTGTGCAGATCAATGTGTTCTTGTATCAATGATTGTATAAGAGAGTAAGTATGTGTTAGTATATGTTTGAAAATGTAAGGTACTCTATGTTTAACTGTATTGATTAGAAAATGGAAGTGTGATTGATTCTTTACAGGACTGACTAGGTGTGTGAGTAACTCCATGGATGAGTGTCAGAGTGTGAGTGACTGTATAGGTGTATGAGTGCATATGATAGTGTTGTAAAGATGAGTGATTGTATGTATGAATGATTGTATGGGTGAATGAGTGAATCTGTGTGTAGACATAGGAATCAGTGGGTGCGTATGTAGTAACTAGTATTGGTGTGTCAATGGTTAAAAAAATTATATTCTGTATTTTACACTGGATGTAACAGAGGTTATATTAAAGTGTGAGGAGATGCATTGTATTGTCACATGAATGATATCATCAGTGATGTCATCAGTGATGTCATGTGAGATGTCATCAGTGATATCATCAGTGATGTCACTGACAATGTAATGAATGATGTAATATGTTTTTTAACAATTTATCCAGCACACACGTAAGTATTACAGAAATCCGTTACACTAAAGAGCATTCAACACGAGTCGAAAGTTATGCAATGAGTTGAGTAGCAGAGTCTTTAGGTGTATTTTGGAAGATTAAATCTTTATTAATTTCTTCTATGCAGTAGCCAACGCGTTTCGTCCTCCACGGACTTCTTCAGGGCTACAAACAATATATATACACATATACACATCATTAAAATATGTACACAAGCGTTTAATACAAAAACATTACCATTAACTTTCACATTACAACCACTAGTTGCACATTAAAAAAAGGGAACCACAACCTCAATCTTGTTGGTGGTTGGTAAGATTGTTATATACCAAACCCTGTTGAGTTCCAATTATTTAAATAACATATATCTACACAATATTTACACAACTATTTACAGATATCTCAAAGAACACTTATCAAAAACACATCGTTACACATTTAGTATCCGCTACTTGATTTATCTCATAACATAAATGGTCTAAGAAATGGTGGGCCTATCTACCTAATAATTCTAAGGGCAGGAGGTGGGTAGGTATCATGTATATAATCATACCAAATAATAGGGATCGCTGTGGATATTGCCTGGTGGGTCCAGAGTCCATGTAAAGCAGTTTACCAACATAAGCATAAGAGTTAAATATCCCATATGAGGGGCAGTTGGAGGCACTAGCCTAGGGGGTCAAATTCAAAGTTACACACCTAAACCTATAAAGTAGGCTTACCAGTTGGAGTGAGCTCTTCACAGTTTTTTAAAAAGTTGACTTAAATTTCCTCCAGAATAGGTTCCAGGTTAGAAAAGATTTATTCTAAAATAATGAAATCGAAATCTTGTTGTTATTTCACATGCTATATGGCTAGTAATTGGGATAATATTATGTATGATATAAATTGCCTACCGTTTATTTTGTGAAAACGCATTCCAATATCATTAGGTTTTCTCTAAATAGGGTCAGATAGCCCAAAAGTAACTATCTGAAAAAGAAAGGGAAAAGATGGAGGAGCTAAGTACCTTTATCTATAACTGTATATAGGATAGAATACTTAAATTATCCTATAGCATAAACATTTTGATCAGTGTATCCCCAGAGGCTAGATACTCAGCATCTAGTAATTAATTTTGGCAGTATCATGTTATTGAGCAGACCAACCTCTCCCCAAGCCTAGTACAGTTCTGTGTTTTTTACAGAAATATTCTATATTTCAGGGAGGTTGCTAATAAGGTGGTGATTAATGTGCCAGAAAAGGTGGTCGGCATGTTGTAACATCTCATCCCACCTTCGTTTAACCGTAAAAAGCAGGTAAAAAGCATATTGTTTGGCACTAATAAGGTGGTGATTAATTTGCCTGAAAAGGTGGTCGCCATGTTGTAACATCCCATCCCACCTTAGTTTAACAGTCAAAAGCAAGTAAAAAGCATATTGTTTGGCCTTATACTTATATAAGGACCAAAGGGGTAGATCATATGGCGTCCACCAAATTATTTGAAATTAAATACTAGTAAAACATTATTTCGAAATGAGGAGAGCGTTTTACTAACAGCCTATTTTGCTTACTTGAAATTGTGAATCAAGCCGGCTCCATCGCGTGGGGTCTTCTCAAGGTGTTTGGTCACCCAGAAAACCTCGTCTTTAAATAGTGCTTGGAATTGAAAAATTATCAACACCTGCAGCTCATTTCGATCTAAAGGACAAGGAGCTGTGAAAGTCGCGTTCGTATGAGCGCCATCTTGACCAGCCCGACTACGTTATTTTTATGATCTATTCTTATTATGTGAAGTCAAGCTGGTACATGTTTAAATAACAATGTCTCTTGAAAAACATTTTTTAGTGTTGCTAGTTCTTTTATTACCATAGAAATATATAAATAGTAAGGATGTTGGTGAATAGCGCGATTGCTCGTATTAGAGCGCCATGATAGTTCAGTCTAAACTGAAAAATTTCATTTATGGGCGCCATCTTTAGAAGTATTTGGATGGCGTACGTTGTGGTTGACGCCGTATGTTTGTTTTCTTGCAGCGTGACTATGGGCGCCATTTCAGTTTACGCGATCTCTCAATCCTGCATGTAGGATACGAAATAATCTGGGCGCCATCTTTTAATATATAATTTACGTGTTTAGCGATGCTATGGGCATAACTTTTTAACAATCACCGGCGCTAATGCACTTCAATTTTGACAAGGATACAACTGGTACATTTTATGAGGCGCGACCTCGGCGCCAATGTAATTTAGAGTTTAAAAACGGTCGCAAATAATATGGGCGCATTCTATTGAAGTCTAGGGTTCGTTTTTATTAAAGCTAGTGGCGAAGTTTGTTTAAGACTTCATACTAGCACTTATTGTATATTAAAGTTTGTATGGCAAGCTATCTACATAATTTCTAAAACTTGGTACTCGCGCTATCACTCGTTGGAGTTAAAGAAAGTAAGAACTGGAGATGGGACGCCATCTTATAATGTCTAGTATACACGTTTTTATGGGGCTATTCTCATAATATCAAAGGCTTGACGTTTATTCCTGCTTCCATTAGGCCATTTCAAGTTAAGAGAGCTACATTATTATTTGGTCTATTTGTAAGCAAATCCCTAAAAAAGTTTCTAAAAAAGTGCCTTATTGCAATTTGCCAAAGTCATCATAATTTGTAACTTTTATCTCATTACAGCATTTCCAAATCTCAAGGGCGGTTGTTGTTAGAATTTACAACCGTATTGGCAGAAAAATATCTAATCAGTACATTAGATGAAAGACAAATAAAGGTGTACTGATCTAAAGAAAATGGTGCATCTCTGTATTCGTATTGAGGCCATGGCTAGTTGTCCTCAATCTACAAATCCAACCCGCCTCTGCTTTCCTCAAGAGCAGTTCCTTGTTCCCACCTCTTTTGGGAGCCTGCACCTGTTCTATTGCATGAAACCAGATATTTCTTTCATTGGGATGGTTTTCTTGTATGTGTGTTGCTACAGGGTATTTAGCATCAATATTCCGTATCGCTCTAATGTGTTCCTGAACTCTTATTTTAAGGCATCTGATGCTACTGCCTATATAGATTTTATTGCATGCACATCCCAGAGCATACACTGTATGGGTGTTGTTACAATTACAGAACGACCTGATTTCATATTCTTTTTTATTGTTGTATTGGAATTTCAGCTTTTTATTCAAACCAAATTGACAAACGTTGCAATTCCCGCAAACATAGAAGCCTGCTGGTTTTGTAGTCAACCAAGCGGTATTGCTTACAGTCTTTTCCAACGTAACATAACTTGGGCAAAGCATCTTTTTCAAATTTTCTCCTCTTTTGTATATTACTCTTGGTTTGGATGATACTGTGCCCGGTGGCATGTTACCAGATGAAATCAAATGCCAATTTTTTCGTAGAATATTATAGACATGGTTGCTGTATAGATCATATTTTGTTATGAACAGTACTTCATCATTTTAATGTGCAACTAGTGGTTGTAATGTGAAAGTTAATGATAATGTTTTTGTATTACACTCTTTTGTACATATTTTAATCATGTGTATATGTGTATATATATTGTTTGTAGCCCTGAAGAAGTCCGTGGAGGACGAAACGCGTTGGCTACTGCATAGAAGAAATGAATAAAGATTTAATCTTCCAAAATACACCTAAAGACTCTGCTACTCAACTCATTGCATAACTTTGGACTTGTGTTGAATGCTCTTTAGTGTAACGGATTTCTGTAATACTTACGTGTGTGCTGGATCAATTGTTAAAAATTGTTTGTTAGAACAAGTTTCTTGTTTTAGGAGATCTAGGGAAAGGAATCTCTGATCCGTGTCACCACTCTAAATAAGGCATTATACAGGATAAGTGCAATTGTGCTGTTAACCCCATTTCCCCCAAAAAAATTTGTAGCTTGAATGATGTAATATGTGACATCATCAGCAGTGGATTGCGGGTGCGCGATATATAGTTAGTGCAACTAACTATATATGGAATTTCATTGGTTTTGTGCGAGTAAAATAAGGTTTTGTAAATGCTAATCCCTAACTATATATGGTCTATAACCTATGGTTTTTTCAGTGAATATATATATATATATATATATATATATATATATATATATATATATATATATATATATATATATATATATATATATATATATATATATATATATATATATATATATGTATTTGTGTATATTACCTACTGGCGGTCGCCAGTAGGTATATATAGTTAGGATTTTTTCTCTATGGGATTTTTGAAAATTCTATGTCTAATAACTTTAGCGTTTGTGGACGGAATTGGCTAAAATTTTCAGGAAAATGGAACATTTTGTTTCTGAGCAGCCCCTGACAATTTGGGTGGGTTTCATCAAGGGGGGGCCGAGAAAAAAGGGGGGTCCCAAAACGCGTTTTTCCCATGTTAATTTCCATAGGGCGGTTGGCCTCACTTTTAGCTCGAACGGCTGAATGGATTTGCACGAAACTTGGCAAAATTGTAGGGACTGTTAGCCCGATGTGCCTTTGCTAGGTCTCAATATATGTTCTCCAGTGGATTTGAGTAATTTAGGTTCAAAAAAAGATATATATCTGGGCGGAGCCTAACCACACATCTGATCTGATTGGCTGTCAGCACTTCATCCAAGAAGTGTTGGCAGCCATCTTGGGACCAATATACATGATAGCACCTCATTAAAAAGCATTGTAGTTAATAGAGGGTTTTAGGACTTTAGTTACATTATAAATCATTTGTTGATGGTACCATACTCGTTTTAGGAATTGTGGTGGGTTCTAAGGTGATTTTACCATGTGAAAAAACCTTCTGCTGTGATATCATGAATATTGTTTGAAAGAAAACTAATATCTCATGATTTTCCCACAGTGGTTTGGAAGGGGATCTATAAGCTAAACTGAAAGCATATTTTCTGTAAATTCACATTATCTTTCTCAGTCATGTGAAAATGAAGTCTGACATTCTCAGTAAAACATGTACATCCAACAAGGACAGAGACTGTCAGTTGATTCCTTTGTGCTCTACTGCAGCCTCCTAAAGTGTTCTAAAGAACAACTAGAGCGCTAACAGTCCTACGTATTACAAAGGTATAGCACACCTGGAGCCATCGTGATGGGAATAAAGTGGTAACTCTTAAAACATTTAATTTAAAAAGGAACAAAATGAGGGGGTACATTATGCAATAGAAGTATTATTAGTGCTGCAGAAAGAAAAATTAGGGCACATTTTGAGTGACTTTTCAAATCCTCTTCTATTTCATTAAAACATTCTGACATGCAGTCTCCCAAAATGGCCACCAGAGACAAAAGAGCCCAAATGTAGCCCAAATATCACCCAGATGTAGCCCAAGTATAGCCCAATGACAGAATGTCCCAGAGTGTTCTAAAGAACAACTAGAGCGCTAACAGTCCTACTTATTACAAAGGTATGGCACACCTGAAGCCATCTTGATTGGAATAAAGTGGTAACTCTTAAAACATTTAATTTAAAAAGGAGCAAAATGAGGGGGTATATTTTGCCATATGAATTATGATTAGTGCTGCAGAAAGAAAAATTAGGGCACATTTTGAGTGACTTCTCAAACCCTCTTCAATTTCATTAAAAAATTCTGACATACAGTCTCCCAAGATGGCCACCAGAGACAAAAGAGCCTAAATGTAGCCCAAATATCACCCAGATGTATCCCAAGTATAGCCCAATGACAGAATGTCCCAGAGTGTTCTAAAGAACAACTAGAGCGCTAACAGTCTTACTCATGACAAAAGTATGGCACACCAGAAGCCATCTTGATTGGAATGAAGTGGTAAGTCTGAAAACACTCAATTTAAAAAGGAACAACATGAGGGGGTTAATTTTGCCATAGAAAGTATGATTAGTGCTTCAGAAAGAAAAATTAGGGATCATTTTGAGTGACTACTCAAATCCTCTTCTATTTCATTAAAAAAATTCTGACATGCAGACTGAAACATGACCTTTGAATACCAGCAGCAGACGTCCCTGGTGAGCAGTAGCTTTACTACAGTGATCTAATGTGCAACTAGAGTGCTAACATTCAGAATTTATGGCAAATGTGTGACACATCTGAATGCCTTCTTGATGGAACCAAAGTAAACAAGCATTGAAAATGCAATAGATCTCGCCCTCGTTTAAGTTAAAGCCATTCTGTTTGTAATGAGGTGGCTTTTTAGCTTTGCTTTTATTAGTGTTTTTTCAACTTTCATGTAAATAACATGCATCTGTATGCATATAAGTATATGTATGCGTGCATTTATGTTTGTATTTATATAGATATACAGATGATATATGTTTATATATGTATGTATATATATATATTCACTGAAAAAAACATAGGTTATAGACCATATATAGTTAGGAATTAGCATTTACAAAACCTTGAAAATTCACTGAAAAAACCATAGGTTATAGACCATATATAGTTAGGAATTAGCATTTACAAAACCTTGAAAATTCACTGAAAAAACCATAGGTTATAGACCATATATAGTTAGGAATTCGCATTTACAAAACCTTATTTTACTCACACAAAACCATTGAAATTCCATATATAGTTAGTTGCACTAACTATATATCGCGCACCCGCAATCCACTGCTGATGATGTCACATATTACATCATTCATGACATGGTCAGTGACATCACTGATGACATCACTGATGACATCTCAAATGACATCACTGATGACATCACTGATGACAACATCCAGTGACTGTATGTTTCTGTAAAGTTAAAATATGTCTTACATATTGAAGAATGAGTGGATGTATAAGTGTCTGGATGAAGGATTTAGTAGGTGCATGACTGACTGTATGAGTGAGTGATTAAATGTGTCTCACTGAGTGCATGGGTTAGTGACTAAACTGTCTTAATTTGTGCATCATTATGTCTGTTGTTCTGTAAACTGTTGCATGTGTTGATAAGTAGCTATATGAGTAACTATATGGGTTATTGATTGGTTACCCAAGTATTTGTATGGGAGACTGAGTGTGTGTGTGGGTGGCTGGGAGGTGTATGACTCTGTGCATAGATGTGTGAGCAGTTGATTCACTAGATGTATGGTTTCAAAAGTGCATGTGGAAACAGCTGTATGGGCGGTTGACTGTGTGCATGAGTGTATTGGTGAGTGAATGGATATCTCAGTGCTACATGTCAAAGTAAGTACATATGTAAAACACAGTACATGTGAGAGTTGATATATATAAATAACTGTGCATAAGAGCCAGTGAATGTGTGAGTGGCTGTATGGATCATTGTGAACTTGTATCAGGGATTGTATAAGAGAGTAAATATGTGTTAGTATATGTTTGAATAAGTAAAGTTTGTATAACTGTATAGTTGAGGAAATGGAGGTGTGATTGATTCTTTGCATGGCTGACTAGGTGTGTGAGTAACTCCATGGATGAGTGACAGTCTGTGAGTGTCTGTTTACACTGATTGTATCTAAGGTTATATTAGAGTCTGAAGAGGTTCATCGTATTATCACATGAATGATATCATCAGTGATGTGATCAGTAATGTCAAATGAGATGTCATCAGTGATGTCATCAGTGATGTCATTTGAGATGTCATCAGTGATGTCATTTGAGATGTCATCAGTGATGTCATTTGAGATGTCATCAGTGATGTCATCAGTGATGTCACTGACCATGTCATGAATGATGTAATATGTGACATCATCAGCAGTGGATTGCGGGTGCGCGATATATAGTTAGTGCAACTAACTATATATGGAATTTCAATGGTTTTGTGTGAGTAAAATATGGTTTTGTAAATGCGAATTCCTAACTATATATGGTCTATAACCTATGGTTTTTTCAGTGAATATATATATATATATATATATATATATATATATATATATATATATATATATATATATATATATATATATATATATATATATATATATTACCTACTGGCGATAGCCAGTAGGTATATATAGTTAGGATTTTTTCCCTATGGGATTTCTGAAAATTCTATGTCTAATAACTTTGGCGTTTGTGGACGGAATTGGCTGAAATTTTCAGGAAAATGGCACATTTTGTTTCTGAGCAGCCCCTGAAAATTTGGGGGGGGTTCTTCAAGGGGGGGCCGAGAAAAAAGGGGGGTCCCAAAACACGTTTTTCCCATTCATTTTTCCATAGGGCGGTTGGACTCACTTTTAGCCCGAACGGCTGAATGGATTTGCACGAAACTTGGCAAAATTGTAGGGACTGTTAGCCCGATGTGCCTTTGCTGCTAGGTCTCAATATATGTGCTTCAGTGAATTTTGAGAAATTAACGTTTTAAACAAGATATATATCTGTAACAGCGCTCCGGGCAGCGCTCCGGTTCGCGTACTTTTCGCGTATCGGAACTTTGCGATGCGAAGCTGATTGGCTCTCTGGTGTCTGTCAACATTCTAAACAGTCCGGAGCGGCCGCCATCTTGTCTCTCGGTAGGATCGAGAGACAAGAGGAGGCCAAAACAAAGGGGGAAATAAAGGAAAGGGGGCAAGGTAGACCCCTTCTGACCCCCTAGGATTGATGAGGGGGATATTATAGAGCCACGCGGGGCAAAAATTTTTTTTTAAAAAAATTCCGATTTTTTCGCCGTAGAGACGCGTCCCAGTACGCGAACCGGGCAGCTAACCGGGCAGCTAACCGGCAGCGTAACGGGAGTCTGAGGAGTAGCTGATTGGCTGTCAACATTGTAAACAGTCCGGAGCGGCCGCCATCTTGTCTCTCGGTAGGATCGAGAGACAAGAGGAGGCCAAAACAAAGGGGGAAATAAAGGAAAGGGGGCAAGGTAGACCCCTTCTGACCCCCTAGGATTGATGAGGGGGATATTATAGAGCCACGCGGGGCCAAAAATTTTTTTTTTTAAAAATTCCGATTTTTTCGCCGTAGAGACGCGTCCCGGTACGCGAACCGGGCAGCTAACCGGGCAGCTAACCGGGCAGCTAACCGGCAGCGTAACGGGAGTCTGAGGAGTAGCTGATTGGCTGTTAACATTGTAAACAGTCTGGAGATCGAGAGACAAGAGGTGGAAAAAAAAAAGGTGTAAATGAAGGAAAGGGGTAAGGTGAACCCCTAGGATTGATGAGGGGGCTATTAAAGTTGCCCGCGGGGCAAAAGAAAAAAATATTGCGATTTTTCGCGGTAGAGTTGCTTTCCGGTACGTTAACCGGGCAGCTAACTGGCAGCGTAATGGGAGTCCGACATATTGTGTTTTTGGAACGTTTGTGATATGTGCACGTGTGGATTTTGTCTAATTAAGGTAAAAAAAATATATATATATCTTTAAGCGTGCTCTGGCGCGCTTACGTTACGGGTTTGGTTTGCGCTGCAGAGACGATACGTCACGGTTATGCGATGCATCATGAGGCGTCTCACGGGCTACGTGATACGTCACGTAATAAAGAATATATTTTACAGCTATAGATATTAGCTTTTAAAAAACCAATGAAATTCACTGAAAAAACCATAGGTTATAGACCATATATAGTTAGGAATTTGCATTTACAAAACCTTGAAAATTCACTGAAAAAACCATAGGTTATAGACCATATATAGTTAGGGATTAGCATTTACAAAACCTTATTTTACTCGCACAAAACCATTGAAATTCCATATATAGTTAGTTGCACTAACTATATATCGTGCACCCGCAATCCATTGCTAATGATGTCACATATTACATCATTCATGACATGGTCAGTGACATCACTGATGACATCACTGATGACATCTCAAATGACATCACTGATGACATCACTGATGACATCTCAAATGACTTCACTGATGACATCACTGATGACAACACCCAGTGACTGTATGTTTCTGTAAAGTTAAAATATGTCTTACATATTGAAGAATGAGTGGATGTATAAGTGTCTGGATGAAGGATTTAGTAGGTGCATGACTGACTGTATGAGTGAGTGATTAAATGTGTCTCACTGAGTGCATGGGTTAGTGACTAAACTGTCTTAATTTGGCAATCATTATATATGTTGTTCTGTAAACTGCTGCATGTTTAAATCAGTAGCTATATGAGTAACTATATGGGTTATTGAATGGTTGCCCAAGTATTTGTATGGGAGACTGAGTATGTGTGTGGGTGGCTGGGAGGTGTATGACTCTGTGCATAGATGTGTGAGCAGTTGATTAACTAAATGTATGGGTTCAAAAGTGCATGTGGAAACAGCTGTATGGGCGGTCGACTGACTGCATGAGTGTATTGGTGAGTGAATGGATATCTCAGTGCTACATGTCAAAGTAAGTACATATGTAAAACACAGTCCATGTGAGAGTTGACATATATAAATAACTGAACATAAGAGCTAGTGAATGTGAGAGTGGCTGTATCGATCATTGTGAACTTGTATCAGGGATTGTATAAGAGAGTAAATATGTGTTAGTATATGTTTGAATAAGTAAGGTGTGTATAACTGTATAGTTGAGGAAATGGAGGTGTGATTAATCTTTTGCATGACTGAGTAGGTGTGTGAGTAACTCCATAGATAAGTGACAGTCTGTGAGTGTCTGTTTATACTGATTGTATCTAAGGTTATATTAGAGTCTGAAGATGTTCATTGTATTATCACATAAATGATATCATCAGTGATGTGATCAGTAATGTCAAATGAGATGTCAGTGATGTCATCAGTGATGTCATTTGAGATGTCATCAGTGATGTCATCAGTGATGTCACTGACCATGTCATGAATGATGTAATATGTGACATCATTAGCAATGGATTGCGGGTGCGCGATATATAGTTAGTGCAACTAACTATATATGGAATTTCAATGGTTTTGTGCGAGTAAAATAAGGTTTTGTAAATGCTAATCCCTAACTATATATGGTCTATAACCTATGGTTTTTTCAGTGAATATATATATATATATAGACTTTATTTATATATATATATAAATAAAGTATCACAAGATTCCTTTGGTAGAGAGAACTCCCCTCAAGTGAGATTAGCAGATTAGCAATGAACAGTCTTGGTGAAATCAAAATAACAGCATGCCTTGCCTGATGCATTTCAGATTAATTATCTTTTCTCAGAGGCAGCATGCACGCTTATGTAAATCAACAGTTTTTTCACCTAAATGCCCTAATTTGTCTTATCTTAAAAGCGGAAAAGATCCAGACTATTGTAAAAAGTATAGACCTATATCCCTTGGTAATATTGATAACAAAATGTTTTCAAAAACCTTAGCTTTACAATCAGAATCCTTTCTTCCTGATCTTTTAAGTTAGGAACAATCAGGTTTTGTTCTATATGATAACACCAGCCTATTCTTTGATATTTTGTCAAAATCCACTTGTATGTCTGTACCCTTAGCAGCAATCACTGTAAATGCTGAAAAATCATTTGACCGTGTAGAGTGGCCGTTTATTTTTCACACTCTTAACCCCTTAAGTGCTGCTGACGGCCAACGGTCGTCAGCAGCGCTACCTCCCCAGTGCTGCGCACGACCATTGGACGTCCATTCAGCACTGGTTCCAATGGACAGCGCAGCACTGGGGAGGGATGTTTACACGCAGCTAAGGTGTTAACTGGTTTGTTTTCGGTCCCAAAATTATTGCCCTAATATCCCTTCTCTATACATCTTCCCAAGCAGCTGTTTTTGCACATGAACTAACCTCTCCCTATTTTACATTAGGAAGAGGAGTCTATCAGGGTTGTCCCCTTTCACTCTTCCTTTTTAATTTGGCAGTAGAACCCTTTTTTATCAACACTGAGGCAAAACCACAACATACATGGTTTTTCTTATAATAGTCAGTAGAGTTATTTAGTAGTATACGCTATTATTTTTATTGCAATCTCAATCATCCCTACAAACTTTTTTTAATGAAGTTACCTCTTATGCTCTTGTATCAGAATACAAATGAAACAATGAGAAATGTGAAATGCTGCCCCTTAATAAATTCACTTTTAAGCAAGAATTCTTATCCTTCAAATTAAAGTGGAATTCACAACAATTACATAACTTCACTTCACAACCATAAATTCACTCAATTAATTGAGACTTCATCTAGTTAAATATAGAAGTGTGGGGCATTTTACCAAGAAATAGCGATAATTATCGCTATTGCTTGGTTAGAGACAAAAATTTACTGCATCGCTGCAGCGATTTTTACCGCAAATAAACCTTGGTATTACCAAGGTTTAACGCAAATGCGGTAACAATCGCCGCAAAGCATGAATATCGCTGAAAAGTCAGCGATATTCATGCATTAGCGAGCTAATGCACTTAGCCATGTTATCCACCTCCCATTGGATAGCATGGCTAAGAACTACTCAGGGCAGGTGTTAGCTTTTGGAGATATTCCCGCTTAGCGCGAATATCTCCAAAAGTTGGTAATAGGAGATAGCGATGTTAGCGACTGTTTTCAGTCGCTAACATCTTGGCACGCCCACTTTGCATCTCATTAGTGATAAATATCACTGACATGCAAAGTGGGGCCCAAGATGGTCGCTATCTCCTACTAGCTGTCGCTAACTGGTGTTAGCGGCAGCTGGGTAATAGGGAGATAATTTTATCTCCGCTTTCTTGGCTTTTAAAGCCAAAAAAGCGGAGATAAACCCCCTTGATAATATGCCCCTGTGTATTCTCAAGATAACATCATTAATCAGTCGATGGCATTATTTGCATCTATCATGGTGGGGGCATCTTGATACTATAAAGATGATACTAGTACGAATCATACTTCACATTATCTCCAATATTCCATAAATATTTCTCTCAAATCTTTTAAAAAGATCAATTTTATACATTCTTTTTTCTTTGGAACAACAACAAAAAACCCTGCATGTCCTTCCTGAGCCCAAGCGCCCCAAATCTGATGAGGGTGTAAACTTCCCTGTTCCATTCCGGGTTGACTTAGAACTGAGGGGCATATTATCAAGCCTGGGCGATAAAATTATCGCTGCTTTATCGGCAGGAAACTGCCGATAAAGTGGTGATAATGGGCTTGATAATATGCTCTATGGAATTCCAATCGAAGCTCATGTTAAATGTGAAGGACATCTAACATGAGCTTCAAATGGATTTCCATAGAACATATTATCAAGCCCATTATCGCCACTTTATCAGCAGTTTCCTGCCGATAAAGCGGTGATAATTTTATCGCCCAGGCTTGATAATATGTCCCTACATTTTTTATCACCTTTTTCATTTCAAGAGTATTTGACATTTATGTGAAAAAACCCACAAATTCTCTCCACTCCTATTTGTAAATATTCTTGCAAAATAATAGAACCCATACTATAATGCACTCCCAAAGACTTACACAAGGATCTCAACTTCACTATCTGGCATAATAATTTTATACAACATAATATTAGACCTATCTATTAGAAGACTTGGACAATGAGAGAGTGAATATGGATCGATCAACTTTTAGTTCAGGGTTCCCTTATCTCCTTTACACAACTTCAAACTTGTTTTGGAATTACATCTTCATTTCAGAATTTTTTTTCAATTTTCAATACATAATTTTTAATGGATATATTCAATTGAAACCATGCACTCAACCTACTTTGCCACCTATTACTAGCTTTGGTCGTATCTTATCAAAACCAAAGGCCTCCACTATGTATTCCCTTTCACAATGTGTTCCAGCTGCTAGAAACAAAATGGGTGCAGAGTTATACTATGAACACAACCTAGGAACAACTTGGCCTATCTTACCATGGAGGAAAATAAGGACAAAAATTAAAAAATCCTCCCAAGCAAAGAACACTATGCAAACACTTTTTTTATTTATATAATTAATGGAGTCATTGTTTTGGAATCATTCTGCCCTTAATCATGGTTATTCTCCTGGATTGTTGATTGTTCCATTCACGTCCTACCTGTCCCTCAAGCAGCAGGAGACATCACAAATTCCTCCCTGTAACAGAGGAAAACAAAGTACATAGGATTGAAAAACCTTCCTCTCCTTTCAGAAGGGAGACCTGTCTCTCAGCAGCTTCCAACGACAGCAGCAGAACGGACATTGGGCCTGCAAGCTGCAGTGATGTCCTCCAGAGTTTTATTTTAGAGGGCCCGGTCCACCCGGTAATTTAAATCTGACTTTGAAATTTGACCCAATCGGGTCCTATATTTATGCCCTTCACGGTGAAGCAACACTGTTCTATTTCTCAAAATGAGTGTTTGAATGTCGCTGTAAAACCATTAAGGTAACCTATCTATGTCAGTGAGTTAGAGTTGATTTATATTTTACAAGCCCTTAGCATAGCGGCGGGAGCCGCCGTCGTCATTCAGCGCCAGGTTGCGCATTGAAGCTGCTTGGGGCAACCGCTGTGGGGGAGCCCTTCATTGCAGTGCACTAGCCACTTTCTGCCGGTGTTGCCGACTGACTGGGGACTCCATTTCCCAGCCTGCATAGTGGCTGGAGCTGCAAACATTGTCGTTTTCACGCCAGAAGGCACATTAAAGCTGCTCCAGGTTCCCACGGTGCGGGCCATGCGCGGAAGCGCCAGGGCAAAGCCTTGGCCAAGACCGGACCCGTCTGTGCCCGTCAGAGCCCGGATGAGGCTGGGCTGGGCCCACTCGCTAACAACAGGACTGAGCCTCCCAAAGATCCTTCATCTGAGGTACTGGTCTTTGTTATAAGTTGTTATATACAAGGGTACAGTACAAAGTATGGTCAAGGGCAAGACACCAGCATGCATCTGGGGGAGTGGAATAGCAGGGACAGTAGATACTTTCTTAACAAGGGCTGAGTCGGTCCTGACCCACCAAATAGAACTAACAGTGAGGCGACTCTCCCTGGACTCCCTAGATATTGAGAAGCGCTCCTCTCTAGGATGCATAAGTACGACTAGGTTCCTCCTGCCCTCTTCATCTGCGCATTTGAATGTAATTTTTTTTTTGTTCAAGACATTTTTATTAAGCATTGAAGAGTAATACAAAAAACATGTCATGAGAAGTTAGAAAAAATTACATATGAATATAATATTAAATGACATTAGTCCAGAGGAATTTATATAAGGAAAAAGGGGAGAAAGAAGAGAGAAAGGAAAGAAGGAAAGAAAAAAAAGAAGAAAGCAGAAGAGAAGGAAAGAGTAAAAGAGAGAGAGAAGAGAAAGTGAGGGTAACCAAAGGGATCATTTGGGATTAATAGCACGTGGTAAAGGAGAAGGATTAGAGGAAAGATATGAAGTGAAGGGAAGCCATAAATGATCGGATTTAATTTTCAGAGGAACAGAGGTGGAGGTAGCAATAGAAATTCTGTGTTCATCACAAATGTAATTCCACCATGTGTGGATAGAGAGTTTTGAATTGTCTTTCCAACACGATAAAATAACTTTAAGTGCAAGAGCAATAAATAGGTCTAACAATTTAGCAGAAGAGGGTGTAACAATATTAATATCATCAGATAAAGAACCTAAAAATATGCATAAAAAAGATAACGGGGAGGAAAGAGATAACATTTTCATACAAATATTCCAAACAGCAGTCCAAAAAGATAAAACAGGGGAGCAATCGTATAGTTGGTGTTTTAGAGTACCTGGAACTTTGGAACAAGGCCAACATAAAGGAGAAGAGGTAGGAGAAAATTTATGAACAGTAACCGGGGTAATAACAACTCTATGATATATAAAGAGTAAGGATTGGGTAATGCGTGCAGCAATGGAGACTTTAAAAATCCTGGACCATAAACAATCCCACATTGCAGTGTCAAGGGAGACATCAAGATCAGTCTCCCAAGCAGTCTCCACTATAGATTTGGAGCGAACAGAAGTATTGGACAGTAAAAGTGAATATACAAGAGCAGCTTTAGGGAGTTGAGTAGAAAACAAAGGATAAAGTGGAGTGACAAGAGTGAAGGAAGAAAAAGAGTCGGAAGAAGAAGGTAGAGAAGACAAGTGAGATTGAATAGCAGATGTTATAATAGAATATTCAGAGAGAAATGAGGAGGGTAAATTAAACATGTTTTGCAATACTGGAAAAGAAATAAGAGAGGCATCACGAAAAAATTGATGCACAAACAGTATATCCTTTTCCTTCCAGTGTTTAAAATAGAACAATTTACCTTTATATCTAAGAAATTTGTTATACCAAACCACAGAGGATAAAAAACATTGCAAAGGGGAGAGGTTAGAGGAAAAAACATTTTGTAATAGAGATTGGGAATATTTCAAAATGGGATATTTGGATATAAAGGTACAATTTGACATAAAGGTAATATGCTGAAAGGAGAAATCTGTCAAAAGAGAGCGTTCCAGAAGAACCCACTTAGGGACAGGAGTATCAAGGAAGTCATAAGCCAAGGAGAAGGATTGTTTGATCAAAAAGGCAGAGTGGTATGAGCTAAAATCAGGGAACCGAACACCACCTTCATTTTGAGGTTGGATCAACTTATGTAAACCAATGCGGGGATGTTTATTATTCCACAAAAATTTTGTACATACAGAATTAATACGAGAAAAATAGGATTTGGGAATTTTGAAAGGGAGCATAGAAACTGTGTATAAAACATGTGGGGTGATCATCATTTTGATGGTGTCCAATCTGCCCCACCAGGACAGAAATAAGGGGGACCAATTTTGAAGAAGAGATTGAATTTTGCTGGTCAATGAATCAAAGGTCAATTTAAGGGTGTCCCTCAGAGAAGAAGAGAACCAGATACCAAGGTACTTAATTTTATTGGGGCACCATGCAAAATCAGTGTTATTAAACATGTATTGAAAACAAAGTGAGTTAAGGGGTAGGACTTCCGTTTTGGATAAATTAAGCTTATAACCTGATATGGAGGAATACAACTGAACTTCATTTAAAAAGGGTGGAAGGGAAGATTCGGGATTAGACATGTAAATGAGGACATCATCAGCATACGCCGATAATTTAGTTTCAACAGAGGAAAATTTTATACCAGTAATATCAGGGTTGGAACGAATGCGCTCTAGAAAGGGCTCAAGACATAAAATAAATAACAAAGGGGAAAGGGGACAACCTTGTCTTGTGCCTCTGGTCAATGAAAAGAATCTGGAAAATTGGTTATTAACAAAAATACTGGCACGGGGGGATGAGTAAAGGAGCTTAACCAAGGATATAAAATTCGGGCCAAAACTAAACCAATGGAGGGTACGGAACATAAATTGCCAATTAATACGGTCGAAAGCTTTCTCAGCATCCAGGGAAAGGGCTGCCATTGGAAAAAAGACGAGCATTATCAGCAGCAAGTCTGCCCGTAACAAAACCCACCTGGTCTGTTTTGATTAATCGAGGGATAATGGAATCAAGGCGAGAGGCAAGGATTTTAGCAAAAATCTTACAATCATAATTAATTAAAGATATGGGGCGGTAGTTTTTACATTGTGAGTGATCCTTGTCAGGTTTAGGGATAATTACAATGAGAGCATCCAAAAAGGACCCAGAGGCCTTAGCATCTGAAATAAAAGAATTAAATAGCTGAAGGAGTTTAGGGGCAAAAAAGGAATGGAAGGTGGAATAAAACTCGACAGGCAGACCATCGGGGCCAGGGGCTTTTGATTTTTTAAGAGAGTGGATGGCTGTGGTAATTTCCTGGAGAGTAATTTCACGTTCCAAGTGAGAGAAGTCAACCGGGAGGGAAGGAGGGGAAGGGAGACCTTCAAAAAATGTTGTTAAGTTTGCATCAGAGGGGTGTGTATCATCTGAGTATAGGGCTTGGTAATAGTTGTGAAATACTTCAGCAATGTCTTCATCGGAGGTAACCAGTTTATTTATAGAATCATTAAAGATTGGACCAACAGCTTTGCGTTCTGACTTTATTTTCAAATAATTGGCCAGCATTTTCCCTGCTTTGTTCTGGCCACCATGAAATTTAGATTTTATTTTAAGGAGGGTGTGACAAGCTTCATTAGTGATAATTTTGTTAAGTTCTGTTTTGGCAAGAATCAAGTCCTGAAGGGCAGAGGAGGATTTAGAAGTGAAATATATGTGTTCAAGGTTTTTAATCTGTTTAAGCTGATCTTCATACTTTTGCCTATTGAGCTTCTTTTTTGTAGAAACATATGAAATCGTAAAAGCTCGAAAAGAAGCTTTAAAAGCATCCCAGGTGACGGGAATTGAGGTGTCAGCGGGCTTATTAAAGGAAAAGTATTCATTGAAAAACTCAGTACATTTTTTCATGAAAGTGGTATCAGATAAAAGAAAAGAATTAAATTTCCAACAACTAAATTTAGAGGGGCTAAGGGAAAGATCTAGGGTAGTGTATACAGGAGCATGGTCGGAGATAAAAATAGAGCCAATAACAGATTTTTGAATGGAGGGAAGAAGAGACTTACTAATCATAATATAATCAATTCTCGAACGTGTGTGATGAACATTAGAAAAAAAAGTATATTCCAATAAATCAGGGTTACACAATTTCCAGGAATCATATAAAGGACGCGAGGCAATGGCAGATTGAAAACTTTTATGAGATTTGTCAGGCTGAAATTTACTAGAGGACAATCGGTCTGAAAAAGGGTCTAACCATTGGTTAAAATCACCAGCTACTATAAAATCAGGGCAATCAATGGATGCAATGAGCACTTTGATGTCTTTCCAAAATTTTGGATCTGGGCGAACAGGGCCATATATATTCAATAAAACCATTGTCTTGTTGTGTATAACCACCTTTGCGATTGCCCAACGTCCTTCACTATCATTTTGAGAGGAAATAATTTGAACATTTAAAGCTTTATGGAACAATATAGCAACCTCTCCTTTTTTGTGAACAGCAGGAGAAAACACAACCTGACCCACCCAATGTCTCTTAAGCTTAAGTGATTCAACGTCTGAGCAATGCGTTTCTTGAAGGAAAACAACCTGTGAATGAAATTTGGTTAAGTGTGACAATACCTTCTGACGCTTGACAGGATGACCAAGACCTCGCACATTTCAAGAGACAAAATTACACATGTTGGGAGGAGGGGAGGATGGGCGACAAATGGAAGCGACACATGGCAAGGAGATCACTACAAAAGGGAAGACAAAAAATATCAGTTAAACAGTGGATTCGTAGGACGCTCACGATAACAAAACCAACAAGAGTCAAAAAATGAGGAACCTATAATTGGACAAATAGAGAAAAAAGTCGAGACCACTTAGGAAAAAGATAGCAAAGAGAAAGAGAGAAGAGAGAAAGGTAAGAAAGATAGGAAAAGACAGAAAGAAAAAAAGCGAACAGATCAAGGCACGAAGGCTTGATCTGAGAAAAAGAGAGTAACCAAAACATGTGAGGCGAGGGTACACCAGAGAGAGGACACGACCCACGAGCACACAGGAGACGGACGATAGTAAAAGGAAAAACACAAGGATGTGAGGGAAGTATCTGACGAAAATAGATAAGGAAGATAAATTAAGAGAGGTTAGATAGAATAGAATAATGGTAATAGAAAGGGAGAACAAAGAAATACATAAAAGCATTAGCTAGCAGTGTTCATAGTAGAAGGAGAGACACTTAGCAGATAATCGCGAAGTTTCTGTGGATCATCATAGGATCTGGTGCGACCATTATGTGTGATCTTGCAGAAGCAGGGATGTAGAATTCCATACTGAATGCTCAGCTGTCGCATCATGGGACGGAGGTTCAGGAATTCTTTACGCCGAGCATTTGTAGCGGATGAAAGATCCTGTGAGATGAAAAATTTATGACCAGACCACTGGAGACGACCTTTGGCCCTGGCAGCCTTCAATACAGCCATTAACTCTGTGAACTCCAAGAACAGCATGATGATGCCACGTGGTTTGGAGGCATTGGAATTGATGCGGCCAAGACGGTGTGCTCGTTGGATGTTGAGAGGGTGTGACGATGGTTGGAGTTCCAAAAGTTCCTGGAGAAATTTCTGAATAAAGGAGACCATGTCAACCCCCTCCCAATTTTCCGGAACACCATAAACACGTAGATTATTTCGTCTATTGCGATTTTCCAAATCCTCGGTGTGAAGCTTGAGCTTGTGGATCTCTTGTTCCAATAGTGGAATCTTAGTGGAGAGGTCTTGGACATCGCTCACGCGCTGTTCTAAATTCAAAACTTTATTTTCCACAACCACCCAGCGCTCCTCAATCTGCTGAAGTTTAGCATTAGTAGCAGACATAAAAGGTTGAAGACCACGCACCTCTTCAAGGATGGAGTCCAGTACAGGATTAGTCGAAGAGTTAATTGGGGAGGGCAGGTCATTTTTAGGCCTTTTAGGTTTGGTTCCAGTCTGCGACAACTTCGGCGAGGTAGAGACATTCGCCATGGTACAGGATACCAGAAGCAGATATGAAGTAGATATGTACCACCGTGAAAAGCAGAGTCCAAAGAAATTGTAGAGTTTGAACCGGTTTAGGTATGCACTATGATGATAGGGGCACACAATGTGGCAAATATAAGGCGATGAAAAAAGGAACCGCCAAGCAAACGCACTATACTTCAGTGCAAAGTCAGCAAAAAGCCACACAGTACCGTAGGAGAGGCATCAACCAAGACCAGTACATGGACAAGGTGGTATAGCACAGCGCTAATATAAGGTGTCGGGTCGGAGGAAAATACAAAGTAAAAGCCGGAACACAATAAGGCTTGTAGTGGCAAGTATAGGCACAGTAATGTCAAAATGCAGGAGGCAGATGATCATGGGAAACCATGAGAGCGCGTGTTTCATGTAAAGACGGTGAGGCAATCACCACAAAGCCCTCATTTAGAAGTAGAAAACATCACCGTCAGGAGAGTCAAAATGGCGGCCGTTTTTCCTCAGAGGAGCAGGATCGCAGTAGACTTAAATAGGTAAAGCGCACAAAGTAGAAAGAAACTCTGAGCAGTCAGTAAAGAGAGCAGCACCATAATATTATGTCCAAAACAAGCTAACACTGGAACGAAGAAATGGGGATTGAAGAAGCAGCGAAGAGAGACATTCACTCAGGCGGCAAACAAAATGGCGGCCATCCGTGATGAGAGGACAGAGAAAAGTTACCGTTGTAAATATTAGGTGAAATGTCGCACGTAGAGGCTGCACAAGCGCTCCATTGTAGACAGTCCACCTTCCGACACTGCTGTATACCAGAAAAGCCGTCCGAAAAACGGCTGGAAGGGTCCTCATGGCATCCGCGGATCAGTCCGTAGCGGAGCTCACGGGAAAGGCGTCCTCTGCAGATGGCGCGCAAGCCACGCCCCCGCATTTGAATGTAATAACCCTTAGAACCCCCGTGGGGTCAGCGGCACCTGATTTTGGTAGCACAGAAGAATCTATTAGACCTGAAACAGACTCAAGGGGCTGTGTTGTTACAACTATATTAGACATGCCCTCCTCATCCCAGCAAATGAATGTAGAACCACCAGTAACCTCTGTGACATCAGTATGTGATCCTGGTATCATCCAGGTTTCTACTAGATCCAAACTAGCCTCAAAGGGTCATGCTGCTAGAGCTCTACCTGATACCAACAGTGGGACCCTTGCAAAACGAAGAAGGAGTGGTGCTCCCCAAAAGCAAAAGCCTAAACAAAGTCACAACCCTCCAAGCAAAAAGGACCTGGAGATATGGAACCAGGGACAAACTCACATCCTTTGACCAATGATGACACTCTCACTTCATTTGTCCTGGGTAGCGACGGTGAACTGTGGAAAAGACTTGAGACATTGGATTTGGTCCTCCTGAACCTCCTATTAAACAAACTATCACTAATTGAGGAGAGATTGCTGCATATTGATGGGTTGGGTAGATCGTCGTATAACCTAGGTGCATGTTCTTGTAAATGCTCATGTCCTGAGGTAGCCAAAGCCCCCCGAGCATTCGCAGGGAGGGGGCCTTTGCCAAGGGTCTGTATTATTGAGGGTCAACACTCTCACGCATGGATAACATTGTAGCAACCCCCATCACAACCCACAATTGTTACCCACCTGTCGAACAGTGAACTTCACGAACATGGCTGGAAACCCTCATTTACACCCTACCACCTCCACTGATGGACCAATTATCAGTGCAGGGTTGTCATTGCAGCGGGTTGAAGTGAGGGAGCTCGACACAAAGCAGCGAGGATTAGACTTGCTGAGACCTACCAACAAATACCAGTCTCTACACCTTCCAAGGGCTTCATCACCACTTGTTCTAATTCTGGGAAATGTCTCACTCCTGAGGCATGACCAGTCCAAAACTACCGTCCAACTTATGAAAAAATCCCTGCACTGGTTGACTCATCAAATAACCAGTAGGGAGAGCGGGGGGTTCCACTGGCAAATCAAATTATAATGGCCAGATGGGTAGAGTGGCTAGAACTAGCTCAGAAAGCACTGGAGGGTGATTGTGTGGTTTTAAATTTTAACAATTATTATATGCCAAGATTTCGTTTAGAACGTCTATGTTGGGACCCATGCAAAGGTACTCAGCATAGAGCATTACCTTACACATTTTTTATAGGCACCCTCACATGATGGTTATCAAAACCAGTGTATTTACGGGGAGGGACACTCAAAGTATGATGCACAATCCAATGTAGGCAATATAGGAGAAACTCTAAAGAAAAGATTTGCCCCCCCTTAGTGGTCTAGAACAATGTGACTGACTAAATCCCTGTGAACATCGGACCCACCTACGTAACAATGGGGCAGGCAACGATCAAGCAAGACGTCACACGCATGTGTAAGAAAGACGGGTTTCGTTAAACTACCCGGAAATGCCAGTAACATGAACCCGCAGCCGGCCCGTTGAAACGCCAGCTAGATCGCTACAGGTAAAACTGTGATTTAACATTGGAAAATGTCGGGGAACATTGTTACGAAAACCCGTTTTGGGTTGTTTGGTAATTTACGGACGTATAGTAGCGTGCAGCCAACCCGCAATGCTGCCTTAAATCAAACACATTATTAGAACTTACAGCATGTCACGAATACCCGTTTTGGGCTATTTTGTAGTTTACGGACGAACAGTAGCGTGTAGCCTACCTGTAGTGCCGCGTTAAATCAAACATATCATTAGAACTCACAGAATGTGCTAGCAGCTTTTTATGCTTTAATGTCAATCATATTTAAAATCAAGGACAGCGCAGTACAGAATGTGATGGAATGTTTAACCATATAATCAATAACGTGAATACCGTATGTTTGTCAGTGTAATGAACATCTATGAACTTGTCGTAATGATATTCGAGAGTGATAACCAATATATACCGCTGAATGTCGAGTAATGATTTACATTGTTCAGTTTAGTTTACACTATAGAGAAAGCAGTATGCTCAAAATGTTATGTTTGTTACCCTTAGATGGATCCCTGAAGAAGGTGGTTTTCCACCGAAATGCATTGGATGGATATGTATTATTTTCCGGAAATGAATTTCGAATAATTCCTATGAGTATAAAGATAAATTCATCAATTCAATGAAAGAAAATTGGCTATGCGTAACCAAGCAGACAAGAACTTTTGATTTTTGAAATAGCTGAATGTTTTGGTCAGCAAATATACCTGTGCCCTAGGTGACAGTTGCACTATTGGGTGTCACTGCTACTTTACATTTTTAGGAATGTGACATATGTTTAAAGTATTTTAGGTATATTATGTGTGGTTTTAATAACATGATGTTTTTAATGTTTTTAGCGAACCCCCTAACTTACATATGGTTCCGCAACCCTTGGTTAGCAATGTTAAATAATATTTCTTATATACTAACTATCATGGGAATAGGGTTCACTTTTCTTCTCTTTTAATGGACACACTGTGTGTATTATTGTTAACTGTCTTTTGTGGTGTTAAGTGATCAAAATAAAGATAAACTGGTATAACTGGTATACGTAATAGACTCTTACTCTCTCCATTAACTTTACATAAATTCAACCTGGACCTTTCTGATACTTGCTGGGCATGTTCGTCATCACATTTTGCTTTTAAACATTTACTTTTCACATGTCCTTCTATTTCTAATTTTTGTTTACTATTTTGGATTGCCAGATTATTTCCAACTTTCCCCCTAAGATAACTTTCTCTCTTTCTATTAGGAAGCTTATCCGATACTGGGTAAATGTTTTTAAAAAAACAACAATATTAGATCTGTTATTGGTGGTAGTTTTTCAGACAATAAATACTTGTGATTTAAAATGTGGAAGTAGGCCTTAACCATAGAGTAGATACTGCTTATATAAATCCTGTATCATTAGTTTTGAAATTAATAACCTTATGGACTCCAGTAACTAGAACCCGGATGGCCCAAAACCCCTCAACAAGGCCATACCAGCCTAGCGGCCACGATTAACAGTCAGACCACTGTGGGCAGTACGTGAGGCAAGCCCCCAAACAGAGATGGCCACAACAGCGAAGGAACAGCTGGATCTGTCCCCACTTCAACCAGAATCTGGACAAGAGACGGGCACTGGGGTCAACCAAGGCCATAACAAGCAGCCCCAAGGAGGACAGCCTAGGATCAAATTAGGAAGGCAAAGCGCAGGCTCAAGGCCGGCAGAGACCAAACCACACTTGGGCAAAGTGGCCTCAATCCACGGCCCACCAACAATGATCCATGAGTTACTCCTCAACCCAAGGTATCATAGCATGGGACAGCATGACACCTTGAACAGGGGCAATATACTCCACCTCTTTAAACATCTGGCCACCCTAGAACAAATACAAACAGGTGATGTAGAATGGGTGAAATTTCTAAGTACAAAGGGGGACACACACGGCGACTCATCAGTTGTGGGATTAAACCACATAAAAATCCAACAAGCCATTGTGAGTAACTCCACACAACTTGCAGAGTAGGGCATCGATGTTCAGACTGTGCCGCACCCAAAAATACCTGTATGTCTTGGCATTAGACAACAGGGAAAAGGCCCCTTGGTTGATCATGCATGGGACAAATAGCCCGGGCTGCCCGGGCATTACTCGCATCGCCCTAAGGGTCCCAACTGACAGCAGGATCTCATGCCAAAATAATTATCGGGTCATTAGTGCAGACCCCTTTTCTCCAATTCCATCAGGAATTCCAAATGGGGGGCGCCAGTATCCCTAACGGCAGAGAATTCCAGCTAGCCGGGGAGCGACAAGGCGAAGATCAGTCCACAAACAGCAACTAACCATAACTTCCTGGAATATAGCAGGGATAAGTAAAATCAGCGGCAATGAAATTCTACAGGGGTTTCTGGAAACAAGCGATATACTCTGCCTCCAAGAGACGTGGGCCTTGTCTAGCACTCCAATGGCAGGGTACTATGAACACTTCATCCCAGCCATAAAAAATAATCTATATGGCCACCCAGCTGGCGGTCTATCAGTTTTTATTAAGCACGAAAGCGCCCTTGAAGCCACAGCAATAGACTTAAACACAACCAGATTGCAAGCCTTACACATCAGAGGTCTGTACCTTAATTCATATTCAATGCCTCTTTTAATAATTGACTGTTACATTAACCCGGCACAGCATACCATGAAAGAGAAGCTGGAGGGAATGCTGGAGAAACTTGAAGACGTCCTGTGCAAATATAAAACTCATCAGGTTACCCTAGCGGGGGATTTCAACCTGAGAGATCTGGACACAAACAAACCCCCTACCCTGAGATACAGTAGGGCAGCCCCCCTGTTCAACTTCATTAACAACCATAAACTGACCTCAACTACTGCACTGAAAAAGGCCGACTCGATCACATGGGATTCACCCCCACCTTCAGAGACATCTCAAGAGGAGACCTTAATTGCCACATATGCTCGGCATTGGTTCCAATAGATGCTGAATGGTCTCATTGCCCTGTAGAGAAAGGGCCGCATTTTTCTCATACGCCGGAAGGTTTGGCTTTTAGTAAACTCCTTCTCAACCACGACTTATAGCACACTATTAACATGATGGGTGTGGAGAGGGATGGCAGCTTACCACCAACATTTAAGGGTAGAGGATGCTCCTCTTTTATTGACTACATTCTAGTTTCTAGACTTTTAAAAAATAGAATTACCAGCGTAGGGATAGAATGGAGTACTTTTAGTGACCACAATCCCCTTGTATTAGGGTTGCTGTATCTGGTGGGTCCAAGAATGAGACATCAAGGCACAATCATTGAGAAGGTAACGGATCAGGGTAGGAGATTGAGGTGGTCCAAAATAGACGGGGAAACCTTCTATAAGTCCTTGATAGACTCTGGAAAATCTGCCATTGAGGACTGTTTAGATATGGGTGTACAAGGTCCTCGGTTACTTGAAGCATTTGGCCAGATCGCTGAGCTGACAGATGGTCTGTTAAAAACTAGTTCATTAAAGGAGAACAAGGGGAACCCAATAAATGGCTCGGGACCATGGGTAACATGTATTTATCAAAGTACGACGTGGTCCTGAGCATACAGGAGTGAGAGAAAACAAAGATATATATAGACCACAATGGGCTCCTATATAGTTCAAAAGTCCTTGTCCAGCCGGGCAAGGAATATTTATTAGTTTAATAAATTGTTTGTTCTAACAATACAACACATAACCCTGAAGAGTGGGGTTATAGCAGGGCACAGTCCTGTACCTTACGTAGGAAAGAAGTAAAAGTGAGTGGCAGAAAATAACAGGCAAACAGGGTGAGCTTACAGGTCACTGATATGAATTTACAATGACAGTGTATCCTGGAGCTACTCATACAAACAATAATGTGGTGAAGTCACATGTATGAATTACTCTAAAAGCAGTTGATGTTTCGATCCCAAGCTCGGTTATAAAGGGATCATCTTCAGGACATGAAAATAGTTTTGCCTGAATAACGCTTTTTAAACACCTGTTTTGGAAAAAAGCAAAGGAGAAAAAACATACATACAATCAGTTTTTGTGTGAAGTAAGCAATAGTCAGCCCTAGCTTGTCAGTTGCGGTATTCGGAATCGCAGTGTGCAGAGTGGCCTTAAAGCGTGGGCATTCAGTGCATTCACTCTGAGATTCATGCTGTTGTAGAGAAAACTTGCGGTGAGCAGTCAATGTTTTAATCGCTTAGGGTGATGGTGAACTATAGTAAATTACGGGGAAAGGACGGTGTGTGAAAGTGATCCAGGATCTTATATTCTACACGGAGGTAGTGAGGCATGGTGCCGTGATAGGATTGTGCTGGGTGGTGAAAGTGATGGTTTCGTGAAGGAGCATAGTGAGGTCATAGCCGTACTATGGGTGCATCTCTGATCATTAATAATTAGTGGTCAGTAAGCGGGGACCTACCACGTTGGTGTGTGGGATAAGGATTTTCTTCAGATGGTGTGGCCAGATTAGTAAGACCGCCCAGCATAGCCCTATTGAGAGTAAGGAATTTATTTTAGACTTCATCATGGGCTATTGGAGAATGAAAGAATGGTAACAGTTGTGTGGCATTTTACCATTACTGGAGTTTCCATCTCTTTTTGGGTCAGTGATGCTTGAGAATTCTGTGGGGGTGCCGGGGTTGGTAATCCAGTCAGGGCGTCACTGTTGATACACAAGTGGTGTAAAACTAACTGAAACAAGAGAGCACAGGAGGCTATACTTACCGCCATTGACGCCGCCACCGAAGCCAAGAGTCACTCACTTTGCAGCTCCCTTGCTGGGAGGACGCCGCCACCGGAGCCAAGAGTCACTCACCTTCCAACTCCCTTGCTGGGAGGACGCCACCACCGGAGGCAAGAGTCACTTGCAGGTAGAATCGCGCCGCCGCTCCGGGACTACAGTTCCCGGCAGGCACCGCGGCGGCGCGCAACTGTGACGTCGTGCCAGGAGGCGCTTATCAACAGCGCTTGAACCGGCGGAGAGGGGGAGAGCACAGGAGGCTATACTTACCGCCATTGACGCCGCCACCGAAGCCAAGAGTCACTCACTTTGCAGCTCCCTTGCTGGGAGGACGCCGCCACCGGAGCCAAGAGTCACTCACCTTCCAACTCCCTTGCTGGGAGGATGCCACCACCGGAGGCAAGAGTCACTTGCAGGTAGAATCGCGCCGCCGCTCCGGGACTACAGTTCCCGGCAGGCACCGCGGCGGCGCGCAACTGTGACGTCGCGCCAGGAGGCGCTTATCAACAGCGCTTGAACCGGCGGAGAGGGGGAGAGCACAGGAGGCTATACTTACCGCCATTGACGCCGCCACCGAAGCCAAGAGCCACTCACTTTGCAGCTCCCTTGCTGGGAGGACGTCGCCACCGGAGCCAAGAGTCACTCACCTTCCAACTCCCTTGCTGGGAGGACGCCGCAACCGGAGCCAAGAGTCACTTGCAGGTAGAATCGCGCCGCCGCTCCGGGACTACAGTTCCCAGCAGGCACCGCGGCGGCGCGCAACTGTGACGTCGCGCCAGGAGGCGCTTATCAACAGCGCTTGAACCGGCGGAGAGGGGGAGAGCACAGGAGGCTATACTTACCGCCACTGACGCCGCCACCGAAGCCAAGAGTCACTCACTTTGCAGCTCCCTTGCTGGGAGGACGCCGCCACCGGAGCAAAGAGTCACTCACCTTCCAACTCCCTTGCTGGGAGGACGCCGCCACCGGAGCCAAGAGTCACTTGCAGGTAGAATCGCGCCGCCGCTCCGGGACTACAGTTCCCGGCAGGCACAGCGGCGGCGCGCAACAGTGACGTCGCGCCAGGAGGCGCTTATCAACAGCGATTGAACCGGCGGAGAGGGGGAGAGCACAGGAGGCTATACTTACCGCCATTGACGCCGCCACTGAAGCCAAGAGTCACTCACTTTGCAGCTCCCTTGCTGGGAGGACGCCGCCACCGGAGCCAAGAGTCACTCACCTTCCAACTCCCTTGCTGGGAGGACGCCGCCACCGGAGCCAAGAGTCACTTGCAGGTAGAATCGCGCCGCCGCTCCGGGACTACAGTTCCCGGCAGGCACCGCGGCGGCGCGCAACTGTGACGTCGCGCCAGGAGACGCTTATCAACAGCGCTTGAACCAGCTATGCAGGACGCATGCGGGACGCCGGGGGCGAAGCCCGGGCAAAGGGCGGGCCCTCTACGGCCCTCATCGGCCAGAAGAGGCTGGGCTGGGCCAGACACGCTGCAGGAAATTTTTGCAAGACCCATTCTTCAAGTAAGCCTTCTTGTTTTATCTGCCTTTTGTTTGCTCAATACTGATCTTGTGTGGATTCTGCTAATCATGCCCAAGAAACTTGAGGAAGTTCAGTCAAACACCATTAACAATTACCTGGTGCAGACTGTTAAAAAGATAAATATGCAGAGAAGAGAGTCTTTGGGGTTGAGCCAATCCCCTGATTTACGATGTCTGTCTCCTTCCGCATCTATTTTGATTGATGACACTATATTGCAAGAAGCTCACTGTGTGGCTACTACCAGTGGCCCTATTTCCCAAGGATTTACTGATACATCTGTTCACGTTACCCCGGCCCCTGAGGGATCTAACGAAGAGGCTGAGGGTAACACAGACACTGACATTGAACTTGAACAAGAGAAACAGATTCGTGCCTTAGCGGATGAGCAGTCCCCCACAGGACATGACGCCAGGCCAAGACGACTTTGCACTAAAAACCCACCAAAGCGGGTGGGGTTACGTTCAGGGGCAAGACGGAAGAGGGCTATTACCCCAAAACTTAAGCAAGTGAATAGTGTTGAGGATACTTCAAATCCAACTTTTGAGGATGCCTTTTTTGGAAAAATTGCTGACTTGCTTGAGCTAAAAATCAACACTATCATTAAACCTCTAATATCAAAAATCGACAAACTGCAAGCGGAGGTCAAGAAGTTGGGTGGACTTCATACTTTGGTTGCTGGAGGGGTAGAAAATATAACTACAATAGTCACACATCTGAGTAACAATACAGGGGGAAATGTTGCTGGAGATGTAGTAAGTGAAAGTGTAGGAAATCAATTGACCGAGGAGAATTTACCATCTCACCTACCAACACTGACTGTTAACAATGAGGGTTCCTTATCACTCAATATCCCAACAGATACAACCCCTTTGCTAAATATCCCCCCAGTACAAACACACTCAACAGACCCTCTACAATTTATAGTAGAAGCCACACCTGTGGTTTTAGTCTTAGCAAATGTCCCTCCACTGGAAGGGGGTACAGTGGAAAGCCCCACTTCTCTCAGTAGCAAGGCCTTACACTGGCTGACCAGTAACACGCGGCTAGCACCAGGGGGAAAGCACCATCTGGCAAGTGTAATTAAGTCAGTAACTAGGGTCCCCTGGTTGGGAATTCAGCCGAAAAAATATAAAGGGGATTGCGTGGCAGTGAGTTTTTCAACGAATGATGTCCTTCCCAACATTCTCGCCAACCTATTCCCTCCCCAACGCAGACGTGGTACTGTTGTTCCCTTAACTCTAAAGTTTTTCTACGGTGAACAGCAGAACGTTACTTATCCAAGGACCCCTGCTCCAGGGTGGGATAGCAATTGGGATTCGAACTTTAGATGGGATCAGGACCCAAGGCACAATATAGCAGCTCACCATCATCATCCACTACAGTATAATCCCGTTGCACAACCCCTTCAACTGTTCAACCGCTATGCACCGTTATCCTTTATGGATCAAAACGATTGACTCTCCCCAAGACAAGATAGTAAAGGTGAGGACCTCCAGCCTGCTCTAGGCCCATTAGTTCAGAACTCTGTAGGTATTAGGGCCTGTAGAATTATGAGCTGGAACATCGCAGGTCTCAGAGCCAAATTTAATGATAAGAATTGGCTGGATATAATTAGACCCTATGACGTTCTTGCCTTTCAAGAAACATGGGAAACGTCAGACAGCCTGGTTCTGGACGGTTTTTCCCACTTCATTGTACCTGCAGACCCTAGTAAGGCAGGAAGGGCAAAGGGGGGCTTGGCAATATACATTTCATTAGATATTCAAGGAAAGCCAAGACACATTAAATCTAACTCAACAAATTGCTTAGCGGTTGAACTAACCACATCAAACTCTTATCCCATATTAATTGTTAATTTTTATAATTTCCCTGTCAGTCAAACCCCAAACGAGCATTTGGTAACATTAGAGGAATTCCTGTCCACCCACAGTGAAAATAGCGCCTATGGATACGAGGTGATCCTCATGGGAGACTTTAACATCCACCCTTGCCATGCGGATTGCCACGTGGAACATGAGGAATTTTCCCCCTATTCCTCGCCATCGCATTTTGAACATACATCACGTGGACAGGCCTTGGAATTGCTCTTAGCTACTTTTAACCTCTATGAATCATGCAGCTGTCCTACAGGCTCGAGGTTACCGACATATGTGGGCAATGATACAGGCACAATTATAGATTATATCTTTTTATCCTCTAGTATTCTGCCTGAAGTTATTAATTATAAGGTAGAAACTACAGTTTTTAGTGATCACAACCCTGTGATTTTAGAGACTATATCTCAGGGAGTCTTGGGAAAAAGGAAGAATGACGCTTTATGCGCCACAGAATTAGTCCCAAAAGATCAGAACCGGAGACTGAAATGGGACCAAGTAACCTCAATCGTCTTTTTGCAGGAAACTCTGGCTAAAGTTGAGGGGGAGGTTGCCATCTGTCTGGTCAATAAGAACTCTGGTGCCACCATGATTGAGGCTTTTAACGTCATCTGCCATCAGGTCAATTCAGACCTGACCGTAAAGACAAAGCAAAATAGGATCAGGGGCCCCAGATGGTTTGACTCAGATTGTTCTAAGGCTCACTCAACCCTCCTAAAGGCTCTAAAAAACAAACCCAGAGATAAAGAGCAGATAGTGTCACTGAGGAAACAATACAACCACGCTATCAGGGTGAGGAAACTTGAGATAAAAAACGAGGCCTGGAGTGACATATTATTGCCCGAAACACAACGAGACAGCGCCAAATTCTGGGCAATCATAAATCACCCATATTTTGCGGGACAAGACAATCAGAGAGCAGATTGTATTATACCAGATGACCAGTGGGTGACACACTTTAGTAACATCTATAGCTGTTCTGAGACCATCCAAGACCGTGAGATGTCACTCACACAACCAACAACAACCATCTCTCCCTTTAGTCCACGAGGAGGTTAAGAAAGCAATTAACGATACACTCCATAAAAAGGCACCGGGCCCCGATGGGGTCCCCGCAGATTTCTTTAAGAGTGCTACTGAACTTAGTACCAAGATTCTCACAAATATTTTTAATGCTACTAGGGACCTCATTTTTCCTATCAGCTGGGCCAAGTCCACGATAGTACCGATCTTCAAAAAAGGACAGAGGACAGATCCGGCCTGTTACAGGCCAATTTCCCTCATAGATTCAAGCGTTAAAATCTTGGGGAGAGTCCTTTTAGGAAGACTGACCCAGCTCTTAGAAGGGAAGGGTGTTCTATCAAATGCACAATATGGCTTCAGAGCCAAAAGAGGAACTTTAGATCAGTGCCTAAATCTAGAACTAATCTTAAATAAATATGTAATCGCCAAGGGGGGTTCCCTGTACATGGCCTTTATGGACCTCTCATCAGCTTTTGACCTGGTCAACAGGTCAAAGCTGTGGAGGATCCTTCTGACCATGGGCATCGACCCCCCTTTGGTTGGATACCTAGCTGAATTACATAGGGACCTTATGACCTCGGTCAGAGTGACTAGGGAAGGAAGATGCACTTGCCACTTTAACTCGGAGAGGGGGGTCAGGCAAGGGTGTATCCTTGCCCCCCTCCTCTTTACTCTTTATATAAATGATTTGGAGGCAGTCATGGCAGCATCCCACACTGACATTCCGCGTGCAGGCGAGACAAAGCTACCTGTCCTCCTGTACGCGGACGATGCAGTCCTACTGGCACGCTCCGGAGTGGCACTGAATAAACTCCTTTCATCCTTTGGAGATTTCATGACCTCGTTGGACATGAAAACCAATACAGAGAAATCTCATGTAATGATCGCAGGGGCTGCAGGCAGGAAAAGAAAGACGAAAACATTTTTCTGTACAGGGAAAGAGGTTAGGAGAGTCCCATCTTTTCCATACTTAGGGGTGACCTTCGATGAAAAGGGCACTTGGGGCCCCCAGCATTCCGTTAAAAGCAACGCTGTTGCAAGAGCGGCAGCAGGGTTGCTTGGTTTTGCCAAGAAATTAGGTGCCCGTCCCATGGAAAGCATTATTAAAGTCTATAAAGCAAAATGTGTGTCCGTTGCCCAGTACGGTTCCGCTATTTGGGGGTACACTAGTCATGAGAAAATCCAGAAAGTAGAAAATAAATTTTTGAGATCTCTGCTTTCAGTCCCCCAATCGACTCCCACTTATGCATTACACACAGAGCTAGGATTGGGCTATATAACTGACACCTTAAAATTAGCCCCAGTCATTGGATGGATGAAAACTTGGCTTAACCAGAGCTCACATTAAACCACATTATTTTAAAAGATTGTTTAGCCCTGGATAGAGCCCTACACATTCCGTGGGTAAAATATGTACAAATGCAGTTGACTTTAGCCGGTCGACCAGAGCTCTTCTCATCTCCAGACTTGATAAGACAGGAAGACCTAAAAACAGTAAAAAATACCCTGACTAATTTATATGTCTTGGAGAGGGAAGCCATAGAGTTAAAAAAAACCACGGTAAGGAAACATTGTAGGTTGACATCTGTCCCAGGAATGGAACCATACCTTTTCCTGGTAACTAAACCATACCACCGTTTCCTCTTAACGAGATTTCGTTTTGATTTGATCCACCTCATTCTGGGCAATTTTAAAACTTGGAATAGACCCGATAATGCTGAACCATGTGACTGTGATCACTTTTCCACCCAGGATACGATTCATTTCATCATGTTTTGCGGACATTACACTGAGATCAGAAAAAGATACTTGCTTCCAATCCTGTGTAACCAATGTTTTATTCAGGTTAAACCAGCTCTGATGTTTTTGCAACTCCTTCCTAATGTAAGAGTAGCCTTCCATGTTGCTAGTTTTTTAGTTGCAGGAGCACGCGCAAATAAGCACCGTACTAGAGTTAGGCACCTCACTGAACATTGACTTCCCTTTTTATCTTATTTATTTCTAAACGTTTGTCTTTTAAAAGGTCCCTTTTTAATATTTTTAATATTTTTACATGATTTGTTTGTATACTGTGATTTTAGTGTCTTTTAAACACTGATTATCCATCATGATTATGTATTAACTTGTGCTCTGATGAATTATTGCTATGTAATTATGCTCGTTCTTTTATGATTTTTAATAATCTAATAAAGATAATTGACTGACTGACTGACTGAACTGAAACAATCAAGGGTTGGGGACTTTGGTGTAATACAACAATTGGGAATGCAGCATTACCGTATAGATTGCTTTAGAAATGGTATCTGTTACAACGATGAAGTGGATTTTCGTGTAGAAGCCGAGGCCAGGGATTGCTGCACGTGTGAATTACTGATGGAAAAATTGACATTTTAGGTCAAAGGCCCTCATAGGTGGATGTAAATTCTATGAGCTAATAATCTAACACTGTAACAGTACCGTGCCAATAGGTGGTGGCAAAGCGTCCTCAAAGGAAGGACAGCAGTTGAAAAGGATAGCTGCTTCTTGGCGGTTATGGGCTCCTAGATTTCGGGATGCCTGCTTGGACCGCTGCGGGGGTAACAGAGGGAACGAAATTAAAGAATTACAGTATGGCACAAGCTGAGATCGTTTTACCGTTACGTATAAGGTTTTAGTATGCGGGCGTGCTTGCGCCGCAAAGGAGGCGAGCTGCGGTGTGCGCAATCTCTGTGGGGGTTAGAGACAAAGGGTCAGTCTGGACTTAAGAATCAATGGCTGACAGTGAGCATAGCTTTACCCGATTGAATTATGTCATCCGGGAATCCGTGAACGGGCGTAGAAATTAGCACCGTATTGAGTTGGCGGCCAGATTGATGACTGGTCCGCTGCGGAACATAAATGAAAAAATGGGAGATTAGTTGGGAGGTTGGAGTCAGACTCTGTTTGAGGGCAAAGGTCCCGTCGGAGGTCAGAACATTTGAAAAACTGGTACATAAAGACCTCTGTGCCATCGAGAAGAAAAAACTTTATGTTCCTTACAATATCCCACGGGTAGAGAAAGATGCCATTGACTCATTGAAAAATAACCCCCTTCTTGTCATAAAAAGTGCCGACAAGGGCGGAGGAATTGTTCTCCAGGATATTGACTCTTATAAACAGGAGATTCTACATCAGCTAGGAAACACAAATCATTACCAAAGATTACCAGGGAATCCCACCAAAAATATACAAGAGACTATATTAAAACTCACAACAGACGCAGTCTCCCAAGGCTTTTTGAGCAAAAAAGAACTTCTATTCCTTAACGTAAAAAGCCCACGCCAGCCAGTTATTTATACCCTTCCAAAGGTTCATAAGAACATCAACACTCCCCCAGGCAGACCCATAGTTTCTGCATGCGGCTCCATTCTTGAACCCCTGGGAGCACATGTTGATTTTTTCATTAAAGAATTCGTACCATCCACAATCTGCTATGTAAGGGACAGTATGGAGATGGTCAATCTAGTGGAACACTACCCCTTTGACCCAACAATCCACACCTTATGTACTATGGACGTAGAGTCGCTCTATACGAACATCCCTCAGACAGCGGCTCTACTGGTCATCCAAAGAACTCTAGACTTACGACCTCGTCCCCACAGGGTCCCAACCATCTTCATTTTACAGCTCCTTGAACTATGTCTCACCAGGAATTATTTTGTGTTTGACAACACATATTACCAGCAAATCAAGGGGACATCCATGGGGGCTATTTTTGCCCCCAACCTGGCAATTCTGTTCATGGATGCCCTCGAAACTGCCAACATCTTAACAGAAAGCAATCCCTTCCATGCAGGAATCTCTCTATGGCGTCGTTACATAGACGACATTTTCCTGATCTGGAATCTGGATATCCCCGCACTGCATTCCTTCAACCACTGGCTCAATAATAACTGCGCTGACCTGAATTTCACTCTGGCCTATGATAAAAATCAAATAGCTTTCCTAGACCTGACCATTTTCCATCATGACAACGAATTATTAACACGACTTTACAGGAAGCCCACGGAGCGCAACACTCTTCTGAGCTACGATAGTAACCACCCAAGGGCACTAAAAGATTCCTTACCATATTCCCAGTTCCTGAGAATCAGGAGGAATTGCTCAGTCAAAGCAGATTACTTCAGGGAAGCGAACGTGCTCTCAGACAAACTGAAAGCACGTGGCTACCCCAGAAGATTAATCAAAACATCCTGTAAAAGGGCCTGGTATTGCCCCCGCGAAGCCCTCCTGACACCTAAGCTAAGGGATAAAACTGAAAGAATAGCGTGCGTAACCACCTTCTCACCTGTATCCAACAAAATTCGGAAGTCCATTCTTAAACATTAGCCCACACTTAATGCAGGCCCAATACATCTAGAAAGGCCACTATTCGCTTTCAAGAAAAGCAAGAATCTAAGGGACCATCTAGTAAGAGATGCATTACCTGCCCCTACTACCCTGACTACAATTGAATCCAACTGGGGTCTTCCTCCTATCCTGGGGCACGTTAAGTGTGGATGTTGCACAGTGTGTGAACTCACGATTGAGGCACGTAATTTCAGCCATAACAGTGTGACAGTGACAATGAGAAGCTTCACTAACTGTAATACCCACAATGTCATCTATGCCATCCTTTGTCCCTGTCCAAAAATGTACGTTGGCCAGACCACTCAGAAAGTAAAGACCCGCATATGTCAACATCGCAGCCGCATCAGATGTGGGACGCCCAATGCACCTCTCGTTGAACATTTTGCGGAACTGAAACACACTGTGGATGATATCAAATGGACGGTGCTAAAGACAGTGAAACTTCCACCAAGAAGAGGCAACCTGGCTCAACTGCTTAACCGTGAGGAACTTAAGCCAATCATTCAGTTCAACACTATCCACACAGGATTGAACAGAAGTGAGGACTGGACAACCTTGCTGTAAGCACCAACACAAAAAAACTCTTCTACGACAGGTTGTCAAGAAAAGATGGCTCAAATTACAAACTTTGGTCCGGACAATTTGCAGTGTTCTTAAAGGTCCATTTATTTCTTTGCAAGAACACTTTTAGAATTCTGTTTTGTAATTCTGCATTGGAATGTTACGCAATTTAGAACCGTTTTTCAGTCATTTTTATTTTAATTTTTATTATTGTCACCTAAATCTACACACCAGATCACCAGTTGGTCACGATTCAAGCATTTTTAAGGGCACTTCCAAATTGGTATAGCACAGTCACGCCTCAGCTCTGATACCTACCCTCCCCTGTGGATCACATGAGGTCCTTTCACTTAACCATGATTCTCCATTATTCCCAGTAATTACTATTATTCCTAAATAACTTGAGCAATTTTGCCCTTCCCAAATGTCTGCCTTCAATACAGTGAAACCAGCATGGACCACATCAGTCACTCGTCATGTGACACTGTTCTAGCCAATCCCAGTAATTATTATTATTCCTAAATAACCCGAGCAATTTTGCCCTTCCCAAAATGTCTGCCTTCAAAACAGTGAAGCCAGCATGGACCGCTTCAGTCACTCATCATGTGACACTGATCTAGCCAATAACAATCCTTGTGGTTCACAACAAGGAAGCAATCCTCCGAGACACAGCGCGTGGGACCGGCGTTACTAGAAGCATCCTGCAAACCCCCGGTAAGCTCGCCGAACCTTTGCCCTCAAACAGAGTCTGATTCCAACCTCCCAACTAATCTCCCATTTTTTCATTTATGTTCCGCAGCGGACCAGTCATCAATCTGGCCGCCAACTCAATACGGTGCTAATTTCTACGCCCGTTCACGGATTCCCGAATGACACAATTCAATCGGGTAAAGCTATGCTCACTGTCAGCCATTAATTCTTAAGTCCAGACTGTCCCTTTGTCTCTTACCCCCACAGAGATTGCGCACACCGCAGCTCGCCTCCTTTGCGGCGCAAGCACGTCCGCATACTAAAACCTTATACGTAACAGTAAAACGATCTCAGCTTGTGCCAAACTGTAATTCTTTAATTTCGTTCCCTCTGTTACCCCCGCAGCGGTCCAAGCAGGCATCCTGAAATCTAGGAGCCCATAACCGCCAAGAAGCAGCTATCCTTTTCAACTGCTGTCCTTCCTTTGAGGACGCTTTGCCACCACCTATTGGCACGGTACTGTTACAGTGTTAGATTATTAGCTCATAGAATTTACATCCACCTATGAGGGCCTTTGACCTAAAATGTCAATTTTTCCATCAGTAATTCACACGTGCAGCAATCCCTGGCCTCGGCTTCTACACGAAAATCCACTTCATCGTTGTAACAGATACCATTTCTAAAGCAATCTATACGGTAATGCTGAATTCCCAATTGTTGTATTACACCAAAGTCCCCAACCCTTGATTGTTTCAGTTAGTTTTACACCACTTGTGTATCAACAGTGACGCCCTGACTGGATTACCAACCCCGGCACCCCCACAGAATTCTCAAGCATCACTGACCCAAAAAGAGATGGAAACTCCAGTAATGGTAAAATGCCACACAACTGTTACCACTCTTTCATTCTCCAATAGCCCATGATGAAGTCTAAAATAAATTCCTTACTCTCAATAGGGCTATGCTAGGCGGTTTTACTAATCTGGCCACACCATCTGAAGAAAATCCTAATCCCACACACCAACGTGGTAGATCCCCGCTTACTGACCACTAATTATTAATGATGAGAGATGCACCCATAGTACGACTATGACCTCACTATGCTCCTTCACGAAACCATCACTTTCACCATGCAGCACAATCCTATCACGGCACCATGCCTCACTACCTCCGTGTAGAATATAAGATCCTGGATAATTTTCACACACCGTCCTTTTCCCGTAATTTACTATAGTTCACCATCACCCTAAGCGGTTAAAACATTGACTGCTCACCGCAAGTTTTCTCTACAACAGCATGATTCTCAGAGTGAATGCACTGAATGCCCACGCCTTAAGGCCACTCTGCACACTGCGATTCCGAATACCGCAACTGACAAGCTAGTGCTGACTATTGCTTACTTTACACAAAAACTGATTGTATGTATGTTTTTTCTCCTTTGCTTTTTTCCAAAACAGGTGTTTAAAAGCGTTATTCAGGCAAAACTATTTTCATGTCCTGAAGATGATCCCTTTATAACCGAGCTTGGGATCGAAACGTCGACTGCTTTTAGAGTAATTCATACATGTGACTTCACCCCATTATTGTTTGTATGAGTAACTCCAGGATACACTGTCATTGTAAATTCATATCAGTGACCTGTAAGCTCACCCTGTTTGCCTGTTATTTTCTGCCACTCACTTTTACTTCTTCCCTACGTAAGGTACAGGACTGTGCCCTGCTATAACCCCACTCTTCAGGGTTATGTGTTGTATTGTTAGAACAAACAATTTATTAAACTAATAAATATTCCTTGCCCGTTTGGACAAGGACTTTTTAACTATATAGGAGCCCATTGTGGTCTATATATATCTTTGTTTTCTCTCACTCCTGTATGCTCAGGACCACTTGTTACTTTGATAAATAACTGTTAAAAGCTAGGGCACCCATAAGGAACTGATGCAACCCACGTTGGTTTGATCGAGATTGCTCAAAGGCCTTAAGGGAGCTTAAAAGCAGCCTAAAAAATAAACCAAGGGATATCCTTTAAATTGCTATGTGCAGGAACAAGTATAAGAGGGAGACCAAGAGGAGGAAATTAGCAGGAAATTAGCCCTACAGGGGGTAGCGTGGGCGACTTAAGAGAAGCGGGGGAAAAGAGGGACATGTCCGAATTCTGGAGAATCATTAACCAACCAAATTTCCAGGAAAACAATGTCCCGGTGATAGGATCAAACATTCTACCAGATCAGTGGGTTTCCCACTGTAAGGGGCTGTATAATCACGAGCCAGGAATAATTGAAGAGTACGCAGGAAGCTCACATTAGGGCACACCGGTAGTTTTTTCCATTAAGGAGATTACTGTTGGAATAGAGGGTTTGCCGAAAAATAAAGCCCCTGGCCCAGATGGGATCCCCCCTGATATGTTTCTAAGGTGTGTAGAACTGTGGGCCCCCATAATGACTAGGGTCATAAATACTGCCATTACTTGTGGTTTGCCGCCCTCATGGTCAAAGGCCATAATCGTCCCTATTTTTAAGAAGGGCAATAGGGACGATCCCCAGTGTTAATCGCCCGATTGCCTTGATTGACGTTTCTGCCAAACTCCTGGGAAGGGGAATCCTCAACCGACTGTCTGAGTGGACCGAGGAAAATAACATCATTTTGGACACTCAGTACGGACTCAGGACGGGGAGGTCCACCAGTGACCAATGTTTGAACCTCTATATGCTGACTGCCAAATACACCAAGGCCAGCAATGAAGCGATCTATATGGGGTTCATGGACTTGGCAGCGGCATTCGATCACATGAATAGGGAGAAACTCTGGGTTATGATGTCCCTTATGGGGATTGAGGTTGGCCTAAATAATATCTTAAGGGAACTCCATAGTGACACCTCTGCAAAAGTCTGTTTCAATAGGGAGGGGGGGTTGACCGAATAATTTCCCTGTAAGAGTGGGGTACGGCAAGGCTGTATTCTTGCCCCATTTTTATTTTCACTCCACATAAATAACCTGGAGCAGTTCCTGTTAAATTTAAGGACAGACTGTCCAAGGGTGGGTTCGCGTCATATCCCCGTTTTACTTTATGCAGATGACGCGGTCCTGCTCGCACGTACACCCAGGAGCCTACAGATTTTGATTGATGGATTTGTCAAGTTTATGGGTTCTTTAGATCTCTTTATCAATCTGGGTAAATCATATGTGTTGTTGGCTGGTAATAAACCATGCACCAAATCCACGTACATGATAGGAAGCCACAAAATAGAAGAGGTCAAAACATTTTCCTATCTAGGTCTACTCTTTGATGGGTCTCTAGAATTTAATTCCCTGGTTGAGGAGCGTTGTTGCAAAATGATTGCTACTAATGGTGCTGTTGCAAGTTATGGCAAGAGGGTAAGTAGATGGTGTCCCGAACAAGTGATGAACCTGTACAGCTCCATATGCTGCTCCAAAGTGACCTACGGGGCAGAGGTATGGGGCTTTGCCAACACTGCGAAAATGCAGCGGGAAGAAAATAAATACTTAAGAACCATCTTGAAAGTCCCCTCAAGCACCGCTGGCTTCATAGCTCACAGGGAACTAGGGAGGCCATATTTAGAAGATCTGGTAAAACGTAGACCTATAGTGGCCTGGTTAGAAATTTGGCTAACCCCGAGGCGTCTCTGAGCAGGGAAATTTTAAATGATTGCCTAGGAAGAGACAAATGTATGCGAATCCCATGGCTCAATTATGTAAAGAGTACCTTAGAGGCTCTTGGATACAGGAACCTCTTTACTGACCCGGTAGCAATTGTACCCCAGCACAAAGCGATAGTAAAAAAAGCATTTTTAGCCCAAAAAGCATCACAGAGAGCTGAGGTTGAAGGGTCCAAAAAGACTGTGAGGGCTCATAACCTGGTTAAGAGCACCGAGGGAATGGAGCCATACTTGTACGTCATGCATACGCTCAGGACAGATTTCTGATGTGCCGTTTTAGACTTAATTTATTACCGTATTTATTGGCATCACCAGCAGGGTTTTTAACTACAATTGAGCAGAAGGGAACCTGCAACAGCGACAATAGGTCTCCGCAGGATTCCCTTCACTTTGTACTATTGTGTCCCTTTTACTCAATGCCCAGGCGTAGATTTTTGGTAAACATTTTAAAACAAGCCAATTTGAAACATGCTCGAGGGGCCTTACTCTATTTACAGCAAGCATCTGACCCTTTACCATTGTGTTGTATAATGAATTTTTAATAAAGTGGCGGTCCGACTAAGGGTAACCAGAGGAGAGGAATGATTTCCAAAACTGTTATTATATCTTTTAAAGTGTATCATTTCCCCTTCTCCTTTTTTATTACATGTATAAGAAACTATTATAATTAGGATTCTGATAAAGATTTAATGAAATGTTTTAATTGTTGTATATATGTATGTGCTTGTATGGTGATTTTTAATCATCGAATAAAGAATCCTTGATTTGAATTGAATTGACTACATCATGGTCAGCAAAGCACTGGCCGCCAGACTGGATGACTTTGAAGTGGAAGATAGGTCGGAAAGCTACCACAGGCCACTGAGAGCGGTCTTCCAGATGACAGTTCTGGCAGCTCTCTACTACCAAACCATCAGAGCATCAAGAGAGGATGAAAAACACAGTGCTCTGAGGAGGATCAAATTGTCAGACTATACAGGCAACAAGCTACAAAATTGGCTTGAAGAAAAACAGGAAGGCAATCCGTTTTCGGTACTCTCACCCATAAAGGCCTGGGAAGACATCATAGAGGACCTACAAGCCAAGCTCGGGAACCCCCAGTCACATCCCCCCAGGCTCGAAGGGTAACCAAGTAGGGACAGCATAGGGCTAAATAAAGACACACATGACAGCAAAACGCTCCTGCACAAGGCCCTAGCTATAAGAAAAGAGGGGGCGGCTCACAGGAGGGACCATCGGTCGCCTCATTGATGGCAGCACTAAGGAAGAAAATATGTGAATATATAAACGCCACCAGGGAGAGGGAATGGATCAAAGTATTCTCCCTGCTAAAGCAGAAGAACCCAGCCATCTGTGGAGACACATAAATCAACTGAGCTGCAGAGAAATGCCAAGAGAGAACGGAGTAGCAGAAAATGACTGGCTGATCTATGTCAAACAGCTCTACACAACTACCCCCGCACATAAAGATAGCTCAGACGGGGGCCGCGGAGGAGATGGCCCAGACTGGCAACCAGACATCATGCCAGAAGGTACGAAAGCCAGCCATTGCAACCAGTCCGAGGGTAATAGATCGCCAGTGGTCACACACAGTGTAGTAACAGGCCTGCTAAACCCTCAAATGGTCATCAAGACCATTAAGAACATGAAGAATGATGGGGCCCCTGCGCCAAATGGGATTCCAGCACCGGTTTTCAAAAAAGGACCCGACTTTTGGGCTGCAATATTAACTCCACTATTCAACTACACTTTCCAGACAGCAACAACGCCTGATGCCTGGAGGGGCTCTATCTTGGTCCCTATCTTTAAAAAAGGAAAATGCCTAAAGCCATCAAATGATAGGCTCAATGCCCTACTCGACCGTGAGGCCAAAGTCTACACCCGCCTACTACTAAAGGACCTAAAGGAGTGGGTTAAGGAAAATAGCATTATGCCCCCATACCAGACTGGCTTCAGTTCACAAGCATCAACAATGGACAATGTACTGGCACTGACCCACCTATCTGACCACCCCCACACTCCTGTTACCTCGTGGATTATAGCACAGCATTCGATAAAGTTGTTCGCAGAAGATTATGGTGGAAGTTAGGAAACTGGGCATTCCGGCAAACCTACTGAAGGCTATAAGATCACTGTATGAGGCCACGTGGGTAAGAGTTAAAACCAGCACCAGAATGGGCTGAAGCAAGAGTGCGTGCTGGCACCCATTTTGTTCAACTTATACACAGCGGATCTGGGGGACGCCCTAAAAGGAGCCTGCAAAGTCGCACCAAGACTAGGCAACTAGAGGTTGCCGGTGCTCCAATACGCCAACGACACAGTCAAAATGGACCCACGAAGGTCCGCCTACAAAGAGCCTTAACTGCACTAAATCCCTTCTACAGAATCAATAATCTGACAGTAAACCAAGGAAAGACCATGGGTGTCATCTTTGGCTCCTACCATCAGAAAAAGAAAGCGAAATCACAAATGGGCAATTTGCATATCAATACAGTAGAGTCATATAATTACCTGGGCATCTGGCTGACGGAACGGGCGAATGCAAAGGCCCACTTGAAACACCAGAGTATTAAGGCCAACATGGTGATACATATTCTCAAGCAATTAAACCACCACCTGATCAGCCCTACTGCCGGCCCAATACTGAAAGCTCTAAAAGCGAAACTTCTACCAGCAATCAGTTATGGCCACCTTGCCTTCCCCGGGTCACAGCATGCTAGCTTGAACTCAACACAATCTAAAGCATATAAAACTGTGCTCCAAATTCCGAGGTCAGCAAGGAATGCAAGGCTAAGGCTGGAACTAGGCGTGGCAAGGCCCGACTTGATATGCCACGGGGACTTCATAAAACGTTATCTCAGGATTTTAAGGGCCCCAGCAAATTCACTAAAACACCAACTGAGAGCTAACTTCGAAGAGCCACGGATGCTCTGGCACATCGCCCTGCATAAAGCAATCAAGGTATTGAACATAGTGGAAGACAGCATATCGAGGCCTGAAATTCCTATGATCACCTGGAAAAGAGCTATAAATAAACAAGTGTGCGAAATCTCATTCGACCTCGATTGTAAATCCCTCCATTCAAGTCCACACATCGACCCACTGAACAGCTCCTATACGGCAGGCAAAGCCCAGGCTTACCTAAGTGACGCTCTCACTCCATCAACCCGAAGTAAAATATTGTCCATGAGATTAATCACTCTAGGAATTACAGACTTCAATCTGGCATGGGCCCGAAGGGGAAATGCCACAAACTGCAGACTCTGCCCATACAAGAAGGAATTGTGGCTGCACCTCTTATGCTGCTGCCCGAATTTCAACGACGATTGAAGGCGACTTCTGCGTCCAATCTGTACCATTTATGGAATAAAATCCTGTAGCGAAGTGTCAGCTATGTGCTTTTCCAAGTCTAGCACAATGAACCTAGCAAGACTGGGGAAACTGATCTACAGCATCAGGATTGCCTTACAAATGGCAAACTAACAAAACAAAACTCTGGAACAATGTACTACAAACCCAAGAACGATGACGAAATGGTCTCGAATCTGCATTGATGCTTATCCGCACTTCGATCATCCCCCCAAGGACAGAGCCTCACAGGAATACAGACCCATGGTCAATGGGCACCTGCCACAGTTGCACAATGTTATCCATCCTTATAGAACAATGTGAGCTTTCGAACTGCCAAAAAAACACACCTCAACATCTATAAATCCTGGGGAAAGCTGATTGTGGTGAAACTGGGGACGGGCGGCAAATTCCTTTTACCAAAAATGTTAAATGTTTTCTATTTGCTGTTTTAGCTGTAAAATGTTGATTGCTTTTACTGTAAATATTTTAATTAATTGTACAGTTAACAATAAATACCAAAAAAGACTACAGTAACTAATATGCCAACCCATCTTTTGCCTGTTAACACAATGAGAAGTTATTCTCCAACCTCCTTGACTTTCCTCCTCATGATAATTTAATTTTCTACTATCAGGTTGAAGTACATCTTTATTGTTACCTTTCATATATATTATGAGACCACTTCTATTATGAAATATGTATACATTCCCTTTTTCCTTTCTACAAATTGTAGCATGTTGCAGGTTCTAAATGTATTTCTATTCCGGATTATACTGCATTGTTTGATTGTATCCTATTCAAATATACTGGCACTCATCCTTCTTCGGCTACCAGGAGAGTCAAACTACTGCCACAGAACAAAGCATTTTCTGACATAGGATCTTCTGTCCTTCAGTTCCCTCCTGGTTTGGTATTTGGATGCTAATGAGACAAAAGACAATTGCCTCCTTTGAAGGAAGGATATTTGACTATGTGGATTAGCAGATATGCCCAGGTCGGATGTATTTTTCTTTGAGCCTCTGGGGGTCAAGTTGGCTTGCACTGGGAGGAGCTTAGACAGACAGATACATCTCAGTGGGGTAAATTATATCTTTTTAGATTTTTGAAGCACAAAGAGCTCTAGGATGACTTTCGCCTTACATAGTTAAGCTGGACATGAATTGGGGCTGACTCCCACCGGCACCTATGATAAGTGCAGGCTGGAGAAATGGCATGGGCCATGGGTGCATTACGGTTCCACCCGTGGCCCCCAACTATACATAAGATGTTGACATGCCATATAGGACCGTGAAACCCAAAATAGAATTAAAGAATTAAAACAAAATGCATCTCTGCTCATTTAGTATTCACTGTCCATTATTTACAGGTATTTCTCTGTTTTGTAGTGCCCCAGTCAGGCCAGGGGAACAACCAATGTGTTACGAAAGTGTTGTGGGTGCTAACTGAAGCACAGCAACACCAGAGGTTTTAGTTTCTTAAAAAAGTATAGGTGTCCTGGGTCAATAAATGCATGACCCCTGAAAAGGTTATCATTATTTTTAAAGCACTCTGAACTGAAGTTGGGGGTCTTCTTGGGGTTGGTTATATGGCTGCATATTGTGGCCTGAAGAGAGTTAAATAAAGAGTTGTATACACATTTAGAGTTGTTTGCAATAAAAATGTTTGCTTTTAAATATTTTTTAAAGAAAATGAATTTTGCTTTGCCATATGTGTTTTTTTAAGGATTAGTTTGGAATATGGCTACTAAACAATTATTGTGGTGATTTTTGACAGGGGCAAAAGGTCTGCAGCATATATGTAGTTGTACTGTCCTACTGCTAAAGCAAATAGGCCAGCCTTTTATATGTGTGTGTTCTGACAAAGGCAGTAGGTCAGCCTAACTTAAAATTACATTTATTTTATAGAACAAGGGAAACCCAAAAGGAATAGCACTAGGGTCCTTGGGCAGTAATCTATTATACAGAACAGAGGACCATAGTAGTTAAGGATCACACAAATGATGGACATATACTAGATAGTATATATGACTTCTGTCCAGCCGGACAGGTATTTTATTTTTCAATTTTTTGTTGAGATTGTAAGTATAGTATTTATACAAAAGTGGGCACAGCCTGTGACCCACGGAAGACAAGACAAAACAGGTGACAGAACAATTATGTAAAAGCACATAAAAGCGGTCTGTACTATTATTCAGTTTAACAGACTAGGATTAAATCATAGCAACCCATTGTTTTACACAGTACGTGAATTCAAACAAACATATGGTGCAGTAAAGTCGACGGCGTTTCGATGCAATTAAAGAATACATGCATCATCATCAGGACAAAAACTGGTGTGTCATGTTTGTCTTGAGAGTTTTTTAACAATTTCATTACCCCTATGGCAATTTACATAATGGTAAATAAACATTAAGAAAGAGAGGGAAACATTTTTGGGAGAAAAAAACATAGACAAAGGAATATTCATTAGAACTTGACTAGGCATAAGTACATTTCTTAGTTTATAAAACCTGCCAGCAAACATTTCAGTGCTGTGGTGAGATAGTGAAGACTAATGACTATTCGAACAAGGACTTAGTGAATTCTAGCACATGCGTGTGACCATCCAGAGAGGATAGTGTGACGGTTTCCATTGTGTTTCAATATTTCCTTACAAAACGACGCAGTGAGAAGAACATGTGAGTTTCACCTTCGGCGTATTGAGTGTTGACACATGCTAATGACCATACGTCATGGGGAAGTGGCGAGTTGCTGAGTGTTACAATCGTTTTTATCAAACCGGCACAGTGATGGGGCAAGAGTTTAGCCTACGGCGCGGTGAGATTTCCATGATGTGAGATTTCTTAAAAAACGATAAACTGTGGTTATTTCCTTAGTTTACCTCATATATGTATAATTGCAATCTTGGGGATATTCGGACTTTCAATATTGGTATATATCTGTAGAGAACCAAAAGCTGTCCGTTATTTTAAGTCCTCGTTTGGGAAAAATGTAGGAATTGCTACTATAGGCAGGACTATTTTGCAGAAGCAAAAATACTGAGCCAAAAACTAAGACATCGTGGCTACCCAAGAAAACTGGTACGTCGCTCACTAAAAAGAGCATGGTATTGCCCTAGGGAGACTCTACTAGAACCCCACATTAAGAAGGACCAGGAGAGAATCACTTGTGTGACCACATTCTCGCCCGCATCTAATGATATTAAGAAGAGTGTTCTAAAGCATTGGCCAGTTTTAAATGCCGGTATTCTTAACCTGGACCGACCCATGTTTGCGTTCAAGAGAGCAAAAAATATAAAAGATCATTTGGTCTGTGCCTCACTCCCTCAATCTGACACAAGAACTACTCTAAACGATATGTGGAACCTGCCTACCCTGAAAGGTCACGCTAAATGTGGTCAATGTATCTCTTGTGACTCAACCATAGAAGGTAAAATATTCACCTATGGCACAATCAGATATGAGAGGCATCACTTTACAAACTGTAATTCACATAATGTAGTGTATGCAATTCTATGTCCATGTATGATGATATATATAGGACAGACCAGCCAGAAGATCAAGCTGCGGATGGGACAACACAGAAGCCGAATCTGTTGTCAAACTGCAAATGCACCGCTGGTAGAACATTTCAAAGATAAAGGGCTCTCAAGACAAACATGACACACCAGTTTTTGTCCTGATGATGATGCATGTATTCTTTAATTGCATCGAAACGCCGTCGACTTTACTGCACCATATGTTTGTTTGAATTCACGTACTGTGTAAAACAATGGGTTGCTATGATTTAATCCTAGTCTGTTAAACTGAATAATAGTACAGACCGCTTTTATGTGCTTTTACATAATTGTTCTGTCACCTGTTTTGTCTTGTCTTCCGTGGGTCACAGGCTGTGCCCACTTTTGTATAAATACTATACTTACAATCTCAACAAAAAATTGAAAAATAAAATACCTGTCCGGCTGGACAGAAGTCATATATACTATCTAGTATATGTCCATCATTTGTGTGATCCTTAACTTAAAATTACATCACTTTATATTGTTACTTTACATTAAATACACCACAGAAAATCACTGACAAAATAAAGGCTAAAGTGATGTTATAGCTAGGACTGTTAATAATACCTTACTTTACATTAAACAAACCAAAATCAGAAATTCACTGAAAAAAACAAAGGTTAAACTTACTTTTAGCTAGGCAAAGCATAATGTTTTAAAGTAAATAAAAAACCTTTAAAGTAATCAGGTATAGCTAAGTGAAGTAACTAAATCTTGTGCCATCACCATACGCAGCTTATGATCACACATATTACATCACTTATGACATGTTCTATGACATCAATATTAACTTCACTGATGACACCTGAATTTAAAAAATGGATAACAGCACTGTGCATGACAGGAGTATGAGCAATGTACTATGTGAGGGCATGGTGGGGGTGCGAGTTATAGTTAATTCAGTGAGCTATAGCTGGGAATTTCTTTTTTATTTTTTTATTTTATTATTCCACAGTATATTGACACCAAACAATTAATGTATCTGTTTATATCACTTCAAAACGCATATACTTGGCAGAGAGTAATGATTCCCTTGACATTAAGATAGCATCTTTCAAGCATAAATTATCAACGCCCAAGACTTCAGACCATTTACGGTCATGTTTCTCTAAATCATCTTTTCTATATGATAACAATAGCTGATACACTTCCCCAATTTTAGCTTGTCGTTGAGTATCCCTTACAACTAAACTGCAAACCAATCTAATTCTTTTTCATAAAAATAAAATTGCAATATTTCAGATTTGTTACATTCCCTTCTACCAATTCCCATGGGGAAGCTGTACGAGGACCAGGTGACAGGGAGGCCGATACACAGGAAAAAGCACTATTCTGAGAATTAAGAAGGAATAGTAAGCGAATTGGTAGAAGGGAATGTAACAAATCTGAAGACCGCTACCTACAAGAGATAAGTTGGATCATCCCCAACCCGATACAACTAAAGTTACATGCTAAACAGCCGAATTGATATACGGTGGTCACCCCTGATACAGCACAGATAATTTTATTGAATACCTATATCTAGGTGGAACAAAATTGATTTTAAACTACATCAAAGGAAGATAAGTCCATGAGAGTCAGACTAATGACTGAAAAAAACTGTACCCTCATGAGACCTCAAATTCCCTAAATCCCTCATTCATCGAAACAAGACACCGAAACGCCGCGTCGACTCTTTGGTTTTTTAATATATGTTTGAATGTATAATTGTTTTATGAATGCGAATTTAAACTGTATTGCTTTTAATAAATTGTTTTTTACACTGGTAAAGCTTATAGTTTCCTAAATTAATGTGGTGCTTTGTAGACAGGGTTCCTATACTGACTGTTAGCCTGTATTCGTAAACTATTTGTAAATTATGTGTATGTTATGCTAAAGACTATCTTGTCCTTGACAACGTAGCTACCCTTAGAGCCTTTTGGTTGGGTCAGTCTACGCTGTAGGGTATATACCCCCACCAACTAGGGACTCTTTGTGTTTTTTTGCATATTGGTTTACCCAGTCCCTCACTGGTCTTTGGGTACCTCCCTCATTGTGTTGTTCTAATACGACATCAAACAATGTCACTACATTATTAATATGCACAGTTGTATTACGTCCTGTAATAAACCCCTGTTGGGACCGCGAGACCAAAGAACTAATAACCTTAGACATACGAGTGGCCAATATCTTAGAATAAATTTTGCTATCACAATTCAATAATGATATTGTCCGGTATGAACCGACCAGTTCCGGATCTTTACCCTTTTTATTGAACAATACTATAATAGCCTCTGCCCAAGATTTAGGTGCCCGTCCCTACTGTGCAGCCCTAAATGTATTCAACATATCAATTTTAATAAAATTAAAAAAGAGCTTATAAATCTCTGTGTGCAATCCAACGGGCACAGCAGCCTTTCCCATAGCTAAGCCTTTGACGGCGATTTCTAGCTCTTCCATTGAGATAGACTCATCCAACAATGCCATATCACTAGTCTAGATGTGCCGTAACCCCATCAAGTAAATTAATAAAGTGACTATGATCTTGTTCTTGTTGGGTATATAAATCTGAGTAAAATTGATGCAAAAAGGATAAGATCCCTTTAGGTTTCTGACAAAGTACCCCAACCTTATCTTTTAAAGCCTTAATCCGCCCCATAGCTTCCTTCCTGCGTAACCGCCATACCAAACAGCGGCCCACGGCTTCCCCATATTCATACATTTGTTTTTTATTTGCCAAGTATTTGCGAGCATTTTCAGTGTTCCAGATCCCTTGTATGTTGGCCTTTACCTGTTCAGTGGCTTCTTCTAGCTCTAAGATGTTAGTTGCCATTGATCTAGCTCCCTGAATTAACTTACCCTCAGCATTCTTAAGCATTGCATACAACTCCTGTATCTCTGCCTTTTTCTTCCGATTTTGTCGAGATAAAAAGCTTAGCACTTCGCCTCTGAAGCATGCCTTAAATGAGTCCCATACTGTAGCACAATGAACCGAGTTTCTATTATCAGTAAAGAACTCACTAATCCACCTAGACATATGTTCTTTAAAATTCCTATTTAGACAGAGTTTCCGGTCAAATGAAAATGTCCTCATATGCGAATACTGAGTAGCAACATTTAGTATCAATGTAATGGGAGAATGATCAGACGTGATCCTCGGTAAAATCTGAATTACAACATCCCCCTTTTAATGAAGCAGATAGGAAAAAATAATCCAGGCATGCAAACTTTTTGTGAAGATAAGAATAATAGGTAAACCCCGAGTCTGTTGGGTTTGAATTACTACATACGTCCATCAAACCGTGATCATTTAAAAGATTATACAGGGCTTTGAACACCGTGGTCTACTCCCATGATAGCCCTGTGATCCTTTCTGCAAGTCTAAATTTGTTAGATTGATATTCATATCCCCACATAAGATCAACAGTGCCCCGCATAATGCTAATTCGATATTTAACTCTTCAAAAATTGAAGCATCGTCTGAATTGGATCCGTATATAGTGCAAACTGTATATTTAGTTCCACCGAAGCTACATTCTGCAATAGCCCATCTACCACCTTTATCCGCTAAACAACGACCCGTTGTGACCCTATTATCCTTAATATCCTTAACTAGTATTGCTACTCCTCTAATCATAAACGATTGCTGTGAAGCCACTACCAGTGTATATCCAAAAGTTTCTAAAACTGCCCTTGGTTTCCAAGGTATATGCGTCTCTTGAAGACAGACCACATCAGGCTGAATATTACGTAATTCTTCCACAACGCGATTTCTCTTACTCCAATTATTTAACCCAGAGACATTCCAGGTGCATATTTTTACCCCCTTAGCTGCCATAATGATAATCAGTTAGCCTTTCTGTCAATTGTGTTGTATAATACAAATTAACATTATGTATTTCCCAATGTTTCTGTATTTGCTGAAAATTTCCATTTATTCATTTCTAGAATAACTGTAGAATGTTTACCCTTTTTTCCCCATCCTAGTGACCCACCCCCTTCACCCCGCTCTCACCCGAAAGGATCCCTCCCCCCCACTCCCTGAAAAAAGGCTTTAAGACTTATTGGCCTGTAGATGCAGACAAGCGAATACCCCCTTGCCTACCCCCACGACTCTGCCAATATTCATACCCATGTGTATCTATTGAAACTGCAAATAAAGAAAAAGAGAAAAACTCTCGAAAACCAGTATACACATAATACACATACCCCACATACCCCTATGTTACACAACATGATACTCTGTTGCAACCAAAAGCTTTACTTAAGCCCTCCATTAAATAGAGTTCAGGAACTCTTTAGCGGAACCCTCATTGGTAAAGAAATGCGTGCGATCTTTATAAACTACTTTCAATTATGCCGGATTCAACAAATAAGACTGAGCTCCTTTGACCTGAAATCGAGCGATCAATTCACGCAACTGCCACCGGAGTTCAACTGTAAATCTGCAAAAAGAATGTTGTACAAATAATTCAAAATCACCCCAGATCTTTTTTTATAGGGACGAGCTAACAGAAAAACCTCTTCATGTGCCGAAAAACTATTAAGTGAAATGAGAAAAGCTCTAGGTTTTTCATTTGACGACTCAGTACCAAAGGGAGTGCGTCTAGTAAAGGGGAAACGATGCGTCCTTTTGATTTCACGGTCCCAGTCCCGTTTAGAGAGTTCCGGAAAGGCCTTTTTAAATAGTTCCACAATTTAGCGTCAAGGATCCTGTCCTTCCTTCCCCTCTGGAATCTGAAGAATGCGTAAATTATTCCTCCGTGCCCAATTTTCAATGTCCACCATTTTCCACGCTGTGTCATCCCTGACTGCTTGAAAAGAGGCAGTCACAGTTTTTTGCTGGGCTAAATCATCCTCCAAATTTGAGATTCAGGCTTCAGCCTCATTCAATCGAGAGATAAAGTCTGCATGAGACTTCGACATCTTCTGAACTGATTTCTTTAACTTTCTACAGATATTTTGCACTCTCTGACTCTCTTCCCTCGTTTCGGTGTGATGAGACATTATAGACTGATAAATTAGTGAAAGGGAGATATCTTCTTCTGCAAGTTGGTGTGATTGTATTTGACCAAAAACTTCTGCACTGCCCCCCCCATCCACCAGTGTCAGCTCTAACTTCTTGCGGCCTGTGCCCAACTTTCCATCACTTTGTTCTCCCGACTCCTCCAACAGTAAGCTACTGTAATCACTACCTTTCATTACCACTCATTTGTGCCGCATACTGACGCACTAGATCTTCACAAGACTACATTGATTGTTCGGATAGAGAGTAATAGTCCCCCAACTCCGCATCATGCATCTGTAGCTGACCCCCAGTTGCACCAGTTGCGTTAGCCTCCACTCCCTCTGTATTGGCCATAGAGACTGTGTCCCCATTCTGTTCTCCCGTCACCTGATCACCACGAAGTCCTGAGGCGTTTATGTCACTAACATGCAAATCTACCCCATTTCCTCCAACCTGTATTAAGATCCCCGTAGCTCCCTGGGTAGGTGTTTCATTCTGTATCATTGCCTCTGCTTCCTTGCTCGTATTCACATTGGCGATAGCATGCTTATCCATTTGACTTGGCCCAGCAGAAACAACATTTAAAGGTAAAGAGGGTGAAGGGGGGGTGGGGGGGGGCTGTTGTTTCCCACATCGCTGTTCCTTATTAACCAAGAATATTGCTGGTATTTTCTTTACTTCTGTTGCCTCCTTTTCCTTAATAGCTGCGCAATCTAGAGCCATATCATTCTCTACAGCCGTCGATACGCCGCCAGCTCTCACCTCTGAGCCGGCGGCCCCAGCTCCTGTGTTCATCCCCATAATCAGCGCAACTCCTGTGCCTCCCATGTCTTGAGCGGCGTTCCACGCGTTATCTTGTGCGCGAGGACTGCCACATCCTCTTTTAGGGGGAATAGTTCTCGTTTCAGACACGCAACAACAAACTGTTGATTGGCAAGATGGCATCCGCCGCTGCGGACGTGTAGGATGAGCGTTCTTGCCAGCCTGCGGCTCTGCAACTTTATTGATGCAATGTTGCAAAATAAGACCTGGAATCTGAGAGATATATATTATTGATGCTCGTCTCAAATGCAAAGTTTTTTAAAAACTCCTACCTTCTTCTGCAAGGTTGTTTTCGTTGTGGGAGCCGGTGGATCCGGTGGACTCTACGGACTCGGCCTCTCTGGTCCGGCTGTGTGTGTGGGCGGACCTGAACCGGTTGGGCATCTAAACGCTGAAGAAGCACCGGGGAGGTCGTGGTCAGTTTGAAACGTGCTGGGAGTCCTCTGCTCACCTGTGGGGACTGGAGAGACTGTTGTTGGGTGTCTGAAATGACAACTATGCCCCCTAAAGGAGGTTGTGGCAGACCTTGTGCACAAGATAGCTGGTGAATTTCAGTGCTTTTTTATTTTAAAACTAGCAACCCGTCCCGACGTTGTCCGGGAGCAATTAGGCTTCAGGGCCCCCACCCACCCCGACGTTGTCCGTGGGTCCCCCGGAGCCTTCCTCCATATATTGCAGTATTATACCTCTATGTTTACTTTGTACGCTTTTGTAACCTGCACACGTAACTTTTTCCTCCTGTAATGCACCGTTTGGCTCACTTTTTTAATGCTCCTTTTGCTTCCTCTTGCTACCTGCACACGTCACTTTTTCCTCCTATACCTCTATGTTTACTTTGTACGCTTTTGTAACCTGCACACGTAACTTTTTCCTCCTGTAATGCACCGTTTGGCTCACTTTTTTAATGCTCCGTTTGCTTCCTCTTGCTACCTGCACACGTCACTTTTTCCTCATATACCTCTATGATTACTTTCTACGCTTTTGTAACCTGCACACGTAACTTTTTCCTCCTGTAATGCACCTTTGGATCACTTTTGTAATGCTTTGTTTGCTTCCTCTTGCTCACGATGTACGCTTTTGTAACCTGCACACGTAACTTTTTCCTCCTGTAATGCACCGTTTGGCTCACTTTTTTAATGCTCCGTTTGCTTCCTCTTGCTACCTGCACACGTCACTTTTTCCTCCTATACCTCTATAATTACTTTCTACGCTTTTGTAACCTGCACACGTAACTTTGTCCTCCTGTAATGCACCTTTGGATCACTTTTGTAATGCTTTGTTTGCTTCCTCTTGCTCACGATGTACGCTTTTGTAACCTGCACACGTAATTTTTCCTCCTGTAATGCACCATTTGGCTCACTTTTGTAAGGCTCCGTTTGCTTCCTCTTGCTCCTGATTTTCATTTTTGCTTCATTTTTCCGCCGCTCACCGCTCCTAAATAAATAAATACCTAACCTACCTCATCCGCCGCTCACCGCTCCTCCCCGCCTGTCCGCCGCTCCTCACCGCCTGTCCGCCGCTCCTCACCGCCTGTCCGCCGTTCCTCACCGCTCCTCCCCGCGCCATGTCAGCCGGTCCTCCTCGCGCTCCTGGACGCCGCTCCTCCCCACGCTCCTCACGTCGGGCACGCACGTCGCGGCCGGCGCTTCTTCCAAGAGACTACTTTTTTTTTGTAATTTTTTTAAATAACGTATATTTATTAAGTTTATATAGCCTATGTGCATCTGCACACCCTGACGATTACAACGATGTATCGGGTGTGTGGATTGGAGCTGTGGTTCCCGAGTTTACCTGCCTCAAAGGTTCAAAGTTCTTCCTTTATAATAGTAGTATAGATGTAATGATACAACTAGCTTTGTCAGCAAACTATACCATCCCGTACACGTGAAGACGCAGGGAGGATGAAGAAAAGAACATAACATAATCTTGATCTTCAATTGGGAGCATATTAATTTCAATGATAAACACGTAAAAATGATAACGCTTGAAAACGGAAGCCGGGACGGAAGTAGAACTGGCAAGAAGATAAGAGCAACCAAGATAATTTTCACAGCTCTGATGAAGTTACTTGATTGATTCCCCAATGCAATGAAACATGTGTTGGCTAAGAACATAACAAGAAAATGAAGAACAGATGAACAAAAGTATTTTCTGAATTCTGTAACACTGCTGTCAAACAAATTGAATGCATATTTTAGCTTGTGCGGAAGGATAAAAGTGCTTATTTGTTGACTTAGATCACATATTGAGGGGAAGGATGTTCTCCCTACTCCCAAGCACTGCATTACACTTGAGAGATATCGGAATAATATCACACAGGGCTAGGGTGTGCAATATCCCTTGATAAATTCACTCAAATCACAGATAACCTATCCCATCCCTTTAATATATGTTTTTAAGTACATTTCAAGGATTGTAGTAATACCTAACTATAAATATACTTTTAACTTTCTGTTTTATTCAGTGAACGTTTAAGGATTTTTAAAGCAAGTCATTGTCAATATATAAAAGACAAGCCTATTGGCTTCATCAAGAGATCCTTGGAATGTCTATCAATAAATGTTAAATAAAAAAATTGTAATCAAAACAGTATTAAAAAAGTATGAAATTCTTCACTTTACACTCAAGCTACATAATTCAGCCACAAGTCCAGAAGAAAGCAGTGGAAATGTAATAGGTCTTGCATTTGCCTGAGTTAGAGCTACTGGTGTTGTAAATTATACTGTCTTCTAACCCATGTGTTATGGAGTGTATGTATGTGGTGTGTAGTGGAATTGTCTGGGTTTGATTGCAATTGCTAGTTGTGGAATTTTGTGACATGGAATTGTGTGGTGTGGAATGGATTTGTGGAATGGAATTATGTGACATGGTGTGCAGAATAAATATTTGGATTAGTGATTATGTGGTAATGAGTGTATTAGAAGTATGTGGAGTGGGATTTGTGTTATGGAATGTCATTATGTGGAATGGTATTTTGTGTTGTGGAGTGGTATATAGTTAAGTGGAATTTTGTGGCATGATGTGGGAATTCTGGGGTGTGAATTGGAAGTATGTGGTGTGTTTTGTAATTGTGTTGTTGAGTTGAAATATGTCATTTGGTGTCAAATTATGTGGTGTGGATTGGAAATGCATGGGGTTGAGTGATGTGGGACTGTGTGGATAGGTTCGCCTATCTGGTGACGATTAAAAAAAAACAATTAGGTATGAGCTAAGTACCAGATCTGTGTCTTTAGGTTAAAAAAATGAAAAACTGATGTCAGGACACATAACTGGAGCATTTATGGGGCTCCTTATCTTCATGTTGATTGGCAGGATGAAGTAGCGACCGAGGCAAAAGGTACCACCTACCAGAGAAGGGAGGGTATTGTAAGAGTTACCAGAGAAAGAAAGAGGCAAATGGTCCCACCTACCAGAGGAGAGAAGCTACTGCAAGAAGGGTGCCACAGAGAGACTGGTGCCTGTGGAGATTTACAAGCAGAATCACTAAAAGCAAGAATTAACGACTGCATTTGCACAATAAAGGCTCGTGGGGTGAGAGGCTGCAGAACAACATGTCTCAAAAGGAGTAGAAACAAGGAACCTCTGCTACTACAGTTGAAAAATAACAGTACATTAAATGGACTAGTTCTGTGGCAGAAAACTGGTGATCAGGGACAGTGGGAGGAGGCACTTGTAGATACCACTGCAACCACTAATGAAGAACTTGTCAGGATACCAAAGTCATTGAGTTATTAAGGTGAGGAAACTGTGCATCACACCCAAGAACTGAAACTATTGTATGAATGACGGGGCGACAGAAATGTAATAAAAATCACATTCATTGACACTGTTATTAAAAACAAGAAGTTGATGAGCACAGAGTGCAGTTTTTTGTCATTCTTTCCACATTTTGACCACTGAGGCCCTCATTACGGGTAATGAGGTCCTCAATGTAGAACTTCTTTAAATGGACAGCATTTGAGGTGTGCAGGGCGGTTGGAATGGTGATGGCAGTTGCCTTAGCACAGCATATGGCGTTTAAGACCTGTCATGTCATTTATGTGCTATTTTAAGCTAATGAAAAGTGCGCAGGCCCGGATGGGGCTGAAAACTGTCATGGCGGCATTCGAAGCACTTGGGCAGCAATAACAAATGGCGCACTTTTAAGCATGGCAACAAATCTGTACATGTAGACATGTGCGCCGATCTCGAGGAATCCCTCAGCACACAGGAGATTCTGCACCACAAAGGCACACAGTTGTGGATGCCTGCTTTGGCCCCGGGGGCACCAGAGAGTACAAAGAACACGGAAGCCTGCAAGGAGGTTCCTGATTCTGCCCTGGGTGAACAGTGAAGTGTGCGCTCGAATTGTGAAACTGACTTAGGCACAATTGGTTAGAGCAGCGACTGAGCCCTTCAGTAAGAAGGCAGCACTTCAGAGGCAAAATTAGTAGTTTGGAAGTAATTAAAAGAAGAAATTGAAAATATTCATGGAGAACTTGCAGATCTTCATTTGCTATGTATGAAGATTGCCTGCTATATTTTTAGGACTTATGTTTTGATTTCAGGATATTAAACCTTGGCAATATTAATGTGATGATGGAACAACTTCAGAGAAGACACCTGGGCACATGGAAAGATTCAATCTAATCTTCATTAGGGGTTACAGGCCTTTCTTTGTCTCTGGCATGTGTCTTGATTGTTATTTAGAATGATTTCAATCCGTTCCTGCTGCGTGCAACAATCACTGTTAGCATTTCCCTTTGATGAACAGGGAATTTATAGGCACAGGGCATCTCCGTCAGACCCTTGCCCACACCACATCTTAAACAAAGTCAGCACTACCATTGCACCCCATTTACGGACAGCCATCTCCATCTCCTTTGAAAATGCAAACTTCCCTAAGAGCTGGAAGCACGCTGAGATCAATGCCTTGCTCAAGAAACCCAAGGCGGACCTCAAGGACCTCAAGAACTTCCGGCCCATCTCCCTGCTCCCCTTCCCAGCGAAGATCATCGAGAAGGTCATCGAGAAGACCGTCAACAAACAACTGACCCGCTACCTCGAAGAGAACAGCATCCTGGACCTGTCCCAGTCCGGATTCCGCAGCAACCACAGCACCGAAACTGCCCTCATCGGCGCTACCGATGACATCAGGGCCCTGCTTGACAATAGAGAAACCGCAGCCCTCATCCTCCTGGACCTGTCAGCCGCCTTCGACATGGTCTGCCACCGCACACTACGCACACGCCTCCACGACTCCGGGATCCAAGAGAAGGCCCTGGACTGGATCACCTCCTTCCTCTCGGGGAGAAAACAGAGCATCAGCCTCCCCCGTTCCATGCCAGAGCCACTGAGATCAACTGCGGCGTACCCCAGGGCTCATCTCTCAGCCCAACACTGTTTTGCATCTACATGGAACTGCTCGCCCAAGTCACCCGACGGCACCACCTCAACATTATCTCTTACGCCGATGACACCCAGCTGATCCTCTCCCTCACCAAGGACCCCAGGCTGCCAAAACCAACCTCCATGAAGGAATGAAAGCCGTTGCCGAGTGAATGTAGAACAGCCGACTGAAGCTGAACTCAGACAAGACGGAAGTCCTCATCCTCTGATCCACCCCCTCGGCCTGGGATGACTCCTGGTGGCCAACCGCACTGAGAACAGCTCCAACATCAACCGACCATGCACGCAAACTAGGGGTCATCCTTGACTCCACCCTCTCCATGACAATGCAGGTCAACGACGTCTCTTCCTCCTGCTTCAACACCCTCCGCATGCTCTGCAAGATCTACAAGTGGATCCCCACCGAAACGAGATGAACGGTCACCCAGGCCCTCATCAGCAGCAGGCTAGACTACGGAAACGCTGTCTATGCAGGAGCCTCGGCCAAACTCCTGAAACGACTTCAACACATCCAGAACGCTCTGCTCGGCTGATCCTCAACACCCCCCGCCGCAGCCACATTACATCCCACCTGAGAGACCTGCACTGGCTCCCCGTCCACAAAAGGATAACCGTCAAGCTCCTCACCCACGCACACAAGGCACTCCACAACACCGGACCAGCGTACCTCAACAGATGACTCAGCTTCTACACCCCGACCCGCCAGCTCTGCTCCACCGACCTCGCCCTCGCCACAGTTCCCCGCATGCGAAGAGTGGCCTCCGAGGGCAGATCGTTCTCCCACCTCACTGGCAAGACCTGGAACACCCTCCCCACCCACGTACGTCAGACCCAAGACCTGCTGACCTTCAGAAGACTCCTCAAGACCAGGCTCTTTGAGCAGTAGCAGCATCCCCCCCTTCAGTGCCTTGAGACCCTCACGGGTAAGAAGTGCGCTTTACAAATGTTCCGATTGAATACAACAAACAAATAGTGTTCTGATATTTTACCTCAAGCATAGAAAGCAAAGAACTGATCAAGACCAACCTCGGGGTAGCCTCTGTCACCATAACTCAAGACAATGAAACTAGTTGATGAAGGTCAAGAGGGGACCAACTGGCCAATAAGTTAAGAGGATATTTCTCCTTGATGTAAAATCTCCAAGAGTAACAAAGTTACTTGAAGGCAAGACTAAAAGTGTCCTGTAGTCTTCATAAATGTCAGCAAATGTGTGTTTCAAACCTACCATGAAATGGAAAATGAGAAAAATGATACAAACCATTGAGAGTGGCTTCATAGAACAAGTAAGGGCTCTACATATGGAGGACTGTCTGGTTGTTGATGACCGAGTTGAATGCAGTCTTAAAAGATATAAGGCAGTAGTACCCTTTCTTCCCACTGTGTGGATTGTTAAGAGTAATCAGCACTTCTCAGGTTAGAGTTTCACAATCTACAAAATCATCAAGACCACAAAACATAGTATATATTTGTAAAGTAAGAAGAAGTTATGTAGGGAAAAGACCTAGGTAAATGGAGGGTGGGCTGCGGAATAGTACACACAAGAAGACTCACAGTTTGAAGAAAAGGAGCACTGTGGGTGTGTAAACATGCTATGCATTTTCAAGGTGGGCTTATTTGAGAGTGAGCGCTACAAGAAAGGCTGTAGTAGCAGTTCTGGACAAGCCCACATGTGTGTACATTTCCCTTAGGATTTGCTGACTCACAAAAAAGGATTAGTCAAATTTGGAATCCCTCTACAAGGGAAATACATAACAACCACAGCTCCAATGCCCCCTGGCACCGAGGTGTAAATATTAGCAATGTCTTCAAAGAACAGCATTAAAAAGATGTTGGAAATTTGGTGTTCTGAAAATACACACATTTTCAGATTAAACACACAATTTTCAATGTTGATATATACTTACTTATTTCAGCCAAACAAAAGCTTCTAATCTAGTAGGTTGGGCTGCACAAAGGAGAGCTACTCATATGGAGATGGAGAACTACCTGTAGCTCATGCACTACTCGTTGAAGAAGCCTGCTCTAGAGGGAGTCTCAAACCAAGACTTCAGTCGGACACTCCAGGTACTTCTCACATGTTAGGTGGATGTTCAATACGAGAGGTGGCTGGAACATGGTTGACCATATAATGACATGAGTGCAAGTACAAAAAGAGAAAAGAGAATACATTACTAGATGTTGTACCAACATGTTTTGAGGATCTCAGTGTCCCCAATGCTGAATGACCTGGGTTGGGAGGCTAAAGGGAGATAGGGATGGGAATTGGGGTTGTGGAATATGGCCAGAGTGTGATTTGGGTTCCAATGTTTGGAGCATTCTGAATCCAGGTTCATTAAAGCCATGACAATTCAACTATCTCAGGCGAGAAGCTCCTGGATGGGCAATAGTTTGGCACAGGTTCATTTTACATACTAGACACAGAGGCACATAATATATTGAGTATTTGTAAAGTGCCTATTCACCCAGGCTTTCCTGGCGCTGAAATAACAGATGTTTATTGTTACCCAACTCAATCGTGCTCCTTTTATTGACCTTGAAAGGATGAGTGGACCTGTAAGCATTCAGATATGTGACCAGGAGGTCAAACACAGATCCCTGGAGTAAATGCAGTAGCCCACTGAGCCACCAACTCTGAACAAAGATAATACTTACATGCACAGGAAGAAAATTTGAGTTAAAGGGTAGGAGGTGGAGCTACTTTATCACTTTTCCAGAGTTGCAAAAATGGAAGGGGGAGGGGGTACGAGGGGGCAGAACTACACTTTTAAACCCAAGTTGTGCTGATTAAGAAGTACCAGGTGTTGTGGAATTTTCCGGTATCAGCAGTGATACCACTATCTTTATTACTCTCAGGATGATTTACAGCAAGTTTAAGAAGAATTGGAGGAAACGTTAAAATTCAACATCAGTAGGATGAAAGTAATGCATTACACCTTAAATTCGAAGATGAATGATAATGAAGGGATAATAAGGTAGTGAGTTTTCTTTATGAAAGGGTGCCACAAAAGGGGCCCTCACAGTCCCTGCCAGGTTCCCGTCCAGCACCCATTGTAGGTGCCGACAGGAGCTGCACAGTTTTTTTCTTGCTGGGTGCCCCAGTTCTCACCAGGGGCACTCATGTCTTCCAAATCCATTGGGGCCACAAAGAGAGCGCTAGTGCCCCCACAACCCCTGTCGGCTCCCCTGGGAAAAGCCAGTCATTTTTTGCCTCCTGGGGCACAGACATCTTCCAAATTGATTAGATGCTTTGGGGGTGTTTGACAGCACCCCACTGCCCTTCATGTAAATACGTCCCCAGGGTCTGCAATCTTTGAGGCCTGAAGAGGCTTGGAATGAGGACAAAATGCCCTCCTCTCATTCAAATGTATTTCGACCCTGGGTGTTGGTGTCCCAAATGAGGCTTAAGGATCAGATGTGGCACCCTTCCCTGAATTAATTGATTTGGCCCCAGTAGGAGAGGTCCCCAGGGCCTAAAGAAGGATCAGGGAGAGGGCCTTATGCCCTCCTTCTCCTCAAATGAGTATTGGTCCCGGGGTTTGGGGTGGCACTCCTACCCTTTATAAAGCATTGAGGCACCCACCCCAGGGTGTTTGTTTAACACGGAGCCCACACGTATTTTTTTTTATTTTGCTGCAAATGCACCACAAATTTGTGTTTATATTTAAAAATATATATTTGTCGGACTCCAGGGAACTCCCCGCCAGACCTATGGGGTCAGGGTATCCCTTACCTGTCCCCTTATATCTCTTTTCAAATGTTTTTGACAGGTTATTGGACACATAGAGCAAACTTGTGTTGTATAATAAGGAAGTTGCCCTGTGATGCAGTCAATAGACCTAACTTCATATAATGATGTGGTGTCCTCTTTACAAAGGCAATAGGCTTGTCTTCTATATGATTGTGGTCACCCTTTGACAAAGCCAATAAACTTATCTTGTATAATGATGTGATCAGCCTTTTATTATGCCAATACGCTTGCCTCGTATACTGATGTGATGACCCACCTTAACAAAGTCAATAGGGTTTCCTTCACATCATGATGTGGTGATCGTTTGACAAAGCCATTAGGTTTGCATTGTGTATTGATGTTTTCACCTCTTGACAAAGCCAGTAAGCCTTCCTTTTATATATTGCTGCAGTGATCCCTTGAGAAAGCTATTTCACCTGCATCATTTAAAATACCACTCTATCATATTGTAATAAGATCTTATTTCACAATAAAAGAAACTTAGAAAGTCACTGAAAAGACAAAGTAAAACTGAGATTATATTTAGGTGAAAATCTCAATTACAAAATACATTTTTAACTAAAAAAAACACTGAAATTTACCAGTTTTAGGTCAGTGTACTAATTATAAATTGCATTTCCATCAGGAACTGCTTTAGGACCTCACTTATCACGCCACTCATGACATGTTGAATGGTAGCTGCTACAGATGGTGTGAGTAAATCTTGGTAAAATCCTTACTATAAAAATCCAAAATGTTGTGCATTGTCATTGCATGTTTAAGAACGTGTGTGTTCACTAGTGGCTTGCTCACAAATTCCCTAACTGGTTCAGATAGTGAGAAGAAAGACCAAAGGTGAAAATATAATAAAAAAACGCTGACTTGATCACAAAGTGTGTGGACCTTCAGAATACTTTCTAAACTTGGACACAGTCCATAGGCATGGCAGCCACATACATTTTTTTGATTGTGTAGCTAATTCAGTGAAATACACTTTGATTTCATATTGTCTTCTACTCAAAATAACAGGTTTGAGCTTTCTCCCAGGCAAATTTTGGATTTGAGGACCCTGAGATTTAGAGGTCTATTTACCAAAAAGTCACACAATGCAGCGAGTCACCTTGCTGCACTGTATGACAGGGTAAGGGTATGAATGTGCCGCATTTAACATTATGTGTCAAATTCCTGTCTTTTCTCAGTACTGGTGCACAGTGTGCTGACTAGTGCCAGCTCAGGCACTCTTGCGATTTGATCAATTGAGGAGAAATACACATATTTCTCCTTACATATTTGTTCTTGTTACACTTACCCTGTGCATTTTTGGTACATTTCCAGGTCTACTGTGGATGTGTTCAAGTAAACATGTGCCTGAATAACTGTGTACACTGCAGTGAAAGTAAACCAATTTATTTCTTTTTACACACAAATTTAAATATTGACGATAACCACGTACTCAGTCATTTGCTACATGATTTTCATTGCTCTCGTGATGCATGTTAGTTACATCATTACCAGATTTCTATGATCATTAAATTATTTTCCATATATAAAACAGTCATATTAATTACAATGCTCAACCGCAAGTACCTATAATTCATGAATGCATTCTTCTTTGGCATGGCTCCAATTTATTCGTGTGATGCGCTATGCCTTTCGGGACTGTGTGTCCAGGTCTACCAGTAATGGTAAATCTGAGAATGCATACAAAATCAATGGGTGTTGCTGGGGAACACCCATGCACCACTTATGGATCGCATCCCTGGGGTACAGCAATGCAACACAGGAATTTGCACTGTGTTGCATTACTCCAGATTTATCAAGCCATTTAGAACATGATTTCATAAATCACATTCACAGGTTGTGCCGCTTTTGCAACCTGTTGCATGGCACAAAAGCAACTCAACGCTATGAGAAAATGTGCCTTATAGTAGTAACTTCTGGTAAAATATGTGGAATTCGGAAGTAATATTATTGGGAAACTTTCAAACTCAGTAACACAGAAACAAAGAATAAACTAAAATGTTTTTACTTTAAAAGGTAATTCCCTTTCGTTCCTGGTTATTGGAAAACACTCCCCAACAGAGCAATGTTTTGCGCACTTCAACGCCCAACTTTTCTGGAAGCACGTGGGCCTCCTCCCCGACCCATCCGCCGCGCGCATCTCTCACCTTCAGTCATGTCACCTTCGTTGGCCTGCTTCAGGGTCACCTCGCGGGAGAACTGATGGGACAACAACACAGCGACCAGCAGCAGGCTGCCTCCGCCGAAGCGCGTAGTCATATCCTAGGCCCTCCACCTCAGAGACGGTGACCTTTCCGAGCCTCCTCTGTCACCGACGAGGCGCTTGAGGCACCACATGAGCCGAGGTCGAGTCGGCAAGCCGCCGCCCTTCAGGCCCTGAAGGCTGCTGGGGCGTCACAATGCGAGGGCTTTGTTGACAATGTTCAGCAGCCCAAGAGGCGGAAGTCTGTCCGGAGCAAAAGCGGAGGGGGTGAAGCAAAATCCCCGTCAACCTGAGCAGGTCTGCTACCTTACGTCAGAGAAATAGAAAATAGATCTTTGAAATAATGGGGATCTTTGGAGATTACATTTTGAATATTAACATTGAAATCTATATTAAAGACCTTAGAAGCCTTTCTAGAAGCTACAGAGAAGTCAGTTTACTTCACAGAATATTTCTATCCACTCCTCCTCTATTGGCAACTGGTTTCCTCTTATCAAATGATAAAATGGTGAAACGAGTCGACCATTAGATAAAATCTCAGTGACTGAATTGCAACAGTAATTGTCTATGGGTTCATTGTAACGCGGATCTCCAAGCTTTTATCAGCTTTAACATTTCGACTTGCTTTTCAAAGGAATAATTGTTGCTTACTCATCCATATAAATCTATACGAACCTCCATACACTTGCCTTCATGACTGCCAGACTATTTTGCCTGTACCCTTACCTTCATTACTACAAGAATATCTTAAAATCTTAATTATACACTTACCTTCATTTTTGTTTGAATCTGTTTTGATTAGTTTTGATTAACAACACATACATTTACAGTGTAGAAGATGTTCCGCCCTAGCCATAATAGGTTAGCAGCTTTGGTAGACAGTATGAATTGTTACAGAGATAAACTGGATTGGTCTGCAATTTGGAATAACAATGAGCCTACACTAATGTGCAACATGGAAAGAAAAACATATCACAGTTGACTTCAGGTGTTATCTGCCACTTTTGAGCACCCAGGTACATCTTGTTAGTGATTTGAGTGTCTACTGTGGAGTGGTCTGTTAACAGGGGAGGCGGGCAGTAATGAATCGGGACAAAGTACAATATAATGTAGAGTTTGTGTATCGAACGGGAGCACCTTTGATCCCAATTGTCCACCCGTCCTCCCTACATGCCGCGTGAGAGGTTATTTTGGTGCCTACTCTGAGATCCACTACAAGCGTAGCATAAGCACGCTCACCAGCCAGTGAACCTGCGTTACGATCGTATCAGGCTCGTGTTAGTCCATAAGCGCATTTTCAGAGGTGGCACCGTAATTCCAGCCAGGCGCATCCAACTCAGCATCATGTGTATTTTGCAACTCAAACAATATTGCATCCCAGTTTGTAGAGATTGGGAGCTTGCGGACGCCCAATATATTCACCTGGTGTGGTGTGATGCTCTCTACCTAAGCCCATGTTAATAGAGAGAGCCTCCAGGCCAGCACATGTGGGGGCTCAGGAGCTTTCCATCTCCTAGTGATCAACCTTTTAGCTACTGCCAAGCCTAGGTCTAGGAAGTGAGAGGTGACTTCATGCTTTATACTTCTGCTATAGAGGTGTAGGATGTAAGTCTCCACTGGAAAGGAATGTTGCATTCAGTGCAGCGGAAGAGGACATCCGCAATCATGCACCAGTATCCCCGAAGAGAGGGGCATCCCTATAACCTATAACATTTGTAGGAGCTCCACGTGAACATGGTGACAGCAAGCACAGGTGGCATCGACACAATGAAAATATCTGTTGTTCTTGGCTGGGGTGAGGTATGCTCTCTGTGTGATGTAATACTGTATCTGGCGGAATCTCATGTTTTGGGTAATGTGCATTGGGCTCTCTAATACTGCCGCCCATATAGGGATCAGTGATTGGGTGATTTAGGTCCCCCTCCCAATGGATTCTCAGTGGTGTTAATGTGAGTACGGGTCAAAGCGCCAGGATGCCCTTTGTGGTGACAGGTTGCGCTATACAAGTATGCCACAATACAATTGCTGTGTTGCGAGGCATCGAGCAGCTGATAATCCTCCAAATAAGTACTGAGATGGAGGTTCAGATGTTTCTCCAAGATTTTTTCTGGGACAGGCAACCGGGAAATAGGCTGGAAGTTCTTTAATTCTGCTGGGTCTAGAGACGGCTTCTTTAAAAGAGGTTTATCCACTGAAGTTTTCCCAGTGGTGGGATACTGGCCAGAGGTATTAACAGCATTAAGGATTGAAGTCAAAGGTGGGGCAATAGCCTCATTCCAAGTTTCGGGATCTTCAGGGGACAGGGCTCTAGGTGGGGACCAGACCTAATTCCACTTAACATCTGCTCCGTTTCCTCTTGAAGTATAAGAGGAAAGGAGCACAAGCGGCAATCCTTCAGAGAAGCTACCAGAGGATCCGATGGAAGATCTGGCATTGATCTTCCAGCATTGGACATCTCCAAGGAGGAGTATATTTCCTTAATTTTGGCATGAAAAACATGCAATTTTATCACACAGATCCTGGGAAATCTCAGTGTTAGCAGTGGCCATGGGGGCTAGGATGGTATCAATCACAGTGAAAAGTTCCCTTGGGAATTTTTATGGATTCCGTCATCTTAGAATAATAAGAAATCTGTAGACCTGGCACCATTGACGTGGGTCTCCCTTCCATTTTTCGCTTTTGTCTCCTCTGTTTCTGCTGGTGTTAGATGCTCTGGGCGCTGTGCCACTGCCTTTCAGTGCCACAGTGCAAATGCTCCCTATTGTAAAATTGACTGTATGAATTGGTATTCTCATAATTGGCTCATTTGGTTTACCTGTTAGTCCCTAGTATAGTGCACCGAGCATGCCCAGGGCTGGTAGACCGAATACTGCTGGTGGTCCTGCAGCGCTGATTGCGCCACCCACAGAAGCAGCTTGTAAAGTGTGTCCCAGACCTGCCATGGCAGAACTGGTTCTGGCTGTGACTTTTGAGAGCAAAGGCTTTTGGGGTATAAATATCTGTGCTGAAACCCCTACATTTTGTACTACTTCTGGATGTCAAGACGAACCTCTGTGTAACCAAGTAAGCTGAAGGTCTGCACGGGGTTACCACTGGACTTTAGAAGAGGGGAAGTACTTTGCACTTTCATTAATCTTGCTGAAGCAATTTTCCAAGGGCTTGATTTGAGCTTGCCTCCTGCTGAAGTCTTGGGGATATCAGTCTTCACCCAGCAGCCTTCTGAATTCCTGTGAGGGGGATTCTAACTGCAGTTGAGGCTCCTGTTGGGAAATCCAGGGCCTCTGGTTTACTGCTGGGATATAGGCTGAGAATCATCACTATCTCTATCTGTGGGCCCCTGCAGCCAAGAGCTATCGCAGCTGAGTGCCTGCACTTTCATCGCATCAAGGAAATTGCGATTCTCCTATTAACATGACCAGAGAATCTGGATTTCATTAAAGACACGGAGGCTGACATTATGCATTATTCTTTTAATGCAACTCACAAGCTACATCACAAAGGCTAAAGTTCTAGTCTACATAACATGCCTCTTTTAAAAGAATCGCAGCAGGAAAGTTTTCAGAAAATGGTGAGATCCAACTTGAACTTGTAAATCCATCTTGAAGTTAAATTCGGAGACTTAAAAGGAAAGCACCAGACGGTTATACGAAATTACTTGGAAAGGAGAAAAGATAGGTTTAAGAACCAATCCCCAAAAAGCCTAGAGAGCAAAAAATTACACAAAAGGGAATAAAGATAACAATAAAATATCAACAATAGATGTTAAAATATCAACACTACATGTTAACGATAAACCCAGTATTGAAACATTTGAAACATTGTCAAGGGAGGAGAGGGAAGGATAATGTAGCCTCCGGTCTTGTAATGAAGTCCAGATTCTCTGGTCATGTTAATAGGAGAATCGCAATTTCATTACAAGACCGGAGGCTACATTACGCATGTTCGTAGCCCCGAAGGACAACATCAGACATATGCTCGATAGGCTTGCAATAATGACGAGCAAAGGTGTTAGCATTTGACCAGTCAGCCGCTTTTAGGATATCATCCAACTTACCACCAGACCGAAAGGACTTACGGGCCATAGCTCCTCTGATAGAGTGTGCTTGAAACCTGGAGAGGTCAATACCAGCGAGACTCATAGTAGACTTAACCCATCTAGCTAAGGAGGAAGAGGTAACAGATTTAAAAGGCTTAACAAAGGAAACCAAAAGTTGATTTGCATCGCTAGGGCGAAGGTTAAACATCCTCGAATCATACTCTTTCATACATGCAACCACACAAAGTTTAGGGAAAAGGTCAAAATGAGGGTAAAAGATAAAATCTGACATGGTCTTAGTTCTCCTCAGAATCTCAAACTTAACTCCAAACATATCATAACATCTATTAGAAATATCTAAGCTTTTGACATCAGACACTCTTCTACAGGAGATTAAACATAATAGAGTAGCGAGTTTGAAGGAAAGAAATTTCCTGTTAAGGGAAGAGTTATCTGGCCAGGAAGAGAAAAGGTCCAGAACAGCTTTGACATCCCAAAGAGTTTGGTACTTAGGTCTAGGGGGTCTCCTTAGCCTAATACTTTTAAGGACTCTACAAATTATAGCATTCTTACCTACCGATTAACCGTTGATGGGTGAATGGCCTGCAGAGATTGCGGATCTAAAGCAATTAATTGAGGCCTCTGTCAAATTGTTCGACAAGAAAGTTTACGATATTGACGACAGGAGTCTCCACGGGATCCAGACTCCTTTCCAAGCACCAATGAAACCATTTTTTCCAAATGTTGTTGTACCTAAGGTATGTTCCGGTTGCCCAGGATTCCCCGTGAAGAGAGAGAGCCAATGACGAAAGTCCAGACAATTCGTTAGATTGCCTGACACTTTCCAGGCAAGAAGGTTCAAATTCCAGAGAGGATAAGATGATGATCTTCCTTGTCTGCATTTGTAACTAGGCCTCTCTCTGCTGGGATCAGAAAGGGAATGTCACAAGCGAGTTCCAGGGCTGTCGGAAACCATGCTTGGGACGGCCGTAAGGGAGTTATCAAGATCAGGAAGCATTCTTCCGTCCTGACCTTCTGAAGGACCCTCTGAATCATGGCAAAGGGAGGGAAGGCATAACCCAGGAAATGAGACCAGGGTTGGAGAAAAGCGTTCACAGCAAGGGCGCCCGGGTCTGGCATCCAACTGAAGTAGTTTGGTAATTGGAAGGTCAGTCTACTGGCAAATAAGTCCACGTCTAGGGGACCCCAGAAATGGAAGAGAGCATTGAAAACGCTCACATTGAGCTTCCAGTCTGTGAAATCTAGGAGGAATTTCGAATTCCAATCTGCAGACAAATTTGATTTTCCAGGAAGATATTCTGCCTTTAGGGAGATTTTGTCTTCCAGGCAGAACATCCAAAGTTTCTTGGCTAGATTGGAGAGGTCTGCAGATCTTGTTCCTCCAAGACGATTGATATAAGCCACAGCAGAAATGTTGTCCATCTTTAGAACAACCGACCTCCCCTGAAGGGAATGTTTGAAGCTCATAAGAGCGTATAAACTGGCAGTCATCTCCAGAAAATTTATATGATGTGAAGCTTCCGTCAGGGTCCAAACCCCGCCGGTGGTCTGGTCTTGCAAACGTGCACCCCAGCCATGAAGGCTGGCATACGATTCTAGGATGAAATCCGGGGTAGATCCGAAGATAGCTTTGCCATTCCAGGCATCTAAGTTCTCCAGCCACCAAAAGAGCTCTGCCCTGGCGTCCAGGTCCAGAGTCACAAGATCTCCATACCAAAGACCTGAATTGCGGGCTTTCCTCTTTATTCTCTGAAGAGTGCAGTAATTTAGAGGTCCAGGAAAGATGGCTTGGATGGATGAAGAAAGAAGGCCAAGAAGTCTGGATAGTTCTCGAAGGGTTAAAGATTCTTATTTTAGGACTGATCTGATCTCCTTTAGGATCTTGGCAATCTTTTTTGCAGGAAGGAGGAGAAGGCATTCCGAGGTGTCTACCGTGAAACCAAGGAACTCTATGGACTTGCAGGGAGAGAGAATGGACTTTTCTCTGTTTATGATGAAACCCAGACTTTCTATTAAATTCATGGAAGCATTCAGATCTCTGACGAGGTCTGAATGGGTTTGGGACATGATAAGAATATCGTCCAGGTAGATGATGAGACGGATGCACCTGTCTCTCACAATTGAGACAATGGTTTTCATAATCTTGGTGAAACACCAAGGGGCAGAAGAGAGGCTGAAAGGTACGCTTGAAATTGGAATAGACAATCCTTCCAGGCAAATTGAAGGAAGGGTTGGTGATCTTTGGCCATAGGGATGGTGAAATATGCATCCTTCAAGTCCAATTTGACCAGCCAGTCTCCTTTGAGAAGGAGATCCCTGAGGAGGTGGATACCCTCCATTTTGAAGTGGCGATAAATGAGAAATTTGTTGACTTCTCGTAGGTTTATACCGGGTCTCCACTCTTTGTCCTTTTTCTGCACCAGAAAGAGTGTGCTTATGAATCTTGCTAGGGACCATGGAACTTCTATAATTGCGTCCTTTTTGAGCATAGAAAGGATTTCTTCCTTCACGATCTTCTCTTGTTCTTGTGAAAGGATAAAGGGTTGGGGTAAACGTGATTGGAAGGGGACTTCTAGAAAATCAATTCTGAAGCCTTGGACGGTCCCTAGAACCAAGGGATCCTGGGTAAGCGATTCCCAAACGTGATAAAAATGCTTTAGTCTGCCCCCTACTGTGGGAGAAGGTGAAGAAGAAGAAAGAGGAAGACTTACTTGCTGGATTGTTGGAGGTGTTGGGAGTACCTAGTCCTCTCAAACCTCTGTTTCTCGGTCCCCTTCCTCTCTGGGGAAAGAAGGGTTGTCTTGATGGGTAGAAACCTCTACCTGTTCCTTGGACGGTCAAGAAGGGTCATTGATAACCTCGGCCGGAAGAACGACCCCTTCTCCCGGCCTGTCCAAAAAGGTTCGAATTAAAGACGAGTTTGAGGTTGTTTTGGGCCCTGTCAAGGGCAGTAAAGGTTGAGACGTATTTGCCAATTTCTTTAATTATATCCTCCCCGAAAAGGAGGCCTGTAGGGTTCTCTGATGGTTCCTTCTCTGCTAAGTCACCTAATTTTGGGTTGATTTTATTTAAAATAGATCTCCTCCTTTCAATATTTAGGCTTGAATTGGCGTTGCCGAGGAGCACGAGTGCCCTTTGACTCCAGCCTCAAATAATCATCGACATTCAAGGGAGTAGAGGAGAGGTGAGATTGTTCAGCCAGGTCTAAAATTCTAGTGAGTGGACCAAGGACATCTAAAAGGCAGTCCAGACAACCCTTAAGGGCTCTCTCTAGACCTTTCCTAGGGTCTCTCCCGAGTTTGAACAACAATTTGATAAGGTCGGGATCTAAGTTGGGAGTTTGGCCGACCTTCTCATCAATAGTAGGTCTGGGGGATTCAGATGTCATGGTGTTCCGAGTATCTCTATCAAGTACGTTCCTTAGCCAGCATGTGACAAAGAGGCAAACATGCTCTTGTGGGAACCACTTAGAACTATTAGGGCGTGAGATATTTAGGGGAGAGAACATCTCCTCCCTGATAGGGTCAAGAATAGTATTTTTAGAGGTTGGCTCTGGGTCAGGTTGGGAATTAAAGTCAGGCTCGACCTCACCTAGGTCGAAGACGAACTCATCGTCAAGGTCTCTGGAGACCCCGGGTCCGATTCACAGAATGAACTTAAGACTCAATCCTAAACTTACTACTATTTTGGTATTCACAGAATGCACTTACTCATTTCGGTATTCACAGAAGGCACTTACTCATTTCGGTATTCACAGAAGTTAGTAGTCCTACCTTTAGGACTCCTAAATGCCTTCTGTGAATACCGAAAGTCTTAAAATGAGGATTTTTCTCAGTTTAGTAGTAGTAAAGTTAGTAGTCCTAACTTTAGGACTCCTAAATGCCTTCTGTGAATACTGAAAGTCTTAAAGTTAGGATTTTTCTCAGTTTAGGAGTAGAAAAGTTAGGAGTCCCGAATAGAGTGTGAATACCGAAATGAGGAAGTGCATTCTGTGAATACCGAAATGAGTAAGTGCAATCTGTGAATACCAAAATAGTAGTAAGTTTAGGATTGAGTCTTAAGTTCATTCTGTGAATCGGGCCCCCCGTCATCTGAAGAAGAAGAGTCAAAGTCATCATTATTATTATTGTTAGCACTACTCCAAAGTGTGCCACGAGGGGCACCGTTCAATTTTGTACCGCCATGGGCACCATTCAAGGAAGTGTCGCAAGGGACATCAGGGTCAAGTGAGGAGCGATGACCTCCCATCCAAAGTGAGGTGCTAGGACCTCCCGATTCAGAAGAGACGCTAGGGCCTCCAGTAGTGCTCTGGAAAGGTACATCACAGTGCTTAGACTTTTTTGTCCTCTTACCGTTGATGCGGTTGGGGGGGTCCTTGTCATCAGTCGGTCTTTTGGAGGACATTACCCTTTTCAGGGTTACCATCATACAGGATTTGATCTCCTGTTGTACGAATGTCTAAAGTGATTGATTTACTGGCACAGAGGAGCTGGCAGTAGCATCATCAGACTCCATGTCAGACATGGTGATGGCTAGACCCTGAGCAGAAAGGGTTAAAAGGTATTACTATAAATAAATAATTTTAATTAAATGTTAATATAATGCTAGGATTAAAGAAGGGTAATAAAGGGTTTTGTTTATGGGTAGCTTAAGAGTGAAATATCTTTAGAGAAGTTGATCATGGGTAGCTTAAGAGTGAAATACCTTTAGAGAATATTTCTATAGGCATTTATTTCCAATTTAACTTAATCTAACTATTTGGTAAGGTGAAAATCGCTAGATATCCTGTAGTCTCACTTTTTTTAATGGATGTTAATAAAAGGGGCGGGCTGAAAAAGAAGCGCAGTAGGCAGAAGACTATCCGACAGCGGCTGAAAGCGATGTAACTGTCAAAATAACCGCTGTCGGAGTTAGAGAAGTGCACTTGGGGAATGGGCCACGCAACAAGAAGGTTGCTAAGGACCATTCCTCTAACTCGGCATTAGGGAGCAAACGGGGGCTCGAACAACGGAGAAGAGCTCTCCGAGTACCAGAAGAAGAAATGGGGTGAAACGGCACATTGACAGGGGATTTTGGAGCGGAATCAGACCCTGTCGAGGTACGGAAAGTCTCAAGAATAGAAATAGAAGCACGAGCGCGAGGTAGAAGTTAAGTCCGCCCTGTAAAAAAGGAAGGTGTGAAGGAATTGCTGGACAATAGGCAATCAATCTATGGAAGGGGTACGAAGGGGTGACAACCATAAATTGGAAGTCATGGAAGGAGGGGGGTGGGAGGGGAGAACCAGCACCACCATTGAAGAGAGGGCAAGTAGTGCTCAGAGATAAGATAAGCTCAAATTAATCAAACTGAATCCTTATGACTCTAAACAAGGTTAAAAATAGAGAGAGTTAACTGTATCCTTATGACTCTAAACAAGGTTAAAAATAGAGATAGATAAAGGCAATGACTTATCTGCTTGCGAGGCGCTTTTAAAAGAGGCAGACTGTTTCCTGGTTACATCCTTTATCCTGTGTTATGTAGACTCTAGAACTTTAGCCTTTGTGATGTAGTGCGGCTGCTTGTGAGTTGCATTAAAAGAATAATGCATAATGTAGCCTCCGGTCTTGTAATGAAATAGTCGCTGTAGCTATCTATGGGCCATTATAGCAGAGAGCTGTTGCCGCTGAGTGCCCGCACTTTCACCGCATCAAGGAAATCATTGCGATTGATATCTGTGGGTCGTTGCAAACGAGAGCTGTTGCCGCTGAGTGCCCGTCTTGTCATTGCATCGAGGGAATCATCGCTATTGCTTTCTGTGGGCCGTTGCAGCCCAGAGCTGTTGCCCCTGAGTGTCCGCCTTGTCGTTGCATTGAGGGAGTCATCGATATAGCTCTATCTGGGCTGCTGCAGCTGGGAGCTGTTGCCACTGAGTCACTGCATCCTAAGAGTCATCGAGAACAAATGCCGCAGACCGCGGCAGCTGTGAGCAACCTTCCGATGCTCAGCACTCGCCGCTGAGTGCTTGCCCATGTCCATCCCGCCTGAGAGGCATCACCGTCTTACAGGGGTGTGGGCTGCTGCAGCTGAGAGCTGTGGCCGCTAAAAGTCAGCATTTCATCACTTCATCTTCTTCGCGAAGTTGTGCTTTCGTGCCACTCAAATTCAGGTACATTGCATGTAAACGGGTTGCATATACCCCTGCCTTGAACGGAACTTGATTTACACGGTTTTCAATAATTTCCCAGCATTCTAAGAGAATTCCTATTCACGCATATTGTAGATTTTTGGTCATTTTGAGTCTTGTGTTAAGCCTACATAAAGATGATTATTTTTCTTTAAATACTTGTGTGGTGTCCCTTTGTAGTGTCTTCACTGCGTAATTGTGTATGGTCATAAATGCTTCACACACTGCCTATGAGATAGGCCTGTCTGCCCGTGCTATGTTACCACAGGGTTGAGCAGGGTTTATCAAAGGTGTAACTCCCTTTCTCTGACTTAGGAAGAAGGATCCCTATTTGGACATTGGCACCAGCCACTGCCAACTAGAGGTACCCATTTCGAACATTGGTGGACAGCGGTGAGGATCAGGACTTGAATTTATGATCCACATACAATAACTGGTGTACGCTACTAGTGAGTGCAGAATTAAACGCAACCACATATGTTTGTGATTTTGTTCTATTTTTGATCGTAATTGCCAGTTTTTGCTAAAATGGGTAAGCCAACATCCAATGCTTCAGAGGATCTCACCTTTGAGGAAGAGAGGTTAGAAACCTACTCTGCCAAACAGCTAAAGTCTTTTTGCAAGCAATTCACAGTCCCTATTGCAGGTCTTTCTAGGAAGGAGGAGTATCAGAAGGCGCTAAAGGCCTGGTTAGAGGCGAGGGAGTCCCCTGGGAATGGGGGAGACCCTGTGGAGGGGGGAGAAAATGCTGGAGGGCAGCAGGATGATGAAGTGGACTTAGTGGGAGGTAAAGCACTTTCCAGTCCAGGTACTAGTGTGTCTTCAAATGGCCTGTCCCTAGAAGAGCAGGAGGACAGGGAGAGAGATAGGAGGTATACTTTGGAAATGGCCAAATTAGCAGGTCAGAAGGACCCAGAGAGTAAAAAGTTGCATATTGAGAATAACAGGTTGGCATATGAACTTGAGAAAATGAAATTGAAGCATGAGAGAGTATTGAGGAAGCTGGAGATCAAGGCTAAGAGTTTAGCGGTCTCCCCCCCTGGTGGCAGAATCCCTTTAGTACCTACCAAGAGTAAAGTTTACATACCCAATGACGCCTTCAAGGATTGCCATAAGAGTGAGGATATTGGGCAGTGGTTTGCCACCTACAAGATAGCAATGGTGTCCCCCGGGTCCCTGAGAAGAATTGGGGAGCGGGGTTGTCGGAACGCTTTGTGAGTGATGCGAGGGATACCCTGTTGGATCTGCCTGAAGAGAGCAGGATGGTGTATGCCCATATGAAAGAGGCCTTGATGACAAGATATGGTTTAACCCCTGAAATGTACAGGCAGAGGTTGAGAACCTGCAATAAATTAGAGGGTACCACTTGGATTGAATATGTAACATTTTTTGCAGAGCAATGGACCACGGGGTAAAGGGTTACAAAGTAGAAAATTTTGAGCAGCTTTATGATTTGTTTGCATGGGAGCATTTGTCTAGTAATTGTTTTCCAGAGCTACACCAGCACCTTATTTATAGCAAGTTGAATAACCCTAGGAAACTTGATGAGGAGGCGGACTGCTGGGTGAGCACCCGGGTTCGCTAGGGTCCCTTGGGAGACTTCCCCAAAGGTGGTCAGGGTTCCCAGAAGAGAAGTGGGGGGGACAGGGGTAAACCGAGGGTGTTCCAGAGAGGGCCCCAATGTAATTCCCAAGGGAACCAAGAAGTGGTTTCCCAGCCTCCCCCTGGGAAGACATCTGTGCCCCCAAAAGATAGGCCTGTTCAGAGGGGGTCCCTTACTTGTTTTAAGTGTGGTCAATTGGGCCACTGGTATTATGATCCCCAGTGCCCCCAGAGGGATCCCAATGCACCACCCTGTGCACCACCCCGCCAGATTGCCAGTGTAGCCCAGGGTGGGGAGGAGATGGGTGCGCAAGAAGGGTGGGATCCCGTAGAAGTGAACCTTGTCTTGCTGGAGACTTTGAGGTTGTCCCTATGACCACACTGCCTGATAACACTAAAAAATACAGGCAGTGGGTGACCATCAATGGTCATAGGGTGGAGGCTCTTAGAGACACAGGAGCTAGTGTGACTGCTGTCAGCTCCCGGTTGGTGTCCCAAGAGCAGATTCCGGAGTTGGGAGCACACCGCTGACCTCTTCCGCCGTATCGCCCCACTGCATCATGGTCTGTGCAGTTCAAGAATTTTTAGGAACGGTTCAATGTTCATTTTTCAAAGTATTTCACCTCAATCGGTGCAAGTGTGTACTTGTATTTTGATCATCTCTAGACACAAGCCTAGCTCGTGTTTCGGGATTGATTCCCTCATCAGTAGAGATAGTTTCTGGGTTGCAGAACAGGCCGCCAAACACCCGTCACGGGCCTCGTTGCCCCTATGGCGCGCAGGTGCATCTCCAACAAGCTCGTCAGCTATTATGGCTACCAGGAGCCATCAAAAGGGGATTCCGGAGTTGGGAGCACACCACTGACCTCTTCCGCCGTATCGCCCTACTGCATCATGGTCTGTGCAGTTCAAATATTTTTAGGAACGGTTCAAAGTTCAATTTTCAAAGTATTTCACCTCAATCGGTGCAAGTATGTACTTGTATTTTGATCATCTCTAGACACGAGCCTAGCTTGTGTTTCGGGATTGATTCCCTCATCAGTAGAGATAGTTTCTGGGTTGCAGAACAGGCCGCCAAACACCCGTCACGGGCCTCGTTGCCCCTCTGGCACGCAGGTGCATCTCCAACAAGCTCGTCAGCTATTATGGCTACTGGGAGCCATCAAAAGGGGATTCCGGAGTTGGGAGCACACCGCTGACCTCTTCCGCCGTATCGTCTCACTGCATCATGGTCTGTGCAGTTCAAGAATTTTTAGGAACGGTTCAAAGTTCAATTTTCAAATTATTTCACCTGAATCAGTGCAAGTATGTACTTGTATTTTGATCATCTCTAGTCACGAGCCTAGCTCGTGTTTCGGGATTGATTCCCTCATCAGTAGAGATAGCTTCTGGGTTGCAGAACAGGTCGCCAAACACCCGTCATGGGCCTCGTTGCCCCTCTGGCGCGCAGGTGCATCTCCAGCAAGCTCGTCAGCTATTATGGCTACCGGGAGCCATCAAAAGGGGATTCTGGAGTTGGGAGCACACCGCTGACCTTTTCCGCCGTATCGCCCCACTACATCATGGTCTGTGCAGTTCAAGTATTTTTAGGAACGGTTCAAAGTTCAATTTTCAAAGTATTCCACCTCAATCGGTGCAAGTATGTACTTGTATTTTGATCATCTCTAGACACAAGCCTAGCTCGTGTTTCGGGATTGATTCCCTCATCAGTAGAGATAGTTTCTGGGTTGCAGAACAGGTCGCCAAACAGACCTGAGAATACTTTTGGCAGCCTACACAGTAACCCCATACGTATGCCTATTCCCTGCTGATGAAGGGTAACGACCCAGAAACACGTGTCCAGGGATGGCCAGCACAACGGTGAAAACACTCAGGACTTTACAAGAAGCACACACGCTGAATCGAACTGCATTGAATATAATGCCTAGGGGCGAACCCGCTAGTGGGTGGAGCAGTGTGCGACCCCATGGATGACTGTTTATTAAGGCACCCTTGAGCCAGTTGAGGTGACAACCTCGGGATCACGCACCTGTGTGCTGTGGAGAGGTACCAGACCTGAGAATAGTTTTGGCAGCCTACACAGCAACCCCATACGTATGCCTATTCCCTGCTGATGAAGGGTAACGACCCAGAAACACGTGTCCAGGGATGGCCAGCACAATGGTGAACACACTCGGGACTTCACAAGAAGCACACACGCTGAATCGAACTGCATTGAATATAATGCCTAGGGGCGAACCCGCTGGTGGGTGGAGCAGTGTGCGACCCCATGACTGTTTATTAAGGCACCCTTGAGCCGGTTGAGGTGACGACCTCGGGATCACGCACCTGCGTGCCGTGGAGAGGTACCAGACCTGAGAATACTTTTGGCAGCCTACACAGCAACCCCATACGTATGCCTATTCCCTGCTGATGAAGGGTAACAACCCAGAAATACGTGTCCAGGGATGGCCAGCACAACGGTGAACACACTCGGGACTTTACAAGAAGCACACACGCTGAATCGAACTGTATTGAATATAATGCCTAGGGGCGAACCCGCTGGTGGGTGGAGCAGTGTGCGACCCCATGGATGACGGTGTCCCAAGAGCATGTTATCCCTCATGCATTTTGCCCAATAGTGTCTGCAGACAACTCTGAGAGCCAGTGTGAGGTGGCTCAGGTTCCCTTTGAGTGGGGGGTCTCGGGAACTCTTCTAGTAGCTGTGAGGCCTGCCATGCCTGTAGACTGTTGGGCAGTGATTTGGAGTACTCCCCGTGTGCTTCGGTGGAGAGAAGGTCTCATTTAGAAATGTTGGGTCTTTCTGAGTGAGCGTATGAGACCACTCGTTCCATGGCAGCCCAGAAGGATGTTCAGAAGGACCCTGAGCCTGGAAGTATGGCCCAGGCCCCTGCCTTTAAGAGAAGGGGAAATGGGTGCAGGAAACCGACCCCCGTAGTTCCCATGACCCAGGAGGGAGCAGACCTTGAGGGGAGGCCCTGGAGCCTACAGGGGAGCAAGTAGCCGAACTGGGGGACCTGCCTGAGCTGATCCATTGGCAGCAGGAAGGAGGGCCCACCAGGGAGGAATTTCATGAGCAGCAGGGAATGTGCCCTTTTTTTGAGGGACTGCGGCATCAGGCTGCATCCCAGGCAGCAGGTGATCAGTTGGGGTCACATCTAATTTATTGGGAAAATGACCATTGCTGAGCCTGGGTCAGCCCATATGCTGGTGGTACCCCAGGACTTCAGAGCCTTCCTACTGGGGTTGGCTCATGATGTGCCATTGGCAGGGCATCTGGGTCAGAGCAAGACCTTTGAGAGGCTTGCCAACCACTTTTATTGACCTCAGATGCGCAGGAGCTCAGATGCTCACTGCAGGACATATGAAACTTGCCAGGCAAGTGGGAAGAGTGGGGGTAAGAACAAAGCCCTGCTTCAGCCCTTTCCAGTTGTCAGTATCCCATTCATGCGAGTGGGCATTGGCATTGTGGGGCCTCTGGACCCCAGGACAGCCATGGACAACAGGTTCATCCTGGTCTTGGTGGACCATGCCACCCGGTACCCTGAAGCCATCCCACTCAGGACAGTGATGGCCCCCGTAGTGGGACATGCACTGATGGGAATTTTCTCCCGTGTGGGATTCCCCAGAGAGGTGGTGTCTGATCAGGATACTAACTTAATTTCCAAATATATGAAGTCTCTGTGGGAGGAGTGGGAGGTAACTTATAAGTTTACTAGTCCTTATCACCCCCAAGGTAATGGGTTGGTTGAGAGATTCAACCGGACCCTCAAAGGCATGATTATGGGCCTAGAAAGGTCCATGAGGCATAAGTGGGACGTCCTCTTGCCATGCCTGTTGTTTGCTTACCGTGAGGTGCCACAGAAGTCCCTAGGGTTCAGCCCCTTCAAACTGCTCTATGGTCACCCAGTAAGAGGGCCTCTGAGTCTGGTCAAGGAAGGCTGGAAGCAATCTCCCAGGAAACCTCCCCAGGAAGTATTTAGTTACATGCTGGCCTTCAGGAACCAGATCCGGTTTTTCAGAAATCTTGATGAGGCAATTATGGAAGCCAGCCAGGAAGAGATGAAACAATCAGAATGCCACTCTGATCGAGTTTCAGCCTGGCCAAAAGGTTTGGGTCATGGCCCAAGTGGAGCCCTGTGCACTCCAAGATAAGTGGACCAGACCATTTAAGGTGGTGGAGCGCCAGAGTCTCCTGTTACCTACTTGGTGGACTTTTGGTCTCCCCGGAACCCCTTGCGGGTCCTGAATGTTAACCGCCTGAAGCCCCACTTTGAGATGTCCGAAGTGGGCATGCTCCTGGCCACAGATGCTGAGATGGAGGAGGAGAGTGAGCCTCCTCCCAACCTCCTGTGTGCAAAGGAGCAAGATTGGAGGATGTGGTCCTCTCCACCACACTTGCCCCTGAGCAGCAGAATGATTGTCGCCAGCTGTTGGGGCAATTTTCTGATTTGTTTTCCCTGGTGCCTAGTGTCACTGATTGGTGTGACCATGAAGTAGACACTGGGGACAGTCCTCCTTTTAAGCACATGGCTTACTGAGTGACTGACCGGGTCAGATCTTACATTAAGGAGGAGGTCTTCAAAATGTTTGCTCTGGGGGTGATTGAGTCCTCAAGCAGCCCTTGATACAGCCCAGTGGTCTTGGTGCCAAAAGCTACCGCTCCGGGTGCCACCCCAGAACTTTGGTTGTGCGTAGATTACTGAGGGCTCAATTCAGTCACAAAGACTAATGCGCACCCCATCCCCAGAGCTGATGAGCTCATGGATTGGTTAGGGACTACACAGTACCTCAGCACGTTTGATTTGACGTCTGGTTATTGGCAGATCGCCTTGACTGATGGGGCCAAGGAGAGGTCAGCATTCTCCACACTAGATGGGCACTACCAGTTCCGGGTGATGCCCTTTGGGATGAAAAATGCCCCTTTCAACTTTCAGAGGTTGGTCAACAGGGTGTTGGTTGGGCTGGAAGATTTCAGTGCCGCCTACCTGGATGACATTGCAGTGTTTAGCTCCTCTGCAGGAGGACTATTTGCGCCACCTCTGGGAAGTATTGATGGGGCTGCGGAGGGCAGGCCTCACAATCAAGGCAAGTAAGTGCCAGATTGGGCAGGGTTCTGTGTTGAACTTTGAACACCAAGTTGGGAGCGGCCAGGTGGCGCCCCTACAGCCCAATATTAAAATCATCCTTGCTTGGGAATCCCCAAAGACCCAGACACAGGTGAGGTCCTTTTTAGGACTCACAGGTTATTACAGGAGGTTTGTCAAGGGGTATGGCAACATTGTTGCACCCTTGACTAAGCTGACTTCAAAGAAGCAGCCAAAGTTTGTAAACTGGAGTGACACCTGTCAGAAAGCTTTTGACGCCCTGAAGACTGCCATGTGCACAGCACCTGTACTTCAGGCGCCCAACTTCGTAAAATAATTTGTTGTCCAGACAGAAGCTTAAGAGCATGTTGTGGGGTCTGTTCTGTCACAGATCAATGAAGAGGGCTTAGACTAACTTGTAGCCTTTCTTAGTAGGAAGTAACTTCCTCGGGAACAGAGGTGGAGTGCAATTGAGCATGAGGCATTTGCTGTGGTCTGGGCACTAAAGAAGCTGAGACCATACCTGTTTGGGACTCACTTCCGGGTTCAGACAGACCATATGACCCTCAGATGTTTGATGCAGATGAGGGGTGAGAATTCAAAGCTGTTGAGGTGGTCCATTTCACTACAGGGTATGGACTTTACAGTGGAACACCGTCCTGGTACAGAACACGCCAATGCTGATGGTCTGTCCAAATTTTTCCGCCTTAATGATGAGAACTCCCAAGGGGGTGGGTAGTTCTCCCCACATTTCAGCTGGAGGGTACACGTGCTATACCTGGCACCATTGGTGTGGGTCTCCCTTCCATTTTTCGCTTTTGTCTCCTCTGTTTTTGCTGGTGTTAGAGTCTCTGGGCGCTGTGCCACTGCCATTCAGTGCCACAGCGCAAATGCTCCCTATTGTAAAATTGACTATATGAATTGGTATTCCCATAATTGGCTCATTTGATTTACCTGTTAGTCCCTAGTATAGTGCACCGTGTGTGCCCAGGGCTGGTAAACCGAATACTGCTGGTGGGCCTGCAGAGCTGATTGCGCCACCCACAGAAGCAGCTTGTAAAGTGTGTCCCAGACCTGCCATTGCAGAGTCTGTGTGTAGTCCAGAACTGCCATGTTGACTGTGAAGTAAACCCACCTCCCAGTCCCTAAACCTACCCTTGGCATCATGTAAGTCAACCTTATGGCAGGGTGCATTGTATGTGAAAGGGAGGACATGCCTTGGTCTGTGTAGCATGTCCTGATAGTGAATTACTCTCCATTTCATTTTTCACTATTGCAAGGCTACCTGTTCCCTTTGACCTGGATGGGCAGTTTGATTATTACATTCTGTAATCCTAATTGACCTAGGGAACATGATAGGAAAGTCTAATTTAGTATGCCTGAGCTCAGAATATTAACGTACATATGTTAGCAAAGATTATTTGTATATTCTGTGTTTGAAAATACCACTTTTAGAAAGTAGGTATTTTCTTGCCTAAGCCTTCCAGTGTGCTCTGCTGTTATGTGTATTGGCTATCTGGTTTTGGAGAGACAGGGCAGGCTGAGTCAGACCTGGGTTGTATGGAGGGATCTGCTTTTGAAGTATAGGAAGGGGTAGCTCCTTGACCTGAATAGGGCTGTGCCTGGCAAGGTGAATGCTGGCTCCACCTCCTACTGTGCATCTGATGACAGACCCCCTCTTTCTGAAAGGAAGGCTGCAGCCTTGTAAACAGGACTGCACAGAACTGGTTCTGTCTGGGTTCGTTCAGTGACTTGTGACTTCTGAGAGCAAAGACTTTTGGGGTATAAATATCTGTGCTGAAACCCCTACATTTTGTATTACTTCTGGATGTCAAGAGAAACATCTGTCCGTGTAACCAAGGAAGCTAAAGGTCTGAAAGGGGTTCCCACTGGACTTTAGAAGAGGGAAAGGACGTTGCACTTTCATCAACCCTGCTGAAGCAATAACCCAAGGGCTTGACTTGAGCTTGCCTCCTGCTGAAGCCTCAGGGATATCAGACTTCACCCACCAGCCTTTTGAGTTCCTGTGAGGGGGATTCCAACTGCAGATGAGGCTCCTGTTGAGAATTCCAGGGGCCTCTGATTTACTGCTGGGATGTGGGCTGAGAATCATCACTATCGCTATCTGTGGGATGCTGCAGCCGAGAGCTGTTGTCGATGAGTGCCCACACTCTCATTGCATCAAGGAAATCATCACTATCACTATCTGTGGGCCGCTGCAGCCGAGAGCTGTTGCCGCTGAGTACCCGCACTTTCACTGCATCAAGGAAGTCATTGCGATTGCTATCTGGGGGCCGCTGCAGCTGAGAGCTGTTGCCGCTGAATGCCTATATATACCACCAAACACCTCGGGTCTAAACAAAGAAATAGGAGAATGGAAAAAGGACAAAGGTAAATGTACGTCAAGGGTTAAGACAACAACCTCCTCTTTTGGAGAAGAGAACCTCTTGTGCCAAAACCCATCATTCACAAATTGTGATATCTCATCATTTGGGTCTGGCCTCCTCTCGCCAGGGACCTCAGTCTATGAGATATAACCACTTTACTATTTTATAGAGTTCCCTTAGCCAGTTTTAAACACACCCTTTTATATCATTCAGCGCTGCCTTTTATATTTCATTTGAGTAAATAATCCTCTTCACACAATATGTAGTTGTGCCTTTGGGTTTCATGGAGTCATCAGCCATCCTCTAGCTCTTTTATCAGCTAAGGGTACCCCAGTCAATCTCATAGACTGAGGTCCCTGGCGAGGAGTGGCCAGACCCAAATGATGAGATATCACAATTTGTGAATGATGGGTTTTGGCACAAGAGGTTCTCTTCTCCAAAAGAGGAGGTTGTTGTCTTAACCCTTGACGTACATTTACCTTTGTCCTTTTTCCATTCTCCTATTTGTTTGTTTAGACCCGAGGTGTTTGGTGGTATATATATGTTCTCTAGGGGAATACACCTTGCAGGTCTTTAAAATTTCCCTTAGACCTTCCTTAATGTTTTGTTTAGCCGTTGAATGCCTACCTTGTCATCACATCGAGGGAATCCTCACTATCGCTATCTGTGGGCTCCTGCAGCGGTGAGCTGTTGCCGCTAAGTGCCCACCTTGTCATCGCATCGAGGGAATCATCGCTATTGCTGTCTGTGGGCCGCTGCAGCCGAGAGCTGTTGCCACTGAGTGCCCGCCTTGTCATTGCATCGAGGGAATCATCGCTATCGCTTTCTCTGGGCCGCTGCAGCCGGGAGCAATCTTCCAATGCTCTGTGCTGCGCCACTGAGTGCCTGCCCTGTCCATCCCGCCTGCGAGGCTCCACCATCGCACAGGGGTGTCGGCCACTGCAGCTGAGAGCTGTGGCCGCTGAGAGTCCACATTTCATCACTTCAGTTTCCTTGTGAAGTTGTGCTTCGGTGCTTCTCGAATTTAGGTACATTGCGCGTAAACGCGTTGCAGAGAGCCCTGCCTTGAGCGGAACTCGATTTACACACTTTTCAATCATTTTCCAGCATTCTAAGAGAATTCCTAATCACGCATATTGCAGATTTTTGGTCATTTTGAGTCTTGTGTGAAGCCTACATAAAGATGTTTATTTTTCTATAACTAATTCTGTGGTGTCCCTTTGTATTGTCTTCACTGCGTTATTGTGTATGGTTCACACACTGCCTCTGAGTTAGGCCTGTCTGCTCATGCTACGTTACCACAGGGCTAAGCAGGGGTTATGAAAGGGTGTGGCCCCCTTAATCTGACTTAGGGAGAAGGATCCCTATTTGGACATTGGCGCCAGCCACTGCGAACTAGAGATTCTCATTTCTAACAAAACCTTTTCTTTATTATTGGCGAGCTTATTTTCCCTCAATCTAAGTTTGTGCAGATCCCTTTCGACTGAAGTAAGAACCCGGCGCCATTTGCTCTCCTGGTGTCGGCATACCTGTCTAAGCTTTCTCAGCCTTTCAGAAAACCAGGGTGCTGAAGGGCATTTTCTGGCCACATAGTGCTCCTTAAGGGTCATGAGAGTCCAAGGCCGCTGAAAGCCAGTAGGAAAAAGCATTGTAGCTTGAGTTAACATCCAAGTAAGGGGGCAGCAATAATTGCTAAGTTTATTAAGAAGGTCCTCCTTATTTATGCGGCTACAGTTTCTCTTCATCTTTACCCGATTCTTAACATTAGGATCTAAGTGAGATACTGCAATTTGCAGAAGAAATGGCATGGCGTAATAATCAGACCAGGAAAGTGGGATAGTATTATTCACCTCTATCCTAGGATCATTAGAGAAGAACCCATCCAAAATGTGTCCATATATGAGTGGGGCTCCTCACCAGCCGAGGTAGACCACAAGAATCCACAGTTTACAAGGAAACCTGTGTTTCAAAAGTTTTCTCCAAATGAAAGTGAAAATCACCCAGGAGAGTGATATTATGTCTTGCCGGATAGGGCTATATTCGATTACTGAAATCCTGATTGAACATTGTTCTGGATCCAGGAGGCCCGTAGGTGACTACTTCAACAACATTTTCGGTGGGGAGGACCTTCAAAGAGAAATATAGGGCCTGAAATTGATCTAAGGGAGAGGTGAGGGCCTCAGTGAAGCACATATAGAGTACCCTTACCCCCCTATCCTCCCTTCCATATCAAGTCTGGACATGGGATACCCGGAGGGATGGCCTCCACCAGATCTGGCCCTGAGCAATCTCTGGCCCAGGTTTTGGTGGTAAATACCCAATCGGGCTTGCGAAGGGTCACAAAATCACTGAATTCTGCCCTGTGTTTAATCAAGGATCTGGCGTTCACAAGATATCCCATGAAGGAATGATTCAAAGACAAAAGATGGGGCTGAGGAGTTTCCTCATGGGATTTCTTAGCTGGTCCCAGCGGAATAACTGCCTTGAAGTTCGCACACTTCTACACCCGACAACCAGCCAGAGGCTCATGGTTCGTAGACTTTCAGTGCGACCCCTTCTGTGCTTGAAGCTCCAGAAGCTGTTCTCTGGAATAAACAAGGGGCTTACCGGAGTCTGAATTAAATTGGCCATAGTCCCTGGCACAAGGGGCAAACTTGTCGTTAACAAGTGCAGATGGGCTTGCAGTTGGTGTGCCTTTGGTGTGCCGTCGGCACGCCCTTTGCGTGCGTGTGCTACGCGCATCCGACCCAGCATGCAGTTAAATAAGCTGGGCTGGGAACAACTAGATCGCAGGTTGTTTAGCTGCGGCAGGAAGTGGGAGGGGAGGAGCAAGAGTGAAATACTCACTTCCCTCCACACAATCAGCAAACCATGGTGGACCGAGGAAGGAGCAAGAGACCCTTACAAACCCCCAAAGCTAGAAGATAAAAGCCCCAAACGGAAGAGTGCTCAGATAAAATTCTGCGATAGCAAAGAAAGTAAGCAATACAAAAATATTCCCCCGTATTAAAATCACACACAGTAATTCTTTCCTTTTAAAAAGTTACAGGCAATTTAAAAAACATGACCAGCATGATCAACTATCCGTGCATACTTGGCCTGGGGGGACACTCAGCCAGAGGAACTGCCGTGGGACTCAGATGCAGCTTCTTGGAGATCCCTGCGTGCTGACCTGCCTGGCTGCGCCCTGCTGGGGTGTCCCCAGCCCCAAGGACTTTTAATCCCCGCCAGCTGGATTCCTTGCCCAGCCTTTGCCCTGGAACTTTGGCAACAAGAGGAGAGGACTGTTCCTGTGGCCTGGCACACCTTTGGCGCCCAACTTGCCTTGTGAGCCAATTGGCTCTTGGCGCCTCGTGAGCGCTATCTTTGGATAGCTAAGGAGGAGAGGGCATTCGTGCTCTGCAGCTCTGGGCTGCTGCGTTTGTATCAAGGGAATCCCGATGTGGGGATTCCCCCTTGTTTCGGGTGCCACCCGCACTAATGTTTATTTGAGGGCAGGTGCCCACCCCGCCTCTGCGTGCTCTTTTCTATGCAGGAGCCTACCCCGCATTACCGCTTTTAGTTTTATTGACAGCAGGAGCCCACCCTGCATCTCGAGTGAAGAACAGGTGCCCACCCCGCATGAGTATTTTATTTCTTCGGGAGAATCCCACCCCACACTTTTCACCGCTGAGAAGAAGCTTCCACTTCTGGGAGCAACCCGGAAGCCAGGCGGCCATGCCTGGTTGTAGGTGGGGCCGACCAAAGCCAGGCCAGATGTCCCAGAAGGAAAGCGGGGCTCCTGTATGATGGAGAGAGCCCAATGGAGTCTGGAAGTCTGGACACTCCTGCACAGGGCTCCCGTCAGCCGGGGAGAGCCCTGCGGTGTAGGTGGGGGAGAACCGAGAGAGGGACCAGCCGCTGCTCATTTTCAGTGGTGGTCCCAAGCAGTGAATGGAGACAGAGCAACCCGGTGAGTGGAGCTGCAAGACGGGTTTAGTGGGTGCCAATTGAGGGCATTTGAAGGAGTCCCCAGTAGGTGGGGCTTCCCCTTGGCATATTGATGGTGCCTCCACCCCTGCCAGAGGGGGCACCAGAAGAGCCATGTTGGGGCTCCCCGAGGCACATTGTCAGTGCCTGGAGCCACGTGGAAGCTCCCTGTGGCCCTGAGGTGCCTGTGCTCATGGGGCCTGTTTGATTTGGCCTCACAGCCACACCACCATTGCGGGCAGCTGCACCAAGGGGGCACTTTTGTTGTTAAGATTCCCGGATTGGGTTCAGTCGGCACAGTGGTGCCAGGCCTTTTCTCACAGCTGCATCACAATTGCGCGCAGCTGCAATGTTGGGAGCCATTGGTATTGATAGAGTCCCCATGGGGCTCTCAGAGCACAGTGAATGGCAATTCCTGTTTGTGCTGATTCCAGCTGCCCTGTGAGAGTGCAGGTAGCTGCAAAATGGGGGCCATTTGCTTTGAAGAGTCCCAGTGGGGACCCCTGAGGCACTAGTAGTGCCAGTGCCAGTTCTTTTTTGCGGTTAAGTGAGGAGCCCAGCTGCCCTGCGAGAGTGCAGGCAGCTGCCATGTTTGGAGAGTGATTTCTTTGTGATAAGATAGGGTTGTGTTGCACCCCACACCCAATTGTGCACTTTGCTTGCTGCATTGGCAGCCAGAGGGCTAATTGGATAGCCCTGGAGTAAGCCCTGACATTTGGCACAGAGGGCATTTGAGCCCCTAGAGAAAGCCAGTTGGCCTGGGGGTCAGTTGAAGGTTGGTAGGGCGCAAGACCCTAAGGCTTTTTATGTGGTGCCTATGACAAAAGTGATTTTTGCTTATGAGGATATTGCATAATGTGTTTGTGTTGGTGAGGCCTATTGCGTAATGTGTTCATGCTAATGAGGTGAGCCTATTGGGTTTATGCCTAATGTGATAATGCTGAGGTCATTATTCCAGTAGTTACTGTTTGTGTTTTATATTTATTACCCTTTCTGATGGTTCTGACAGTGGCCCGATTGGCCCTGTCCTGTATATAATCCACTGTGAATATTGCCTAGTGGCAGTTGGCACAGTGTAAATGTGTGATTATGTTTCTAATGTGTTTATGATAATACAAATGCTATTTATTTCTTATAACCTTGTGTGGAGTTCCTTTTGTGGTGTGCCTAGTGTGTTGCTGCTGTGTGTGTGTTGCGCAAATGCTTTACACATTGCCTGACTGCTTGTGCCAAACTACCAAAGGGGTGAGCAGGGGTTATCTTCAGCGTGTAACTGCCTTGCCCTGACTAGAGTGGTGGTTTCTGCCTGGCTTTGGCACAAGCCTTAGCCAACCATAAATCCCATTTCTAACATGGAGGAATTGACCGGATGTCCCTCATATACATCAGGATATCATCTGCGTACAGTGAGATTATGTGTACTCCATCTCTGAGGGGAATACAACCAGCCACTCTAGTATTTCAATTTTCAATTTTAAAGCTTTATTCGATTTTCACCTATTAAAAATCATAAAAGCAATTCATACAAAAAATATATCTTTACAAATACACATAATAAATAATTAAAAAAGTATTAATCAATTGGGTGAATAATCGAATGATCATTAATTCATAATGAGTTCCGTTGTTTCAAAACACTTTTTAAAAACATCGTCATAATCCTAATGCACAAAGGGTTTCCTAGTTGTTGCAGATTCAAATAAGCTGGCCTACATTGCCGCCATGCCCCACCTCTCAAGTATTGTTTCAACCATCTAGCACGCTCTTTCTTATACAATTTACATAATAGTACTAGGTGGAAGGTGGACTGGGTGGATGCATTGTCACATGGGCAGGGAGTCAGAGTTCCATTCCAGTCATTTTTAGCCGGGTATGTAACTAAGTGGTGAAAAATGTTAAACCTGAATCTGGTCAGGACAAAGCGTTCAAACCCCACAGTCACAATGGTTAAGTATGGTTGTATTTTATAAGTAGTCAGCAACGGCTGGTGTTCGAGCACAGATCTTTTGCTGACTTCACTCCCAAGCCTTAAGATGTTGAAATGCTCCATACATAGTTTTTTTTAAGGCTTTCTTTGGTATTTTCCCAATTAGTTCAGGTTTGTAGTACCATTCTGGCCTTTCAATGTCCATAAAAACATTCCTCACATACTCAAGCCATTTGATACTTTTTACATTGTCAAGGGCCATGACGTTGTTAATTACTTCTCGATTTAGGCCCAATTCCGGCGTCACCCAAATTCTCCTCCAAAGCAGAATTGGCTGGATTTTAATCAGGTCTGTCAAATATTCCATTCCTAGTTCCATATGACAGTTGTAGACTGACATACTTTTCGGAAGGGACAGAAGGTATCGAAAAAAGTTGTTTTCTATGATTCGGAGCGTTGAAACATCCTGATATCCCCATAGCCACTCTAGTAAGAATGGCTACTGCCAAGGGTTCTATGGCTAAGGAGAAGAGGAGTGGGGATAACAGGCAAACCTGCCTGGTTCCCCGTCCCACTGCAATTGGCTCAAAGGTATATGGCCTGTCTTTACTTGGAGAGTTGGCTTCTTATAAAGCAATTTAACCATGCCAATGAACGTTGCTCCAAGGCCATAGCTGGCCAAAGCGGCAAACAGGAACTCCCATTCTAAGGAGTCAAAGGCTTTCTCTAGGTCCGAAATGAAGCATTCTAAGTGTGGCCAATGACATGTTGAATATGTGGCAATTCTGAAGAAGTGCCTCAGGTTCAGCGACACACTGTGAGAGGGTACTAACCTGTTTTGACCCATGTGGACTTGGGCAGGGATTATAGGCAATAGTCAGTTCACAAAGATTCTTGCTAGTACCCTGTTGTCCACATTCAGTATGGCCAGTGGCCTATAGGAGCCTGAGGATATGTAGAGTGCAGCATAGTGCCTCGTCATTGCTATGTGTATTTTATGTTGCATGTATAACTTGCCTCCCATTTCATTTGTAGGGCGTGCATGGGCTGGTTGGCCTGTTACTAGAATAGTAGCCATGCAAACAATCAGCCTGTTCTATCAGATGTTGCATGTGTAAGTGTAGAGTGTGCCAAGAAGTTGTAGCACCAAAGCCTTCCCGTAATGCTACATGTTCGCTACGCAATTCGTCTAGGTGTCTTGTGTCCCCCCGGTGTGTAGCAGCATCATTTTTGTGCTGAAGTAGCCTGTGCTCTATATTGCTAAGTGCATCATTCAGTTGTTTGCGAATATTCCATGTGAGTCCGAGACAGTGCCCTCTGATAGTCACTTTGAAGGCATCCCATTCTAGCAGTGTGGAGCCGGTAGAGTTGATGTTTATCTCAAAGTACTCCACAGTCGTGACCCCCAGAGATTCCCAAAATGCCTGATCTTCCAATGCCATCAGATGGAGACGCCAGGTGTGATTTGGTGGTGGGCCTTCCTCCCATTTGAGCTGTAAGAGTTGTGGATTGTGATCGGAGTGTGTGCGTCTGAGGTATTCAATCTCTCTGGCTAAGGGGAGTAGAGAGGGAGACCCACATTGCAATCCAATTGTACGTGGAGGCTGTCCACTGGGAATTACAAGGAATATATATGTGCATTTGGTTTGCGAGTGGGCCATACGTCGACCAGCGACCAATGAGTGAGCCATGTTGCCAATGCCTGTGCATTTGATGCAGCAGAAGTTTGTGCCAGGAGTGGGAATGATCGGTCCAGCATCACATCAAGCACTGAATTGAAGTCGCTGCCTATTAGCCAGGGGATACCACTCCAATGGGAAAGAACCTTGGACAACTTGTGGAGGAACACAGTTTGCTACACATTAGGGGCATGGATAGAGTTGATGAGAAGACTTTGGCAATTTAGTCTACCCTTCGTTAACATGTATCTGCCATCTGCATCGGCATCTGCCTCCTCTACTAAATAAGGTACACCTACCTTCACCCAAACCAAGTCCCTCTAGCTTGGTGGGAGTAGTTAGTGCTAAAGGCTTGCCCATGCCAGCGCCAATGGAGGTTGTCCACTTCCAATTCTGCAGGAGACCTATGTTAGTGGATCTATGCTGCAAATAGGAATATATGGAGTATCTACGCACTGGTGTGAGTATACCCCTTGCATTCCATGTGATGATATTTGCATGTGGTATGTTAGGAGATTGTGATCGTCAGGTGGTATGTGTATACAGTAGGAGATTGGGCGGTCAGGTGGTTCTCCATGGGGTTTCAAACTAAAAACAGGGTTTAAAAACGTAATTTGTGTAATTTAATGAGAGAGAACTCGCAACTTGAGTTTGCCCAAACGATATTGTCTAACCATGGTAACTACTTTGCGTATCAGTGTCTTGTTGTGGGGGTAGCGCACTGCGTATTATAGTTGATGGTCTACCACGCTGTTACCCTATTTAAGTACCAAGTGTGTCCCATAGTGTCAAATAAACGTGTTCATCATCAGACAGGGAAGAGCGCCGCATCCAGGTCCTTCGTTGTTGTGGCCCACCTACTAGAATGACCCATTGTTCCCCAATCATGCATTGTGAAGAGGGCCCGGTTGTTGATCACCCCCCTGCCAAACATATAGAAAATACGTTATAGCTCAGGTTGCTAACATCTTACATTTTACATTCCCTTACATTATATCATCATGATAGCCAGCGGGTGTGGTGTGTCCAGGTCCTTGGACCAAGTGTGGGTGGGTCCTCTTTGATCAGTGACTTGGCGGACTCCACCTCCTGCTTGGAACACTGTATTGTGGCTCAAAGTGCTGCCGCCACCTGAAGGGCGTCTTGTCTTTCCTTCAAGATCGGGAGCTTCCAATGGCAGGTGCCGTGTTCTGATCCTCCACCTCGGCCCCTGCACTTGCGTGTTTGGTCTTGTGTTGTTCCTATGTTTTCAACAGCTGCTAAGACCAAATCTAATTTAGTAGCCAACGTTGAGTGAGGGGGCTCCAGGGCTCTGTCATTGTCTACCTGTGACACGTTGCTCACCTCTGGTGTGCCACTGCATGTTGTGAATTGTTGGATCGTAGACAACCCATGACCAGTTTTTGAGCTGAAGGCATGTGGGAGCTGATGCAGGCACTATTCTAGAAAGCGCCTACAGTGCTGTCGACAACCAGGTAATGTATGAGATAGGCCCCAAAAAGCAACTATTATCCGCCTAGATCCTGTGGAGGGCTAGCGAATGTTTAAAAGTCTGTTATAGGTCACTCTGTCGTCTTGAGTGAGCTGTCAGTGAGGCCCGACTGATACCGGGGGTGAGGAGCTCCATGAGTGGGTGAAAACCAGTCTGGCCTCCTAGTTTATTATACTTAAAGCACGCTGTGGGTTGTGTCACTTCAGCACCGTTCTGTCATGGATGCAGTAGGTGACAATGACTAGTCACTTTTGGAGGCTGGAGGATGAGCGCCGTCCTATTAAGCTGCTGCGGGGGTGAAGAGAGAGGGCTCCGTTCAGCACCTGATCTGGTATGGGCACAGGAGTGAGGGGTGGCCTATGCCAGACATGACCCTCGGGCCTGCCCTCAGTTCAACAAAGGCCCGTAGCTAAATATGTAGGTTTAAGTGTGCCTCAGTCAGCTGGATAAGCCTTGCTGTGCAGGCAGCTGTTAACTAGGGTTTTGATCAATTTAAGAGGGGTCCTCACAGCCCATAATGCATAAGGCCTTTCTGATACTTCAGCGGCGTATGTGGTTCTGGGGGCAGGGGCCTAGGCCCAAACCGACCTCTGGCCCTGCCCGCTGCCCTCAAATACCAACCAGGCTCCTCACATTGGGGGATTCACCTCCAGGTGGTAGGAGTGCCTTCAGGCTATTGTAGACAGACACTGCTCCTTTTCACAGGCTGCCACAACTTCCAGCAGACCACTGTTACTGCCTGCATCAGAGGGCGGGAGGCAGCTCGCACATCAGGCCCCCGCTGCACTCTGTGAGTCCGCTTTGACTGCATGTGTCAGTCTGTTTATACGGCGGTGAGCCGCCGTAGCACACACAACCACCTTGATGGTCCCAGGGTTTGCCACGGGCATCTCCTCTTACCTGGCTACAGACTCCAGCGCAGCCGCCTCTCCCCAGTGTCCACTCCGTGCCAAGCGCACAATCCTCTGTCAGGGCATTGCAGCCACCACTCACTGACACTGCAGTTAGTCCGCAGGTGCTCCAATTGCCCCTATGTGAATTGTGAAGCAGGAAACTGCCAGGGCCAAAGAGTGGCTCCACAGCCACTGCAGGCCTCCGGTATCTGGCACGGTCTGGAGCTTCGTTGCCGGTAATGCAGCTTTGGGCAGAAATGCCAGTGAAACTCACCAAGGTTTTCGGAGTGGTGGGCCTCAGGGGGATCCCACCCCTGCTTATGGTCAAATAGTGGCTGAATGTAGGGGATTAATCAGGATAACAAGTGGAAAGACATGGAGCAATATTAACTCGAATCTGCCATCTTGGCTGGCAAGCCACGCCCCCATTTATACACTTACCTTCATGACTATCAAAATTTAATTTATGTGGAGTTGCACAATCTATAATTACCTATGTATACTTACCTTCATGATATTCAAGTTTAGATTTATGTATGTGGAGTTAAGAATAGTAAATCTATATTTAACTATGGATACTTACCTTCATGATATTTTAGTAGTTGATAATATGGCAGCAATATTTTGAAGGACTACTTCTATGTTAAGTTAAAAATAGTAAATTTATATGTATCTACATATACTAGTATTCATGATATTCTGGTATACAATAAAATGGCGGACATTTTTGTAAGATGACTTTTTTTACTCCATACTGAATACCTCCTTATTAGATCAACCTAGAGACCGTGTTGTTTGACAGAACGATGACCATCAAAATACAGTGGACCAATGTCAGCCCTATCTGCCATTGCTAGATGTCAGTGTCATTGATATTTTGAGCAGCTGACATTCATAAGCCATTTATCTTTGTAACTATTTACAATGACATTTAGATTATTTCCTCCTTAACAAACCTATTGCTTTTTCAAAAGTAGAGGTGTAGTTGCATGAGTGGCAAAGACGTCACTGCTGTGTGCATACCAAACCTCTTTGGGTGTGATGTGCAATGAGTGCCACACAATTACAGCATTTGTCTCTGTACTTCGGGGCAGATATATGTTAACTGGCGCATCCCCAGGGATGCACCAGTTAACATGTGCCACAGTGCGCCACAGCTCCGCCAGCCATGGTGCGCCGCATTTATAATGCGGCGCACCATGGTGCAAAAACGGCACAGATGCGTGACGCATCTGTGCCGGAAATGTGGCGCATTGTTGGAGTTGCGTCGCAAGCGCGACGCAGCTCCAGCAAGGCTCGGGGGTGCCCCATTTTAACAATGCTGCGTCAAGACCTACGCCTGCTTCAAGCAGGCGCAGGCTTTTGACGCAGCATTGGCTTAAAAGTGACTGAGTGAAATCTCATAGATTTATTTGAAAAATGTCAAATTCAATTTTCTCAAAAACTACTGGAGGGATTTTCACCAAACATAGCAAAGGCACATCTGCATACCAGGCCCTACCATTTTGCCAAGTTTGGTGTAATTCCATTCAGCCGTTCGGGCTGTAGCCGTGTCTAACGGTCCCTATGGAAATTAACATGGGGAAAACACGTTTTGGGACCCCCTTTCGGCCTCCACTTGACGAATCCCCCCGAAACTTTCAGGGAAGGAGCGGAGCGGAGCTGGCCATAATTCTGGAAAATTACACACAGATTCCTCAATTAGCGCCAAAGTTATTCCCAATAAAATGTTGAGCGCATATAGATATATAATTTGCTCAAATCAATTTTCTCAACAACTACTGGAGGGATTTTCACCAAATATAGAAAAGGCACTACTGCATACCTGTCCCTACCATTTTGCCAAGTTTGGTGTAATTCCGTTCAGCCGTTCGGGCTGTAGCCGTGTCTAAAAGTCCCATAGAAAATGCCATTTGAAACATTTCAAATTCAATTTTCTCAAGAACTACTGGAGGGATTTACACCAAACATACAAAAGGCACTGCTGCATACCAGTCCCTACCATTTTGCCAAATCTGGTGTAATTCCGTTCAGCCGTTCGAGCTGTAGCCTTGTCAGAATGTCCCTATGGAAATTAACATGGGGAAAACATGTTTTGGGACCCCCCTTTTTTTTCAGCCCCCGCTTGACGAATCCCCGCGAAACTTTCAGGGAAGGAGCGGAGCGCAGCGAGGCAAATTTATGGAAAAATACAGGCAGATCCCTCAATTGGCACCAAAGATATTTCCAATAGAATGTTCGGAATTTCCTATGGTAACTAGGTCCTAACTATATATACCTACTGGCGACCGCCAGTAGGTAATATATATATATATATATATTTATATATATATAGACTCCAAAATACATTGCAGGCACCATTCAGAGAAAATGGACACTTCGATGCGCTGTGAGTTGCTGGTAAATAAATTCTTTATTTATATTAAATTAGTCCATGCAAATTGGTCATGGCGCGTTTCGGCGATCCCCGTCGCCTTGATCACAATAACGCCAATCAAGTGATTTTAAAACTATTTAAACCCTCCCAGATAATCATGTGATATGCTGTCACCTGACTAGTAATGAACATAGTAAACATACTTTCAATGTTAAAACATAGTTCAAAGCGGGGCACTGGCAACAAAAATGCAAATGTAACATTGTACAAAGCGAAAGTGCAAAATAAAAGTTCAAACACTGAGACCAGGTAACCTGAAACATAAATGCCTGGAATGAATCAATGTGAAGCCACAAAATTACAGTACAAATACTTTAATTTATTGACAAAGGCACTAACGCTAAAATGACCATCCACTACAATTAACATGTCTACCGCAGATGTATAGAAAATTCATTTGTAAGCATTAGTTGCCCTACCTGTAGCTAACAGCTAGAAAGTGAATTAAGTGCTTTATGCAAAAAAAAATCTATCAAAAACACATCTGGGAAAGAAACTAATGTAAACATAAATATACATGGATAGAAAGCAGTTTCTATTCAGATATGTACATCTCATTATTGAATGCTTCTTAATGCATAAATGTACAAATCGTCAGTCATAATTGTAAACTGTTGTGAATTCTTTCCCTGGGAGTACCCCAGGTCAAAAACCTCAGGAGATCCCTCTTGGTTAACACAAGACCAGACCAATCAGCTATGATTGTACTCAGTTGGTAGTCTAGAATGTTAACAGAGTGACTACATCAATGCTAAAAATCTGTGCAAAATACACCGATAAATAGCATAAAACCACCCACTTATATCAAATATAAATAAATGGTAAAACGCCAAAGAATTGGTGGTATAGCAGAAACTAAAAACATTAAAATCATGGTTTGCAATAAAATCTACACTAAAATATATACATTATATTGGAAATGCATACTGGGCCAAAGTGCTGACAACTTTCAAATTTAACTACAGGTAATCGTTCAAATCTTCGCAAATATTGAGCCCTCGAGGTGTCTTAGTGTCAAGCTCATTGATGTATCGTATCTCTAACTGTCTAGGAATTTTCTCCCTGCTACCTCCACGTTTGTTAAATGGGACACTATCTATCACAAAAATACTGGAGCACATTGAGGTTATTGTGCTCCAATTTGATGTGTCTTGCCACTGGGTAAGTGGGGTCCGAGTTGACAGTCACCCGAAGATGTTACAGAATACACGAAAAAACCTGAAGTTTGGTACTCCCAACATACCGTAACTTGCAGATGCATTTTAGAACATAGACTGCGTACGCAGTGTGGCATGTGAAGTGTCCAGTCAATTTAATTGGGACATCAGAAAAAGCAGGGCGTATGATAAAGTGTTTTCCCGAAACTTGCACACACGACAAGTGCTACATTTAAAAAAAACCTTCTTGAGGGAAAGCCAACTGCTTTTGGTATTAAGCTCTGGACTGGTTTTCACTAGATCACTGCGCATTGTGTGAGCCTTATGGTAGATGAAGTTAGGTTTACTGGTGAGTACTTGTTGAAGAGTTGCATCGGCAAGCACAATTGGCCATTGGGCATTGATCATTTTCTTGATGGCATTAGATTGTCTGCTGTATGTGGAAATGAACCTACAGGACACTGTACCCGAATGACCCACATTTTCTGTGTTCCCTGTGTTTTCTGGGGGAATTGGTACATTAGTCATGGGCTTGGGAGCAGGTTTATGTAATTCAAATCTGTCCCTCTGGTTGACTTTTCTCAAAGCTACCTCTAGTTTGTTAGGGCCATATCCTCGCTCATCAACCTCAGTTTAGCCGCCTGTTGAGCCGGTACCATGGTAGAATTGGAGCTGCATGCTCTCCAAATTCTCAAAAACTCCCCATAGGGCAGACTAGAGATGGTATGGCAGGGATGGAAATTTGCGGCATGTAATAGTGTTTTGCGTGCCGTCGGTTTCCTGAACAGACAGGTTTCAATTACATCCTTCTCTATGAATACTGTGATATTCAAACATTGGTGGTTACAGGGTCAATATGTGCTGTGAAATTCAGATTATAATCATTTTTGTTAATAAGATCAACAAAATTATTAGCCTCAGCCTGCGTCCCCCTCCACACAATGAAGACTTCATCAATATAACGCCACGTTTCAATTACATGACTATCAAACAATGCTCTGTGTTCAACCTTGAGGACCTGCTCCTACCAGCAGCCAACATGAAGACATGCATAGCTGGGGGAGAAGCATGCCCCCATTGCCACGCCCTGCTTCTGCTCAAAGATTTTGCCATCAAACAAAAACACGTTATTGTAAGGGCACCAATGTATCATTTTGATAAGCATTTCATTGTGTTTGTACATGGAAATACTTCTATGCCTAAGGTAAAAGTCAACAGCCTTTAACCCGTCATCATTAAGCATGGGCAGAATTTGCAAATTCGCACTCCGCAAATTCGCTCAAATTCGTAATCGCGATTTGCAAAAATCCGCCAAATTCTGCGAACTTGCGATTTTTTTTGTTGGCGAGTTCGCAAGATTTTTTTACCAGTTCGGGAACGAGAACTTGCGCATGCGGTCGCAACAGTCGCGAACATGTTGTTTCCACTTAACCAACCTACTTGCGATGCCTTTTTCCTGTTTTGGGTCGCAATGACGTGTTCAGGTTCGCAATTTCCTGTTTTGGGTCGCAATGACGTGTTTGTGTTCACAATTTCCTGTTTCAGGTCACAATGAGGTGTTCGCGGCGTCGCTCCGCCAGCTACCAAAATCTCGCAGCGCACGCAAACAGGGAGGAAAACTTATCAGCGAACACAGAATCATGGTAAGTCAATGCTGCGCGCGCGAGATTGTATTTTTGAAGGGCGAACAAGAAAAAAAAAATCCACCAACTTGCGAATTGCGGAATTTTAAGGGCAATTTCACGCGATTCGGGGATTGCAAAATTGCCAAAAATTCACAAAATCCGCGAGCGGAACAAATTTTCCACCCATACTTAGTCATCATGTTTGATGCTCGTATACAGAGCGGCGATATCAAGTGTTAAAAACAAATAGTTATCCGCCCTTTGCAATGTATTTAGTTTCAATAAAAAGTCACTGGAGTATTTTAAATAGGACGGCAAGTTGGTGATATACTCTTGGAGATAAAAATCCACATACCTCGAGGTGCACTCAAATGTACTGTCTCCCACGAAATTAATGGGTCTTCCTGGCATAGGATCAATACCTTTGTGCACCTTCGGGATGAGATAAAATGTAGGTAAGGTCGAATGCTCCTTGTACAAACATTTAAATTCTACTTTAGTAATAAGGCCTTCCTTTGCCAAGTTGAGAGGTAATTTTTGAAGTCTCTGTTCATTTTTCTAAAGTAAGCTGCATCACTGGGTTCGTAAAATTGTTTATTGTTGATATGATGAAACGCTTCTGTCCTGTAGAGTTGTTTGTCCCACAGAACAATGTTACCCCCCTTGTCTGAGTTGTTGATCACCACAGTGTCATTATTTTTGAGTTTGGACATCAGTTGAAAATAATCCTTGTATTTTTCATTCGGTTTTATTTTGGATTTACGTGAGTTCTTATACAATACTTTCAACTCATCTGTAAGACGATCATGAAATATGTCCAACGCGTCCCATGGCAAGAAGAAGGTGCTTTAAATGGACTGCAGCCGGGGGACGAGATATTAATGTCCTCTTCCTGTGCAATGGCCTGTGTATTCATCTCATCAATACTGGATTCAATACTTTCACCTCGTAGAGCATGCAAAGTCATCAGTAGAGGTATTTCCCCAGTAATGAGGCCCCCGCTGGATGCTTGAGAAGGAGGCGTTGTTTTTGCTTTGCCATGATTTTTGATGGTAAAGTATTTCTTTAGCTTCAGCTTCCGAATGAATTCATACATGTCTACTCTAGTTTGCACATAATTGAAATTACTCTCTGGACAGTAACTTAACCCCAAGGCCAACAGTTGTTTTTCGGCGTAGTTGAGTTGGATGTTGGTTAAATTGATTATGGTCTGATTAACTGTCGATTATGTGCAAGCCAATTCTTCTTTTTCTGTTGTCCCCTGCCTCTTGCGGCTTGCACATTTCTGCCTCTCGCGCCATTGGTGGTTTCTTTCTTTGATTGCTGTGCTTGCAAATTTCTCAGTCGTAATGATTGTTTTCTTTGCTCCCGGATAAAATCCATCTCCTCCGCATACGATAGAGGCCCCAATAAAGATCTATGGTGAACATCCGCATTGCTGCTGAGGTCGGATTCGGTATCGCTGGGAATCATACTAGTGTCAGAGGCAGAGGCAATTGCTTGGTCACATGCATTCGCATTGACTTGTTGTGAGTTTAACTTGGTTAACACTTTCTGTTTTTTCATGTAATTTTATTTTCGAGCAAAAGTGAAAACCTGTCCCTGCTTGTAGTCATGTTTCTCTCTCTCTCTCTCTCTCTCTCTCTCTCTCTCTCTCTCTCTCTCTCTCTCTCTCTCTCTCTCTCTATCTCTCTCTCTCTCTCTCTCTCTCTCTCTCTCTCTATATATATATATATATATATATATATATATATATATATATATATATATTTTCAGCAATTTATGGAGGAGCACCCTCCAGCTGGTGCTTGTGCCGAGACAGGTCCCCCTCTCCCTATATTATATTTCAGCAAAAGAATCTTTGCACGGCACTCTCCTTGGTATGGATATAATTCTTTTATTCAGACCTCCTATTCCTCCTCCTACGCGTTTCAAACACAGAGTTCTTGTTCATGGTAGACATACTACAGTGAACAAGAAATCTGTGTTCGAAACGCATAGGAGGAGGAGAAGGAGGTCTGAATAAAAGAATGATATCCATACCAAGGAGAGTGCAGAGCAAATATTCTTTTGCTGAAATATTTTTATATATATATATATATATATTCACTGAAAAAACCGTAGGTTTCACACCAGTTATAGTTAGGAATTAGCATTTAAAAAACCTATTAAATTCACTGAAAAAACCATAGGTTTCACACCAGTTATAGTTACCTGGAAATTTTACTGACATAAAACCATTGAAATTCCCACGTTATAGTTAGTTGGACTCACCATAACTTGCGCGCCTGCAATGCACTGCTGATGATGTCACATATTCATGACATGGTCAGTGACATCACTCATGAAATGGAGGTGAGTGATTCTTTGCATGACTGACTAGGTGTTTGAGTAACTCCATGGATGAGTGACAGTGTGTGAGTGTCTGTATACACTGAGTGTATTTAGGGGTTATATTAGAGTCTGAAGAGGTTCATCAAATTAGCACAAGAATGATGTCATCAGTGATGTGATCAATGATGTCAAATGAGATGTCATCAGTGATGTCATCAGTGATGTCAGTTGAGATGTCATCAGTGATGTCATCAGTAATGTCACTGACCATGTCATGAATGATGTAATATGTGACATCATCAGCAGTGGATTACGGGTGCGCGAAATATATAGTTATTGCAACTAACTATATATGGGAATTTCATTGGTTTTTGTATGATTAAAATATTCACCCAACTATATATGGTCTCAAACCTATGGTTTTTTCTGTGAATTTCAATGGTTTTTTAATAGCAAATATCAATAGCTGTAAAATAGATACTTCATTAAATTGAATAATGTATTTTATATTTATTTAATAAAAAAAAATTATGTTTAATTTTTTTAAAAAATTTTTGCCCCGGTGCGCTCCCGCTATGCGCACCGGGCAGTGCACCGGCAAGCGTAACTCTGTTTAGCGCCCTGGTGCCAGTAACGGTGAGCGCCCCGTCAGCGCAATTGCTGCAAACAAAAACAACATCGTGACGCGCCGCGTAAGCGTGACGTATCGCGTAACCGCGTGATGCGTTCTTTTGGCGCGCTGCGTAAACGCACCCGGAAGCGCTCCTTGGCGCGTCACGTAGCGCGAAACGTAAGCGCGCCGGAGCGCATAACGTAAGCGCGTCGGGACTTGTGACCTAAAAATAACACTTTTCATTGGTTCGCAACTTTTTTTTTCTCCAAATGATGAAAGCCCCCTCCTTTTTTCCTCATTCTTACTTTCTTCTTTGAGAGAGCAAGAGCTATTTGTGAGCAGAGAAATGGCTTCAGTAGTAGCTGCAGCCGGTGGACCCCCACCACCACCACCACCCAGAAAGGAAAGTCCACCACCCCAGATTCTTCCAGGAGTTGAAGAAGAGGAGGAAGAAGATGATGAGGAGGAACAGCGTAGGAGATTTTTACCGGAAGAACCTAGGGAAAGGCATGTGAAAGTGCATTTTATATTGCAGTTCTTCTCTATCCCTGCTGAGCAAAAAAAAGTGAATGCCCCACATGTCACCTGTTTGATTTGCAACAAAGTCCTCTCCAGGGGCAACCCAAAGAAAAAGTATTCCTTTGGGAATTATACAATGATCAGCCACATGGAGAGGTGGCATCCTAACAATTTGGCACAGGCTGAGGTACGGGACATGCTTCAGAAGAACAGAGATCCTCAGGCCAGCACCTCCACAGGTGAAATTTCGGTTGCAGCACCAGAAGGGTGCGAAATGATGCCAAACATCCAAATTAAATTTGGTGGATTAAAGATGGTCTGCATTTATTGTGGAAAGACCATCTGCTACGGGCAACTAAGTATTTCCCTCATTAATGATGCTGTAGACAACCACCACTGCAGCAAGAAAAGAAAGCAGTAGCTTTTTTTTTATTTTTTGCTCCTGTTGAGCCACTGTTAATTCCCAGTTTTTTGTTTCTTCCGTAAAAAAATATAAAATAGTTCATAAAAACCAAAAAAAACAAAAAATGTTCAGAAAAATAAAAAAATATATAAAACAACAAAAATAAAAAAAACGTTCTTTTCAGAACTACCTTCCAATAATAAAAATTTGCTATCTTTTTTTAAACTCTTACATACTTTTTTTCACTTTCGTGTGCTTCCCGGTGCGCGCACCGGTAAGCGCACTGTCCGCTTAAATCAAACACATCAAACCTAGGGGGTCAAGGGGGGTCAACTCTGCCCCCTTATGGTCATTTGCCCCTTTGTTTTTGCCACCTCTCATGCCTCGATCCTACCGAGACACAAGATGGCGGCCGCTCCAGACTGTTTAGAATGTTTACAGACACCCGACAGCCAATCAGCTTTCCGTGCGCAAGTCGCCTGTCGCGCCCGGAGCACTCCCCGGTGCGCGTACCGGGGCGCGCTTACAGATATATATATTTTTTTGAACCTAAATTACTCAAAATCCACTGGAGCACATATCTTGAGACATAGCACAGGCACATCGGGCTACCAGTCCCTACAATTTTGCCAAGTTTGGTGGAAATCCATTCAGCCGTTCGGGCTAAAAGTGAGGTTGACCGCCCTATTGAAATTAACATGGGGAAAACGCGTTTTGGGACCCCCCTTTTATCTCAGCCCCCGCTTGACGCATCCCCCCCAAACTTTTTGGGAAGGACCGGAGCTTGACGAGGCCATTTTGAGGAAACTTTCAGGCAGATTCGTCAACCGGCGCCAAAGTTATTCCAAATAAAATTTTGAGATGTAACATTGAAAAAAATCCTAACTATAACTACCTACTGGTGACCGCCAGTAGGTAATATATATATATATATATATATATATATATATATATATATATATATATATATATATATATCCAGCCAAAACAAGTCGCTTCGGATCCCTGCCGCTTCCAGTGGTGGGCCTCGGACAGGATAGCGAATCCCAAATATTCCAGCCAAACACTCTCCTTGGTAAGAAAAGAAATCCGGGCCACTTCAAGTTTGCAAAGTGTGTTTATTTCAAAAACGGCTTTTCCTCGACGCGTTTCACAGGTGAAACCTGCTTTTTCACGAGAATGAACAAACTGAATGACGTGCACTATATACAAGGTCACATGGTATTAGCGTCATACCAAAGGTAATAAACAACAGCCTTGCCGGTTTACAAGGGGGCTGTGTTCACGCATTATTAAACACAATGAAAATTAAATATTGCATTTGAAACATGACTGGTAAATTGGTCCATTATTAATGGCGTAAAGGTCACAGTGTTCACTGATTAAACATTCGTGGTCAGATAACGGGAGAGGTAGTCCCAATCACCAGTGTGTATAGGAAACAGTGAAGTGTCTGTGAGAAAATGATAACGTTAGCTAAATAAGCTAAACAAAGTCAATGGCGAGCCGCCAATCTCATACGACAGTTGATACTTCATCTTACTCTGTTTTAAAGGGATCAGCTACCCCCAAGTGGGGAATAACGTTAACCAATTGTCTATGACAAACCTATGCTGATCAAAGTGCTAAGCAGACATACTAAAGTAGACACGGTGTCGCCATTTATGAATCATGGCATTTCAGGCCCACTTGGGCGACACCGTGTCTACTTTAGTATGTCTGAACCAATTTACCAGTCATGTTTCAAACGCAATATCTCTTGTTCACTGTATTAGAACGCTGTGATTGGGATAACTGACCAATCCCCTGATGAAAGCACAGAACGAAAAGATATAAACCCTCTACTAAGTGGAAGACCATACGGAAATATACTATTATACCGGTAAGCCAAAGTGCTGCCTTACAGGGTTAAGAGAAGAGTAGACTCGAAATAATAACACTCGAAAAGATTTGTGCACTGTTTTTTATAAATAGGTGCCAGGATTCATTCGCATGAACACTAAAGGAATATTCGTAACGCGGAACTAAACTGAATACGAAATAGAGCAATTGTCTGTACTGAGATCTACCACAGTATAGCCAGTAAGTATATGGCATAAGAATAATGAGTTGCAAAGAGAAGGATTAGAACAAGAGGCAAAAACACAATATGTCTATTTTCCTTTGACATAGGACTGCGAATAATATGCATCTGGAATCAGCTTCGGAATTTAACAACGAGGCATACTGATGAATAAGCAAAAGGTACGCTTAGACAATGGAATAAAAATGATGTTAGAGTATGAGTGTTCATGATTAGTAGTTTGGTTATCTTAATGATTGCCACAAGGGATAGTAATGGAGTGTGAGTGGAATTGATTGTACTATAATTGGAACACAAAATCAGCACAGGGAAAGAACCCAGTAGGACTAGAATACACCTATACAAGATTGATAACCCTGTAACACAATGCAGGATTTTAATATATAAACAATCTATTTGCTGTACATATGGACAATGTTTCTAGTTATGACCAAACCATGTAAAGTATTATTTCTTCTCTCTGATAGAAAGTAATTCTCCTGACACTGAGGTTTTCTAATAGTTTAATGCACTGTAAACGTATGCCGAGGATAAAGACTGATGTTGGTTTTCTTAATATTGTTTTTACAGAACTGTTTTTAACTGTCCTGAGGAAGGTGGTGCGCACAGCAAAGATCCACCGAAACGCGTCGACTTGGTTTTAACTTAATTTGAGTGTATATTTGAATGCATTACAAATCTATATCTCCTGTGAAAGTCTCAATAATAAGAAATGAATAACAGCTTATTGTGATACATCTGAATACTCACTGAAAGAGATATATACATATATATGTGTTTTTAATATGAAATTTCTGTTATGTGATTTGTAATTTTAAATCAAATAAAACAAAATCTTTTTTATCGAAGTACATATCCCGGCTACGTAGATTATATATAGCTTGTAGAGTGTAAGTGCTTTTTTTTGTGGTTCTGTTAAAGCTTGAGAGAGTAGAGTGCATGAACAATTCTGCCATTGAAACTATAGTGAGACCTCCACTGGATCATTTTAGAGATCTTAAATTCCATAAGATCTAAAATATAGAAAATCAAGGGAACTCTTTGCGTTTGTTGGTTACTATTTACACTGCTCCCTTGGCACAGAAGGGTTACTCTCCCTTGTTTTACATTGTAACTGTACGGTTTGTTAACCGGAGAGGTGGTCACAACATTGTGTAACCCACAATGGACATGATAAAGATTTTTGGTTTTACAGAAGACCAGTTCTCTAAAATTATTGGGAGCTCAAAAAATATCAATACATCTGCCTTGACGGATAGCAATGCAGAAAAATGGAACACCTTCTGGAATCTTAAAAAGAAGGTCACGCATACAGAATTACACGCGGAGTTCCTGATTGAATACTGTAGGAAGGGTATTATACCAATTGGATTACAGGTAAAGAATGAACCTGGTCTTTTTGTTAAAAATGATAAATTCATTGAGCATTGGACCCTGATAGCGAATAGATGCAGCAGGGACTGGATGCTGTTAATAATTGAGACAGCACAAGAATGTATCCTAGTGGAAAAAAGAGAACTAGACCAATTGGAAAATGAATGGAAAACCAATATGAGCAATGCACTAGATGAGGCCAAACGAAAACTTAAAGAAATAGAAACAGATGTAGAAGGATATAGAGAGTATCTGATAAATAAAAAAACAAATAAACTAATTAAAGATGTATCTAGATTCAGCAGAGAAATAATATATCCCTATACACAAAAAGATTACTATGAAACTCCAGTGCAAGACACAACCTACCAGAAAAGAACTTGGTATCCATACCGCCCTAGAGGAATGAAGAAAAATGTAAGTTTTTCAGACACCTCATTTGCGAGCACTGAATCAGAAGAAGAAAATCAACCAATAAACAAAAATAGAAACGAGAATCACCAGGGCCAACACAGGGAACAAAGATCTTTTTAGGGCAGCAACAACCCAGGCAAAACCAAGGATACAGGGGGAGAGGCCGGGGGAATTTCCAACGACCAGCACAAACATACAGACCCCCCCTACATGAGAACGAGAAGTCATAAACAATGGGAGTAATACCTCAAGATAAGGCACCCATTATAAATTTATCTAAAAAAGTTTTAAATAAAGCAGAAGAGACAGTATTATCCTTAGGCCTAGGATTTGCACCTACATCTAAACCTAACTGTTATGATATCCAAAAAGATATAAAAAGTTTATTTAGAAAAATTTGGCTAAAATACTTTTTTCTGAATAAAGAACCAATTGATAAAGGAAATCGCTCTGGCTTAAAACCGGCCTCCACTTGGACACCAGCTCGTATTATGGTACATAAGAATGTGGAATTATTTGAAAGAGCTATTGAAAAAGACATTGAAGATCTTTTTGATGTAGACTTAAAAGTATATAACAACAACCTATCTAAAGAATGTAGAGAGGCCCTAAAAAATATGGAAAAATGTGATAATCTGACAATAAAGCCGGGAGACAAAGGCGGTAGTATTGTTTTATTAGATACTGATGACTATAGGAATAGAATGATGTCTTTGCTCAATGTAGAGGAACACTACAGGAAATCAACCAGAGAGGAATGGAATAACTTGCAAGTCAATATTAAAAGAGTCCTAGACTTTGCTATAGAGGATGACATCATCTGCACTGAAGAGTATAATTTTTTATACAATAAATATCCAGTCCTCCCAGCTATGTACGGACTACCAAAAGTCCATAAGAGTATAACGGACCCCCCAATGAGACCTATTGTCTCAAGTTTAATCTCTGCAACTGAACCCCTAAGCATTTATGCTGATACATTTTTAAGACCGTTGGTGGCATTGCAAAAATCTTATATCAAAGATACCACCGACATGATTAAAAAGATGGAAGGAATAGAGTTTAATGATAGTAATCAATGGATGGTCAGCCTCGATATAGAGGCGTTATACACTAATATTCCTCAAAAAGCTACAGTAAATACAATAAAGGAAATTTTAAAGGATGAAAATGGTGATCTTTCTGAACACTCATATTTTATAGTGGAACTAGTTGAACTAATCCTCATGAATAATATCTTCATTTTTGAAGAGGATTTATACTGCCAAACCAAAGGGACCAGCATGGGGGCTACCTGTGCGCCCAGCCTGGCGTGTCTCTATGTTGGTTCCTTTGAGGATAAACACATTTACAATGAGGCAGCTCCCTTTTTTGAATGCGTGACCCATTGGTCGCGATTTATTGATGACATTTTTTTTATTTGGACAGGGGAAGAAGGGACCCTGCTTGAATTCATTGAATGGTTGAATTACGGCGATCCCAATTTAAGATTTACATCACATTTTAGTCAGCAATATTGCGATTTTCTGGATATTAAAATCCTTAATACAGGTAATACACTGACCGTTGATTTATTTGTGAAACCAACTGACAGAAACACGATGCTGCACTACGATAGTGAACACCCCAGATGCCAAAAAGACAATATCCCATTTGGGCAGTTTCTGCACCTACGCAGGAACTGCTCAGATAAAAGGGATTTTGAGAAACATGCAGGAAACCTAAAAAGAAAATTATCCAGTAGGGGCTACCCAAAAAGAATAGTGAAACAGGCTTATAAAAGAGCCAAATACTATAATCGCGATTCATTGTTTGACTCTGACAGGAATAGAAAAACAGAAATGAATAGAATAACCTTTGTGACTAATTACTCCTCACTCAGTAATAAAATTAAAAATATTATTAATAGAAATTGGAGCCTTTTACAGGATAAAAAACAGGCTACATTGGAGAAACCTCTTTTCTCTTTCAGAAGAAACCAGAGTATCAGAAATAGACTAGTTAAGACCTATAAAGACACAAATACTAAATACCAGAAGAGTATAGACACCAATAATAAGGTAATTGGGACTTACCCATGTAGTAGTTGTGTTAACTGTAAAACAATAATCACTGGAGAAAAAATAACAGTAAATAAGGTTGACCACAAAGCTAGGCAAATGTTCAATTGCAGAACAAAAAATGTTATCTACCTGATACAGTGCCCATGTGGTTTACGGTACATAGGAGGGACAGGAAGAGAGATCCGAACACGCCTTAATTAACATAGATCAGCCATAAGAAACAACAAATGCAACGCCCCCCTTACTGAACATTGGCACATCAATAAACACAAAGTAGAAGACCTCAGATGGTGCATTATTGAAAAGATAGAACAGTCAAAACGAGGTGGCAACATTGATAACAAAAGAAAAATCAGAGAACAATTATACATGTGTAAATTTAAAACCTTTACACATGGCTTGAACAATCGAGAAGAATGGGAAAGAATATATAGATGAATTAAAATCAAGGACGATTCTGCTAGTTATAGGATCCCTTATATTCCAAGGCCATATCTTCTTGCTTCATTAAACTGTAGACAACACTTTCCCGCAGTAATATTCATATCGGAGAATTTCTAGATGACCATACACCAGTGATGTATAGTACAGGCAATAAGATCTCTTATTACTCAAAACAATACCTCTTGCCTGAAGTAAATATAAATAATATATTTCTTCACTAAGATCTATAATCGTTCAAAATAACCTACTGAATTATGTAATAAGGAGAAAACTTAACATTTCTTTTTTGGTAGTATTTATTTTCAACAAAAATAGAGATTAAGAATGTCTTTAGCACTCTCCATCATGAGTTATAATACAATGTGGTAAGTACCAGCACTAGGCTAAGATGGCGATGTAAATTGAGCCCGTTTTTTGCAATACATATACAACATGCTGCACATGCAGATGATAGAATAACCCTTAAAACGAGCTACAAATATAAACTTTCTTTGAATAATATTCATAACAATACGGTATAACCATCAGGAGGTAATATCGCATCCTCAAAAAGTTATCCATGAGGTTTATCTATAAAAAATTGTAATAAATGAAATAGGTTAACAATCAAACTTTAAATTATAGCGCAAGAAAATAGTGCTACAACCTAGCTTAATGTAATGTGAAAGAATAAAGAATGAGGATAGATGATCCGATTAATACCACTCCAAGATGGCTGCTAAAGTAGGAATGTTAAACTATGCGTACCATTGGGGAAATAAGATTAATCATGTGATGTAGACACGTGACAATTTTCATCGCTTTAAATGGAGTAAGGAAGGGAACCGGGTTACTTTACACGAACCGCGGCTAACACGAAAGAGGAGGCACCAGGTAAGGAGGAGCTGTTTACTTGGCTTATCGTTAACCGTTAAGAAAGGGCAGCGCACTCGTTTTAGTTTAAACGCCGGGGAACCTATAAAACGGGGAAGTTCCAAGTTTGTTAACAAATCAAAAAAGAGAAGTTAAATTAAAGGACTGAAGGGTTTCTTAAAAAACACTTAAATAAGTGAGCTCTAACTATAGTCATGGACATTCGTTTTGATACCGAGGGGTAACACCGCAGTGATATCACTAAAACATGGCGAACCGATGGTGATTAACCTCGTTTGCAAGAAAACATGTATGTGTATAAATAGACCCTACTAGCGATAAATCTAGTCCTTGATAGAGTCCCTCATACCAACGCGGTGATATGACTAATACATGGCGAACCTATGGTAATTAACACCGCATTAAGATCGCGTGTATGTGTGTAAATGTACCCCATTAGCGATAAACCTAGTCTCTGACAGAGCGAATAAATGGTACCACTGAGTAAAACCAAATCAAGATAATGGGAATGCATTCATAGGGGATTGGCAATATTAGTAGCCACCTAAATAATAATAGCAAATAATGTCATCTGTATTACAAACTATGATAAAAAACAGGGAGGCAATGAAAGATGCCCCTTTCTCTTGTTCACTGTATTAGAACGCTGTGATTGGGATAATTGACGAATCACCCTGATGAAAGCACAGAAATAAAAGATATAAACCCTCTACTAAGTGGAAGACCATACGGAAATATACTATTATACCGGTAAGCCAAAGTGCTGCCTTACAGGGTTAAGAGAAGAGTAGACTCGAAATAATAACACTCTAAAAGATTTGTGCACTATTTTTTATAAATAGGTGCCAGGATTCATTCGCATGAACACTAAAGGAATATTCGTAATGCGGAACTAAACTGAATACCTAATAGAGCAATTGTCTGTACTGAGATCTACCACAGTATAGCCAGTAAGTATTTGGCATAAGAATAATGAGTTGCAAAGAGAAGGATTAGAACAAGAGGCAAAAACACAATATGTCTATTTTCCTTTGACATAGGACTGCGGATAATATGCATCTGGAATCAGCTTCGGAATTAAACAACGAGGCATACTGATGAATAAGCAAAAGGTACGCTTAGACAATGGAATAAAAATGATGTTAGAGTATGAGTGTTCATGATTAGTAGTTTGGTTATCTTAATGATTGCCACAAGGGATAGTAATGGAGTGTGAGTGGAATTGATTGTACGATAATTGGAACACAAAATCAGCACGGGGAAAGAACCCAGTAGGACTAGAATACACCTATACAAGATTGATAACCCTGTAACACAATGCAGGATTTTAATATATAAACAATCTATTTGCCGTACATATGGACAATGTTTCTAGTTATGACCAAACCATGTAAAGTATTATTTCTTCTCTCTGATAGAAAGTAATTCTCCTGACACTGAGGTTTTCTAATAGTTTAATGCACTGTAAACGTATGCCGAGGATAAAGACTGATGTTGGTTTTCTTAATATTGTTTTTACAGAACTGTTTTTAACTGTCCTGAGGAATGTGGTGCGCACAGCAAAGATCCACCGAAACGCGTCGACTTGGTTTTAACTTAATTTGAGTGTATATTTGAATGTATTACAAATCTATATCTCCTGTGAAAGTCTCAATAATAAGAAATGAATAACAGCTTATTGTGATACATCTGAGTACTCACTGAAAGAGATATATATATATGTGTTTTTAATATGAAATTTCTGTTATGTGATTTGTAATTTTAAATCAAATAAAACAAAATCTTTTTTATCGAAGTACATATCCCGGCTACGTAGATTATATATAGCTTGTAGAGTGTAAGTGCTTTTTTTGTGGTTCCGTTAAAGCTTGAGAGAGTAGAGTGCATGAACAATTCTGCCATTGAAACTATAGTGAGACCTCCACGGGATCTTTTTAGAGATCGTAAATTCCATAAGATCTAAAATATAGAAACTCAAGGGAACTCTTTGCGTTTGTTGGTTACTATTTACCCTGTTCCCTTGGCACAGAAGGGTTACTCTTCCTTGTTTTACATTGGACACACGTAACACACACCTAGTGTTAGTGGTCTATGAGAGCTCAGCGGGCGGGTGCACACATTCCCCGCATTTACTTTACTCATTATCCAAAAAATGGCATCGAGTAGAAATCAACGACGGAATGAGGCAGCCAATCAAATGTTCGCTGATCTCGGATCTCCTACGACCGCAAGTTCTTCTGACAATGCAAATCAGAAGAGTAGCGGGTCGAGTAAACAAGGACTATGGAACACTCTCTGGAAACTCCTGGTTACCGAACAGAACAAATGGTGGGAATCTACCACCCTCCAAAAATACATCGAAGTCAACAGGGTGCCTAGAGGACTGCGAATTTATACGACCCCGACATTCGCGGATCCAGACCCAGACATGGTCGAGGAATGGGCGGAAAACAGCCATGGCTGCTCGATAAGAATGCTGAAAATTCTTGTGAAATATGCAACCAAGTACTGTGAAAAATTGGCTGAAGAAATTGAAGCCGTAAATAACCAACTTAAAGCCCTTTATGACAATGTAAAAGATTTTGACAATGAAATGGCCAAATATGATACCAAACTGGAGAAATTAGAAAAAGAAATTTGCGATAAAAAGGAAAGCAAATTTACCAGAGACCGCAACGATTATGAGCGTGGTCAAGTACTGACATTTGCCAAGAGATACGACCATTTGCGCACAGCAACTACAATACCTGGACTGGTGACACCCCAAACTATGGGTGAGGCACAAGTGACCCCAACAACTACAAGTGATCCCAGTGAAAGGGCTGTTTCAACTGCAGGGACCAGTGTCCATAGAGTGCCCAATCCGGAGCTCATGAGCTCAAAAGACAAAATTTTATTGGAATTTGCGATGGTGGCCCAAGGGAGATTAACCTGGCAAAACAAATCCAACGCAGGAGGACCAAAAGGACGAGGTCAAGGCGGGAGAGGCGCCGGAAAATCCAGCTCACTAAACATCAGCAGCATTTCAAGCCCAGTGGGATCCAGGACAAGGGGCCAAAAGAAAGGGAAATAATGGATACCCGGACCATTATTAATCTATCCACCAGGGAATTGAATGAAGCAGAAAAAGAGGTATTGTCACTTGGATTATCTTTTTGCCCTACTTCATCCTTTGATTATACCCAAAGTCGAATTGACCTTTTTTACTTTACCAGAAAACTGCAATTGAAAAAATGGTATGCAACCACACCTTATACTGAGACTCGTGAGTTGGCTCAGGAACCCACCAGCATCACAGGAGGAGATGTCGAAACCCTACATCTACTTCATGAGCTGAGAGATGACTTGAACACACTTGACAATCCCATGCTTAATTTAATTAATGACGACTTACGAATAGACCTTAACTATCGCAGTGGCTTCAGGCCCAAATCTGTATTTTTACCACAGATTGTGAACGAACTAATTGATATTTTCGAAAGGGCAATGGTGAAAGAATTTGATAAACTGTCTAAACATAAGAATTTTGTAAAATGTAATTGTACATCAATGAAGGATTGTCCCAGCTTAGAGATGGCACTAAATATGAGAAAAGCAATAGAGCTAGTTATAACACGAGCATTACCTTATACTCAGAACAACTTGATGATTGGAGGGAGAGAGGTCTTATCAGTCGGGAAGAATATAATTTTCTCCTTAACAGATATCCCAAAATACCTGCCCTCTACCTATTGCCCAAAGTGCCCAAGACCATGACGGAAGCTCCTGGGAGACCATTGTCTCCTCTAGAGGTAGCTGCTGGGAGAACACCTCCAGGTATGTTGATTTTTTCTTGCAGCCCCTGGTACAATATTTGCCCTCCTATCTGAGGGATTCCAGTGACTTTCTGCAAAAAATCAGTGATGTCACTTGGAACCCCACTTGGCTACTTATGACCTTAGACGTCAATAGCCTGTACACCTGTATCCAGCATCAACTGGGAATTGAGGCATGTAGACATTTCCTTAGAGCACGCTCTATCTCATATCTACTCCACACCGAAATGCTTCTTGATATGGCATTTTCTTGTCTCACCAAGAACTACTTTCTCTTTGATGGCAACATTTACCACCAATTGTTGGGGACTGCGATGGGTACTTGTTTTGCCCCCAGCTTTGCTGGCCTCTACCTGGGCTGGTGGGAGGAGCGGGTGGTCCACCAGTCCCCAACGTATTTGAACAAAGTTGTCAGATGGCTCCGCTACATCGACGATATTTTTATCATATGCACCGGGAGCCAGAAAGAGGCAACAGACTTTGTTGAAACCCTTAACAATAACAACTTCAACCTTTCCTTCACTAGCCACTTCAGCCCAACATCTATCGACTTTTTATATGTTAAAGTTGAGAACAAGAATAACGTTCTGACAACTACTCTATTTAGAAAAGACACGGCGGGCAATATACTGCTACATGCCCGTAGTTGTCATCCAGCCAATCTCATTAATTCCATTCCCATGGGAGAATTCCTGAGAGCCAAACGCAATTGCTCCAATGAGGTCGACTACACCAAAGAGACACTCATCATGGCAGAACGTTTCAGACAGAGAGGCTATAACCACGAGGGCATATCCAAAGCTTTGGATAAAGTGAAGAATAGGGAACGGTCCAGCTTACTTAAACCAAAGGAGAAAGAGTGTGAGTCTGAATCCAGTACAACCAGTAGATTTATCACGGATTTTCATTCTCAATCTAGGGAAGTGAGAAAAGCACTTAGCAAGTACTGGAATGTGCTTAAACTGGACAAGGATTTAGCACCTGAACTTTCAGAATACCCCAGTTGACCTTTAGGAGACCGAAGTCCCTTAAGGACCTCCTCTGCTCAACACTCACACCAGAAAATACCAGTCAGAGGAACCCAGTGCAAGGATTTTACATTTGTGGCATATGTAAAGCCTGCCACAACAGTAAAAATCTTAAAGAAGTCCAGTTGTCCAAAGACACTGACAAATACAAGATCACAAAACATTTAACATGTCTGACTGACCACGTGATTTATGCACTCAAATGCCCTTGTCAGCTCTACTACATTGGCAGTACCAAACACCCAGCCAAGAAGAGAGTCCTTGAGCACATGCAGACCATCACCCATGGGGACAAATCATACCCCATTGCCAGGCATTTCGCTATACATCATAAAGGTAACACCAACCTACTTTCATTCTGTGTTTTGGAAACTGTTCCCAGTCGGGAAAGAGGAGGAGACAGAATTAAGGAAATGAGGAGACTTGAATCCAGACGTATAATAAAGTACAGGACCACACAACCAGGTGGCCATAATTTACACAAAGAATTAACCGTGCATTTAGGTTAGCCTTAGAACTTAAATTGCTGATTGTTGCTGCATTTATGTCGTTTTTTAACACTGTTTTTTAACCAACTGAAATGTTATGCTTTTGCACCATAGTCATAAATTGATTGTATTTTTCTTTACGTTTACAGAACTTGGTGGTGACTGAGTACGGGAATCTGTTCAGCACTATAAGAGCAACTGCACGTCTGAAAGAACGGTATAACTGGATCATGTATTACCCGGCGTAAACCAGTATTGGTGGCCTTCGAATGTGAATTTTGTGCCCACTGGGGCTTTATTGAACTTTACTTGGCCATTTATGAATCATGGCGTTTCAGGCCCACTTGGGTGACACTGTGTCTACTTTAGTATGTCTGCTTAGCACTTTGATCAGCATAGGTTTGTCATGGACAATTGGTTAACGTTATTCCCCACTTGGGGGTAGCTGATCCCTTTAAAACAGAGTAAGATGAAGTATCAACTGTCGTATGAGATTGGCGGTTCGCCATTGACTTTGTTTAGCTTATTTAGCTAACGTTATCGTTTTCTCACAGACACTTCACTGTTTCCTATACACACTGGTGATTGGGACAACCTCTCCCGTTATCTGACCACGAATGTTTAATCAGTGATTGCTGTGACCTTTACGCCATTAATAATGAACCAATTAACCAGTCATGTTTCAAACGCAATATTTAATTTTCATTGTGTTTAATAATGCGTGAACACAGCCCGCTTGTAAACCGGCAAGTCTGTTGTTTATTACCTTTGGTATGATGCTAATACCATGTGACCTTGTATATAGTGCACGTCATTCAGTTTGTTCGTTCTCGTGAAAAAGCAGGTTTCACCTGCAAAACGCGTCGAGGAAAAGCCGTTTTTGAAATAAACACACTTTGCAAACTTGAAGTGGCCCGGATTTCTTTTCTTACCAAGAAGAGTGTTTGGCTGGAATATTTGGGATTCGCTATCCCGTCCGAGGCCCACCACTGGAAGCGACAGGGATCCGAAGCGACTTGTTTTGGCTGGATATATATATATATATATATATATATATTTATATATTATTTACTGGCGGTCGCCAGTAGATAGGTATAGTTAGGACCTATTATCCAAAGGAAAACCGTAACATTCTATTGACAATAACTTTGGCTACGATTGATGAATCTTTTTGAAAGTTTCTTTTGGCCAGCTAAGTTCCACTCCTTCCCTGAAAATTTGGGGATGATTGGTCAAGCAGGGGCAGAGAAAAAAGGGGGGTCCCAAAATGTGTTTTCCCCATGCAATTTTCCATAGGACCTTTAGCCACGGCTACAGCCCGAACGGCTGAACGGAATTACACCAAATTTGGCAGAGAGGTAGTCCTCAGTTCTGACTTGTGCCTTTGGCCTATCTGGTGTCAATCTGTTCAGTAGTTTTTGAGAAAATTGCGGGTAAAGTCATTTATATATCTATGGGCGCTGAGGATCCGCGGATTGTGCGAGAATTGGCCTCGTAGGATAAGCGCACCGTCCCGATCACACGCTCAATTCTAATTGGCCCTTCACTTATCTTTCCCTGCCTAAATCTGCTGGCAAATCTGCTCTACCTGGACCCGAGGGACGCTGCAAATCGTGCTCCAACACCCTGGTGGGACTTTTGATTGCAGGGTGCACCGTACCACCGCCCGACCCAGAGTGGGAACAGCTGCTGCAGGGGGAGGCTCTGACACCGCGCTATAAAGCGCCACCTTCCGCCATGCAGCGCCGGGCACTTCACTTATCTTTCCCTGCCTAAAACTGCTGGCAAATCTGCTTTACCTATACCCGAGGGACGCTGCAAATCATGCACCATTACCCTGTTGGGTCTTCTGATCCCAGGGTGCACCGTACCACCGCCCCACCCAAAGTGGAGAAAGCTGCTGCAGGGGGAGGCGTTGACACCGTGCTATAAAGCGTCGCCTTCCCGCACACAACGCGGGACGCGTGCGGGAGGCGCCGGGGGAAGCCCGGGAGAAGGGCAGGGCCGTCTTAGGCCATCTGAGGCCGGAAGGGGCTGGGCTAGACCACTCCCCTTGGCCCCCACGAAAAAACAAGGTACTGGTCATGTGATGTTTTGCTGTTAAACTGTTAAAAGTGCCGTTGACCACCCAGGCGATTGGTGCTGACTCTAATTTTGATTTGGAGCCTTGTTTTCTTTCCACTATGAGCAAACGGAAGGGTGCTGCTGGTACGCTTGATGACTTTATAACTAGAGCTGAATCAGTACTGTGCCATGAGATTAAACTGGTACACAGAAGGCTATCACTTGATCCTTCCAACCTCCCAACATATAGGCAATCTATTATACACTCGCATCAGAACGAGGGCAGTTGTACTCCAATCACCCAAGTTACTTAGAACAACTCTGTGATAGAAGTACCACAAATTAAAAAGAGGGGCTATCAAGTACAAACGAACCAGGGATTGATGGGATATTTATAAGATTAAAGGCCCAAAAAACAGTAGGAATATCAAACAAAAGAAAATAGAACTCAACAAAGGCGAAAAAAATTGGAGAAAAGAAAGGGAAGTCTGGGGCAACAGCAAGAACCAACAAAGGGGGCATTAATGTGCAAGAATATGAGGAGGTTTTGTGTAGGACAATTGGGGTAAAAACTGATATTGATTATTGTTTAACCACATGAATGCTAAAGGTAATCCTCCAGGATGCTGACTTTTCTTGATTCCCATTGTTCATGACGAGCTCAGCTCGTCATGAGTGTATGGAGGTGTACATCATGACGAGCTGAGCTCGTCATGAGCGTCCAAGGAGTTAAACCAAGGAAAGCAGAATGAGGCGGAGGGAGGAGATGATCGCACTGTGGTAGACATCTTTAAAAATGCCCTAGATTCGATACAGATCCAAATAGATGAATGTTTGGATACAAAAATGGAGGCTTTTAATCAGTAAAATTAATCAGCTAAACCTTACCATAGCTAAGTTGTGTACAGTAATCGAAGATGATAATAGAATAATTGAGGAGGGGGCCTGCCTACTATCAGATTTGACGACAGTACAAAAAGAATCAGAAAAAGCCAATGATGATGAACAAACTTCAAAACAACCCAGTCTTGTATTAGTAAACCATGCTAGGGCAGGGAGAAGATTAGAGGGATTGAGGGACAGTGTGCCTCAGAGCAACATTGCTGTTCAACATGATAATAGAACAAACCATGTGGGAAATTATAGTGTGAAGGCAGCTATGCACATCCCAAAGGTGACTGACCGGATCCCCAATTTTGATGTCTTGAAATTACCTCCGGCTGCATGCCCCTATGTGTTAGTATTAGCGGGTGTGCCAGTCCTAAGAAGAGATCAGAAGGAATCATGGGATAATCTTAGGAATAAAGTTGTTGATTTTCTTTCTAAGTACAAAAAGTTCAATCCCCATAAGATGAACGAAATTCAGATGGTGTGCAGGGTGTGGTGGGTGGGGGATTCATCAAAAGACATACAAGGTGACTGTATTGTCGTATATTTTAGGTACCCTCATACTGTCCATAAGCTATTGAAAGCACATGAGGAGATGTTAACTCAAAGCTCCAGCATTCATGCATTACCGTTAGGTTACTTTTATAAACCTGTTGTAACAAGACCAATCCATAATTTTGGAAATTTTTCACTTCCGGAAACTTTTAATAGCTTCCAAGAACTAACTTCCCTGGAGGCGGTTGATTGACTGCAATTGACAAATGAAAAAGTTATAGAAACGCAGGAGGTACTTGTAGAGCGCAATCTAGAAGGGAAAAACAATCATTGTTAAAAAATTGGTGGAAGGAGATGAACAACGTGTCTGTGAAATTGTACTTCCTATCCCAATAGTAAGAACATCATGTGTGAACATACCAGTTAGGGGAGTCAATGACATTGAAAATATTCCAAGAGATGAGTCCTTGAGAGTTATAGGTCCTAAGCACTTTGCAGAACTAAAATTGATATCCTGGAATATAGCGGGTTTAAGTAGGAATGTTAGTGACCCTGATTGGAACAATTATATTGAAATGAGTGACATTTGTATCCTTCAGGAGACTTGGACTATAAAGACTCTACACAGGGTAGGGTATAAAACCTTTCAAATAGCTGCAGTTCCATCCATGAGAGGAAGGCCCTCTGGTGGTCTTGTAATTTGGGTAAAAGTGACTCTCAATATCAGTGTCACGCAATTATGTATCGACTCACTAGATGTCCTTGGAATTGAAATAGTAACCAAAGACAAAAGGGTCCTACATCTATATATTATTTATAATAGATCGTGCCCAGCACATAGGGAGTCACCAACAATAGAAAAATGGGATTTACTTTTAAATGCACTAGATACCGGAACAAGCATAGTATTAGGTGTTGATTTCAATTGTAATTACAACACTATTACAGGGTTTGGAAATATCTTAGACGATGAAGATAGTGCTAATAAGATACCCATAATGAATAGTAGTGGGACGGTCCCATGTACTTCCTTAGCTCTCCATATTATGAGGGTATTGGTTGGTCGCGGTATGAGAGTATGAACGCTTACCTTCTGACAGCCCAAAGGCTCCAACTTTTTTTAGAAGTATTTGCCAGAGCAAAAATTATTATATTATTTTTTCCTTGGACATTTGGACGTATGCTGTAGATATAGATACTAGACCAAGAATAGAAAGCGACCATCGTCCGCTTGAGATTCTCTTTCTCAGCAGGGAGGGCGGAAATCATTACAGTTTTTAAAAAGGGCGAGAGGAGCGATCCTGCAAACTATCGTCCAATTAGTTTAATTGACATCTTACAGAAGATTTATGCAAGGCATATTTTAAATCGTATACATATTTGGATGGAGGAAAAAGCGGTGCTCACAAAGTTTCAGGCAGGGTTTAGAGACAAAATAAGTACTACAGACCAGGTCCTTAGGTTTTGCTGCCTGTGTTGGAAGTATGTCACTTTAAGAAAGGTTCACCTGTATGTGGCCTTTGTAGACCTTCGGGCTGCATTTGATCTAATCCCCCGAAAATTGTTATGGGAGAAACTTAGACACCAAGGTCTACCAGCCAACCTTTTAGAGCAGATTATAAAGTTACCTGAAAACAATTATGCTAAGGTTAGGTGGGGCCCAGGAGGGGAGATAACAAGACAAATACCGATAAAGAGGGGGGTTTGCCAAGGATGTGTGTTGGCCCCCACAATGTTCTCATTGTTTGTCAACGATATACAATCTTTTTGGGAGGATTGTAGTAATGCTGCTCCAAAATTGGGGGGCCAAAGGGTCCAAGCCCTCCTTTTCGCTGACACCATACTCATATCCCAAACACCCAGGGGCCTACAGTGTCTATTAAATACATTCCAGAAATATTGCAGCAAAAAGGGTCTTGAGATTAATGCTAACAAAACGAAGTACGTGGCCATAAACCCCCACAAAAACTTTAAGGAAAATCTGACTTTAAATGGCCATAAATTGGAACATGTTCAGAATTTTAGCTATCTGGGTGTTTCCTTGGATTCCAACTTATTGTGGAAAACTCAGATAGAAAAAAGTAAAATAATACTGACGCAAAACATGTTACCAATCATGAAAAGGCATGGAAATAGTCTCAGCAAAGCAGTCTAGCCAGCTTTGGGGGTTTTTACGTTTAAAGCACAATCAACAGTATTATATGGAGCTGAATTATGGGGACCCATGTGTAAAAAAGTCTTTGAAATTGGTGAAAACAAATTTTACAGAGCGCTGCTAAGACTACCGGTCAGCACACCACTATTACCACTTATTTTAGACCTTAATAAGAAGCGTACTGACCACCATGTAATTTTGAGACCTCTGATGCTCTGGGTTAGACTTTGGTTGAAACTATAAGGATGGTCTGAAAGAAATAATGGAACTGGATTGTTGTAAAAACATTTCATGGCTTAAACATGTTAGATCTTAGTTAAACAAGATTGGTCTAGCACATTTCTGGGATGATCCGTCAACACTATCTCGAAACTCAAAGAAAATACAAAAATCATCATTTTGGGCATATTTGGAACACAATGTGTTGAACGAAAGAGTGTATGGATCTTTAACGACTCGTTTCCTCATTGTTAAAGATACGGCACATTATGAATGCTTTCTTGATGAGGTATACCCACCACTTGCCAATACACTTTACATGAAATATAGATATGGTATCTTGAGGATAAATACAAGTATAGCAATGTGGTCAAACAATAGAAACGATCTATGCACTTTATGCTCAGGCGAAATCAAGGAAGATGATCTTCATAATTAGTTTTTTTGTTTGGACTATGCGGCACCCAGAAAAAGATGGATCAAACCTCTCTGCTTAAATATAGGTGTAAGATCATATACAGAGGCAGGAAGGATTCTAAAAACTGATACCAGTCAGGTCACTATTTTTGGCATTAGCAGTTTTTTGTTAGCCACAAATTTTATAAGAGCTAAATTGGGTCTGAAACTTTAGTAGAAAGTGCTTGTATTGAAATTTATGAGCTGCTCCATGCTAAATTGTTCTAATGAATTGATAGAATATTTACAAAAATATCCTAATTATTATCAGTGCTGGATTGTTATGGACGTATTCTTGATCTTTACACAATTTTATTTGTATATATGCCTTTTTAATTATTTATTCAGGTTTTTAATTTAATGACAATCGCCCCCGTAATTGCCTTCCGGCATCTCTGCTGAACTGCACTTTATCTTGCTTGGTACTTTCCAATCATGTCAATTATGTTTTAATGTATATGCATGTGTTTTTTATGTATCTTTTATGGTACTAACGTATCAAAATAAAGATTAAGAAATGAAAGAAATTGGCTGTGAAGCTGTTGCAAACATTCGAAATCAGGAACTGTTGGCAGCCATTTTGTGCCTCTGGAGAAGCTAGGCTGAGGATGTCAGTGGAATATGTTGGAGAAAACCTGAACAGGGGCAGGTTAGACACACCCTGACCCCCTAGGCCTGCTCAGGGGGTGACATCGGGAACCATAGGGACCCATAGGCCAAAAAAGCAAGATAGTATTTTTCTTTTTTTATTTTAAAGTTGCGGTATGCGCGTATGATCCGCGCATTTCACCACTGGAAAAAAAGAAGGATGTATTTTTGAGATATACATCAAGCTTATGTTTTTAGATGTTGGGTGGCTCTAAAAAGAGCCCTTGTGTTTATTGGAAGATTTAGTAAGTACCGATGCAGAATCTAAAGTTCAAGAGGAAGACTCTGTTTCCCTCATCTGTAAAACGTACACCATCTGTATTATAGATGCCAAGCATATTGAAACACAGATTGATGTGGTATATGGACCCCATTCTATAGTCTCAGAAACAGATATATTAATATGTTTTCTAGCTTTCTCAATCTGCGGACAAAATTGATTGGACCAGTTCCATTTTTGCCTTTGGCATATGTTAGAATATACGAAGGCAGTTTGGGGGAAAAGTGACATAAATTCTCCAAAGGTGTCCTTCATAAGCATTTCCAGACCTACACCAGTCAAAGTGCCTAGGTCATTGCCACCACAGTGCACAAATATGAGGTCAGGGTGTTGGAGATGGAAAAAAGAATTCACCAATGACATCAGTGGTGCCACTTTAATCCTCTCTGTCCAATCCATTTAATGTCCACGTTTGTGAATTCCTTTCTGTTCTGAGTACCTTTGGCTCCAGAAAATATAGCTGTGTCCCACAATTCACACTCTAAGCATGTTGAAGGGAGATCTGGATGCACTCAGATGTCTCTGTAAATGAAGTACCAGTTTGAAAAGTAATATTTTGTAGTATATTCTGAATTGGTGGATAAGATGCAGTTCAGAAAAAAAGAAGAGAAATGATTGGTTGTTTGACAATATTCTACATTGAAAACTAGGGTGCAGGTTTCTGTTTTTTGAAAGCCTAATTCTTATCGGTTAACAAAAATTGATAGAAAGGAACATTACATAAGATAAGCTGGTATATTGAGAAGTCAGGCACACTTGCTGTTTTGATTAGTAACATTGTGTGATTAACTTTTGACCTGTATGCTCAGTCAACTGTTTCATGAAGTGTTTCTATGGTAACAAGCAGAGCGCAGAATGGGGTTAGGGTTCAAATGTATGTTGTTTTCGAAAGGATTTAAATGTCTAACCAATAGAAATGTGCGTTTGGTTTTGTATTAATATGGTAAGGAATGTGATTTGATGTTTAGGTGTATATGTGTTCAAAATGATAGGGAAACTCTGCCATTCTATGGTTCTGGTGAGAGATGTTCAAAACAGAGATTTTGAATAAGAAAATCTGCTGTGTGACTGACTTTTTATTCTACAAAACAATTTGAAAGGTGAGTTATTAATTTGTGTGGGAATGTATGTGGTGCATTTTGGTTTTAATTATAGTAATGTGTTTGTTCTGCTAAAGTGAAGGGAATATTTTTTTTCACTAGAATTTTATTGTGAGTATGTGTGCATTTAGAAAGCATTCTGAGATATGCATTTGTTTATTTTATGTGTTTGCACACAGATAACTGCTGTTCTCTTGTTTTGGTAGAATTAGAAACCAGTTATTTTTTATTCATTTGCAAAAAAGGCTAAAGTTTGTACATTAAAATCTAGAACTTATTCTAGACTACGAAATGTGTTTTGGTAAAATAGAAGGGATATTGCTGTTTGTCTTGAATCACACAGTCTTCTGTGCATTTAGGAATCACTCTGAGAGAAGCATCTTGGTACTTCAGGAATATTATCAAGCAGGATGTTAAAAATTATCGTTGTTTTAGCGGCAGAAAACTGCTGCTAAAGCAGCGATAATGAGCTTGATAATATGGACTTGTGTCTAGTGTGAACATAGGCTTCTATTGGAATTCTTGACAGCATATTATCAAGGCCATTATCACCGCTTTTAATGCACTTTTTTGACGCTAAAACAGCGATAATTTCAACGCTCTGATTGATAATATGCCCCTTCATGTGTTTTCCGATATGTTATTAGTTAAAAACGTATTGTCTTGTCACATTTTGGTAGAATTAGAAAATAGTCATTGGTTATGTGTTTCGAAAATGAGTGTAATAATAATAGTAAAGTGCAGTTCTGAAATATGTATAATGTATGGTTGATGTTTTTGCCGACAGATAAGTACATGTAGTCTTGCACTGACACTTCCACCAGTATGATTTCCTACACTACCCAAACATCACTACACTATTGTAAACCCTTAATCTACCTCCAGCATGACCACCTATACTACTTATTCACTACTTTACTACCCTAAACTTTAAATCTATACCAATAGAACCTCCTACACTTGCCTAACACCAGTTTATTTCTTAGAACATTCCCCTACCATAACCTCCTATATTATACAAACACCACTGCAGTATCTTAAAGCCTGAAACGCTATCCCTAGCATGATCTCTTATGGTACATAAACACCACTGCTTTATGCTACAACACTACCACCTAATCACCATTTCATTTCTCTAAAGGTTAAATCTATCACACCAGGATCCCTTACACTACCCAAACACTACTATAGTATCTTACTACTGTATTTATAAGGAATATTGTTATTTGTCTAGAATCACACAGTGAGTCTGTGCATTTAGGATTAAGTCTTAGAGAAGTATTTTGGTAGGTCATGTGTCCTTATGTGACCCGCTGAGCAGGACAAGGGTGTCAGGGGTGTCTACCCTGTTCCGTTTTCAAATTTTGCACACATATTTCACTGACTTCCTCAGCCTCGCTTCTACCGTGGCCCAAAATGGCTGCCAACAGTTCCTGATTTTGAATGTTTACAACTGCTTGACAGCCAATTAGAATTCAACGCGTCATCAGTATGGTGCGCTTATCCTACAATGCCAATTCTCGCACAACCCGCCGATCCTCCGCGCTCATAGAGATATAAATGACTTTAACCATAATTATTAAAGAAACTAATGAACAGATTGATACCAGATATGCCAAAGGCACAAGTCGGAACTGAGGACTACCTCAATTTGGTCTAAATCTGTTCAGACGGAACCTTAGCTAAAGGTCCTATGGGAAATTGCATGGGGAAAACGTGTTTTGGGACCCCCCTTTTTTCTCGGCCCCTGTTTCACCAATCACCCCCAAACTTTCAGGGAAAGAGCGGAATTGAGCTGGCCAACAGTTTCAAAAATGTCAAGAATATTCATCAATCGATGCCAACGTTATTCACAATAGAATGCTGTGGTTTTCCTACCCTAAATCTTATATATAGTTCAACAGAACTTTTGACACTACCCAAACACCAGTTTATTTTCTACAGAATTACCAAAACACAACCCTCTATACTACAGAAAGACCAGTGCAGTACTCTAAACTCTAAATCTACCCCTAGTATGACCCCCTACACTATTAACACCGCTTTACTACCCTGAATAATAAAACACTACGCAGCACGACCCTGGACACTACTCAAATACCATTGCATTACTCTAAACATTAAATCTATCTCACCACCACCTCCTACACTACGCATTCACGACTGTACTATTGTAGAACACTGCTCCAGTATAACCCCGCACACTACTGAAACACTACTGTACTAACGTAAAACACTACTGTAGTACGACTCCATACACTACACAAACATCACTACAGTACCTTAAACTCTAAGAAACTATCCCTAATATGACCTCATACACTACATAAACATCACTGCACTATCCTAGACCAGTACCTCATCACGATCTTCTACACTAGTCAAATATCATTGTAGTACTCAGCATGACCACCTACAGTATACAAACACCACTGTACTATCTTAAATCCTAAAACACTATCCCTAGCATGACCCTGTACATTATATAAAGACCACTGCAGTGTCCTAGAACACTGTCCTTGCAGGACCCTCTACAGTACACAAATTCCACTGCACTACCGTAAACCCTAAATCTACCCCCAGTACAACCTCATACACTTCCCAAACACCATTGCACTACCCTAAACATTAAATCAATCTCAGCATGACATCCTACACTACCCAATCAAGACTGCACTATCCTAGCCCCAGACATCACCATTGCCATCCTGGAAGGCTACAAGATCATCTGAAAAGACTGCACCTACCAAACAGGAGGAGGCATCGCTATCGTCCATAAGAATTCCATCCGCATCTCAACCAGCTCAGACGTCAACCTCGCTAGCGCCGAACACCTTCACTTCCAGATCCACACCGACCCCAAGACCACACATTTAGAGGCACCCTCCTCTACAGGCCACCAGGACCCCGTGCACAATTCAATGAAGACATCACTGACTTTATCACCCCACACGCCCTCCCCTCCGAGGACTACATTCTATTGGGAGACCTAAATTTCCACCTGGAAAAGAGCAACGACAGCAACGCCACCACCCTTCTGGACAATCTCGCCAACCTCGGACTCAAACAACTTGTTAATACCCCCACTCACTACGCAGGTCACACACTCGACCCTATCTTCACCTCCAGCAAACATATCTCCTTCAGTCACACCACAGTTCTCCATTGGATGGACCACAGCTGCGTTCACTTTGTCTACAAAAAGACCACAACCCACAACCATCCTCAACCTACTCTGCGAAGAAACTGGAACAAAATCACTTTTGACCAGATCTCCTCATCGCTTCTTCAAAACCCCCCTGCCCACTCTTCGAACCCCAACCAAGCAGCCATTAACCTCACTCAATGGCTAACCAACAGCGCCGACAACCTAGCACCTCTGAAAAAACGTCAAATCAAACTAGGCAGCAAAAACGCCCCCTGGTTCAACGATGATCTTAAGAGATCCAAGAAACTCTGTCGCTCCCTTGAGAAGGCCTGGAAAAAAGACCCAAACACTAGCACCAGGGACGCTTTCAAAAACGCCACCCGCATACACCACCACCTGATCCGGACTGCCAAGAAAGCCGCATTCAAAGACCGACTAGACAACAACGCCCACAACAGCAAGGAATTATTCAACATCGTCAAAGAGTTTACCAACCCTACTGCCAACTCCAACGACATCACTCCCTCTCAAACCCTTTGCGACTCCCTAACTTCGTTCTTCCACGACAAAATCGCAGACATCCACAACAGCTTCGACAACCAACCCGGAGGCCAACCCACCCAACCTTCTGCCGTACCTTCACCCCCCTTGAACATCCTTAATGACTGGAACCCAATCTCCACTGAGGACACCATCCGCCTGATGAACTCCATCCACTCAGGATCCCCAACAGACCCATGCCCTCACCACATCTTCAACAAAGCAGACTCCATCATAGCACCACACCTCCGAGACGTCATCAACTGCTCCCTCAACTCCGCCACCTTCCCGGAAAGCTGGAAACACGCCGAAGTCAGCGCCCTCCTGAAGAAACCCACAGCTGACCCCACCGAACTCAAAAACTACCGCCCCATCTCGCTCCTCCCATTCCCGGCCAAAGTCATCGAGAAAGCTGTCAACAACCAGCTCGCCGCCTTCCTCGAAACCAACAAATCCCTCGACTCCTCACAGTCCGGCTTCCGAACCAAACACAGCACTGAGACCGCACTCATCACAGCAACAGACGACATTCGAACTCTACTGGACAATGGAGACACAGTCCTCATCCTCCTCGACCTCTCCGCAGCCTTCGACACAGTCTGTCATAGCACCCTGTTACGACGCCTCAACAACATCGGAATCCAAGGAAAAGCACTGGAATGGATCACCTCTTTCCTTGCCGGAAGAACTCAGAGAGTCCGCCTCCCACCATTCAAGTCAGAGGCCACTGAAGTCATTTGCGGCGTGCCACAAGGATCTTCACTCAGCCCCACCCTCTTCAACGTATACATGAGCCCCCTCGCGGCCATCGCACGCCAACACAACCTCAACATCATCTCCTACGCTGATGACACTCAACTGATCCTCTCACTCACCAAAGACCCTAACACCGCCAAAACCAACCTACATGAAGGAATGAAAGAAGTAGCCGAGTGGATGAAGCACAGCCGTCTGAAACTAAATTCAGACAAAACAGAAGTCCTTTTCTTAGGTACCTCCCCCTCCGCCTGGGACGACTCCTGGTGGCCAGAGGCCCTTGGAAAAGCACCCATCCCGACGGACCACGCACGGAACCTGGCCGTCATCCTGGACTCCTCACTCTCGATGACCAGACAAGTCAACGCCGTTTCATCATCTTGCTTCAACATTCTTCGCATGCTCAAAAAAACATTTTGCTGGATCCCCACCGAAACTAGAAAATCGGTCACCCACGCACTGGTTACTAGCTGCCTTGACTACGGAAACACCCTATACGCCGGTACCACCGCAAAACTTCAGAAAAAACTCCAACACATCCAGAACGCATCAGCCAGACTCATACTAGACATCCCGCGTAAAGACCACATTTCTGGTCACCTGAAAAAACTCCACTGGCTCCCCGTCAATAAGAGGATAACATTCCGCCTCCTAACCCACGCACACAAAGCACTTTACGAACTTGAACCCGAATGCCTCAACACAGACTTTCCTTCTACACCCCCTCCCGCCAGCTACGCTCTTCCAACCAAGCCCTCGCTGCTGTACCTCGCATCAACAAAACCACCATGGGAGGAAGATCCTTCCCCTACCTGGCGGCTAAAACCTGGAACTCACTTCCCATTCACCTTCGCCTCACTCAGAACCACCTAGCATTCAGAAAGCAACTTAAAACCTGGATATTCGACATGTAATTCCCCACCCTTCTTCAAGCGCCTTGAGACCCTCTGGGTATGTAGAGGGCTATATAAATTAATTGAATTGAATTGAATTGAACTCTAAACCCTAAATCGGGGGTCTCCAAACCGGTCCTGAAGGGCCGGATCCGTGCCAGATTTTTAAAATTACAACATGTATCTCAATGGGGATATCCAAAAAATCTGGTGTGGATCCTGCCCTCCAGGACCGGTTTGGAGACCCCTGCCCGAAATCTACCCCTAGTACGATCACCTACACTTTGCAATCACCAGTGCAGTTCCCTAAATTCTAATACATTACCACAGCACGATCTCCTACACTACCCAAATTCCACTGCGCTACCCTAGAACACTACCCCAGCACGAGTCCTTACACTAGACAAACAACACTGCACTACTCTAAGTTCTAATTCTGTAGTGTTCCAAAACCATAGTGACTGTTTATATACCATGTAGTAATCTATTTACTAAAGTAAAAGTGAACCAATTTTGAATTAACTCAGTGTCTTTCCTGATAGTATTGTGATCATTTAGATATTATGTATGTACTCATAGACTGCTTCAGGTGTTAGTGTTATGTAGTGCTTCAAACTGGTATGCACTATGTATGTAGTGCTCTTACAACTTTCACAGTTCTGCTTCAGGCCTACAATTTTTTGTTTCGAATTTATATGAAATGTGTTTGTATAGTAATACAAATGAATACTCTTTTAAAGTTTTTAATAAATACTTATATCTGTTTATTTTTTACAGATACTGTTTATCATCGTTAAAATAAAGTTATCATGCCGCACAAAGAAAGACGGATAAAAAGTCAGAAAAAGGATACTTTTTTGAAAAAACCTCAACCAGAACTCTTGGAAGACTACCATAATGTGGAAAAAAGAGAACAATTTCTGGTAAGACTTCAAAAGACTTTATAAAAAAGATTACTAGACTGAGAAAAATATATATAAATGTGCAAAGCAGTGAAAAGTACAAGAAAAAGTGCAAAGAATAGGAAAGGCAAAAAAGGCAATGTAAAAACAAAGGATACAACTTATAGTAAAAGAAAAGAAAATCAATATAAAGAAATCCAACAAAAATTATTTTACATCAGAATTGTGAATAACTTACTTAAAGACACAAAACAATATAGAAAGAGAATCCATTTTTTATAAAAAGAAGAAGCATATTGAATCCATTGATGAAAAGACTTTTGAAGTAAAGAGAAAACGTTTCATTTTAGTACTTAAGAGAATTCGATCATTAGATGAACCAATATATTTAATGAAGACCAGAAGTAAGAGGAAAAGATTAATTAACAAAACAAATTTTTGTGATATTTTTTAGGACAATGGAAAGACAGTTCAAGTTCAGAGCTGCTTTTTTAATGAAGAGAGTTATTTACAGAGCAATAATTTGTTGCATGCAGTTGACACTAGTGGTCGAGCTTATGAGGTTAGAGATAGTTGTCCATTTGAGAAAGAGAAAATGGTTCCTACATATGCCGAAGAGGTGATAGCTGATGAAGTTCTAGGCAGACGTCCTAAGCCCCAGTATACACTTGGGATTGTAGTAATATTTGTAGTGAACGGCAAGAATCTATTGATAAATTACACAATTTCTTACAAGCATATTGTAAAAAAAAGTGTTAAACAAAATATTAAGCTGTTGCAAGGACTAGACCCATGCAGAGTGAGAAAACATACTGGTTTGCAAGGTCATTCTCTGGCTTGTCTTTCTAGGAAAGTATGTCAAAGTGTTTTTCACCATTTCAGGATGTTGGCTGTACATCATACTCAAATGCCGAAGTTAGTGAGAAGATTGTATTATGCTAAAAGTTCAGCACTAAAGTTAAATGAGTAAACAGTGCTCTTTTACGTGGGTCAGTATCAGATGTGAAAAAGGTTTATGATGATATTGAGTTTTGTTACTTTGGTCCTGAAGAAGAGAGTCAAGAAACTGAGACATTAATAGAAGAAAATGTTGATGAGAATGTTGAATATAGTTGTACAAAAAGTTTTGAAAATGAAATTACAAAGTTTAAGGGGATTTCAGGTGAATGGCCAAATTAATATTGTATTTGTTGTCGCTGAACTCACTACAAAAATCAGCTTAGGAGTGTTGCTCTGTATTTAAAAAGTGAAAAGGAAAATAATGATACATGGAAAGAATGTGCAACTTATTTGTTGGTAGAGAATTGTTTTGATTTGGGTTCTGATCAGCGTATTTGTAAATATTGTTATAACAAGTTAGATGTGAATATAAAGCCTGCTACAGCTGTGCATAATAATTTAGAGTTAGTTGCTATTCCTCCACAACTGAACTCTCAATACCTATGAGTCTATTCTCATTCAGTGTGTGCACCCGTTTCAGGTTATTGTTCGTTTGGAGCCTAAAACAGGTAAATTGCCTCCTTCATATTTACAAATAGGATTAAAAGGAAGAGTGGTGTATTTACCGTTAGATTTATAGAAAAATATTGAAACTATTGGTGTAGACAGTGTAGAAAGCGAACCTCTGATTATTCTTCTTAATGGTGTGCCAACTAAAAATAAGAAAATCTGGCAGGAGTTAGTGGATGTTTGGAAAGTTCAAAAGGCAATATTGTATTTGAGAAAAACACAATACATACTATAAGAATGTTTATATAGGAGAAGAAGAATACTTTTAGAAGAAGATACTGAAACGTCAAGTAGACAAATTGACAAAATGGACATGTTAAGATGTGAAGAAATCTATCAACCTTATAGTGTGCATCCACTTCATTCAAAAGAAGTGATGGGGAACACAATTGATTTGTTCCAAATGGAAAAAGGCAAAAGGAATTCTCATGAGTGTATGGGAAGAGAGCTTTGAAGCTCGTTGTTTTCCACTGTTGTTCCAACTGGAAAAGGAGAACGATAGGATCAACATCCTGTGCAGATTCCTGCATCTGAATATCAGACAACAAGATTATATGCAAAAGATCCAAGATTTCGACGATGTATCCCTTATATATTTCATCTTTTGTTTGAAAGTGACTTGTCTGGACTTTCATATGCAGTCAACCATATTCTAAAATCTGGAATACATCTGCAAAATATATCTGCAAAAGATTTTATCGATAAAGTGCACCAGAGAGATGATCATCTAGAATCTCAGTTCATTAATTTGATGGCATGTCAGCATGGGACTAATGAATATTGGTACTGTTGTCATGGAGAACTGAAATGTATTGTACGGAACTTAGGAACTCCAACATGGTTCCTTACCCTGAGCAGTGCTGAGTACGCTTGGGATGATTTACTAGAATTTCTTTGAGAGGCAAATTTGAATATAAAAAACATTGAATACAAGACACCTGGAGAATTGTGCTCCTTGGATCCTGTTAATGTATGCAGGTATTTCATTCATAGATTTGAGGCTATGATGTCTTTTATCTGCAATAAAAAAAAATCCTCCTCTTGGAGAAGTTGTGGATTTCTTTTGGAGAAAGGAGCCTCAAGCAAGAGCTGCTCTTCAAATACATATGCTTTTATGGATTAAGGACGCTCCAAAATTTGGAACAGATGCGGATGATACTGTTTTGAGTTTTATTGAACAATATGCAACATGTGCTGTACCCAAAAGCAAAGAAGAAAAGAACTTAAGAGCACAAGTGTTACGATTCCAAAGCCACCGATGTGGAAAATACTGTTGATGAAAGTACAAATCTAAGGACAAGTTCTACACCAAATGTCGTTTTGCATTTCCACGTCCAGTAATATCGAAAGGAAGAGTGAACAGTTTTATGTCATCTTTGGGTCATACTATCACAAGAAAGTCTCCAAAAAATACTTACAACTTAAGAAGAAATGAAGCGTTAAACTACATAAATGACTACAACCAAGTCATTTTGTCCATGTGGAATGCTAACATGGATATTCAGTACGTTGCGGACAATTCCATTGCTGTTGCTCGATATGTAACATCTTATATTACAAAATCAGAAAAGACAGAATTGAAAGAAATGTGGGAAGGGATTTCTCACGAGAAGACTCTAAGTAAGAAATTATACAGTTTCAGTTTGAAGATGTTATCGTATCGAGAAATTGGAGTATATAAATGCTCAAATCAGTTATCTTCGGCAAGTCTATACTCCAAATCTACAAGAATCCTTTATGTGAGTCTAGGTCTTGCAGCAATGCGAAATCGGGTACTGAAATCTGTTCAAGAAATTGAATATTTAGCAGAAAAAGATCCGGAAAGTACAGATATTTTGAAAACGAATATTTTGGATACATATTACCCAAACAGAAGACATCATCTTGAGAACCTGTGTCTCTATGAAGTGCTGCAAAACTACACTTTCAAACAGAATACTACAGAGAACATCAATGATGAAAAATATGGAGTCATTGGTTCCGAAGGGTGTTTGGTGAAACAAACAAAAGGAAATTTGATTAATCACAGGAAGCTGAGTTGTGACACTGCTGATAAAAGGGAATTTTACTATTTAGCTCTTTTACAACTATTCAAACCATGGCGTTCAGAACTGGAATTACTTGGAGATTTCCAGAGCTATTAAGATTCCTTTAATGCTTGTAAAGATAGCATACAATGCAGTGCTTTTGCAAGTTATGTGAAAATGTTGAACAATGAAATTAATTAAGAAGTTACAATTGCAGCAGAGATTGCTAGAGACAGTTCTCAAGACAGTCAAGATTCTGCTGTGCTGAGTCAAGATCCACTAGGACAACCAATTGTTGAAAATGAAGTATCAATGGAGATCTACTACAACTGACTCCTGTAAAAGGACAACCAGTTTTTAAAACACTTGTGCATGAAGACACCAGAAAGTCTCTGGGTAGTGTTGGAAACGTGAACATTTGGTCATATTTTGAATACAAGGAACTCATTACAAATATGCGACAGGTAAATGATGTGGATTATGGAACTATTCTCCAAGATGTAAGAATTGGACTACTGACTGGACATGGCAAACAAGCTTTGCAGACTCGATTACTTTCCAACTTGTTTCCTGTCAAAGCCCAGCTCACCTGATTTCTGTTCAGTTCTGATAGAGGTTGAAGACAGTCCGACCCCACCCTGAAACTGCTTGTTCCAGCACACTAGTTTTAAAACAGTACACTAAGAACTAGAAACTCAAGGGAAGGGGGGAAGTGGATAAAATAAAAAAAGAGAGACAACACCATTCTTGCGTTTCCACTGTCGAAGAGCTGCTAAAATCTGCAGCCCTCTCTGACTTCAGTAGAAACTGGTGCCTAATGAAACATGAACAAAGAACAGATAAGTGCAACCTATCCCTAAAGGTGTTCCTATTTTTTTTTGGTTGGTATTCCTCATATACCATAATTGGGAATCTTGATGGGAGACTGGCAACCTCTACGCTGTTGGCCATCCTGGTCCAGCCCTAATTCTATTGACCAGTAACGGGTTGGTAAACCTGATCCCTCAAGTAGTCACTGCCTTCCCACCTCTACTCCATTTCACACCATATTTGGCACCCCGTCTTACTTTGGAGTCAAGGGAACCAGCAGGGCCCCAGATAAATCATTGGAAAACCAGTCATTCGTCTTGCCATGCCACTAGGGCAGGTCAGGTTCTAACCAAAGTTGTGTGACCACATGCCATATCAGATTTGCTTGTAAAAATAATATGTCTTAAGCAATTTGAAAACGTAGGAGGGATTGGATCCTTCCATGCTCTGCAGTTTTCACTCCTTGCAAGGAACATAACATAAAAAACAAATCTAGTGTGGGGGTCATTTGCATTATAGTCTAAACACAACCCGGATAGAATAGTTTTTGTGGTAACCTAAATGTGTTCCTGACTAAACCTTTATCTTATTAGAAATTCTCTTATAAAAGTACCTCTTGGATCCTGGTCTCAAGCTTCCAGGTTTGGAATGTGTTACTGTTCTGGGATGTGCTTTCTATTACTGTAAAACTTCTGTAAAATCAAACGAATATCATTATCAGAATTACCAACGTCTAACATTCACCTTAATATAACTAAAGCCTAAATTCTTAATAGCAAACTCACTTTTCACACATTTCCAGACTTTTTATAAAACAAATACTGGACTTTTACATCAAAATACAGCAGGTAATTTGTGCAAGTCCTTGATTTACTGTTTACCTTGCTGTCAAGGGTTTCCTCTGTTCGATTCTTAAAAAAGTTCCATGTAAAACAATGTTTATTTCACAAAGTTCCACAAAGTATTCTTGTAACAAAGGGTTTGAACCACAAAGTTCGTGGGAGATATCTTGTTCCAAATTGTCTTTACATGAATCCAGAAATCACCAATAAAGTTCTTTCAGGTAATAAAAGGTTTTGCACTTACTTGTTGCTGAAAAGGGATACTGATCAGTCTAACCTTGACCTCTTTCTCTTTTGCAGGTCGATTGCAGTGGACAGAAGAGGGGCTGAGGCAAGAAGTAACCGGACACAGAAGAAGGAAGAGCCAGAAGTCGCGCCTGTTGAAGTCAATGAAGGTCTTGAGAGAGGAAGAGTGCCAGCGCCGAAGGATCTGTTCTCAGGTAAGTGGGAGGTAGACGAGCACAAGCACTGGGTGAGGCTCAGGGGCTGCCTTTTATAGACAGGGCTGGGTGTGGTTCGAAGAGCTGGGTGTGGTTTGAAGAACTGGGTGTGGTTCTCACAAGCAGGTATGCAGAGCTTCAGTTATTATGCTAATGAGTTGAAGTAACACATGGCCTAGGGAGGAGTGTTCTAAATAAGCCTTGGTAAAAGCAAGGTCCAATGTGCAAACAAGACAGCAATGTCCAAACTTGTGAATACATTGAGCAACATACACAGAAGTCTTAGGGAGTGGCTGAGATAACAAAAAAGGCTTTCAGTAGTATGTTTAAAGAGAGCTATTACAGAGACCACTAGTGCAATGAGAGGGGACATGCTCTTTGCTGTGCACAAACCCTAACAGCCGCCCCCCTCAAAGGCCCTCCAACTGGACAGGGTTTCCCTGGATTTTTTAGATAAAACTGTCTAATCAACCGTGGGGCATGTACATAGTACGCTGGTTCCCATGAATTCTCAGTTTCGTCATATCCTTTCCATTCTACTAAATAAAACAGACGTCCATGAATTCTTTTTGCGTCTTTTATGCTTTTCACTTCATATTCTAGATTTCCCTTAATTGGTATGGGTGGAGGTGGTGGTTCGGGCGGGTATTTGGGTTGTACGGCTTAAGCAAGGACACATGGAATGTAGCATGTACTGGGTATTCTTTTGGTAAGTCCAATTTTACTGTTACCGGGTTTACTATGGCAGTTGGGGCCTCAGATCTGTGTTTGTCTGCTTGTCTGTTCATGCTTTCTTTGTACTTTAATAAATGTTTCCTGGCCTTGTCTTGTATATCACCTAATCTCGTTAGTCTATCTGTTACTGTAGGCAACAGGGAATCTTCTGAAAAAATGGGTATAGCTCTCGGATAATACCCTTGCATGAAATGGAATGGTGAGCAAAGTAGAGCTGCATGCTCAGTATTGTTATAAACAAACTCCGCTACAGGGAGAGCTTCCAACCATTCACTAGAATAATCAGCCAATAAACAACGTAGCGTTTGAAGTAAGGTTTGGTTCAGTCGTTCAGTTTGTCAATCTGTTTCTGGATAGAAAGCAGTGGATAATGCCACATCTATTTTGAGTTTTTCGCATAATTTTTTCCAAAATCTAGAGTTGAACTGGCTACCTCGGTCTGACACCACTTTACTTGGCAAACCATGTAAACGCACAATTTCTCTTATAAAAATATCTGCAAATTCTGCTGCAGTTGGCAATTTCCGTAATGGTACAAAATGTGCCATTTTAGACAAAAAATCCACTATCACTAATACTGTTGTGAAGGATTTTACTGGTGATAAACCTACAATAAGTCTACACTCACAGTGTGCCAAGGTTGTTTGGGTGATGGCATTGGTATTAACAAACCGTCAGGGGCCTTAAGTCAGGGTCTCGTCAATCTACGATCCCAGTTCTCATAGGAACGAGCAGACTCCCCCTTCATCCACCCTCACTTAGGCCACCCCAACAACTTAGACCCATCCCCCCCTGTCCTCCCACCCAACTACCAGACCCTACTCCCCTCTGCTGCATGTTGATCAACTGCGGATCCGCCTCCTGCCACGCAACGGAGATTGCGGAAACCATTCTCAGCGAAAACATAGACATCACATTCCTAACTGAAACCTGGCTCACCGCCCACTCCACCCCCCATCCTCGACTTGCTCATTCCCCCAGGTTATGCTATCATCAAGAAAGATAGAGTCGAGCAAACAGGAGGAGGCCTTGCCCTAATCTTTAAAGCTGAACTTAACATCTCTCTTATACAGCTGCAAGACCCCTCATCCTTTGAATACCTCTGCACCAATCTCATTATTCCTAACTCCCCCTCCATTCGGTTGCACACTATCTACCACCCCCCTGGGAATAGTATCTCTTTTACTGAAGTGATGTCTGATCTTATTATTCAATCATCGCTCTCCCACTCCAAGAATCTCTTCCTTGGTGACTTCAACATCCACTGGAACAAAAAGGATGAACCTGCTGTCATCTTATTTAAGGATGCCATGGACATCACCAACATGACCCAACTCTGCAATTCCCCTACTCATACCAAAGGTGCCACCCTTGATGCTATATTGACTAGCAAGGATCTTGCCTCTCTCTCTAATATACTTCCTGTCGACTGGTCCGACCACCACCTTATCCTCTTCACCTTGAATAGCTCCTTTACAAGCCCTGCCGCATCAACACTTTACCTTTGAAACTAACACGCAACATTTACCGTATCCCAATTGGCGAATTGGAATCCTCAATTAAAACATGCCTACTTCACTCCCCTCTCTCTGACAGCACCAATGACTTAACTAAGCATTATAATAATTCTATTCTTAATGCCCTCGATCAAATTGCTCCAATTAAATTCAAGCAACAAAAAAAACCCTCCCAAGTCCTGGTTCAATTCAGAACTCAATAATGAAAGACGGGCACTCAGACAATCTGAACACGTTTGGAGGAATTATCCCTCCGCCGATAATCTGGCTCTTCTTAGAACTGCTAGAGCCCATTACAAAAAACACATCTTCAATGAAAAAGCCTCCTTTCTCTGGTCACAACTTGACCAGGCTAGAAACCACCCCAGAGAACTCTTTAACATCGTTAAAAAACAAACATCTTCTGGCCCTCCTAAAATATTAGCCACTATGGAAAGATGCGAAGAAATTGCCAGCTTCTTCTCGAACAAAATAAACAAGATAGAACTATCATTTTCTTCCCCCCCTCACTCCAACCTCCCCTCAGCCAACACATACTCACCAACACTCCTAACTCTCTCTCCTCCACCTCCTCCCTTTCCACACTTCACGACCCCCCTCAATCCATCCCCTTTCTCCCAAAACCTGACTCTCCTCCCAAGGTCCACCCTGCTAAAAACAACGCTTCATGGAGTGAATTCAGTCCAGTTTCTATATCCACGATTTTCAACATCATTTCCAAACTTAAACCTTCGTCCCATACCAAAGACGCTCTCCCCGCCCATCTGGTTGAAGAACTCAAACACATCATTGCCCCTATTTGGACCAACATTATCAACTCCTCTTTTTCCTCTGGCGTTGTCCCTGCCTCCCTTCAGCTTGGCCAAATCTCCCCCATTCTTAAAAACACCTCGGCTGACCCTAATGACCTTAACAACCTACGCCCTATCTCCAACCTCCCTTTCCTCTCTAAGGCCCTTGAAATGTGTGTCCTGTCCCAATAATAGAACCATATCTTCTCCTTTAATCTCCTGGACGTTTTCCAATCAGGTTTTAGAAAGGGATGCAGCACCGAAACTGCTATGTTAAATATCACAGATGATATCCATCGCTCCCTAGATAGAGGTGAATCTTCACTACTAATCCTACTTGACCTCTCAGATGCTTTTGATACTGTCCACCATCCCTTCTCAACACTCTCAAAAATCGATTCGGCTTTGAAGGCACTGTATTCAATTGGTTCTCCTCGTTTCTTCAAAACAGATCACAGCAAATCAAGCTCAAACACCACCTCTCTAATCCACAACCTGTCTCACTCGGTGTCCCTCAAGGATCCATCCTCTCCCCAACCCTATTTAATCTTTTCATGGAACCACTCACTCTCATTCTCAAACAAGCCAAAATCAATTACCACCTTTATACTGACGACACCCAACTATACTACAAAATTAAATCTCACAATGACATTCTTCACCTTAATGACACCTTGACTAGAGTTCAAGCATGGTTCCATCTGAATCATCTAAAATTGAATCCGAAAAAAACTGAAATCATCCTTTTCACTCCCCAAAACAATTCCCTTCCCATTCAACTCTGGATCAACGATATCAAATCACTTAATGGCTCCCTCTCCACCTCTAACTCTGTTAAATCCCTAGGCATCACCATCGACCAGAATCTTAACCTCATCCCCCACATTAAAAATGCAGCCAAAAGTGCTCTTTACACCCTTCACCACCTCAAAAACATCAAAACTTTTATTCCAGCTGGTGATTTTAAAACTGTTGTACAATCGCTTGTCCTTTCCAGGATTGACTATGGCAACACCACACTTGTCGGCACTCCTAAAGTCCATCTTGCACCGATTAAATCTGTTCTCAATCTAGCCGCTAGACTTATCTCTGATTTTAAAAGATTTGACCACATCTCCCCCGTCCTCAAAAACCTCAATTGGCTCCCAATAGAAGGAAGATCCACCTACAAGATTGCCTGTATGACTCACAAATCTCTTCACCAAAACATCCTCTTACCTTGCAGTCAAACTACAGAAAGCAGGATGCTCCAGGTTCCTGAGGAGCACTAACTCCCTTGTCCTAATCCCTCCTAGACTCAAATGTCAAAAGACCCAATCCCGAGCATTTTCTGGTAACGCTCCTACGATTTGAAACTCTCTCTCCAAAGATCTTCGCTGCAACCCCTCTTACCCTCTCTTCAAAAAGGAACTCAAAGTACTTCTCAACAAATATTGAAGTACCTAATGACCTTGATCCTGAACTTGCTCACTCTTTACTCTTACCCTACCCACTCCTTCCCTACACCCTCTCCCCGTTTCATTCTCCCTCCCCTCCACGGCACCCCCTTCCTTCTCTGATCTTTAAAACTTCATCTTCCCCTTTAATTTATCTTTGTTTCTTTGCCCTCATGGCTCCTCTAAATGTATTGCTACATCCCTTGTAAATTCTCTGCACACTGTTAATTGTTTGTTATTCTCTATTATTATGTTTTACCTTCCCTGTAAAGCCCTCTGATACTCTCGGGTCCAGCAGCGCTATATAAAACCTTTGAAATAAATAAATAAATACATAAATAATTAAATAAGATTTATGTCCTGCACAAACTGGACTGGTAGTGACAAATTGCTTAATGTCCTTACTCATATTGTCCCACCAAAAGTGTTTTCGCACATTTTCCAGGGTTTTTACCCAGCCAGGAGACCTGCCAACATTGAGGCATGATTCCAAATTATCACCTGTGTTTGTAATTCTGTGGTGGGCACTAACAGCATGTTGTCGTGATACAATAAACCTCGTTGTATTGAGTTATGAGAATCCTTAAAACCAATTTTGAGGTGCCATTTGCATGTGTGCATTATGTAGATCTGTGACGAAATCCTTCTGTTGTACTGGTGTCGAACGTTTTTGGGGAGGTATTATGGGTTCTCCGATTTTGTCTTGTTTCATGTCTGAGGTATGTCCGTATCTAGATAACACATCAGATTGAATTTGTTGTGCACCTGGTCTATAGGTTATAGTCTGACCCCACCCTGAAACTGCTTGTTCCAGCACACTATTTTTAAAACAGTGAACTAAGAACCAGAAGCTCAAGGGAAGGGGGGAAGTGGATAAAATATAAAAGAGAGACAACACCGTTCTTGCGTTTCCACTGTAGAAGAGCTGCTAAAATCTGCGGCCCTCTCTGACTTCTGTAGAAACTGGTGCCTAATGAAACATAAACAAAGAAAAGATAAGTGCAACCTATCCCTAAATGTGTTCCTGACTAAACCTTAATCTTATTAGAAATTCTCTTCTATAAGTACCTCTTGGATCCTGGTCTCAAGCTTCCAGGTTTGGAATGTGTTACTGTTCTGGGATGTGCTTTCTATTACTGTAAAACTTCTGTAAAATCAAACGAATATCATTATCAGAATTACCAACGTCTAACATTCACCTTAATATAACTAAAGCCTAAATCCTTAATAGCAAACTCACTTTTCACACATTTCCAGACTTTTTATAAAACAAATACTGGACTTTTACATCAAAATACAGCAGGTAATTTGTGCAAGTCCTTGATTTACTGTTTACCTTGCTGTCAAGGGTTTCCTCTGTTCGATTCTTAAAAAAGTTCCATGTAAAACAATGTTTATTTCACAAAAGTTCCACAAAGTATTCTTGTAACAAAGAGTTTGAACCACAAAGTTCATGGGAGATATCTTGTTCCAAATTGTCTTTACATGAATCCAGAAATTGCCGATAATGTTCTTTCAGGTAATAAAAGGTTTTGCACTTACTTGTTGCTGAAAAGGGATACTGATCAGTCTAACCTTGACCTCTTTCTCTTTTGCAGGTTGATTGCAGTGGACAGAAGAGGGGCTGAGGCAAGAAGTAGCCGGAAACCAGAAGAAGGAAGAGCCAGAAGCTGCGCCCTTTGAAGTCAATGAAGGTCTGGAGAGAGCATGAGTGCCAGCGCTGAAGGATCTGTTCTCAGGTAAGTGGAAGGTAGACGAGCACAAGCACTGGGTGATGCTCCGGGGCTGCCTTTTATAGACAGGGCTGGGTGTGGTTCAAAGAGCTGGGTGTGGTTCGAAGAACTGGGTGTGGTTCTCACAAGCAGGTATGCAGAGCTTCAGTTATTATGCTAATGAGTTGAAGTAACACATGGCCTAGGGAGGAGTGTTCTAAATAAGCCTTGGTAAAAGCAAGGTCCAATGTTTTCTAAATAAGCCTTGGTAAAAGCAAGGTCCAATGTTTTCTAAATAAGCCTTGGTAAAAGCAAGGTCCAATGTGCAAACAAGACAGCAATGTCCAAACTTGTGAATACATTGAGCTACATACACAGAAGTCTTAGGGAGGGGCTGAGATAACAAGAAAGGCTTACAGTAGTATGTTTAAAGAGAGCTATTACAGAGACCACTAGTGCAATGAGAGGGGACATGATCTTTGCTGTGCACAAACCCTAACATTTCCAAATGAAAACGTAGTTCCTGAGAAAATATACATGAAAATTGCAGATAAGAAATCTGTAATCTGCTTAATGCCAACACTGAGGGAGTGTTCTGTATTCAATGAACAACTTTTGAAACTGGAAAATGAATAAATAATAAAAATGGAAGCCATCGATAAAATAGAAATTGAAGGAATCACTATTATTTTGACCGAAAAATTGAAGACAAAATTGGATTCTTTAGAAAAATCAATATCTAAAACTGCTGGTTTATAAAGGAATCTATATGCATGTAGGAACTCTCGGATAATTTTGAGGCGCAATTTGGATGTAGAAAAAGGTTTAGTTAATGGAGCAATGGGCAAAGTTGTAGATTTAGTTAATTATCAAAATAAAGATGGTATTGAATTCTTAAACATTAAATTTGATCAGATTGAAGAAGTGAAACAAATTGGTCCTTGTTCTGTTTGTTTTTGGCTTGTTAAAGATTTATATGTCCGTAGAAAACAGTTTCCATTTTCTCTGGCATATGCAGTGACTTTTCATAAATCTCAAGGTTTAAGTGTTGACAGTGCTTTGGTGAACATTGGAAATTCTGTGTTTAAAGAAGGTATGGCATATGTTGCTTTGTCCAGAGTCAGAACATTATCTGGTTTGTTTTTGATTGATTTTGATGATACCAAGATTACTGCAGATGCCAACTGTGTCAAAGAATACAATAGGTTAAAAAGAACATATGCTCCTAATTTAGGTGAATATCCTGAATTTGAAAAGCGTGTGGTTTCTCGAAAAAGAAGGTATGAGAATATCTGTATTGAAGGTGTAGAGAAAGGAAAAAACCAAGAAAATGTTGTGATTGCAAGCAAAAAGAAAAAGGACACTGTTGAAGAGATTGTTTGTTTTCAGTTTGAAAACAGTTCTGGTGTCAACTGCTATGCTAATGTACTGGTCAATGTTGTTTTTTTCTTGAAGGTTCGCAAAAGCAAATATGGAGAATCGGGAAAAAAGATTTTGTTCCTTGTTACATTCTCTTTATGAAAAATTGAGAACAGATAAAAGTAAAATACAAAGCGTTTCTGATGTTCGTAATCTTTTGGATGTATGTTCTGGTTCTACACAATTTATACAAAATGTTCAACAAGATGCTCAAGAGGTTCTAATGTATATGCTTACAGAATTAGAAAATGTAGGTGTAGACATAGAGAATATTTTTGGCCTTTGTTAGAAATGAGAACATCAATGTGAAAATTGCATGTATACATGTAGCACTAATGTAGACAGTGAAAGATTGTTATATTTGGCATTACCGGAATGTAAATCAGTGTGTTTCAGTAAATTAGTTAAAGCTGCAAACCAAAACATGGAGTGTAGGCAATACAAATCAGAAATGTTATCAACATTATTTATCCAAAGATATGGAAAATATATCATTTTAATGATGCAACGTTGTACAGCTGATGGAAGAAAATTGGACACTTTAATAAAACATTTTGTTGCTACACAACTATCAATATCTGGAAAGACTGTTGTACCAGTAGCAATATTTTCCCACAATGGTCCTTCAATAACATCAGGACATTACACTGCATATCTCAAAAGTGAGAAAGGCTGGAGTCTTTTTTAATGATGCTGAGTTGATTTTTAAACAATGTTTGCCTTTCGAATTGCCAAATACCTATCTAATATTTTTAAAGCCAAACTTTTGAGAAGAAAATTCAGCCTCTGAGGAATTTATTGTTATCATTTTATAGGATTATCATTGGACAATGTACATAAAAAGTACAGCAAAAATACAAATTGACCTCAAGGAAATGTATTTCTTTGAATTATGGACTTTTTGTTGCACATTGTCTCTGTGTATAATTTGAAGTGGCATTATTTAAAGTGTTTATAAATTTAAATCATAACATTTTCTTAGCAGTAATCATTTTATATACGTGTGCTTTGTATTATCTAGTATTTTACTATAGATGTATTATTGTTTTTTTTTTAACAATCTAATCGATTGTTTTTTTTGCATGCTGTTATGTGATGAGTAGAATTGAAATCACTGTATCTAGTGAAATTCAATATATTCTGACAACAGTAAAAAAGGCAAAGAAGTTACTTTGTAAAATGTTAAAATTATGCTGTGCTGTTAAAAATGTATTCTTATATGTTATATTTTTTTTTAATTTTTTTTTACAGATCTTAATTTTAAAATATCCAATTTACCACCATTTAGAATATAAAAAACAAGTAAATAAAATGTTTACTGTTTTTTTACGTGTATTAGTGGTGGGGTTAAGTTTTAGTAAGTCTTAAAATGGAGAATTAACTGTGTTTCCACACAGTGGAAGAAAAGGAACACTGATGGACTAGATTTCTGTCAGAAAATTTGAAGGCAAAAAGGTATAAACTATGGGACAGCCTCGGAAGACCTGTTTGCAAGATATATTGTATACTACAGAATAGACTAATACGGTTCTTTTGCAGGTCTTGGTAATTTCAGAATTAAAATAAATTAAACCGTTTAATTTAAACCACATCAGTCAGTGTTTTTGCAAATGTCATATTAGGTCGCATCTCTTCCCTTCAGTATCATATAAAGATGTCCTATTAGTTCCCTAGAATGCAAATAGTTGTAAATGTATCTTGTTCTCTGTTATCAGTACCGAAATTTACTCCGATAATAACAATTGGCCTAGCCATTAACTCTCTTTCCTATTTGTAAGGTGAGGAAAAGGCATTCTGCATACCCTTTCTTTTCCATGTAAATATAATCTCATTATACACAGTACTTTGCATTGAAAAGGTGTTCTATAGGCTTTGTTGTGCGTGTTTGCATAGAGCACCCATAAAAGAAGACACATTTCCAGATTTATCATAAATCATGAATCTGGACATGTTTGTGAATGCTACACCATCCTTCTATTGGTATAGCAAAGCACAACGAGGAAAATTGTTTTCACTTTCAATATATGCTGGAATGCACAGCATATATTGAAGGAGAGAAATGCCTTTAATGATTGTTTTTGTGCAGGAAGGTGTCCCTTCTTGCACAAAAACAATCTCCATATGACACGGACATCCTTGCTCCATGGTGCAAGGGTGCCTGTCCCACCAGATGCCTGTAATTTCTGCAGCTGTGCAGAGAGAAGCACAGAGTTGCAACATATTTATGTACATATGTTACATCCTTGTGCTTCGGAAGTACCACAGCTCGCTGTAGTTAAACAGTTTACAGTGTCATGCTGCAGCACTTCTTTATAATTCTGCACTTATGCATTCAGCACACATCAGAAATGTATTTTTATAATCAATTATGCACTACACATACATTCATCTCAACTTTCACACACTAGCATACTAGTTTAGATCTTTCTTTAAACAGAGTAGTTAGTTCTGAAAAGATTTTGTATTTTTTTTGTTTTTTTAAAACTGCGGAAAACATGAGAACTTGGAAAAGAGAACTAAAAACTGGGAGGAGAGGAGAAAAGAAATCTAACAATGGTGGTGGTCAACAGCTCGACACACCAGATCCACTGACTGCTCTCCATATGCTATCAGCGTCCACATTTTACACAGCTCATTCTAAGTTTCCCAAATTGAGGAGGAATATCAGGGTGTGGGGTAGAGGTTGATGGTGTTGGTCTACTCGTACTCAGGCTTTCTGATGAAGCAGGAAGAGCCTCTCTCAATCTCCTTAACTCCTCCTTTGCAAAGTTGACCAGATGCTTAGATTGTAAGTGCTTCCGCATACTTGCAGTTCTGCATGAGTACTTTTTGTTGGGGTCTCCCCTTGAAAGCACTTCATTGCATATTCTGCAAGTAACTTTTGTTGCAGTCCCCTTTTTTAAGCCTGGTGGAAAGGTGAAAAATTTCCAGACAATGCTGGTATATTTTTGCTTTATTGGAGGTTCAGAAGCAAATTCTTGCTGTGATGAGTTCTCTGAATCAGAGGATGATGGTGGATTAGCAGCCATAGTATCTTTAAATGAATCTCTTCTCCAAAAAAGAAAGAGCAGCAGATCTTCACAGGAGGTATTTCCCTCAGAAAAGTTGTAATAGGAGTGATTTGAAATTTTGAAATGGGTGGGGTCCTATATTAGTTTCAATAGGAAGTGTAATGAACCCCAAAAAAATCTCTGTTTTTAAAGTCACTTGGGGTGCGCGTGGGATGGGTGTCGGATGTGGACACTCAATACGCACCTTGCTTGCATCGTGCTTGCGTCCAGCGCGAGTTCGCGAAATTGCATTAAAAAGAATATTATTTTTATGATAACCTCAGAAAATCTCTTCTCTTAATATTTATAGTAAATATATAGAAATAAGTTTTCCAACATAAAAAAAATCACGGAAGCAGCCCACCCATCGCGTCCGATATGCATATGACGTCACGCGCTACCGCATATGCGACAGGCATCATGCACAGGTCGCATAGCAACCGCGATGGAAAAGTTGTACCTGTCGTGCACCCTACTCGGATCCTACACAACAACAGTAAAATGGCGGACACATTTTGCGCAGTAAACGAGCAGGGTGTACGTACGCTGCGTAACTCCATAAAAAAAAGAAAAAAAGAAATAAAAATAATTTAAGTATATTATGAACAATATATAATAATGAAAAAATATATATTTTTATGTAAATAAATGATTAAAAAATGTGTAATGTAATTTATAAAATAACATCTAAAAATAAAATGATTAAAAATATATAGTTAGAAAATATAAAAAAAATGAATATATTTAAAAATTATGATTGAAAGAATCTTTGAAATTCACAAAAAAAACAGGTTTTTCATATGTTATAGTTAGGAATTAGCATTTACAAAACCTTTGAAATTCACTGAAAAAACATAGGTTTCAGACATGTTATAGTTAGGAATTAGCATTTAAAAAACCTTTGAAATTCACTGAAAAAAACATAGGTTTCAGACAAGTTATAGTTAGGAATTAGCATTTAAAAAACCTTAAAAATTCTCTGAAAAAACCATAGCTTTCCGGGGTGTTATAGTTAGCTGGACATTTCACATGTATAAAATCATTGAAATTTCCCCGTTATAGTTAGTTGTACTATCTGTAACTCGCGCACCCGCAATCCACTGCTGATGATGTCACATATTACATAATTCATGATATGGTCAGTGACATCACAGATGACATCACAGATGACATCTCAAATGACATCACTTATGACATCATCCATGTGACAAACTAATACACCTCATCATACAGTAGCATAACCTTTCAACACTCATTATAAAATATGAAGTACCATATTTGAAACCATTGATACACCAGTACACATTTCTAAAAATCCACTCAGTAATTCCTACATCTACACACATCTAAAAACGTACCTATAGATTCACTCATACATGCTAACAAAGATCAATAGAACACTATTAAATATACTTATACATCTATATCAACATTACACACCAGCACATGTCCTATTCCTTTATGCAGACATCCTACTCACTCATGCAAATAATTGATCATACTTATATTTACTAAGCTACTCACTTACACAAACACCACTTTATTTATTCAAATAGATAGTAACTCATACTTAGTGTGTTATAAAATCAGTATTACAAGTATACAGTTATCCATAAATCAATCATATAATCACTGCTAGTATACTTATTTATATACAATAACTATCACATACACTGCCTTTTATATTTCTAGTTTGTTGGACATGTATCATTGACAAATATATGAACTCATCACCACACCAACAAAGAGATTCACTCACCCAAACAACTGTTTCCACATACAGTCTTAACCTCATATACCTACTAAATCAACTATTTACACATCTTTCCACAGTCACACACGTCCCACCCAACCACACACACATTCATTCACTATCCCTTACAAATACTCACTTAACTAATTAATAAATAATATAGACTTTCACATAGGTAGTAACCAACTTATGTAGTAGTTTACACAACAAGAGATAGAGTGATACAGGTATTCACACAGTTTAATCACTATCCCATATATTTAGTGAGACACTTAAAATTCCTCACCTAGGGGCCGATTATGATGGCGGACGGACCTGAGTCCGTCCGCCACCATAGAGTAAGAGGGACCGTCCGCAGGGGCAGCGGCGGTCCCTCCGTGCAGATTAGGATGTGACCGCCAGGGTGGCGGTCACATCCTCTATTTTTAACATTGCGGCGGGTGCAGCTTCAAGCTGCACCCGCTGCAATGTTAAAAATGCATGCACGGCATTTGTGTGCACAAAGCGGAAGGCACTGCGCGGTGCCTGCCGCTTTGTTCACGCAAATGCAGGGGGATACCATAGGTACCCCCCATGTGCACCCCCCACCCCTCCTTCACCCAAGGGGCCCGCAACGGGCCCCCGAAGTGAAGATCCGTATGCTTTTCCACAGTGGAAAAGCCGCCGTGGAAAAGCATACTTTCTACTCCATCATAATATGGCTGGCAGTATCTGATAGATACCGCCAGCCATGTTAATGCTTTTCCGCCGCGGTCGGAAGGCGACCGCGGCGGAATAGCGGCAGACAGATTCCAAGACCCACCAGCCATCCTAATTTGGCGGTGGGTCTTTCAAGCATCCGCAGCGGTTTTCCCGCATCCTCCGGGCCGGCGGATGCGGGAAATCCGCAATCGTAATAGGCCCCTTAGACAGTCAATCACATTGGTACTAAATCCTCCATTCACACACTTATACATCCACTCAGTCTTCAAGGAAGATTGCTATATATATATATTACCTACTGGCGGTCGCCAGTAGGTATATATAGTTAGGATTTTTTTTAATAGGGATTTCTGAAAATTCTATGTTGTATAACTTTGGCGTTGATGGACGGAACTGGCTGAAATTTTCAGCAAAAATGGCACATTTTGTTCCTGAGCGTCCCCTGAAAGTTTGGGGGAGTTTCGTCAAGCGGGGGCTGAGAAAAAAGGGGGGTCCCAAAACGTGTTTTTAACATTGAGTTTTCCATAGGGCGGTTGGACTCACTTTTAGCCCGAACGGCTAAATGGATTTCCACCAAACTTGGCAAAATTGTAGGGACTGGTACCCCGATGTGCCTTTGCTATGTCTCAAGATATATGCTCCAGTGGTTTTTCCGAAAATTAACTTTAAAAAATATATATTGGGCTACATTGGGCTATATATATGTTAGAGCCAAAATGTAGCCCAATGTAGCCCAATGTAGCCCAATGTAGCCCAAAGATGGCCACCAGAGACAAATAAAACCAAATGTAGCCCAAATATCAGCCAGATGTAGCCCAACTATAGCCCAATGACAGAATGTCCCAGAGTGTCCTAAAGAACAACTAGAGCACTAACAGTCTTACTTATGACAAAAGTATGGCACACCTGAAGTCATCTTGATTGGAATAAAGTGGTAACACTTAATACATTTAATTTGAAAAGGAACAAAATGAGGGGTTTCATTTTGCCATAGAAATGATATATATATATATATATATATATATATATATATATATATATATATATATATATATATATATATATATATATATATATATATATATATATATATATATATATATATATATTCACTGAAAAAACCATAGGTTATAGACCATATATAGTTAGGAATTAGCATTTACAAAACCTTGAAAATTCACTGAAAAAAACCATAGGTTATAGACCATATATAGTTAGGAATTAGCATTTACAAAACCTTATTTTACTCACACAAAACCATTGAAATTCGCATATATAGTTAGTTGCACTAACTATATATCGCGCACCCGCAATCCACTGCTGATGATGTCACATATTACATCATTCATGACATAGTCAGTGACATCACTGATGACATCACTGATGACATCTCAAATGACATCACTGATGACATCACTGATGACAACATCCAGTGACTGTATGTTTCTGTAAAGGTAAAATATGTCTTATATATTGAAGAATGAGTGGATGTATAAGTGTCTGGATGAAAGATTTAGTAGGTGCATGACTGACTGTATGAGTGAGTGATTAAATGTGTCTCACTGAGTGCATGGGTTAGTGACTAAACTGTCTTAATTTGTGCATCATTATGTCTGTTGTTCTGTAAACTGCTGCATGTGTTCATCAGTAGCTATATGAGTAACTATATGGGTTATTGATTGGTTGCCCAAGTATTTGTATGGGAGACTGAGTGTGTGTGTGGGTGGCTGGGAGGTGTATGACTCTGTGCCTAGATGTGTGAGCAGTTGATTCACTAGATGTATGGGTTCAAAAGTGCATGTGGAAACAGCTGTATGGGCGTTTGACTGTGTACATTAGTGTATTGGTGAGTGAATGGATATCTCAGTGCTACATGTCAAAGTAAGTACATATGTAAAACACAGTACATGTGAGAGTTGACATATATAAATAACTGTGCATAAGAGCCAGTTAATGTGTGAGTGGCTGTATGGATCATTGTGAACTTGTATCAGGGATTGTATAAGAGAGTAAATATGTGTTAGTATATGTTTGAATAAGTAAGGTGTGTATAACTATATAGTTGAGGAAATGGAGGTGTGATTGATTCTTTGCATGACTGACTAGGTGTGTGAGTAAATCTATGGATGAGTGACAGTCTGTGAGTGTCTGTTTACACTGATTGTATCTCAGGTTATATTAGAGTCTGAAGAGGTTCATCGTATTATCACATGAATGATATCATCAGTGATGTGATCAGTAATGTCAAATGAGATGTCATCAGTGATGTCATCAGTGATGTCATTTGAGATGTCATCAGTGATGTCATTTGAGATGTCATCAGTGATGTCATCAGTGATGTCATTTGAGATGTCATCAGTGATGTCATCAGTGATGTCACTGACCATGTCATGAATGATGTAATATGTGACATCATCAGCAGTGGATTGCGGGTGCGCTATATATAGTTAGTGCAACTAACTATATATGCGAATTTCAATGGTTTTGTGTGAGTAAAATAAGGTTTTGTAAATGCTAATTCCTAACTATATATGGTCTATGACCTATGGTTTTTTTCAGTGAATATATATATATATTCACTGAAAAAACCATAGGTTATAGACCATATATAGTTAGGAATTAGCATTTACAAAACCTTAATTTACTCGCACAAAACCATAGAAATTCGCATATATAGTTAGTTGCAATAACTATATATCGCGCACCCGCAATCCACTGCTGATGATGTCACATATTACATCATTCATGACATGGTCAGTGACATCACTGATGACATCACTGATGACATCACTGATGCCATCATCCAGTGACTGTATGTTTCTGTAATGTTAAAATATATTTTACATATTGAAGAATGAGTGAATGTATGTGTCTGGATGAAGGATTTAGTAGGTGCATGACTGACTGTATGAGAGAGTGATTAAATGTGTCTCACTGAGTGCATGGGTTAGTGATTAAACTGTCTTAATTTGTGCATCATTATATCTGTTGTTCTGTAAAGTGCTGCATGTGTTTATCAGTACCTATATGAGTAACTATATGGGTTATTGATTGGTTGCCCAAGAATTTGTATGGGAGAGTGAGTGTGTGTGTGTGGGTGGCTGGGAGGTGTGTGACTCTGTGCATAGATGTGTGAACAGTTGATTCACTAGATGTATGGGTTCAAAACTGCATGTGGAAACAGCTGTATGGGTGGTTGACTGTGTGCATGAGAGTATTGGTGAGTGAATGGATATCTCAGTGCTACATGTCAAAGTAAGTACATATGTAAAACACAGTACATGTGAGAGTTGACATATATAAATTACTGTGTATAAGAGCTAGTCAATGTGTGAGTGGCTGCATGGATCATTGAAAACTTGTATCAGTGATTGTATATGAGAGTAAATATGTGTTAGAATATGTTTGAATAAGTAAGGTGTGTATAACTGTATAGTTGAAGAAATGGAGGTGCGATTGATTCTTTGCATGACTGACTAGGTGTATGAGTGACAATCTGTGAGTGTCTGTTTACTATGAGTGTATCTAAGGTTATATTAGAGTCTGAAGAGGTTAATCGTATTATCACATAATTGATGTCATCAGTGATGTTGTCTGTGATGTCATTTGAGTTGTCATCAGTGATGTCGTCAGTGATGTCATCAGTGATGTCACTGACCATGTCATGAATGATGTAATATGTGACATCATCAGCAGTGGATTGCGGGTGCGCGATATATAGTTATTTGCAACTAACTATATATGCGAATTTCTATGGTTTTGTGCGAGTAAATTAAGGTTTTGTAAATGCTAATTCCTAACTATATATGGTCTATAACCTATGGTTTTTTCAGTGAATTTCAATGGTTTTTTAATAGCAAATATGAAAAGCTGTAAAATGTCAAGTACGTGGTAGGTAAAAACATTTTCGTATTTATGCACGCTGATGTGCTTTGAACGCTGCCCCCCCCTCCTCTTTTCATTTAGGAGTATTCTCTCTTTGCAGATAGTGAAGGGTAGGTAACGTAAGCCTTTGCCCCCGTTGTAACCCGTCGTGCCTGCTTCCCTCTACATTTGATTGATTGTTATCCAAGCATTTACTGTTTTAGAATTGGGTGCTCTCATGCTGACGCCAGCTTCAATCTGAAACATCCAGAAACACTGTAGACTACCAATTCGATCAGTTCCGGTGGAGCCCCAACGTGACCCGGTAGAGAAGAACTTGCCCTCCCCTCTTTGACCGAAGGTTCTTGTTGCCTGTCCCTTCTCTTGTCATTTAACAGAACTTTTTGGACTGCTGAAAGGGGTTGTATTCCGACCGCTGGTTGCTGGAGACATTTTGACTATATTCTGGACCTGCGTTGACAAATTGACAAAGAAGTGTGCAGACACCAATGCTATTAAGAAACACAAGGAAATCCCTAACGCGTCTGCATTCTTGGAAGAGGTTGACACAGATGACATCTTAAGGAACAAAGAAAGACAAATTAAGGATGAGGAAGTTGTCACTTTAGTTTTTTCATCAGCTAGCGACAGCAACAAACACATTGTAATGGAGATTAGAGAGGCTACGGATGGGTGAATAAATTATCAAAAGAAATGGCGACTCCCCCCTTTAGCAGATTAGCTAAATCTTTGCGTAATTTGGGCATAAAACTTATATTATTGGAAGTAGATGGTTATAGTTCTGGTTAATTTCCATTCAGAGTGTCCTACACAGCACCACTCTAGGTAAACACTACTTTATGTAAAACCTGGGACATAGCACTCATTGGAATGTTTGTGATCTTTCCTGTTAAGTTGCATCATAAGTTATTTTAACCATTCCATATAAAGTCATGCATAAAAATGAATACACAGACACAAGTAACATGTGTATCCAAAAACAAAATACAGATTTCGGCCTTATTTATTGCCTCTAGTTTTCAAAGGCAAATTTCTGTGGAAAACATGCACATTAAGGGTTGCCTTTCCTTAAACCTTTGTTTTTAAAAAAAAATTGGAAGAAACAAAAAGTCTTCCCTTCCATAAATAACCCAAGACTTTTATTTTGTTATGGCAAGGGAACGAAATAGAGAATAAACTATAGTTGGCCACCATGGGGTTTAAAGAAGGGATGGTTCTTCACCAGATTAGATATTTACCCAGACCCTCATTCTCCAATGTGATGAACTAGGCTAAAATTCTTCTGGTGCCTGCACCCTGTCACAGAATATCACCCCAAAACATGGAAGCGCCCAAACACCAGATTGAGTTGAACCCCACAGTAAGCCTTATTTCTTCAGGGCCTCAGAATTTCTTTTGCTTTGCTCATGGAAATTGTGGGATATAGGAGAGATAAGGTGTCACCATTAAGAAAGGGTAGTATTTAAATTTGCATATCAATTATGTTTAACCTTTTAGACATATGATATGCTAGCTTGAACTTATGCTTTACATTTGAAGCCAAATTCAACAGCTTAAGTAAGTAGGTTTTCGTAGTTGTAACTTTAAAGGGTGATCTAGCAAGCTGTAAAGATTTTCTAAAACAGTGGAGCATATTTAGTTTTTTAATGTACATGTTTATGAAACGATTACACAAATGAAACATTTGTGAGTTTTAAATTTCCGGAGAAGTATAATTCACCAATAGTTTTCTCTGTAGATGTTTTTCCATTAACAATCCCAGTTCCATCACCCGCCCAGGATATCACTACTGTTCCCCATGTCATAAAACCTTAGGATGTTCAATAACTGAAACAGATAATTAAGAAACACAAGGAAATCCCTAACGCATCTGCATTCTCGGAAGAGGTTGACAAAGATGACATCTTAAGGAACAAAGAAAGACAAATTAAGGATGAGGAAGTTGTCACTTTAGTTTTTTCATCAGCTAGCGACAGCAACAAACACATTGTAATGGAGATTAGAGAGGCTACGGATGGGTGAATAAATTATCAAAAAAAATAGCGACTCACCCCTTTAGCAGATTAGCTAAATCTTTGCGTAATTTGGGCATGAAAGTTATATTATTGGAAGTAGATGGTTATAGTTCTGGTTAATTTCCATTCAGAGTGACCTACACAGCACCACTCTAGGTAAACACTACTTTATGTAAAACCTGGGACATAGCACTCATTGGAATGTTTGTGATCTTTCCTGTTAAGTTGCATCATAAGTTATTTTAACCATTCCCTATAAAGTCATGCATAAAAATGAATACACAGACACAAATAACATGTGTATCCAAAAACAAAATACAGATTTCGGCCTTATTTATTGCATCTAGTTTTCAAAGGCAAATTTCTGTGGAAAACATGCACATTAAGGGTTGCCTTTCCTTAAACCTTTGTTTTTTAAAAAAAATTGAAAGAAACAAAAAGTCTTCCCTTCCATAAATAACCCAAAGACTTTTATTTTGTTATGGCAAGGGAACGAAATAGAGAATAAACTATAGTTGGTCACCATGGGGTTTAAAGAAGGGATGGTTCTTCACCAGATTAGATATTTACCCCGACCCTCATTCTCCAATGTGATGAACTAGGCTAAAATTCTTCTGGTGCCTGCACCCTGTCACAGAATATCACCCCAAAACATGGAAGCGCCCAAACACCAGATTGAGTTGAACCCCACAGTAAGCCTTATTTCTTCAGGGCCTCAGAATTTCTTTTGCTTTGCTCATGGAAATTGTGGGATATAGGAGAGATAAAGTGTCACCATTAAGAAAGGGTAGTATTTAAATTTGCATATCAATTATGTTTAACCTTTTAAACATATGATATGCTAGCTTGAACTTATGCTTTACATTTGAAGCCGAATTCAACAGCTTAAGTAAGTAGGTTTTCGTAGTTGTAACTTTAAAGGGTGATCTAGCAAGCTGTAAAGATTTTCTAAAACAGTGGAGCGTATTTAGTTTTTTAATGTACATGTTTATGAAACGATTACACAAATGAAACATTTGTGAGTTTTAAATTTCTGGAGAAGTATAATTCACCAATAGTTTTCTCTGTAGATGTTTTTCCATTAACAATCCCAGTTCCATCATCCGCCCAGGATATTAAGGTGTTTACTGTTTTTGTTGCGATGTATATATTTATAAGTTATTAAAGTGTTATAATCCTACTACTTTGTTGGAGTGCTATATATTTTTAATGTGACACATAATTGTGAAGACTTTGATGTACAAAAAGGCATCCCTGGAATCTTCCGCTTCAGGCTCGGTCCCACACACCCTCACAGTGAGAATCCCCTCCCCAATCACAATACAGAATGGTTATCAGATAGTAGGAACGCGTGTGGTGTGACGGATCTCATCGGGTGGGGGCCTTGATCTACTGTAACTCCTTTGAAGAGGGGTGATTCTTTACAGTTGAGGACATAAACTAAATCCGCAAGGCTACGTGATAGCCTGGGACCGGCCTGGACAATCAGACACAAAGGAAGAGGAATGTCAGAGGGTGCGGTAGTGAATAGGGTGAAAGGGTGGTGTCGGGCGGGCACAGGGTGTGATTCTCAGGGAAGAGCAGCGCAGATGGGGGGAGGTTTATGGCCCATGCATAAGACAGAGAGCGGGGGTGACCAGTGCGTGGGGGAGATGCTTGCGAGGGTGGGGAGCCATGCTGAGGTGCGGCGGCGTGCAGAGAGTGGGTCTGGTCAAGGCATCTAAAATGGCTGCCGTGCACGACAAAAGTGTGACATTGGAAAAAAAGCAAGATGGCGCAGACAATGTTTATCAATACGAATTAATTTATAACAATTATTTTTAACAATATATTTACTCGCAGTGACAAAATGGCGGTCAACACTTCCTGATTTCCTTCGAATCGAACGTTAACAGACATCACGATCGGCGGCGTGCAGAGAGTGGGTCTGGTCAAGGCATCTAAAATGGCTGCCGTGCACGACAAAAGTGTGGCATTGGAAAAAAAGCAAGATGGCGCAGACAATGTTTATCAATACGGATTAATTTATAACAATTATTTTTAACAATATATTTACTCGCAGTGTCAAAATGGCGGTCAACACTTCCTGATTTCCTTCGAATCGAACGTTAACAGACGTCACGCAGCAAAAAAAAAAAAAAACGCTCACACGCAGCCGCTGGAAGACAAGTATCAACATATATGAGCCTCCTCAGCCACCCTCAAAAACATAGGGGGTCAGGATACGTCTCCCGTACCCCCTTATACCCATTTCACACATAGTTTTTCCTCCATCTTGTAATTTAATTAAAACGAAACACAAAATGGCGAATTCCTGTTTCGCTACCGGTACGCGAACCGGAAAGCGCTTCTACCGCAAATAAATCAAATTTTTTTTATTTGCCCCACGGGACCCTTTAATAACCCCAACATCATTCCTAGGGGGTCAAGAAGGGTCTACCTTGCCCCCTTTCATTAAATTCCCCCTTCGTTTTTCTCCTCCTCTTGTCTCTCGATCCTACCGAGAGACAAGATGGCGGCCGCTCCGGACTGTTTAGAATGTTGACAGACACCAGAGAGCCAATCAGCTTCGCTACGCAAAGTTCCGTAACGCGAAAAGTACGCGAACCGGATCGCTACCCGGGACGCTGTCACAGATATATAAATTTTTTAAAACGTTAATTTCTCAAAATCCACTGGAGCACATATATTGAGACCCAGCAAAGGCACATCGGGCTAACAGTTCCTACAATTTTGCCAAGTTTCGTGCAAATCCATTCAGCCGTTCGAGCTAAAAGTGAGGCCAAACGCCCTATGGAAAACACAATGTTAAAAACGCGTTTTGGGACCCCCCTTTTTTCTCGGCCCCCCTTTGACGAAACACCCCAAATTTTCAGGGGCTGCTCAGAAACAAAATGTGCCATTTTCCTGAAAATTTCAGCCGATTCCGTCCTCAAACGCCAAAGTTATTAGACATAGAATTTTCAAAAGTTACATAGAGAAAAAATCCTAACTATATATACCTACTGGCGATCGCCAGTAGGTAATATACATATTACCTACTGGCGGTCGCCAGTAGGTATATATAGTTAGGATTTTTTCTCTATGGGATTTTTGAAAATTCTATGTCTAATAACTTTGGCGTTTGTGGACGGAATTGGCTGAAATTTTCAGGAAAATGGAACATTTTGTTTCTGAGCAGCCCCTGACAATTTGGGGGGGTTTCATCAAAGGGGGGCCGAGAAAAAAGGGGGGTCCCAAAACGCGTTTTTCCCATGTTAATTTCCATAGGGCGGTTGGCCTCACTTTTAGCTCGAACGGCTGAATGGATTTGCACGAAACTTGGCAAAATTGTAGGGACTGTTAGCCCGATGTGCCTTTGCTAGGTCTCAATATATGTGCTCAAGTGGATTTTGAGTAATTTAGGTTCAAAAAAAGATATATATCTGGGCGGAGCCTAACCACACATCTGATCTGATTGGCTGTCAGCACTTCATCCAAGAAGTGTTGGCAGCCATCTTGGGACCAATATACATGATAGCACCTCATTAAAAAGCATTGTAGTTAATAGAGGGTTTTAGGACTTTAGTTACATTATAAATCATTTGTTGATGGTACCATACTCGTTTTAGGAATTGTGGTGAGTTCGAAGGTGATTTTACCATGTGAAAAAACCTTCTGCTGTGATATCATGAATATTGTTTGAAAGAAAACTAATATCTCATGATTTTCCCACAGTGGTTTGGAAGGGGATCTATAAGCTAAACTGAAAGCATATTTTCTGTAAATTCACATTATCTTTCTCAGTCATGTGAAAATGAAGTCTGACATTCTCAGTAAAACATGTACATCCAACAAGGACAGAGACTGTCAGTTGATTCCTTTGTGTTCTACTGCAGCCTCCTAGAGTGTTCTAAAGAACAACTAGAGCGCTAACAGTCCTACTTATTTCAAAGGTATGGCACACCTGAAGCCATCTTGATTGGAATAAAGTGGTAACTCTTAAAACATTTAATTTAAAAAGAAACAACATGAGGGGGTATATTTTGCCATAGAAAGTATTATTAGTGCTGCAGAAAGAAAAATTAGGGCACATTTTGAGAGACTTTTCAAATCCTCTTCTATTTCATAAAAAAATTCTGACATGCAGTCTCCCAAAATGGCCACCAGAGACAAAAGAGCCCAAATGTAGCCCAAATATCACCCAGATGTAGCCCAAGTATAGCCCAATGACAGAATGTCCCAGAGTGTTCTAAAGAACAACTAGAGCGCTAACAGTCCTACTTATTACAAAGGTATAGCACACCTAGAGCCATCGTGATGGGAATAAAGTGGTAACTCTTAAAACATTTAATTTAAAAAGGAACAAAATGAGGGGGTATATTATGCAATAGAAGGTATTATTAGTGCTGCAGAAAGAAAAATTAGGGCACATTTTGAGAGACTTTTCAAATCCTCTTCTATTTCATAAAAAAATTCTGACATGCAGTCTCCCAAAATGGCCACCAGAGACAAAAGAGCCCAAATGTAGCCCAAATATCACCCAGATGTAGCCCAAGTATAGCCCAATGACAGAATGTCCCAGAGTGTTCTAAAGAACAACTAGAGCGCTAACAGTCCTACTTATTACAAAGGTATGGCACACCTGAAGCCATCTTGATTGGAATAAAGTGGTAACTCTTAAAACATTTAATTTAAAAAGGAACAAAATGAGGGGGTATATTTTGCCATATGAATTATGATTAGTGCTGCAGAAAGAAAAATTAGGGCACATTTTGAGTGACTTCTCAAACCCTCTTCAATTTCATTAAAAAATTCTGACATACAGTCTCCCAAGATGGCCACCAGAGACAAAAGAGCCTAAATGTAGCCCAAATATCACCCAGATGTACCCGAAGTATAGCCCAATGACAGAATGTCCCAGAGTGTCCTAAAGAACAACTAGAGCGCTAACAGTCTTACTTATGACAAAAGTATGGCACACCAGAAGCCATCTTGATTGGAATGAAGTGGTAAGTCTGAAAACACTCAATTTAAAAAGGAACAACATGAGGGGGTTAATTTTGCCATAGAAAGTATGATTAGTGCTTCAGAAAGAAAAATTAGGGATCATTTTGAGTGACTTCTCAAATCCTCTTCTATTTCATTAAAAAAAATTGTGACATGCAGACTGAAACATGCACTTTGAATACCAGCAGCAGACGTCCCTGGTGAGCAGTAGCTTTACTACAGTGATCTAATGTGCAACTAGAGTGCTAACATTCAGAATTTATGGCAAATGTGTGACACATCTGAATGCCTTCTTGATGGAACCAAAGTAAACAAGCATTGAAAATGCAATAGATCTCGCCCTCGTTTAAGTTAAAGCCATTCTGTTTGTAATGAGGTGGCTTTTTAGCTTTGCTTTTATTAGTGTTTTTTCAACTTTCATGTAAATAACATGCATCTGTATGCATATAAGTATATGTATGCATGCATTTATGTTTGTATTTATATAGATATACAGATGATATGTGTATATATATATATATATATATATATATATATATATATATATATATATATATATATATATATATATATATTCACTGAAAAAACCATAGGCTATAGACCATATATAGTTAGGAATTAGCATTTACAAAACCTTGAAAATTCACTGAAAAAACCATAGGTTATAGACCATATATAGTTAGGAATTAGCATTTACAAAACCTTGAAAATTCACTGAAAAAAACCATAGGTTATAGACCATATATAGTTAGGAATTCGCATTTACAAAACCTTATTTTACTCACACAAAACCATTGAAATTCCATATATAGTTAGTTGCACTAACTATATATCGCGCACCCGCAATCCACTGCTGATGATGTCACATATTACATCATTCATGACATGGTCAGTGACATCACTGATGACATCACTGATGACATCTCAAATGACATCACTGATGACATCACTGATGACAACATCCAGTGACTGTATGTTTCTGTAAAGTTAAAATATGTCTTACATATTGAAGAATGAGTGGATGTATAAGTGTCTGGATGAAGGATTTAGTAGGTGCATGACTGACTGTATGAGTGAGTGATTAAATGTGTCTCACTGAGTGCATGGGTTAGTGACTAAACTGTCTTAATTTGTGCATCATTATGTCTGTTGTTCTGTAAACTGTTGCATGTGTTGATAAGTAGCTATATGAGTAACTATATGGGTTATTGATTGGTTGCCCAAGTATTTGTAAGGGAGACTGAGTGTGTGTGTGGGTGGCTGGGAGGTGTATGACTCTGTGCATAGATGTGTGAGCAGTTGATTCACTAGATGTATGGTTTCAAAAGTGCATGTGGAAACAGCTGTATGGGCGGTTGACTGTGTGCATGAGTGTATTGGTGAGTGAATGGATATCTCAGTGCTACATGTCAAAGTAAGTACATATGTAAAACACAGTACATGTGAGAGTTGACATATATAAATAACTGTGCATAAGAGCCAGTGAATGTGTGAGTGGCTGTTGAATGTGTGAGTGGCTGTATGGATCATTGTGAACTTGTATCAGGGATTGTATAAGAGAGTAAATATGTGTTAGTATATGTTTGAATAAGTAAAGTTTGTATAACTGTATAGTTGAGGAAATGGAGGTGTGATTGATTCTTTGCATGACTGACTAGGTGTGTGAGTAACTCCATGGATGAGTGACAGTCTGTGAGTGTCTGTTTACACTGATTGTATCTAAGGTTATATTAGAGTCTGAAGAGGTTCATCGTATTATCACATGAATGATATCATCAGTGATGTGATCAGTAATGGCACGGCCACCAGCTGCTGCGTGTGCCCCTTGCCCTGCTGCCTCGCTGCCGCTGACCACGCCCCCTCCGGCGTGCTCCATGATCGCCTGCCGGCTCTCCTGCTACCGTTGTCTTTTGCCCTGTTTTTGCCCCCATTTGTGCCTGTTTTTTATTAATTCTGTTGTTCCTGTGTTTACGTTTTCCTTCCTGGTTGTCCGCCTACCTCGCCGCCCTCCGCTCTCCCTTCCCGCCACCGCCGCTTTCCCCCGCCCCTTTTTCTCTTCTGTACCCTCCCCGCTCCCGCCTCCCAGCTGCTCCGCCCACCCGCGCACTTCGCCTTAAATGGCGACCGTGCGAACGTGCAGCGGTCACGCGCAGCGGGCGCGCCGATTGTGCGCCGAAGGCACGCCAAAGGTAAGCCCGTCTGCGCCCGTCCGCGACCGGATCGCGACCAGCGCCAGGCCCCCTGGCCCCCGCAGACCCCGACCTACCCGCCTGACGTACTCCGCCGCCACCCTCATCGCACTCAACACCGGCCGACTCCCAGATTGCCATCAAGCCACTCCACGACGTACCCACGGACCTTTCAGCTGCCACGCCTGCAAATTCACCTGCATCCGGACCTGCCTCGCACCAGCACCCGCCAAGTCTAACACCAGCAGCACCCACCTCAAGTGCATCCTGCTCAACACCCGCTCCGTCCACAGACACGCCATCGAACTCTGGAACCTTCTAGACGCCACTGCCCCTGACGTTGCCTTCCTCACGGAGACCTGGATGAACGCCTCTTCAGCTCCCGACATCGCCATCGCTATCCCAGAGGGCTACAAGATCGTCCGGAGGGACCGCAACGCCAACCAGATGGGAGGAGGCATCGCCATCATCCACAGGAACACCATCCGTCTCACGACCAGCACCGACAACACCCTGACCAGCGCCGAACACCTGCATTTCCAGATCCACACCAACCCGAACACCACCCTCAGAGGCACCCTGATCTACCGACCCCCTGGACCACGCACACAATTCAGCGAGGACATCGCCGACTTAGTCAGCCCGCATGCCCTCCCCTCCGCTGACTACATCCTCCTGGGGGACCTCAACTTCCATCTGGAGAACAACAACGACCGCAACACCAGCACCCTGCTCGACAACCTCGCCAATCTTGGACTCAAGCAGCTGGTGTCCACCCCCACCCACCTCGCCGGACACACACTCGACGCAGTCTTCACCTCCAGCACAGACATCGACTTCAGCCACGCCACGGAGCTTCAATGGACGGACCACAGCTGCGTCCACTTCACCTTCAAGAGATCGACGACCCACCACCACCAGCAACAGGCCGCCCGCAGGAGCTGGAACAAGATCACAGCAGACCAGCTCGCCACCTCCCTGAGCCAGCACCCTCCTGCCAGCTCAGCGAACCCCAGCCAGGCCACCGACAACCTCACGAAGTGGATCAGCATCTGCGCGGACGAGCTCGCCCCGCTGAGGACCCCGCCCAGCAGGCCCGGCAGCAAGAGAGCCCCGTGGTTCACCGTCGAACTCAAGAGCTCCAAGAAGAACTGCCGAGCCCTCGAGAAAGTCTGGAGAAGGGAGCCAACACCGGACAACAGGACCTCCTTCAAGCTTGCCACCCGGAAGCACCACCAGCTGATCCGCGCCGCCAAGAAAACAGCATTCAAGGACCGGTTGGACAACAACGCACACAACTGCAAGGAACTCTTCAACATCGTGAAAGAGCTTTCCAACCCCAGCGCAGGACACAACGACATCACCCCATCGCAAGACCTCTGCAACTCCCTCGCTTCATACTTCCACAACAAGATCGCGGACATACACAACAGCTTCAACAACCAACCAACGCACACCATGACCGAACAACCACTCCCCACCACCACCCTCCATGCCTGGACCCCGATCAGCACCGAAGACACCATCCGCACGATGAACTCCATCCACTCCGGATCACCGACCGACCCCTGCCCTCACCACGTCTTCAACAAGGCCGACGCTGTCATCGCACCCCACCTGCGAGACATCATCAACACATCCTTCGACACCGCCACCTTCCCTGAGAGCTGGAAACACGCCGAACTCAGCGCTCTACTCAAGAAACCAACAGCGGACCCCACCAAACTCAAGAACTACCGCCCCATCTCGCTCCTCCCGTTTCCAGCCAAAGTCATCGAGAAGACCGTCAACAAGCAGATGGCCGCCTTCCTCGAGACGAACGGATCCCTCGACCCCTCACAGTCCGGCTTCCGAGCCAATCACAGCACCGAGACTGCCCTCATCGCCGCCACCGATGACATCCGAGCCCTGATGGACAATGGAGAAACAGCGGCCCTCATCCTCCTAGACCTCTCCGCGGCATTCGACATGGTCTGCCACCGCACCCTAGTACAGCGCCTCAGCAACATCGGAATCCAGGACAAGGCGCTGGAATGGATCATCTCCTTCCTCGACGGAAGAACACAGAGAGTCCGCCTACCACCGTACAAGTCTGAGGCCTCCGAAGTCATCTGCGGCGTCCCTCAAGGATCATCTCTGAGCCCCACCCTCTTCAACGTCTACATGAGCCCCCTCGCGGCCATCGTACGCAAACACAACCTCAGCATAATCTCCTACGCCGACGACACCCAGCTGATCCTCTCCCTGACCAACGACCCCGCCTCCGCCAGAGCCAACCTGCACGAAGGGATGAAAGAGGTAGCCGAGTGGATGACGACCAGCCGCCTGAAACTAAACTCTGACAAGACGGAGGTCCTCATCCTGGGCTCTTCACCCTCCGCCTGGGACGACTCCTGGTGGCCTCCCGCCCTGGGCACCGCACCCAAACCGACAGACCATGCACGCAACCTGGGCTTCATCCTGGACTCCTCCCTCTCCATGACCAGGCAAGTCAACAACGTCTCCTCGGCGTGCTTCAACATCCTACGCATGCTACGGAAGATCTTCTGGTGGATCCCCACCGAGACCAGGAAGACCGTCACCCAGGCCCTCGTCACCAGCCGACTGGACTACGGCAACGCCCTCTACGCCGGTACCACCGCCAAGCTCCAGAAGAGACTCCAGCGGATCCAGAACGCCTCAGCCAGACTCATCCTCGACATCCCACGAACCAGCCACATCACCGGACATCTGAGAGACCTTCACTGGCTCCCCGTCAACAAAAGAATCACCTTCCGCCTCCTCACCCACGCACACAAAGCCCTACACGACCAAGGCCCGAGCTACCTCAACAGCCGGATCAACTTCCACGCTCCCAAACGCCACCTCCGATCAGCCAACCACGCCCTCGCCGCCATCCCCCGCATCCGAAGAGCGACTACAGGAGGAAGGTCCTTCTCCTACCTGGCCGCCAAGACCTGGAACTTCCTCCCGACCGACCTGCGCCTGACCCAAGACCACCTCTCCTTCAGGAAGAAGCTGAAGACCTGGCTGTTCGAGCAGTAGCGGCACCCCCACCCCACCCCCCCAGCGCCTTGAGACCCTACGGGTATGTAGCGCGCTCTATAAGTGTCACTGATTGATTGATGAGATGTCATCAGTGATGTCATCAGTGATGTCATTTGAGATGTCATCAGTGATGTCATTTGAGATGTCATCAGTGATGTCATCAGTGATGTCACTGACCATGTCATGAATGATGTAATATGTGACATCATCAGCAGTGGATTGCGGGTGCCCGATATATAGTTAGTGCAACTAACTATATATGGAATTTCAATGGTTTTGTGTGAGTAAAATAAGGTTTTGTAAATGCGAATTCCTAACTATATATGGTCTATAACCTATGGTTTTTTCAGTGAATATATATATATATATAATGCATATTTAAATAACGAACCAAACCACTTTCACTGGATGATGTCATCAGTGATGTCATCAGTGATGTCATTTGAGATGTCATCAGTGATGTCATGAGTGATGTCACTGACCATGTCATGAATGATGTAATATGTGACATCATCAGCAGTGGATTGTGGGCGCGCGAGGTATAGTTAGTACAGCTAACTATAACACCCCTGAAACCTATGCTTTGTTCAGTGAATATATATACATATATATATATATATATATATATATATATATATATATTCACTGAAAAAAACATAGGTTTCACCCATGTTATAGGTAGCTGGACATTTCTCTCATACAAGACCATTGAAATTCCTCTGTTATAGTTAGTTCAGCTACCAATAACTCGCGCGCCCGCAATGCACTACTGATGACATCACATATTACATCACTCATGAAATGGTCAGTGACATCACTCATGACATCACTGGTGATATCTCAAATGATATCACTGATGACATCATCGTTGTGAAAGAGTGGCAGACCTCCTCTCAGCGTAATATAACCCTTGATACAGACATTCAAAAATAGAAACTAAAATCTAAAAAAAATGGAGATACCAATACCAGTTACAACAACCTATTAAGTAATTCCGAAATCTACATACATATCCACTCATTCACCAACAGTTCCATATAGTCACTCATACATGTAGTCACTCTTCATATGTTCTCATACACCTATACATCCTGTTACACACCGACACTCATCCATAGAGTTACTCACACACATACTCACACATGCAAATAAACTTTCAAACATCCATTTGCTTGCATATATAGCTATACATACACCATTACACTTATTTCTACAGAAATATACACATATTAACTCTCTTAAAAAATCACTTATAGAAACACATAGTTAGTTATACAGGAACTGTTCTAATCTCTCAATCTCATATATACTCACTTATATACACCAATACACCCATATAGTAGTTTAAAACATATGTATTAAGTCATAAAGACAGTATTGAGACAGTCATTTACTCAATAACATACCTATACACACACTCATCCACCCATACAGTCCTGCACACATGCTGTCTTCAAAACACATATAAACAATGAGTTACTCATTCATGCATCTATGCGGTAAGTAATATCCCCCACCAAAACATATAGACACTGAGACACTTATACTGGTAATCAAAAAACCAACTAATAACCTATGTAGACACTCATGTAGCTACTCACCAACCTATGCAGCCACTTATTCAAAATGTGTGAGACTGGTATAGATATTTACATATTTAAACATTACTCACTAACCCATGTATTCACTAAGATACAAATAATCAGTCAGTTATACAATCCGTTTTAGAAAAAAAACATTCATTTAGACACTTATTTACCCATTTATTCTTCCATCAACTTTTAGATATACATATATAAAAAAATATTTATTTTTCAGAAAGACACACATTCACTGGATCATGTCACAAGTGATGTCATTTGAGATGTCATCAGTGATGTCACTGACCATGTCATGAGTGATGTAATATGTGATGTCATCAGTAGTGCATTGCGGGCGCGCAAGTTATAGTTAGCTGAGCTAACCATAACGGAGAAATTTCAATGGTTTTGTATGAGAGAAATGTCCAGCAAACTATAACATGGGTGAAACCTATGGTTTTTTCTGTGAATTTCTAAGGTTTTTTAAATGCTAATTCCTAACTATAACATGGCTGAAACCTATGTTTTTTTCAGTGAATTTCTAAGGGTTTTAAAATGCTAAATCCTAACTATAACGTGCCTGAAACCCATGGTTTTTTCAGTGAATTTCTAAGGTATTTTAAATGCTAATTCCTAACTATAACGTGCCTTAAACCTATGTTTTTTTCTGTGAATTTCTAAGGTTTTTTGAATGCCAATTCCTAACTATAACGTGCCTAAAACCTATGTTTTTTTCAGTGAATTTCTAAGATTTTGTAAATGATAATTTTAAAATGTACTAATTATTATATTTATTTCTTTTTATAGTAATTACCTACATTTTTATTATGAATACTTATATTTATTTTCTTTTTAAAGTTACATTTCATATTTTTAATGTAAAATAATACCAAAAGTAAATTCAAAAAGAATGCACTGCTAGTGAAACTACCTGGGTGAATTTCTAAGTGTTTGTTAGAGGCAGATTTACAACACCCTTGTGCCTCTTTTACACCACCGTTGCATCACTTTTCCGATGAAGCGGTGGTGCAAATGATGCGCCAGGGTATGTGGTATTTAGAATGTGACGTATCTGGGAGGTTTGTCACATTGTAAATCCCTGTACCAGAAGAAGACATTCCTACATGGGGGGGGACGTTCCGGCGCAGGAACACCTCCTAAAAGTGGCTGAGTGAAATCTACAAGATTTCACTTTGTCACTTTTGGGCTCATGCTGTGTCAAAACCCTGCACTACCTTGAAGCAGCTGTAAGGATTGGCACAACAGTCTGAGCATAGGACCCCCAGAGCATTGCTGCAGATGTGTTGCACTTGCAACATAACTCAAACAATGCACCACCTTTACAGCACAGATACATCACATATATGTGCCATTTTTGTCCCATGGTACACCGCATTGTAATTACGGCACATTCATGGTGGTGGTGTCACGGAGCACAATAACATATTCCTGGGGATATGCCAGTTATTGTATATGTGCCCATTAGTGTTTTAATATACTGAATAGATTACTACATACCAATGAATGAGTCACTACAAAACTAAAACAACAGTGACTGAGTGTTTGGTGGAAGTGTAAGGATACAAACTGGTAAATTGAACGTATAAAAGACAAATTTGCAAGTACATAGAAGACTAAATACATCGTATATAAGGGTTTGAAGCAGTCTATGCCCTAAGGCATATTTTAATGCATGAGTACTTAGTGGATGATTACAGTTCTGCAAGGAAAAGAACTTGATTGAATTTATAACAGCCTCAGTTTTATCACAGTATACAGACAAACACATACTGCTGAATGGCTCACTACAATATTCAAACAGTAGTGTGAGAATGTTTGCTGCAAGTATAAGGATACACATTGAGGAATTGAATATATAAAACATAAGTTTCCTGCTGCATAGAACAGTGCATCCACAGTCTATAGAGGTTTGAAACAACCTATGGACTAAAGCCTCTTTTAATCCATGAGTATCTAGATACTAACTGGATCATTACACTTCTGCAAAGAAAGTTCCTCACTAAATTTATTACAACTTCAGTTTTACCACAGTACAATGGAAAAGAACATACTGCTGACTGGCTCACTACAACACTAAAACAGCAGTGTCAGAGTGTTTGGAGGAAGTCTAAGGATACAGACTGTGGAATTGAAAGCATAAAAAACAAGTGTGTGGGTGCATACAAGACTGCATGTATACTCCATAGGGATTTTAAGGAATCCATACCCTCAGACCCACTTTGCATATTTTAAATCAATACAAACATTTAAAAAATATATATCTGAATCTATAAGTGCTTCACTTTTAGTACAATAAATACATTAGTAGATAATGTTCAAACTTTTAATATTTTTAAACAATAAATGTATTCTATTAACATCTCATAATTTAACACACATTCCAAAGAAGTTCATCAGATATGTCATTCAGATCAATTCCCTCGTTAGCAGTTTCTGAATTAATTTGTTCTAAACTTTCAACATAATTTAATGCTTCCTGGAAATCGCTATCAAAGCTTTCATCTTCAAAATCACACCTCACGTCTGCAGCACTAATTTCCCCTTTTTCACTGTCATTGCCTGTGACAGATACGATTACTTCTTCAATTATACTCAAGATAATATCCAAAATCTCCTGAGTATGAGGCTGTTCTCTTTCCATCATTTTTCCTTTATGTTCTTGCTGCTTGTATGAAAATATAAACAGTTAATTTGATCACTTTTCGTAATATATAATACAAAACTACCATTTTCAACTGTTTTGGCCTACAAAAAATAGTATATAAATTCTATTATCTAATAACATTCCATTAGTAGAGTTTTAGTCCTTTGCAAAGTTATATAAATATAATTACTTATAAGGATATCCTGTTCTTAGCTGTTCTTACATTTTGAAACAAGTCACTCCTTATGACTATAGGAAAAGACTCATGCTGTTATGGTAAAATACACGACTAAAAAATGTAGAATATGTCTATTCACCTTACCCATTCCAAAATACTAAATGTGTTTTACTAAAATGCAAAAGATACTATTCATTGTCCAGAATAACACTGTGTATCTGTGTATATTTAGACATCACACTACTTTGTGAATACTTCATGTGTTTACTCTATCTCTATTCCTCATCTATAACTTAGTCTAACCCTACTAATTATCTACCCCATCGACTTTAGAACTAGCCTCCCCTCTAGTATTTATCTGCAACCTTGTAGCTTGCGGTTCTTTATTTTTCTCACTGCTTATAACCTAAAATTACCTAACATTCATTAACCTAGCCCTCTCAGTTTATTGTCTAATTTTTATACTATTAATTTCCTTGTGTTCTTCTACTAACCTTTCTTTATGCAGTTGCTTGTTATCTATTCTATCAATCCTTGAATATCTTGTGTTTTTCACTAATGTTCCTTCTTAATTCAAAAGTCTGTCTAGTATTCCTTACTCAATGTGTTCTGTTCCCTTAAGACCTTGCTTAACACGAATGTTATCGTTTCTTGTTTTAAGTTATACAAAATACATTGACTGAATACATTCAATATTGTCTATAATGGCAGGTAAGTTTATTACTCACTAACTTGTCATACAACGTTCTTTAACTCTCTCAGAAATATTTGCACTTTCTCTTCAGGAATGTCTAAGGAGCAATTGAAAACAAGTCTGAACTCAGGAATGTCTTAGGTGTAGTGCGCACTCGTTATTGAGCACTCGCCTCACCAAGGATTCCCCACAAGTCTGTGGAAAATGTCTAGATCGCTCCTGCGTCTTTCAGCCGCGGCCCGTGGAGGGAGTTGGGGTGGGGCAGGCAGGTGGGGCAGGGGAGGGGCAGGGTGGGGGGTGATAAACAACAAAATCTGGATGATTGCAGGTAAGTAAACAATTACATTAATAAAACAAATTTCGTTCCGTGCCCTGCATCAAAGGCTCAACAAAGGCCATCAAAATTATTGACCTTGGGGATCATTGTAAATCCCCAAATAGCAAACTTTTCCGATCAATCTACACACTCAAGCTACACACATATACAAATAAATAAAAAATCACATTTATTCCCACATTAAATTAAAAAAGAAACACACTTTTATATTGCTTGAACTTTTGCACCCTTTCCAACTGACAAAACTTTCAACACTTCCCCCATTCCACAATCTGCCAGTTACCATAGAAACACTTCAGGGAACACCTAACTCAGCACACAGGTGAAAAGTTCATTATACATTGTTTCAAATTAAAACAGCAAGTATGCTTGACTTGAGAATATACCAGCTTATCTTATGTAACATTCTGTTCTATCAGTTTTTCTTAACCAATTAAAATACGGCTTTTAAAAAACAGAAACATGCACCCTATTTTTCTGTAAAATGTTGTCAAACAACCAATCATTTCTTTTTTTTTATCAAAACTGCATGTTGTCCACCATTTTAGAAAAATGTTACTTTTCAAACTGCCATTTAATTTACAGAGACCATCAGAGTGCATCCAGACCTCTCTTTAAAATGCTTACAGTGTGGATTGTGGGTCATAGCTATATTTTCTGGAGTCAAAGGTATGCACAACAGAAAAGAATTTACAAAGACCTACGTTTACCAAGTGTAGACATTAAATGTTTTGGGAAGAGAGGATTAAAGTGGCATCAATTGATGCCATTGGTGAAATCCTTTTTACATCTCCAACACCCTGACCTCATAATTGTGCACTGTGCTGGCAATGACCTAGGCACTTTGACTGGGGTAGGTCTGGAAATGCTTATGAAAACACCTTTAGAGAATTGATGGCACTTTTCCCCCAAACTGCCTTTGACTATTCTAATATATGCAAAAGCAGAAATAGAACTGGTCCAACCACTATTGTCAACAGATTGAAAAAGCTAGGAAACATGTGAATAAATCAGTTTCTGCCTTTTTCCAAGACTACCGAATGAGGTCCATCTACCAAAACAATCTGCGTTTCAATATGCATGACATCTATAGGAGAGATGGTGTACATTTTACAGATGAGGGGAACAGAGTCTTCCTCATAAACTTAAGAATCTGCATTGGTACGTACTTGTAGGTACTAAAATCTCCCAATAAACACAAGGGCTCTTTTTAGAGCCACACAACAAATAAAGAAATACACTTCATAAATATCTAAAATTATTTTTATATTTCTTGCTTACGTACACTTACTGAACGACTTCCAATATTCCAGCTGCACGTCGTCCATACGTGCTTGGTACGCGTACGATAAATCTACCATATAAAAAAATAGCCTTTATCACTAATTTTCTATAATTCCCGAGGACCCCATCCCCTGGGGCTCAAAGTCTAACGTTGCAGACCTTGGAAACAGCCCCAAGGCCTCCATGATGCCAGCCGGCTCCCCACTTCCTGCGGGAGCCGGAATTGCTATTCCTCACAGAGAGCAGCTTACATTCTAATTTCAAACATGATTTCAACAGTTTCTTATTTATAAAATAATATAGTACTGCACGCTACAGCAGAAAAGTCAGCACAATTATGATAGAATACAAAATAGAAAAAAATATATATACTTCTACACTCAACAAACTTGTAAGCAGAGGACACAGTTTAATTTAAAAGCACCCTACCACAAACTAGTTTTTGAAACTCATTATACTATAAAATGCGTCACAAAATAGGCTACATACATGCTAACTCTATAACGTCACATAGAAAAAAGAAGGCCACTCTTACGCTACTAGGAAAACACAACAAAAGTACAAGTCCCAAACTTCCATTATTGTGATTTCTTAGTTGCAGGTCTAGTTGTCAGATCGACACACACACTCCCTCATGGCTGGTATACACCCACACCACACCCATTCAACACATTCGTCACTACACACGTGACCCTATCTATAAAAAAGACGGAGCGCACGTGTTGTACGCCATTTTAGAGTTGTTCACAAAGCACCGAACAAGCGGCCCACTACTACATGTGTGGCCTCTTTGGTCACTGAGTTAGTGGTGCCCGAAGCACTGAGCGGGTGAAGAACTTGTGATGATGATGATGATGTGAGAACGAGTATGTCGTTAGCCATACAGATACCAAGACTCAACACCATATATGAGACTTCTTTGTTGGAGACCATGACTACATCATGAAGGAACTGTCGTTTCCACAAAAGGTAAACAGTGACACTTGAGTACGCATCAGAAGGAGTCAAAGGGTTGTAGCTGACTACATACAAAAATGCTACTTAAAATTGTGCACAAATGCACTCCTATCTAATGTATTAATTTACATGTTTAGTTTTTTTTCCCAATAGCAGTAACGGTATTTTAATCGCTGAAATGTCTGGAATATATTCACAATACAAACAGGATGATATTATCAATGACCGGTGTTAAAATCAACGCCGTTTTATCGGCAGGAAACTGCTGATAAAACGGCGATAATGGGCACTATAATACGACCCTATTATTTCCCATATAAGCCCATGTTAGCACCAAAACATGAGCTTCTATGGCAATTACCAAGGGCGAATTATCAAGCCCATTATCGCCGTTTTATCGGCAGTTTCCTGCTGATAAAACGGCGATAATTTTATCACCGGACCTTGATAATATGCCCTCTGGTGCATACAAATATGACAATGAACGTCTATAAAAGCTCAATGTTATCTAACTCCAAATTAATATAGCAACAATTATCAATCATAACATCTTTCTTTTAATTCCTTTTAGATCTACAACTTCACGATAAATTATGCAACAAGAACGATGGCAATAGCACGAGGTGAGCAAAGAAACTTGTTTCTGAATCAACAAGTTATCTGTAAAAGAAGAGAATCTATAGTATGCAGCAGGCGCGCAAAACACACATTGGGCTAACAAGGCTTCAGCTAGGATGACATACCTTCCTGCGCCCACACACACTTGAACCTGACTATGTCACAGGTCTTTTAAACACATTTTGCTTGTTAATGAGGCTTTGATGTCCCCCCCCGCTTACAGCCCCTGCAGCTCCACTCTCCCTTTAGCATGTTACTGACCATGTCATGAGTGATGTTGTGGAATTTTAGTTTGCGATCTGAACATCATCTGCGCCAGCTTGTCACCTATGTACTACGTGCACGGCAGCCATTTTAGATATCATGGTCTCCCTGTCCACGATCGATCGCCAGCGCGCCCCTCTGACCCAGCAAGCATCCTCCGCGCACCCTGGCTCCCCCTCCCTCCCCCTCATGAACATAAACCTTCTGCATGACCCTGTCCTTGGGAGTCACGCCTGCGCCTGACCAGCATCTCCTCTCCTCCCATGAATGCCCCTCTGTTGATAAACCTTCCCTCAGCTCGATTGTCCACGCGGCATGAATACCACTCCTTTGATGACCCCTTCCCCCGTGTCCAGCTGTCCACACAGGTCCGAGGCCATCGCCTAAGCCGGCAGATATCATTTACTGCCCCTTATTGTATGAGGTCGCTCTCCTTCAAAGGACCCTCTATTGATCTAGGCCTCCCCACCCCCTGTGACATGATCAGGCGCACACATCCTAAGACTCGACGGAACACTCAGCTGCACGATGACTCCCTCCTCTTATCAGCAGGTTGAGGACCTCTATTGTGGAGGTACATGGGGGTGGGATTGACACGAGGATTACGGGGATGTCTTTTCCTTTATGCCACAATGTTCTGATTGTAATAAAGAAAGGTCACATGCCATAAACCAGTGTATAAGAGGCCAGGCCTCCGAGAGGCTGTCAGAGCACCTCGAGACGATACCTTGTTGTCTGATCTGATGTGTTCTGCTCCGTTGGAATAAAACTTCTGTTTCCTGCCTTCTGGTCTCCGGCGCCTGCCTCATTGCTTGGTAAATTTGAATGGTATAAGGGCAGTTAGCGCCGGGCAAATCTCGAGAAAGGTCCTAGACCTCTCTCGAGTGATCTACGGTCCTGACTGGGAACCATCAGGAGTGCCACGGGCATCACGAAGGAGAGAGGACGATCAGGCGCTGGATCCAGAGGACAGGAAACCGTCCATGCGGTCCGGGTAAGGTCGTGTAAACACGACGAACTGAGAAAAGATTGTTTTGTTTGGATAATACTAGTATTACGCTTTGTTGAAACCTCTGGAGATTCGCTGTCTGCAAACGGAGAAAACAACAGGCTCTCTCTTTGCAAACAGTGAAGGATAGGTAACGCAGACTTTTGTCCCCGTTGTAATCCGTCGTGCCTATCTTCCTCCCCCACTGTTTCCCGAACTGTCGTTCGTGGATTATTGTCTGGAGATTCTTTGTCCGCAAACAGGGAAGGACAAGGTCTCTCTTTGCAGGTAGAGAAAGAGTGGGTAACGATAACTTTTCGTGCCCACTTATTCTCCCCACTGAATTGTTTTGATTGACCGATTATTCGGTATTGGTTCGTTTGAGGTATTCACCGCCGGCAAACAACGGAGAATAGAAATATTCTGTCTAGTCTTTGCCCGCCGTGATAAGATAGGTAGTGCAGACTTTTGTCCCCGTTGTAATCCGTCATGCCTATCTTCTCCCCACTGGTTGGTAGCCTGTTTAGCCCGGACCGCTTATTAGAGACGAACCATCCAGCTCCACTGGAGGGCACCCCTAATAAGGACATGTTCACTAAGTATGGACTAGTCGCTATAGCTTACACTAAACTATGGCATAAATATACGAAAAAGAACCCTGAAAGTCAGTGGCCACTGATAGGTTCCTTTAATGAAAATAAAATAAAAACATTAGAAATAGCGCTCCAGAAGAATAAGACCACGCCCACTATGCTCGACAGTATCGGCATGTGGCGCAAAGAAACGGAACAACGAAAGAAAAGAGAAGAAGCAAAAATAGGGAAAGAATTACGAAAGGCAGCCCACCTGGCCGCAAAGCACCTAGAAGAGGAAATAAAAGAAAGAAAGGAAGCTACGCAAAAAAAGAATCAGGGTCGACAGGCCAATGTCCTGTTAGGACCCCCTCTGCGCTCTACCCTGAATTACCCTCCAAACAGCGGGTGAACGATGAGTTACTACTAAGTCCCCCAATCATCTACATGCCCCCTCCGTATGCCCCCTGCCAGCAACACCCGCGGGCCCTCAGTGTAAACGAGAACGATCTTGGCGCTAGTGCACCGGCCCTCACGGCCTCCGCACCAGCCACATTAACAACATCGTCAGACGACCCCGAGGCTAGTAAACAACCACCAGCCAGACCAAATAGGTTAAGCAAAGATGAGCGGGATGGGATCGACAAAATAGCAAAGACATTAGTAGAACGAAGGGAGAGCGAAGATTATACAATGAGCGTATATCATTCACATGCCGACAGCCACAGACGGCATTTCATCTTGCGATTCAGCTACTACACCCTGAACGCATATGAAGATAGGTATCAAAGTAAGGGTCCCGCTAAACTAACAACACTATATAGGAAGATTGATGTTGGAGATGGGACTGAATGTGAGGCGACGGAGCTCTTCATGCAGATGCTTGAGGTCTTCCGCCACCTCACGGAACAGAAACCAGAAGCCAAGGTCACAGTCCCTGAAACAACCTCGGTAGAAGTAGCCAATACTATGATGCCTATCAGAGAAGCGGCCCCTTACTGGATCCCGCCACGGGGCCAGGGAACAAGCGATGATATTAATAATGAAAATGCAAAAGGGAGGGTTGTGTACAATTGGGTTTACCAACCATGGGACCGACAGGATATCCTAACCTTCAAACAAACCCTGCCCGATTTAAGAAAGAACCCGACAGCATTTTATACCGAATTAGGCACAGCCTTGGGTTCGACAATAATGACTTTAGCAGACATTGACTTGTTCTTTGGGTTATGCCTGCCAGCTGACGTGTGGAAGCAAATCCGGAAGGCTGACCACACGGACCTGTTTGGACATACCTGGGATCAACTCGGTAAACTAGATAGACAGCGAGAGCCAGGAAGGAAACCAGTGAAGGACATACTGGAACTCCCAGACAAATTAGTTCAGAAGTTAAAAACACTGATCCCGGAAAGAAAGGTAGACTGGTCGATAGTCACGGCCTGTCCACAGAAACCCCAGGAAGATGTGTCAGAATACTTCTCCCGATTCGAGACAGTGTTCTCCGACTACAGTGGCCAAGACATGACCACCGCAACCGGACAGCACCTGTTTGTACAAAATTATGTAAAGGGCCTAACACAAGAAGTTTCCCAAAAACTGCAGACGAGTGAGAGTAGTTGGGGGGCCTCCAAACCCGCAGCTATCCTTCAGATGGCTCAGTATTACGAGCACCAAAAGAATGAGAATGATAGGGCGTCCGAGAAAAAGAAGAAAGATTTAAAGGAAAGGGTAATGATAGCCCAGATACAGGGTATAGCGGTAGGACGGGAACACCAAAGGGGGAACTACCAATCAACCACCCCCAGAGATCTACCTCCTAAAGATCACACCCCAACACCCCACACTGGACGTAGAGACATTAGCAATGACCAATGCGCCTTCTGCAAAGGGTTCGGCCATTGGAAATCCCAGTGTCCGGTTTTGCTAGAAGTGAATAGAAATAGGGACTCCAGGGATGTGGCAGGTGGTCCGAGAAATAGAGTACAAGGACGAGGGCACACCAACGACACCAACAATGACAGATCAGGGAGACTGAACACGTTTGACCGTCCCCGACAGAACCAATATCAGCTGTCCAAAGGTGAAAATGCCCCCGACTTTGCATAGGACTGCCAGGGGCAAGGGAGGGATCCAGTCGAGCTCTGTGTTGACCAGCAAGGTCCTTATGTCACCGCTAAGGTCCTGGGTACAGAGTCTCCATTCTTGGTAGACACTGGGGCGACACGTAGTGTGTTATCAAAACGACTAATTCCAAGGGCACCCTTGTCTGGCTCACACATAACGTCGATAGGTTTCGATGGAACGCCCTCCACTAACCCCCTGTCCGTACCTATTACCTTTGACCTAGAAAACAACACCACTGACGCGACATTTCTGCTCTCCTCCAACTCCCCTGACGCCATTATGGGCATTGATTTACTGAAACATTTTCGAGCCACCATTAGGTGTTCCCCAGATGGAATACGAGTCATTCTGTACGACAACCCAGACATGCCCAGATCCCGTCCCCCACGACACATGTGCTCCATAACTGACGCTGACCTGTCCCTGCTTGACACCCTGCCTCCGTACCTATGGGCCAAAAATGACTCTGATGTGGGGCGAATGATGATTGATCCTATTCACATAACTGTACGACAGGACGCTATGCTCCCGAAACTCCCACAGTATCGGATATCCCCAGAGGGTGAGAAGGCACTGGTAGCGATCATTCAGTCTCTGGTAGATGCAGGAGTGGTTGAAGAGGTGGTTAGCAACGTCTGCAACAGCCCAATCCTACCTATTGTTAAGAAGCAAGGTGAAGGAGATGAGAAAGCGTACCGCTTCATCATCGACTTACGAGAGATTAACAAAGTGGTTGTACCCCAATATCCTGTAGTCTCTGATATCACCACCATTCTGACCCTCATCCCGTCCACTGCCACCACCTTCACTGTTATCGACCTTAAAAACGCGTTTTTCTCTATCCCCATCCATCCAGACAGCCGTTATCTCTTCGGCTTCACTTTAAAATCCCGCTCGTACCGATTTTGTAGAGCTCCCCAGGGGTACACTGAAAGTCCCAGCATTTACAGCCAGGCCCTCAAGAGACAGCTAGATGCCTTCCAGCTACCAGATGGAGTGGTGTTGATCCAATATGTTGACGATATCCTTTTGGCGGCCGACACCGCCCCACTTGCCACGACAGCCACTGTCCAACTCCTACACTTTCTTGCAGAAAATGGCCATAAAGTCTCCAAAAAGAAGTTACAGTTCTGCCAGCCACAAGTGACTTACCTAGGCCATCTTCTGTCCAAAGAAGGGAGGAAACTTACACCCGACCGAATCCAAACCATTCTAGACACCCCCGTCCCAAAAACACAAAAACAGGTCCGCTCTTTGGTTGGCCTAACCTCTTTTTGCAGACAGTGGTTGCCTAATTACAGCCTCATTGTGAAACCATTACTTGCCCTGCTGACCAAAGATGTCCCCTCCCCGCTTCCTTGGACCACTGAGTGTCAAGCCTCCTTTAAGGAATTACGGGATGCACTCTGCTCAGCACCCGTCCTCGGAACCCCGGATTACTCCAAACCCTTCTCCCTCTTCACCCGCGAAAGGGAGGGGTGTGCATTGTCTGTCCTAACTCAATCAATTGGTCCTAAGCAACGCCCTTGTGCCTACTTCTCCGCCACTCTTGATCCTGTAGCCAGAGCTTTGCCTGCCTGCCTTCGAGCAGTAGCTGCCGCTGCTGTCTCTATCCGCCAGAGCGAAGGAATTGTACTTTCAAACTCCCTCACTGTGTTAGTACCCCACGCAGTCGACACCCTTTTGAACCAGACAAAGACCCAACACCTGACTAGCGCACGACTGACAGGGTACGAGTTGACTCTGCTTGCACCCCACATCACACTAAAGAGATGCACGACTTTGAATCCCGCCACATTGTTACCCCTGCCTGAAAATGACCCCGACGTGCCTCCCATACACGACTGTGTGACTCTCACGGACGAACAGACTAGGAGTAGGGTTGACCTCCGAGACACTGCTTTTTCTGACCCCGATGGAGAGCTATGGGTAGACGGCTCATGCATCAAACTCCCAGATGGCACCACTTCAGCTGCCTATGCAGTAACGACAGCCCGAACCGTAGTTGAGACAGCCTGCATCACACAACGATCTGCCCAGGCAGCAGAACTGATAGCCCTCACACGAGCATGCATCATAGCCGCAGGGACCACCGCGAACGTATATACGGACAGCCAGTATGCCTTCGGAGTGGTCCACCATTTTGGGCTCCTGTGGAGGGAGAGGGGATTCCTGACGTCCCACGGCACCCCAATCCTCCACGGAGATCTAGTTTCCACTCTGATTGAAGCAGTTCTCCTCCCCAAACGATTAGCGGTGATCAAATGTCAGGCACACAAAAAGGTGACAGACTTAGTCGGACAAGGGAATGCATTAGCCGACGTTACTGCACGAACCACTGCTGAGAATAGGACGGTGACACGCATGTATGTGACCAGATCACAAGCAGAAACATGGAGTGACACAAGGGTAATGATCAGAGACATACAGTCGGCCAGCACCCCTCACGAACTGACTAAGTGGGCAGGGGTGGGTTTGAAGGACGAAGAGGGCTGCTGGCGAACAAAAGATGCAAACAGGTGGTTGCTACCCGACTCATACCTGATCCCCATACTGACGATGGCACACTCCCCCGCACACATAGGATCTGCACCCATGATCGAACTCATTTCCAAAGTCTCGCACAACGACAAAATCCCTGACTCGGCCAGACGCCTAGTTCAGCAGTGCCTCATCTGTCTGCAACACAACCCCGGGAAAGGAACTGTGGTACCCCGGGGAGGGTTTGGGACCCCCAATCACCCCTTTGAGGTCCTTCAGATGGACTACATCCAACTAGAGAGATGCCAAAACCTGAAGTATGTACTAGTCATCGTATGTGCCTTCAGCAAATGGGTAGAGGCCTATCCAACCCGTGACAACACTGCCATGACTACTGCCAAAGTACTACTGAAGGAATTCTTCCCTCGCTATGGCCTTTGTCGAATTTTATGGAGCGACAATGGCCCCCACTTCATAGCTGAGGTTATCCAACTAATCCTAAAGGGGTTGGGGGTGAAGCAAAGGTTTCATGCGGTCTTCCACCCCCAATCCGCCGGTCTGGTGGAACGCCATAATGCCACACTGAAGCTGAAATTGGCAAAAATAGTGGCCACCACTGGACTTAACTGGCCGGATGCCCTCCCACTGGCCTTGTTATCGATGCGCTCCACTCCCACTAAGCATCATTTGACCCCCTACGAGGTTGTATTTGGGCGACCAATGAACCTCTGGACCGCTCCCAAACCGACCTCCATTCATGACGTCCCGGACGTCCTACTGTCTGATTATTTGTGCAAATTAACTAAGACGTTGTCTGTCATTCATCAACAGGTGCAGCAGGCCATCCCCGATGCTTCCAGGGGCCCCGGCCATGACATCCAACCGGGAGATTTCGTGTTGATACGAAATTTCCAGCGGACCAAGAGTCTGGAACCACGGTGGACGGGCCCCTGGCAAGTGCTGATTACCACCCGAACGGCGCTTCGAGTGGAGGGGAAGAAGCACTGGCTGCACGCACATCATTGTCGGAAGGTCTCTGCAAACCTGGCCACGACAGAAAACGTCAACACCCAAGAAGAGCTCCTGAGCAAAGACCGACCGATATTGGACTGTTATCCCGATACTGAGGCACTCGAACTTGCAAAATTCTCTGATCCCACTGTGCCATCCAGAGAAGGGTATTTCCTGCGTCGAAAGGAGGGAGTTTCGGCTAAGTAGGCCACGGACTAAGTTGAATCTCAGAACGGTGACCTAAGCACAATTAAGGGTTACCGGGAGAGAAGCTAAACGAAGTCTGTGGTCCTGCCCACTACCGAGCCCCTTGAAGGTGATGGAAGCGCCAGATAAGAAGATGATGGAAGCGCCAGATAAGAAGATGATGGAAGCAACAGGAAATACCCAGTATAGAAATCCAAAGACTGACAACTTGCACAAATCAAAGACAATCGCACTCTTCATTGTCTTCCTCTTCTGCCTCCTCCTCATGACCTCCTTCTGGATTCTGGAGGAAAGCACACCGGCTCATGAGGCATTGCTACCTACTGCACAGTCAACACCCCTGAAAGAGCATCACCTAATCTCTCTGTCGCCTCAGCTCCGAGAAAGGCGCAGGGAATTCTGGAACAATTCCTTCGTGCAACTGTTGCACCAACACAACCTTGCTGCAAATGCTACGAACTGTTGGATCTGCGGGTTGCTCCCGCATGCCACTGGACACTCCATCCCCTTCATCCCTTCACCTTTCTCAGTTCACGGCTCCTGCCTCGCCTGGTTGATCCTCATGCAAGAGAGCCACAAGGACAACGCCACCTCCAGCCGGACAGTCTCACACTTCTACTCTGGGTTCTGGCTGAACAAAACCGGAAAGACCCCTGCTGCTCTGTGTCCTGCGCTCGCAGGCGCCACCTTCCTCAAAGACATTCCAGCCAAAGAACGAGTCGAAGTACAGGTGCTCCACAATCCGGCCAGAACCACCTTCTCTCATCTGCAAAAACAAACTACCGCCACCCTGACTGTGGCTCTGTCCGTAATCAATGTCACTGGCCTTGTGTGCCTCGAAGGCCAGGGAACGCAACTGGTGGGTCACAGTTCCTGCCGAATCACCAGAACACTGGACTCAGTTGACCCGCCTTCTTTTGTCGCTTCTCCAAACATGTACTTTGTGTGTGGCACCAAAGCTTACACCTGGCTCCCGAAAGGTTGGAAGGGTACCTGCTACATTGCCTTCATCCTTCCCCCCACGTATATAGCCCCTGCTAACCATCACCGGCAGAGGCGTGCAGATGACATTGGACAAGCCGACTCCACAGGAGCTCAGTTCCTAGATGCAGCAAAGGGACTTGTTCCTCTGTGGGGCCCAATGGCAAACAGCCGCGCTATCCGACACCTGACCCAGGCAGTAGAAACAACGATCAACATCACGGCTGGCATCCTCGCCAACAACACTGCGGAGCTTCAGGCGGTCCGCCTTGTGACCCTTCAAAACCGTCTTGTCCTAGACGTGGTCCTAGCCGACCGAGGAGGAGCATGCCGCATCATCGGATCTAGCTGCTGCACCTACGTGCCAGACAACTCGCCTTCAGTCTACAAAGCCATTGAACATCTCCACAGACTTTCCTCAGAGGTTCACCAAGAACAGGAAGGATGGTCGCTTGGGAGCTGGTTTTGGGACGCTTTGAAGAACTGGGGTTGGAGGTTGTTTTCCTTCGTGCTGATACCTGTTGTGATAATATGTGGGTGTTGCTTAGGTATCCAATGTCTGCCACCTTTGTGCGGCCTTGTTTCCAATTGTATGTGCCCAAAGACTTTGGACTTCCGAAATGAGCACATGAGTCCCCTCTATGAAGTAGAAATACGTGGCCTTATGGGGATAAACCCAAACTGACAAGTTGACGAGACATGTTAAAAGGGAGGACTGTGGAATTTTAGTTTGCGATCTGAACATCATCTGCGCCAGCTTGTCACCTATGTACTACGTGCACGGCAGCCATTTTAGATATCATGGTCTCCCTGTCCACGATCGATCGCCAGCGCGCCCCTCTGACCCAGCAAGCATCCTCCGCGCACCCTGGCTCCCCCTCCCTCCCCCTCATGAACATAAACCTTCTGCATGACCCTGTCCTTGGGAGTCATGCCTGCGCCTGACCAGCATCTCCTCTCCTCCCATGAATGCCCCTCTGTTGATAAACCTTCCCTCAGCTCGATTGTCCACGCGGCATGAATACCACTCCTTTGATGACCCCTTCCCCCGTGTCCAGCTGTCCACACAGGTCCGAGGCCATCGCCTAAGCCGGCAGATATCATTTACTGCCCCTTATTGTATGAGGTCGCTCTCCTTCAAAGGACCCTCTATTGATCTAGGCCTCCCCACCCCCTGTGACATGATCAGGCGCACACATCCTAAGACTCGACGGAACACTCAGCTGCACGATGACTCCCTCCTCTTATCAGCAGGTTGAGGACCTCTATTGTGGAGGTACATGGGGGTGGGATTGACACGAGGATTACGGGGATGTCTTTTCCTTTATGCCACAATGTTCTGATTGTAATAAAGAAAGGTCACATGCCATAAACCAGTGTATAAGAGGCCAGGCCTCCGAGAGGCTGTCAGAGCACCTCGAGACGATACCTTGTTGTCTGATCTGATGTGTTCTGCTCCGTCGGAATAAAACTTCTGTTTCCTGCCTTCTGGTCTCCGGCGCCTGCCTCATTGCTTGGTAAATTTGAATGGTATAAGGGCGGTTAGCGCCGGGCAAATCTCGAGAAAGGTCCTAGCCCTACCTTTTTCCACAATGTAATATGTGACGTCATCAGCAGTGCATTGCAGGCGCGCAAGTTATAGTGAGTCCAACTAACTATAACGTGGAAATTTCAATGGTTTTATGTCAGTAAAATTTCCAGCTAACTATAACTGGTGTCAAACCTATGGTTTTTTCAGTGAATTTACTACGTTTTTTAAATGCTAATTCCTAACTATAACTGGTGTGAAACCTATGGTTTTTTCAGTGAATTTCATTGGTTTTTTAAATGCTAATTCCTATCTATAACTGGTGTGGAACCTATGGTTTTTTCAGTGAATTTCATAGGTTTTTTAAATGCGAATTCCTAACTATATATACGACCTCAAACCTATGAAATGTAATAAGTTTTATAATGAATCCTATATTGTATATTTATATAATACTATTTTATTATTATTATTTTTTTTTTCCCCTGTGCGCTCCCGGGGCGCATACCGGGGAGCGCCCTGGTCAGCGCAATTTTGCCACGCGCCCCGGGGCGCGTACCGGGGAGCGTCCCGTTAGCACTATTGACGCGAACGAAAACATCATCGTGACGTATCGCGTAGCCGCGTCTGCGTGATACGCACGGCGTAAGCGCGCCCGGAAGCACCCATGCGCATACGAATGCACTACGTAAGCGCCGCGGGGCGCGTAGCGCAAGCGCGTCGGGTCATGTGACCTGAAAATAACACTTTTCATTGGTTCAGATCAGTTTTGGTTTCCAAATGATGAAAGCCCCCACCTTTTTTCCCATCTCACTTTGTTCTTTGAGTGAGGAAGACCTGCTTTTTTCTTACAGATATGGCTACAGTACTATCACCAGCTGGAGCATCTGCCCCACCACCACCACCACCACCACAAGGACCACCAGAACATCTCATTGGTGATCAAGAAGAAGAGGAGGAGGAGGAGGAAGAGGAGGAAGGGACAAGGCAGTTCCTGCCTGAAAACACTCCACCATACAAACCTAGGGAGCACTTCATATGGGAGTTTTATAAAATCCCAACTGGTTTCAAAAAAGTAAACGCTGCAAAGGTGACCTGTCTCATCTGTAGTGCTGTGCTATCCAGGGGGAACCCTACAAAAAAATATTCCTTTGGGAATCATACAATGATTCGGCACATGCAGCGTTTGCACCCTATTAACTATTCATCAGCAGAGGTGAGAGAACTCTGCAAAAACCTACCCCAATCATCTGGCACAACCTCAACAACCAAAGAACCCACTCCATCGGGTCCAGAAGCAAGTCAGTTGATTTCAAGTATACAACCAAAGTTTGGGGGATACAAAATTTTTTGTGTACCTTGTGGGAAATTAATTACTTATGGTGAGCAGAGCATTACACTCATCATGCTTGCTGGTGATAACCACAAATGCACAAAGAAGCCTTAATTTTTTCCTGTTTTTTTTTTTGCTCCAGTTGAGCCGTTTACAAACCCCTGTTTTTTGTTTCTCTCTATAAAAAATACAAAAAAATATAAAAATGTTCAGAAAAGCCAAAAAAAGTAAAAAAAATTCAAAAAAACAATAAAAAAATATAAAACAACAAAAAGAATAAAAAAACAGTTCTTTTGAGAACTACCTCTAATTTTAAAAAAAACAACATTTAAAAAAAAAAATGTAATTCTTTTTTCTCCATGGTACGCTCCCCGGTCCGCTACCCGGTGCGCGTACCGGGTGCTCCCCCGCGCAAATCGAAAAAAATAAAAATAATTTTTGGTCCCGCTGGGCCCTTTTATAGCCCCCACATCAAACCTAGGGGGTCAGGGGGGGTCTACCCTGCCCCCTTTTGCTCATTTTCTTCTTTGTTTTTGCCACATCTTGTGTCTCGATCCTACCGAGACACAAGATGACGGCTGCTCCGGACTGTTTGGAATGTTTACGGACACCCGAGAGCCAATCAGCTTTCCGCGCGCAAGTCGCGTAGCGCGCCCGGAGCGCTCCCAGGTGCGCGTACCGGAGCGCGGCCATAAATATATATTTTTTTTAACCTAAATTACTCATAATCCACTGGAGCACATATCTTGAGACATAGCAAAGGCACATCGGGCTACCAGTCCCTACAATTTTGCCAAGTTTGGTGTAAATCCATTCAGCCGTTCGAGCTAAAAGTGAGGTCGACCGCCCTATGGAAATTAACATGGGGAAAACATGTTTTGGGACCTCTCTTTTATCTCAGCCCCCGCTTGACAAATCCCCCCCAAACCTTCAGGGAAGGACCGAAGCGCCGCAAGGCAAATTTGAAGAAATTTTGAGGCAGATTCTTCAACCGGCGCCAAAGTTATTCACAATAGAATGTTGAGATTTTGCATTGAAAATAATCCTAACTATAACTACCTACTGGCGACCGCCAGTAGGATATATATATTCACTGAAAAAACCATAGGTTATAGACCATATATAGTTAGGGATTAGCATTTACAAAACCTTAATTTACTCGCACAAAACCATTGAAATTCGCATATATAGTTAGTTGCACTAACTATATATCGCGCACCCGCAATCCACTGCTGATGATGTTACATATTACCTCATTCATGACATGGTCAGTGACATCACTGATGACATCACTGATGACATAATCCAGTGACTGTATTTTTCTGTAAAGTTAAAATATGTCTTACATATTGAAGAATGAGTGGATGTATAAGTGTCTGGATGAAGGATTTAGTAGATGCATGACAGACTGTATGAGAGAGTGATTAAATGTATCTCACTGAGTGCATGAGTTAGTGACTAAACTGTCTTAATTTGTGCATCATTATGTCTGTTGTTCTGTAAACTGCTGCATGTGTTGATCAGTAGCTATATGATTAACTATATGGGTTATTGATTGGTTGCCCAAGTATTTGTATGGGAGAGTGAGTGTGTGTGTGTGGGTGGCTGGGAGGTGTGTGACTCTGTGCATAGATGTGTGAGCAGTTGATTCACTAGATGTATGGGTTCAAAAGTGCATGTGGAACAGCTGTATGGGTGGTTGACTGTGTGCTTAAGTGTATTGGTGAGTGAATGGATAGCTCAGTGCTACATGTCAAAGTAAGTACATATGTAAAACACAGTACATGTGAGATTGACATATATAAATAACTGTGCATAAGAGCCAGTGAATGTGTGAGTGGCTGTATGGATCATTGTAAACTTGTATCAGTGATTGTATAAGAGAGTAAATATGTGTTACAATATGTTTGAATAAGTAAGGTGTGTATAACTGTATAGTTGAGGAAATGGAGGTGTGATTGATTCTTTGCATGACTGACTAGGTGTATGAGTAACTCCATGGATGAGTGACAGTCTGTGAGTATCTGTTTACACTGAGTGTATCTAAGGTTATATTAGAGTCTGAAGAGGTTCATCGTATTATCACATGAATGATGTCATCAGTGATGTTGTCAGTGATGTCATTTGAGTTGTCATCAATGATGTCATCAGTGATGTCACTGACCATGTCATGAATGATGTAATATGTGACATCATCAGCAGTGGATTGCGGGTGCGCGATATATAGTTAGTGCAACTAACTATATATGCGAATTTCAATGGTTTTGTGCGAGTAAATAAAGGTTTTGTAAATGCTAATCCCTAACTATATATGGTCTATAACCTATGGTTTTTTCAGTGAATTTTCAAGGTTTTGTAAATGCTAATTCCTAACTATATATGGTCTATAACCTATGGTTTTTTCAGTGAATTTCAATGGTTTTTTAATAGCAAATATGAAAAGCTTTAAAATGTCAAGTACGTGATAGATAAAAACATTTCCGTGTTTATGCACGCTGATGTGCTTTGAACGCTGCCCCCCCTCTTTTCTTTTAGGAGTATTCTCTCTTTGCAGATAGTGAAGGGTAGGTAACGCAGGCCTTTGCCCCCGTTGTAATCCGTCGTGCCTGCTTCTCTCTCCATTTCATTGATTGTTATCCAAGCATTTACTGTTTTAGAATTGGTTCTCTTTGGTTCATTCTCTATTTACAAACAAGCACAGAGTCGCAATACTCTGTTTAGTCTTTGCAGATAGTGAAAAATCGTTTAAAAAAACAAAAGGAATCGAGCAAAATCAGTAGGCCACTAATGGGATCTCTTTTTGACCTCGCTAAAATAGAAACATTAGGAACAACCCCTCACGAGAAATACGAAACTAGTGACATGAACTGAGCTCGACACCATGATGGCTGCAAGACAGCTCGGCTCCGCCACCCACCCCGCCCAAAATAACGACAAACCCTATGCAAATATTATAAATATATACAACACACCAGCAAAGTAACAAGGTAAAACGTTTTATTAAATAACTATTTACATGGCAGCCTGCTGCAACATCCATCACTATTCCTGTCGAGGTAGCATAGCTGGCGGCCTAGGGGTGGAGAACCGTTGTGCAAATTGCCCGGGGACGACACCATGCGCCAAGACTCGTCCCCAGTACATCCAGAGCTGATGTCCGACAAGTTGTGTGTGAGGATGCCTTGCTGATGCCGCCACCCCCACCACCACCTTTTTGTTGCCTGATCCGGCTAGCTCAATCAATCGAGCATGAGACTCATGCACTCTGATCTCCTTGGCCTCAGTCAAGCAGCAATAGTAAGATTTTCATACGTGAGTGTAGGTTCATGGTTTTCCATCCACAGACTAAAAGCCTGGAGTGGGAGTGAAAGAACCATAACTAGGTAAGAAGGAAGGCAGACGCTGTGGGAAGGACTCTGGAGATGGTATGTTCCTTGGTCCCTGAGTTACTTCGATGTCACTGCCTTGCACAAATGGCATAAGTCCTGGATGTTGGGTGCCATAGTTGAGGGTTCCGAGCAGCGCTTGTAACACTGTCTGAAGTTTATTTGCACCTGCTGCAGCATCACTATTCTCAAAGTAGGTGGGGGCTGTTTGTGGACCTGACTGCATTGGAAATCAATGTGATGCGGTGCCTCCCTGAACCGCTTGACGGAGGCCCCCAAGGGGCGGTGTGATGGCGCGGACTCGGAGTGGGCGCTTGGCTCCGACCCCCTCCCCAAGTCTTGTTGCCCTGGTGTGACCTGAGATCGCCCCCGACATAGGCGGCCGGCTCCCGGGGTCAAGCGAAACTTTTTGCCTTTTGGTGACTCTTCCATTCTGAACATTGTCCCACAATCCGTTTGACCTGAAGACACGCCCTGCGGTGCCCTGGTCCAACCATCACATATTCCTGCGCCAGGAGACGGCGTGGGATGCACTAGAAGGGAGAGGCGGCGCGAACGAGCCTCTCCCACCTCCCCAGGTGGAGGTTTCTCAGGTACACCCCAGCGCTTCACGCAACCAGCTGAGTTGCGCCCGCTCTTGCGGCTACAGCGTCTCGCCCACCATCCACTTGAATTGCGCCCACTCTTGCGGTGCAGCGATAGGCGGCTGCAACAGGACTCTCAAAATGGCGGCCGGCTCTTCGGATTTAGGCCTAGTCCACTAAAATGGCCCTGGGACACCTTGGAACTCAGACGCTTGACTGCTAGGGCATGGACCCCATTCCCAAAAGCGTCCCCTCAGCCTTGAAGATTTTACAAAAGTCACCGGGGCCCCCGACTCCCGCAGACTTCCGGTGGCGAGCGACTGCCATGCTTGCTCGCGGAATGGCCACGACGTAGCCACGGGGTGCTCTCATGCTGACAACAGCTTCAATCTGAAACATCCAGAAACACTGTAGACTACCAATTCGATCAGTTCCGGTGGAGCCCCAACGTGACCCGGTAGAGAAGAACTTGCCCTCCCCTCTTTGACTGATTGTTCTTGTTGCCTGTCCCTTCTTTTGTCATTTAACAGAACTTTTTGGACTGCTGAAAGGGGTTGTGTCCCGACCGCTGGTTGGTGGAGACATTTTGACTATATTCTGGACCTGCGTTGTCGCGTAATGCGTCATATGACGCGCCGCGTTAGCGCACCCGGAAGTGCTCCGGTGCGCAAGGCGCAGCTTCCTGGAAACGATCCAGAGCGCGGCGCGCAGCGCGTAGCGTAAGCATAACAGGTCATGTGACTTGTTTATAAAACTTTTCATTGGTTCATTTTACTTTTGGTTTCCTAATGATGGAAGGCTTGGTCATATGACCTAAAAATACCACTTTTCATTGGTTTAGAACATTTTTTTTTCCCAAATGATGAAAGCCCCACCTTTTTTTTTCTCACTCTGACTTGTAAAGCAAAGGACCCAAATGCATTTACAGTTTATCACTAACAATGTTCCAGGCTAATGTATTTTCCCGGGAAATTTACAACTGTCCTGCAAATAAAATATTCCTATTTCGAGAAAAAGGGTGTTTCTTCGTCCCATGAGGGAGCCGTTGAGCTAAAGAGGCTCGGCCTGCTGTCTTAGTCGCTGATAGGCATGAATATTAGATTCTTATCGATCACTTTATGTTGCAGGAGTAGAAAACACAACAGCCCTTGACCATTTATCTTTACTGCGTTCCTGCGTATTATACCTTTTAACCGTCATGTAATTGGACTGCTTTATTTCACTTGCCTTTTACTGATTCGAAAACAGTGGCTATTATTCAAAACTTTACCAATGTACGTACTACTACCATGTTTTGTTTTAAAAACCTTTATTGTGAAAATGTCAGTATACAAATACGGGCCTATAACCACGTGGGCCGGCCACGGAGCAAACTGGAATCGTATATGATGAGGGAGCAATTAAACTGTAGAAGAACGTAACGGGCGACCCATTAGGTTGCAAGAACTAAGGTGTCTAACATTTGCCGAATCGGTGGACGTACATTTTATAATTAAAGTACGACAGGGCCAATTACAATAAAATTATCTAGATATAAATTTGCGGGCAAGTACCATGGGTGACGTTAATTCGAACTTTCAATAGTACAGTAATCAATAACACATCAGAACTTAATATCAATAGGGATGTCAAAATGTTCAATCAATTCTCGTCCCCGCCTGCCATGTGCTTCAAAACTGCATACGCATCTCGTGATATCAAGGTTGGGCAACAAGTACACAACAAGGAGTTACGAGTCCCATTTATACCGGTGCCATTTTGGGCGAGGCCGGGCAGGTCCAGGATATAGTCAAAATGTCTCCACCAACCAGCGGTCGGACCAGAACCCTTTTCGGCAGTCCAAAAAGGTTCTGTTAAATGACAACAGAAGAAATAGGCAACAAGAACAATCAGTCAAAAGAGGGGACGCTTTCGTGAATGGGGCCCATGCCCTAGCAGGCAAGCGTCCGAGTTCCAAGGTGTCCCAGAGCCATTTTAGTGGACCAGGCCCAAATCCAAAGAGCTGGCCACCATTTTGAGAGTCCTGTTGCAGCCGGCTATCGCTGCACCACAAGAGTAGCCGCAATTCAGCTAGATGGCGGGTGAGTCACTGTACCGCAAAAGCGGGCGGAACTCAACTGGAAGGCGAGTGAAACGCTAAGAGGCGCCCCACTGCAGATGAGGTGCCTCCACCTGGGGAGGAGGGAGAGGCCCGTTTGCTCTGCCTCCCCCCCCCCGGGTACCCCACGCCGTCTTTCGGCGCAGCATTGTAGGATGGCCACACCAGTGAAACTTGCTGGACACCACCTCGGTGCCATCCGGATCTCGGCGCGTTGTGCTGCCTTCGGCGTACTGTAGCAGCAAGAGTGACCGCAACTCAGCTGGACGGCGAGTGAAAAGATAAGGGGCGCCCCACTGCAGATGAGGTGCCTTCACCTGGGGAGGCGGAAGAGGTCCGTTTACGCCGCCTCTCCCCCCCCCCCGGGCACCCCACGCCGTCTTTCGGCACAGCATTGTAGGATGGCCACACCAGTGAAACTTGCTAGACACCACCTCGGTGCCATCCGGATCTCGACGCATTGTGCTGCCTTCGGCGTACTGTAGCAGCAAAAGTAACCGCAACTCAGCTGGACACGCCGTCTTTCGGCGCAGCATTGTAGGATGGCCACACCAGTGCGGCAACTTGCTGGACACCACCTCGGTGCCATCCGGATCTCGGCGCGTTGTGCTGCCTTCGGCCTATTCGCACATCGGTCCGCTACTGACGCCGCCTCACAGGCCAACGGATTTTGTAGGCTTTTTATAGCCCAAAGCCGCATAACAGGTCATGTGACTTGTTTATGAAACTTTTCATTGGTTCATTTTACTTTTGGTTTCCTAATGATGAAATGCTTGATCATATGACCTAAAAATAACACTTTTCATTGGATTAAAACATTTTTTTTCCCAAACGATGAAAGCCCTACCTTTTTTTTTCTCACTCGGCAATCCAAAAAGGTTCCATTAGATGACAACAGAGGGGACAGACAACAAGAATCATCACTCAAAAAAGGGGAGGGCAAGTTCTTCCCTACCGGGTCACGTTGGGGCTCCACCGGAACTCATCGAATTGATAGTCTACAGTGTTTCTGGATGTCCAGGCCTGGATCGAGGAGTATATGTCCAGGCCTGGATCGAGGAGTATAACGTTCTCACTCCCCTCCAAGCAGGGTTTAGACCTCATGTAAGCACCCTGGATCAGGTTTTTCGCTTTATGCTTCTGCACTGGAAGACGGTTACCCTGGGTAAAAGAAACTTATTTGCGGCATTCGTAGACCTAAGGTCTGCGTTTGACCTTGTCCCGAGGGCCGGGCTTTGGAATTGCCTACTAGAAATGGGCATGCCTCCTATTCTGGTCCGCCTTATAGTGAACCTCCACGCAGAGACCTATGCCTTTGTAAGATGGGGCAAACCCGGAGAGGTGACAAAGAACTTCCCTGTGTCGAAAGGTGTCAGACAAGGATGTGTTTTGGCACCCACCTTGTTTTCTCTATATATCAATAGAGTTACCAAGTACTTTGACGGCTTTCCCACGGATGCTCCCAGTTTGGCTGGCATGAAAATCCCCCTGCTCATGTTCGCTGACGATACTCTCTTGATTTCACGAACTAGACAGGGCCTACAGAACGCACTGTCGAGGTTCGAGAGTTTCTGCAGCGAACATGAGCTGGAGGTGAACGTGGCCAAAACTAAATTTATGGTTTTAAGAAGGCATAAACAGGTTAAGGCTAGGGTCACCATGGGGGATACCCCCCTGGAGCAGACAAAGTACTTCACCTACCTGGGAGTTACCTTTAGTGACACCTTGAGCTGGACCCACCAGATCGAGCTCATGACCCTGAAACATCAACAGTTGGGCGGAGCCCTGATTAAGGAACATAAAGGGTCCTTTACGAGGCCTATGTCACCACTGTTGAAGATCTATGGAGGAAAGGTTTTATCAGCGGTGTTATATGGCGCAGAGCTCTGGGGTGGAAGTAATCTGGACTCTTTGAAACATGCCCAAAACAAGTTCTTAAGGATGGCAACAGGTCTGCCTCAGTCAACACCACTAATCCCACTTTTATACGACCTGGGGTGCCACTCGGTGGTGGACCAAGCAAGATTTCGACCTTTATCATTCTGGCGACGCCTGTGGACGACGCCAGAACTACACCATTATGCAGAAGCTTGTCTGGAGGTAATAAATAGTCCTGGTGCCACTAAAATTGGATGGTTTAGAGATCTTAGGGCTACCTTACTATCTCTGGGCCTTGGTGAGTAGTGGTCTTCGCCCGAGACAGCCAAATTCCCATCAAAAAATGAGCTTAAAAAATGTTACTGGGAATGGGTGACGCACAACATCTTCTTAAAAACGAGTACGAGCAGTCTTTCTGGACTGTTTATGGTACATAAAGATTCTCCCAAGTTAGAAGGGTACTGGGAAATTATTACTAAACCTCTGGACTGCAAACTCTTTTTTCAATTTAGATGTGGTTCACTTCCCATAGGGGACTTTACCAAAAAGTGGGGAACCGATAGATCGGGGTTTTGCGCTAACTGTCACGGCACCGGGGAAAGTCTGAATCATTTTTTGTATGTGTGCCCACTATACTCAGCCCCCAGAACCAAATGGCTCAAACCAGTATGTAGACAACTAGGCACCAGATCGGCTGTGGAAGCCTTGAGACTGTTAAAAACTAATCTGGATCCGCTTATTGTTGTGGGGGTTGCTAAGTTTCTCGGGTGGGCTTGGGTGATCAGATGTAGGTTTATTAAAAATAATTTAGTGGAGATTGTTTATTTTTTGTATATACTGTGGTAGTTTGGTCATGCTCGACACCTTTTTAAATTTTTGCATAGCTTTATAAGAAGTCAACTCGATGCCGATGATTTAATACTGGTTTTATATGTTTTATGTGTATTGTGTATTTATGTCTTTTATGATGAATCAATCGAATAAAGACTTCTTGAACATTGCATTGTAATAAGCAATAAACAAGTTGCAGAAGTTTCTGGATGTTTCAGACTGAAGCTGGCGTCAGCATGAGAGCACCACCATCTCGTAGCTCCGTCGTGGCCATTCCGCAAGCAATCATGGCAGCCGCTCCCCACCGGAAGCCTGCGGGAGTCGGGGGCCCCCAAGACTTTTGTAGAATCTTCAAGGCTGAGGGGACGCTTTCGAGAATGGGGCCCAAGCCCTAGCAGACAAGCGTTTGAGTTCCAAGGTGTCCCAGGGCCATTTTAGTGGACCAGGCCCAAATCCGAAGAGCCGGCCGCCATTTTAAGAGTCCTGTGGCAGCCGCCTATCGCTGCACCGCAAGAGTGGGCGCAATTCAACTAGATGGTGAGCGAGACGCTGTAGCCGCAAGAGCGGGCGGTAAACAGCTGAATGGCGGATGAGGCACAGTGTAGCGAAAGCGGGCGGAATGGCAACTGAAACGGTAAAGGGGCGCCCCACTACAGCAGACGAGCCTCCACCTGGGGAGGCCCATTCACGCCGCCTCCCCCCCCCCCGGGGCGCCCCACGCCGTTTTTCGGCGCAGCATTGTAGGATGCCAAGACCAGTGCGGCAAGTAAAGGACATCACCTGGGTGCCGTCCAGATCTCAGCGCGTTGTGCTGCCTTCGGACTATTCGCACAACAGACCGCTACTGACGAGGCACAGTGCAGCAAAAGCGGGCGGAAAACAGCTGAATGGCAAGTGAAACGCTAAAGGGGTGCCCCACTACAGCAGACGAGCCTCCACCTGGGGAGGCCCGTACACGCCGCCCCCCCCCTTCCCGGGGCGCCCCACGCCGTTTTTCGGAGCAGCATTGTAGGATGCCAAAACCAGTGCGGCAAGTAAAGGACATCACCTGGGTGCCATCCAGATCTCAGCGCGTTGTGCTGCCTTCGGACTATTCGCACAACAGACCGCTACTGACCATTGTTGCTTCTGTTTAAAATTTATTTTTTTAACGTGTTTACTGTTTATGGTGCGTTGTATATATTTATAAGTTATTAAAGTGTTATAATCCTACTACTTTGTTGGAGTGCTATATATTTTTAAATGTGACACCTAATTGTGAAGACTTTGATGTACAAAAAGGCATCCCTGGAATCTTCCGCTTCAGGCTCGGTCCCACACACCCTCATAGTGAGAATCCCCTCCCCAATCACAATACAGGATCGTTATCAGATAGTAGGAACGCGTGTGGTGTGACGGATCTCATCGGGTGGGGGCCTTGATCTACTGTAACTCCTTTGAAGAGGGGTGATTCTTTACAGTTGAGGCCATAAACTACATCCGCAGGGCTAGGTGATAGCCTGGGACCGGCCTGGACAATCAGACACAGAGGAAGAGGAGTATCAGAGGGTGCGGTAGTGAATAAGGTGAAAGGGAGGTGTCGGGCGGGCACAGGGTGTGATTCTCAGGGAAGAGCAGCGCAGATGGGGGGAGGTTTGTGGCCCATGCATAAGACAGAGAGCGGGGGTGACCAGTGCGTGGGGGAGATGCTTGCGAGGGTGGGGAGCCATGCTGAGGATCGGCGGAGTGCAGAGAGTGGGTCTGGTCAAGGCATCTAAAATGGCTGCCGTGCACGACAAAAGTGTGGCATTGGAAAAAAGCAAGATGGCGCAGACAATGTTTATCAATACGAATTAATTTATAACAATTATTTTTAACAATAAATTTACTCGCAGTGTCAAAATGGCGGTCAACACTTCCTGATTTCCTTCGAATCGAACGTTAACAGACGTCACGATCGGCGGCGTACAGAGAGTGGGTCTGGTCAAGGCATCTAAAATGGCTGCCGTGCACGACAAAAGTGTGCCATTGGAAAAAAAGCAAGATGGCGCAGACAATGTTTATCAATACGGATTAATTTATAACAATTATTTTTAACAATATATTTACTCGCAGTGTCAAAATGGCGGTTAACACTTCCTGATTTCCTACGAATCGAACGTTAACAGACGTCACGCAGCAAAAAAAAAAAAAAAATGCTCACGCGCAGCCGCTGGAAGACAAGTATCAACATATATGAGCATCCTCAGCCACCCTCAGAAAACATAGGGGGTCAGGATACGTCTCCTGTACCCCCTTATACCCATTTCTCACATTGTTTTTCCTCCATCTTGTAATTAAATTAAAACAAAACACAAAATGGCGAATTCCCGTTTCGCGTCCCGGTTCACTACCCGGTTCGCGAACTGGAAAGCGCTTCTACCGCAAAAAAACAATATTTTTATGTATGTAAATTTATTTTTATGCTATGAAGTTTTTCATGACATATATATATATTTTTTCACTACATGTGTGAGGTCAACGGATATTATTGTACAGGTGATATGTGTTTTTCACTCGACTCACGGAAGGGACTGTAACTTGCTTTTACGCATATGGACTTTGGACATCTCTGAATGGACTGTATTAGCACTTTCGAGTATGTACATTATCAATTAACTGACTGTTCTAGACTTCAGCAGCTCAGATAGTGGATTTACTTTATGTACAAGGGCTCCAACAGCGCACTAACCAGCGCATTATATACAGTACTTTGTTTGTATGAAATGTTTCGCTTTTATGAAGTGGATACAATCTGTACAGTCGGAGTCATTATCTGTACTGGTAGTTCAGAGTCTAATCATTTTTATATGAAATGTACTAAGTTTGTAAAGATGATAGATATAGACTTTACCTTTGTCATAATATGATTTGATCTTAAAAGCGCACTAACCAGCGCATTACCGCATTGAATTTACTGTTGAGACCTTATGAGCTAATATTTTATTTAATTTGCATATACCGGTAATCCTTCGCCGTCAGTTGTTTACAAACGCTGGATGGACCTATCAGCCAGAGCGCACTAGCGAGCGCACTACTCTGATGCCGAGATGTTTCTAGATACTTGATCTTATGCAATGATTGACAAACAGATATCACTGTATTCACTGATCATAATTTGCATTGCTTATGTTCGCAGTTATTTTATACATTTACAATTTGAATAATCATGTAAATATTAACTCTGTGAACGATTTGACCATTACAAGATGGCGGACATTATCAGCCCTTTGTTGATGTCCATGACACGGAAGTGTTGGTGTTCATAAAGCAGTATTGTAACGTTGCATACTTTGTGTGAACAAGCGCTTTCTAAGCGCGAAACGCGTCACAAGGTTTATGAATTAATAAACCCTTTTGGCTCTGGTACACTTTCCTGACTCCTGTGACTGTTTTACCAAGTGCTCGTTGGTGCTCTGTTTCTTTTGGGATATATATCCAAAAACGCCCACTCCGTGAAGAACAGGTAGAGGCCACTCTGGGGAAACAGTTGGAACATCTTTAATTTCAGACCTTCCTCAAATGTGCTGTGTGTAAAGAGTAACTCCACCCCCACCTTTGAAAGTTGAAAGTTTCTCCCATTGGCGGAAATCCGCTGACCAAAGGTCACTTGTTTTCAACTTCACTGTAACTCTGCCACAAGTACAGCTCCCAGAGTGCTGTGTAACTAGGTGAGTGTTGCTTGGGAGGTGCGGGTGTCAAAATACAGAGTCTTTACTGTAAAATTGATATCGATCTCCCTCAGGTCCCCTTTGACGCTCCAACCTCGTTGTGCGTGAGCCTGCCGGACCGTGAGCCAGGATTACAGTGAACCTGCCTCCTCGTGAATGACAAGCTGCACCACACAGCAGTAAATGGTTAGGTTTGCACTTTAAGGCGGGCCGGAGTCAGTTCAATCCGGCCTCTTGTCAGAACGGGGCCCCCAACGCGCCTCTGGCTGGCGCGAACACATCCAAAAACGCCCACTCCATGAAGAACAGGTAGTGGCCACTCAGGGGTAACAGTTGGAAGATCTTTATTTTAGATAGCTATTACATAATTCATTTCACCCTTTCTGCCTTCCTCAGATGCGCTGTGTGTAAAAAGTAACTCCACCCCCACCTTTGAAAGTTCAAAGTTTCTCCCAGTGGCGGAAATTCACTGACCAAAGGTCACTTGTTTTCAACTTGACTGTAGTTCTGCCACAAGTACAGCTCCCAGAGTGCTGTGTAACCGGGTGAGTGTTGCTTAGGAGGTGCAGAGTGTCAAAATACAGAGTCTTTACTGGAAAATTGATATCGATTTCCCTCCGGTCCCCTTTGACGCTCCAGCCTCGTTGCGCGTGTGCCTTCCGGACCGTGAGCCAGGATTACGGTAAACCTGCCTCCTCATCAAATATATATATATAATTCAAATTCATCCGCAAAAAATATCTTACCATCAAAACTAGCTTAGAAACCAAAAAGAACTTGGACCGAGGTAAAAAAGATGACCTCAGTGGATTACAAGTTAAAGATGTGGGGCTAATGCATGCCTTACATGAATTGCGCAATGACGATGAGAACCCGAGCAGTACACAAGAAATAGCAGATCAAGAGGGTTTGACATTGGGAGATCCCTCCTCGAGTCCTTTCAAGCCAACATCAACATTTATTCCAAACATGCCTAGAGATGCTATTGATGTGTATGCAGATAGGGTGATTGAGGAACTAAAGACATTGCAATACAAAATGGCAAGATCACATAAACTGCCCTCTTATAAAATGAGACAATATACAACTTTAATGAACAAACTGAAAGACAATAAAAACATCATATTTAAACAGTTCGACAAGGGCGGAAACATTGTGATCTGGGCCAGGAAAGAATACATTGAGTAGGCAAAACGACATTTAAGCGATCAAACATGTTATTTAAAAACTGACATGACCGCAGTTAAACATATTCAAGAAATGTATCGCAAGGATTTGCATCAACGGAAGCGAGATGGGCTCATCTCCAAAGACAAACTGAAATTCCTCCACAAAGAATTTACTGTGCTCCCAAACATGTACTTTATCCCTAAGGTACACAAACAACAAGTTCCTGTACCAGGCAGACCCATTGTATCTGCAATTAATAGTATCTTCAAAAACACGTCTAAATACATCGATTACTACTTACAAGAGTTTGTGACTGCATTACCAGCCTATATCAAAGACACAACAGAGTTCGTGTTTCATATTAACCAGTGTTTATGGTCAGATGACCTTTTATTGATAACTATGAACATATCAACACTGTATACTAACCCTGGGCGTAGTTCGCGGAGTCGGACTCCACGGAGCTACGCGAAGACGTAGTTGCACTCCGCGAACTACGCGTAGCTCCGCAAGCATGCGGAGTTGCTTGCTGGGCCCGTTCGCGCGCCGTTTTTCGTCTTCGGGAGCGCGGTGCGCGTGTTCGGGGCGTTGCCTGCATGCTCGGGATGGCTAGCGTGCTAAATTACCACAGAGGTTTGTCCCGCCTGATTGCGTTCCCTTATTTCCTGTTCCGGGTCACAATTAACGTGGTCGCGTTGTGCAAGACATGTTCGGGAACTCATCTTCTCGTTCGCACTACAAAAGTGCGTGATCGCGCTAAATATCGCGCGAACCTACCCATGCGGTCGCGATGGGCGCAGCCATCTTGTGGATCACACACTCTGGCTATGGTTTTGGGCCTACTTTTGCATCCTGTTAAAATCTCTTTAATCCTTGTCTTTTTACCCACTTTTTCTAACTTTCTTTAGTTATTACCTATTTCTCTCTGTGCCTAGGTTTATATTTTTCATTTTATTTCTACTTTTACAACTTTTCTATTGCTTTTTACTTCCTTCTTGTTCTTTTACCTTGCTTCTTCTTTCCCCTACCTTTTTGTCTTGAACTTTTAGTTTTCTTCTACCCTCCACCCAGAACCATGGTCAAGGGCGCCAGCAGCAGCGGCGGCTCAAAGGGCAAGGCGCCAGTGCCCCAAAAAACTAGGCTGCCTTGCGGCAGAATGCGCCCCCAAGGGGTGAGGCCCCGCCAACTTTTTGGGGAGGAGGAGGTGGCTGCCCTGGTTTTTTTTATCCAGCGCTACCTCCCCTTGATGTTGGCAGCAGGTGGCAGGCCCGGCTCCGGCTACCAGCATATTGAGGAGCGTCTCCGGCGGTGGGTGAAGGTGCGCCGGGCAGTCTTCCGCTGCTCCGGTATCCGGCGTACCCACCACCAGCTGACCCACCGTTGGGCAGACATTTTGGACCGGGAGCAGGACCTGTTGGACCTGCTTGGCGTCGAGGTCGTGGGTCTTGGTGAGTGGCTACCCAAAAAAAAAAGTGTGTGTATAATATATCTCTATAGTAGTATAAGTATTGTTGTTGTATCTTTGTAAATCTTGGCTGAATAAGTAACGCAATGACTGGTGCTCCTAGTTACATTTCCGATGTATTCCGTTATTATATCTACTGTAATTGTATGACACTGGTCTATGCTGCGCTTCTTCATCTTCACTGACTCTTGCGTGTTCAATTTGGCGCTAGCTTTTGCTGTTTATTGGTGTGAGATTTTCTTTATTGTAGAGAACTGAAGTTAGTTAATGCTATTAATAGAGTCTTGTCCTTCCTTTGTCCGTCAGTGAAATAGCCGTTGATGGATAATTGTACGTGTTTGCAATGCATATTGTATCTTTTTTTCACGGCCTTCTCTTCTGCATGAATAATACTCCTCTGGCAATGAATGCAAAAGTTACTTTGTTCTTCTTACCTCAGCCAGGGCCGGATTTAGGCATGTTCAAGCTGTGCAACTGCACAGGGCCACCAAACGCCAGGGGCCACCCCACCAATATATATCCTTAATTTAATAATCCTCAGAGGATGGATACATATTTGCGTGGCGGCCCCTGGCAGGGATTTGGTGCCTCCGGCTCTGTTCCACTTCCAAACACCCTGACTCCCCCCTCTTCACTGGCCTCCGTGCTCCGCCCCGACCTCCTCTTCCGGGCCCCCCACCTACGCTCCCTGGCCAGGAGTCCAGGACCACCATGAGCCTATAGCCGCCCCTGCCTCAGCCCTCCATAGAACTGATGTAGTTTGTTTATTGAGTGGGTAGGGCAGCAGTAGCATTCAGTCAGTAGCAAAACAAAATATGATGCCATGAACGTACAATTTCGTGTTAGTTAGTATGCACAAAGTTAAGCATGTCTCCTCCTTGCGATCTATTCATTTTGCTGGCAAAAAAATGAAAAAGAAATGGCTACTTACATTCTTGAATCTGTGGTGTTGTTCAGGTCTTACTGCCTCTGTGTTACTTAGTAATCTGCAATCAGAATGTTTATGGAACATTTGATTTGTTTTCACCAAGTACACTAGTCAGTGAATCATGCAAGGCAGTAGTCATTTGGTAGACCAATGTTTTTTTCTTTTAATGTTGTAGCAGTGGTTTTTGAAATGCTTGCTGTCTATGTTTCACAGCACTCAATGTTTTCTCTTTCTTTATTATTTCTTACATGAACCACAGAACCCAGGGGCAAGCAGAAGGCTGGGACCGAGTCGGCGGGTGAACGTGATTGTGAACCACAGGCACAGAGCTCCTCTACTGAGGATCCTGCTGCTGTCCCTAGTAAGTCCAACAGTGTTTTCTTTTGGAACAATGATATTTCCCTAACTTTCTAACGGAGCTTTTTTTCCAACCGATTAATGACATTTCACCTAACTGTTTAGTTAAGGTATCAATCTTTTCAAAAAATCTGTGATCGAATAGCGGAAGGCACAGGGTCCACTCCTGTCTTATGCTTTTTCCTCTGTAATGTCTCTTCTTTGGCAATTGACACCAACCAAGTATGCATGCAGATGTTGGTCTACTATTTTGTAAGCGTTAGTAATGAATACCACTACTACTCTTGCGGGTATTCTTCTATGCAGTGACATACATAACTATGTATGCACCCCAAAATTGGATGTTGTTGTTGATAGGCAGGTTGGACCTTACTTACTTACAGTCTTACACCTCAGTCACAGAACTCAGAGGAACCCACAATTCAATGAACGACAACCTATATGGGCTCAGTCATTGGTCAATTATTCAATTACCCCTTTCCTGAACCCCAATATGAAGATGCCAAATGCTTTTATTACACAATCCATAACCTAAGTAACCCCCTTTTTCTCACTCTCTCGTGTAAGTCTACAAGACAACAGACACTGAAAATATACTTCCGAGTCAATGTGGTACTTCAAAACCTTTATTTTGTTAGAAGTAACTAAGTAAGTAACATCAATGTTTTTAAGTTGTTCTGTCAAATACGTCAAGGGCAGGGCCACCAGAAGAAATCCAGAGTTAAAAAAGGCTCAATAAAAAGTATTCTACATTTGTACAGCTACCAGTGCACGATAGGGAAATGTGGGAAATGTCCGAGACCCCTCACCATTGAACGTATACTGGTTGCATATGCCTCTTGTTGGTAAGCTCTGCAAATCTTTGCTTCGTAGAAGTAAATCTTCTCATCTGCCGAAAGATAATGACAAAAGTGGTGCACGTTAGACAGTATGAAAACATTACATACATTTATTCAACTTTTTAGCTGTCATGCTAAAAAAAAGGTGTAACCTGAGGCTGTAAGGAAACTGGACTCCACAATCCACATTCAAAAAGTAAATACGGGCCTCTATTTTCCAAACTCTTCAGGTGTATGCTTTGAACCTCAAAGGCGTCTCCTCGTACTCTTTGCTTCGTAGAAGTAAATCTTCTCATCTGCCGAAAGATAATGACAAAAGTGGTGCACGTTAGACAGTATGAAAACATTACATACATTTATTCAACTTTTTAGCTGTCATGCTAAAAAAAAGGTGTAACCTGAGGCTGTAAGGAAACTGGACTCCACAATCCACATTCAAAAAGTAAATACGGGCCTCTATTTTCCAAACTCTTCAGGTGTATGCTTTGAACCTCAAAGGCGTCTCCTCGTACTCTTTGCTTCGTAGAAGTAAATCTTCTCATCTGCCGAAAGATAATGACAAAAGTGGTGCACGTTAGACAGTATGAAAACATTACATACATTTATTCAACTTTTTAGCTGTCATGCTAAAAAAAAGGTGTAACCTGAGGCTGTAAGGAAACTGGACTCCACAATCCACATTCAAAAAGTAAATACGGGCCTCTATTTTCCAAACTCTTCAGGTGTATGCTTTGAACCTCAAAGGCGTCTCCTCGTACTGCGCAACAAGCTGTGAGGTAGCATGCGCAAAACTGTAGACATGTCATTGATGTACAAAGTAAACTGGTTAGGTTACATGGTTCAGTCTAACTTTCCAAGGACTAGAGTACCAGTATAGATGAGATGAGCTTGGGTACCATACCATACCAAATAAATGCTGATATGTGTAGTGTGTTACTTACTCTGCTGTACTAGGCAATGTGGACAACTAGTGATTACGTTGTACTTAACTGTTTTGCAGAACTCCGTTCTTGGTGAACAAGTACAATGGGGGCTGTGCATCCATCTAAAAAGGTGTACTTAATTACTTATTTTTATTTTTGCAGAACCGGTACCATCCACCAGTGCCGACGGGGGCAGCGGCGCTGCAACGCCGTCAGCAGAGGCGATCCCGGAGGGGAATGGAGGACCACCAGAGGCACCTACAGCAGCACCGGCAGCAGCGGGGGAGGAGACAACAACGGTGGGCGATGGTAAGTTACATTCAATAGTGATCCGCATTACTTGGTGGGTGGGGAAAACTTCCTCACTGTACTCTGATATTTATAGTGAACTTGAAGTTCTACTGGACAATATATGACGCCACTGTTCTCATTACCAAGCTTAGCAAAAGCATTACCACCGGCCAGAATTGATAAAATTAGTTATACATGCCTCTTCTATGTGACTACAACTCAGCTGTGAAAGGTTGGTGGCAGACTAAAAAAGTCTTATCCACAACATTACATGACCGCGATGGATTAACATGAGATTGATTTTAAGTATGATGAAAGGTGCAAGGAAAAAGCTCTAATCATATAATATAGAAGGATACTTTGGAATCAGCAATGCAGGTGTTTGAGAGCAGTTGGATGCGTGGGTTGTTGTGGAAGCATAGAAAGTGGAAAACACAGCTGCCTGCGTGGGTGGGAGACACATCCAATATTGGTGGTTAGTGGATAGTGGATACTAGTGTTGGCAGCGGTGTTTTGGTTAAACACAAAGGCAAGGGAAGGAGGGGACGACTGGATGCATTCCGGGTCGTTGCTGGCGAAACATAAACCACCTAACGTTTGTTGGCGATATAAAGAATGATAGTCTCTAGAGTAGACATTTATTAGTACTAGCTGGCCACTGTTAATTTAATGTTAGTTTGAGACTGTCACTTTTCCCGGAAGCACAGAGTATATGATATAAAAAAACGAGATATGAAAAAGACAGGTGTTCGTATGTGACCGTTGAAGTACACCCATACTATGTTACTAGGGCAGGCATAATGCCGTGCCAAAAAGGCAGACAAATGAAGTATATAAGGCGTAGAATGTTCAAGATAGATAAAACAACATTTTAGGTACTCAACTTGCTTGCTATTGCTACTGTACTGTGCCGCCCACTATGTGTTGGATCCATTTTGCGTTCTTTATTTGCTGGGATTTTTGATTACAACAATTCTGTCTCTTTCTTTATAGTTACTCCTTCTAAACCAACGAGGAAGGAGCTGGCAGTCCGGGCCCGTCAGCGGAAACTGCAGGCCATCGTTGAGGCCTACCGCCGGCTGGTGGCTCAGGCCGAGGAGGAGGAGGAGGAGGCGGCGGCAGCAGCTGCTGCCTCTTCCAATGCCCCGGCCCCCAAGCCTGCAGGAGTACGTCGGCGTGCTCAGGCAGCCGCCCGCCGCCAGATTTTCCCCGCATCGTCCACCCCCCCACAACAACATGGCTGCCAATGTAGGTGCCGCCAGTTCCAGCGAAAAATTCTCCTCCGGGTAGCCAGGCTGGAGGCTCAAAGCAGTCAGACTAAAAAACAGATAGAGGAGCGTGTAAAGATCCTGGTGGATCAACACTTAAAAGCCCGCCGGCTATGAGATGGACCCTGTTTGCCCCTTTTTCAATCCTTTTGTTGGTGGGTGGGAATTGGGTGTTGGGTTTTTACTTTTTTTTTACATGACATTGAGCGTGGGAATTTGGTTGGGGTTAGGGGAGGCGGGTAGGGGGACAGCTTGGTGTAGGATTTATATATATTTTATTTTTGTATCATCTTTAGTTATATATTACATTATGTTAAAATAAACGAGACACAAAGTTATGTTAAAAAGAAAACATTTGAAGTTCATTTGCGTTTCTTGTGGGGTTGGAGGGGGGAGTGTTTCACCAAATAATGTACGTTGTGCAACCTCGCAAGGTTTAATTTGGCCATGCAGGTCGGCGGACAGTGCTTTTTAATAATTAAATATATTGCCCACATCTTTAACATGCAAACAGATAGATGCAGTAAACCCTCACCGAGTTATATTTGTAGTATTAGAAGAACGACCAGTCTGTCTTGCGTTATACCTCACTGCAAACTTATCTTACCTGTGATTGCTGATGAGATGATGATGATTTATCATGAAGTGTGGCACTGCAAGGGCTGCATTTGATTTCCAAGACAATGGCGAAGAATCTGTGGTTCAGAATCAGAACTTCTGTGATAGTAGTAGACAGACCCTGCCAGTAGCGACAAAAAGAAAGAGACAGTCATTTGCGTGACAGACAATGTGGGGGTAGTATAAGTAAGTACAGTACATTGCATGGGTGACCCAATATTGCAACTGCTAAACTGAAACAAAACAATGGTTTTGGGGACTGGAAACAAAGTGCAAGAGAAGATAAGAAGTTCAACTTTACTTGTAGTACTCACGGCAACGTCAAACTTTTCTAAATCATAATGCTTTACACTTTAAACCCAAAAAATTACGCCAATTCATTAGATGCATTCGTTGTTTGATGTTAATGGTAAATTATTTGGCGTTATACACAGAGCTTGAGTTGGGAAGCCGCAGAAGATCCTGGCCATGCCTTGTTGACATTTCACTATTGTTGCTTTGACCACATCTGCCCCAGCAAGCGCGTGATCAAATTGTTGGTGTATATTTAATGTAAGAAACATCACACCTCAATGTAACCACGCAGCCCGGGGGAAGAGGGTTAGGGATTGTTTAATGGATGGGTACGGGGGTTTTGGGAAAGGTTTGAGAAAGAAAAACAGTACGCATGGAGATTGGAGACAACAAAAGCAAAACAATGAAGACGATGATTTATGATGTTGATCAGCTAGCTAATGATTGTAAGCAATGGACGTAAGAAAAGGACACGCTGAATATGATTCTTGGTTTCCCGCAATCCAATTGCTTGATGATGAGGATCTGTGGTAAGGATGAGAGTTGATGCTCATACTATAAAGCAGTGGGTGAACCGTGAAAGATGTCCAGCCTGAAAAAGAAAAGGCAAATACAAAAGAATGTGAATGACCTAAACAAATTGTAATACAGTGAAGATAAAAAAAACAATACAAGAGGAGTAGTCGTATGAGAGGACTTTCAGACTGAGGCGGCTTGGATACAATTTGTATAAGTCTACTAGTTGCATATCATTTTTAATGTAGAAGTACAAAAAAAGACAGGAGCCAGCACACAACAACAGGCCCACGACGACACAGGTTTGGCCGTTATACAAACTGCATTTCCCTAAAAATTTCAGAGCCACAGAAAGGTGAATGAAATTGAAAAAGCAACCTAGCATTTACAAAATTAATCAACAAAATCAATGCGTCATTCTCAGTCATCAATCATACCACTATTGTACTCTACCACAGCACTGTGCACAAACATGTAGTAGCCTGGGTCTACTGTGCTGTGACTCTTATTTGTATTTATTTATTACCTTGTATTTCACTCCAAGAAACATCGTGCATCAATCAGCTCAGATCCAACCGCCTGACAGCAAAGATAAATTAAGTCCTGACTGCATCTGTAGTAGTAGGAACACAAGTGCGTAAACAATTTCTATTATTAGTAAATAACATGGAAGAATTGGCTATCACGTGAGTCTGAACTGAAGTTACTAGTATACTTCAACTCCATGCACATTAGCTCAGAGTCAGCCAAAAAATACATCCAATGCAATGCATGGCATCATTCATTTTTATACCTGTTTTGCTCTTCTTCTCTTTCACTGTCAGAAGATTGATCACAGATGCTGCCGAGCCTTTGTAATGCGAGTCATCACAACAAGTTGACTTCAGTTGTGGATGCCTGCTCAAGTTTCTTTTGACACAGAAGAGTCGTCTCTGAATGCCTGCAGACAGAGGTGGTAGCCTTAACAGTAAGACTCAGCAAGGCAGTTATTATGAGTTGCAGATTTCAAATGAAATAGAGGATGGCTGTAGTCATGTACGGTTCACTTATTATGGAGGGACTGTTAGAGGCTACATTATTGTTATTGTACTATACTCCATCTACAACATCAAATGTATGGCTGCCAAGATGGAATTGTATTGACTTGAGTGGGAGTCAAGAAGATGCAGCAAGACTCTGAGGAGTGCAGTCAACATGGTGGGGATGGATTTGGTTGAGCTTTTTATTTTAAGATTAGCAGTTTTGCACCAGAAAGTCATTTTTAATAAGAAAATAAATAACACAAATAAAAGAAGGGAAAAAGTCACAATTTAACAGCCTATTGGTCAGGGAAGAGGTGCTCGTCCTCAAACTCTGCGGGTCCGGACAGCAGTAGGTCATGTAACCCAGCAGTGATGAATTCTTCGGGCTCGCTTTCTTCATCCTGCTCTGATTCACGTACAGTATAGTCTGGTGGTATGAAGTGTTGATTCATTTTTATCATTGTCAGCCTCTCGACGCTTTTGGGGGAGAGACTGGTCCTTTTCGATGTCACAATGGCACCAGCAGCACTGAAAACCCGCTCAGAGGCGACACTGGCTACAGGACAAGCCAAATACTTTATCGCCAGCCTGCTCAGCACTGGCCACTGTCTCCTTCTTTCATACCAATAGACCAATGGGCTTTGCTCCATGAACACCTCTGTTGTGTCATCCAGATAGGCCTGAACCATCCGCTCAGTGTTCATTGGTGCTCGGCTTTGCTGCTCCTCTTTCCCCTTTGCAACAGCAACGGACTTACCCATTCCCTTCTGTAGAAAAAAAGCAGTTATGCTTTTGGTTGTGTCTGCTGAATCAGATCGTGTAGGTGCTGCTTTTGGTACTGTTGGTGCCTGCTGGGAAGCGGACGCACCGCTCTCATGCTGTGATGAACTTGCCAGAGTTGCCTCAGGAGGATGGCCTGGAGTACTTTGACTGTCCTGGGCTGGCACTGTCAGGCCTTTAAGTAACAGCCGTTCAGTTTCGAAATCATTAGCTTCCACAGCTATGGAACTTTTGTAATTGGCAACATCCCCATCTGAAAAAGGAATGACTGCGCTACTGCTGACAAACAATTTGTACCGTGGATCCAAGATTGTTGCAGTTATGTAATTTGGATCTGACACAATCATTTTAAGCCTTGCATTTACAGATAAGCGGTTGCGTAAGGCCTTGGCCAAGGTACATGCATCAACTTTTTCTTCGTCACCTTCGTATGTTTCACAGACCTCCTTCAGCTGTTGCTCGAGCATGTACAACAATGGGATGGCTTGGCCCATAGTACAGTCCTCCCTGCTAACTGCACGTGTGAACACCTCAAAAGGTTGTAGCATCTCTGTCAAGCATTTAATGATGTCCCACTGCCACATCTCAACGGTCAGGCTTTTAAGATTAACAGTAGGATCCACTAATCTTCTTGACATTACATAAGCATTCAGTGGTATGTACTGCTCAAAGAGACGCTCAAGCATGAAATAAGTCGAGTTCCAACGTGTTGGGACCTCCTGGATCAGTGCTTTGACTGGCAAATTATGCTCCCGCTGAATGACGCGTAGCAGCTTCCGCGCTTTGAAAGAATGGTTAAAATGCGTGCATATTCTTCTGCAGATGGTCAGTATGGTGCTGACTTGGAGTTCATTTTTCAGAAAGTCTTGCACGACTAAGTTAATGCAGTGTGCCAAACAGGGTACCCTGAAATACTGTCCATCTTTCATTGCCCTCACTACATTACTGCCATTGTCGGTGGCAACAAAACCAATCTTAAGGCCTCTTGGTTTCAGCCATTCAAAGACCTTGCTGTTAAAGTCAGACAAAATGTTGTCAGCAGTATGATTTTTCTCCATACCAAACATGGCTACAGTTGCATGTTTGCGAGTGTCATTGAAAATCCCAGCAACGTCAAGAAGGCCTGATGTTAACTTGTCTTTCACACCTGCAAAAGAGATCCAGTGTGCGGTGATGCACATGTAATCTGCTGTGGCTTCGCGACTGCTCCACATGTCGGTTGTCAGGTGGATACAATGGACAACACTCTGTTGTAAGGCTTTCCCAATCAATCCCAGCACGTCGTGGTGTAGTGCTGGAATAGCAACTCTTGCAAAATAGTAGCGACTGGGAACGTCCCATTTTGGGGCGAGTGTTGCCACTAATTGCCGAAATCCCACTGCCTCAACAAATGAAAATGGGAGAAGGTCCAGTGCCAACATTTTTGCAAGTTTCGCATTGTACAAACGTGCTATTTGGTGGTTACGCTCGTACTTTCCCTCCTGCCTAAACATGCCAGTAATGGTAAGCTGCTTGGTAATTCTGTCTGTTCTGCTAGATGGACCACCTTTCAACGCAGACTTTTCACTCCTTGCCCTTGGTGTCTCCGGCTGACTCTGGTGCCACTGAGAAGTTGCTGATGCTGAGGATTTGGACTGCACCACTCCAGTGCTGGCGACAGGGCTCATTGGTGTACCACTCCCAGATAGAAGGTCATCGTCTCCCTCTTCTTCCATGAGTGGACCTTGTAGTACTGTATCCTCCCCACCAACACCAGTACTTACATCTTTTTGTAAACTTGCAAGGTGGTTCTCCCATACAATTGTGTGTGTTTTTTTCATATGGGTCGTTGGGCCTCCAGTACCATAGTTTGTACCAATCTTACCATGACTAACATTGGTGTGACAAATGGAGCATATAGCAATGTTCTCCTGATGTGGGTGAACCGTAAAAAAATCCCAGACTGGGGAGCTAAACTTTTGTCTCCTGCCATAGGAAGAGGAGGACCCACTTCCAATCCCGGATGAACTGGAGCCTTTTTGTTGAATTTCCCTATGTGACAGTTCAGTACTAGTACTGCCACTACCTCCTTCTGTTGAGGTGGCGCTTGCGCTGGATGTCGCACGCTGCCGGGCCTTCGCTGATGCAAAAATGGAAGCTGGTGTTACTTTGGGCGCTGAGTGTGTAGGAGTTACACGTGCTACCTGCTCATCACTAATCGCAGCCCTTCTGGATAGGGTGAAAATGCTGGTCTCTACATCCTCTGCACCAGGAATAACGCTTGTGATGATGACATTGTCAGTGTCAGACCCGTCTTTATCACCATCAGTATCCTGTTCACCTACATCGAACTCCGGAAGTTCAAGCCTTGACGGATCCTTCCTTTTTCCCAGCCTGGTCTTTTGATGCCTCTCCTTTGAATGCTCAGTTCTTCGTTGTGGATGCCAATCCTTATCAAGGTCATCTGAAGGGATGCTATGCGAAGAACTCGATGCACTGCCACTAACCCTCCTTTCCTTTCGTAAATTTAAAGACAGTAGATCACCTCCAGAAGTGGCTTCCTCTTCTTCTTGCTCGGAATGAGGCTCTACTTCCTGAACTGCCCCGACATCGGGAGGAACAACTTCCACTATTGCGTGCGGAGACGGTGGTTGTTGTTCTTGAGGAAGTACTATAGCGTGCTGTGGTTCTTCAACAACTACTACTGTGGGATTTGGTTGTTGTTGTTGAACAACTATTGCGGGCGGTGGTTGTGGATTTTCAACAACTATTGCGGGAAGTGGTTGTGGTTGTTGAACATCTACTGCTGGCGGCGGTTGTTCAGCACTTTCATCTTGCGTGGATTGTGTGCTACTTTGAGACAGCGATAAGTTAAGTTCAGGCTCAGTATCACTGCTTTGTAACACTAGGTCGGCTACCTCTTCGACCCTCATGTGCTTGGCCCTGGGTTGGTGGCTTGCCCCCGCTAATGCGGATGTGCTGGCTCCAGCTTGCACCACGGACACCGCTGCTGCAGGCGTACGTTTTGGGGGCCCAAAAAAGGTTTGGGGGTCCATACCAGCCTTAAGTGACACTTCCTTCTTCTGTACCTTCTTCTCAGCAACTTTCTTGGTGGTGGAGGACCTGGTACCTGCTCTCTTAGGACCCATCTTCTTCTGATGTCAGCAGCACACAGCAGCAGATGAGTCACACACCACACGTGGCGTACAATTGAAGGACGTCCGTCTGGCAGTTGAACGGGCGATGGATGAAAACAGCCAGCACCTCCTCAGTCTTTTTCTGTGCACCTACAAGCAAAGAAGACAGAAAACGTCAGTCAAACAAGCAGTAAGCCAACACATGAACAATTGAAAGACACACAGGGCAATGTATAAAACACAAAAAAGAAGACTAATAGTACGAGCACCACAGCTCCCAGCCACATGAAGTCCAGAAATAACCAATAATAAAGTCAAGCAGGCCTATCATATACCAATATGGACAGAAAAAGGAGGTTGCCTGCTACACATGAGTCATGACAGGTTAATGCAAGGAAAATCAAAATACCCCATGGCTAAGAGTTTGTAAAACTTCACTGCAAAAACACATACAAGTCATAAAATTATTACACACACAAAAAAGTTACCTACCCCCCTGCCCAGACAACCAACTTGGAAATGCAATGGCATACACACATGCCGTAATGATGGTAATTAAATAGACCAAATAGAAACAGCTACATAAAGCAGCCCCGCTAACTAGTAACTAACTACCACCTCTGGGACTCTGTCCTACTATCAGATCAGACCAAAAGCAGGGAGGCCGATGATAAATGCACAAAGGAAGTACCTACAAAATGGCCGCCACCACATGGCCTGTCCAGGAAGACAAAACTACAACCAAATAACACAAAAATGAGGACTTTTTGGTAGCACAGGGGACACATTAAACATTTTCGAGGAACTTTTATGCAACTCGGGACATATTGTTCGCGAGAATGCAAAATCGGCGTGTTCGGCAACGCGAATCGAGTAAAAAGTCGTTATCGCGTTCCCGAGCCAGTACATTGAGCGCGCGAACAAGACAAAAAAGGTAAGGTCGCGTTCTCACACGGTGCGACGTTACCAAAACTACCCGAGCTGTATTCCTAGGGTTACCTAATGGCAGGGAGTGCCATAATAGCTACACACAAGCAACCAAAAAACTAAAAGTACCACCATTACAAAAAAATGTGAAGCAATCCAAAGCCATACACGGTGTAATTAAAGTTACACCACAAAAATAGTTGATTAACTTGAATGCACCTATGGCTGTGAGTGGTAGTACCTACAAAAGCCTTGGATGGCTATGGCAAAAGAAGAGAACCAGGGAAGGACACAGAAAATGGCCGCCTCCATAGGGCCAGGAGGACAGGGACACCCAAAAACAACATGGAAAGGGGATGCACCCAAAATGGCCTCCACCACATGGCAAAATCAGTCACAAAGGAAGCATACACAAAATGGCCGCCACCACATGGCCTGCCCACCAACAACAACATAGCAGAATCATCACAAAGGAAGTAAGTACACACAAAATGGCCCTCACCACTACATGAAAAGAAAGAGAGGACAGACAATAAATGCCTATGCCAAAGGGACAATGCTTAGCTTCACAAAATGGACACACCAGACACCACCCCCCAAATTGGTCACCCCAACCATAAACAAGAAATCATTACATAGAGGACAGAAAGGAACTGGGAGTGGCCCATGCTCCAGGAAGACAAAACTACAACCAAATAAGTAAATAACACAAAAATGAGGACTTTTTGGTAGCACAGGGGACACATTAAACATTTTCGAGGAACTTTTATGCAACTCGGGACATATTGTTCGCGAGAATGCAAAATCGGCGTGTTCGGCAACGCGAATCGAGTAAAAAGTCGTTATCGCGTTCCCGAGCCAGTACATTGAGCGCGCGAACAAGACAAAAAAGGTAAGGTCGCGTTCTCACACGGCGCGACGTTACCAGAACTACCCGAGCTGTATTCCTAGGGTTACCTAATGGCAGGGAGTGCCATAATAGCTACACACAAGCAACCAAAAAACTAAAAGTACCACCATTACAAAAAAATTTGAAGCAATCCAAAGCCATACACGGTGTAATTAAAGTTACACCACAAAAATTGTTGATTAACTTGAATGCACCTATGGCTGTGAGTGGTAGTACCTACAAAAGCCTTGGATGGCTATGGCAAAAGAAGAGAACCAGGGAAGGACACAGAAAATGGCCGCCTCCATAGAGCCAGGAGGACAGGGACACCCAAAAACAACATGGAAAGGGGATGCACCCAAAATGGCCTCCACCACATGGCAAAATCAGTCACAAAGGAAGCATACACAAAATGGCCGCCACCACATGGCCTGCCCACCAACAACAACATAGCAGAATCATCACAAAGGAAGTAAGTACACACAAAATGGCCCTCACCACTACATGAAAAGAAAGAGAGGACAGACAATAAATGCCTATGCCAAAGGGACAATGCTTAGCTTCACAAAATGGACACACCAGACACCACCCCCCAAATTGGTCACCCCAACCATAAACAAGAAATCATTACATAGAGGACAGAAAGGAACTGGGAGTGGCCCATGCTCCAGGAAGACAAAACTACAACCAAATAAGTAAATAACACAAAAATGAGGACTTTTTGGTAGCACAGGGGACACATTAAACATTTTCGAGGAACTTTTATGCAACTCGGGACATATTGTTCGCGAGAATGCAAAATCGGCGTGTTCGGCAACGCGAATTGAGTAAAAAGTCGTTATCGCGTTCCCGAGCCAGTACATTGAGCGCGCGAACAAGACAAAAAAGGTAAGGTCGCGTTCTCACACGGCGCGACGTTACCAAAACTACCCGAGCTGTATTCCTAGGGTTACCTAATGGCAGGGAGTGCCATAATAGCTACACACAAGCAACCAAAAAACTAAAAGTACCACCATTACAAAAAAATGTGAAGCAATCCAAAGCCATACACGGTGTAATTAAAGTTACACCACAAAAATAGTTGATTAACTTGAATGCACCTATGGCTGTGAGTGGTAGTACCTACAAAAGCCTTGGATGGCTATGGCAAAAGAAGAGAACCAGGGAAGGACACAGAAAATGGCCGCCTCCATAGGGCCAGGAGGACAGGGACACCCAAAAACAACATGGAAAGGGGATGCACCCAAAATGGCCTCCACCACATGGCAAAATCAGTCACAAAGGAAGCATACACAAAATGGCCGCCACCACATGGCCTGCCCACCAACAACAACATAGCAGAATCATCACAAAGGAAGTAAGTACACACAAAATGGCCCTCACCACTACATGAAAAGAAAGAGAGGACAGACAATAAATGCCTATGCCAAAGGGACAATGCTTAGCTTCACAAAATGGACACACCAGACACCACCCCCCAAATTGGTCACCCCAACCATAAACAAGAAATCATTACATAGAGGACAGAAAGGAACTGGGAGTGGCCCATGCTCCAGGAAGACAAAACTACAACCAAATAAGTAAATAACACAAAAATGAGGACTTTTTGGTAGCACAGGGGACACATTAAACATTTTCGAGGAACTTTTATGCAACTCGGGACATATTGTTCGCGAGAATGCAAAATCGGCGTGTTCGGCAACGCGAATCGAGTAAAAAGTCGTTATCGCGTTACCGAGCCAGTACATTGAGCGCGCGAACAAGACAAAAAAGGTAAGGTCGAGTTCTCACACGGCGCGACGTTACCAAAACTACCCGAGCTGTATTCCTAGGGTTACCTAATGGCAGAAATTGACAGACACCCGAAACCTGACATACCCCACACATAAACATAAGATTTTCTAAATCAAACCAGTCCATCCATGATTTCCTAATTAGAGGTACACCAGAAAAACAGTTGATTACCTTTCATGACCCTATGACTAGTACCTCTGGCCTACTGGAAGAGTAGGCCACAAGTTTGGAGGCCTATGGCAAGACCAAAGTGGCTGGGAAACATAAAATGGCCGCCAACAACACATGGCCAGGCCAACCACAGAAAGTTATTACAATGAACTCGAACATGCCTACACACTAACTACATGGAGTACTAGGGTCAGCTATTGGCTTAAAAAAATAAAAAAACTTTTTCATTACACAAACAGAAATTCCACAGCAGACATTGCTATTGCATAATGATGACCATAATCCAATGCCAGCCATGATGTTTGTTTACAAACTTGAATAAAAATTTAAACACAGAATTATGATTTTACCCATGGGTATCTCTCTATGTAGCCTGGATGAAATTTAAAAAGAAATACAAGTTGGGACCTCATAAAAGTAGGCACCCATCAATAATTTAAATCAAGGAATGAATACTGTAGTTAAAACATTTTAAATCAAACAAACACAAGTCTACAACATCATACTCACTCATACATTACTGAACTTACTTGAAAAAGAGAATTCAAAATCCAAAAGTCCTCAGTAAGTTTCAAAAAAAGCAGTAATGCAGCCAACACACACAGAAAGTGATCCTGCCAGCTCAAAATCCAAATGAAAGTGACCACCTCATGGACAAAGCACTGGGAGGAGCCTGGTGGACAGGAACAGGAAGTTGTAAACTCCAGAGCCCTTCCTCCTTAATATTCAAAAATACAGTAGAAACAGAAAGAGGACTACTTCCCCCCAAAAAATACATCCAAAGGTACAACTTTGAGGGGTTTCTCACTTGTTTGCTAACCAAAATGGTAATTTATTATTATGGTTTAACTTTTAACATGCTCGCGAGTTATTCTGTGCAAGATTGCAGGTTCTGCGTGTTCGGCAACTCGATCTTACCAACAAACATACTCGCGCGTCCTTATGGCTTTATCGCGCTTCCAATGACGTTATCGCGTTCGCACAGCTGCACGGAAGGGTTTACAAACATGGTGGCCGACGCGACCGGGAAAAAGCGAACGCAGAACCAAGGTAAGCCATTGCCGCGCACGCGATAATGTTATTTAGCGCGCGACAATGTTATTTAGCGCGCGACAACTACGCTCCGCACCGGATAGCGGAGTTATCGGCAGCTACGCGAACTCCGCGGAACGCGGAGTTGCCAAAACTCCGCAAACTCCGCAAACGGAGCGTAGTTCTTCGCCCAGGGTTACTGTATACCAGTATAGCCCACACAGACAGTATAAGAGCAATGAAATTTTTTCTTGAAAAACGCCCAGTTTAAATGTACCGGCACAACCAAATGTTGATCAAGATGGTTGATAAATGTTTAAACAACAATGTATTTCTATTTAACAACACAGTATACAAACAAATCAGGGGCGTGGCAATGGGTGCATGTTTCTCCCCCAGCTACGCGGGGCTCCACGTAGGCTGGTGGGAGGAACATGTACTCAAGGGGCAACATGTGGGCTATTGGTTGAACAATGTCATAAAATACTGGCGGTACATTGATGACGTCTTTGTCATTTGGCGGGGGACTGTGGCACAGGCTAACAAATTTGTTAAAGTTATTAACATGAACAAATTTAAATTACATTTCACAGCCAAAATTAGCCATAAAGAAGCCAACTTTCTAGATGTGCATGTAGAAATTCAAGAGAACAAGATAGTAACCAGTTTGTTTCGTAAAACAACTTCAGGAAACACAATTTTACATGCAGAAAGTTTTCATCCTCACCATACCATCAAAAGTATCCACTATGGGGAATTTCTCAGGGTACATAGAACCTGTAGTACACCAGAACTTAGGGATCTACATCAATGTGAAGCCAAAATTCGACTCATGGCGAGGGGCGCTATAATTCTAGTAGCTTAGATGAGGCAGTGAGGAAAGCTAATAGCCTAAACCGCCTCAAGCTTATAGATCCCAATAGATCCAACATTGAAACACCTGGTAGAAAGCAGGAGATGGGGCATTAAGGCTGATAACAGGCTACAGTCGACAATCACGCCAAATTACTGAGATAGTAAAACAGCAATGGCCAATAGTAATGACTGACCATGTACTTAAGGAAGTTTTACCGGATACCCCCAGGGTCACCTTCAGACGGGCTTACGCTATGCGCAATGATCTGGTCAAAAACAGCCCAGAGACAGCATCTAAAACCGTTTGGCTATCACCACGGAAAGGATTTTTCCGCTGTAGTTCCTGTCTGGCTTGTAAATTCGGGGTTAACACTTCCACCTATGTTACCCCATTCGATGCAACCCCGATTGCCATCAAAGGACACTTTACTTGCCGCACAGAACTGGCAGTGTACGTACTACGGTGTAGTTGCAATCTTATGTATGTGGGCAGCACCAAGCTGGCAGTCCATGTACGCATCTTGCAACATTTATGTGCAATAGTTAATGCTGACCAGAGCTATCCTGTAGCTCGGCATTTTCAAACCACTCACGGCAAAGATGTATCACATCTGAAATATTTTGTGATAGATGCAGTTGTGCCCAATAAGAAAGGGGGTGATTATGAAAAGACCTTGAGACAACTAGAGTCCAGATACATCATCCAACTTAACAGTAAGACCCCAGGAGGCCTTAGCATGGGGGAAGATCTACGAAACTTCTTGTAAACAGTCCCAACGCAATGTAGTACGACAACCTCGTGGCAACCTTTTTTAAAGTCAGGATAGACTGAGGGCTCTCAGTAATTCACGTACAATTCCAACGTGTATCTAACTCTGCATTCCTGACTTCCCTTCTGGCATAGATGACATAATTTTCTACCTTTGATATAAGGATTCAGAGCACTTTAGCACATGTTTTTTTTAACTTTGTTTGCACTTTAAACACCAGTTTTAGCACTGTTATTAATATTTTAGGATCAGTATTCCTGTATCGCCCAAATGTGTAACATATAACCATGCCCAGATCACCCATTAGGAACACCGTAATGGTGAGGGTATAGACTATTTGACATACATAAGATAGAACCACCAGGTAGAGGGGTGCCCTACAATGTTATTTATAGATTTAATGTGCCTAAGGGTCAGTTTTGAACAAACATATATTGGTACAGTCAATGTAGTTAACAGACGCGTTTGCATCTGTACACATTTGGGTATGTTTTACAATGGTATTAATTCACTTTTAGCTCACACAATCGATTGTTGTATAATGATTTTGATATACATGCTATTCTAATTATGTACTTGCGATTTGCACGTTAGCATTGTGGTCAATATGCAAAGAGTCAGTCATTTTTAAACAGCACACTGTGTTCAGCCTATTTGAGGCTTGGTCCAATCATCCTTCCCACATTAATGTATTTGTACAGGCAATAGAGGGATAGGATATATGGCGCAATACTAACGCATTTAAGCATGTCTTGGAAACACGATTTTTTGAGCTGAACATATGCCATTGATTGCTGTTCACATGTTGTCATTTTAGCATTTTTGATTTGCAATCTGTACATAAGCACTTTAAATAGTATTTATTAATGTCTACAACAATCAACTGTGTTCTTAACGTGAGTGTTTGTTTACCATTTGTTCATCACCGATGTCGAAACTCTGCACTATATGCACTTTAAAATGGCGCCTGCCCGAGTCTGGCTCTATCTGACATTTGTATTGTGTAGTCCCATTTCTGTGGCCATGTTTGATTACTGGTTGGCGCGCAAAACACAGGTGATCCTTCTTTTAAATTACAGTGATGTTTTACCGTTAGGTATCAGTGAGCAAGGGCACGGACGTGCCCAAAACGCGTCTGACGACATGCACCTTTTTATGCACTAAATAAAGCATTCAAGAAATACAAGTCCGACTCTGGCGTATCTTTGCTGTCTGCGTACCTTGTTGTGCTCGAGGCACTTTGGAGACAAGTTGGATTTTACATATATATATATATATATATATATATATATATATATATATATATATATATATATATATATATATATATATATATATATATATATATATATATATATCACAGAAAAAGGTTGCCCTCGTAGGAATGCCACACACGAAGGGGTTCACACACACGTACCCACGGCAGCAGCTTCACAGCATTGACACACTCATCTCTTGTGGTGCCATACGCGTTTCGAGCGTCTCTGCGCCCTTGGTCACTGGCTGCACAAATGGAGAAACAGTCTGCTTGATTACATGCACGTGCTATTTATTTCATAATTTTGAGTTCCGCCCATGTGGGCTGTGGCAAGGCATTGTGGTACTTGCTGTTTTCATTGCCAAACTCCGTGCACAACCCCAGTGGGTGCTGACTGTGAGTCCGTTTAAAATGTCATCCCAGTTGGGTAGAAAAGAGTTGTCAACGCTGCTGGGTTGCCAGTAAATCACCGTGGCTCAGGCCCCCCTCGTCCTCCTTGCTGTTCGAAATCCTTGAGCAGCAGAGACCCGCCTGACAGCGGCGGGGCATTCCCGTGGCCGGACTAGCCACAATTTGTATCACAGAAAAAGGTTGCCCTCGTAGGAATGCCACACACGAAGGGGTTCACACACACGTACCCACGGCAGCAGCTTCACAGCATTGACACACTCATCTCTTGTGGTGCCATACGCGTTTCGAGCGTCTCTGCGCCCTTGGTCACTGGCTGCACAAATGGAGAAACAGTCTGCTTGATTACATGCACGTGCTATTTATTTCATAATTTTGAGTTCCGCCCATGTGGGCTGTGGCAAGGCATTGTGGTACTTGCTGTTTTCATTGCCAAACTCCGTGCACAACCCCAGTGGGTGCTGACTGTGAGTCCGTTTAAAATGTCATCCCAGTTGAGTAGAAAAGAGTTGTCAATGCTGCTGGGTTGCCAGTAAATCACCGTGGCTCAGGCCCCCCTCGTCCTCCTTGCTGTTCGAAATCCTTGAGCAGCAGAGACCCGCCTGACAGCGGCGGGGCATTCCCGTGGCCGGACTAGCCACAATTTGTATCACAGAAAAAGGTTGCCCTCGTAGGAATGCCACACACGAAGGGGTTCACACACACGTACCCACGGCAGCAGCTTCACAGCATTGACACACTCATCTCTTGTGGTGCCATACGCGTTTCGAGCGTCTCTGCGCCCTTGGTCACTGGCTGCACAAATGGAGAAACAGTCTGCTTGATTACATGCACGTGCTATTTATTTCATAATTTTGAGTTCCGCCCATGTGGGCTGTGGCAAGGCATTGTGGTACTTGCTGTTTTCATTGCCAAACTCCGTGCACAACCCCAGTGGGTGCTGACTGTGAGTCCGTTTAAAATGTCATCCCAGTTGGGTAGAAAAGAGTTGTCAACGCTGCTGGGTTGCCAGTAAATCACCGTGGCTCAGGCCCCCCTCGTCCTCCTTGCTGTTTGAAATCCTTGAGCAGCAGAGACCCGCCTGACAGCGGCGGGGCATTCCCGTGGCCGGACTAGCCACAATTTGTATCACAGAAAAAGGTTGCCCTCGTAGGAATGCCACACACGAAGGGGTTCACACACACGTACCCACGGCAGCAGCTTCACAGCATTGACACACTCATCTCTTGTGGTGCCATACGCGTTTCGAGCGTCTCTGCGCCCTTGGTCACTGGCTGCACAAATGGAGAAACAGTCTGCTTGATTACATGCACGTGCTATTTATTTCATAATTTTGAGTTCCGCCCATTTGGGCTGTGGCAAGGCATTGTGGTACTTGCTGTTTTCATTGCCAAACTCCGTGCACAACCCCAGTGGGTGCTGACTGTGAGTCCGTTTAAAATGTCATCCCAGTTGGGTAGAAAAGAGTTGTCAACGCTGCTGGGTTGCCAGTAAATCACCGTGGCTCAGGCCCCCCTCGTCCTCCTTGCTGTTCGAAATCCTTGAGCAGCAGAGACCCGCCTGACAGCGGCGGGGCATTCCCGTGGCCGGACTAGCCACAATTTGTATCACAGAAAAAGGTTGCCCTCGTAGGAATGCCACACACGAAGGGGTTCACACACACGTACCCACGGCAGCAGCTTCACAGCATTGACACACTCATCTCTTGTGGTGCCATACGCGTTTCGAGCGTCTCTGCGCCCTTGGTCACTGGCTGCACAAATGGAGAAACAGTCTGCTTGATTACATGCACGTGCTATTTATTTCATAATTTTGAGTTCCGCCCACGTGAGCCACGGTGATTTACTGGCAACCCAGCAGCGTTGACAACTCTTTTCTACCCAACTGGGATGACATTTTAAACGGACTCACAGTCAGCACCCACTGGGGTTGTGCACGGAGTTTGGCAATGAAAACAGCAAGTATCACAATGCCTTGCCACAGCCCACATGGGCGGAACTCAAATTATGAAATAAATAGCACGTGCATGTAATCAAGCAGACTGTTTCTCCATTTGTGCAGCCAGTGACCAAGGGCGCAGAGACGCTCGAAACGCGTATGGCACCACAAGAGATGAGTGTGTCAATGCTGTGAAGCTGCTGCCGCGGGTACGTGTGTGTGAACCCCTTCGTGTGTGGCATTCCTACGAGGGCAACCTTTTTCTGTGATACAAATTTGTGGCTAGTCCGGCCACGGGAATGCCCCGCCGCTGTTAGGCGGGTCTCTGCTGCTCAAGGATTTCGAACAGCAAGGAGGACGAGGGGGGCCTGAGCCACGGTGATTTACTGGCAACCCAGCAGCGTTGACAACTCTTTTCTACCCAACTGGGATGACATTTTAAACGGACTCACAGTCAGCACCCACTGGGGTTGTGCACGGAGTTTGGCAATGAAAACAGCAAGTACCACAATGCCTTGCCACAGCCCACATGGGCGGAACTCAAAATTATGAAATAAATAGCACGTGCATGTAATCAAGCAGACTGTTTCTCCATGTGTGCAGCCAGTGACCAAGGGCGCAGAGACGCTCGAAACGCGTATGGCACCACAAGAGATGAGTGTGTCAATGCTGTGAAGCTGCTGCCGTGGGTACGTGTGTGTGAACCCCTTCGTGTGTGGCATTCCTACGAGGGCAACCTTTTTCTGTGATATATATATATATATATATATATATATATATCTTGCACCAAAGTCTCCACTTTACCGGGGGCCACCGACTCTGCAGGGCGAGCTCTCGAGTGCCAGGAATGGAGAATCCTGGTCGTAATCCTGGTCGTTTAGAATGAACTCACCTGAAATGCGCAGCATGAAGTGAAATACTGACTTTGACTTCACTTGAACGCCATTCATGCAATCTACGAGGCTGTGAAATTTGCATAAGGGTGCATTATGGGAACTGTGGTTGCAAAGACAAGCCACGTGACCACTGGGACTTATTTGTCTTTTAATCAACTCACCTGTGAACAAGGCGCTTGGCGCCGAAACGCATAGGGATATACATGAGTTGTACGCTGCCAAGTTTTGTTGACACAATAAAGAAGTCAGCTTACTACGAGGCCGTAGCTGTGGGCTCTTTCTTTTTCCTGTTGATATTACGACCAGGATTCTCCATTCCTGGCACTCGAGAACTCGCCCTGCAGAGTCGGTGGCCCCCGGTAAAGTGGAGACTTTGGTGCAACTTGAATGGAGGGGGCATGACACGCTTTCCAAACGCTACAGTCACCTAATGGATTGCCAAGACTATTTGTGCGCTTGGAGAGAAAGGGAGTGAAGGATGTTTGCCACGTCTTTCTAGCAGTCTGCGTGCTCCGTCATTAAGCACAAATCTACAACTTGGCAGCTAAGTGCACTGTGCTTTAGAATGAACTCACCTGAAATGCGCAGCATGAAGTGAAATACTGACTTTGACTTCACTTGAACGCCATTCATGCAATCTACGAGGCTGTGAAATTTGCATAAGGGTGCATTATGGGAACTGTGGTTGCAAAGACAAGCCACGTGACCACTGGGACTTATTTGTCTTTTAATCAACTCACCTGTGAACAAGGCGCTTGGCGCCGAAACGCGTAGGGATATACATGAGTTGTACGCTGCCAAGTTTTGTTGACACAATAAAGAAGTCAGCTTACTACGAGGCCGTAGCTGTGGGCTCTTTCTTTTTCCTGTTGATATTACGACCAGGATTCTCCATTCCTGGCACTCGAGAGCTCGCCCTGCAGAGTCGGTGGCCCCCGGTAAAGTGGAGACTTTGGTGCAACTTGAATGGAGGGGGCATGACACGCTTTCCAAACGCTACAGTCACCTAATGGATTGCCAAGACTATTTGTGCGCTTGGAGAGAAAGGGAGTGAAGGATGTTTGCCACGTCTTTCTAGCAGTCTGCGTGCTCCGTCATTAAGCACAAATCTACAACTTGGCAGCTAAGTGCACTGTGCTTTAGAATGAACTCACCTGAAATGCGCAGCATGAAGTGAAATACTGACTTTGACTTCACTTGAACGCCATTCATGCAATCTACGAGGCTGTGAAATTTGCATAAGGGTGCATTATGGGAACTGTGGTTGCAAAGACAAGCCACGTGACCACTGGGACTTATTTGTCTTTTAATCAACTCACCTGTGAACAAGGCGCTTGGCGCCGAAACGCGTAGGGATATACATGAGTTGTACGCTGCCAAGTTTTGTTGACACAAAAAAGAAGTCAGCTTACTACGAGGCCGTAGCTGTGGGCTCTTTCTTTTTCCTGTTGATATTACGACCAGGATTCTCCATTCCTGGCACTCGAGAGCTCGCCCTGCAGAGTCGGTGGCCCCCGGTAAAGTGGAGACTTTGGTGCAACTTGAATGGAGGGGGCATGACACGCTTTCCAAACGCTACAGTCACCTAATGGATTGCCAAGACTATTTGTGCGCTTGGAGAGAAAGGGAGTGAAGGATGTTTGCCACGTCTTTCTAGCAGTCTGCGTGCTCCGTCATTAAGCACAAATCTACAACTTGGCAGCTAAGTGCACTGTGCTTTAGAATGAACTCACCTGAAATGCGCAGCATGAAGTGAAATACTGACTTTGACTTCACTTGAACGCCATTCATGCAATCTACGAGGCTGTGAAATTTGCATAAGGGTCCATTATGGGAACTGTGGTTGCAAAGACAAGCCACGTGACCACTGGGACTTATTTGTCTTTTAATCAACTCACCTGTGAACAAGGCGCTTGGCGCCGAAACGCGTAGGGATATACATGAGTTATACGCTGCCAAGTTTTGTTGACACAATAAAGAAGTCAGCTTACTACGAGGCCGTAGCTGTGGGCTCTTTCTTTTTCCTGTTGATATATATATATCTATACTACTATTATAAAGAGAGAACACAAACATTTTGGCAAGGTAAACTCGGGAACCACAGCGCCAATCCACACACCCAATACATTGTTGTAATCCTCAGGGTGTGCAGATGGACATAGGCTATAGAAAATAAAAAAAAATGTAAATTTAAAAATATAACTTTAAAAAAAAGTAGTGCCCTGAAAGAAGCGCCGGCTGCGACGCTGATGGCCACGACGTAGCGCTGGCCGCAACGTACGTGATGACGAGGAGGAGCGGCGGTGAAGTGAGGAGCTCGGGGAGGAGCAGCGGCTCAGGTAAGGCTCTGGGACACGGGACGGGAGGGAGCCGGTGCGGGAGGTTGGCCCGGAACAACTGCGGTAAGGCTCAGGGTCTGGGGGCAGCATTTCAGGCTTGCGAGGAGGAGCGGCGGTGAAGTGAGGAGCTCGGGGAGGAGCGGCGGCTCAGGTAAGGCTCTAGGACACGGGACGGGAGGGAGCCGGTGCGGGAGGTTGGGCCGGAACAACTGCGGTAAGGCTCAGGATCTGGGGGCAGCATTTCAGGCTTGCGTGCACTCCCGCCCTGGCCCCCACCCGCCACAACATTGTCCGGGACACAGACAATGTCGTGGCGGGCGCGGGCCGGGGCGGGATTGCACGCAAGCCTGAAATGCTGCCCCCAGCCCCCTTCTACCCCAGGCAACGCTGGGGCGGGCTGCTAGTATATATATATATATATATATATATATATATATATATATATATATATATATATATATATTCCCGAACAGTCCACTCCAATTGCGGCTAGACAGATGACCCGCACACCATGCCTTCGATATCAAAAAAGTTTTATTCAAGCCCCTACCCCCACAACAGACGCGTTTCGCCCGGAGGCTATATATATATATATATATATATATATATATATATATATATATATATATATATATATATATATATATATATTCACTGAAAAAACCATGGGTTATAGACCATATATAGTTAGGAATTAGCATTTACAAAACCTTATTTTACTCACACAAAACCATTGAAATTCGCATATATAGTTAGTTGCACTAACTATATATCGCGCACCCGCAATCCACTGCTGATGATGTCACATATTACATCATTCATGACATGGTCAGTGACATCACTGATGACATCACTGATGACATCTCAAATGACATCACTGATGACATCACTGATGACATCTCAAATGACATCACTGATGACATCACTGATGCCATCATCCAGTGACTGTGTGTTTTACATATTGAAGAATGAGTGGATGTATAAGTGTCTGGATGAAGGATTTAGTAGGTGCATGACTGACTGTATGAGTGAGTGATTAAATGTGTCTCACTGAGTGCATGGATTAGTGACTAAACTGTCTTAATTTGTGCATCATTATGTCTGTTGTTCTGTAAACTGCTGCTTGTGTTGATCAGTAGCTATATAAGTAACTATTTGGGTTATTGATTGGTTGCCCAAGTATTTGTATGGGAGACTGAGTGTGTGTGTGGGTGGCTGGGAGGTGTGTGACTCTGTGCATAGATGTGTGAGCAGTTGATTCACTAGATGTTTGGGTTCAAAAGTGCATGTGGAAACAGCTGTATGGGCGGTTGACTGTGTGCATGAGTGTATTGGTGAGTGAATGTATTTCTCAGTGCTACATGTCAAAGTAAGTACATATGTAAAACACAGTACATGTGAGAGTTGACATATATAAATAACTGTGCATAAGAGCCAGTGAATGTGTGAGTGGCTGTATGGATCATTGTGAACATGTATCAGGGATTGTATAAGAGAGTAAATATGTGTTAGTATATGTTTGAATAAGTAAGGTGTGTATAACTGTATAGTTGAGGAAATGGAGGTGTGATTGATTCTTTGCATGACTGACTAGGTGTGTGAGTAACTCCATGGATAAGTGACAGTCTGTGAGTGTCTGTTTACACTGATTGTATCTAAGGTTATATTAGAGTCTGAAGAGGTTCATTGTATTATCACATAAATGATATCATCAGTGATGTGATCAGTAATGTCATTTGAGATGTCATCAGTGATGTCATCAGTGATGTCATTTGAGATGTCATCAGTGATGTCATCAGTGATGTCATTTGAGATGTCATCAGTGAAGTCATCAGTGATGTCACTGACCATGTCATGAATGATGTAATATGTGACATCATCAGCAGTGGATTGCGGGTGCGCGATATATAGTTAGTGCAACTAACTATATATGCGAATTTCAATGGTTTTGTGTGAGTAAAATAAGGTTTTGTAAATGCTAATTCCTAACTATATATGGTCTATAACCCATGGTTTTTTCAGTGAATTTTCAAGGTTTTGTAAATGCTAATTCCTAACTATATATGGTCTATAACCTATGGTTTTTTTCAGTGAATTTCAATAGTTTTTTATTAGCAAATATCAAAAGCTTTAAAATGTCAAGTACGTGGTAGGTAAAAACATTTTCGTGTTTTAAAGATGGCTTTGGGCAACCGTGGAACTCGGACGCTTGACTGCTAGGGCATGGGCCCCATTCCCAAAAGAGTCCCCTCAGCCTTGAAGATTCTACAACAGTCACCGGGACCCCCGACTCCCGTAGACTTCCGGTGGGGAGCGACTGCCATGATTGCTCGCGGAATGGCCACGACGTAGCCACGAGATGATGGTGCTCTCATGCTGACGCCAGCGTCAGTCTGAAACATCCAGAAACACTGTAGACTACCAATTCGATCACTTCCGGTGGAGCCCCAACGTGACCCGGTAGAGAAGAACTTGCCCTCCCCTCTTTGACTGATGGTTCTTGTTGCCTGTCCCTTCTGTTGTCATTTAACAGAACTTTTTGGACTACTGAAAGGGGTTGTGTTCCGACCGCTGGTTGGTGGAGACATTTTGACTATATTCTGGACCTGCGTTGTCGCGTAATGCGTCATATGACGCGCCGTGTTAGCGCACCCGGAAGTGCTCCGGTGCGCGAGGCGCAGCTTCCCGGAAGCGATCCAGAGCGCGGCGCGCAGCGCGTAACGTAAGCATAACAGGTCATGTGACTTGTTAATAAAACTTTTCATTGGTTCATTTTACTTTTGTTTTTCTAATGATGGAAGGCTTGGTCATATGACCTAAAAATAACACTTTTTATTGCTTTCGAACATTTTTTTTTCCCAAATGATGAAAGCCCCACCTTTTTTTTTCTCACTCTGACTTGTAAAGCAAAGGACCCAGATGCATTTACAGTTTATCACTAACAATGTTCCAGGCTAATGTATTTTCCCGGGAAATTTACAACTGTCCTGCAAGTAAAATATTCCTATTTCGAGAAGAAGGGCGTTTCTTCGTCCCATGAGGGAGCCGTTGAACAAAAGAGGCTCGGCCTGCTGTCTTAGTCGCTGAGAGGCATGAATATTGGATTCTTATCGATCACTTTATGTTGCAGGAGTGGAAAACACAACAGCCCTTGACCAATTATCTTTACTGCGTTCCTGCGTATTATACCTTTTAACCGTCATGTAATCGGGCTGCTTTATTTCACTTGCCTTTTACTGATTCGAAAACAGTGGCTATTATTCAAAACTTTACCAATCTAGGTACTACTACCATGTTTTGTTTTAAAAACCTTTATTGTGAAAATGTCAGTATACAAATACGGGCCTATAACCACGTGGGCCGGCCACGGAGCAAACTGTAATCGTATATGATGAGGGGACATTTACACTGTAGAAGAACGTAAAGGGCGGGCCATTAGGTTGCAAGAACTAAGGTGTCTAACAGTTGCGGAATCGGTGGACGTACATTTTATAATTAAAGTACGACAGGGCCAGTTACAATAAAATTATCTAGATATACATTTGCGGGCAAGTACCATGGGTGACGTTAATTCGAACTTTCAATAGTACAGTAATCAATAACACATCAGAACTTAATATCAATAGGGATGTCCAAATGTTCAATCAGTACTCGTCCCCGCCCGCCATGTGCTTCAAAACTGCATACGTATCTCGGGATATCAAGGTTGGGCAACCAGTACACAACAAGGAGTTACGAGTCCCATTTATACCGGCGCCATTTTGGGCGAGGCCGGGCAGGTCCAGGATATAGTCAAAATGTCTCCACCAACCAGCGGTCGGACCAGAACCCCTTTCGGCAGTCCAAAAAGGTTCCGTTAAATGACAACAGAAGAGATAGGCAACAAGAACAATCAGTCAAAAGAGGGAACGCTTTCGGGAATGGGGCCCATGCCCTAGCAGGCAAGCATCCGAGTTCCAAGGTGTCCCAGGGCCATTTTAGTGGACCAGGCCCAAATCCAAAGAGCCGGCCGCCATTTTGAGAGTCCTGTTGCAGCCGCCTATCGCGTTGTGCTGCATTCGCCCTACTGTAGCAGCAAGTGCGGGCGTAACTCAACTGGACGGCGAGTAAAACGCTAAGGGGCGCCGCACTGCAGATGAGGTGCCTCCACCTGGGGAGGCGGGAGAGGCCAGTTTGCGACGCCTCCCCCTCCCCCGGGCACCCCACGCCGTCTTTGGGCGCAGCATTGTAGGATGGCCACACCAGTACGACAACTTGCTGGACACCACCTCAGTGCCATCCGGATCTCGGCACGTTGTGCTGCCTTCAGCCTATTCGCATATCGGTCCGCTACTGACGCCGCCTCACAGGCCAATGGATTTTGTAGGCTTTTTATAGCCCAAAGCCGCATAACAGGTCATGTGACTTGTTTATAAAACTTTTCATTGGTTCATTTTACTTTTGGTTTCCTAATGATGGAAGGCTTGATCATATGACCTAAAAATAACACTTTTCATTGGATTGAAACATTTTTTTTTCCCAAATGATGAAAGCCCCACCTTTTTTGTTTCACTCGGCAATCCAAAAAGGTTCCGTTAGATGACAACAGAGGGGACAGGCAACAAGAACCATCAGTCAAAAGAGGGGAGGGCAAGTTCTTCCCTACCGGGTCACGTTGGGGCTCCACCGGAAGTCATCGAATTGATAGTCTACAGTGTTTCTGGATGTTTCAGACTGAAGCTGGCGTCAGCATGAGAGCACCACCATCTCGTAGCTCCGTCGTGGACATTCCGCAAGCAATCATGGCAGCCGCTCCCCACCGGAAGCCTGCGGGAGTCGGGGGCCCCGATGACTTTTGTAGAATCTTCAAGGCTGAGGGGACGCTTTCGGGAATGGGGCCCAAGCCCTAGCAGGCAAATGTCCAAGTTCAAATGTGTCCCAGGGCCATTTTAGTGGACCAGGCCCAAATCCGAAGAGCCGGCCGCCATTTTGAGAGTCCTGTGGCAGCCGCCTATCGCTGCACCGCAAGAGTGGGCGCAATTCAGCTGGATGGTGGGCAGACGCTGTAGCCGCAAGAGCGGGCGCAACTCAGCTGGATGGCGGGTGAGGCACTGTGCCGCAAGAGCGGGCGCAACTCAGCTGAATGGCGGATGAGGCACAGTGCCGCAAAAGCGGGCGCTAAACAGCTGAATGGCGACTGAAACGCTAAAGGGCGGCCCACTGCAGCAGAGGAGCCTCCACCTGGGGAGGCGGGGGAGGCCCGTTCGTTCCGCCTCCCCTCCCGGGGCGCCCCACGCCGTTTTTCGGCGCAGCATTGTAGGATGGCCAGACCAGTGCGGCAACTTACTGGACACCACCTGGGTGCCGTCCGGATCTCGGCGCGTTGTGCTGCCTTCGGCCTATTCGCACAAAGGACCGCTACTGACGCCACCTCACAGGCCGACGGATTTTGCCGACTAAAAGACAAACCAAAGCAGCCCATTGTTGCTTTGAGATGGATGTTGCAGCTGGCTGCCATGTAAATAGTTGTTTAAAAAATTTTTTTTAACGTGTTTACTTTGTTGGAGCGTTGTATATATTTATAAGTTATTAAAGTGTTATAATCCTACTACTTTGTTGGAGTGCTATATATTTTTAATGTGACACATAATTGTGAAGACTTTGATGTACAAAAAGGCATCCCTGGAATCTTCCGCTTCAGGCTCGGTCCCACACACCCTTACAGTGAGAATCCCCTCCCCAATCACAATACAGGATCGTTATCAGATAGTAGGAACGCGTGTGGTGTGACGAATCTCATGGGGTGGGGGCCTTGATCTACTGTAACTCCTTTGAAGAGGAGTGATTCTTTACAGTTGGGGCCATAAACTACATCCGCAGGGCTAGGTGATAGCCTGGGACCAGCCTGGACAATCAGACACAGAGGAAGAGGAGTGTCAGAGGGTGCAGTAGTGAATAGGGTGAAAGGGAGGTGTCGGGCGGGCACAGGGTATGATTCTCAGGGAACAGCAGCGCAGATGGGTGGAGGTTTATGGCCCATGCATGAGAGAGAGAGCGGGGGTGGCCAGTGCGTGGGGGAGATGCTTGCGAGGGTGGGGAGCCATGCTGAGGATCGGCGGCGTGCAGAGAGTGGGTCTGGTCAAGGCATCTAAAATGGCTGCCGCGCACAACAAAAGTGTGGCATTGGAAAAAAGGCAAGATGGCGCAGACAATGTTTATCAATACGGATTAATTTATAACAATTATTTTTAACAATATATTTACTCGCAGTGACAAAATGGCGGTCAACACTTCCTGATTTCCTTCGAATCGAACGTTAACAGACGTCACGCAGCCCAAAAAAAAAAAACGCTCACGCGCAGCCGCTGGAAGACATGTATCAACATATATGAGCATCCTCAGCCACCCTCAGAAAACATAGGGGGTCAGGATACGTCTCCCGTACCCCCTTATACCCATTTCTCACATTGTTTTTCCTCCATCTTGTAATTTAATTAAAACGAAACACAAAATGGCGAATTCCCGTTTCGCGACCCGGTTCGCGAACCGGGAAGCGCTTCTACCGCGAAAAATCAAATTTTTTTTATTTGCCCCACGGGACCCTTTAATAACCCCAACATCATTCCTAGGGGGTCAAGAGGGGTCTACCTTGCCCCTTTTCATTAAATTTCCCCTTCGTTTTTCTCCTCCTCTTGTCTCTCGATCCTACCGAGAGACAAGATGGCGGCCGTTCCGGACTGTTTAGAATGTTGACAGACACCGGAGAGCCAATCAGCTTCGCTTCGCAAAGTTCCGTAACGCGAAAAGTACGCGAACCGGAGCGCTACCCGGGAGGCTGTCACAGATATATCTGTTTTTTAAAACATTAATTTCTCAAAATCCACTGGAGCACATATATTGAGACCCAGCAAAGGCACATCGGGCTAACAGTCCCTACAATTTTGCCAAGTTTTGTGCAAATCCATTCAGCCGTTCGAGCTAAAAGTGAGGCCAAACGCCCTTTGGAAAAATAAATGGAAAAAACGCGTTTTGGGACCCCCCTTTTTTCTCGCCCCTCCCCTTGACGAAATCCCCCAAATTTTCAGGGGCTGCTCATAAACAAATTGTGCCATTTTCCTGAAAATTTCAGCCGATTCCGTCCACAAACGCCAAAGTTATTAGACATAGAATTTTCAAAAGTCCCTTAGAGAAAAAATCCTAACTATATATACCTACTGGCGACCGCCAGTAGGTAATATATATATATATATATATATATATATATATATATATATATATATATATATATATATATATATATATATATTACCTACTGGCAGTCGCCAGTAGGTAGTTATAGTTAGGATTATTTTCAATAGGAAATTGCAACATTCTATCAGGAATAACTTTGGCGCCGGTTGAGGAATCTGCCTGAAAATGTCCTCAAATTTGCCTCGCGGCGCTCCAGCCCTTTCCTGAAAGTTTGGGGGGGATTCATTAAGTGGGGGCTGAGAAAAAAGGGGGGTCTCAAAACGTGTTTTCCCCATTTTAATTTCCATAGGGCGGTCAACCTCACTTTTAGCCCGAATGGCTGAATGAATTTCCACGAAACTTGGCAAAATTGTAAGGGACTGGTAGCCCGATGTGCCTTTGCTATGTCTCAAGATATGTGGTCTAGTGGATTTTGAGTAATTTAGGTTCAAAAAAATATATATATCTATGAGTGCGCCCCTGTACGCGCACCGGGGTGCTAACCAGCGCGCTACGCGAGTTCGCGCGCGGAAAGCTGATTGGCTCTCGGGTGTCTTTCAACATTCCAAACAGTCCGGAGTGGCCGCCATCTTGTGTCTCGGTAGGATCGAGACACAAGAGGTGGCAAAAACAAAGGGGGAAATGACCATAAGGGGGCAGAGTACACCCCCCCTGACCCCCTAGATTTGATGTGGGGGCTATAAAAGGGCCCCGCGGGACAAACATTTTAAAAAAAAAATGTTTGATTTGCGCGGGGGGAGTGCCTGGTACGCGCACCGGGGAGCGGAAAGGGGAGCGTACCTTGGGGAAAAAAGAATGACAGACTTTTTAAAAAATGTAGCCTTTTTTTATAAATTGGAGGTAGTTCTAAAAAGAACTGTTTTTTTTCTTCTTTTTGTTGTTTTATATTTTTTTAATGTTTTTTTGAACATTTTGTACTTTTTTTGGCTTTTATGAACTATTTTATATTTTTTTTGTTATTTTTATGGGGAGAAACAAAAAACAGGGAATTGTAAATGGCTCAACTGGAGCAAAAAAAAATAAGGAAAAAATTATTGTTTTTTGGGGCAATTGTGGTTGTCACCAGCACGGTTGATGAGCTTTATGCTTTGCTCACCATAGGTGATGGTCTTACCACAGAATATACAAGAGATCTTGTATTCCCCAAACTGTGGTTGTATGTTTGGGACCATCTCCCTTGTCTCTGGTCCCGATGGAGTGGGTTGCTATAGTTTGGAGGTGCTGGGTGAAGATTGGGGAGGGTTGCTGGCCAGTTCTCTCACCTCTGCCGCAGCATAGTTGTTGGGATGCCTGCGCTGCATGTGCCGAATCATTGTGTTATTGCCAAAGGAGTATTTTTTATTAGGGTTCCCCCTTGAAAGTTCCATGTTACAGATTAGGCAAGTCACCTTTGGCGCATTCACTTTCTTCTTGCCCTCTGGGATGGAAAAAAACTCCCATACAATGTGCTGCTTTGGCCTATATGGGGTATTGTCTTCTGGTAGGAATGTCCTACTCTCCTCCTCCTCCTCCTCCTCCTCCTCCTCCTCCTCTTCTTCATCTCCACCACTGTGGTGTTCTGGTGGTCCTCTTGGTGGTGGTGGTGGTGGTGGTGCAGATGCTCCAGCTGCTACTGCTACTGTAGCCATTTTAAAGTACAAAATATTATTCAGAGATCTCCAAACAGGTCTTCCTCAGTCAAAGGACAAAGTCAGAATAAGGAAAAAAGGTGGGGTCTTTCATCATTTGGAAAAAAAACTGTCCTGAACCAATGAAAAGTGTTATTTTCAGGTCACATGACCCGGGTTTTCATCATTTAGAAACCAAAACTGTTCTGCACCAATAAAAAGTGTTATTTTCAGGTCACATGACCCGACGCGCTTACGCTGCGCGCCCCGGGGCGCGTCGCGTAAGCGCGTCGGATGCTTACGTCGCTCGAGTGCTTACGGGTGCGCTTACGCCGTGCGTATCACACGGACGCGGCTACGCGATACGTCACAATGATGTTTTCGTTCGCGGCAATAGCGCTAACGGGACGCTCAATGGTGAGCAACCCGGGCCGCGCCGAAAAACTGCGCTTTCCAGTGCGCTCACCGGGGCGCGCAACGGGAGCGCTCCAGGGCAAAAAAAAAAAATACTATTATATAAATATACAATATAGGATTCATTATAATAAATATTACATTTCATAGGTTTGAGGCCCTATATATAGTTAGGAATTAGCATTTAAAAAACCTATGAAATTCACTGAAAAAACCATGGGTTTCACACCAGTTATAGTTAGGAATTAGCATTTAAAAAACTTATTAAATGCACTGAAAAAACCATAGGTTTCACACCAGTTCTAGTTAGCTGGAAATTTTACTGACAGAAAACCATTCAAATTCCAACGTTATAGTAAGTTGGACTCACTATAACAAGCGCGCCTGCAATGCACTGCTGATGACGTCACATATTACATCACTCATGACATGGTCAGTGACATCACTCATGACATCACTCATGACACCATCCTTGTGACAGAGTGACAGACCTCCTTTCAGTGTAATGTAACCCTTGAAACACATATTCAAAAATAGAATCTAACATTTTCAAAAAAATGGAGATACCTATACCAGTTACAACAACCAATTCTGTAATTCCACCATCTATATACACATCCACTTATTCACCAACAGTTCTATATAGTCAGTCATACATATACTCACTCATCATATGTAGTGATACACCAATACATCCTGTTACACACCGACAGTCATCCAAAAGTTACTCACACACATACTCACACATGCAAATAAACTATTGAACATCAATTTATTTGCATATATAACTATACACACACTCCCACCTTACTTCTAAGGAAACTTACACATACTTACTCTCTTAAACAATCATTTATAGAAACACATACTTATTTAAACAGGAACTCTTTCAATCTCTCACTCTCACATATACTCACTTATATACATCAATACTCACATATACTAGATTAAAACATATGTCGTTACTGATAAAGACACTAGTGAGACAGTCATTCACTTACTAACACATACATATACACACTCATCCACCCATACAGTCCTGCACATATGCGGTCTTCAAAACACATACAAACAGTGAGTCAGTCACCAACCCATGCAGCCACTTATACACAAAGTGAAACACTGATACATATATTTAAATAAATAAAAATTACTCGCTAATGTATGTATTCACTAAGATACACTTAATAAGCCAGTTAACCAATCAATATTTTTTTTTTAAACATCCATTTACACACTTATTTAACCATTTATTCTTCCATCGACCTTTACAAATACATATATAAAACATATTTATTTTTCAGAAAGACACACATTCACTGGATGGTGTCATCAGTGATGTCATGAGTGATGTCACTGACAATGTCATGAGTGATGTTAATATGTGACGTCATCAGCAGTGCATTGCAGGCACGCTTGTTATAGTGAGTCCAACTAACTATAACGTTGGAATTTGAATGGTTTTATGTCAGTAAAATCTCCAGCTAACTATAACTGGTGTGAAACCTATGGTTTTTTTCAGTGAATTTAATAGGTTTTTTAAATGCTAATTCCTAACTATAACTGGTGTGAAACCTATGGTTTTTTCAGGAAATATATATATATATATATATATTCAATGAAAAAACCATTGGTTATAGAACATATATAGTTAGGAATTTGCATTTACAAAACCTTATTTTACTCGCATAAAACCATTGAAATTCCATATATAGTTAGATGCGCTAACTATATATCGCGCACCCGCAATCCACTGCTGATGATGTCACATATTACATCATTCATGACATGGTTAGTGACATCACTGATGACATCACTGATGACATCTCAAATGACATCACTGATAAAATCACTGATAACATCTCATTTGACATGACTGATCACATCACTGATCACAACATCCAGTGACTGTTTGTTTCTGTAAAGTTAAAATATGTCTTACATATTGAAGAATGAGTGGATGTATAAGTGTCTGGATGAAGGATTTAGTAGGTGCATGACTGACTGTATGAGTGAGTGAATAAATGTGTCTCACTGAGTGCATGGGTTAGTGACTAAACTGTTTTAATTTGTGCATCATTATATCTGTTGTTCTACAAACTGCTGCATATGTTGATCAGTAGCTATATGAGTAACTGTATGGGTTATTCATTGGTTGTCCAAGTATTTGTATGGGAAACTGAGTGTGTGTGTATGGGTGGCTGGGAGGTGTGTGACTCTGTACATAGATGTGTGAGTAGTTGATTCACTATATGTATGGGTTCAAAAGTGCATGTGGAAACAGCTGTATGGGCGGTTGACTGTGCATGAGTGTATTAGTGAGTGAATGGATATCTCAGTGCTACATGTCAAAGTAAGTACATATGTAAAACACAGTACATGTGAGAGTTGACATCTATAAATAACTGTGCATAAGAGCCAGTGAATGTGTGAGTGGCTGTATAGATCATTGTGAACATGTATCAGGGATTGTATAAGAGAGTAAAGTAAATATGTGTTAGTATATGTTTGAATAAGTAAGGTGTGTATAACTGTATAGTTGAGAAAAAGGAGGTGTGATTGATCTTTTGCATAACTGACTAGGTGTGTGAGTAACTCCATGGATGAGTGACAGTCTATGACTGTCTGTTTACACTGATTGTATCTAAGGTTATATTAGAGTCTGAAGAGGTTCATGGTATTATCACATGAATGATATCATCAGTGATGTGATCAGTCATGTCAAATGAGATGTTATCAGTGATTTTATCAGTGATGTCATTTGAGATGTCATCAGTGATGTCATCAGTGATGTCACTAACCATGTCATGAATGATGTAATATGTGACATCATCAGCAGTGGATTGCGGGTGCGCGATATATAGTTAGCGCATCTAACTATATATGGAATTTCAATGGTTTTATGCGAGTAAAATAAGGTTTTGTAAATGCAAATTCCTAACTATATATGTTCTATAACCAATGGTTTTTTCATTGAATTTTCAATGTTTTGTAAATGCAAATTCCTAACTATATATGGTCTATAACCTATGGTTTTTTCTGTGAATTTCAATGGTTTTTTAATAGCAAATATCAAAAGCTGTCAAATGTCAAGTACGTGATAGGTAAAAACGTTTTCGTGTTTATGCACGCTCATGTGCTTTGAACGCTTCCCCCCCCCCACTCCCCTCTTTTCTCTTAGTAGTACTCTCTCTTTGCAGATAGTGAAGGGTAGTTAACGCAGAACTTTACCCCCGTTGTAATCCGTCGTACCTGCTTGTCTCTCCATTTGATTGATTGTTATCCAAGCATTTACTGTTTTAGAATTGGTTCTCTTTGGATCATTCTCTATTTACAAACAAGCACAAAGTCGCAATACTCTGTTTAGTCTTTGCAGATAGTGAAAAATCGTGTAAAAAAATAAAAGTAATCGTGCAAAATCAGTAGACCACTAATTGGATCTCTTTTTGACCTCGCTAAAATACAAACATTAGGAACAACCCTTCATGAGAAATACGAAAATAGTGAAATGAACTGAGCTCCACACCATGAGGGCTGCAAGACAGCTCGGCTCCGTCACCCACCCCGCCCAAAATACCGACAAACCCTATGCAAATATTATAAATATAGACAACAAACCAGCAAAGAAACAGGGTAAAACATTTTATTAAATAACTTTTTACATAACTATTTTATACTTTTTGTTGCCCGATCCGGCTAGCTCAATCGATCGAGCATGAAACTCATGCACTGATAGCAAGCGTTGAGAGTTTGTAGAACGAAGGCTTCAGATTTTCTACATACGGTGTAGTGGCGCGAACTGGGAGGGGGCGTTTGGATCCTGCCCCTTCCCCAAATAAGATTTTCATACAAGAGTGTTCGTTCATGCTTTTGGTCCCTGAGTTGCTTCGATGTCACTGCCTTACACAAATGGCATAAGTTCTGGATGTTGAGTGCCATACTTCAGAGTTCTAAGCAGCGCTTGTAACACTGTCTAAACCTTATTTGCACCTGCTGCAGCTTCACTATTCAAAGTAAGTGGGGTCCGTTTGTGAACCTGACTGCATTGGAAAACAATGTGATACGGTGCCTCCCTAAACCGCTTGACGGAGGCCCCCGAGGGGCGGTGAGATGGCGCGGACTGGGAGGGGGCGCTTGGCTCCTGCCCCCTCCCCAAGTCGTGTTGCCCTGGTGTGGCCTGAGATCGCCCCCAACATAGGCGGCCGGCTCCCGGGGTCCGGCGGAATTATTTGCCTTTTGATGACTCTTCCATTCTGGACCTTGTCCCACAATCCGTTTGACCTGAAGACACGCTGTAGTAGGGCGCCCCTTTACCGTTTTAGTTGCCATTCCGCCCGCTTTTGGTACTCTTTGCCTCTTCCGCCATTCAGCTGTTTACCGCCCGCTCTTGCGACTACAGCGTCTCGCTCACCATGTAGTTGAGTTGCTCCCGCTCTTAAGATTTAACAGAACTTTTTGGACTGCTGAAAGCGGTTGTATTCCGACCGCTGGTTGGTGAAGACATTTTGACTATATTCTGGACCTGCGTTGTCGCGTAATGCGTCATATGACGCGCCGCATTAGCGCACCCGGAAGTGCTCCGGTGCGCAAGGCGCAGCTTCCCGGAAACGATCCAGAGCGCGCCGCGCAGCGCGTAACGTAAGCATAACAGGTCATGTGACTTGTTAATAAAACTTTTCATTGGTTCATTTTACTTTTGTTTTCCTAATGATGTAAGACTAGGTCATGTGACCTAAAAATAACACTTTTCATTGGATTAAAAAAAAAATTTCCCAAACGATGAAAGCCCCACCTTGTTTCTGGATGTTTCAGACTGAAGCTGGCGTCACCATGAGAGCACCACCATCTCGTAGCTCCGTCGTGACCATTCCGCAAGCAATCATGGCAGCCGCTCCACACCGGAAGCCTGCGGGAGTCGAGGGCCCCAAAGACTTTTGTACAATCTTCAAGGCTGAGGGGACGCTTTCGAGAATGGGACCCAAGCCCTGGCAGACAAGCGTCCGAGTTCCAAGGTGTCCCAGGGCCATTTTACTGGACCAGGCCCAAATCCGAAGAGCCGGCCGCCATTTTAAGAGTCCTGTGGCAGCCGCCTATCGCTGCACCGCAAGAGTGGGAGCAACTCAACTACATGGTGAGCGAGACGCTGTAGCCGTAAGAGCGGGCGGTAAACAGCTAAATGGCGGAAAAGGCACAGTGTAGCAAAAGCGGGCGGAATGGCGACTGAAACGATAAAGGGGCGCCCCTCTACAGCAGACGAGCCTCCACCATGTGCTTCAAAACTGCATACGTATTTCGTGATATCAAGGTTGGGCAACCAGTACACAACAAGCAGTTACGAGTCCCATTTACACCGGCGCCATTTTGGGCGCGGCCGGGCAGGTCCAGGATCTAGTCAAACATAACAAATGAGGCTGACGTCTCTGAAGCAGTTGACGCACAGCAGGACATAGCAAATAAACATGAAGTCTCTAAAGCTGTTAACTCACTGCAGGACAAAACAAGTGAACCTGAAACCTCTGGAATAATTGTCGCTCAAAGGAACAACACACAAAACTCTGTAGAGCCTGAAGAAAGAAAAACAGAAGGGCACTGTAGTTTCAGACACACTTAACACTAATGACTTAACAAGGATATCGTCTGTTTATGAAGCAGTTATCATGTTCACAGAATTGACAAAGAAGTGTGCAGACACCAATGCTATTAAGAAACACAAGGAAATCCCTAACGCATCAGCATTCTCGGAAGAGGTTGACACAGATAACATCTTAGGGAACAAAGAAAGACAAAATAAGGATGAGGAAGTTATCACTTTAGTTTTTTCATCAGCTAGCGACAGCAAGAAACATATTGTAATGGAGATTAGAGAGGTTACGGATGGATGAATAAATTATCCAAAGAAATGGCGACTCCCCCCCCTTTACCAGATTAGCTAAATCTTTGCGTAATTTGGACGTTAAAGTTATATTATTGTTGTTGTTGTTGTTATGGTTATAGTTCTGGCTAATTTTAACAAGAAACACATTGTAATGGAGATTAGAGAGGCTACGGATGGGTGGCCCAGGATATCACCACTGTTCCCCATGTCATAAAACCTTAGGATGTTCAATAACTGAAACAGCTAATATGGGTTTACTTACAGGGGACATCTTTTGTTCTGTTTTCTAAAGTAAAACTATTGTGAACGCAAGTATTATACATAGTAAGTGTTTAATATAGCATTTGGCAGTCATTGGTTAAACAGCTAGGACCTGTTCACTCTTGACACCCCAGGTGCTGTGTATGTTGCACTATAGTGCTGCATCGGGAATACGGACAACCCTATTGATGTTGATTTTTCATTATTGATTATTGTAAAGAAATGGCGACTCCCCCCTTTAGCAGATTAGCTAAATGTTTGCATAATTTGGGCATAAAAGTTATATTATTGTTGTTGTTGTTGTTATCATTATAGTTCTGGTTAATTTCCATTCAGAGTGTCCTACACAGCACCACTCTAGGTAAACACTACTTTATGTAAAACCTGGGACATAGCACTCATTGAAACTATAGTTGGTCACCATGGGGTTTAAAGAAGGGATGGTTCTTCACCTGGGTGCCTTCCACAACTCAGCACGTTGTGCTGCCTTGGGACTATTCGCACAAAAGACAGCTTCTGACCATTGTTGTTTTTTTTTATCAAAAAATGTTTAAATATATTTACAGTTTTTGTTGCGTTCGTTATATTTAAAAGTTAATAAAGTTTTATAATCCAACTTTCTTGGAGTACTATATTTTTTTTAAAAATCGGGTGAATGGGGCCTTGAATCGGGTTATTGTCATGTGTGGGCTTTGCAAGTGTACTGCTACAGGATCGGACATTTCAAACTCAAATGCACGTTCTTTTTCTTACCTTTCCGAAGCATGGAGCGCAATAGCAGGCAGAGAAAGGGTGATGCACGTGTTGAACACTGCCTAGCCTGGCAAGTTGCTGGCAGTGCCCCCCCGCCCGCTCCTGAAAGAGGGCACACACACACCGCCGCCCAGAGTACTTCACAAATCTTTAAAAGACCATGCGCTTGTTCATGAGGCTTAAATGGTTTATCACCCCTTCTAGAACCCCTACATCGACCCTATGACGTTTCCTGGAAGAATTAGCACGTAACACAATACCAAGCCCTGTCAGCTGAAACCCCCGAGGAATCGGGGCATATTATCAAGGGGGTTTATTTCCGCTTTTTTGGCTTTAAAAGCCAAAAAAAAGGAGATAAAATTATCTCCCTATTACCAAGCTGTCGCTAACACCAGTTAGTGACAGCTAAAAGGAGATAGCGACCATCTTGGGCCCCGCTTTGCATGTCAGTGATATTTATCACTAATGACATGCAAAGTGGGCGTGCCAAGATGTTAGCGACTGGAAACAGTCCCTAACCATCACGATCTCCTATTACCAACTTTTGGAGATATTCGCGCTAAGCGCGAATATCTCCAAAAGCTAACACCTGCCCTGAGCAGTTTTTAGCCATGGTATCCAATGGAAGGTGGATAACATGGCTAAGAGCATTTGCTGGATAATGCATGAATATCGCTGACTTTTCAGCGATATTCATGCATTGCAGCCGTTTTTTATAGAATTTGCGATAAACCTTGCTAATAGCAAGGTTTATCTGCGATAAAATTCGCCGATGTGCGGCGATAATTTTTGTCTCTAAACAAGTTAGAGACAAAAATTATCGCTAGTTGTTGGTAATATGCCCCCGGGTTTTTCCTTGCAGGAATCGGGAGGCGGAAGACTAGCACTGAAATCAGTAGTCTCACGCCTGAATCGGGAGGATTGGTATGTCTGTATTCTCTACAGCTGGGGCCATAAACTACATCCGCAGGGCTAGGTGATAGCCTGGGTCCGGCCTGGACAATCGGACACAGAGGAAGAGGAGTGTCAGAGGGTGCGGTAGTGAATAGGGTGAAAGGGAGGTGTCGGGCGGGCACAGGGTGTGATTCTCAGGGAAGAGCAGCGCAGATGGGCGGAAGTATATGGCCCATGCATGAGAGAGAGAGCGGGGGTGACCAGTGCGTGGGGGAGATGCTTGCGAGGGTGGGGAGCCGTGCTGAGAATCGACGGCGTGCAGAGAGTGGGTCTGGTCAAGGCATCTAAAATGGCTGCCGTGCACGACAAAATTGTGGCATTGGAAAAAAAGGCAAGATGGCGCAGACAATGTTTATCAATAAGGATTCATTTATAACAAAATATTTACTCGCAGTGACAAAATGGTGGTCAACACTTCCTGATTTCCATCGAATCGAACGTTAACAGACGTCACGCAGCAAAAAAAAAAAAAAAAAAAGCTCACCCACAGCCGCTGGAAGACATGTATCAACATATATGAGCCTCCTCAGCCACCCTCAGAAAACATAAGGGGTCAGGATACGTCTCCCGCACCCCCTTATACCTAGTAATTTAATTAAAACGAAACACAAAATGGCGAATTCCCGTTTCGCTACCAGTTTGCGGCCCGGGAAGCGCTTCTACCGTGAAAAATATTTTTTTTTTATTTTCCCCACGGGACCCTTGAATAACCCCAACATCATTCCTAGAGGGTCAAGAGACGTATACCTTGCCCCCTTTCATTAAATTCCCCCTTCGTTTTTCACCTCTTCTTCTCTCTCGATCCTACCGAGAGATAAGATGGCGGCCGCTCCGGACTGTTTAGAATGTTGACAGACACCGGAGAGCCAATCAGCTTTCTGCGCGCAAAGTTCCGTTTCGCGAAAAGTAAGCGGACCGGAGCGCAGCCCGGAGCGCTGTTACAGATATATATCTTGTTTTGAACATTAATTTCTCAAAATCCACTGGAGCACATATATTGAGACCTAGCAAAGGCACATCGGGCTAACAGTCCCTACAATTTTGCCAAGTTTCGTGCAAATCCATTCAGCCGTTCGAGCTAAAAGTGAGGCCAAAGGCCCTATGGAAATTAACATGGGAAAAATGCGTTTTGGGACCCCCCTTTTTTCTCGGCCCCCCCTTGACGAAACCCCCCCAAATTTTCGGGGGCTGCTCAGAAACAAAATGTGCCTTTTTCCTGAAAATTTCAGCCGATTCCGTCCACAAACGCCAAAGTTATTAGACATAGAATTTTCAAAAGTTCCATAGACAAATAATCCTAACTATATATACCTACTGGCGAGACGCCAGTAGGTAATATATATATATATATATATATATATATATATATATATATATATATATATACATATATATATATATATATATATACTCAATTTCAAGGTACTGACATGTAGAGTTATGTACAGAAAATATATAAGGACTTACAGGCACAAATCAAAACTAGAGTCAATGAGATTTGCTCTACAAGACTCCCATTGACCTTGGTTTGCTGCTTGCCTGTCATGTGCACTAGGCCCAGCCACACAAGTCTGGTAGTATTCTTATCAGAACAAGTGGGAGAACTCTGGGTGGTAGGAATTTTGTGAATTCCTGCTGATTCTGGAAGTTTACACCACAGAAATGGAAGAAAAATTTGCAATTTTAGGCAAAGTGTGAGGTTCGCAAGGCACTGTGGGTAAAAAAAAACATTGTGGGATCCACACAAGTCACTCCTTCCTGGATTTCACTAAATGTCTAGTTTTCCTTAGGTGCCTGCTGAGCTAAGGCCTAAAATCCACAGCTACCCACTTTGCAAAAATGGGTTCTTTTTGAGTGGAAGAATGTAATGTATCCATGTCGCGTTTTGGGCTGTTTCTCGTCACGGGCAGCAGGCCTACTTACACAAGTGAGGTACTGTTTTTATCAGACAACTTAGGGGAATGCTGGGTAGAAGAAAATTAGTGGCTTCCAACAGATTCCAGAACTTTCCATCGCAGAAATGTGAGGAAAATTTGCTTTATAGTAAAAGTTTGAAGTATTCTGAATAAACCAATCTTGTGAGAGCCACGCAAGTCACCCCAGCCTGAATTTCCCTTGAAAGCTAGTTTAAAAAAATGTAGAGGTTTGATAGATTTCCCTAGTTCTCGGCTGAGCTAGGGCCCAAATCCACAGCTACCTACTTTTCAAAAAATGTGTCAGTTTTGAGTGTTTTTTTCCTATCCACTTGGCAAATGTGGGTCACATTTGAGTGGGAAAATGTAATGTGTTCATGTTGGGTTTTGGGCCTTTTTCTGTTGCAGGCACAAGGCTACCCACAAAAGTGAGGTATCAATTTTATCATATGACTTAGGAGAATGCTGGGTGGAGGGAAGTTTGTGGTTCCCCATAGATTCCAGAACTTTCCATCACAGAAATGTGTGGGCAATATGTTTTTTTATTCAAAGTTTGCAGGGGATTCGGTATAAAACAATCTTGTGAGAGCCACGCAAGTGACCCCATCCTGGATTCACCTAGGTTTCCAGTTTTTAAAATTGTACAGGTTTACTTGGTTTCTCTAGGTACCTCCTGAGCTAGGACCCAAAATCAACAGCTACCCACTTTGCGAAAAACAGGTATGTCACAGTCACCATGCCTACCCGTACAAGTGTGGTGCCATTTTTATCAGAAGATATGTCTGGGGATATTGAGTAGTAGGATATTTATTATTACCAATTCGATTTTGCTGTATTTATGCCATCCAAATGTAAGTTATTATGTAAAAAAGAAGACATTTAGAAAAATACCCTTTAACCCCTGCGATGCTCATGACGGAACGGTTCCGTCATGAGCGTCGGTTGGCCTGTGCTCATGACGGAACCGTTCCATCATCAGCCCGTTGGCTCATTATATCCTTCAGCACAGCGCAAGAATTTGTGCCGCGCTGAAGGTGTTAAGAGCACTGTTCGTACCGATACCCACAAATTCAGAGATGTACAAATAACCACTGCTCCTAAACGCCATACCTTGTGCTCATTTCAGAAATACAGCAGTTACCTTGATGTCTATTTTCCACTCTACATCTTTCACCATATGAATTGATGTATACTCGGTACACAATGTAAAATCATTGTACTGTGTAGATCAGTTTCTGGCTCTGGGTACATCGGGTTCTTGGAGAAACTGAAAATCCTACATATTCCCACAACCAAAAGGGTCTAGCAAAAGGAATGATACATTGCTTTTGATAAAGGCCCATTCTGGCAATAAGTTACAGATAAATCAAAAATCAATCATAGCATTTGTAAAGTGCACTACATTCCTGTGAGGGTCTCAAGGTGCTCGGGTAGGGGGGAAAAGGCAGCTACTTTTCGAAGAGCCAGGTCTTGAGGAGTCTTCTGAAGGTCAGGAGGTCTTCAGTCTGCCGTAGGCAGATGGGAAGGGTGTTCCATGTCTTGGCGGTGAGGTGGGAGAATGATCTGCCGCCGGCGGTCATTTTTCAGATGCGTGGGACAGTGGCAAGGGCGCGGTCTGCGGAGCGGAGCTGGCGGGCGGGGGTGTAGCGGCTGATTCGGCTGTTGAGGTACGCTGGTCCGGTGCCGTGGAGTGTCTTGTGTGCGTGGGTGAGGAGCTTTAAGGTTATCCTCTTGTTGATTGGGAGCCAGTGCAGGTTCTTCAGGTGGGGTGTGATGTGGCTGGGGATGTCGAGGATCACGCATGCTGAGGCGTTCTGGATGCGTTGGAGTCGTTTCAGGAGGTTGGCCAGGGCTCCTGCGTAGAGTATGTTGCCGTAGTTCAGTCTACTGCTGATGAGGGCCTGGGTGACCGTCCTTCTAGTTTCAATGGGGATCCACTTGAAGATCCTGCAAAGCATGCGAAGGGTGTAGAAGCAGGAGGAGGAGACAGCATTGACCTGCTTTTTCATGGAGAGTGTGGAGTCGAGGAAGACCCCTAGGTTGTGTGCGTGGTCGGTGGGTGTTGGGGGTGTTCCTAGTGCAGTTGCACCAGGAGTCGTCCAAGGCCGAGGGGGTGGATCCAAGGATGAGGACCTCGTCTTGTCCGAGTTCAGCTTCAGTCGGCTGTTCCTCATCCAACATTGTCACAAATAGCAGTCTTTTCTTACCCATTTTCAATATAAATGTATTTAAGCAGTTGGGGGCATATCATCAAGCACGGAGTTAAAATTATTGCTGCTTTAGTGGCAGAAAACTGCTGCTAAAGCGGCGATAATGAGCTTGATAATATGCCCTGGAGAATTCAAATAGAAGCCCATGTTGACACCAGAACATGGGTTTCTATTGGAATTCTCAAGGGCATATTATCAAGCCCAGTATCGCTGCTTTAGCAGCAGTTTTCTGCCGCTAAAGCGGCGATAATTTTAACTCTGTTTCTTGATAATATGCCCTATAGTTTCTGTAGAAAAACCTTGAGGAAGCTACACAATGACTCCTTGCTGAATTTGGATTTTTTTGTTCTACTTTTCAGAAATCTATAGCTTTCCTGTATCAACTCATGGGTTTCACACTGGTTTGCACCACAAACTGGAAGTAGGTTGAAAGCCCCCCAAAAAAGGACAAATTTGAAAACTGCAGTAAAAAATGTGGTTTTTGATTTAATTCTGCATGTTCCTGAAAGCTGGGAAGATAGTGACGTTAGCTCATCTAATTGTACAAAGATTCTATTTTTTAAAAGAAAATCAGACACTTTTATCCAGAGCACTTTTTTCCCATTTTTTTACAAAAAACTCAAAATGTAGCTATGTCTCAGCTACTTTCTCTGTCTCCTCCATTACAATCCCCCGGATGTTGGAAAAAAGAGCACATATTTGGCATGGATAGCTTATGTGGGCAAAACGTAATGGAGCTAGCAAAAGGGTTAAGGCACTAAAGTATTCCCTACATGATATTCAGCACCCACACCATATGTTTTGATATATTAATAAAAAGTTGTGCATTTTCAAAATCTTACAAGTTTGCCTGAACATAAACATAGTTTGTCAGCTTTGAGTATTGTGTTTTTCTGTAATTTCTGAGACATTAGGAAAATGTTAAATATTTACAAAGCCTCACAACTTTAGCTGCATTAACATCTTTGTTGCAACTATGGCAACTGTCCTGCAATACACCTAGACACAACTCTACACCACTTCCTGAGTTTGACATTGACTGCTTGTCCCTGTCTACTGGTAGAGCCAAGAGAACTTCTTTCTTTCGAAGACTTGGTACCTGATGTCCTGGTTAATGTGGAAGACTGTATCTCACCTTAGATATAGCTCATTGTAACTGCAAATGAAAGGATCAGGGAAAAAGGTCACATGGTGGATTTTTTCATTTGAGATGTATGTAAAATACACAGCAGATGCAAACACAGTTACTATAACACTACCAATTTTACATTTACATTTAATGGTGCATATCATTCATGCTCCTATATCCTTTGAGGAACTCCAGGCACCCAGTAAGGGTCCAGCTCTGGGCCCAACATCTTTGTATAAATGTGAGAACAATCCAAGTGAAAACTTATGTGAGCTAAAATCTGAATTGAGATATGTGTATACCCAGGACATTAGCAAGTGATTGAAAACTGTGGGGTGTAAGTTTCTAGAAAACGCAAAAAATTGCTGCAAGCAGGTTGATTGATCCAGGCTTAATTCAAATAATTAAGAAGTCTGAGCATCTAACACGTTCTTTTACACAAAGTGCTTGAACTGCAAATTGAAAAAGTTACACGGAACAGAAGAAACCCCCTTGTGGTTATGGCTCAAGCATGCCTTGATAAGGATAGCAGACCATTAAACAGATATTTGACACAAAGGATTATATGCCCATGCCCACATGTGACGAATATAGATCTTTGTAAACATTTGAAACCAAATAAAGCCACTGTGCGGAAAATGAATGCATAGGAAAAGACACTGAGGGAGATTTCATTGATGGAAATGTCAGGGGTTATTGAAAGAAACCATCTAAGCGTCTTCTGGGCTTTCTGTGCAATGATTTCAAAGAAGGTTTCTAACAGTGTCGACTCCTAGAACATAATAATGTTTATTTATACTTTGCATTGAAAGGACATGCTGCTCAGTACATTATTATGATACGTAATTTAAAATATAAAGCAGCATGTAATCCGTGTGGAGATCATCTAAACAAACAACCCTGTTGCAGCTGTGAAGAAGCATACAACTGTGTTCGTGTTAGGGAAACATATCTTTCAACACTAATGGTGGAAAACATGCGTTTCTTTGTTGTGACAGAGTCTAAGAACTACCTGTCGCAGTTTCGTAGAACACTTGTGCAGCATTTTCATTGCTATTACAAAGGAAAAAGAATAAAAGGGTCAATAAACTCCCAAAACCTGCAACACATGCATGTTTTGTTAATTAGGAAGCTAGAGTTCATTAACTTGTTTATATTCACACGCACATATCAAGAAATAAATATGATATTAATCTGCCTCACAAATAGCCGGCAATCTCTAGAGATTACAACAACTGTCACCAACCTCAGCATGACTGAATTAAGACCAAACACACTAAAAGCGATAAGAGGAACGCTTGCAAATAGTCGTACCAATGACAATCGCTTGGGGCAATATTCCAACCTATTGTGTTTTTTGTCCACCTTGCCACCTCAGAATAAACCCAGCCATATGCTAATTAATACAGATCCTGCTCCAATAGGAAAAGTCCAGCTCATATCACCTAACCAGGTCCTATCTAAACCGGAACACGAGCAACCCAAGACTGGCCTATAACTGCTTTAATACCACACCTGTTAGAAGACACCCCTATAAATAACTTCCATACAACTGCAGAAGGCAAATGCTCATAAAAGATTGTGTGCAAACATGTGACTTAGCAACGGAACTTCCAAAGCTGTACTTATGGCAATACACTCACCAAGATGGAAACCTCCCACAAGCTAGACTGTCCATGACACTTAACTGGATGAAGGAGGATCACTGTTAGCCATCTTGGAAGTAGCCACGCCCGAAACATATAGCAACATGACATGCAACTTGCCATGATGCTTTAAAATGCTATCACTGGCAAACATACTCCACCACAAGTACTGAAATAATAAAATGAAAAGCAAAATTGCCATACAAAATACCTATTGTTTGCTCATGATGCAGACTCCATTGAAGAACAGTTCAGCCTATCACTTTCCCATGTTAACACCATTCATCTGACCCCACACTTGAAGCTGTTCATCATCAACTTAGGCAGAATGGGGAACATTGTTTACAACGCGGTGTTTACACCGCACTACCTTAATAACGCTGCCATTACAACGCAAGTCGTTACTACGGATGGCGCTGTTGGTTAAGGAATATTGTAATTTTATATTCCAACACCTTCCCTACTGTTACGTGGACTGATGTTGGAATATAAAATTATAATATTCCACAATCCGCGCCATCCAACGCAAGTCGTTGTAACGACGTGCGTTGTAATGGCAGCGTTGTAAAGTACCGCAATCTAAAAAGATCGCGTTGTACTGACATACATCTAGGCAGAATACCTGTACTTTCCCAATGGCAAAACTCCTATATTATTGATTCATTGTTGGAGGCTTTGTCACCAGCGACGACAGGCTAAATCAGTGAGAAGAGTTTGATGAAACTAAAAAAAAAAGTCAGACTCCTCAAGTAATAGCACGGGCTTTCTATGGATGGGAAATCTCCACCAATAAGAATACCTGAAAAATGTCTTGCAGGCCATACTGACAAAGCTGTTGCCAAGGCCCTCCCATCCCACTGACTGGGGGTGAATGTTTTGCCATTGTGCAACATTCCGTCCATCATCTTGTGTGTTTTGCCTCCCATCCCACACCCAGCAGTGGTGCAACCAGAGTATGCAATTTCCACTGAAAAAAACACGAGCTGGAACAGCTCAAGCAGTGAATTATGAGTGACAGCACCCATGGTGTCCACCAGAAAAAGGTGTAAGCTACCATGATTCAACACTTTAACAAATAAATAACTGGTAGCCCTAGCCCATGAGATACCACCACGTGTGAAACTCTACTACCTTTGTGATAAAAGAGCGAGCCCTTGAGAAAACTGTGTAAACCAACTTTAGCAACTTGAAACTATTTTATAGACCACTTAATAACAAGTATTTCAAAGCAATCAAATGAAAAATAAATAAAAATGCATTTAAAGCAAGCATGCCACTATTGGAGGTTCTGTAATAGCTTTTAGTTGCCTGTCTATTGCATACCTGAGTATGTGCAGTGAGAAATCCCGTGCCTGGTGCTTTATTTAGTGTTTGGTGTATGCACAATGTCTCTAATTCCATATCAGATGGACACGAATTCCACATCTGATTTGTGCTGTCAAGTTTCTCTGTACCCTCTACCATGTTTTGAACTGCAGTGTGCAGTGCTCTGTTGTCTCAGAAAAGAAGTATTATTCTGTTTATGGCTCTATATCTGCTTATGGACCGTTTACTTGATGTACAATTTGCTTTTTGTTGGCTGAGGCAGGAAATTTAATGCCACTGCTTCACATATCAAATCCAACACAGTTTACTTGGGCAATTTAGCCTTTGCTCAGATCTAGTTTGAATATTTGGTGCACAAAATAATAATACGGATAACAATACTGATAATAATAGAGTATATGGTCACTTCAGGGATCTTGCTGGCAACAGTAATCACAACTGCCTTTTATGACAGCTAGTATCCCAAAGGAACAATGGTATATAATATCTTAGAACAATAGGGTTCCTAAGCATTAGACAGTTTTTATGTTTGCCCAAGTAGACACATTTTATAGCCCAAGGGTCTAAGTAACCTGCACTCAGCTCTTGACAACCTGATCTGTAGAAGATGGTGCAAAAGGCCAAAGATGACACAAAGGGACCTGTGCAAGTTGTACCTAACAAATCTAAACAGGAGATATCAGTGTTGTAGAAAATCTATGCGTAGTGCAGATATATTTAATTCTTATGTTTTATCACTAACCAGTGTAGGCTTTACATGATTGTAGATACATTTTCAATTTTTGTCAGGCCTTATTACAAAAATGTGAATCTTATGAAGTTTTAGCAGAGATGATACTAGTAGACACAGGTGCCACAGGGATAAGAAATGGCAATAATCAATCCTAGGTAGGATATATGCAGAGATTGCTTTCATGAGAACAGGTTTGGGCAAATAAAGTAACATTATTCCCATCAGATGAATTGTTTGAAAGAAGTAAGTAGACACTAAACTAATGTGTCCCTTCAGAGACAGATCTCTATCTAACAATACCCCTACAGACTTAAATCTAACTTCTGTGACCAGAGGACAGCCAACATTAGTTGCAACTTTGGCCCATATTTATCAAGGTTTTGCATCACCCTTGCACCACGCAAGGGGACGGAAGGGTGATGCAAAACCTACATGAGATTTATCAAGCCACACAAGGCTGTATTGTGTGGCATGATAAATCTAGAATAACGCAAAGTGCGTCCTTCTGTTACTCTGTGACATATCCACTCATTCATTCTGACATATTCCCAGATTTACCAACACTGGTAGACCTGGGAATGCGTCAGAAATGTACGCCTCCCCACTAGAGTCACAAAGAGGAGACCTAGCTTTATTTCTCCTTGTTTACTCTTTCAAAGTGTGCTGCATTTGAAAGCACAATTACGAAGAAGAAATGTCACTGAGGATTGTTTTCGTACAAGAAGTGCCCCTTCCTGCACAAAAACAATCCTTCCTGCAAAGGGGACACCCAGGCATGGTGCAAAGTTACCTGCGTTGGTGCTCAGGGCCGGACTGGCCATAGCGGGCACCTGGGCAATCCCCCGGTGCTGTTTCGGGCCCCTGGTGGCTGTTTTTGTTACAGGGCCGCAAATTGGCCCTGTACCAAAATCGGCCGAAAACCGACCCCGGCAAAGAGCTCGGCGGCAACCCCCAAAGTGGGGGGCCCGCCAAGCACTTTGCCAGTGCCGGTTGTGGTTCCCAGTCTGGCCCTGTTGGTGCTAGGCAGCAGTTTGTGTGCCAGCACATGTAGAGTATAATGTTAAATACGGCACATTCCTGCCCTCTCCCTGTCATGCAGTGTACCAAGGTGGCCTGCTGCATTGCATTGCATGAAATATTGATAAATATGGGCCTCTGTTTTTCTCCCATTCTACTTTGAGAAGTTGTTGCTCATCCAAGATGTACATTGTGGAGAGCCTTTACCCAGGGTTAGATAGAGTTCTGGTTACCTCTTGGTCAAGACGAACAATTAGTTGCGTGTCATCAGTAAAAGTCAGAGTGAAGCACCCAAAAGGTTTACATAGTTGTACCAGAGGCTTCACATGTACTTTGAAAAGCATTGAAGATAGTGAGCATAGCTGCCTGAACCAAATAGAGGGAGCGTTAGCATGGAAGGGGTAGCAGCTGAAACCGGCCCTCCACCAGGGAAGAAAACCAAGGGCTCACAGTCTACACAATTCCCACTTACTTGAGCCTGGGTTTAATGATAGCATACTTCCTGTTATCAAACTGGGCGGATATTTGCATTAAAATCACACTCACCACGTCCTCGTCATCCACAAAGTTTTCTAGTTCATCTAGTTCAGCTAAAAGGGCTGTTTTTGTGCCCCTGCCTCGACGAAAACCTAGTTGGCATGGATCTAGCAGCTGATGCCCTTCAAAATAGGCTAGGAATTGTTTGGTGACACTTTTTTTAAGGACCTTGCTTATTAAAGGAGAAATGTAAATAAGCGATCATTCTCTATAATGGAGCTGTTGAGTTTTTCTTACTTGAGTGATCACACCTGCGTCCGTTTTCCTGGAACAAATCACACAAGGACAGAGAAACAGTTAAAATGAAAATGTACTAAGTGGAAATAGCAAGGGTTTAGTGCCTCGCACGGTAAGTAGAAAATAGACGCTGGACGGATATTGTCTAGTGAGCCAGATTTGACTTGATACGCACATTTTGGAACTTCTTTTCTGGATGTAGATGTTAAAAGAGTACGAGCAAACCTCTTTGTAAGGTTCAGCAGAGGAAGTAAAAAGCGCGTTACTAGTGTTTGCGCAACCCTGATACCTTGCTTGAGAGATATTTTTAATTTTAGTAATAAAAATAAGACTAATCTGCGTGCATCAGTCTGATTCGTCCTAAATGACCCCTCTATTACTAAAATATCCGTCAAAAGCTACCAGTGTCAAGGTGAGGCGTTACGGTATAAGCTGCCTCCTTGGGATCTGAGGAACCAGGTTTGAGTCTTGGTGCACCTGATCATCATGTGAACCTGGGCAAATGACTTTTTCTTCTGTTCCTTAAAAAATTGGATGTAATTAAATTGTAGTTAATGCTGGGTGCTCATGTAAAGAGCTCAAATACCTTTGGGTGGAGCTCGCGCTATATAAAACTGCAAAATAAAAAGGTATTCAACTTTTGCTGTGGAATGGGCTGGTTGCTCTTGATAGTAGTCGACATTAGAGTCTGATTGGTGTCGTTTGCGTTCCATGCAGTACACTTCTAGGTGTAACTTTTTCAATGTATCGAGATACAAAGTGATTTTATTTTATTTATTTTTTCCGGACACGTTTTGCCTTCAAGAGAACTTCTTTGGCTGATATGTTAAGGATATTTTTCGGGAAATTCTCCGGTTTTCGGTCAATGTTTGTCGATTCTTTTTACTTCTTCGTAAGCATGTCAAGTGTAGTGTCCTGTGGGACACGTTCTAGTGTCCCACAGGAAGATGTCATCCCAGCCACCCCCTCGAGGACTGGACACACTGCACCCCACACCCATCCACCATGGGTGCCACGAGTGAGGTGGCTCCGTCAATAAAAGGGCCCGCGTGCATGCGCTCAAGGCCAGTTAACCACCATCACCACTGTGTTGGTCCTTATGCAGTATGTGGGCCTAGCGCCCACGACACCACATTGGCGATGAGGGGGTCTGACCCCACTTGCATACCACATCGCACCTCCGCTTCTGTGAAAAGGGGTAGTGCAGGACATACAAACTGTCGCAACTGTTTGCCCGTAGAAGTGCGCACAGTCCCCCAACAATAGGGTGAACCCTGACCTCGCCGGTGGAGGAGATGGAGACTAGCCGTCTCTAACATCGTGCGAATCGTTTGATGGCGTAGGACAGGCAGTGCTATCTGCAAGGCGCCGAGGGAGAGCGTGTTGAAACCCCTCCAGGTATGTTTGGGCCCGAGCGAAACAATGCTCAAAGGGGGGACCTGGGGAGAGCCGTGCGCGAGCCGGTCTCTCTCCGGGTAGATTTGCGCGTGTCAGCGGCCACGGCAGGTGGGTCCTGATGAACAAGGGTCAGGTGGTTCAATTAGGGTCAGGCAGGGAGCAGAATCATTGCGCACTTGGGAGGCGGGCGGCGAGTTTCGTTTTGTGTGCGTGCTTTTCCCTGTTGTTTACCTGGCTATGGAGGAATCGGAGGAAGTGCGGAGGGCGGTCCCGGTCCTTTGCAGGGCCGGTCGAGAGGATTTATTGTCCCCTGGAGTTCCTGGCGCGGCGCGGCGTGGGTGGGGCTCGCTCGCCCCGTTCGCAAGGCGGCTGGGGGAGTTGCCATGGCCGTCTCTGCATGCCTTTCTACACCGGCTGAGAGTGAGGACGACGGGGAGGCGGAGATGCCGGAGGCGGAGCCTTCCGGCGAGGCGGGTCCCAAAGGGCAGTTACACGCCCCCTCCGGAGTGCCGGGCCCCCTGCAACAGGTATGTCCTACCCCCCGTGGGGCTGCTGTTTTGCGTGGGGTGTCCGGCGGGAGGCGGGGTCGCTCCGGGGGGAGGCTTCTTCAGAAGGGACATACTTTTATGTCACGCAAGGCCTTTAAGCCCACCTTGAAGGCAAGAGGTCGGCGGGGCGGAGCTTGGTGTCTGGAGGCTCGTCCTTAGAGCCTGGTTTGAGGTCTTCTTCAGTGCCTGCTCACATCTCAGTGGTGGAGCCCCCCCAGCCTGGTTAGGCCCCTTTCCTGGTTTCAATGGACAGCGTTATCTTCTTTCGCCTGCCCCATGTGCTTCCCCTGGGTTTCCTGCATTGTCAGGGGCTTTTGCTGGTCCGGTTGAGGGCCCTGTGGGGCCTGTGGTCCGTGCTTCCGGGCCTCCTTCTACCTTTTCCCGGGGTTGCTCGGTTGCATGTGGGGAGTCTCCTCCTTCCACTGTTCTCATGAATGGGGTTGCGCGCGGGCCTTCGGGGGGGACGTAGGTTCCCCCTCGCTTCCTGTTCTTTTCCCTCAGCCTTCTGGGGGTGTGCACCTAGTTGGGGATGTCTCGGCTGCTCCTTGCCCTCTTTCCACTGTGTCCTTTCCAAAACCGCGGGGGCGCCCCTTGCTGTGTCTGACCGGCGGTGTGGCCCTTTGGGTGGTGGCCGTGGGGTATAGTTGGGCGCTGGGGGAGATTCGGAGGTGACTCCTCTAGGTGCGGCTGGGGGTTTCAGCGCCTCGGCGTCAGTGCGGTCCAGTCTGAGCAGCCGTGGACGGAAGACTCCTCTTACTGTGGGTCCTCAGGTTACCATTCGGAGTGGTTTACGGGCTGCCCCAACGGCGGCTTCTGGGGAGGGGAGAGCGGAAGGGGTTGCTGGAGCGGATCCCCTTTTTTACAAGCAGGGCGCAGTGCGCAGTACTGGTTTTCAATGGGAATCTTATGATGGAGGTGTGGGAGATGGGGAGATTCCTAGTGGAAGTGGTGACTATGTTGAAGATGATGTATTACATTTGGATATTGATGATGATGATTGGGAGGAGGGAGAAGCTCGGGATGGGGAGATTGCGCCTGGGGTACAGGTTGGGACCGGGGGTATGGGGCAATCCCATGTTCTCAGTCTTTTGCAGGAGTCTGGAGCGGACCCTGCAGCAGCGAGAGTTCCGGCTAAGAAGCTCCGCCAAGGGGATCCTGCAGTGTTTCGGCAGATGTTGGCACAGTTGCCTACAGGTAAGAAAGGTTGGTGGTCTGTGTGGCAGCAAGGGGAGAGTCTCCCCGTTAAACGGACTCGATCTATTGGTGTTGGGGATGGGAATGTGGGGGAGCAAGTTGCTCATCCAAAGCTGTCTGAGCGGCAGGCTAATGTAACGGTTACATCCAGAGGGGAGGCTACCGCCGCTTCAGTGGGGCTGTCAGGGGATGCTGCTCCTGTGGTGCTTTCCAGTGCTGGGTACCCGCTGTTCCCAAAAAGTTGCCCTACTCTAGCATTGGGATGCCGTTAGGTTCCCACTTGTCGGACAAAACTAAATCTAGAATTTGGGGTAATGAGTTTGTCGATGTTTTTAAATTGCTCCATCGGGATCTGCAGGCAAAAGAAGGGTCTAAGGAGGAGGAGTTGGAGTTGGCGCGGAGGCCGTGGGTTCCCAAGTCAATTGAAAATTGGACGTCTGCCTTTTTGATAGTGTTTACTGCCAGCGCATGCGGATAAAGCTGTGGCCATGCTGAAATATGTAGACGTCATCAGGAAAGCATACAGCTATTTTGGGGGTTTTGCTTGGCTGTCATATGACGAGGAATTCCGTGCGAGGATGAGCTTGTTCTCTGAGCGATCCTGGGGTGAGGTTGATACCGAATTATGGTTGCAGTGGACGTCTTCGGCCCATCCCCCCGCCACTACTCACACTGCTAGTGGTTTGCCGATAACGTATCGGCCCTTTCCTTCTCGCCCCGCTTACGCTGGGACAGGGTTTCTGGGCAGAGGATAGTCCACTCTTTCGGGCACCTGTTGGCATTACAACAGGGGCCTGTGTACCCGGCCTTTGTGTAGATACAAGCATGAATGCGCCCAGTGTGGTGGTCGGCACGCACTCACCCAATGTTTCCCGGGCCACCGTGGGGGGATGCAGGTCGGGGTTCTTGGGGCAGAGGCCAGTCTTCTCACTTTGGCGCAAAGGGCTCCTACTCCTATTAATGTGGTGCTGTTGGATTGCTGGTTGCAGGATTACCCAGATGTGGATGCGGCAAAACGCTTGTCTTGGGGTTTCAAAGTGGGTTTTCGGATTGGGTGCCAGGGCCCTCGGTGTGGGAGGTGGTCCGACAATTTGAAATCTGCTAAGAAATCCCCCAGGTTGTGCAGAAGAAGTTGAATGCTGAGGTGGCTGCGGGCAGGGTGGGTGGCCCCTTTTCGCACGGCCCTTTGCCGGAGTCGATTGTGTTCCCTTTGGGAGTCGTCCCCAAGAAAGCGGCTGGTGAATTCCGGCTTATTCATCATTTGTCTTGGCCCGAGGGTTCTTCCATCAATGATTTCATTGCCCCAGAGGATTCGAGTGTTTCTTACGCTTCGGTGGACGATGCTTGGGGTTGGTGCGGACTGCAGACTGGGGTGCCCTGCTTGCCAAATGTGACATACAGTCGGCTTTTCGCTTGTTGCCAATCCATCCCTCTGATTTTGGTTTGTTGGGGATGTATTTCCAGGGGAAGTATTATGTGGATCGGGTCTTGCCTATGGGGTGTGCGGTGTCCTGTGCATTGTTCGCGACATTTAGTACCTTCTTGCAGTGGCGATTTTCATTCATCAGTGGCTATGGGCTGGTCTGCCATTACCTAGATGATTTTCTGTTCATTGGGGCGCGGGAGTCCGGCCAGTGTCGGCTGGCGTTGCAGACTTTTCAGGCAATGGCTGGGGAGTTGGGAGTGCCGTTGGCTGATGACAAGACGGAAGGTCCCAGCACCACTTTGACTTTTCTGGGAATTGAGATCGATACCTTGGCCATGGTGGCGAGATTGCCTGCTGCAAAAGTACACAAAATTTCTTCCTTTTTGTCTTCCGTGGTGGTGGAACGCAAGTTGGAGCTTCGGAAAGTGCAGAAACTTTTGGGGGACTTGAATTTTGCGTGCCGGGTGGTTCGAGCGGGCTAGACCTTTTGTAGGAGGTTGAGCATGTCCTTGTCTGGGGCATATCTTCCGCACCACAGGGTGTGCATCACGGCGGCCATCAGGGCGGATCTGAGTCTCTGGTTGTCTTTCCTGCGGGACTTTAATGGCGTGTCTCTCTTTTTCACGGAAGAGGACATGGTTTGGCAAGTGCAAATATACACGGATGCTTCTGGTGCCCATAGCTTTGGTATCTTCTGGGGCGGGCGATGGTGCGCTGCGAGCTGGCCAGCTCATTGGCGGAGTCAAGGCCGTAGTATCGCCTTTTTGGAGCTGTTTACCCTGCTAGTGGCGCTTTGTATCTGGGGTGCTGAATTTAAGGACAGATCTGTGTTGTTCCACGTTGATAATCTGGCGGTGGTTCAGCTGATTAATCATCAGAAGGCGAGGGATCTGCGTGTCCTGAAATTGCTGCGTGTGTTCATGTTGCAGTGTATGCAGTTGAATATTGTTTTCAAAGCACAACATATACCTGGGACCACTAATTGTATATCAGACGCTTTATCTCGATTTCAGTGGTCGGAATTCCGCAGATTGGCTCCTGGGGCAGATCCAAAGCAGACTACGATTCCACAGTACGTATGGGCCTGGGGGGAGTGAGAGTCTCTCAGCTAGTGGAACATTCGATAGCTGCTTCTACTCGTCGGAGTTATTTCCAAGCATGGAGGGAATTTTGGGATTTTGGTAAATGTTTTGCTGTTCCGCATGGAGGGTTGTCTGAAGAGCAGTTTTTGTTGTCTTTTGTGTTACATCTTGTTGATAAAGGTCTGTCTCACACAACCATTTCCAGCAAATTGGCAGGGGTTTCTTTTTATGGTCTGCTGCAGTGGGGGAGGGACCCAGTTGGGGGGTGTTGGTCAGGAAGGTTTTGAAGGGGTTGGGTAGGTTGCAGTCGGTTTCCCGGTTGTTGCGCCGCCCAGTCACTTTTGACTTGCTTCAGCAACTGTTATCTCAGCTAAGGGGTTGCTGTTATGATGATTTTGAGTATTTCAAATTTCGTTTGTGTTTTGTGTGGATGTTTTTCGGAGCCTTTCGGGCTTCTGAGCTTTTAGGTTTACGCACCAGGGTGGGTTTGACCAGTGATGAAGTAATTCTGGAACAGGATAGGTTGCGCATTTGGTTGCATGCTTCCAAAACGGACCAGTTGGGTAGGGGTAGGTGGGTTTGCTTGGGTAGGAGTGCTGTTGTGGCTTGTTGCCCGGTGTGTGAGTGGGAGTGTTTTTTGCGGTCTTGGGTCTTTTCGCCTGGTGTGATTTTTTGTCGTGCTGATGGCAGTCCACTTACAGTTGCCCAGTTATTCGCTGTGCTCAGAAAGGTCTTGTTAACTCTGGGATTGGAACCTACCCAGTTTGGTACTCATTCCTTTCGTATTGGGGCGGCGACGGAGGCTGCTCGTTTGGGGTGGGACTGGTCTCAGATCCGAAAAATTGGGCGTTCGAGGTCAAAGTGCTGCGAGAAATATGTGAGAAAGTAGTGCCTTTTTGCTCTGTTAACATTTCTTTTTCTTCTAGGTCTCTGGCTCAGGCGGGCTGGCTTTAAGCAGAGAGCTTGGATTATTGGACACTCCTTTGTGAAATGGGCTGCAGTGGCTGCAGAAGGACAACTTTGTGGGCGCTCTTTGGGGCTCAGCAGTTTGACCCACGAGGTTGTGTGGCATGGGATTGGAGGAATGCGATGGGGGGGTTGCTTCCGTTACTGGCTACTCTTTGTCTGAAGGGTGGGGGCCCGCCTGACCTGCTAGTACTTCATCTGGGTGGGAATGACCTTGTCTCTTTATCTGGTTTAACTTTGATTAAGTCTATGCAAATGGATTTGGAAGTCCTCAAAAAAGCATGGGAGACCACCATGGTGATTTGGACTGAATTCGTACCTCACCGTCACTGGACTGGTGCAAGGAAGGACTCAGCGATGGAAAAAGCACGGAAAAAGGTGAATCGTGCTATGAGACTGTTTTGTAAGGATTTCTGTATTTATTCATTGGCTCACCCTCATTTGCAGGTTTCGGAAGGGCACCTATTTCGTGCGGATGGGGTCCATCTTTCTCCAATGGGTCAATCCTTTTATCTTTTAGAGTTACGTGATTTACTTGCCAAGGTGCTTGATGTTCAATTGTGGTGCTCTCAGCTCTCAGTTTAACTCTGCGGGTGGGGCAGGAAAACTCTAAAGGTTTTCCTGGGTGGCGGATTTTTAGTGGGGGGTGGGCAGCCTGGAGCGGGTTGGTCCATCCTCAAAAGGCAGTTGTAGGAAAGGAAGGGGTATACATAAGAGTTAGGGGCTTCTGGTTTGTTTAGGGTTAACTTGGTGGGGGGTTTAGCAGTTGGGTAGGAAGTTCTGTTAGGCTGAGAGCTGTTTTTGATTTAATAATTAATTAAATAAATAAACAAAATGGTTTGATGTGTTTACACCTGTCTTAATAAAGTGGCCTTTCTTGCTGACTAAGAAGTTGTGGACAATGACTTTCTTGCGCGATGAGATGAGGCGCCCGTAAGCTGAAGGGAAGCCGCAGCGTGACAGGGGATGGCCCCGTTGTACCTCCCTGCTGAACCGCTGTGACATTGCTGCCATCCATGTACCACCGTCTGTCTTCATAAACAAGGGGGAGAAGGAATGGCCATAACGAAGGGAACTGCACAGAATATAACTGCAACCCTGCAGATGTGAGCTCGAGTGATGAGGTGCCACCCGTTGCAGCAGCTGCCTGCCGTTGTGACCCCAGCTAAAGTCCCCGCGATGCCTGCAAGAGAGTGCTGACGCGCCTGCACTAAGAGGCCTCTGCCTTACCCCGAAGCATCCCACCAAGTGGCGTAAAAATCCGGAGGCCCTGTGACTCCCGTAGCCTGAATCACGCCACGCGGTGCATCGGAAGCAACAGGGCAAAAATAGAAAAAAATGCGGACAAAGTGCGAGTGCAGGGAAAATAAATAATAGAGGACGCACAGACCTGCAACCGTATCCCTGTGCCCACGCATTCAGGAGAAGTACAGGTGGCGCCTGCTGTGCGCGCCCCTAGAACCTCCCAGCACTACCCGACTGGCATCCTCCTTGTAGTAAAGAAGAGGAGGCAGCACTGACCCCGAAGCGGGAAGGTACAAAGACTGCTCCCAAAACGATCAGGCCCCTGATATGCCCAGTAGAGCATGCTGCCCCTGGTAAGCCTGGGTCTCCACCGCAAGGAAAAAGTCAGCGGCCCTGTCTCCCCTGGCCTCAGGCGAACCACGAGGTGTGGGAAGGAATGGGCCTCCAAGCAGAAGACACCCAACAATGTAAAGGACTCATGGTGGCCTGCACGGAGCAACTGCGGGGGAGTCTGACAGTTTTCAAGAAAGGACGCCCAGCACACCTCAGCCCAGGTTCACAGCTCAACTCAACAGTAATCAGCTTACCTCACAAGCACAGGGTGTTCCTCCAGTCTGCATCCTCAGCTTTTTCCCCACACCATGCCTGCATGAATTCCTAGGGCAGCAACAAAGCCATCGTAGCTGCAGCGCTACCAACCTACGGGGTCGGGCGCCGCGCCACAGCAGCACACAGCCCAGCACCAAGGTCTCTATCAGCAGAGGCCCGCAGCTCATGGAAAGACTGCCGGTAAACTGAAACGCTGCCCTGACATCTAGTGGCCACCACTGGTACTGCACCCCCACATAGGAAACAGAGGGCTAATGCCTGTAAGTCTCCAGCACAGACAAGCAGGTGCGGCAGCCACGTCCCCCACCACTGACTGAGCAGCACCCTCCTGCCCCAACTCTGGTTCCACTTCAGCACGGAGACCGGAAAAGCGAGAACAGGCCAGAGGGGCACAAGACACAATGCACCCACATATCCAACACCGCTGCATCAGCCTGCGAGACACGACAGCTGCAGCAAACACCTGCTGACTGGCAATCTGCACCTGCATCAGAGGTACCCTCACAGTGAAGGCCTCTCTGCCCCATCATTTAGCACTGAGTGCAAGGGACGTTTGAGGCAGAAGAGAGAGAGAGCAAAGCCCCGGTGAAAAAGGCTCCTCAGAACAAAGAACTACCACAGGCCCAGAGCTGCTCCACAGGAAACACAGGAAGACTAGGTGCATTGCACGCCGCCCCAGGCACAGCAAGACGTGCCATCAGAGAATGTCCCTCCGCACTCTGCACGTGACAACAGCAAGGACACCCTTAGAGACAGCAAAGTCACCAGGTAGCGACCACACTTTGAGATATAAGGAAAACTGGGGCCATGCGCGCAACACAGTGGCTGCTTACCTCAGGCTAGGACACTGCGACACAAGCCCCCACTAGCAAGAAGTGGACGACAAGCCAAGACAACAACGTCTTCAGGGAACTGCTCCGAGAATCAGCGCAAGAAAGACTGGTGCGGAGCACGCACCACACGTGGCTGCTCTACGCCACCACCGGTGAAGAGGTTGCATCACCTGCTCCTACTGGTGAACAGGCACAACCGCAAGCCACACCACAGGCACCCCAAGTGCCAGAAGAGAGCATCCCGGAAGAAGAAAGAGCATGCAAATTCAGAGGAGCGCAGAAGGCAGCGCCAGTGAACCTGGCAGCATGGGCAGACGTCAGAGAGATAGAGACATCTCCACAAGGAAGCACTGCTGAACGCAGGTAGGAGAGCACCCACGTCTCCACCGCCACAGTGAAGCCCCGCAGTGGGCCGTAGAATACGCACAGTGTCCTCCCTCACACTGCCTCAAGACAGAGTCCGCTGCGACCCAAAACAGGCAAAAGAGGAGTCCCACACCCCACGTGGCAAGCCGCCACATCTACATGCGCTCCAACAAACAGCGACACAAGACTGGGCGTCACGTCACCCAGCAAAAAAGGAGCACGTCACAAAGTAACCAGTCCAGACAGCAGGCCAGACTGAAGGCAGAAGCCGGCGCCATGACAGCGCCGCCTCGAGGTTTAAGCGCAACGCCCTCGAAGAAAAGAAAAGAGTGACAGCCCTGTCATCCTGAAAATCAGAGGAACACATGTGGGCTGAATACACCAACAAAGGGAGAAGACTGAGGACTCATAGCAAGCCAAGAGCACACTCTGACACACCAGACAGCCACCAAGGCGGGCCGACGTCCCTGGATACAGCCTTATGGGTGAACCGAACGTAAGCTGCAGCAAGCGCCATCTACGTCTCATCCTAATGCTTCCCCAGGCGACCGTCCATCCCCGAGTGTCGGCAGTCTAAGTCAAGCGGCATCCCTGCTCCTGTCTGCAGATGCCACGGTTGAAGATCAGCTCCGAGTGTCCATCCTCGCACCACCTCAAGATGGAGTCAGCAGTGGCCCCAAGACAGGCAAGAGAGGATTTGTATGCTCGACGTGTCAAGCCGCCACCAAAGATCAACCTTAGCCAGGCGGAAACACATGGCTGTCAAATCCCTCCTGACATCTGATTCTCCCAGCAAGTCACCACCACCTGTCATTCCGACTCACCACATGGCTGGCAACCGCAATCACGCCACCCTACAGCACCTGCGTCAAACATCACTACCAGAGCACAAGTGGACTGGAGTTCTACACCGTTGCCACGTCAGCCGACCAAAGATATCAGAAGCTACCTGTGAACCTGGCCTACACCGGACCCATGGCAGCGAGTGCAAGTCTTGGCCAAAACTCATCCGCCCTTGAGAATTGTGCGTGTGACTAAGTAAAGACTCCTCAGTGGTCCTACAGCTGCCCCCAGATGGCACACAAGCGGCCCCCAGCGCAGCCCTCCTGCAGTCCAGCAGCAACCCCGACAACGGGCCTCCCCAGGTGGGAGAGCGAGAAGAGACTTGGCCCCACCAACAGGTTTCCGGCCACAGCCAAACAGTTCAACAGAGACAGTCGGCCCAGCAACACCTCTGTAAATTCTCATGTGGGACTCCATCTGTGTTCCTGACACAACCCACTAAAAGGAACTGTTTAGAACTCACCACAGACCATCACTGATGTCAGCAAAGTGGAAGCCATGTAAGACAGCAAGACTTGTCCTCGTCAGCGAACTGACGGTATGCAGCGGATGTCTCCGAGCCAGCGGTCGTGTCCTGAAACCCTCAGGTTAAACTACGGGTGCCCGCCGAGAAAGTTCTGCTGCCAGCAAAGTCACCAGCCCACGTTTGATGTCGTCCGGCCACCTGACTCGAGAGACTGATGGACCTTGTGGTATTTAGTTAACTGTTTGTTTTGTCCCCACAGGTTGGACTAACACTTTGTTTGTTTTTCAAAAAAGTTGGGGAGGAATGTAGTGTCCTGTGGGACACGTCCTAGTGTCCCACAGGAAGCTGTCATCCCAGCCACTCCCTCGAGGGCTGGACACACTGCACCCCACACACATCGATCACGGGTGCCACGAGTGACATGGCCCCGTCAATAAAAGGGCCCGGGTGCACGTGCTCGAGGCCAGTTAACCACCATCACCACTGTGTCGGTCCTTATGCAGTATGTGGGCCTAGCGCCCACAACACCACATCAAGCACCTTAAGTGTGTTAGGTAGATTAATGTTTTCTCATACTGGTTTGCCTATACTCTTGGCATTCAGGCACTTACAGCCAGATTCATGAAGCAAAATTGCGATCACAATAGCTGCGAATCAGCAATTGCGATCGCAATATGAAGAAAACGAATTCATGATAGTGAAAAGTTTAAAATTGCGAAATCGCTAAAGAAAAATTGCGATTTCGCAAAGTAATTCGCAGAATCCTGGAAGAAGCCCTTTAGCGAATTTGAAATTGCGAGAAACCATGGATTCTGCGAATTAATTTGCGAAATCACAAAATATTCGCAATCGCTATTCAAGAAAAGTCGCAAAATGCGAAAAACCCGAAAATCGCTATTAGCGACGCGCAATTTAAGGAGAACCCAAACCAGGTGGTAACCATTAAGGAAAAAAAATAAAAAACTTTAACAAACTACCCACAGGTGCAGGCCTGACCAAACACACTTAAGGATACGCAGCTGGAGCATGAGGACTCTCACAATGCCAGGACTCTACATGGTGGTCAGGCGGCGAAGGCTTCAGCGAGCAGCACGGAACAGACACAGGATACAGGAGCGAATATTTCGCCAGCGGATCATTCTACTGGGCCAAACTGCGGAGCAAATCTACTCCAAGTACCGCCTGAATGGGGCAAAGATCACTAAGCTGATCCGGGACCTAGACCCCCTGATGCAGCCCCCAACAAGAAGGACCAATGCCATGCCCACCCATGTTCAGGTCTTGTGCAGCCTGCACCTCCTGGCCTCCGGAAGCTTCCAGGGGATAGTTGCATATGCAGGGGGGATCTCCCAGAGCAGCATGTCCCGCTGCCTAAGGAGTTTCCTGGAGGCAATGCTAACCCGGTTAAACCATTACATCACATTCCCAACCACCCAACAGGACTTGAATAAAACCAAGCTGGATTTCGACAACATTGCACAATTCCCCCATGTAATTGGATGCATAGACTGTACCCACATCCACATCTGTCCACCTGCACAAACAGAATACTTGTACTGGAACTGCAAGTCCTACCACTCCCTGAATATCCAGATGGTGTGCAACGCCAAGACAATCATCATGGACATAGTGGCACAATACCCGGGGAGCACACATGACTCATTCATATTCCGGCACAGCGGCATGCACACACGACTGGCCAGGGGAGACTTTGGTGAAGGACACCTTCTAGGTAAGTACACATGCCACTAAATGGTACATTGCCACCATGTTGCTGCGCATAACAGGCACTCACCCTCTGCTCCTTTCATTCAGGTGACAGCGCCTACGGTCTCCGTGAGTACCTCCTTACCCCATACCTCAACCCTGCCACACCACAGCAACGGCGTTACAATGCTGCACACATCCGCAGTAGAAATTGCATTGAGAGGACATTTGGCCTTTTGAAGAGCCGCTTCCGCATACTGCACAAGACTGGTGGGGCCCTCAAACACGAGCCTGAGGTCTGCTGCCGCATCGTGGCCGTGTGTGCAATACTCCACAACATTGCTACAAAGCGCAGGATACATGTAGAGATATCTGGCAGTGAGTCCAAAGGGGACAACCGCCCACCTGCACATGTGCGTCATGCACGCGGGGAAAATCCAGCTGAAGGACACAGACGCCGCAACCAAATCACAATTAACTGTTTCTAGTGCACCCACTCCCCTCACCCAACACTTCACTCATGCATGACAATTGAAATAATGACATGAGTCTGATGTACTGTTACTGAATAAATATTATTGTTGTTTTCACAATAATATTGCATTATTTTCAAAAGATACATTTGAGGTGTATTGCGTCATACATCTCCTGATTTCTTAGAGGGCATGCTTTTCTCATCAGCATGTCCCTGCATGATGAGCAAAAATGTCAATGGCGCCTCCAGGCCAAAGCTCCGAGTCGCCTCTCAACCTCTTCCTCCAGGTTCGCCCGTGATGCCGCAGTGGGCCTGCTGCTGCGGCGGGGAACACTAACCGGTGGCAAAGAAAGGCTGCTGTGGCTAGATGTTCCCTCACTAGCATCATCCCCTCCTGCCTGGTCGTGGCCAGTTGCCTGCAGAGCCTGAACTGCAGTGGTTGCCTGCTCAAGTGCCCGTGCTACGTCCTGGCAGCATTGGACCATCTGGATTTGCATGGCCAATGATCTTCGGGACAGCTGGGATGTTGCGTTTCCAATTATATAATTGGAGCGTGTGTACGCCGAGAGGCGTGTTAGGAGCTGGCGTTGGCGGCGCCGGGTGAGGTCCCGCTGGGTCAGCATGGCCTCAGTGTTAGCCTCCACTGCTGTGGTCATTCGCTCCATCCGGTCGGACAGCTGGCCAACATTCCTGGCTGTATTGTGCAGCTGCAGATGTATTGCTGCAAGGTGTCGTGCCTGTTGTTGGTGGACGCGCAGCATGCGGCGCTCTATTGAAAGACCCGGCACAAGCACAGTCACCCCCCTCCTGCCGGCGCGTGGTGTAGTTTGGCGCCGCTCCCTGACCTGTCCGCTGGACTGGGTGGGCACAGTAGGTGTGCGTTGTGTTGGTGGCCTGGCGGCTGCTGGTGTTGCCGATGCCACTGGCATGGGTCTCACAGTTGGCGATTGTGGTGCGCCTGTTGTCGCTGGCGTTGCAGGTGGTGGTAAGGCTGCTGGCGCTGGTGCTTGCCCTGCTGGACCTGGTTGTGTGGATGGATGTGCGCCACCCTCAGAATCCTCAGGATTCTCGTCAAATTGCAGCCCCTCACTGTCGCTGCTGGTATCTTCAGTGCCACCTGTGGTGTAAAGTGGACGTTGATTAATAACATGTATCTTGCACATGGAAGCTTGCTACATGCATGCAGGCTAGCATTCCCTGACTGGCTGTTGGATTGACTCTATAAGGACATATCTGGCTGTATGGGGCAGAATGTAAATTGTGGTCAGACTACATGTCCCACAATGCAATAGGGATTTTCTGGTGTGCATGGGCTGCATGACTGGGGTTTCTAATGGGTAGCTCTAGGGTCATGGTCATTGTTAGGGGACAGGGTCGCAGTCGCATGGCACTTACCTTGGCTTTCTTGGGTGGGTCGGGGGGAGTCCAGCCGGGTTACCCCCACGCATGCCTCAGGTTGTAAGGTGTCCTCAACGAGGTCCTCCAATGGGGTGTTGGGAGGGACTGTTGGCTCTCATCCCCTCCTGTTGAAACACGCTCACCCAGCCTCTCGGCGATCCTCTCCTTGGCACGACCTCGGATGTAGTACCACCTCTTCTTGAGATTGTCGATTGATCGCTGGGTGACTCCAACTGAATTAACTTTTGCGCGGATGCGCAACCAAATTCGCCGTTTGTCGGCCTCTGGCACCCTCCTGGAGTCCTTCCCGAACAGTCTGTCATGATCTCTACTGACTCCCTCAATCGGATGTTAAAGCTCCTGTTCGGAGAATTTAATTTTCGCTTTCTCCCTGTGGAACTGGTCCCTGCTGCTTCCTGCAGTGGGGTGTATCCTGAATCAAAGCTGGAGGTGGTTTAGAGTGGAGCTCTGGGCAGTGTTGCTTCCAAATCAGCCTCAGTATTCAGAATGAGGGAGGGAACTGCCTGCTTCCTGGTTGTGATGTCATCACTGTGGTCGAAATGCGACTTCCCGCTAATAGCGAGATCGCAATTTCAACACGGAAAATGTCCGATTTAGCGATTATTCTGCGATTTAGGGAAAATCGCAATCGGCTTTTGCGGCCGAATGCAAATCGCTATTTTTTTCCGTAGAATTTCATGAATCCCATTATGCGAATTCTAAATTGCGATTCGGTATTTCTCGCAATTTAGAATTCGCAGAAAATGGGTTTCATGCATCTGGGGGCATGTTTGAGATGTCTTGACTCAAAACGAATTAAAATAGTGATCAGTCCAGATTATATGGGTGAGGGCAGCTATTTCACCACAATTAATTGGGGCATAAATAAGATCCAAGGACCCTTTTCTTGAGTGGGTTCTTTTACCACTTGATATAGCCCAAATGAGTCTTTGAGTTGAAGAATACTTCAAAGACAGATTGCCTGTGGGCTCATAAACTTGCACATTAAATTCGCCAACTATGAAGACCCTAGTTGTTTGTAGAACTATATGACCTCAAATGTGCTTCTGGTAGCTGTATAGTATTATAAAGATCAGTATTGTCTCAGAAGAGAGAGCGAGAATGAGAGAGAGAGAGAGAGAGAGAGAGAGAGAGAGAGAGAGAGAGAGAAAAGAGAGCGAGAGAAAGAGAGAGCAAGAACAATGGCATTTGTAGTTAAAAAAAAGCTCAAGTTGTGAATGGTCATTAAGTTAAGAATTTTCCAATGATGGGACGGCAGGGAGAGGACATTAAGCAGGACACATGATAGGGACTCCATACTGTCTGTAGGGGTCCCCGGTAGTGGCTTGCAGAGTGACATAGTCCCCTCAGAGCCCTCTATTAGTCCTTTTTGGAAGGTAGAAGGGGTTGGTTTAACAGACATGCTTAGCTGAAACAAAGATCTATCTCTGCCTGTGCAGACAAAAAATAATGAATCAGGTTCAGCAATAGTTTTTCAGAGACAGCTGCCTTTCAAGGATAGTCGCTCTGTGAAAATTTATTTATAAACATCCTGAAACCCGCACATGACCTTTTTCAGAAAAGGGCTTTTGACTTATCTAGAACATAAAGAACCTCATGGGCGCTGCTAGGTAGCACCATTAGCAGAGGTATGTTAAATAAATCACCAAAAAGCTCACAGAGAAGCAAATAATGAGAGGCTTAGTGTCACCAAGGCTTGGGCAAAAAGAAAAAAGACACACATTTAAAAACAGTATTTACACAATATTTAACAAGTACAACAAAGTTCACGTGCGGGATACAGCATGCAACAAAAAAGAAGGTTTGGAAGAGCCACAACTTGCAAATAATAAAGGTCTGCCCACACAGAACAAAAATCAGACTGAATCAGGGTCGTCAATGGTTTATCAGACACCGCTCATGTCAAAGTAAAGTTGGTGCAATAAATTAATGTAAACCTCGAGAGCCTTCTATCACCGTGGGAGTGAAACAGTCCTCTCATAAGGGGCACTATGATGGCTGCTGCAAGGCTTACCACTTTATTGCCACAAAAACAACGAGACATATCTCGTACATTCAGGCAAGACATTGGAGCCCCCACCATCAGAACCCATATAACACAAGTCGTGATGATACAAGGACACCTCTTAAGCATGCGACAACTTCATTGTGACCAGTGAAAGCCCCTCATCATTTAGGGGATACAGGTATATCATTGTCTTAAGAAAAAAGGGATCAAAAACAGCCATTACAGGATCCACTTCAGAAAGATAACACTGAGGTAGACATTTCTGACCAGAATTGATGTAGGGACCCCACCAACTAACGGCTTGACCACAGGAAAAACAAATATGATATATGAGCCAACCCTTCTTCTCCTGACTGCAACAGTTTGCCAAGTGTGAACCCCCCTATCACTTCTGGATAGTACCAGGCCATACCCAATCTCCTGAGGCAAGCAGCCAATAGACAGCCATTACTTGGCTCACAAATCAGCTGTGACAAAGAGACAGACATTTCTGCTGGACCTTCTATAGTAGCCTCCACTGCTGGCTGTGTGACCCAACAATCAGGCTGTGACAAGGGCAATGAGATACTACTTAACCCCTGACCAACACATTGTGTCCAGCAGGAGCCTCCAATATCACCTGGGAGGAAAAGTTAGGGGTGGAGTAACTCGCGTAATTCAGTGTAGAGTAATTATCTGAGAATTCCACAAGAATACAAATACTTACGCAAGAAGAGTAATTCTGCATTTGTCGTGTATTTCCTATAAAAACTATACAGGATCTGCGCATTCGGACAGCATACACTGCAGGATTGGTGTCAGACTGACTCTGTACACCCCCGCCGGGTATGTTAGCCTGCTGTATTAGTGAGCTCACAGTGCCACTAGAATCTCCTTTTACCAGAGAGAGAATAGTTTTTGGTAACCATTGAACATGACAACCCAGATCCCTTAGGACCGTGGGAACAATACGCTATTTATTGTTGAGACACTTGTGCTTACTTAGTCTGGCTCATAGAAATACACAGAATAAACAGGCTGGGAGTTTTCAATAAGAATTTATTGAACAGTTGGTCTTCTAGTGTAGAATAGATGAGCTGCATCAACAGTTAGACAGTAGCAGAGATAAAAGATTAGAAGCACTAAGAAAGTAAATGGATGGTATAGCCCTACCATCTTGCAGTAATCATGATACATATAAGTATATAAAACACATGATAATAAAAAGGTGCGTACCCCTACAATGCTTCCCTAACTAGATGTACATAAGTGTACCTAGCATCTGTGTAGGTGTAAAGCCAAGAATCCCTCTAGGATTTAGTCAACCCCATTACCTGAAGTGAGAGACTGCGGGACTCTGTCCTGGTCTCGAGTTTGACACCCCACAAGGGATGTTAGACCACAGCGAGCTGGAGTGTCTGCATGAAGGAACCTCAGCGTCTCTGGCCAGTGTGTCTGCCGAGAAGTCTCGGTCTCTTCTAGCTATCCTAGCAAGATGTGATGTGTATATACCCATAGGTCTCACAGGGGTCATACCTTGCTATGTTTCTGTGTCAGCCTAAGGATGACGTTGGGCATGAATTGTATACATAGACATTATACAGGAGATGGTAGTCCCGCTGTGCTTCCAAGAAACCTCATGCATAATGTATGGGATTTCAACTGGGGAAAACAGACGTTTTGAATGCAGTGTTGTATCTAGATAAAAGGTCAGTCCCTGTAAACCGTTATGTGTGTAATGTAGGGAAGAATATAGGTGAAAGGTTGCAATGTTACCTGCGCCTATATTAAGGTACCTATATGGAATATAACACTCACTCCTCTTCCGAATGGATGACATATGTAAATTATTAACATACAACTAGGCTGACCAGATAATGGTACGCACAAAGCTATATAATAAAAAACATTTGATTTTGCTAAAATGTTTAAAGAAATTCAAACAATTCTAACAAATCTACAAAAATGATAAAAAGAAAAAGTGTAATTGAAGCCATAGCTCTAAAGTGCCCGTAGTTATAGTCCGAACTACTATAAGCATTTGAAAGCCATGTATGCCCAAATGAAAGGCATGTAAATTTTGTTTTTTATTTTCCATTGCAGTTTGTTTAAAGAGGCTGAATTTCTTCCAGCACATGACAAGCCAAATGAGTCAACCGTTTATGTGTACTGGCTGGTAGATGCAACATTTTCATTGCCTGCTTCCGCAGTCGATGGTCCCTGTAACACCAAGGAGATTAAATCAATTGAGCACAGATGATGTTCTGTATCATCCACAGCCGTTGCTGGGGCAGCCTCTGCCACGTCCAAAGCCTGGGTGTCAGAGGAGGAGCCGGTGTCCAAACCTACAGGAGCCGATACTACCTGTGATGGCTCTGGGAATGCTGCCACCAACATGGGAATACACTGGGGGCACTGCAGGGCCGTTATTGGGCCCAGTAAAGCATTGACATTTTGTTGCGCACGTGATGGACATGTCAGACAGAGATCTGACATGCATTCTTCTCCGCAGAACAGACATCTGAGTACAGGTAAGATGCAGTCCATCCAGATTGGTCTAAATGACAAGAACCAAGATGCACTTAGTTATATCAAGCGAGGCGTGCCCAGATGTTGTTCCATGCGATCACGGTATTTTCTCTCCAGGAGTACTGTTTCCATCTCCTTGGTGACTGGGCGGTCCATTGCATAGCAGAATAAATACAATCAGTATCCCTGCTATTAAAAACAGGATCAACAGAAGTTCTCTAAAAATGCTTCTGAGTACGGAGTGTATAAAGTTTGGTATAACTCCGGGTACCGTCTGAAAGGTACTTAATAGACCTGAACCTACAGTCTTAGATAGGTGGATGATGCCATTTGTATCAGGCATGTTAAAGATACAGTTTACCATTTCTGCGAAATGGAAGGGGCAGTTCATACGTATGAGTGCCTGTATCTCAGCTGAGCACCTTGAGATCTGGAGATTAAAAATCTCTCAAGTGGAGGTTAAGGGCATGGTCTTCTGTAGGAGCAAGGCTTTTATTCTGCTTAAAGCATCAAACCGTATTAAAGAAACATTCAGTGAAGGCCGTTATGGAGCCTCCCTGACTGTATGTGTTGGCAGAAACAATACTTGCATACAGCAAGTAACCCTGGAGCTCATGGTTACCAGATATGCAATGCCCGGAAGCATCCCACAGCAACCTTGATTGTTCAGCATCAAGTAACTCCCATTTGAAAGCAGCTTGAATACTGGTGTGATCACTGCAGCTGGGGCACCCCTCAAGTGTCAGGACAAGTATACTAATGAACCATTACAAGCCCCATGCAGCATTATATCCTGGCATATGAGTGATCCACTTAAGGCGTTCTCACAGTTTGTACCTCTTAAAAAATCACTTCTCAATCCCCACTCCAGCATCGAAATCTGTATGGTAATTCCCATGATTCCTGGATGTATTCCCTACTCATTTCTTCACATCTGCCTGCCTGATTTTCTTCAAGGCAATACTGAAACTGAAAAATAGTGACTGGTAGAGTTATGTGGCCATGGATTAACCATTCTGTGGATGTTGATGCTGCCACTGTAAAAGCGAATCTGTCCAGTTTTTCGATACGCAGCATTGTAGATTTTGCTCCAGTTTGTGCCCTTTTTATCTGTTTATCTGTTTGATTATATGCAGAAAACAGAGACGTACTGTTTATAAAATGCAAAGGCACATAACCTGCGTACAAAGTTTGCAGCGTCCAGCTCAATAACATGATAGAACGTAACTGTCTCTGCCTGTGTTGTAATATGGACAAATCTTGCTCCAATATGTGTATCGCAGAACATACAATGTTGCCTAAGGAATATATCCTTGAAGTTAGTGTAGTTAATCCATTGTCAACCACTGCCAGAGCTTTCTCTAGGTTTATACAATCTATTTCACGTAATCTCTCCGCGGCCTCTTGTTGAGAAATCTTCCAGCTTTCATTATAGACAGCATATAAGAAACGTTTTTGATGTGGCTTTTTGTGACCCAATAAAAAATCCCATATGTCCACATCCTCTGTAAGTAAGGATAAGTGTTGTTTCACCTGTGTAAGTGTTGAGGATTTTAGCCAATCAAGGCACTTCTCAACAACACTGTAGAATGTCACTACCCCTGGATATTCTCTCTGTACATAATGGGGATCTGAATGGATCAAACAATGGCTCATAAGGAGTCCATTCGTTTTAATACACAAAACCGACGGCGAGGAACACGCTCCTGGAGTATGGAAGTTTCCATCCCCGCAGTCAGCGTGACTCTATCCCCTTTAGTCAATTTCTCCGACTGAGGAGAAATTGCTCTTTGTTGAGCGACTTTCCCGCTCAGTCAGACATTCTGAAAGAAAAACTGTCCCGGAGGGGATACCCACGCCGCTTGATCAGAGAATCGTTCAAGAGAGCGAGATATTTTAACAGGGACAGTATGTTCCTTGAGCGTAATCTTACCAACTCTGACTGCCTTGTATGCATTACTAAACACTCGGGGATGAATAATAAAATCCGACAAGTAGTCAACTCATTGTGGCACATCCTTAATGCCAATGACTTGGAAGAGCAGTTACCTAAACCTATCTTTGCATTCCGGCACAATAAAAATCTGCGCAACCAGCTGGTTAGAGGAACTGTAGGAACCACAATGGTATCCAAGCAAGTCGGAGTATTTGGCCTCCCCCCTGTGGTGGGGAACCATCGCTGTGGGAATTGTCATGCATGCCCGCAAGCCCTGACGGGCAGCACGTTGCAGATCGGCAACCAAACTATCAAACTGAATGACATGAGTAACTGCCGGACGTCTAACATTATTTATGTCATCGTGTGCCCCTGTGGGCTTCCTTATGTGGGAGAGACTGGACGTGAGTGCAGAACCAGGATTGGTGAGCACAAGTCCAATATTCAAAATCTGAAAAGTGGGGCTCCGCTCGTAGCCCACTGGAGCACTGCCAATCACTGCGACTCTGATCTTAGATGGTCTGTTTTGGAAAAGATTTGCACCATTCCAGGTAAAGATGTGACAGCGATAAGGAAGAAAAGAGAGGTCTTCTGAATCTTCCTTCTGGATGCGGTTAAGTCCGGCCTGAATGATTGGTGCCCCTGGGAAAATGCTATCGAGTGAATCTTTTCCTTGATTTTATCTCGCATATTCTGGAGCCGCTTATATAAATCCTGTCTATCTGTGTGGCTATATTCATATGCCCCCTTTAGCTGAGATTGAAACGGCTACATGGCAGCCGTCAGTCTATTTCCCGCTATGATTCCCTGTTCAAATTTGGTGTGTTCGGTCTGTTTGATAACCTTTCACCTTGCTATCTTTGAGAGGCATTTACAAAATGAAGTTCTTAGACGATGGGATCCGCCGGGGCCCCGATGGCTGGCTCCGTATGCGTGACTATCCGATGCCTCACTTGACGTGCGAGTATCCTCTAGGCAGCGCAGCCCCTGTACCATTGAGGGATCGGTATGCATTCTCCCTCTGTTTATTTTGATTAGTTTATCCTTGTGGACCTTTTGAGGGTGCGTGCCTGTGACCTGACTGGCGATTTGATCCGCGCCGGGTCTTACCACGAACTGCATGAACTCCAGAGTGGGAGGCCAGGTGTTCCTACTTTGGAATTAGAGGCGGGCCCTCTACCTATTTTAAGCGGCAGGAAGATGCAAGGTGGGGTTGTTTGAAACCCGTTGACCGCTTGTGAGGACCTGGAGACGAGAGGAGAGTCTCACCTACTACATTATATTTGAGGTGAGAAGGGCACGCCTATTAGTGGATTAACAATTCGGCTAGTTATTTATGCTACCTGATGAATTCTATCGGGCAACTGTAGGAATTATGATATTCTTTGCTCTCACAGAAGTACCGCTCTGTTCCGATTAAATCCTCTGTTAATGAGTCATTCTGCAACGGAGGTTACCTAATTAAGATAGCCGTGCCCGTAGCACTTTCTTGGAAATTGTGGTTTGTTGCTTTACCCTTATCGGTCCTCTGTGCTCTTGTTATCCCTTGCAGAATACCAAGCTTTTACAGCTGTAGGCGGAAGCTTTAGAGGACTCCTCTCTCGATCGTGGGCTGGAAACTATGACCCCTTTCGCTGTTTATCTTACGGTATGTGCAACTCTGAATTTCACTCAGCTCATTGTCTAGAAGTTACCTGAATCAGCAGCCGTTAGTCTTCTACCAGCAATTTATTGTACCTTTCTCTAGTTAACATCTAGAATCAGGTTAAAACTGTGGATCGTTATGCACTATTTATTGATGTACTTTTCATCTAGATATACGTACACAGGACCGTTTGAAGCAGGAAGTTACTATCCGTGTGAGACCTACGAAAGACTCTTGGAGGAATAAATATCTTTAACGGGTAAGCTCCTGACTAAATGTTGACTGTGGGCGGCCTTTTTTGATTGAGTCTAGCCCCTATGAAGCTACGATCTTTGTTGAAAGTATTCCACCTCTATTTTTACTTCGCACTTACTTTTAAACAGATTTCGAGCGGATTAGTGGGGGTGCTACGTCATCTGGGCCGGACCAGTGATATACCAAGCTGCGGCCTCTTGGATCCCTGAACCAGTGGCAAAGGTAAAAGGGTGACCTATTTAGTTGAACCAGGCGTGTGTTGTATTAGTATCTAAATAGCAGGGCCCACAGAGGAATAGGCCTCATCTTCGTAAGAAATATTAAAAACGTTTCTTCTTTTTGTGAAGTAGGATACTATCGCTTTTGGTGGTTGCCACATGACCATTAGAGAATACATATGGAAAGTTTGGTGTCTTTTTGAAGTGTGATGAATGTGATGTCTGATATTTCTTGCATCTTGGGATTTCTATGTGTGCTAATTTTGCATTTTGGTCTCTATGTATCAATCTATTGCAACATGGGAGCTCACCGTGAGTGTGGCGACTTTTCGAAGCAAAGTGCTACATTTTGAATTGTACATGACTACCTAATTTAATGAAATGTGCATAAACTATATCTGAAACTGTGGACCTTATGAAAATCCTAGGTTCCCTTGTTGATCGTTTCTATATTGAGTATAAATTTGCAAATTATTGAACTTTATATCAGATTGTTGAATCTAAATTCAATTTCTTTCTATAACAGATTGGTCACTGGTGTATTACTTATGTGTCGTGTCTTCCCCTCTCCCTCGGCGTGAAAGCCCTGATGAAGGTGCGCCTGTAGATCTGGGCCTTGCACCGAAACGCGCGTTGGCGTTACATGAATTTTGGATTCTGCCTTATCGATCTGGACTCCCTGGCTGTGTGCTACGAAGGCTCCGCAGGGTCCCTTTCTTGTGTCACTCTGGGGATTACGTTGAGGAATTTGTATTTAGTGTGCTATATTTGTGGATGTTTGTGTGTGACTGAATGAGAAAAGAGTGCATGCTTGTTGAGAGGGTGATGTGGGGAATTCATACTATGTGTATTTATTGATGCATTTTCTACTTATTTATTCATTGATGTACTATGTTATCTAATGTTTTGAATAAAAAGTATATAAACTAAATATGAAAAAAAGAAAATAAAGATTTTGTACATCTATATTTGTAATTCATTTCACCTTGTGACCCTTCTGTCGCCCTTCGGTGAGTTCCATGTTGTGCATTAAAACGAATGGACTCCTTATGAGCCATTGTTTGATCCATTTGGGTGGACTCTCTCCCTTGTAGTAGTGTTATTTTCCCCTGACGTCTGCCCTTAGTCGTTGCAGGGGGCCCCTTTTGTATTGGCCCATAATGGGGATCTGGCCTGTGGATACTGAACCCTTCGGTTTTACCTATGAATCTTTCCTGACATCTATTGGTGTCTGTGAGCCAAATCTACCAGTTCTTCAGATCAGGGTCTGATTTGTTGTATTGCATAATGTCCTCTATTGTAATCCCTTCCTGTGATGTTATGTTACCCTCGGAGTGTGATGGTATGGGCATCTGAGGCGTGTTCACGCCTTTATTCTTGGCTAGTCCAAGGCAAGATGTTTGTTGCGCTGTTTCATTCAAAAACATGATTTGCTGAGGAATGAGGCATGCTCTAAATAGCGCTTCTGTTCCCTGTACTTGCCACTCTCTAGTACCCCAGACGGATTTCAAGTCTATGGTGTCATTCCGTAGGTCGTAACCGTGTTCACAGTAAAAAGAAGTGATACCCTTGAATTAATTCACCAACTTTACGCAGCATTCGACTGACAATTCATACATAGTATATCTCCAAATGATACACTGTCGATAACCCAACATATAATTATAAAAATACACATATTGTTAAAAAATAACAATTATTTATTCAATACACAAAAATATCGGCCAATAGATCAGAAATAATTAAAATACGAAAAATACTATTCACAATTCATAAGAACATTTCACATCATAAATTCATTAAAACACAAAGAGACAATACCAAGTGACATATTAAAAATCATCAGAAATCTTGCTAATACGACAGAATCAATATTGCAGTCTTATCACATAGACTATCTTTAGACCCAATTGTTCCTCGAATTTAACATTTCAGAGTCATCAACACGTTTCGGTGTGCAAACAGCTTTAGTACCACCTTCATCAGGACTTTGTAATGATAGCCTCTTTGTGGGAAGTAGTACAGTGAGCAAATCTGCCTTCAGCTGTTAGAGCCCGGACTTGATATCTGTTTATAAGTTATTGGCCGCTCCTGTATTAGACCTTGAAAAATCTGAAATCAGATTTCTTCAACATCACAGTGACTCATGCGAAGCAATCAGCCTGCCTGGATCATACGCGGGCCTATGTGATCACAAGGGCCTTGTCATAATTATCCTTAGGCAAGTATGTTAAATTAAAGCATAAGTTTTCTACAAATGTTGTCAGTCTGGTGTATATTTTTCCAATTCTTTATAAAAAAAGCTCTAGTCTAGATGATATTCATACAGAGGTGGAAGAATATCCTCTATTTTCGGGTCAGTGATGCGTCCGTCACCCCTCAGTATGTTCTTAGTATGAAATTGTATCTCTACATCTCTTCAAACGTCTGACGCTGCTCCGCAATCGGGAAAATAACCTTGTTCAGACAACTGGGCAATAAAGGAAGCAAAGTAAATAAATCTGTTTGGTGTTTGTTAACATACATTTCTGTGCTAGGGTTGGTAATATAAGGCTGGATCTGACATGTTAAACCCTAAAAAATATGGAAACTTTTGTGCAAATGTTTTTGAACTGCTTCTCGGTGGTGTAGGGCAATGTTCCCACTGGTGGTATGTGGACACATTTCTAGAAGTAGCTGATTTATGCAGAAAATGATGACCATCATTTTGATAGCAATACATTGTTTGAAAATCTGATGTGCTTTCTATTGGTTCACTACTAGAAAATACAGCAGATTTATCCAAATCAGACAACATAGGGGCATATTCTCAAGGAGCTATTGCTGAGTTAACGTCACTTTATTGCAGCCAAAGTTGCAATAAATTCATCACCCCATTTACAAGCGGGTGCTAACAGCTCATAGCACCAGTTTACCCATGATAGCAGCCGTAAAAAACATCACCACAGATGACCCTGACAACTATCGCTAATGAGATGCAGAGTAGGCGTTCCCGTGCAAAAAGCCACAACAACACCACTCCGCAACATTCTCAACGACCATCCAGTTCGACGATAACATCACAAAACATGCGATAAAGCACATTAGCAGCAGGAAACCTACACCTGCTCTGACCTGGTGTAAAGTCGGACGACAGCCTGCACCACAAAAGGGAGGCCAGCCCAGAGCCACACCTGAAGAACAAAAGATACCATGGAGCCACTGAACATGCGAACCAGACACCGAAGAGAGCCACAACACCCACCGCCACCAACCCAGGACCACCCTCACCACCCCGGACCTCCACCGCCCCCCGGACCAACACAGAGGCAGCGCAGACTACGCTTGTGTCGTTTGCGGTGTTTGGGCTACTTCGCACTAGGCAAACTGCACGTAGCACAGGGAAAACACGCGTAGCATAGTGCAGAAGTCATTTTTGGCTTGCTCGAGGTCCTCATCGTCAAGTTGGTGACCGCGAGCAAGCAAAATGACATCCCGGTGAGACTTTTTCCTTGTTAGTGATCAGCAACATCAAGTTGCCGATCGCGAGCGTGGAAAATAAACCTCCCGGCGAGATTCTCAATGCGGGGAGGTCAGGTTTCTCATTGCAAGTGCTCGCGTATGCTTGCGACCGCTCGCGATGAGAAACTACCAGTCTGCGTGGAGAAAGCTGCTGCTCGAGTGAAAGTCTACTCGAGGGGCAGAAAACTACAGCTCGCACTGTGCAAGATGCTGTTTTCAATGATTGCACAGTGCCGGATGCTTGTCCGCACTGTGCATTAATTGAAAATGGCATCTTGCACAGTGTGAACAGGGTACTACACAGTTTGCGTAGTGCTACACGTAGATCGCGTAGTGCACTTTGCGCAGCTTCGCGTAGTGCTACTTCGAAAACTAGGCCCAGCCTTAGCGCAGACAAAGACAGCGACCCCCTGAAAATGCACCAACCTCACAGACCCAACACCAGAGAATGTCATAGCCCACCACAGGCACAAACGGACAACCATCCGCCGCATCCTGACCACCATTGTACACAGGCTGATGGTACCAACACAGGGGACAACCAACATCCCACCTCAGACCAAGCTGCTGGCCGTGATGCACCTGTTGGCCACTGGTACCCTCCAACCAACATCCGCACGAGTCGGAGGAGTCACACAGCCAGCCCAATCTAAGTCCCTCACAACAGTCATGGATGACACCATCAGCTTGGTACCCCACTATCTATACTTCCCACACACTGCGCAGGAACAGCTGAAAACCAAGCAAGGCGCCTATGCCACAGCTGTCTTCCCGCACGTGTCGGGGGGCAATTGACTGCACGCATGTCCTACTCGTGCCCCCTGGCAACACTGCACACAATAAGCGCAACAGAAAGCGCACATATCCCACCAATGTCCAGGTAATATTGGACCACCGAGGAATCCCCACCGTCACCACCAAGCCCCAGGCAGTGTGCATGAGCCTTACACCTTCCGACAGTCCATCATCAACCTGCGCTACCAGGATGGTACCCACGGAAATGCACTGCTCGTTGGCCAATACCTAATGAACACACCACACACCTCAACTCTACAATCATGCAACTCCCAACACAGGGAATGCACACATCACAAGCTCACGTACAACTTGCACACCCACCAGACACGACAGAACAACTTACTGTGGGAACCTGGGCCAGCCATGTACTTTAGCCATCAACGGCAAGGCACCTCAGCCACACAATAGCAGGATGTGGGAAGAGGTGGGGACCAGGCTTGTGTGAATGAGGCAAGTGACCCACGAATGAGGATCTACACAATGCCAAGTGTGGTGTGGATGTGCTGGACAGACTGCAGTATGCAGACCACACACATATCCATGTCAACACACACAGCTGGTGTTTGGAGTGTAGTGGACAGTGGACGCAACCATGTCACCCCAGACAGTGGTGAGGAAAGTGGAAATGTAGCTTGTTACATCACCCCGTAAGCATGAGTGGAGTGGTCTGGCCAGGCGTACGCCAGGCCAGCATAGGGGTGTGAATAAAAGACATGTAGCTCTGGGCATGGTTGTATTCTGGAATGCTCAACGTCTCGGCCAAGGTGGTGCCTCTCACCCCGCCATGTGGCCGTCGCCGTGAGCGGGGTTGCCAGCGATCCAGTGTGCCTGCTGCACCCCGGGACGCCTGTCCCCGAACCAGTCTTACCCGCCCCTGTGCATCCAGGCCTCAATGCCCACCTGCGTGTGTCAAAGAGGGCCCACCACTTGCTGGTGCAAGCTTCAGGCCTGAGGCCCATAACCATGGCAACCTGCTATGATCATCACGTCCTACGTGAGCAAGGCCCGCACTCCTTTCTCGTTTACGTACTCTACAGGCATACACAGTGTACTAGTAGGTCGCACATTTGGAACTGAGTCTTGATTACACTATGGTTGAGGATGATGTTTATGACTGAGCTGAAGTCACTATACTCCCTTCGTTGTGGTGCCACCAAGTCTGTGCATAGCATTACAACCACAAGCGTCTGTGGGCCCACGCGGACTACTGCTCCCGGGCCACAATAAGCTTGAGTACGTCACACATTTGGAACTGAGTCTTGATCATGTAATAGCCGGGTACACATGTCAATGCAGACTTTAAATCACTATACTCCCTTGGATGTGGTGACACCAAGTCTATGTATAGCATCACAACCACACGTTTCTGTGGCCCCTTGCTGGAAACGCCTACCATCTATACTGCGGTCAAGTTGGTTGCACAATTGGAACTGAGCGTCGATTTTCCAATGGAAGAGTACATATTGCACGCAAGGAGAGGTGTAAGAGGATGACATGTTGCAGTCAGGAGCAAAAAAGGAACATCATTACGGAGGTGATCGAACACTACCGACAACTGCTCTGGTGTCACTAACTCTATGCATCGTGAGCCAATGACACATTGCTGTGGGCCACTGCTGACTGCTGCCTCCGGCCTACACTGCGGTCCAGTAGATCACAGAATCTTGATTTAGCAATGGCAGAGTTCATATCAGTGTACCGGCATCAATGGAGACTGCATCCCCTCTCAGCCCTGGTGCCACTAAGTCTGTTCCCCGACATTCATGGACACTCACTGGTCGTACATTGGTGGTGTCTAAGTCTATGGACTAGGGGGTAGTTTTCATCCTCATGTAGCTGATACTGAATCGGTTCTGGCAATACATCTGTCGCTTTCCACTCCACCATTTGCTGCATCCGGATAACATCATACCTTACACATCAGGTGCTGGAGGACACCTTCCACTGTCCCCCGCAACCCTCTGCCACATTCACCTTCGACATCGATAAGGACTCGCCTAGTCTGCGTGGCCCTACCTCAGTGCACCGCAAGTCACCGTCCCATGGCAGGGTGCCTGTGCTGGCTGCTCTGCATCCAGGGCCACTAACTCTGTGCTGGTCAGGTCCGGGACCCCTTCTTCTGAGATATTGAATGGCCTCTGAGGCGATGGCTTTAGGGCCATCATCACCATGTGTCTGTGGCCCTGCGCTGTCCGCTGCCTCCAGCCTCAACTGCAGCCCGCCAGGGCTCACATATCCAATCAAGTCCTGACCGGCCCGGACGTCACTTCATTGCAGGAGGCACACACCACCATCACCAGGACTACCTCCAACCGCCATCTGCCAGTGTCGAAACGGTGGTACTGGCAGACTGACAGAGTTGCTTGCACCTGTCCTGGATGCCATCTTGTGCCTGATCCCCTGCTCAGCACTCCAGGTGCCACTGACTCAGTACATTGCAACTCACGGACACTTCTGTTTGCATGTTGGGTGACCTCTGGACTTGCTCCGGCTCCCTCAATGTTGCTCAGCCATAGACTCTGTTATGCAGGTGTTTTCTGTTTCCGTTGCACTGGTGGCCACTGTTCAAGTTTTTGCCAGCACCAAGCACCCCATGTGGGCTGACTTATACTCATCCCACAAACATCCAGCACAGGCGTCACTGTACATGTGGCCCTGCAAATAATGGGGCTGGACGCACGTGCCCGTAGCCATATCAACATAATATCTGCGTGTGTCTCTGTGGTCTTGTTGTATGCATCAGAGCCCTGCGCCCTAGGACATTACATTGTGCTGTGTACAGCGGGTGCAGACATGTCACTGCAGGCAGTGTGTTGGAGCTTTGACATGTAGCTTTGTTGTCACCCACTCAATTCGTGGGGGGAGTAGCCTGGACTATCGTACATAGAACCAACGTGGGTGTTTGACTGCTATTTGCGTGTCCCTGAGCGTGGTTCTGTACTGTGAATGTGCATCTGCATGTGTCTCTATGGCAGTGTGCATCTCCTTTGTGGGGTGTAGGTGGTCCCTGAATGAATATATGTATGTGATCTAGTTTGCCTTCCATGGGTTCGGAACCCACCCACACCTGTTTGGCCACCTCCTTTTGGCGTGCTGACACCTGGCATTGGGGTGCCATGTGTGGGTGGGTGAAGTGTTGTGAGCCAGCTGTGCTTGTGCGTGCTTCCTGCAATTGGTCTGTTGCAGGGTCTGTGTTCTCCTCTAAGTAGCTTGGCTGCCTGGGTCCTGGTGGTGCATTGCATGGGATGTTTATGAGCTGTTGTAGGGCGTCGGTGTCAAAGGTGTGGTGGTACTCTCCGGCATCACAGATGTGTTGTCTTCTGTGCTCTGCTGGAGGTGTTGTGCGCTCCTCTGAAATGTGAAGGGGAGATGCATGTTGACATTGTGTTGAGATGTATGTTGGCATATTGTTCTTGTTTACATGCAGACCGTATGACAATGTACATTTTGACTTATTGGGAGGTACTGAATATTGTTGCGGGACAGTGTACATTTGGACTACATGACGGATGTGAGGTTGTACATGTACATTTCCATTTCATAGTTTCCAGCTCTGCCAGATGTAGTAGGCATGTTTCTGTGCGTGTGCGGAGCCAGTTGTGTCCTCTGTTCTGCAGTGTCGTATTTGCGCATTGAACCACGTTGTCGTCAATGTGCGTGTGCTGTTCTTGCTATATGTGTGTGCTGCAGTGCGCCATGGGGATTAGGGACGTGATCCAAGGTAATTGTGGGTGTGCAGTGTGCTACACCTCATTGTGCATGTGTGCCATTGTGCCCATCTCCCCCCGTCCCCCCAGTCCCTGGTCAATACTCACCCTGTTGATGTTGTGTCATGTCCTCTCGAGCTGTGACCGTACTGCGTACTCCTTGCACTGTCTCCACACTGATGACTTTGGCCTTGGTTTCCTCCAGCTTCTCCTGTGGTGCAGGACTCCCACCTCTTGTCGCCGTTGCAGCCTTCCTGTTGGCACCAGGTTTGTGCCTGGTTTTCGTTGTCAAACGATGCCAGCGCCTCTCGGCCTCCTCTATTGGCCTCCTCTGCACTCCGACTGCATTCCAGGTGGTCTACGTGTGGGTCAGTTGATGGTGGTGTTCTGTCACCTCCGTGACGCTGATCTGGTTTTGCTGCGGACTGCATGGCTTCTTCCTCTCCCTCTTCTCCTTGGCCGTCCCCGTTGTTCCTTGCTGGTGGTCTGTGGGGGTTGTGGGGTTCGCGTTGGCCTCTGCACTCGGTCATGGTGCATTCAAGTTGCTGCGCGCTTTGGATTGTTTCAGGTGTGTTGTTTCTGTAGTTTTATGGTGAATTTTCCCACCAGATGTGTGGGATTTGCAGGCCTGTTTCTGGTTTTCACTGCTTTTTGTACAGCAATTGGCCTCATCGCAAGATTTTTTGCATTCGCGTTTTGTATTTTTACTGCATGGCATTGATTTTAACGAAGACATTTGACTTGATTATCTGGAGACTATCGCATGGTACCGCCGTGCTGAGAATGCTTGTATAACCGGCATACTTTTCCCGCGATGGACTGCGATGTTGGAAGTTGCGTTAAGGGACTTTTGAGATGGTTATCACACGTTCTTGAGAATATGCTCAATAATATTTACAGTTTCAAAGTCCCAATCATCGGCAAATGTACATGAGGTAATGATATCACTTAATGATATTTTAAATAAATGAGGAATTTTTAAATGTTTGGTCAGACCAAATATATCAAAATTTACCTTGCTCACACAATACCATCAGGTATAGGAACTGCTTTAATGTTCACTGATGACAAGACTCGTTGCTCTCGATGAGATGATTGGTGTGGTTTTAAAATTAAATTCACCTTTTAGGCTGCAGAGCTTTGTCAAAAATAAGTTCCATTCATAAGCATATTAAAAACAATTACTAAGCCTAACCAGAAAAAAAGAAGAGTACCCCGGTAATTACCCATAGTTCTACCCAAGTCGATACCAGGTTAGTCTTCTAAGAAAGTTCAGAAAGTCTTTACCTTGCTGCTTGCGTGATTGTTGGGCTGGCATTGTTTCCGGTTCACTTGAATCCAAAGAAAACGTGTCAAAGTCTATGAAATAGCCACATGCAGTTTGATAAATTTTTGGTAGTTCTGCAGGGCTTGTGGAAACTGCAGCTTGCCCTTGTTGAGGCATGTTGATGTAGACATCTGTATTTGGTTGAGTAGAAATGTGTCTTTTATTTTGATTTTGAATTTGAATTTCAGGTTCAAGAGGAACGAGTTCCATAGCATTGTTGCTCAGTCCATCATTCCTTGCAGGGGCCTCTTCAAATGTGATGAGCTTTTCTGTTTGAACTTCTTGTATTGTAGCGAGAAGAGGGCGTCTGCTACTTCAGAGTCCACATGGCCTACTACTCAGTATTTGCCACATAGTATGTTTTGATTAGGTTGATTGACACAAATCTTTTCTCCTTTTTTCCGGCAAGAGGCGACCAAAGTACAGTTCTTGATCCTTCAATTGCTAGGACCGGTACAGGCTTTCTGTATGATGGCCCAAATTCTTTTATGTCCGCTATTTTCCCTCTGACCAGGTCCCTGACTTTGGGATCCAAACAGGTCTTGCTGTGGCTGACTTTACTTCCCCAGTGGCGGTCCGCTTCACTTGAACATTACTTTGTAGTGCACGGGTTTCATTTACATCCTGTAAAACAGCCAAAATGATTATGGATGTCAAAAGGCTTTTCATCCACCACTCTGCCTTCACAATCAAGATCAGGTACCCACACTCTTGTCCCAAATAGGACCTCATATGTAGTGACCCCCCTAGAGAACCTCTTGACATGTTATTCAATGCTTGCTGAACACTATACAAATGCTTTACCCAACTTTCTCCCGTGCCTAATACTCTAGTTGTTAAAGATTGCTTAAGTCCCGTTTTTTCCTTTCCACTACTGAAGGTCCCTCAAGATGGTACGGAGAGGAGTACCGCAATGCTACACCCAATCCTCGTATAGCCTCCCTGTAAGCCCAAGAACTAAACGCGGGGACATGGTCAGAATGTAATGTGCCAATTGCGTACGTCCCTATAAAGACGTGCAAATCTTTTATAGCAGTTCGAGCGTCAGCCGAGCGTTGAGACCACACCCATCGGAATCTCGAGCAGGAATCCACCTCAACCATGATATATCTGTAAGCCCCATCTCTCTGTAGAGGGCTGTAGTGGTCCAAGTAAACACAAACAAGAGGTTTGTATGATATTAACAGTGGAACCTTTCATCTGCTGGTAGATATCGCATTTCAACACATAGCCTTTAGTTTTTTTTGTTAACCCTGGCCACCAATAGCTTTCTTTAAATTAAGAAACAGTCACTGTATCTTCTGCATGTGCAGAACCTATCCCCTAGTGTGCTGTGAGAATGAAACCTAACCTGTGATCCATATTCAGAATTACTCTATCCCCCACTCCAGGAATCTAAGCAACTGGAACATTATTGGTAGCCAACTTGTGGGATTACTTAAGTGGAAACATCTTTGGTAGTGGCGTTTTATTGCTTGTAGCAATAATTGCAACCATAATTTCACCGTCTATTCTCGTTTTTGAACAAGTGATTGCAGCTACGGAAGCTGCGCGTACAGCCCCCTTCACGGCTTCACCGGCCAATGAATTCCCTTCAACATGAATGCTATCACGCTGATGACTCAGTGTATATATCATGTGAACCCTTGGTAGTTTGTTTTTCAACTCCACTACCTGTTCCCGTAGCGTTTTATGTTTAATTGTGCCACTTTTTTCATCTTTGAACCCGTTTTGTCCCCAGTGGTGCAAATACTCATTATATGACTGTACATAGTAAAATGAATCACACACAATTAGTGTGGGGAATTCTTGATCCGTATTTAACTCTGCCAGCTGCACCGTGCAGTCTCCTAGAGATTGCACTTTCGTCCAACTTGGATGGAACTTCCACATCCTGCATGCAACCTTTAACGATAGCGCATGCTGTGCTGTATTGTTGCTTACTTCTTATGGCCGGCTTAGCAGATCTGTCAGTGTAAATTATATATTCATACTGATCCGGTGGCATAATTTCATTTGGGAGAGGATATTCTTGTTTGTATTGCAGAAATGCCTGTGTCTTTAGACTTGGTTTGTACCTGTATTCTACATCTGTTGCCGTGAGAGAATTATCCATGTATCCATCTCGGATGGAAGGCTTTAGCTTTTGGGACGCTTGCCTTTGTTGCAGCCTCTAAGGCTGGAACTGGAGTTATGACAATTATTTGTTTCCCATGAGCCAGTGCTCTTTCTCTCACTAAAGCAGTACAAATGTGATTTGTACGCTATTGGTACTGTTTCACCTTCACTATATGTTAGGTAGATGTACCCTGATTGACCCGCAACTATATGGATCAAAAGGTTGAGGACATTTACACTTGTTTTTAAGTGTTTGGAAGCTATCATGTCAGCTTGCAAGGAACGAAGAGTTTCTGTGGGTTCCTGTGTCCATTGTCTAACTGAAAATTCAGGTCTTCATAAATTGTAGAAAGGTTTCACTCTTTCTGCGTAATCCAAAATGTATGTTCCGCCAAAATTCAGGAAACCCAAAATCAATTGTAAGTTTTTAAATAATTTTGGGGGTTGGAACAGCACACATTTTTCTAAAATGTTAGCTGCCAGACTTGTTCCTTCTCTTGAAAGCTCATATCCCAGAAACAGGACATTGTAGTGGACAATGTTTGATTTTCTAAAATTAAATTTGTAACCCTAAGAGGCAAATCCCATAATTATGATATTTACTTTGTTCAAGTGTTTCTCTAGGTTTTCATCTGTTAGATAAATGCCATCTACATAGGACAATGCCTCTTCATCCAGATTTTGAAGTAACTCTGTTACTCTTGCTGAAAACAACCCAGGCCTGTCTTACATCCCTGGGGGAGTCAACAGAATTGCCTCAGTGAGCCTAATGTGGAGAATGCAGTTAAATACCTGCTTTCAGGTGCTATTTGTTGGCAGAAAATTTCATTTGAGATATCCAGTGTTGTTTTGTACTTTTTCTGCACAATGTTATTCATTAATGCGGCACTGTGTGCATTTTGGACTGCAAATGTCTTTGTGAAAGTGTTCAATTGTCTGTAATCTAAAACTAGATGGGTAAGATTTGTCCGAATTCATTAGGGCAAACAAAGGATTGTTCATTTGAGAGCTGCAATTTTCAATCACACTTTTGTACTCAAGTTGATCTAAGATCTCCCTAACCAGTTTTTTAGCTTCTTGCTTTATTGGGTACTGCCTCTGTGCACTCAGTCAGAGTATGTTTTAGGGGAATTATGTGGTGGGTTGAATCCTCATCCCATCCAACATGGTTTTTATATAATGCCGGGGCTATGGCAACTGCCCACTCCCATGCATATGTGTATTTTAAATACTTGGTAACCGGGTCGGAGAAGGCTGGTAAAATTACTGTTTCCCCTCTGGGGCACTCCATAATGAATGCTGGCGGCCAAACTTGTTCAGCTAATAAGATGTCATAACCGAATGTCAGTTTTCCCAAAAGAGACCTCTAACTTTCCTGGGCTTGTCCCCCGCCATCTGGAGTGTTTTTTTCATATAATGGATATGGGACACTTACCCTAGTATCAGGTGTTTCCACCGTGATGTAATCATTCAAGTCCGCTCTCACCACAAATTCCATCAGGTTCTGGCGAGCTATTGTTACTTCTGGCGCACTTTCTGAAGCATGCTGCTTGTCTCTGGACTTTGTACATTTTTCTTGTCTGTCTGACCGCCCTTCCCTCTCGGAGTTCTTTGATGAACTTTGAAAGGAACGAGAGGAACGTGTATCAGTATTCTGATGCCTGTCAGGTTTCCTAATATTATCCACATTCCTAAAGTTATACCTCGTTTCAGAGGACTACAGTGGAGGCGATCTACCTCTGGATTGAGATCTGTTTTTTTTTTACTTTTTGTTTTTTATTAGTGTCCCACTTCTGTTTTAGAAGAAGTAGGTGTCTGATTAGAGGCGTCCTTTTCAGGACTGCCCATCAGTTGTGGTTTCAATGCTTTTCCACCCAACTGTCTCTGCCTAACTCAGTATACACAGTCTCAATATTTTGGGTAGTTCCTGTCCCTGTTGTAATGACTGAATTCCCTTAGGCGTTGGCGGCTAGCCACTGATGATACTGCCTCGCCTTTAATATTTGCTAATAGTTTTGCTGACACTTGGGCATAATTACCTAGTAATTTCATCCCTAATTTCAGAGCAGGCTCTGCGCCGTACTCATTTTGTATTTTTCTAAAAACATCTGGTATTACAACTGCTGACGGGATGCCATGTGTTCTGGTGTAAATGGCAGCGAAGACTGTACCCCAAGTGGTACAATCCTTTATTTGTGGTGATATCCCCATGGGCAAGCATATTTTTAGCATTCTGTGTTTTTCATACTGACTAGTATTTTGAAATTGGACAAGTTTGTCACTTTGTCATTTTCATTTTTCTAGGAATCATTAGGTATAAATATGGGGAAAACAAAGACTGAATTAATATATTAATCTTTCTCTAAGCATTTATGTCTGGGAAATTTCTATTCCCATTTCAGAAGGTGTTGAGGTTAAATCTTGCCCCTATCTTCAAGATAATAAAATTAAAGAAACATTTGTTTAATTTGTACCCTGGCACGGTGTCTTTGTAGATGTATGGATCATTTAGTAAATATGTCAAAGAGTTTTCTATATTCCTATTGGTTACATTTGACCACTTCTATAATGGCTCCCACACATATTTTTATTCTTTCTAAGAATTCTTTCTTCTTGTACAATTAATAGGATACATTTGGAAAAACAATAATCCTGAAGGCCTTTTAGCTATCTTTGATTTCAGGGATTCTATTCTATCTTAGCTTTCTCCCTCATAACCTAAAATCCTTCAACACTTCTGTCACTGAGTAATTCCCTGGTCCATGAACTATACTATGACTGCTGTGGAAGGCCTTGCCCATGTCCCATTCATCCATCTGCGACAGCAGTCGGGGACCATAAGTCTCTTTCTCCTTCATTAGCAGTTTCTTGATTTTCTTTGACCATCTGGTCCTTTTTGGTCTGATTTAAAATATATATATATATTTTATTGATTTTCAACACGAACACAACATCCATATTTGTAGCACATTACCGACAGGGACACAGTTCCTGGTATTCTTATTGGTTCACATCCCCCATCTGGACTTGCTTATATGTTATAGTCTCCATGTTGCTATTCTGTAATGCTACTTGCTCTTTGGTTACAGCCTCACTTTACATTTGTACCATAACATCATATATTTCTTTGTCCTCCAAGATCTGCGATCCCTGAATTACTTGCCACCTCCCTCCCTGTACCCACCATAGCGCCATCCACCAGTGTGTTCTGGTTAATGTGAACAAAGAAGTATCAATTTTCATAGCTTTTCCTGGTTGCTTGGCTCTATCAGTCTTCCAATGTGGTTACCTGGCCTAGGTCACTCGTAATTCCGCCTCATTGCCCCCTAGATCTATGGTAACCCCGTTATATACTGCCAGTTCAGGGAGTACCCAGCGGCACGTCCAGTGACTCACTATCTGATTCTGGTTCAGGCAACGTCAGTAGTGCCACCAGTGCCTCCCATGCTTTTGCGGATTCCAGTGCTTTCTCGCTGTTAGCTATCCTAGCTTGCTGGAACAAACAACTCCACATCATATGGAGGAAATCCGCTGCATCCAATTGGCATCGAGGGCATTGGGCTGTATCCACATTGAAGTATTTATTTATCTGTGCTGGGGTTAAGTACGCCCTATGTAATACGTAGCAACGAATACGTTGGTGCTTTTCCACGCTCTCCACTATCTTAGCCCATGTCATTTCTGGGAAGTCTTTGCCCAGATATCTTCCCACTTCCCCTGCAATTGACTCAGCGGTTGCAGTCCCTCTTCCACCATTCGCATATATAGGCACATTATAGCTTTGACTGTTCCTGCTGCCATCACGACATATTGACATGCTAATGATGTCTGTGGTTCTGATAACCCTCCTCCCCAATGCCATTGGATTGCTGACACTAGGGCAGCTTGCAGTAAAATCCCGCCCCTAGGTAGGTCATATCTTTCTTGCAATGCCTGATACGGTAAAAGGGCTCCCTCCTTGTACAGGTCCCAAATCATTTCCAGCCCCCGCTCCTCCCACACGGCTAGCGCGGTCTAGTCCCCCCCATGTGGGAGGGCCGTGCACATGCCCAATGGAATCTCCAGGGCATATGGATGAGTAGTCCTCCCTGCGCCGGCTCCGGTTCCAGCATAACCTCTGTGTGTGCTCTTCGTAGGTCAGCGAGCCAGTTTGCATCCGCTGGCAAAGAACAACAAAGGATAACATATGGCTTGGAAACCATCGGTCCAACGGGCCACCCGGGCCCCTGAACTCCCTAACTACCACTTGGGTAAGCTGCTGCAATTGGGCAGCTCGATAATACAATTCAAAGTCTGTGACCGCCCATCGACTTCTCGCCATCTCCCATCCCCCAATAAACCGCCCCATCATGGACCGAAGCGTCCTGAACACCGAGCCCAGAATCCAGATCGGGAGCGTCCTAAATTAATATAGCAGTCTGGGCAACGCTACCATCTTCAAAAGTGCCACTCGGCCTGCAACGGATAGAGGCAGCATCCCCCCGAATGCCATGCTCCCTTTGATTCCTTGCACGACTCTGCCCATATTACTCTCCAAGAGGTCCTCCTGTCTGTGATAAACATTGATTCCTAGATAAGGCAAACAGTGAGGTTCCCATTATATGCCCTCCAGATGACCGGGACTTTCCATCCCCTGGTGCACCGGGAACAGACAAATCTTCACCCAGTTCACCCGGAGCCCTGAGACCAAACCTGCATAGTAGCAACGTCGCTCCCGATAGGATCTCCCCTGGGGCGACCAGCAACATGAGTAAATCATCAGCGTAAAGCAAAATATGCTGTATGTCTCCGCGTAACTCCAGACGGACATAATGCTTCCCTGATCTAGCTCGTGAGGCCAGTGGCTCAATCGCGAGCGCAAACTGCAATGGAGACAATGAGCAACCTTGTCGCGTCCCATGCCCCACCAAACAAGGAGATGATACTATGGCCCCCGTCCGCACTCGGGCCGTCGCTGAACTGTACTGAATCTGGGTCCACCTCACAAATGCTTCTCCCAAACCCATCTGTCCCATGACTTGAAAAAGAAACAACCATTCCAGGCTATCAAAGGCCTTCTCAATATCAACCGAGAGAACCATTGAGGTAGAGGGCAGTCCGTGGTCCTCCCCCAGAATACGAAGTAGTCACTGCACATTAATAGACGTGTTCCATTTCGGAATAAAACTCGACTGGTCCCGATGGACCTGCTGCGACATGTATGGGAGGAGCCGAGATGCAAGGATCCTACTCAAAATTTTGCAATCAGTCGTCAACATTAAAAGTGGGCGATATGCCGTCATGTCAGATGGTTCCCTCCCTGGTTTCAGGAGGGGAGCAATAATAGCCTCTCGAGTGGTCACTGGTAACTGCCCCACCTTTTGTGCGCCTGATACATAACTTGTAGGCGAGGAGCCAAACAATCCACATACTTGGTGTAAAATTCTATTGGTAGGCCATCCACCCCAGGTGCTTTATTACGAGCCATATGCTTGATTGCGCTCCTGATTTCTCTGATTGTGATCTCATGCCCAAGCGAATCTTCCTGCTCTTTCTCCAAGCACACAGAGCCAGGTTTGCGAGGTACTCCCCTAAGTCGTCGGCACCCTGATTCAGTTTGCTGCGGCAGAGCTCAGTATAATAATTCAAAAATAACCTATTTATCCCTTTTTGTGTGTACACCATTTCTCCTGTCGGGGCTATCAGTCCCAATATTGGTGTCCCCCTGGGATTCGGGTTAGCCAACCATGCCAGCAAAGTGCTCAATTTATCCCCTTCTGCGTGCATCCTCGCTCTGTAGGACCTATGGTAAAAGGAGCGCAGTCTTTCCACCTGTACTGCCAACACTTCTCTAGCCTCCAAGACCTCATTCTGTGCTCCCAGATCCCCAGGCCGGGCTTTCTCTGCTCCTCGCAACCTGCTCTCTGCCGTCTCTAAATCGGTCAGCAAAGTTTTCCTGACCCGGGTCATTTTGCCAATACTGAAACCCGGAACCACTACCTTGAATGCATCTCACTCGACCACCGCCGACATAGCTGTCCCCTCGTTCACATCAAAATACTTATTAACACCCGTCCCTAGGTCATCACAGAAGACTGGGTCCTCCAGCGCCTCTAGTCGGAGCCGCCAGGTCGGAACCACGGATCTCTCTGGGACCCATCGTGTCCGCACTAATAGCGGATTACGATCCGAGATCGTCCTGGTCAAGTATTCACTATCTATTGACTTGGAGTGGACTTTAGGGGTACATAACAGCGCATCAAGCCGTACATGCAGATCATAGAGGCCGCTGAGCCTTCACCAGGCGAGGTCGCCCCCACTCCGCTGCTCCTGCCCACTGCCTGCCTGAGCCCGCTGCCTACCTGAGCCCTGCTCTGCTGCCTCGTTGCTGCCTTCTGTATCTCTCCCCCCTCCTGCTGCCTCGTTCTTGCCTTCGTCGTTTTCCTTTTACTTCTCCCCTCTGCTAATTCACTCGTTTCTTACCTCTTTTTTTCCTGTTTGCCCTCTGTGCACCCCTTTCCCCCCGCTGCTGCCCTCCCCCTTCCTTGTGTCTCATACCGTCCGCAAAGACGACCCAGCCGCCGCTGAGCCGCCCTCGGACCTCCTTCCCACCGCAGACCTCCGCCGACTCCGCCCCCTCCTGCCCATTGGCCGCCCCGCTCCCACCACCCAGCTGACCCGCCCTCCCAGCTCCTCACTTAAGGGGTCTGAGTGCAGGGACAGGGAGCGAACGCTGAGCCTTCACCAGGCGAGGTCGCCCCCACTCCGCTGCTCCTGCCCACTGCCTGCCTGAGCCCGCTGCCTACCTGAGCCCTGCTCTGCTGCCTCGTTGCTGCCTTCTGTATCTCTCCCCCCTCCTACTGCCTCGTTCTTGCCTTCGTCGTTTTCCTTTTCCTTCCCCCCTCTGCTAATTCACCCGTTTTTTACCTCTTTTTTTCCTGTTTGCCCTCTGTGCACCTCTTTCCCCCCTCTGCTGCCCTCCCCCTTCCTTGTGTCTCATACCGTCCGCTGGACGACCCAGCCGCCGCTGAGCGGCCCTCGGACCTCCTTCCTGCCGCAGACCTCCGCCGACTCCGCCCCCCTCCTGCCCATTGGCCGCCCCGCTCCCGCCACCCAGCTGACCCACCCTCCCGGCTCCTCACTTATGACGCCCCCAGAGCGACCGTGCAGCGGGAGCGCCGACTGAGCGCCGAAGGTGCGCCAAAGGTAAGCCCGTCTGTGCCCGTCCGCGCCTGGACCGCGCCCAGCGCCAGGACCCCTGGCCCCCGCAGACACCAGCCCACCCGCCGGACCTACGACGCCGCCAAACTCAACGCACTCAACGCCAGTCGAAGCCCGGGCTGCTATCGAGCCATCCCAAGACGCACCCACGGTCCCTTCGGCTGCCACTCCTGCAAGTTCACCTGCATCCGGACCTGCACTACACCAGCTTCGACCAAGCCGAGCACCAGCAGCAACCACCTCAAGTGCATCCTGCTCAACACCCGCTCCGTCCACAGACATGCCGTCCAACTCTGGAACCTGATCGACACCACAGCCCCAGACGTCGCCTTCCTCACGGAAACCTGGATGAACGCCTCCTCAGCTCTCAACATCCCCATCGCCATCCCGGACGGCTACAAGATCATCCGGAGGGACCGCGTCAACCAGACAGGAGGAGGCATCGCCATTATCCACAGGAACACCATCCGCATCACGACCAACACCGACGACACCCTCGCACCTGCCGAACACCTGCACTTCCAGATCCACATCAACCCCAAGACCACCCTCAGAGGCACCCTCATCTACAGACCCCCGGGACCACGCACACAATTCAGCAAAGACATCGCCGACTTCATCAGCCCGCACGCCCTCCTCTCTGCTGACTACATCCTCCTCGGGGACCTCAACTTCCACCTGGAGAACAACAACGACCGCAACACCACCACCCTGCTGGACAACCTCGCAAACCTCGGTCTCAAGCAGCTGGTGACCACCCCCACCCACTACGCCGGACACACACTCGACCCCGTCTTCTCATCCAGCAAGGACATCACCTTCAGCCACGCCACCGGACTCCACTGGACGGACCACAGCTGCGTCCACTTCAGCTTCAGAAGGACCACGATCCACCACCACCAGCAACAGGTTGCACGCAGAAGCTGGAACAAGATCACAGCCGACCAGCTCGCGACTTCCCTGAGCATGAACCCTCCCACCAGCGAAACAAACCCAAGCCAGGCCGCCACCAACCTCGCGAAGTGGATCAGCAACTGCGCAGACGACCTTGCCCCACTGAAGACCCCGCCTAGCAGACCCGGCCGCAAGAAGGCACCATGGTTCACCGACGAACTCAAGAGCTCCAAGAAGAACTGCCGAGCCCTCGAGAGAACCTGGCGCAGAGACCCAACACCGAACAACATGACTGCCCTCAAGCTCGCCACCCGAAAACACCACCAACTGATCCACGCCACCAAGAAAACTGCATTCAAGGAACGACTGGACAGCAACGCACACAACAGCAAGGAACTCTTCAACATCGTTAAAGAGCTCTCCAAACCCAAAGCCGGAAAAAACGACATCACCCCTTCGCAAGACCTCTGCAACTCCCTCGCCTCCTACTTCCACAACAAGATCGCGGACATACACAACAGCTTCTAGAACAGCAATGCTCTCGCACACACAAAACAGAATGTAACTTTAAATATTCATGTATAACAGGATAAGTTGCTATTATAACAAAAATAAACAGATGCAGATCTTGGTGTGTTTTCCTTGTAGGTGGGTTGTTTTAATGAGTCCACAACCATAGCAATGGTCCACAATCAGCCGACACATGTTTTGTCGTGTTATGGTGAGTCAACACGACTCTTCAGGGCTGATAAAATAGAAAATAACGTGTGTATAGGTTTTGTCATATGTATCACATACTTTCTTGCATTGGATACGTGACAATGGTGATTAATATGTGCGCTTCTAAAGTACCGTTATCTCCCACAAGTTGTGCTTGTGATAAGTTCTTGTGTGTTTGGGCATGCTTCTTCAATACTTGCTAAATACATTAGGTCACATAGCGTATTGGTGATAAAACACAGGGCTGTGACTCTAAGTTAAGTGATGTGATATGTGCCATGCTCACGACAATCCTGCATTAGAAAATCTCAAAGTGAACAAAGTGTTGCTAATTGTTATTAGGCAATGTGTGTATAGGCATGTGACTTTCTATAAATTAAAGGTGCATCCACTCATAGTGAAGTCTGTGATTAAGTCGATAAAATCACACAGAGAAATCAGAAAATGCATACCTTGTGGTACAACCCACGTGTAGGTAGGTCGAGATTGAAAAAAGGTTGTTTCTCAGGTGTAAAGTTCTGTTTAGATGAGAACGGAGGCATAAGAAAAGAGCAAAATTGCTTCAGGTAAATATATGTATTTGGAGAAAGGTTTGAAAAGGTGGGCTTACCAGTATTTAAATGTTGTTGACATCTAGTGAAATTTATAGTCTTTGGTTCTGATTTTAGAACAAAGGAGAAGTTCCTCTGAGAATATTCAATCCGCCAGGTATAGCGGACGTTCACAAGAAATGCGCTGTGTAATAAAGAGGAACCGAATGTTAAATATATTCAAAAAGTTGTTCAAAGATAGATAACATTGCTTATGACCACGATCAATCTGTAGCAAGCTAAAAAAATGATAATCGTACCTTAATACGTGTGTGTATTAAACGGTACCGGGAGGGTATCCAAATCTTGATGCAGCACAACAGTTGCGTTTGTCATCCAATAGACTTTCTCTGTGTCAAAAGAGAAAGTAAACATGCGGGCGGTAAGAACGGATTCGGAATTTGGACCGGCTGAATAAGTGCTGTGTCCAAGTTAGTGTGATCGTGTGAAAACGATCTTGCTTTTCTAACATTGTAAACACCACGTAAGTGGTATCGAGACTCACCGAAAAAGTGGTATCCCTCCTCTTGTGTTTCCCGGTCGCCGTGTTCCGGAAGACGGACACGTGACCGGAAAGAGGAAGTGCCTTTATCCACAATGTCTGTAAAAAACTAGACCGTAACTATGATTAAGTGGTCGTCCATGTTGGGAAGTTAAAGGTAACTTCCTGTAGTGGTCAGCCACCCTGTGAAACGGTGAAAAAAAATCCAAATAGAAACAGTTTATGAGGAGTGAATGCGTTAATCTATTGTAATTTAAAAAAAAAAAAATATGAAGTCGACATTTAAAATAAAACAAGATCGCGGACATACACAACAGCTTCAGCACTCAACCGACGCACGCCACGACTGAACCACTGCCCCCCACCACCACCCTCCGCGCCTGGACCCCGATCAGCACCGAAGACACCATCGGCACGATGAACTCCATCCACTCCGGATCTCCGACCGACCCCTGCCCTCACCACGTCTTCAACAAGGCCGACGCTGTCATCGCATCCCACCTGCGGGACATCATCAACACCTCCTTTGACACCGCTACCTTCCCGGAGAGCTGGAAGCACGCCGAACTCAGCGCTCTACTCAAGAAGCCATCAGCCGACCCCACCGACCTCAAGAACTACCGCCCCATCTCGCTGCTCCCGTTTCCTGCAAAAGTCATCGAGAAGACCATCAACAAGCAGCTGGCCGCCTTCCTCGAGACAAACGGTTCCCTCGACCTCTCACAGTCTGGTTTCTGGGCCAACCACAGCACCGAGACCGCCCTAATCGCAGCCACCGATGACATCCGAGCCCTGCTCGACAACGGAGAAACAGCGGCCCTCATCCTCCTAGATCTCTCAGCGGCCTTCGACACTGTCTGCCACCGCACCCTAGTGCAGCGCCTCAGCAGCATCGGACTCTAGGAGAAGGCACTGGAATGGATCACCTCGTTCCTCGCCGGAAGGACACAGAGAGTCCGCCTCCCCCGTTCATATCAGAAGCCACCAAAGTCATCTGCGGCGTTCCTCAAGGCTCCTCGCTCAGCCCAACTCTCTTCAACGTGAGCCCCCTCACAGTCATCACACGCCAACACAACCTCAACATCATCTCCTACGCCACCACACCCAGCTGATCCTCTCCCTCACCAACGACCCCGCCACCGCCAGAGCCAACCTACACGAAGGGATGACAGACGTAGCCAAGTGGATGATGAACAGCCGCCTGAAACTCAACTCGGACAAGACGGAAGTCCTCATCCTGGGATCTTCACCCTCCGCCTGGGACGACTCCTAGTGGCCCCCCGCCCTGGGCAGCGCAACCAAACAAACAGACCACGCACGCAACCTGGGCTTCATCCTGGACTCCTCCCTCTCCAAGACTAGACAAGTCAACGCCGTCTCCTCATCGTGCTTCAACATCCTGCGCATGCTACGTAAGATCTTCCGGTGGATCCCCACCGAGACCAGGAAGACAGTCACCCAGGACCTCGTCACCAGCCGTCTGGACTACGGCAACTCCCTCTACGCCGGAACCACTGCCAAACTCCAGAAGAGACTCCAGCGGATTCAGAACGCCTCAGCACGACTCATCCTGGACATCCCCCGCCGCAGCTACATCTCCGGACACCTGAGGGATCTGCACTGGCTCCCGGTCAACAAGAGAATCACCTTCCGCCTCCTCACCCACGCACACAAAGCCCTACACAACCAAGGCCCAGGATACCTCAACAGCCGCCTCAAATTCTACGCTCCCACACGCCAGCTTCGATCGACCGGCCACGCCCTCGCCGCCATCCCCCGCATCCGAAGAGCCACAACAGGAGGAAGGTCCTTCTCCTACCTGGCCGCCAAGACTTGGAACTCCCTCCCGACCCACCTCCGCCTGACCCAGGACCACCTTGCCTTCAGGAAGCAGCTCAAGACCTGGCTGTTCGAGCAGTAGCGGATGAGTAGTGCGCTATATAAATGCTTTGATTGATTGATTGGGAGGCCAGAATAATAAGAGTAATCCCTCTACTCTGAGTGATGTGCACGCCATGTATCAATCAGTCCCCAATGTGTCTGCCATGCGTTTCTTGCCTTGGAGAGTCTGTGTACCGGAGCGTCGGAAAGGGGAGGGTGGGACCTATCTTTCTCCACATCTGCAATTGAGTTGGAATCCCCTCCCATTATTATCGAACTAGTCAGGTATGGCGCTAAGCTCCCTAGCAGACGGTCAAAGAAAGAGATGTGATCCACATAGGGAGCATATATGATACATAGCGTCATTTCCATCCTGTTGAGGTGCCCCAGCACCACTACGAACCGTCCCTTCGGGTCCACCAATTGTTGCATTGGCTGGAAAGGGACACCAGCTCTGACCCATATTAAGGCACCCCTAGCAAAAGCTGAATAGGTTGTTTAAAATAATTGCCCCCTCCATCTATGTTCCAATGCTAACCCCTCAGATCAGTTAATATGTGTTTCTTGGAGAAAGGCTATATGTGCCCCTTGCCGCACCAGGTAAGCATGCACCTTGTGACGCTGCTGCATTGTATGGAGCCCCCGTACATTCTAGGTAATACATTTCAAATCATTTAAAGTCCCCATTTGGTGACCATATACCCCCAAGCACACACTCCTCACTCAGGAACACACCGGTGGTTCTGAGTACCCCAACCAACCCCCAAACCCCACCCCAACTTCCCCCCAGAACAGGCGCTACAACGCTAGTACCCATCCAAACTTATACTCAAACTGCTCCTTCAAGAAAAACCCCAAGGAGCTATACCCACACAAAATTAGGGGGGTGTGCCCTAAGCTTCAGAAGATCGATCTACCAGCTCGCCACCGTCCTGCCCTCAACCCCCTGGTGGCTAGCCAGCCCTCTCTAATGCCACAGTTTAATGGGAGCATCTAAAAATGTACTCAGCCAACCTTGCCAGCCCCTCCCACCTTCGGTAGCCAGTCATCAATCAGCCAAGTCTAGGGGAAACATCCCCAGGCCGGTACCAACTCAATGCCCGTTTCTCTGCCCATGCTTGGCAAGTCGCAGCATTACCCATCGATGATCTCATCCACAGTCCCAGCCGTCACATGGGGCAAGTGCACGCTTCCTGCGTCCGATTGTTCGTTGTCCATGCCCTGAGATCCCTTTTCCGACTCTGTCTCCTCCAGCGTTGCGGCCCTATCCTCTTGCGAGATAGCCGTGACCGCTTGTAAAGCGGCGGAGCGTTCTTTCTCTGTTTGCGTCACCGTAGGTCCCTGAGATGCAGGTTGACGTCTCCGGATGCGCCGCGATCTGCGCAGCTTTGGTTCCTCCTTGAAAGTGCTTGCGCCACCCCCTGCTTCCCCAGACCCTGCTTTATACATCTCCTCTCCAGCCAGTCCCAAGCCTCCTCAGATCTACTGTGGAAAAACGTCTTATTATCCACTGTTATCTTTAGGCATGCCAGGAACATCAAGGAATATTGAAGGCCCTAGTCCCGGAGTGCTCTTTTGATTGCCACAAACAATGCCCGGCAGCGCTGCACATCGAATGTGTAATCTGGGAATAGTGTCACCTTACTGTTGCCAACTGTATACGGATCCGCCGACCATGCCCTGGACAGCAAGAGGTCCCAGTCTTTATAATGGAGCAACCTGGCCACTACTGGTTGTGGTGGTCTCCCAGGGACTGGCAGCTGGGCCGGCACACTATGGGCTCTCTCCAGGGTAAAGAAAGGTGTCAGGTCCTCTGGAGCGATGGTCCCCCTCAGCCAGCCCTCCAAGTAATCCACCCTATTGGCCCCAGTCCCACCACCAGAACATTCTTTCTTTGATTCCTCCCTTCGTCATCCTCCGTCCTTCGCTCCAGGGTTTGCAGCCAGTGTTGGAAATCTGTCATCTGAGCTGCCATCATCTTTTGGGCCGGTTCCAGGACTTCCAAGGCGAACTCTGTTTGCTTCACCCTGTAGACTAGTTTGGCGTGGTCGTCTCTGAGCAACCCCAGACCCTGCTTCACATGCGCGATATCCTGTTGCAAGGCCTCTCTGGTGTCTGTAATAGCTTTGAGAATTTGATCCACCTACCACTGGAGCATCCTCTCCGATCCGAGCGGTGGTCCTTCCTGCATGTTTGATGCACTCGGTCCTTCTTCCTGCTCAGTCAGCGCACCTGCCTGCTTCCCTCTGGGCTTCCCCATGCTTACTCGGCGTGTCAGATCCGTCTTCACCAGTGCTCCACCTCTCCCATATCGATCTCCAGTAGTGTGCCCACGCCTCAGGCCATCAAGCTGTCTCCTCAGTCTCTGCTGTTGTTCCTCTTCACATGGGGCGCCACTGCATAGGTGCAGTCCTTGAAAGCGCGCCTGCTCTACGCTGGGGCGCTGCCCCGATTCTCCAGTTATTCCTCGCTATCGCTGGCCATGCGGCGATGCTTATAACTGTGCCTCAGGGGAGAGCCAACCCAATCCGTCCACAGGACCCCCCTCCTTCGGGCCCCAGACTTTCTCAGCTGTTCTAAAGGCCTCGCTGCCGCAGGAACACAGTGCCGGCAGGTCTCCTTATCATGTAACTGCCCAGTCCGTTCTCCTCCTCCGCTACTGCATTACAGTTGGGTAGTCAGTGAGGCCAGTTCTCACGCCGGTTCAGCAGTTCTGGCCCCCTCTCCAGCAGTGTATGACTGTCCACTGCTCGCTCAGAACACCCTCCGGCACCACTGCCCTTCACGGCTCCACCAGCGGTCTCCCCCTTCCTTAGTCCAAGGCCAACGCTGCCCAGTGCAGTCTCTGGCTGTCTGTCTTAGTTTCTCCTCGTTCTGCCACCCAGGGTTACACAGGCTGCCTTTTCTCTTAGGGTGCTGTAGGCACTCGCGCTCACCTCAGTACTTCTTCTGAGCTCCTCTTTTAACTCGCCAAGCTCTCAATACGGCAGCTCCAGCAGCACGAGGCCATCAGCCCCGCAGGCACTCCAGCAAGGCGATCGGCCCTCCTGCGTCCTGATCAGCGCCCCTCAACAGTCGTCCCGCGGCCGGCTCTTGAACAGAAGTATCCTTAACTTGACCACATCTCCAACAGAGGTCATTACCCTTAATGCTCAAACACTAAACTAAGGTTAAGCAGTGCAACACATGACTTTCTCATAAACCGCAGACCTATAAGCTAGCTTTATGGGGCCTGGAACCAGGGTAGGGCAGACACTAGTCGCACTGTCTCCCTGCGTGAGTATGAATGTCCTTATATGCTTGTGAAAAAGCTGTGTCAAGACACTGGTAAGACCTATACCCTTCAGATAGTAATTGGGAATTGTACTTTCTTTTCCTTAGCATCAGAGCAACAAAGTGCTCTGCCATCCCTGCCCGCACCCGCAATCCACTGCTGATGATGTCACATATTACATCATTCATGACATGGTCAGTAACATCACTGATGACATCACTGATGACAACTCAAATGACATCACTGACAACATCACTGATGACATCTCATTTGACATTACTGATCACATCACTGATGATATCATTCATGTGATAATACGATGAACCTCTTCCGACTCTAATATAACCTTAGATACAATCAGTGTAAACAGACACTTACAGACTGTCACTTATCCATGGAGTTACTCACACACCTAGTCAGTCATGCAAAGAATCAATCACACCTCCATTTCCTCAACTATACAGTTATACACACCTTACTTATTCAAACATATACTAACACATATTTACTCTCTTATACAATCCCTGATACAAGTTCACAATGATCCACACAGCCACTCATACATTCACTGGCTCTTATGCACAGTTATTTATATATGTCAACTCTCACATGTACTGTGTTTTACATATGTACTTACTTTGACATGGTAGCACTGAGATATCCATTCACTCACCAATACACTCATGCACACAGTTAACCGCCCATACAGCTGTTTCCACATGCACTTTTGAACCCATACATCTAGTGAATCAACTGCTCATACATCTATGCACAGAGTCACAGACCTCCCAGCCACCCACACACACACTCAGTCTCCCATACAAATACTTGGGCAACCAATCAATAACCCATATAGTTACTCATATAGCTACTGATCAACACATGCAGCAGTTTACAGAACAACAGACATAATGATGCACAAATTAAGACAGTTTAGTCACCAACTCATGCTCTCAGTGAGACACATTTAATCACTCACTCATACAGTCAGTCATGCACCTACTAAATCCTTCATCCAGACACTTATACATCCACTCATTCTTCAATATGTAAGACATATTTTAACTTTACAGAAACATACAGTCACTGGATGTTGTCATCCGTGATGTCATCAGTGATGTCACTGACCATGTCATGAATGATGCAATATGTGACATCATCAGCAGTGGATTGCGGGTGCGCGATATATAGTTAGCGCAACTAACTATATATGCAAATTTCAATGGATTTGTGCGAGTAAAATAAGGTTTTGTAAATGCTAATCCCTAACTATATATGGTCTATAACCTATGGTTTTTTCAGTGAATTTTCAAGGTTTTGTAAATGCTACTTCCTAACTATATATGGTCTATAACCTATGGTTTTTTCAGTGAATTTCAAAGGTTTTTTAATAGCAAATATCAAAAGCTGTAAAATGTCAAGTACGTGATAGGTAAAAACATTTTCGTGTTTATGCACGCTGATGTGCTTTGAACGCTGCCCCCCTCCCCCCCCTCTTTTCTCTTAGGAGTACTCTCTCTTTGCAGATAGTGAAGGGTAGTTAACGCAGGCCTTTGCCCCCGTTGTAATCCGTCGTTCCTGCTTCTCTCTCCATTTGATTGATTGTTATCCAAGCATTTACTGTTTTAGAATTGGTTCTCTTTGGTTCATTCTCTATTTACAAACAAGCAGAGTCGCAATACTCTGTTTAGTCTTTGCAGTGAAAATCGTTTAAAAAAACAAAAGGAATCGAGCAAAATCAGTAGGCCACTAATGGGATCTCTTTTTGACCTCGCTAAAATAGAAACATTAACAACAACCCCTCATGAGAAATACGAAACTAGTGAGATGAACTGAGCTCCACACCATGATGGCTGCAAGACAGCTCGGCTCCGCCACCCACCCCACCCAAAATAACGACAAACCCTATGCAAATATTATAAATATATACAACACACCAGCAAAGTAACAGGGTAAAACATTTTATTAAATAACTATTTACATAACTATTTTATACTTTTTGTTGCCCGATCCGGCTAGCTCAATCGATCGAGCATGAGACTCATGCACTCTGATCTCCTTGGCCTCAGTCAAGCATCAATAGTAAGATTTTCATACATGAGTGTACGTTCATGGTTTTGGTCCCTGAGTTGCTTCGATGTCACTGCCTTGCACAAATGGCATAAGTCCTGGATGTTGGGTGCCATAGTTCAGAGTTCTGAGCAGCGCTTGTAACACTGTCTGAAGCTTATTTGCACCTGCTGCAGCTTCACTATTCTCAAAGTAAGTGGGGGGCTGTTTGTGGACCTGACTGCATTTGAAAACAATGTGATGCGGTGCCTCCCTAAACCGCTTGACGGAGGCCCCCGAGGGGCGGTGTGATGGCACGGACTCGGAGGGGGTGCTTGGCTCCGACCCCCTCCCCAAGTCTTGTTGCCCTGGTGTGGCCTGAGATCGCCCCCGACATAGGCGGCCGGCTCCCGGGGTCAAGCGGAACTTTTTGCCTTTTGGTGACGCTTCCATTCTGGACCTTGTCCCACAATCCGTTCGACCTGAAGACACGTCCTGCGGTGCCCTAGTCCGACCATCACATATTCCTGCGCCAGGAAACGGCGTGGGATGCACTAGAAGGGAGAGGCAGCGCGAACGAGCCTCCCCCACCTCCCCAGGTGGAGGTTTTTCAGGTACACCCCAGCGCTTTACGCAACCAGCTGAGTTGCGCCCGCTCTTGCGGCTACAGTGTCTCGCCCACCATCCACTTGAATTGCGCCCACTCTTGCAGTGCAGCGATAGGCGGCTGCCACAGGACTCTCAAAATGGCGGCCGGCTCTTCGGATTTAGGCCTGGCCCACTAAAATGGCCCTGGGACACCTTGGAACTCGGACGCTTGACTGCTAGGGCATGGACCCCATTCCCAAAAGCGTCCCCTCAGCCTTGAAGATTCTACAAAAGTCACCGGGGCCCCCGACTCCCGCAGACTTCCGGTGGTGAGCGACTGCCATGATTGCTCACGGAATGGCCACGACGTAGCCACGGGGTGCTCTCATGCTGACGCCAGCTTCAATCTGAAACATCCAGAAACACTGTAGACTACCAATTCGATCAGTTCCGGTGGAGCCCCAACGTGACCCGGTAGAAAAGAACTTGCCCTCCCCTTTTTTGAGTGATGGTTCTTGTTGCCTGTCCCTTCTGTTGTCATTTTACAGAACTTTTTGGACTACTGAAAGGGGTTGTGTTCCGACCGCTGGTTGGTGGAGACATTTTGACTATATTCTGGACCTACGTTGTCGCGTAATGCGTCATATGACGCATCGCGTTAGCGCACCCGGAAGTGTTCCGGTGCGCGAGGCGCAGCTTCCCGGAAGCGATCCAGAGCGCGGCGCGTAACGTAAGCATAACAGGTCATGTGACTTGTTAATAAAACTTTTCATTGGTTCATTTTACTTTTGTTATTCTAATGATGAAAGGCTTGGTCATATGACCTAAAAATAACGCTTTTCATTGCTTTTGAACATTTTTTTTTCCCAAATGATGAAAGCCCCACCTTTTTTTTTCTCACTCTGACTTGTAAAGCAAAGGACCCAGATGCATTTACAGTTTATCACTAACTATGTTCCAGGCTAATGTATTTTCCCGGGAAATTTACAACTGTCCTGCAAGTAAAATATTCCTTTTTCCAGAAAAAGGGCGTTTCTTCGTCCCATGAGGGAACCGTTGAGCAAAAGAGGCTCGGCCTGCTGTCTTAGTCGCTGATAGGCATGAATATCAGATTCTTATCGATCACTTTATGTTGCAGGAGTAGAAAACACAACAGCCCTTGACCATTTATCTTTACTGCGTTCCTGCGTATTATACCTTTTAACCGTCATGTAATTGGACTGCTTTATTTCACTTGCCTTTTACTGATTCGAAAACAGTGGCTATTATTCAAAACTTTACCAATGTAAGTACTACTACCATGTTTTGTTTTAAAAACCTTTATTGTGAAAATGTCAGTATACAAATACGGGCCTATATCCACGTGGGCCGGCCACGGAGCAAACTGGAATCGTATATGATGAGGGGACATTTACACTGTAGAAGAATGTAACGGGCGGGCCATTAGGTTGCAAGACCTAAGGTGTCTAACAGTTGCGGAATCGATGGACGTACATTTTATAATTAAAATACGACAAGCCAGTTACAATAAAATTATCTAGATATACATTTGCGGGCAAGTACCATGGGTGACGTTAATTCGAGCTTTCAATAGTACAGTAATCAATAACACATCAGAACTTAATATCAATAGGGATGTCGAAATGTTCAATCAATTCTCGTCCCCGCCCGCCATGTGCTTCAAAACTGCATACGTATCTCGTGATATCAAGGTTGGGCAACCAGTACACAACAAGGAGTTACGAGTCCCATTTATACCGGCGCCATTTTGGGCAAGGCCGAGCAGGTCCAGGATATAGTCAAAATGTCTCCACCAACCATCGACTATGATGATGTTCATAAGCTCTATTGATTAGACTAACACTCCTCTCTCCACATGAAATTAATTTGCCGCAAGTTAAACATGTCATTTTCATTTGTCCAAAGTTCTTCTGAAGATTTAGAACCGTTTCCCTTGCCTCTGATGCTGTCACTGCCACTTCATTGGTGGATGTACTGGCAGGTCGGGGGTTATCAACCAAATCTCGAATTTGGGCAGCACTGTAATTAATCGGGTGCCACCTCTCCATATGACGATGCATGGTATAATTACCATAACTATATTTTTTTTCGGTTCCTCTGGAGAGTACATTGTGGCAGATGAGGCAGGTAACGTACTGGGCATTTACCTTTTTTGCATGTGGAGGAAAGGAAAAAAATTCGAGCGTCCGAGTTCCAAGGTGTCCCAGGGCCATTTTAGTGGACCAGGCCCAAATCCAAAGAACAGGCCACCATTTTGAGAGTCCTGTTGCAGCCGCCTATCGCTGTAGCAGCAAGAGCGGGCGAAACTCAGCTAGACGGCGTCCCGCTGCAAATGAAGTGCCTCCACCTGGAGAGGCGGGAGAGGCTCATTTGCGCCGCCTCCCCCCCCCGCAGCATTGTAGGATGGCCACACCAGTACGGCAACTTGCTGGACACCAACTCGGTGCCATCCAGATCTCGGCGCGTTGTGCTGCCTTCGTCCTACTGTAGCCGCAAGTGCGGACGCAACTCAGCTGGATAGCGAGTGAAACACCAAGGGGCGCCCCACTGCAGCCGAAGAGCCTCCATCTTGGGGGCGAGGCACCGCATCACATTGCTTTCCAATGCAGTCAGATCCTCAAACAGCCCCCACTTACTGACGCCACCTCACAGGGCAACAGGGCACCCCACGGCGACTTTCGGCGCAGCATTGTAGGATGGCCACACCAGTGCGGCAACTTGCTGGACACCACCTCGGTGCCATCCGTATCTCGGCGCGTTGTGCTGCCTTCGGCCTATTCGCACATCGGTCCGCTACTGACGCCGCCTCACGGGCCAACTGATTTTTTGGGCTTTTTATAGCCCAAAGCCGCATAACAGGTCATGTGACTTGTTTTTAAAACTTTTCATTGGTTCATTTTACTTTTGGTTTCCTAATGATGGAAGGCTTGATCATATGACCTAAAAATAACACTTTTCATTGGATTAAAACATTTTTTTTTTCCCAAACGATGAAAGCCCCACCTTTTTTTTTCTCACTCGGCAATCCAAAAAGGTTCTGTTAGATGACAACAGAGGGGACAGGCAACAAGAACCATCACTCAAAAAAGGGGAGGGCAAGTTCTTCCCTACCGGGTCAGGTTGGGGCTCCACCGGAACTCATCAAATTGATAGTCTACAGTGTTTCTGGATGTTTCAGACTGAAGCTGGCGTCAGCATGAGAGCACCACCATCTCGTAGCTCCGTCGTGGCCATTCCGCAAGCAATCATGACAGCCGCTCCCCACCGGAAGCCTGCAGGAGTCGGGGGCCCCCAAGACTTTTGTAGAATCTTCAAGGCTGAGGGGACTCTTTCGAGAATGGGGCCCAAGCCCTAGCAGACAAGCGTCCGAGTTCCAAGGTGTCCCAGGGCCATTTTAGTGGACCAGGCCCAAATCCGAAGAGCCTGCCGCCATTTTGAGAGTCCTGTGGCAGCCGCCTATCGCTGCACCACAAGAGTGGGCGCAACTCAGCTGAATGGCGGATTTTGGCACAGTGTAACAAAAGCGGGCGGAATGGCAACTGAAACGGTAAAGGGGCGCCCCACTACAGCAAACGAGCCTCCACCTGGGGAGGCCCGTTCACGCCGCCTCCCCCCCCCTTCCCAGGGGCGCCCCACGCCGTTTTTTGGAGCAGCATTGTAGGATACCAATACCAGCGCGGCAACTTACTGGACATCACCTGGATGCCATCCACATCTCAGCGCGTTCTACTGCCTTGGGACTATTCGCACAACAGACCGCTACTGACGAGGCCTCCCCCTCCCCCCCCCTCCGGGGCGCCCCACGCCGTTTTTCGGAGCAGCATTGTAGGATACCAAAAACCAGTGCGGCACCCAGGTGACATCACCTGGGTGCCGTCCAGAACTCAGCACGTTGTGCTGCCTTGGGACTATTCGCACAAAAGACAGCTACTGACCATTGTTGCTTCTTTTTTCAATTTTTTTTAAAAATGTGTTTACTGTTTTTGTTGCGTTGTATATATTTATAAGTTATTAAAGTTTTATAATCCTACTACTTTGTTGGAGTGCTATATATTTTTAATATGACACATAATTGTAAAAACTTTGATGTACAAAGAGGCATCCCTGGAATCTTCCACTTCAGGCTCGGTCCCACACACCCTCACTGTGAGAATGCCCTCCCAAATCACAATACAGGATGGTTATCAGATAGTAGGAACGCGTGTGCTGTGATGGATCTCATGAGGTGGGGGCCTTGATCTACTGTAACTCCTTTGAACAGGGGTGATTCTCTAAAGTTGGGGCCATAAACTACATCCGCACGGCTAGGTGATAGCCTAGGACTGGCCTGGACAATTAGACAGAGAGGAAGAGGAGTGTCAGAGGGTGCGGTAGTGAATAGGGTGAAAGGGAGGTGTCGGGCGGGCACAGGGTGTGATTCTCAGGGAAGAACAGCGCAGATGGGGGAAGGTTTATGGCCCATGCATGAGAGAGAGAGCGGGGGTGACCAGTGCGTGGGGGAGATGCTTGCGAGGGTGGGGAGCCATGCTGAGGATCGGCGACGTGCAGAGAGTGGGTCTGGTCAAGGCATCTAAAATGGCTGCCGTGCACGACAAAATTGTGGCATTGGAAAAAAGGCAAGATGGCGCAGACAATGTTTATCAATACGGATTAATTTATAACAATTATTTTTAACAAAATATTTACTCGCAGTGACAAAATGGCTGTCAACACTTCCTGATTTCCTTCGAATCGAACGTTAACAGACGTCACGCAGCAAAAAAAAAAAAAACGCTCACGCGCTGCCGCCCCCTTGACGAAACCCCCCCAAATTTTCAGGGGCTGCTCAGAAACAAAATGTGCCATTTTCCTGAAAATTTCAGCCGATTCCGTCTACAAACGCCAAAGTTATTAGACATAGAATTTTCAAAAGTTACATAGAGAAAAAATCCTAACTATATATACCTACTGGCGACCGCCAGTAGGTAATATATATATATATATATATATATATATATATATATATATATATATATATATATATATATATATATATATATATATATATATATATATATATATATATATATATATATATATATATATATATATATATATATAATATATATATATGCACACCAATTACCTCCAAGGTTATGAAGTAAGCCAGGACACACGGAGTTCGTTGCAAAATTTATATATACTCACTGAAAAAACCATAGGTTATAGACCATATATAGTTAGGGATTAGCATTTACAAAACCTTATTTTACTCACACAAAACCATTGAAATTCGCATATATAGTTAGTTGCACTAACTATATATCGCGCACCCGCAATCCACTGCTGCTGATGTCACATATTACATCATTCATGACATGGTCAGTGGGGTTGGTCTGGAAATGCTTTTAAAGGACACCTTTCATCAATTGATGACACTTTTTCCCCAAACTGCCTTGGCATATTCCAATATATGCCAAAGACAGAAATGGAACTGGTCCAACCAATTTTGTCCACAATTTGAGAAAGCACGGAAACATGTGAATAAATCTGTTTCTGCTTACATGAGAGACTTTAGAATGGGTTCAATATTCAACAATAACTTGCGTTGCAACATGCAAGACATCTACAGAGGAGATGGTGTGCACTTCTCAGATGAGGGGAATTGAATATTCCTCCTGAATTTAAGACTGTGCATTGGAACCTACTTGTTGAGCCACAGAACCCAAAAGCTCTTTTCATAGCTACCCTACCTCTGATCATTCTAAACGTTTATCTTTTTCTAAATTTTTTCACTATTTTTCACCAAAGTACGTTCCCCGGTACGCTTACCGGTGCGCGTACCGGGCGCTCCCCACGCAATTTTTTTTTTCCTATATGAGCGTCCTAAACCCCCCTCAGAAAACCTAGAGGGTCAGGAAGTGTCTACCGTGCCCCCTTCTACCCATTCCGAACATTGTTTGCCCTCCATCTTGTGTCTCAATTCTACCGAAACACAAAATGGAGGACTCCCGTAACGCTGCCGGTACGCGTACCGGGGCGCGCACCGGTAAGCGCTCGATAAAGAAAGGTGGGAAAGTAATTTACAGAAAAACCACTTGAGACACTTTCATCAAATATAGAATAGGCCCTACTACATAGCAGTCCCTACCATTTACCCAAATTTGATGGAATTCCATTGAGACATTTATGCTGTAGGCCTGACTAAATATCCTGAGGTAAATTACATGACAAAAACACATATGAAGTGTTAGAATTGACAACCAATTAAAATATTAATTTCATTTTCTACTATTATTTCATGACATTTGATTATGTACCTGAATATATATAAAGAAAGAGAGAGAAACACAGCCATTTTGACTACTACTTCCTGAAGTACATTTCAAGAGCATTTTCACTGACAACTTAAACTTCTTTTTGAAAGGTAAGATGTTATTTTAAAAATTTGAAAGGAGAACTATGTTATCCTAAATTGGGAAAACGTTTTCAGATAGTTATATACTGTCCCTCTGTAAGAGTTAGAGATTGAGATAGGCTTCTCTGTTATGATTATGGATTGAGTTAGGCTTCTCTGGTATAATTATGAATTTACTTAGGCTTCATCACAGGCACTTTTTAATAGTTCTACTTCCTGCCTGAAACCATACAGTGCCCAAAGATAACTTCACTGTTAAAAACTCACAAGTACCTGTCTGAACTTAAACCCAACAGTGCCCTATCTCTACTGATATATTTATTTTTTATGCAATTTACAGCAAGAAAATGGAAGCACAACAAAAAGAAAATAATATTTCATTTCAAATTAAGATTGAAAACAATCCTAAGGAAGAAAATGAAGAAAAAGACTTTGGATGACACTTTAGACCAAGAATTAATTAAATGTGTTGAAGAATGTGAATCATGGAATGAAAAGGAGGACATACCAGATGAATTATTGTTACAAATTCTTTTAGATTTTGAAAAATCAGAACAATAAATTTAAATTTTAAAAGTTAAAATTGTTTGAGACATTATTCTTTTTTTATATGAAAATTATGAAATAGTACCCAAAAAGATATAATATAAAGTGAGACTTAAAATATACTGTGCAACTTTTTTGTGTTACATAGTAAGTTTGCTCATAGTTACTTCCTTTCTCCAACTATATTATCTCCAATGTGTATTTATCATCTCTTTATCATCTCCTGCCTCCATATTGTTTCTGCTTTCCAGACAGACTATGGTATGAATTCCATATACCACAATAACTTCTGAAACAACATGCAAGATATCTACAAAGGAGACGGTGTATATTAATTTTTAGACTCTGCATTGGTACCTACATGTTGCTACTTAAATAAAAAAAACAACAAAAAAACAACAAAAAGAACAATCAATAAACATACAATATTTGAAAAGTCTATAATTCTTTTTTCCCCATATTGCGCTCCCCGGACCGCTTCCCGGTGCGCGTACCGGGCGCTCCCCCCGCAAAAAAAAATAAAAATTTTTTTTTGCCCCGGGGGCCCTTTTAAAGCCCCCACATCAAACCTAGGGGGTCAGGGAGGATCTACTCTGCCTCCTTATGGTCATTTCCACCTTTGTTTTGGCCACCTCTTGTGTCTCGATCCTACCGAGACACAAGATGGAGGCCGCTCCGAACTGTTTAGAATGTTCACAGTCACCGGGGAGCCAATCCGCTTCTCCTCGCGAAGTTCAGTTACGCGTCAGGTACGCGAACCGGGGCGCTAACCGGGACGCTGTCACAAATATATATATTTTTTTGAACGTTAATTTCTCAAAATCCACTGGAGCACATATCTTGAGACCTAGCAAAGGCACATCGGGCTACCAGTCCCTACAATTTTGCCAAGTTTCATAGAAATCCATTCAGCCGTTCGAGCTAAAAGTGAGTCCAACCGCCCTATGGAAAACTCAATGTTAAAAACATGTTTTGGGACCCCCCTTTTTTCTCGGCCCCCACTTCACGAAACCCCCCCAAACTTTAAGGGGACGCTCAGAAACAAAATGTGCCATTTTCCTGAAAATTTCAGCCCATTCCGTCCTTCAACGCCAAAGTTATTCAACATAGAATTTTCAGAAATCCCTATTCAAAAAAATCCTAACTATATATACCTACTGGCGACCGTCAGTAGGTATATATATATATATATATATATATATATATATATATATATATACACTGAAAAAACCAGAGGTTTCACACCAGTTATAGTTAGGAATTAGCATTTTAAAAACCTATTAAATTCACAGAAAAAAATAGAGGTTTTACACCAGTTATAGTTAGCTGGAAATTTTACTGACATAAAACCATTGAAATTCCAACGTTATAGTTAGTCGGACTCACTATAACTTGCGCGTGCAATGCACTGCTGATGACATCACATATTACATCACTCATGACATGGTCAGTGACATTACTCATGACATCACTGATGACACCATCCAGTGAATGTGTGTCTTTCTGAAAAATAAATATGTTTTATATATGTATATGTAAAGGTCGATGGAAGAATAAATGTTTAAATTATTGTCTTCATTAATGTTTTTAAAAAAAATTGATTGGTTAACTGGCTTATTAAGTGTATCTTAGTGAATACATATATTGGCGAGTAATATTTAAATATTTAAATATATGTATCAGTGTTTCACTTTGTGTATAAGTGGCTGTATGGGTTGGTGAGTAGCTACATGTGTGTGTATATGGGTTATTATATGTTTTTTTAGTATCAGTATGAGTGTCTGTATAGTTTGGTGGGGGTGTTACTTAGCACATAGATGTATCAATGACTGACTCACTGTTTGTATGTTTTTTGAAAACAGCATATGTGCAGGACTGTATGAGTGGATGAGTGTGTATATGTGTGTGTTACTGATTGAATGCCTGTCTCACTAGTGTGTTTATCAGTAACAAGATATATTTTAATGTAGTATATGTGAGTATTGATGTATATAAGTCAGTATATGTGAGAGTGAGAGATTGTAAGAGTTCCTGTTTAAATAAGTATGTGTTTCTATAAGTGATTGTTTAAGAGAGTACATATGTGTAAGTTTCCTTAGAAGTAAGGTGGTAGTGTGTGTAAATCTGTATATGCAAATAAATGGATGTTTATTAGTTTATTTGCATGTGTGAGTATATGTGTGAGTAACTTTTTGATGACTGTCGGTGTGTAACAGGATGAATAGGGGTATCACTACATATGATGAGTGAGTATATGTATGAGTGACTATATAAAACTGTTGGTGAATGTGTGAATGTGTATATAGATGGTGAAATTACTGAATTGGTTGTTGTAACTGGTATGGGTATATCCACTTTTTTGAAAATGTTAGTTTCTATTTTTGAATATGTGTTTCAAAGGTTACTTTACAGTGAAAGGAGGTCTTTCACTGTGTCACAAGGATGGTGTCATCAGTGATGTCATGAGTGATGTCACTGACCATGTCATGAGTGATGTAATATGTGATGTCATCAGCAGTGCATTGCACGCGCAAGGTATAGTGAGTCCGACTAACTATAACGTGGGAATTTCAATGGTTTTATGTCAGTAAAATTTCCAGCTAACTATAACTGGTGTGAAACCTCTGTTTTTTCAGTGAATTTAATAGGTTTTTAAAATGCTAATTCCTAACTATAACTGGTGCGAAACCTCTGTTTTTTTCAGTGAATTTCATAGGTTTTTTAATGCTAATTTCTAACTATAACTGGTGTGAAACCTTTAGTTTTTTCTGTGAATTTCATAGGTTTTTTAACTGCTAATTTTTAACTTTTTATAGGGCTTTATACCTATGTACTTTGTAGTGAATTTCTAAGCTTATTTTTTCGCAAATGTCTATAGCTGAGAAAGCTATGTTTTTCTATAAATGAACCCTATATTGTATATTAAGATAATATTTTTGTTTTAAAATAGTATTTTACTTTTCTTTTTATATTTGATTCTGGAGTGCTCCCGGTGCGCGTACCGGTGAACGCCCCGGTGCGCGTACCGGTGCGCGTCCCGTCAGCGCACCAACAAAAAAAAAAGAAAAAAAAAATAATGAAGGAGTGAGCATGAGGAATGGGGACAGAGAGAGTGGTGTTAAGAGAAAGAGAGCTAGAGGGAGGAACAAAGAGGGATTGTGTAATAGATAGTAATACAGAGAAAAGGTGTAAGAGGAAGTAACTGAGAAAAAGAAAATGAATAAGGGAGCAAAAGAAGAGAAGAAAGAGGAAGAAGACTAAAGCAGAGGTTCTGGGAAAATATGAATGGGTGATGAAAGTAAAAGGAAGGAGACTTAAGTATGGGGAATGACAGATAGTGACGGAACCAGAGAAAAAAAACAGTAGTGACGGAGGGAAAGAAAATAGCAGTGAGTGTAAGTTAAGAGGAGTGAAAGAGGGTGGATAGAAGTGAATAAGGGTAAGACATGGGGAGTGACAGAGAGAAAGAAGAGAGAGAGTAAAGGAAGGAGTGTCACAAAGGGACTAAGTGAACCCGTAAAAAAGGTAAGTGAAGGAGTGTGGATAAGCAGAGGTAATGAAAGAAGTTGAATGTGGTAGGAAGTAAACATGGAGGATAAGAATAAGTTTGGGAAGCAAAGTAAGGAAACAGGGGTGAGGTAGAGTGAGAGAAAAGTAGTGAGGTTAAAGCAAAGGGTGATAAGAAAGTACATTTTGTAAACACACTTACCATATAATTAATGAAAACTTGTATCTGTGAAAGACAAAAGAAAAAACCTGTTATAATTAGTTAAAAATATATATTAAAATAGAAGAAACAGTTCAAGAGGTTAAAAAATCTAAAAAAGTTTACTAAGAAATAAAGCAATAGCGACGGATACAAAAACAGAAATAAAGTAATGTAGAAAGAGAAAAAAGAAGGAATAAGAAATAGAAAGAAAACAAATTACTGAAGGTAAGTAAGATACTAAAAGAATGTGAGATACCAAAACGAAATCAGGAAAGATAAGAAAGTAAAAGGAAAATGAGTGAAAAGGAGAGGAGTCTGAATGAGGAACTATTAATAAAAAAGAGGAATAGAAGATGACTGAGAGTGAGTGAAGGGGAGTCACAGAGTGAAGGGATGAAAGGAATGAGGTTAATATAGAACGATGGATGAAACAGGAGTGAGAGAGTAAGTACACAGAAAAACAAAGGGAAGGACTAAGTGAACTACAGTACAATGAGTGCGAAAGAAAAAAAATGGAGAAAAAGAAAGAAAGAGAGGGGAAGAAAACTAAAGCAGTGGTACTGAGAGAATGTGAAAAAGATAAAAAGTGGTGGAAGGAAGAGAGGAAATGCAGACAGTTCAAATTGGATTGAGAAGTTGTGAATGAAGTGCAGTAAATGAACAGCGATGAAACAAAGTTAAAAAAGCAGTGTAAATGAGTAAAGAGAGGTAAATAAGGGTGAAAAAGGAAAATGAGTGTGAGACAATGTGAATACAATATAAATTACACAATGCAAACTATACAATAACTTCTACAATATGTTACATTATTTATTTTTGACGTTCTCAGAATATATTGAATTTCACTTAAATTAGTGAGTTCAAAGTCTTCATCATATAACAGCGGGAAAAAAAACCACAATCTAAAAGATTGTGTTTAAAAAAAACAATTCAAACATACATCTCATATATGTACACTAATCTTTGATTCACTTACTTTTCCGTGAGGCCAAATAGAAGATAGTGAAGGTCCTTTTGGTGGAAAAAAAAAAGTCTGCTGTGCTCTATAACTTCCATTTCATCGACTTCCTATGAAAAAAGATCTAAGAACATCATACCTTACACTTTCCTCACGGCCAATTTGTGTCAGATATATCAGTATTTTTTACTTTGAGATCCACTTAAAGTATCTATATGAGATAAATAATTTAAAACATTAGATTAACTAACTAACTAACTAACTAACTTTTATTATCTATTCCCGTCTTCAAAGGCCAATTCCCTTTACTAAAACTTTGGTTTTAAAAACACTAGATAAGAATTTGTAGAGTCATAAGGCAAATATTGTTTATAAGTTAAATGAGAATCATTGCAGTAACTCCATCCTTTTTCACATTTTAAGTAGCATGTATAATGTCCTGAGGTTGTCGAAGAACCGTCATGATAAATAATAGCTTCAGTTGTAAAGGTTCTTCCTGAAATTGATAACTGAGAAGCCACAACATTTTTGATAGAAGTTGTCAATTTAGTTCCATCAGGTCTACATCGTTGGAAAACTAAAATGATATACTGCCCATAACTTTGTATAAATAATGTGGATAGCATTGGATAGTTACATTGAGTACACACCATATTATGATCTGCTGCTTTAACTAGATTTTTAAATGACACTGATTTACAGTCAGGTAAAGTCAAATATATAAATCTTTCAGTGTCTATTCTAGTAGTACTTGATGAACTACAATTGTGGCAGTCATGCTGCCATTGATAAGAAAGGCTGAAAAGATTATTTATATCTACATCTTCATCTTCCAAAACACCAAACATTTACATGAAAAATTCCTGACAATCCTGCTGAATGTTCTGTGAAAATGTATCTTGACCAGAACACATATCTAAAATATTTCGAATTTCTGTTACACTTTCTATTTTTGCTCTATCACTGCTACATTTCTGAAACACAGAATTCAATAAACCACACAATCTTTGATCCCGATTTTCAACAATCTGTTCTTGTAAAATTTTAAGAAAAAAAACAACATTAACCACTACATTAGCATAGCAGTTGACACCAGAACTATTTTCAAACTGAAATCCAACAACATTTTCTTCACAATTCTTTTTCTTCCTGTTTTCAATTACAGTTTTGTCTACTTTTTGTCTTTTTGCTACTACCTCACTGCAATTATCCTCATTTCTTCTTTTTCGGCCTACCACACGTTTTTCAAACAGAGGATATTGAGGCAAATGTGGAGCATACTCTCTTCTTAACCTATTGTATTCTTTAACACAATCTAGATCTGCACCAAATTTTTCTCTCATCACACTCAATCAAGTACAATCCTGATAAAGTTCTGACTCGGGATAATGCCACATATGCCATACCCTCTTTAAACACAGATCTTCCAATGTTCACTAAAGCATTATCTACACTTAAACCTTGAGATTTATGAATTGTTACTGCATATGCCAAACAAACAGGATACTGTTTTCGGCGAACATATAATTCTTTTACAAGTAAAAATCTAGCAGAACAACGACTGATTTGTTGTACTTGCTCAATGCCATCAAATTTTATTTTTAAAAATTCAATTCGGTCTCTATTTCTATAATTCACAAAATCAACAACATAACCCATTGCTCCATTTACCAGACCTCTTTCAACATTTAAATTCCTTCTCAAAATGATAAGACAATTTAAACACACATTCAGAGTCTTTTCAAAACCAGCTGTTTTAGAAATACTTTTCTCTAATGAATCCAATTTAGTTTTCAAATTTTCAGACAAAACAATTGTTGCACCCATATGCTCTATTTTATCTATTGCTTCCAGTTTCACAATCTCTTCATTTTCTAACTCTAACATTTTGTTGTTGAAGATGGAACATTCTTGCAGAGTTGGCATCAAACATATCCCAGATTTCTTCTCAGTCATTTTTTAAAAAATATTCTCTGGAAGAATGTTTTCATTTGGATACAAATTTGAAATTAATCGACCATGTAAAGCTTCTTTCCCAAGCTTGCTTACTTTTCTAATTCTTACATCTTGTAGAATATTTTTATAATCTTCATCCTTTGCCTGTCGCATATTTTGAAGCAGTTCAGCATATTTAAAATTTAACCATATATTAACGTTTCCAATGCTTCCAAGGGACTTCCTAGTATCTTCATGTGTGAGCATTTTAAACACTGGTTGTCCTTTTACTGGAGTCAACTGCAATAGATCTCCAAAAACAATAATGTGTTTTCCTCCAAATAACACATCATACTCTGTTCTAAGAATTTCTTGCATTCTCAAATGCACAAAAGCAAGCATTAGATTTGAGACCATGCTTACTTCCTCAATAATAAGAAGTTTCATTTTCTTCAAGACTCTTGAAACTTCAGAACACACATCTCCAGATAACTTGCTGTAATGCAATTTATTATCATGCTCAACTGGCAGCATCAGTAAACGATGTAGAGTAATCCCTTTAATGTTATGTGCGCCAGACCAGTTGGAGCAGTTACAACACAAGACAGCGGTGAATCAGTCCTTTTCTGCAGATAACTTGCAATGGCTTTAATCAGAAAACTTTTTCCTGTCCCCGCTTCTCCACTTACATACAGTCGGACAGGGTCAAATGATGTACATGAGCACTCTTTTTTCTCATGTCTGAATCCATGTTCAATCTGCTCTGTGACTTCATCATATATCTTTTTCTGCTCAACGTTTAGTTGCTTTACCAAATCTTCTAAGTTAACTCCATCCTCTTGAGCTTGTTCCACAGCTCTTTCCACCTCATCCATGGCAGTGGCAGCTTCATTTGGATAATAGGTCCTCCTAGTGGATCCTGACTCAATGAAGTAGAACTCTGACTATCTTGAGAACTGTCTCTAGCTATCTCTTCAGCAATTGTGGTTTCTTGCTCTATTTCTTCGTTCAACATTTGCAGATAATTTAGAAAAATAGGACATTCTATGGTATCCTTAGTTGCATTAAAAGAGTCTTCATAACAGAGAAAATCACCAAGTAGTTCCTCTTCTGTACGTCATGGCTTAAAGAGTTGCAAAAGAGCTAAATAGTAAAATTCTCTTTTGTCTGGAGCTTCACAACTCAATTTTCGATGATTAATCAAATGGCCTTTTTTCTGCTTCACTAGACATCCTTCATAGCCAACGATTGCATATTTTCCATTATTGATATCTTCTGTGATGTTCCTCTTATAACTGTAGTTTTGCAGAACTTCATACAAACAAGTGTTCTCAAGGTGAGTACTTCTATTTGGATAGTATGTATCCAACATATTTGTCTTCAAAATATCTGTACTGTTTGGTTCTTTCTCCGCCAAATATTCAATTTCTTGTACAGATTTCAAAACTCGGTTTCGTGTTGCAGCAAGACCTAGACTGACCCAAATGATTGTTCTTGATTTGGCATAGAGACTTGCTGATGATAACCGATCAGAACATTCATATGCTCCAATTTCTCGATGCGACAACATCTTCAGACTGAAACTGTATAATTTCTTGCTTAGACTCTTTTCATGTGAAATGTCCTCCCACATTTCCTTCAGTTCTGTCTTTTCTTTTTTAGTGATGTAAGATGTCACATATCGAGCCACAGCAATAGAATTGTCAGCAACGAACTAAATATCTATGTTAGCATTCCACATGGACAAAATCACTGGGTTGTAATCGTTGATGTACTTAGATTCTTCATTTCTTTTCAGATTGTATGTATTTTTGGGAGATTTCCTCGTCACAGTATGTCGTAGAGATGACATCAAATTATTTACTCTTCCCTTAGAAATCACTGGTCGTGGAAACGCAAAACGACATTTCGTGTAGTACTTTTCCTTGTTTTTAAATTTTCAACGACAGTACTTTCCACAACGATGAGATTGAAAACGTAAAACTTGTTGCCTTAAACTGTTTTCTTCAGTAGATTTTGGAATAGCACATATTGAATACTCTTAAATGAAACTCATCACTGTTTCATCCGAATCAGTTCCAAATTTGGGTGCATCTTTAATCCATAACAACATATGTATATGAGGAGCACCTCTCGCTTGATATTCCTTCCTCCAAAAGAAATCCAAAACCTCTCCAAGGGGAGGATTTTTTTTGTTGGTAATAAAAGACATCATAGCTTCAAATCTATGATTAAAATATCTTCAAACATTCACTGGATCCAAAGAACACAGTTCTCCAGGTGTTTTCAATTCTATATTTTGAATGTTTCCATTTGCCTCTCGTAGAAATTGAAGTAAGTCGTCCCATGCATACTCAGCACAGCTAAGAGTGAGGAACAATGTAGGAGTTCCTAAGTTTCTTAGCATACATTTCAATTCTCCATGACGACGGAACCAATACTCATTGATTCCACGTTGACATGCCATGAGATTGATTAGCTGAGATTCCAAAATACTATCTTGCAGTTTGACTTTCTCCATAAAGTCCCTTGCAGAAACATTTTGCAGATGAGCTCCACTTTTCAGTATATGATTAACTGCATAAGATATATAAGACAAATCACTTTCATACAGTAGATGAAACAAATACGGAATACAATGACGAAACCTTGGATCTTCAGCATATAATCTTAAAGTCCGGCATTCAGCTGCAGGAATTTGAACTGGTCCATCGTCATATCGTCCACCACGACCTGTTGGAAATAACTGTGGAAAACAACGAGCTTCCAAACTTTCTTCCCATACACTAATAGGACTTCCTTTTGCTGCTTTCATTTGAAACAAGTCAATTGCATTTCCCATTACTTCTTTGGAATGCAAAGGATGAACAGTATAATGTTCATATATTTCTTCATTTCTAGACACATCAACTTTTTCAATTTGGCCAACTGAACAATCACTGTCTTCTTCTGTAGCTGTTTCTTCTGCTCCAACACTTACATCTTTATAGCACTCATTGTTTTTGACCAAATACAACGTTGCCTTTTTGACTTTCCTAACATCCACTAAATCTTGCCAGATTTTCTTACTCTTTGTCGGAACCCCATTAACTAGAATAACTAGAGGATCCTCTTCTACTCTTTCTACACCAATTGTATCAATATTGTTCTTGACATCTAGAGGCAAATAAACAACTCTTCCCTTTAATCCTCTTTGTAAATCTGTAGGAGGTAATTCTCCTATCTTAGGCTCCATGCGAACAAAAGCTTGAAAAGGATGGACACATTGAATCAAAATTGATTCATAAGTATTTAAATCTATCAATTCATAAGGAATATCTATCAACTGAAGATTATTTTAAACTGCTCTAGCAGGCATTCTATTTTCATTTATTTTTTTCAAACAATAATTACAAATACACTGATCAAAGCTCAAATCAAAAGAATTCTCCACCAACAAATAACTTACAAAATCCTTCCATTCACTATTATTTTCAAATTCACATTTCGCATATAAATCAACTAACCTAGTCTGAATCTTATAATGAGTCCGCCGACAACACACACAAGTTAAATTAGGCCTTTCACTTGATTTCACCTTAAACTTGGTAATTTCCTCGTCAAACTTTTCTGTACTTGAAATCTGTCCATTATCTTCCACATTACCATCCATTACTATATCCATTTCTACACTGTCCTCTTTGTTCCCAAAATAACAAAACTCAATTTCTTCACAAATAGTCTTCACATCCACTTCAGATCCATGCAAAAGAGCACTGTTTAACTGTTTAAGCTTAAGTGTTGGACTTTTTGCATAATACAACGTTCTCACTAATTTCCTCACCTTATTATGATGCACTGCTAACATCCTAAAATGATGAAAAACACTCTGACATACTTTTCTAGAAAGACAAGCCAGTGAATGCCCATGCAAACCTGTGCTTTCTCTCACTCTGCAAGGATCTAACTCTTGCAAGATCTTCATTTTTTGTTTGAGACTTTTCTTACTATATGTACGTAAGAAATTTTGAAGCAAATCGATTGAATCCTGTCGCACACTACAAATACTACTGCACTTCCATGTGTACACTGGACCCTTAGTACATCTCCCTAAAACTTCATGTGCTAACACCTCTTCTGCATCTCTAGACACAAGTTTCTCTTTTTACATCACACAACCATGTTTCACCTCATATGCTCGACCACTGGTGTCAACTGCATGAACCAAATCATTTTCCTGAAAGTAACTCTCCTCATTGAAAAATGGCTCAGAGCTTGAACTATGCATCCATTCGCCAGAAAATACTTCACAAAAATTTGTCCGATTAATAATTCTTTTCCATCTACTGTTCGATTTGAAAACATCAATTGCCTTATTAAGTATCCTAATTCTATTAATTACTAAAGTAAATAAGGTTTTTCTTAACTTCAAAAGCCTGATCCACAATCTTCTCCACACTTTTCTTTTTCTTGTAAAAAGCAGTTCTCTGTTTACCTTTCTTATAATTTTTTAGCAAATTTAAAACTACCCTATTGCGAAACATTCGCCTACGAATGTCCCTAAATTGATTTACCCTTCTATTGCTATCCATTCTCTTCTCTCCTGCTCCAATTGAGACATTTTTTGTGGGCCTCTACTTCCTTTTTAGATTTGCTGTCTTCTTCTGAATATTCACTTTACCAATATTATTTTTTTTTGTACGACATATGTTGCGAAGAAAAGAATTAATTGGCTTACCAGGAGCTTTTCTGGTGTTTTTTGAAGTAGTTGTTGTAGAGGATTCTATAAATTCTGTTGCTGATGTTCTCCTTTTACGTATGGTATTTTTGATACTTCTTTGCCTTGAAGGCATTTTTGCTTGCTTTTCAGAATTTGATTTGAATCTGTTGTTCTGAAAAAAAAACACATGAAAGACCACTATTAGCAAACAACAAAGTAATGACAAAAAGCAAAGAATATAAACAATAAATTGCAACATATTTAAGTTTATACAACATCAACTTAGGGTTTTATTTATGAAGGCCTTGCACCACCAGTGCAAGGCCAAAAATACAAATCCTCTACCTTGCAAATATTGATATCAAGCATTATCAAAAAGCAAAACACAAACCAAGAGCAAAGAAACTCAAGGCCTTATTTATGAAAGCCTTGCGCCAGAAGAGCGTCACTTATTTCCCATGTATAAAGTGACATACCTACGCCACAAGACAATCATAATTAACAGCCAAATATAAATCCCATTGATTTGCCCCAAATCGTTTTTTGATTAACATTTAAAAAACACAGGGCAGAACCTATGTACAACCACAGAATTTCACTTTTGAAACATCACTGTTTCCCAAAATACAAATCCTCTACCTTGCAAATGTTGATATCAAGCATTATCAAAAAGCAGAACATAAACCAAGAGCAAAGTAACTCAAAGCCTTATTTATGAAGACCTTGCGCCAGAAGAGCGTCACTTATTTCCCATGTATAAAGTGATGCACCGGTTGCACAAGGCAATCATAAATAAGGGCTAAATGAAAATACCATTCATTTGCACTCAAAATCGTTCTTTGAATAACATTTAAAAAACACTGCCCAGAACCTATGTACAAGCACTGAATTTCACTTTTGAAACGTCACTGTTTCCCAAAATAAAAATCCTCTACCTTGCAAATGTTGATATCAAGCATTATCAAAAAGCAGAACACAAACTAAAAGCAAAGAAACTCAAAGCCTTATTTATGAAGACCTTGCACCAGAAGAGCGTCACTTATTTCCCATGTATAAAGTGATGCACCGGTTGCACAAGGCAATCATAAATAAGGACCAAATGAAAATACCATTGATTTGCCCCCAAAATCTTTTTTTGAATAACATTTAAAAAACACTGCGCAGAACCTATGTATAAGCACTCAATATCACTTTTGAAACGTCACTGTTTCCCAAAATACAAATCCTCTACCTTGAAAATGTTGATAGCAAGCATTATCAAAAGCAGAACACAAACCAAGAGCAAAAAAACTCAGGGCCTTATTTATGAAAGCCTTGCGCCACCAGTGCATCATTTTCTTCCCATGTTAAAAGTGACATACTGGCGCCACAAGACAATCATAAATAACAGCCAAATATAAATTCCATTGATTTGCCCCCAAAATCGTTTTTTGATTAACATTTAAAAAACACTGCCCAGAACCTATGTACAAGCACTGAATTTCACTTTTGAAACGTCACTGTTTCCCAAAATACAAATCCTCTACCTTGCAAATGTTGATATCAAGCATTATCAAAAAGCAGAACACAAACTAAAAGCAAAGAAACTCAAAGCCTTATTTATGAAGACCTTGCATCAGAAGAGCGTCACTTATTTCCCATGTATAAAGTGATGCACCGGTTGCACAAGGCAATCATAAATAGGGACCAAATGAAAATACCATTGATTTGCCCCCAAAATCTTTTTTTGAATAACATTTAAAAAACACTGCGCAGAACCTATGTATAAGCACTCAATATCACTTTTGAAACGTCACTGTTTCCCAAAATACAAATCCTCTACCTTGAAAATGTTGATAGCAAGCATTATCAAAAAGCAGAACACAAACCAAGAGCAAAGAAACTCAGGGCCTTATTTATGAAAGCCTTGCGCCACCAGTGCGTCACTTTCTTCCCATGTTAAAAGTGACATACTGGCACCACAAGACAATCATAAATAACAGCCAAATATAAATTCCATTGATTTGCCCCCAAAATCGTTTTTTGATTAACATTAAAAAAAAACACAGGGCAGAACCTATGTACTAGCACAGAATTTCACTTTTGAAACATCACTGTTTCCCAAAATACAAATCCTCTACCTTGCAAATGTTGATATCAAGCATTATCAAAAAGCAGAACACAAACCAAGAGCAAAGAAACTCAAAGCCCTATTTATGAAGACCTTGCGGCAGAAGAACGTCACTTATTTCCCATGTATAAAGTGATGCACCGGTTGCACAAGGCAATCATAAATAAGGGCCAAATGAAAATACCATTCATTTGCACCCAAAATCGTTTTTTGAATAACATTTAAAAAACACTGCCCAGAACCTATGTACAAGCACTGAATTTCACTTTTGATACGTCACTGTTTCCCAAAATACAGATCCTCTACCTTGCAAATGTTGATATCAAGCATTATCAAAAAGCAGAACATAAACTAAAAGCAAAGAAACTCAAGACCTTATTTATGAAGACCTTGCACCAGAAGAGCGTAATTTATTTCCCATGTATAAAGTGATGCACCGGTTGCACAAGGCAATCATAAATAGGGGCCTAGTGAAAATACCATTGATTTGCCCCCAAAATCGTTTTTTGAATAACATTTAAAAAACACTGCGCAGAACCTATGTATAAGCACTCAATATCACTTTTGAAACGTCACTGTTTCCCAAAATACAAATCCTCTACCTTGCAAATGTTGATAGCAAGCATTATCAAAAAGCAGAACACAAACCAAGAGCAAAGAAACTCAGGGCCTTATTTATAAAAGCCTTGCGCCACCAGTGCGTCACTTTCTTCCCATGTTAAAAGTGACATACCTACGCCACAAGACAATCATAAATAAGACTCAAATATAAATACCATTGATTGGCACCAAAAATCGTTTTTTGATTAACATTTAAAAAACACAGGGCAGAACCTATGTACAACGACTTATGGCTGAGATACCCGCCACCCCCTCTCAACACAATCCCCAAGGATGGGAAACCGGAAACAGTTCTGAACTTTTGGAAGGCGGGAGGGAGTGACCCTCCCGGCCGTATTTATTAAAAATATGAAACAAAATCAAAACATTAAAATAACAGTTTCATATTATGTACAATTTCATTTCCACATTACGATGTTTTGGCTAACCTTAACATATTTCTAATACAAAGGTTCTCCTAGCCGAAACTAACATCCTACAAATACATTTTAACTTGAAATTGTACATCCTAACGCTAAGGGCCAACGGCAAGGTCGTAACCGGTGTCAGATCCCTAAACCAGAATTACCCCCTCACTTGCGAGGGGCGACCGCACAGAGGGCTGTACCTCATGTGCACATACCAATTTCCCTTGACTTGACGGGGGCCCCAATGAACTCGACGCCATCTTATGGTCGTCCGAGGACTCGTGTGAGGTGTCTAGAAGGTAGCGTAAACCCCCCTCCCCACCCCACACAACTTACCACATCTGCCGTCGCAGATGTCCTGGCCCCGGGAAATTCCCAGGAGGGGCCCGTAGCCCCTCCTATCCAGGGAGGGGCCTTGACCGCCTTCCCTTTCCTTTCGGCGTCCCATCCTTAGAAGGGACCGCCTCCCCATTGAGGGGCCAATGGCCACCTCCCCCCGGGCGCTCCCATCCGTAATGGGTGACGCCCCCACCATAGGGATCTTCCAATTACTGCTCACCGATCATGACCTTACCGCCCCACCAAAATAAATACGACATTAACTAGCAATACTAAATTAAAAAACAAAACAATAACCGCTTTTGTATGACTATTGAGACATCATTGATCAACACTGGTGCAAAATACTTTATTCGAAAAAACATACTGTAAGGAATCATTCACTTTATTGCATACGGAAACCACACTTTAATCACAACCTGTAAAAAATAGAGTTACCACTTCAAAACTTTATTTCAAAACCACTTGCTGTCTCCAGGGGCTGGTGGGTGGGTCAAAATTGGCTCTTCGTTCCGTCTCGAGCTCACGTGCAGCGGGGAGGTGCAGCTTCAGAGCACAGGAACAAGAGGATGCTTCCTTGGCTTGTTGCTCCTTTTATCCTTCTTCGGGCGGGCGTAAACCCGCCTCCGCCCGCCTCCGGGGGCGTGGCTGGCGGCTTCAGTGTCTAGGACAACCCACTCTAGGGCGGGAAAAAGCGCGCCCCGGCTACACCGCTTCGGGCATACCAGCCGAGACTCGCCTCCCGCCCAAGATGGCTTCCCGGGGGGATCGGGGTACTCCACCATACGTTCGGGGGGACCGAGTGGTCGCCCCTTTCCATATGGCTGAGATACCCGCCACCCCCTCTCAACACAATCCCCAAGGATGGGAAACCGGAAACAGTTCTGAACTTTTGGAAGGCGGGAGGGAGTGACCCTCCCGGCCGTATTTATTAAAAATATGAAACAAAATCAAAACATTAAAATAACAGTTTCATATTATGTACAATTTCATTTCCACATTACGATGTTTTGGCTAACCTTAACATATTTCTAATACAAAGGTTCTCCTAGCCGAAACTAACATCCTACAAATACATTTTAACTTGAAATTGTACATCCTAACGCTAAGGGCCAACGGCAAGGTCGTAACCGGTGTCAGATCCCTAAACCAGAATTACCCCCTCACTTGCGAGGGGCGACCGCACAGAGGGCTGTACCTCATGTGCACATACCAATTTCCCTTGACTTGACGGGGGCCCCAATGAACTCGACGCCATCTTATGGTCGTCCGAGGACTCGTGTGAGGTGTCTAGAAGGTAGCGTAAACCCCCCTCCCCACCCCACACAACTTACCACATCTGCCGTCGCAGATGTCCTGGCCCCGGGAAATTCCCAGGAGGGGCCTGTAGCCCCTCCTATCCAGGGAGGGGCCTTGACCGCCTTCCCTTTCCTTTCGGCGTCCCATCCTTAGAAGGGACCGCCTCCCCGTTGAGGGGCCAATGGCCACCTCCCCCCGGGCGCTCCCATCCGTAATGGGTGACGCCCCCACCATAGGGATCTTCCAATTACTGCTCACCGATCATGACCTTACCGCCACAGGCCGGATAGTTGACCGGCTATCCGGACCCCCCACAAAACTCCTGCCTAAAGGTCATGCTGTAAACTCTTTAACCAAGCTATGAGGTCTCCTATGAGTAACACATTCCCCACCCGGGACAAATGGACCCCATCCTCCAAATACATATTGTCCCCCTTGATACAACCATGAGGAATAGAATGCAATGCATTTGAACGAAACAATCTACTCAATTTGTTATTGACTTTCTTTACCGAATGATTTATAGCAGACACCGAATTCGCCCCCCGCCACACCTTACGTGGAATCATATGGGACCATGCAATTGTGCACCCTGGAACCCTTCTCGCCAACCAACTTACTGTGGAAAGTATCGCCTCGAGAAGAAGTCGTCTACCAGTGGTCACCAAATCGTTGCCCCCAAGATGGACTATGATTATAGATGGCGGTGACCTTGTCCGCCCTAACAAACCCTCGACAAAGGTTGAAACTGGTCAATACAGAGCCCGCCCGTTCCGTAGAAGGTCACCCTGTACCCGTATTCCCCAGCCACGTGAATCATGTCACCTGCTTTGAATACGTCCGCGGCACGCCTCACGTATGAGTGGCCCACGACCCACACCACTTTTTCCGCAGCCGGTGATGTTTGACCGCTGGTTCCTAGGTGTCGGGTCGACTGCACAGTCCGCCCGCCTCGTAAGCTTGCGAAACTGTAAACCAAACAAAAACAAGAAGCGTGAGTACATGATAGCAGCTTCACAACATGTGCAATCGCACATACCTTTTGTAACAATTCGAGGACCAACGCCCCAATCGTTTCACTTTTTCCACACTCAGACCCCTGGCTGTAGCCTCAGTAGCAGCCCCTATCCGAAAGGAATGGGTCCCAAACTCGCCGGGGTTCAAGCCCGCGGCCGAAATTGCCATTGTAAGCACCCGCTGGAACTGAAACCTCGTCAGTGGGGTGGCATCAGCGTGTCTCAACAAGGTCCCCCCCCATGATGCCGCCCTCTGCGCTAAATATTCCTCTACGCAAACCACAGGGCACATGGGAGATCCGGGAATCCGATGTATGACTACGCAATACCCAATCGCACCCTGATCGGCCTTGGACCTGACGAACGAGACAATCATCGTCTCCCCCTTAACCTGAATGTGCTCTCGGCACAGTCCTCCCACCGTATCCCGCTTGTTCTTCGCCACCAGTTCGCTTACCCGCATCGCCCCATGGAATGCTAACGCAAAAGCGGCCCGGAATAACACTGTTTCATACTGAGATGAACATGTCACAGGGAGTACGGATAATAACAGGGCCAACCTATCCAGACCTATCGGGTGCCTCTCATCTACTCTGCGACCCTCAAGGCGTTGCCACCCACGTAGCGCTTTCTGCACAACGAAAGACGCTGTCGGGTCCTGGATCCCATGAGCCCTTGCCATAAAGGAAATGGCGGCCCGATGCCTCTGGGCCGTAGCTACTGACTTGCCTGCCTGATGTAAAGACAGTAAAAATTTTACGACAAACTCTTCCTGGCCCCAAAACTCCCCCCTAGCAGCACCCAAAAAGGACCAATAGGAACGGAACGCCCCTTCATATGCCTTTCTTGTCCTGGGTGCTAAACTCTCTCCCACCAGGTTTTGTAGTTCGGGGCACCGAGAGACCAGAGAGCTTCGGGAAAGGGTGCCGCCACCGGGTCCGCTGTGGGCAGAAAACCCCAGAAGGCCTGCATACGGAAACGAGAAAGCGCATCAGCCGCTTGGTTCAGTACCCCCGGCACATATCTTGCCCTAAAGAGCACATTCAATTGCATACACAATAACACAATTTCTTTAAGCAATCTCAGAATCCATTTGCATCGTGCTGCCTGACTATTGATACACTCAACCACGGTCATGTTATCAGACCAGAACACCACAGAGTGATCACGGAACCCCCCCGGCCATGTTTTCAGGGCCACCAAAATAGGGAAAAGTTCAAGAAAAGCAATGTTACTCGTCAGCCCGCACTCGTGCCACCATGACGGCCATTTTTGAGCCGACCATTGATTACCGAATATGGCGCCAAAACCTATACTCCCCGCCGAATCTGTCCACAGCCCCAGCTCCTCGGAGGACACCGCCGGCTTGTTCCAGACAATTCGACCATTGAAATCCGCCAGGAATGCCAACCAAATGCGCATGTCCTGGCGAATCTCTGCCGATAGCCTCGTGCGGTGGTGTCCCTCTTTAAGACCGACCATGGCTTGTGCGATCGAGCGGGAAAAGGGGCGGGCCATTGGCATTACTCTAAGGGCAAAATTCAACTGACCCACAGTTTGCTGCAATTGATGCAAGTTCACCTTAGTCTCCCGAAGACATGTTTCAAGGGAGGCCCTGAATTTCCCCACCTTTTCCTTGGGTAGCCGAAAACAACCTTCTTCTGAATCGAGCTCTATTCCCAGAAACTCGAGCGAAGTTGATGGCCCCACAGTCTTACCTGGTGCCAATGGCACACCAAACTGACTCATCAGGACACAAATTTCTTTTAAAGCCTGTGCACATTCCGGATCCCCGGCTGGCCCCAGGAACAGAAAATCATCAAGATAATGCATAACATGCTGGAAACCCGTCTTTCTCATGAATACCCATTGCAGAAAACAACTGAATTTTTCAAAATAAGCACAAGATATGGAGCATCCCATTGGCATACATTTATCCATGTAATAGCGACCCTGAAACATAAAACCAAGGAGACGCTGATCGTCTGGGTGTACCGGGAGCAACCAGAACGCTGACTCGATGTCTGATTTTGCCATCAGCGCTCCGGGCCCCAGGCGATTCAACATGGCGACGGCCTCATCGAAAGATGCGTACCGCACCGAACACACTTCCGGGTCTATCGCATCATTCATGGAAAGACCTCGTGGGGCTGACAAATTATGTATTAGCCTAAACTCACCCGGGTCCTTCTTTGGGACCACTCCTAAGGGGGAACAAACAAAGTTAGCAACCGGTGGTATATCGAATGGTCTGGCAACCCGCCCTCGCGTCACCTCTTTCCCAATCTTTACCTGTACCACCGCCGTATTTTGCAGGACCGACAGTTGGTTCTTACAACGTGCCTTACCCTGAAAATTCCCCACTGGAATGCGGAAACCATACGAAAACCCGTCTCGCAACACCCCAGCGGAGACATGATCCGGGTATTCATTGAGCCAAGGAATCATTGCCATGGTATCAACCGGGGTAGGTAAAGGCGCCCCTCGGACTATTTCAGACCTGTTTGGCGCTTCCCCTACCACCGTTATCACCCGTTTTGGCTCCGCACATGGTCTCAGGATGCGAGGACTTCTGATATATGGGCAACTCAGCCAACAACTCAGGCCTTCGTTCCCCCATCGTGCAGCGGGGAGGTGCAGCTTCAGAGCACAGGAACAAGAGGATGCTTCCTTGGCTTGTTGCTCCTTTTATCCTTCTTCGGGCGGGCGTAAACCCGCCTCCGCCCGCCTCCGCCCGCCTCCGGGGGCGTGGCTGGCGGCTTCAGTGTCTAGGACAACCCACTCTAGGGCGGGAAAAAGCACGCCCCGGCTACACCGCTTCGGGCATACCAGCCGAGACTCGCCTCCCGCCCAAGATGGCTTCCCGGGGGGATCGGGGTACTCCACCATACGTTCGGGGGGACCGAGTGGTCGCCCCTTTCCAAAATTTCACTTTTGAAATATCACTGTTTCTCAAAATACAAATCCTCTACCTTGCAAATGTTGATAGCAAGCATTATCAAAAAATAGAACACAAACCAAGAGCAAAGAAACTCAGGGCCTTATTTATGAAAGCCTTGCGCCACCAGTGCGTCACTTTCTTCCCATGTTAAAAGTGACATACTGGCGCCACAAGACAATCATAAATAACAGCCAAATATAAATTCCATTGATTTGCCCCCAAATTTTTTTTGATTAACATTAAAAAAAAAACACAGGGCAGAACCTATGTACTAGTACAGTATTTCACTTTTGAAACATCACTGTTTCCCAAAATACAAATCCTCTACCTTGCAAATGTTGATATCAAGCATTATCAAAAAGCAGAACACAAACCAAGAGCAAAGAAACTCAAAGCCCTATTTATGAAGACCTTGCGGCAGAAGAACGTCACTTATTTCCCATGTATAAAGTGATGCACCGGTTGCACAAGGCAATCATAAATAAGGGCCAAATGAAAATACCATTCATTTGCACCCAAAATCGTTTTTTGAATAACATTTAAAAAACACTGCCCAGAACCTATGTACAAGCACTGAATTTCACTTTTGATACGTCACTGTTTCCCAAAATACAGATCCTCTACCTTGCAAATGTTGATATCAAGCATTATCAAAAAGCAGAATATAAACTAAAAGCAAAGAAACTCAAGACCTTATTTATGAAGACCTTGCGCCAGAAGAGCGTAATTTATTTCCCATGTATAAAGTAATGCACAGGTTGCACAAGGCAATCATAAATAAGGGCCTAATGAAAATACCATTGATTCGCCCCCAAAATCGTTTTTTGAATAACATTTAAAAAACATTGCGCAGAACCTATGTATAAGCACTCAATATCACTTTTGAAACGTCACTGTTTCCCAAAATACAAATCCTCTACCTTGCAAATGTTGATAGCAAGCATTATCAAAAAGCAGAACACAAACCAAGAGCAAAGAAACTCAGGGCCTTATTTATAAAAGCCTTGCGCCACCAGTGCGTCACTTTCTTCCCATGTTAAAAGTGACATACCTACGCCACAAGACAATCATAAATAAGACTTAAATATAAATACCATTGATTGGCACCAAAAATCGTTTTTTGATTAACATCTAAAAAACACAGGGCAGAACCTATGTACAAGCACTAAATTTCACTTTTGAAATATCACTGTTTCTCAAAATACAAATCCTCTACCTTTCAAATGTTGATAGCAAGCATTATCAAAAAGCAGAACACAAACCAAGAGCAAAGAAACTCAGGGCCTTATTTATGAAAGCCTTGCGCCACCAGTGCGTCACTTTCTTCCCATGTTAAAAGTGACATACTGGCACCACAAGACAATCATAAATAACAGCCAAATATAAATTCCATTGATTTGCCCCCAAAATCGTTTTTTGATTAACATTTAAAAAACACAGGGCAGAACCTATGTACAAGCACAAAATTTCAATTTTGAAACATCACTGTTTCCCAAAATACAAATCCTCTACCTTGCAAATGTTGATATCAAGCATTATCAAAAAGCAGAACACAAACCAAGAGCAAAGAAACTCAACGCCTTATTTATGAAGACCTTGCGCCTGAAGAGTGTCACTTATTTCCCATGTATAAAGTGATGCACCGGTTGCACAAGGCAATCATAAATAAGGGCTAAATGAAAATACCATTCATTTGCACCCAAAATCGTTTTTTGAATAACATTTAAAAAACACTGCCCAGAACCTATGTACAAGCACTGAATTTCACTTTTGAAACGTCACTGTTTCCCAAAATACAAATCCTCTACCTTGCAAATGTTGATATCAAGCATTATCAAAAAGCAGAACACAAACTAAAAGCAAAGAAACTCAAAGCCTTATTTATGAAGACCTTGCACCAGAAGAGCGTCACTTATTTCCCATGTATAAAGTGATGCACCGGTTGCACAAGGAAATCATAAATAGGGACCAAATGAAAATACCATTGATTTGCCCCCAAAATCTTTTTTTGAATAACATTTAAAAAACACTGCGCAGAACCTATGTATAAGCACTCAATATCACTTTTGAAATGTCACTGTTTCCCAAAATACAAATCCTCTACCTTGAAAATGTTGATAGCAAGCATTATCAAAAAGCAGAACACTAACCAAGAGCAAAGAAACTCAGGGCCTTATTTATGAAAGCCTTGCGCCACCAGTGCGTCACTTTCTTCCCATGTTAAAAGTGACATACTGGCGCCACAAGACAATCATAAATAACAGCCAAATATAAATTTAATTGATTTGCCCCCCAAATTTTTTTTGATTAACATTAAAAAAAAGAACACAGGGCAGATCCTATGTACTAGCACAGAATTTCACTTTTGAAACATCACTATTTCCCAAAATACAAATCCTCTACCTTGCAAATGTTGATATCAAGCATTATCAAAAAGCAGAACACAAACCAAGAGCAAAGAAACTCAAAGCCCTATTTATGAAGACCTTGCGGCAGAAGAAAGTCACTTATTTCCAATGTATAAAGTGATGCACCGGTTGCACAAGGCAATCATAAATAAGGGCCAAATGAAAATACCATTCATTTGCACCCAAAATCGTTTTTTGAATAACATTTAAAAAACACTGCCCAGAACCTATGTACAAGCACTGAATTTCACTTTTGATACGTCACTGTTTCCCAAAATACAGATCCTCTACCTTGCAAATGTTGATATCAAGCATTATCAAAAAGCAGAACATAAACTAAAAGCAAAGAAACTCAAGACCTTATTTATGAAGACCTTGCGCCAGAAGAGCGTAATTTATTTCCCATGTATAAAGTAATGCACAGGTTGCACAAGGCAATCATAAATAAGGGCCTAATGAAAATACCATTGATTCGCCCCCAAAATCGTTTTTTGAATAACATTTAAAAATCACTGCGCAGAACCTATGTATAAGCACTCAATATCACTTTTGAAACGTCACTGTTTCCCAAAATACAAATCCTCTACCTTGCAAATGTTGATAGCAAGCATTATCAAAAAGCAGAACACAAACCAAGAGCAAAGAAACGCAGGGCCTTATTTATAAAAGCCTTGCGCCACCAGAACGTCACTTTCTTCCCATGTTAAAAGTGACATACCTACGCCACAAGACAATCATAAATAAGACTCAAATATAAATACCATTGATTGGCACCAAAAATCGTTTTTTGATTAACATTTAAAAAACACAGGGCAGAACCTATGTACAAGCACTACATTTTACTTTTGAAATATCACTGTTTCTCAAAATACAAATCCTCTACCTTGCAAATGTTGATAGCAAGCATTATCGAAAAGCAGAACACAAACGAAGAGCAAAGAAACTCAGGGCCTTATTTATGAAAGCCTTGCGCCACCAGTGCGTCACTTTCTTCCCATGTTAAAAGTGACATACTGGCACCACAAGACAATCATAAATAACAGCCAAATATAAATTCCATTGATTTGCCCCCAAAATCGTTTTTTGATTAACATTTAAAAAACACAGTGCAGAACCTATGTACAAGCACAAAATTTCACTTTTGAAACATCACTGTTTCCCAAAATACAAATCCTCTACCTTGCAAATGTTGATATCAAGCATTATCAAAAAGCAGAACACAAACCAAGAGCAAAGAAACTCAACGCCTTATTTATGAAGACCTTGCGCCTGAAGAGCGTCACTTATTTCCCATGTATAAAGTGATGCACTGGTTGCACAAGGCAATCATAAATAAGGGCTAAATGAAAATACCATTCATTTGCACCCAAAATCGTTTTTTGAATAACATTTAAAAAACACTGCCCAGAACCTATGTACAAGCACTGAATTTCACTTTTGAAACGTCACTGTTTCCCAAAATACAAATCCTCTACCTTGCAAATGTTGATATCAAGCATTATCAAAAAGCAGAACACAAACTAAAAGCAAAGAAACTCAAAGCCTTATTTATGAAGACCTTGCACCAGAAGAGCGTCACTTATTTCCCATGTATAAAGTGATGCAGCGGTTGCACAAGGAAATCATAAATAGGGACCAAATGAAAATACCATTGATTTGCCCCCAAAATCTTTTTTTGAATAACATTTAAAAAACACTGCGCAGAACCTATGTATAAGCACTCAATATCACTTTTGAAACGTCACTGTTTCCCAAAATACAAATCCTCTACCTTGAAAATGTTGATAGCAAGCATTATCAAAAAGCAGAACACTAACCAAGAGCAAAGAAACTCAGGGCCTTATTTATGAAAGCCTTGCGCCACCAGTGCGTCACTTTCTTCCCATGTTAAAAGTGACATACTGGCGCCACAAGACAATCATAAATAACAGCCAAATATAAATTTAATTGATTTGCCCCCCAAATTTTTTTTTGATTAACATTAAAAAAAAGAACACAGGGCAGAACCTATGTACTAGCACAGAATTTCACTTTTGAAACATCACTGTTTCCCAAAATACAAATCCTCTACCTTGCAAATGTTGATATCAAGCATTATCAAAAAGCAGAACACAAACCAAGAGCAAAGAAACTCAAAGCCCTATTTATGAAGACCTTGCGGCAGAAGAACGTCACTTATTTCCAATGAATAAAGTGATGCACCGGTTGCACAAGGCAATCATAAATAAGGGCCAAATGAAAATACCATTCATTTGCACCCAAAATCGTTTTTTGAATAACATTTAAAAAACACTGCCCAGAACCTATGTACAAGCACTGAATTTCACTTTTGATACGTCACTGTTTCCCAAAATACAGATCCTCTACCTTGCAAATGTTGATATCAAGCATTATCAAAAAGCAGAACATAAACTAAAAGCAAAGAAACTCAAGACCTTATTTATGAAGACCTTGCGCCAGAAGAGCGTAATTTATTTCCCATGTATAAAGTAATGCACAGGTTGCACAAGGCAATCATAAATAAGGGCCTAATGAAAATACCATTGATTCGCCCCCAAAATCGTTTTTTGAATAACATTTAAAAAACACTGCGCAGAACCTATGTATAAGCACTCAATATCACTTTTGAAACGTCACTGTTTCCCAAAATACAAATCCTCTACCTTGCAAATGTTGATAGCAAGCATTATCAAAAAGCAGAACACAAACCAAGAGCAAAGAAACGCAGGGCCTTATTTATAAAAGCCTTGCGCCACCAGTGCGTCACTTTCTTCCCATGTTAAAAGTGACATACCTACGCCACAAGACAATCATAAATAAGACTCAAATATAAATACCATTGATTGGCACCAAAAATCGTTTTTTGATTAACATTTAAAAAACACAGGGCAGAACCTATGTACAAGCACTAAATTTTACTTTTGAAATATCACTGTTTCTCAAAATACAAATCCTCTACCTTGCAAATGTTGATAGCAAGCATTATCGAAAAGCAGAACACAAACCAAGAGCAAAGAAACTCAGGGCCTTATTTATGAAAGCCTTGCGCCACCAGTGCGTCACTTTCTTCCCATGTTAAAAGTGACATACTGGCACCACAAGACAATCATAAATAACAGCCAAATATAAATTCCATTGATTTGCCCCCAAAATCGTTTTTTGATTAACATTTAAAAAACACAGGGCAGAACCTATGTACAAGCACAAAATTTCACTTTTGAAACATCACTGTTTCCCAAAATACAAATCCTCTACCTTGCAAATGTTGATATCAAGCATTATCAAAAAGCAGAACACAAACCAAGAGTAAAGAAACTCAAAGCCTTATTTATGAAGACCTTGCGCCAGAAGAGCGTCACTTATTTCCCACGTATAAAGTGATGCACCGGTTGCACAAGGCAATCATAAATAAGGGCCAAATGAAAATACCATTCATTTGCCCCCAAAATCGTTTTTTGAATAACATTTAAAAAACACTGCCCAGAACCTATGTATAACCACTCAAAATCACTTTTGAAACGTCACTGTTTCCCAAAATACAATTCCTCTACTTTGCAAATGTTGATATCAAGCATTATCAAAAAGCAGAACACAAACCAAGAGCAAAGAAACTCAGGGCCTTATTTATGAAAGCCTTGCCCCACCAGTGCGTCCCTTTCTTCCCTTGTTAAAAGTGACATACCTACGCCACAAGACAATCATAAATAAGACCCAAATATAAATACCAATGATTGGCACCAAAAATCGTTTTTTGATTAAATTTAAAAAACACAGGGCAGAACATATGTACAAGCACTGAATTTCACTTTTAAAACCTCACTGTTTCCCAAAATACAAATCCTCTACCTTGCAAATGTTAATATCAAGCATTATCAAAAAGCAGAACACAAACCAAGAGCACAGAAACTCAAAGCCTTATTTATGAAGACCTTGCGCCAGAAGAGCGTCACTTATTTCCCATGTATAAAGTGATGCACCAGTTGCACAAGGCAATCATACATAAGGGCCAAATGAAAATACCATTCATTTGCACCCAAGATCGTTTTTGGAATATCATTTAAGAAACACTGCGCAAAACCTATGTTCAGGCATTCAATTTCACTACTAAAACTTAACTATCTGCTTCCAAATATTCTCCATACAGCAACCAAGTCTCTATCTAAATTAAATAAATCATTACTTACCTTTACAAATGCTTTGGGAGATTGAAAACAGTGTCAGACAAACACACCAGTTTTTCTTTAGCAGAGCAAAAGGTGTGCACTCAATACACTGAAACCAAGACTGGCATAGAAAATCTCTATCTTTACACACAAATGCCTTATTTCAACCAATCAAAAGTCTTCCCTCACTATTTTCAAACACCCTTCCCCCTCTCAGATCTTTCTATCTGTTACCATAGCAACTGCCTCCTAACTGAACTCTCAGGTTCAAAAGTTTATTCTACAATGTTGCAAATTAAGTCAGCAAGGATGTTTGACCTCTCAATACACCAGCATATCCAGGGCGTTATTGCTTTTAGTGACATTTTCTTAACCATTCAAATTGCTTCTTTCACACAACACAACCATGCACCCTAACTTTTAGTTTTCAACTATCTGAATCCACCAATCATTGCTTGTGATTCAACAGCAGGGAAATTCCACAATTATTTTTGGGGAAACTCCTACTGTTCCAACTTCCATTTCATTCCCACACTTCATCTGACTGCAGCAGAACCTTCTCACATCATGTATTCGGTGTGGATTATTGGACATAGCTACATCCACTGGGCTCAAAGGTATGCAGCTAGCAGAAATTATCACAACCTTGATTTATCAAATCTGGAAATCAAGTGGATTGGCCAGAGAGGACTGAGATGTCATCAATTGATACCATTGGTGAAAACCTTTTTGCATCTGCCAAACCCTGACCTCTTAATAGTGCACTGTGGTGGAAATGATTTGGGCACTATGACTGGGGTTGGTCTGGAAATGCTTTTAAAGGACACCTTTGATCAATTGATGACACTTTTTCCACAAACTGCCTTGGTATATTCCACAATATGCCAAAGACAGAAATGGAACTGGTCCAACCAATTTTGTCCACAATTTGAAAAAGCACGGAAACATGTGAACAAATCTGTTTCTGCTTACATGAGAGACTGTGGAATGGGTTCAATATACAATAATAACTTGCGTTACAACATGCAAGACATCTACAGAGGAGATGGTGTGCACTTCTCAAATGAGGGAAATAGAATTTTCCTCCTGAATTTAAGACTGTGCATTGGAACCTACTTGTAGGCACCTAAACCAATCACAGATCCCAAAAGCTCTTTTCAGAGCTACCCTACCTCTGATCATTCAAAACGTTTATCTTTTTCTAACTTTTTTCACTATTTTTCACCAAAGTACGCTTCCCGGTACGCGCACCGGTGCGCGTACCGGGCGCTTCCCCCGCGGAAAATTCAAGAAGCGTGCACCGGTAAGCGCTCCATAAAAAAAGGTGGGAAAGTAATTTACAGAAAAAACACTGGAGACACTTTCATCAAATATAGAATAGGCCCTACTACATAGCAGTCCCTACCATTTGCCCAAATTTGGTGGAATTCCATTGAGACATTTAGGCTACAGGCCTGACTAAATATCCTGAGGTAAATTACATGACCAAAACACATATGAAGTGTGAGAATTTACAACCAATTAAAAAGTTTCTTTCATTTTCTACGATTATTTCCTGACATTTGATTGGTTATGTACATGAATAAATAAAAAAAGAGAAGGAAACACAGCCATTTTGACTACTGCTTCCTGAAGTACATTTGAAAAGAAATAACACTGACATCTTCAACTGCTTTCTCAAAGGTAAGTTGTTATTTTGGAAAGTGAAGTATGTTGTGCACTTTAAGTTAATTTGAGAAAAAATATTCTGTTAGTTATATACTATCCCTCTGTAATAGTTATAGATTGAGATAGGCTTCTCTGTTATAGTTATGGATTGAGTTAGGCTTCCCTTGTATTATTATAAATTTACTTAGGCTTCATCACATACTCTTTGTTATATTTCAAATTCCAGCCTGATACCATACACTGCCCAAAGATAACTTCACTGTTAAAAAATCCAAACTACATGTCTGAACTTAAACCCAACAGTGCCCTATCTCTACTGATATAATTATTTTTTATGCAATTTACAGCAACAAAATGGAAGGAGAAAAGAATATATCTTTTGAAATTGTTTTGAACAACAACCAGGATGGAAAAAATGCTGAAAATGATAACATTGACTTTATGGATGAGTCTCTGGACCTTGAATTACCTTAGTGTGTGGAATCAATGGAAACACAGAAAGTAAATGAAGAGATTCCAGACAACATTTTATAAGAAGTTTTATTAAATTATGAAAAAGAATCAGAAGAATAAATGTATATTTAATAATCAAAAATTGTTCGAGCCATTATTCATTTTTATATGTAATTCATCAAGTAGATCAAAAAGGTTTAAAATATAAAGTGAGACTTATATTTTACTGTGCAACTTTATTGTGTTACATAGAAAGTTTGCTCATAGTTACTTCCTTTCTCCCACTATATTATCTCCAATGTGTATTTAACATCTCTTTATCATCTCCTGCCTTCATGTTGTTTCTGCTTTCCTGACAGACTATGTTATGAATTCCATATACCACAATAACTTCTGTAACAACATGCAAGATATCTACAAAGGAAACTTTGTATATTAAATATAGACTCTGCATTGATACCTACATGTTGGTACTTAAATAAAAAAATAAAAAACAACAAAAAGAACAATTAATAAACATACAATTTTTAAAAGTGATTATTTTTTCCCAATAGTACGCTCTCAGGAGCGCTCCCAGGAGCGCTCCCCGGTGCGCGTACTGGGCGCTTCCCCCGCGAAAATCGAAAAAAATATTTTTTTTTGAGACCCCGCGGGCCCTTTAATGGCCCCCATATCAAACCTAGGGGGTAAGGGGGGGTCTACCCTGCCCCCTTATGGTCAATTCCCCCCTTTGTTTTTGCCACCTCTTGTGTCTCGATTTTACCGAGACACAAGATGGCGGCCGCTCCGGACTGTTTAGAATGTTTACAGACACCCGAGAGCCAATCAGCTTTCTGCGCGCAAGTCGCGTGGCGCGCCCGGTGCGCTCCCCGGTGCGCGTACCGGAGCGCGCCTATAGATATATATTTTTTTTAACCTAAATTACTCAAAATCCACTGGAGCACATATCTTGAGACATAGCAAAGGCACATCGGGCTACCAGTCCCTACAATTTTGCCAAGTTTGGTGGAAATCCATTCAGCCGTTCGGGCTAAAAGTGAAATCGACCGCCCTATGGAAATTAACATGGGGAAAACACGTTTTGGGACCCCCCTTTTATCTCGGCCCCCGCTTGACAAATCCCCCCCAAACTTTCAGGGAAGGACCGGTGCTCGAAGAGGCCATTTTGAGGAAATTTTCAAGCAGATTCGTCAATCGGTGCCAAAGTTATTCCAAATAGAATTTTGAGATTTAACATTGAAAAAAATCCTAACTATAACTACCTACTGGCGACCGCCAGTAGGTAATATGAATATAAATATATCTCAAAATTCTATTTACAATGCAGAATGTAAATTATTCATGCAGTTGTCTTTTCATGAGTTTTTCTGTGTATCCATGTGATGGTGTGTGTGTAACTTAGTGCTGTTGTAAAGCAATTTGTTTTTGTTTTGTTGTTAGGAAGAAGACATGCTTTTTTCCTTCTAGTGGACTCATAATAACTACAGTTCCTGGTAGATATGTAACTTTTTTCAGTGCATCCTGTCATTTCTTACTGTACACATCCTGTAAGTTGCAGTAGTTAGTATTTATATCCAAGGTCCTGAAGAAAGCCAGGGTAATTCCCTTATGGGCTGAAACATGTAGACCGTCCAATACAGCGCCAGTGGACAGTTTTTCCACTTTGGCGGTTTTTATCTTTGTCACATAGACTTTGATTGGCACTTATGTCCAAGTCTAAGTAGTCAATTTTAATTTTCTTTAATTCTCACTATTACGGTAGCACAGCACTGTATCCAGATTACTTTAAGATGAATTCCATAGCTATAGAACTGACATTCATCCCTATACCGGCACGACTAAGTCGGAAAGGGTTTTGAATGTTCAGCTACAACTCCCACATGACGCAAACTCCAGCAAATGGCTGGTCTGATGGGTTTGGTTTATAGCTTATGTATTTCAGCAGTATCTGTTTACACATGCGCCTACCTGGTTCACAGTTATTCCCATGGGTAGACACCATCCAAAGACCTGGTCTGCTCTGTTTTGTATTTCGTACTTTGTCAGCAGGGGAAGGAGCAGACAGGTTGTTTAAACTTTCCCCTGGACCCTCCGCACACCCTTTTGTTTATTAATATATTGGAATATACCAAGGCAGTTTGAGGAAAAAGTGTCATCAATTGCTCAAAGGTGTCCTTTAAAAGCATTTCCAGACCTACCCCAGTCAAAGTGCCCAAATCGTTTCCTCCACAGTGCACTATTATGAGGTCAGGGTTTGGCAAATGTAAAAAGGTTTTCACCAATGGTATCAATTGGTGACATTTCAATCCTCTTCGACCAATCCATTTGATTTCCACATTTTGTAAATTGAGGTTGTGTAAATTTCTGTTATCAGCATACCTGTGAGCCCAGTGGATGTAGCTATGTCCAAGAATCCAGACTGAAAACATGGCTAGAGAAGTTTTTGCTGCAGTCAGATGAAGTGTGGGAATGAAATGGCAGTTGAAATAGTGAAGTTTGTAATGAAAAAAACTGTGGAGTTTAAGTGCAAATGATTCATTAGCAGTGATTGGTGTATTTCCATTGCTGAAAACAGAAAGTTAGGGTGCATGGATGTGTTCTTTGAAAGATGTATTTTGAATGGTTATTTTAAAATGTTGTTATGAAAGATTACAGTGGATTAGCAGGTGTACTGAGAGTTCAGAGTTCATTTGAAACATTGTTGTCTGAACTTGTGAACATGACAGGTCTGGCAGGCGGTAGTTGCTATGGAAAAGAGGTAGAAAGGGCAGAGGGGGGAAGGGTGTTGATTTGAAAATAGTGAGGGAAGAGTTTTGATTGGCCGACATGAGAGATATGTGTGATGAATATCAGCGCTTCAGTGCCTTTGTTGGTTCCAGCCTCTGGAGTGCATACCTTTAATCCTGCTAAAGAATAATTGGTGTGCTTCTGAGTCTGTTTTGAATTTCAAAAATAATTTGTAAAGGTGCGTTATTGTTTATATATTTTAGATAAAGACTAGTATGCTTTTTTGCGTAAATAAGAAAGTCAGCTGTGTATTTAAAATGATGTTTTGCGTCAAGTGTTTGCATTCTGCTTTCAAAGGCGATTTTGGATTCTTTTACCAATTGTATTTGTAGATAATGTAAAGTATTAGTACTGACAAGGTGTGTATGTACATAGGAGCTGTGCTGTGTTTTCAAATTATGATCAGAAAATCGTTTTTAAGGAAAAGGCATGCTTTAAAAAATTATGTGAAATTATGTACTTGTGATGTGACTCCTGCAATGCGTCGCTTTTGTGGAACAGATATATGATGCATTTGTGTTGTTATTGTTACGGTGTATATGTAAAAAATGATGCATAAGTGTTGCACGGGCATTGTAGATACTCTCCTATGTGTGGTTAGCAATTTCAAGTCACTTCCCCCGGGTTCAAGGGCCTTGTAAATACGTCCCCATGTGTGTCTGGTCATTGGAAGTCACTTTCCTTGTAGTGCAAGGCCCTTGTAAATACGCCCCCATGTGTGCCTGGAAAATTTTCATTTTGATTGTTTGAGTTACATAGCCATGTTAAAAGTTATTGAAAAAAAGGAGCAAGTTCCTTAAAAAAACGTTTTCATGTGTATTAGGGCAGTTTAAGTCTGTTCCCCATGAATGTAGGTGTATTATTGTTTTACATAAAAGGTTTAAAAACTTTTTTGTAATCAAATGTATGCACACTTAGGGCCCAATGTAGGTGGTCGTTTCAGGCCATTTACCGACCGGTTACGGCCGTTTTCGGCCGTTTCCGACCGGTAAATGGCCAATCGGTATGTAGGGGCCTAAATCCAAGGCCACATGTAGGTAAATCTACATTTACAGAATTGGTAAAATTGTTTTTGATGGTAAAATACCGATTCGTAAAGGCTCCTGGCACTCTGAAGAGTCCCACCTACATATGGGTGGCTTGAAATCGGTATATTTACCGATGTTTTATTTTACCGAATCGGTAAAATTACTGATTCGGTAATTTTACCGATTCGGTAATATATTGCCCCCTACATAACAAATTTTGTAAACTGGTCGGTAACGGCCAAAAATACCGTTTTTTGGCCGATACCGACCGACCTACATCTGTCCCTTAAAGTCTTAGGGACAGATTTATGATGGTTGTGTGCCTCTTTTGTGTTGCTGTTGCGTCACTTTTCTAATGCAGGAGAGATTTACAAGATGCACCATGTTGCAAAACTGCAGCCGCGGGTCGTGGAGGGAGTTACGGTGGGGCAGGTAGACGGGGAGGGGGAGGGGCAGGGTGGAGGGACGTAAACACTGGCATATGGATTATTGCAGGTAAGTACACAATTTAATGTGCGTAAAGTTTCATGTGGGCTTTTCGTTGCAGGGTGGGCAGTCATTTGCATGAAAGCCCTGTAATATTATCACTATCACAGTAAAATTAAAAATATTTTTTTGAATAATTTTTATAGCATTGTTGAACCTAATTCTTTATGTTATTGATTTACTGTTTGGTAATAGTGGTTAATAACATTTTTTATTATATTTTACTACAGATTCAACTGCAGATTATTTGGAAATTAGACAATGCCGTCTAAGGATAGAATTCGAAAGGCTACGAAACGTCAAAGACAGCAGTTGACTAAAAGCTTGCAGCAGTCCTCTACATTAGAATTACCTCAACGCACGAAGAGAACACCGGGTAAGAGAACAAAATCATTCCTTAGAAACATTTGTAGAAACAAAAGTATAACTACAGAACAAGTTTTAGTCCAGAAAAAGAGAGCCAATTTAAATGGAAAGGAAAGGCCCGTCAAAAAAGTTTGTGCTAGAGCAGGAGATAACTCTGTGCATGGCAGTAGAAGGGCAAATATATTCAGGGACATTCGTAAGCGAATGTTCCGCAACAGGGTAATTGTCAATTTGCTAAAACAATTTAAAAAAGGTCAACAGAAAGTGTCATTTTATAAGAAAAAGAAAAATGTAGGGAAAATTATTGATCAGGCTTTCGAAATTAAGTGAAAGTTATTTATTTTGGTGATTAATAGAATTAGGAAACTAAACAAGGTAATCTATGTTTTCAAATCTAATAGTAGATGGAAGAGAGAAGTTAATCGAAGTAATTTTTGTGAAGTTTTCTTAGGAGAATGGATGCATAGTTCAAATAGTGAGGCATTTTTTAATGAGGAGAGTTATTTTCAGGACAATGATTTGGTGCATGCAGTTGACAGCAGTGGTCGAGCATATGAGGTAAAAGATGGTCGTCCGGTTGAAAAGAAATACTTGTGTCTGCAGATGCAGAAGAGGCGTTAAGTGATGAGGTTTTAGGGAGACGTCCTAAGGGACCAGTGTACACCTGGAAGTGTAGTTCTATTTGCAGTGTGCGACAGGATTCCATCAATTTGCTTTGTGATTTTATACGGACATTTCATAAGAAAAGTGTAAAGCAAAAAATAAAGTTGTTGCAAGAATTAGATCCTTGCAGAGTGAGACAAGTGACAGGTTTGCGTGGTCATTCACTGGCTTGTCTTTCTAGGAGAGTATGCCAGAGTGTATTTCATCATTTCAGGATGCTAGCAGTGCATCATAATAAAGTGAGGAAAGTAGTTAGAATGTTGTATTATGCTAAGAGTCCAGCAATTATGCTTAAAAAATTAAGCAGAGCTCTTTTGCATGGTTCTGAAGTAGATGTGAAGAATATTTGTCAAGAAATTGAGTTCTGTTACTTTGCTGGTAAAGAGAACAATGTTGATATTGAACCACTAGAAGAAGGTAATGTGGAAGACAGTGTACAGATTTTCAGTACAGATAAGTTTCACTAGGAAATTTCCACATTTATGGTGAAATCAAGTGAGAGGCCTAATTTCACTTGTGTGTGTTGTCGACGGACTTATTATAAGAATCAGGCTAAGTTAGTGGATATATATGCAAAAAGTGATATGGAAAACAAAAGGGAATGGAAGGATTTTGCCACATACTTGATGGTCGAAAATTGTTTTGATTTGGGAGCGGACCAACGTATGTGTACTTATTGCTATAACAAATTAAACCAAAACCAGATGCCTGCTAGAGCGGTTTATAATAATCTGGAATTAGATGACATTCCTTCTGAATTGAAGGATTTAAATACTTATGAATCTATTTTGATTCAAAGTGTCCATCCCTTCCAGGCTATTGTACGAATGGAGCCAAAGACAGGGAAGTTGCCTCCATCAGATTTACAGAGAGGATTAAAGGGAAGGGTTGTTTATTTGCCTTTGGATTTGAAGAAAAACATTAATACAATTGGAGTAGAGAAAGTGGAAGAGGAACCTCTGGTTATCATAGTTAATGGTGTTCCGACAAAGAGTAAGAAAATCTGGCAAGATTTAGTGGATGTTAGGAAAGTCAAAAAGGCAACATTGTATTTGATAAAAAATAATAAGTACTACAAGAATGTATGTGTTGCAGAAGAGGAAGTAAGTGAAGAAGAGGACAGCGATTTGTGTCCTGGACAAATTGAGAAAGTAGAAGCCTCTAAAAAGGAAGAAATATATGAACATTATAGTGTTCATCCTTTGCATTCCAAGGAAGTCATGGGGAATGCTATTGAGTTGTTTCAAATGAAACAAGCCAAAGGGAGTCCCATTAGTGTTTGGGAGGAAAGTTTGGAAGCTCGATGTTTCCCACAGTTATTTCCCACAGGTCGAGGAGGACGATATGATGAGCGACCTGTTCAAATTCCTGCTTCAGAATACCGAACTTTACGATTGTATACAGAAGATCCTAGGTTTCGACAATGCATTCCCTATTTATTTCATCTACTGTTTGAAAGTGATCTCTCTGGATTGTCTTATGCAGTGAACCACATCTTGAAAAGTGGTGTACAACTGCGAAATATCTCGGCAAGGGACTTTATGGATAAAGTCAATGTGCAAGACAGTATTTTGGATTCTCACCTGATTAATCTCATGGCTTGTCAGCGTGGTACTAATGAGTATTGGTACCGCCGTCATGGTGACTTAAAATGTATGCTGAGGAATTTAGGAACTCCCACATGGTTCCTTACTCTCAGCTGTGCTGAGTATGGCTGGGAAGACTTACTTGAATTTCTACGAGAGGTAAATGGAAACATTGAAAATATTGAATTCAAGACACCCGGAGAACTGTGCTCTTTGGATCCAGTGAATGTATGCAGGTACTTTAATCATAGATTTGAAGCTATGATGTCTTTCATCACGAACAAGAAAAATCCACCTCTTGGAGAGGTGTTGGATTTCTTCTGGAGAAAGGAGTATCAAGCAAGAGGTGCTCCTCATATACATATGCTGCTATGGATCAAAGATGCACCCAAATTTGGAACAGATCCGGATGACTTAGTGATGAGTTTCATAGAACAGTATGCTACATGTGCTGTTCCAAAGACAAACTAAGACAAAAGTCTAAGAGAAAAAGTTTTACGGTTTCAAAGCCATCGTTGTGGAAAGTACTGTCGTCGTAAATTCAGAAACAAGGACAAGTACTACACCAAATGTCGTTTTGCATTTCCACGGTCGGTGATATCAAAAGGAAGAGTTAACAATTTGATGTCTTCGCTGCGACATAATGTGACGAGGAAATCACCCAAAAACACATACAATTTGAAAAGAAATGAAGAGTCCAAGTACATCAACGACTACAACCCAGTGATTTTGTCCATGTGGAATGCTAACATGGATATACAGTTTGTGGCTGACAACTGTATGGCTGTGGCTCGGTATGTGACGTCTTACATCACCAAAAAAGAAAAGACAGAACTGAAGGATATGTGGGAGGATATTTCCCATGAAAAGAGCCTCAGTAAGAAGTTGTACAGTTTCAGTCTGAAGATGTTGTCGCATTGAGAAATCGGAGCTTACGAATGTTCTGACCGGTTATCTTCAGCAAGTCTCTATGCCAAATCTAGGAGTATCATTTGGGAGAGTCTTGGTCTTGCTGCAACACGTAATCGAGTTCTGAAACCTGTACGGGAAATTGAGTATTTGGCGGAGAAGGAGCCAAACAGTACAGATATTTTGAAGACCAGCATGTTGGATACATATTATCCAAATAGAAGCAGTCACCTGGAGAATGCTTGTCTGTATGATGTTCTTCAAAATTACATTTTCTAGAGGAACATCAAAGAAGATATTGATAAAGGAGTGTATGCTGTAATTGGAAGTGAGGGATGTCTGGTCAAGCAAAAAAAATGTCAATTGATAAATCATCGAAAATTGGATTGCGAATCTCCCGAAAGAAAAGAGTTTTTCTATTTAGCTCTTTTGCAACTTTTCAAGCCTTGGCGTGCAGAAGAGGAACTGCTTGGGGATTTCCTCTGTTACGAAGACTCTTTCAATGCAGCCAAGGAGTCCATAGAATGTCCTGTTTTTCCAAAATATCTACAAATGTTGAATGCAGAAATTGAGCTGGAAGCAACAATTGCAGTTGAGATTGCTAGAGACAGTTCTCAGGACAGTCAGAGTTCTGTTTCATTGAGTCAGGATCCACTAGGAGAACCAGTTATTGAAAATGAAGCTGCCACTGCCATGATTGAAGTGGAAAGAGCCATGGCACATGCTCAGAAGGATGCGGTTAACTTAGAAGATTTGGAAAGACAACTCAACGTTGAGCAGAGGAAAATATATGACGAAGTTACCAAACAAATTGAGCATGGATTAAGTCATGAGAAGGAAGAGTGCTCATATACGTCGTTGAAGCCTGTCCGACTGTACGTGAGTGGAGAAGCAGGAACTGGAAAAAGTTTCCTCATTAAAGCAATTTCATGTTATCTGCAGAAAAGGACTGAGTCATCGCTGTCTTGTGTTGTGACCGCTCCAACTGGACTGGCAGCTCATAACATTAAAGGGATTACTTTGCATCGGTTACTGATGCTGCCAGTGGAGCATGATAACAAATTACAATACCACAAGTTATCTGGAGATGCTTGTTGTGAAGTATCTAGAGTCCTGAAGAAGATGAAACTTCTTATCATTGATGAAGTAAGCATGGTTTCCAATGTCATGCTTGCTTTTGTGCATTTGAGAATGCAGGAAGTTCTTAAAGCAGAGTATGATGTGTTATTCAGTGGCAAACACATCATTGTTTTTGGTGATCTTCTGCAGCTGACACCAGTGAAAGGACAACCAGTCTTTAAACTGCTTACACATGAAGATACCAAGAAGTGCCTAGGGAGCATTGGCAACGTTAACATATGGTTAAACTTCAGTTACGCTGAGCTGCGTGAAGATATGCGTCAGGCAAAGGATGAAGATTACAAGAAAATTCTGCAAGATGTTAGAATCGGGAAAGTGACTGAGCGTGGTAAAGACGCTTTACATGCACGCTTACTGTCAAATTTATATCCAGAAGAAGACGTTTTGCCAGAGGATATTTTTCAGAAAATTACTGTGAAGGAATATGGAATATGTTTGATGCCAACTCTTGCAGAATGTTCCATCTTCAACAACAAAATGTTGAATTTAGAAAAACAAGAGATTGTGAAACTGGAAGCTATTGACAAAATAGAGCATATGGGAGCAACAATTATTTTGTCTGAGAATTTGAAATCTAAATTGGATTCATTAGAGAAGACTATATTTAAAACTGCGGGTTTTGAAAAGACTTTGAATGTGTGCTTAAATTGCCAAATCATTTTGAGAAGGAATTTAAATGTTGAAAGAGGTCTGGTAAATGGATCAATGGGTAATGTTGTTGATTTTGAGAAATACAGAAGTAGAGATGGAATTGAATTTTTAAAAATTAAATTTGATGGCATTGAGGAAGTATAGCTAATTGGTCGTTGCTCTGCTAGGTTTTTGCTTGTAAAAGACTTATAGGTTCGCCGTAAGCAGTTTCCTGTTTGCTTGGCATATGCGGTGACAATTCATAAATCGCAAGGTTTAAGTGTAGACACTGCTTTAGTGAATATTGGCAGTTCTGTATTCAAAGAGGGTATGGCTTATGTAGCATTGTCACGAGTCAGAACTTTATCGGGATTGTACTTGATTGACTGTGATGTCACAAACATTTGTGCGGATCTAGATTGTGTTAAGGAATACAATAGGTTAAGAAGAGAGTATGCGCCACATTTGCCTCAATATCCTTTGTTTGAGAAACGTGTGGTAGGCCGGAAACGAAGAAATATCAGTAATAGTAGGGAGGTTGATGCAAAAAGACCAAAAGTCGATGATCCAAAAATTGTAAGCAGGAATAAAATGAATTCTGTTGAAAATGTTGTTGGTTTTAAATTTGAAAATAGTTCTGGTGTCAACTGCTATGCTAATGTAGTTGTTAATGTTCTCTTTTCACTAGAGACTTTCAAAGAACAGATTGTGATCAATTCGGAACAAAGTTTATGCTGTTTGTTGAATTCTGTGTTAGAGAAATGTAGTGCTGATAGAACGAGAGTAGAAAGTGTGTCTGAAATTCATTTTCTGTTAGACGAATGTTCAGGTCAAACAGAATTCTCTGAAAATATTCAGCAGGATTGTCAGGAATTTTTAATGTATATGCTTGATGTATTGCAAGATGAGGGTGTAGATGCAGATTATCTATTTGGCCTTTCTTATCAATGGCAGCATGACTGCGAGAACTGTAGGCTATCAAGTACTACTAGTGTAGACTCAGAAAGATTTATATATTTAACTTTGCCTGACAGTAAATCAGTATCCTTCAATAAGCTAGTAAAGGCAGCCGATCAAAACATGGAGTGCAGCCAATGTAAGTCTGGAATGCTGTCCACGTTAATTTTACGAAGTTATGGCCAGTATGTCATTTTAATGTTCCAACGATGTAGGCCTGATGGAACTAAATTGACAACTTTAATTAATAATTTTGTGGCTTCGCAGTTGTCAATATCAGGAAGGACTTTTATAACTACTGCAATTATATATCATAACGGTCCTTTAACTAATTCAGGACATTATACAGCTTATTTGAAATCTGGAAACGGTTGGTCATTCTGCAATGATTCTGTTTTAACTTTCAAAAAAAGATTGCCTTTCCACCTTCAAAATTCTTACCTGGTGTTCTTACAACCAAAATTTTAGGAAAGGAAGCTTGGGATTTGTTCAGAGGAATTTACAGAGGTTCTAATGGCTCCTACTTTATATGGCCTTGTGGATAATTGTAGTACAGAGCGAAAACTGTTTGTTTTTATAAGCTAAGTCAAGCAGCAGATCAAAATAAAGAGTAGAGGAAACGTAAGTCTGCAATGCTGTCCATATTTTTTATAGAAAGTTATGGGTGAAATGTCATTTTACAATTTGAACTACATAAACTGGATGAAAAAAAGTTGTTAAGTCTAATTAAAAAATTTTGGGCTACACAGTCATCGATTTCAGGAAGAACATTTGCAACTGCAGCTATTATATAATATGCTGGTCCTTTGACAACATCTGGATATTACACAGCTTATTTGAAATTTAAAAAATGGCTAGTCTTTCAGCAAACATTACTAATTGAGTACGAAGCAATGTTGCCTTTTGACTTGATTTTTGAAGTCAGAATTTAGGGTAGGTAATTGGACTATAATTATTCTAGGTGTTGCTATAACTTAGTGTGCTGTTTTAAATTGCTTTGTATGTCTCAGTTTTCTTAAAACAATGGAGTTTATCTTTCAGAAAGTGGCGGGCAGAAAATAGTAACAGCACAACAGAGTATAAGCTGTTCATAGGATATCCTTTGACGTCATAGAAAGTAAGTTACTTTGGAGAAGTTCCTATTTCTGCTTAGTTATATTATTTGGGTTTTTTAAACACAATCATTTTGATTGTGTTTTTTTCCCCGCTGTTATATGATGAATACCTTCAACTCACTGTTTTCAGTGAAATTTGATATTTTCTGATAACAGCAAAAATAAACCATTAAATATGTTTAAATAATTTTCTACTTTGAATTGTGATTTCTAATATGTATTCATTTTGTCTCATGCTCACTCTTTTTTTACCACCTTGTATTAATTTAAATTTTTTTGTTCTTTCTTACACAGATTAAAAGTATAAAAATGATAATTCAGTACGGTAATGACAATTATAAAGTAAGTGTTTAGTACTCTTTACATTACATGTCTATCAGATTTAACTTTTATTAGTTCCACTGCTTCTTTTCTTTAACCCTTAGTTTCCTGCCTTTGCTACTTCCTTCATTTCTTTGTCTATTACTTATTTATACTACTCTTTTCACTTCTTTTATCAGTCCCTCTTTCAACAGTAACTGTGTGTTACTCCCTCTATTTGTCTTTCTTTTCACATTACTCTCTGTTTATTTACTCGTCTTTTTAAAAAAAAATTTTTTTTTTAGTTCGCTCCAAGTTCGCGTACCGGAACGCTAACCGGGAAGCGAATCAAAAGAAATAGAGGATGCTAGAGTGCTAAACATTCTAGCAATTTTTTTTAAAAGGGAAGGTAGTTCTGAAAAGAACTTTTTTTTATTATTTTTGATGTTTTATATTTTTTGTGTTTTTTTTGAGGAAGTGGAAACAAAAATGATTCACTTCAAAGGGCTCAACAGGAGCAACAAAAAAAAAATTACTTTCTTGGACGTTTTGGACATTGATGATTTTCATATGATCTATTTATTAAAGTAATACTCCTCTCTCCACATGAAATTAATTTTCCACAAGCTACACATGTTAATCTCATCTGCCCAAAGATCTTTTGGAGATTTGGGACCGTTTCCCTTGCCTCTGATTCACTTATTGATAAGTCATTGGTGGATGTTTTATCTGGTCGGGGGTTATCCACCAAATCTCTTAGTTGTGCAGCACTATAATTAAGAGGGTGCCACCTCTCCATGTGTCGATGCATGGTATAATTACCATAGCTATATTTTTTTTCGGTCCCTCTCAAGAGTTTTTGTTTGCAGATGAGGCAGGTAACGTACCTGGCATTTACTTTCTTTTCATGAGAAGGAAAAGAAAAAAATTGCCAGATAAAATTCTCTTTCACATGGGACGTCCTTGGCATTTCTTTTAAAAAAAACCTTGTCCCTTGCTCCTGTTCCTCGTCTTCCTCTTCTTCTTCTTCTTGTTGGAAGATGACCTGGCTAGTCGGTCCTCTCTTCTTTGGTGGTGGTGGAGGTGGTGGGGATCCACCAGCTGCAGCTAATACAAATGCCATGTCTTAGCAACGCAAAAACAGGTCTTTCTCTCATAAAAATGAAAGTCGGAGTGAGGAAAAAAGATGGGACTTTTATCATTTGGGAAAAAAAATGTTCTAAACCAATGAAAAGTGTTTTTTTTTACGTCATATGATCAAGCGTTCCATCATTAGGAAACTAAAAGTAAAATGAACCAATGAAAAGTTTTATGAACTAGTCACATGACCTGTTATGCTTACATTACGCGTTCCGCGCGGCACCTCGGATCGTTTCCGGGGCTTTGCGTTTCGCGCCTTGGTTCGCGTTCCAGAATGCTTCCGGGTGCGCTAACGCAGCACGTCATAAGGGGCATTACGTAGTAACGCGATACGTTGCGTTTACGCGACGCGTCACGATGTGGCTTTCTAATGCGGTACTTGCACTAACGGAACGTTTACCGGTTCGGGGACCGGCAGCGAAACAAGAAAATATAATTTAAACTATAATATAAATTGAATTAAAAAAATATAATACAAATATATATAAAATATATTTGTGAATTAGAATAAGAATATATGTTACAGCTATAGATATTAGCTTTTAAAAAACCAATGAAATTCACTGAAAAAACCATAGGTTATAGACCATATATAGTTAGGGATTAGCATTTACAAAACCTTGAAAATTCACTGAAAAAACCATAGGTTATAGACCATATATAGTTAGGGATTAGCATTTAAAAAACCTTAATTTACTCGCACAAAACCATAGAAATTCGCATATATAGTTAGTTGCAATAACTATATATCGCGCACCCGCAATCCACTGCTGATGATGTCACATATTACATCATTCATGACATGGTCAGTGACATCACTGATGACATCACTGATGACATCAACCAGTGTTTGTATGTTTCTGTAAAGTTAAAATATGTCTTACATATTGAAGAATGAGTGGATGTATAAGTGTCTGGATGAAGGATTTAGTAGGTGCATGACTGACTGTATGAGAGAGTGATTAAATGTGTTTCACTGAGTGCATGGGTTAGTGACTAAACTGTCTTAATTTGTGCATCATTATGTCTGTTGTTCTGTAAACTGCTGCATGTGTTAATCAGTAGCTATATGAGTTACTATATGGGTTATTGATTGGTTGCCCAAGTATTTGTATGGGAGACTGAGTATGTGTGTGGATGGCTGGGAGGTGTATGACTCTGTGCATAGATGTGTGAGCAGTTGATTCACTAGATGTATGGGTTCAAACGTGCATGTGGAAACAGCTCTATGGGCAGTTGACTGTGTGCATGAGTGTATTGGTGAGTGAATGGATATCTCAGTGCTACATGTCAAAGTAAGTACATATGTAAAACACAGTACATGTGAGAGTTGACATATATAAATAACTTTGCATAAGAGCCAGTGAATGTGTGAGTGGCTGTATGGATCATTATAAACTTGTATCAGGGATTGTATAAGAGAGTAAATATGTGTTAGTATATGTTTGAATAAATAAGGTGTGTATAACTGTATAGTTGAGGAAATGGACGTGTGATTGATTTTTTGCACGACTGACTAGGTGTGTGAGTAAGTCCATGGATGAGTGACAGTCTGTGAGTGTCTGTTTACACTGATTGTATCTAAGGTTATATTACAGTCTGAAGAGGTTCATCGTATTATCACATGAATGATGTCATCAATGATGTGTAAAGTAATGTCAAATGAGATGTCATCAGTGATGTCATCAGTGAATTCATTTGAGATGTCATCAGTGATGTCATCGGTGATGTCATTTGAGATGTCATCAGTGATGTCATCAGTGATGTCATTTGAGATGTCGTCAGTGATGTCATCAGTGATGTCACTGACCATGTCATGAATGATGTAATATGTGACATCATCAGCAGTGGATTGCGGGTGCGCGATATATAGTTATTGCAACTAACTATATATGCGAATTTCTATGGTTTTGTGCGAGTAAATTAAGGTTTTGTAAATGCTAATCCCTAACTATATATGGTCTATAACCTATGGTTTTTTCAGTGAATATATATATATATATATATATATATATAGGAATATAATGGAGGAAATCATCAAATCTAACTTGCTAGCCAATAAATGCAATAAATGCTTCATAACACCTAATTGTCCCACCCACCTACTACTCCCAGTGCCCCAAGTCAATTACGCAAGAGAAAAGGGCTTCAACCCAATCAATAGTCCCTAACGCACCAGCCTCAACAGCCCATACAACTTTCTTAAAAGCCCTTTTGCCGGAGATTACTGCTCCTAGAGCACAGTATAAAAAAGCTACCCCTATCCAACTCCCTCCGGAGGCAGCTTCTTTTGTATGTATATATATATATATATATATATATATATATATATATATATATATCACGCTCTTGAGGTAACCACACAAGCAGGAAAGCACACGAACAACAGGAAGGTTCACCTCTAAACCTTTAATCTTCGGTACAGGCGACTAGGCATGCAGGTAAGTTAAACAGTTCCAGCGCATTGCCTGACGCGTTTCGAATGTCTCTTCATCAGAGGCGTGGCGTGGAAAACGTGCAGCGGTGGACGCACCCCCATAGATATGCTTGCATCAGTATTGGTGCGTTATGGGTGATATAGTCCGTTATCCCCTCGTAAATCATGGCACTATTATATCTGCTGTATTTCAAGGCTCTGCACGAGCCCCCCCCGCTTGCCTGCTCGTCTTTATCCTTAGCCTGCTGCTACACCACATGGAGGGTGTATCCAAATCCACAGTGTCCCCCAGTGTTGGCGGGGTGGTGCTCTCCCAGCGGCTGGGCTGCCGCTTTTACATCACGCTCTTGAGGTAACCACACAAGCAGGAAAGCACACGAACAACAGGAAGGTTCACCTCTAAACCTTTAATCTTCGGTACAGGCGAGTAGGCATGCAGGTAAGTTAAACAGTTCCAGCGCATTGCCTGACGCGTTTCGAATGTCTCTTCATCAGAGGCGTGGCGTGGAAAACGTGCAGCGGTGGACGCACCCCCATAGATATGCTTGCATCAGTATTGGTGCGTTATGGGAGATATAGTCCGTTATCCCCTCATAAATCATGGCACTATTATATCTGCTGTATTTCAAGGCTCTGCACGAGCCCCCCCGCTTGCCTGCTCGTCTTTATCCTTAGCCTGCTGCTACACCACATGGAGGGTGTATCCAAATCCACAGTGTCCCCCAGTGTTGGCGGGGTGGTGCTCTCCCAGCGGCTGGGCTGCCGCTTTTACATCACGCTCTTGAGGTAACCACACAAGCAGGAAAGCACACGAACAACAGGAAGGTTCACCTCTAAACCTTTAATCTTTGGTACAGGCGAGTAGGCATGCAGGTAAGTTAAACAGTTCCAGCGCATTGTCTGATGCGTTTCGAATGTCTCTTCATCACAGGCGTGGCGTGGAAAACGTGCAGCGGTGGACGCACCCCCATAGATATGCTTGCATCAGTATTGGTGCGTTATGGGAGATATAGTCCGTTATCCCCTCGTAAATCATGGCACTATTATATCTGCTGTATTTCAAGGCTCTGCACGAGCCGGGTTTAAATTAAAATAGCATGAGGAGCATACAAATTATGGATTTAGGCCCAAATATCTGTACTGGGGTGAATGTATGGCATTGTTCAACATTCTGTACATCAATTGTTCTTTTTCGATATTACAATGAAGGCATGACTAGTGCATGGAATGACTGCATAACAGGTGCATGAATGATTGAATGAGTGGATGAGTTGCATTGATGATTGAATGAGTGCATGAATGGTGCATGGATGATTTTTGGATTGTATGAGTGTTGCATGGATATTAGAATAAGTGCATGAGTGCTGCATGGATGTTTCAGTGATTGTATGTTAATAACCAATTTGTGTGACGTAGAATAACTTTTCGGAGACATCTAACGATGTTGAATTGCAGCCACTATTGAAAAAGAAGATAAAGTTATGTTCATATTTAATCTTCAAAATTAAACAAACATATCAATAAACATTGTTTATACTGTAAGACTATATCACAAATACTTAGAAAGCCATTTTCCCTTTTTTACTGTTCTCAGCTTTCATACTTCGTTACCCTAAACAATGGTTTGTATGAAGCATCATTGTCAAACAGTGGGGAAAAAACAATCAATGGATTGTATTAAAAAAAAGCTGCACAATTGATCACTTCAAATAAGTGACTTTCATTTCACTCTCTACAAGCAATTAATTAGTGGTGTTTCCTAAAGTTACAACAGTCATTTTACAAAACATATGTTAACAATATCTATCATATTATTACATCTGGTACAATATCAGAAATAAATGTGAAGTATTCTTCAATTTTGTAGATCCTTTTGAAAACATCACCCCTGGTAGGCCAAATGATGTATAAACTAGTGAGGATCCACATGGACAAAATCCCATACAGTTTGTTTGCCAGGATTAGGATGTACAACTTTGATTTTAGAAATAAAAGAAGACACGTTATTTACTTTTGAGCGCAGTGTCTGGTTTCATCTTAAGGATGCAGTACATGGAGTATGTCAATCCACTTTTAGACTTTAATTACAGTGTTAGGTGTAGCTGTTATATTTTCCCCTTTTTCCAGTATAAAGGGACTCTTGACTTTTGGAGATGTTTTTGAAATATTACCCTCAGTAGACTGAATAAGTCCACGCAGTAATATGAACAAGTTGTTGTTGGAGGAACAAAAGGGCTCTTGTTTATAGTTTTAAAAACTACTTTTTAGTTCCAACTTAAGACTTCTGAAATTGAAGTAGATCCATTCAATTTTTAACTGTAATTAGTGAATGTAGTATTTAGATATTATTCAAACTCCATCATTGAAGTTAAAAGGAAACTTGCATTTGGAAAACACGTTTTGAAGACATTACCTCAAACAGGCCAAATAATGTCTGAATAACACATAACCCATGTCACAAAAAACATTGTATAGCACTTTTTCATCCAAAAATTGTCCTCAGAACTTTGGTTGAAGAAACAAGAGACGTGGATTTGGTAATCTCCTAGGTAGCCTTGGTTTAGATTTAAAATTTATGTCATTACTTTCAGTCCATCCAGATTTAGATCTTAAATAGACAGTGTAGTGTCCAGAGCTTGTGTCAACTCCTACATGAGAGATGATAGTCATAGTAGTAAAAGTTCAACCTGAAATTGATATTTGTCCAGCTGCAAAGTTTATGATTTTAGTTTCGAATTTTGAACCATCTGCTCTGCATCATTGCAGCATCACTATAAGATATTTCCTATTTCCTTCTACAAACAACATAGATATGAGGTCTGATCTGCAATTTGGGCAGGTCATAGTTTGATTTGTCTTTTTCCAAAGTTTTTAAAAATGCACAGTTTTAGAATCTGGTAACGTCAAGTAGAGGAATCAATCAGAATTAATTACAGTGCTGGAAGTGAATCCACAATCTGCACATTCATGGTTTCATTTGTAACTCAATCCAAATAAGTAATTAATACTTACTTCTTCCTCTAACACACCTAGCATTCCCATAAGAAATGATTGTGTTTCTTGTTGAATATTTAGAGAAAACAATACTGATCTGGTAGATATATCTAAGAATTTGGATCCCTGAAACAGAATGTATTACACTTGTGCCACTCAGTAAATGTTGGAGCAAACTATACAGTGCAGAGCAGATTCTCTTATCATTGTTTTGTTCAATTTGGTTTACTATGGGTGGCAAATAGAAGAGTACATTCAGAACAACCTTTGCATAGCAGTTGACACCTGAACTATTTTCGAACTGGGACCCTACAACTTCTGCATCATTTGCAAGTTTTCTCTTCTTTGATCTTTCAGGATTCTCCTTCTCACCTTCCTTTCCTTGAGCATCCATAGAGTGTTTTGCAATCTTCAGCTTTGGACAGATTAACTGTTCTTCATAAACAGGGAACTGACCTAAATGCGGAGCATATAGGCTTCTTAACAGATTGTATTCCCTTAAACAGCTTGCATCAGCACTTTCTTTTATTCAAAATCAATCAAGAACAAGCCGGACAATGTTCTAATTTGAGACAATGCTACAAATGACATTTATTCTTTGAATACATTAGTTTCAATATTAACAAAGGCTGCATCTACACTTAAACGTTGTGATTTGTGGATGGTTATAGCATACGCTAGAGACTGTGGGAACTGCTTCAGTTGGCTGTATAAGTTTTTCACTAGCAAAACAAGTACAACACATCGCCCAATATGCTTTACACCAGCAATGTCATCAAATTACATGACCATGTATTCCACCTCATCTCTGTTTAGATAATTAATAAAATGTATAACTTTACCCATTGCTCCATTTACTAACCCTTCTTTAGCGTTTACATTTCGATGCAAAATTCTACAACAATTTATGCACACAGCCGCTTCTCTATGCCTGCAGTTTTTGATACAGACTTTTCCAAAGAATACAATTTTGCTCATAAATTATCTGAGAGTAGTACTGTCACACCCTGATGTTCCATTTTTATCAGTAGAAATAATTCCCAAAATATCTTATTTCTCAAGTTGCTGTAATTCTTCATTGAATTTGGAGCATTCTTAAAGGGTTGGCAATAAAGTCATGATAGACTTGTCTTCTTTTTTTTTACTCGTTTTGATTGAAAGCACTGCATCGGAGGATACCATTAACATTTATCACATCTGTACTTTTGCATCTCCATGAGCCTTTTGTTGCGATGAATTGATTACATGACTTTGCACGTGAGGTAAATTACCGTATGCTGCAGTGTGTTTTGAGTTAGAATAATAACCACTTTGTATGGGCAATCTGGCAATTGGCCATTAGTCAATTTCTGCATTAGGTGACAGGGAATTCTGGGTGGATGGTGTAGTGTATGCAGTTTCATTACCCCTTTGTGTTGTTGCTGCATTCACTTCTGTTAACATTTGTCCCCAATCTAGTAAATCACTCTCTGCATTCTCATCCATTCTTACTGCCCTAAGGTGACACTCCTCAGCCACTCCCCACTCACGCTGATCATCCCTCCAACTGTCCCATGTGGGAGAGGGGGTGGAAAGATTCAATGGATCGCTATCTGTCTCTTTGCCAGAACCAACAACTCAAACTTATGTTTTATCTGTGTCCCCTTCTTTGGTATTGGGAGTACACCCAGTACACAATATTTAATGGAGGTTTCAATTTGAACCGCTACATCTGTGCGAAGAGATTGTACCACCTGATTTCAATAAATTTTTAGGTGCCTGCAACTCCAGGTTATATGTAGGAATGTGGTGGGGTCTGTGCAGCACTGTGGGCAGGAGGGGGTCAGTCCCAGGGTAAAGCATGCACAGCGCTGTGGGGTCAAATACTTACAGTGTAAATAATGGAACTGAGTAGGTTTGAACCTTGCATTACTTGTTGCATCAACCACCTGCGCTAGTGCTCTTTTCCACTCGCCACCAGTCAGCGGGATAGGTAGGTGCTCATCCCACTTCCCTCTAATTATGGAAAGGTTTGACCCACGGTCTTGCTTTAGTGCTTTTTACATACGCTAGATGAGACCCCTACTGGAGCCCGGATCTAACAGTGTCATCAGTGTGCAAGACTCCCACAGGAACCAAACACGATTTTTTAGCATATTGCAGAAAGTACCCAGCCAGTACCTGGAACCAATTCTGTGCCTCGTCAAAGGTCGGAAAGGCTCCGTTCTGGTAGAGGTGTCCTGTAAATTCATATCCTCCTTCGTACCACTTCAAAATGTCCATAGTCTCCTAAATATTCTGAAATCCCCTCAACCACCGGAGGGGTAGCTGGCTGGCATACGGAGCCCTGTGGAGAACCAGCACAAAAGCCTGTTCCCTGGCATCAGTCACCTGTCATATTTTATAAGGACAATCTCTGGGAACCCGTTGAGCCCATCATAAGGAACAACTGTTACTCTGTCCCATCATTCCAACTTCCCAGTAAGCCTGTCTCCACTGTACATTTCCCCATACACCACTGGGCTGCGTGCTGCTATATAGTATAATCTGAGGTCCCGCAATCCTAGGCCTCCCATGTCCATATCCAGTTTCAGTATCTCTAATTTGGCTCTACTCCATCCACCAGCCCACACTGGTGAGTTCAGGAGGTCATTTAAGATATCAAACGTGGACTTTGGAATTTTACAGGATGAGTTCTGTTGTACATAGAGACAGCGAAGCAGGAGCACCATCTTCGATATTGCCACCCTCCCCATAACTGATAGTTGTAAACTGTTCCAAAATGTTATCGATGCCCTCAAACCTGTAAGGACTTTTCCCATATTGATTTCAAACTGGCTCTCTGGTTGATGGGCCACTTGGATTCCGAGATATCGAAAGTGATCACATTTCCAGTCCAAACTCACCTCAGGAAGATCTTGGGGGGTCACCTGCACCAGGGCCGCGAGCGGAAAGACTCGTCTTTTTTAGTGGAATTATATATTACTTCTGCTGCTGTAATAATACATGGAAATAGTTTTTTGATAAAGCGACTTTCCAAAGCATGTTTTTCATCTCTTGTAAGAACTCCTACTCCAACTCCAATGTCCTTCAGTATATTTCCATATTTCACTTCTGATACTTGATGCATATTACTCACTAATTCTTCAAGTTCACAGTATTGCCAAATATTCAAATTGCCGAAACGAAGATTTAAAAAAAAATGTATTTTAAAAGTTTTGTATAGCGCTAGCTAGACCCGTAGGTATCAGAGTGCTTCACATACACATTGTGAAAAACAGAAGGGCCTTACATTACCTAGAAGGCTGATAGTAAGTAAGATAATTTTGTGTTTCATAAACTAGATGTGTTTTGAAAACAGGTTGTCCTTTTAAAGGTGTTAGTTGTAGTAGGTCAATAAACACAATTACATGCTTCCCACTGAACAGTGCATCATAGTTTGTTCTCAACCTCTGCTGCATTCTTAAATATATGAAAGCAGGCATTAGGTTTAATGCCATACTCACTTCATCAATAATCAGAAGCTTCCGTGTTTTTGAATACTCTTGATACCTCATGATAAGTGTCACCAGATAATTTCTGGTCTTCTAGTTTATTGTCATGTTCCAATGGTAGAATGAATAGTCAATGAGGAGCAAATATTTTAATGTTTTGTGCAGCTAATCCTGTTGGTGCAGTAACCACATGATGGATTTGAATCTGTAGTCTTATGTAGATAACCAGTGAGTAATTTAATCAAAAAACGTTTTCCAGTGCCAACTTGACCACTTGTGTAGAGTAGAAATTGTTTAAACTAAGAATATTCACTCTGTTTCTTCTCATGCAAGAATCCATACCCTATTTTTACTTTACCTTTGCAGAAAAATGTCTTTCTGTTCATTATTTTGTTGTTGTACTGACTGTTTGAAATCTGCAGTTTTATCTCTTGCTTGCTGCATTGCATTATCCACTTCATTAATAGCTATTGCTGATTCATGTAGAAGTATTGGCTCTGCAATAGGATCTTGACTTGCTGTTGCAGAACTTGGCTGCTTTTAGAACTCTCCTTGGCCATCTCAGCAGCAAGGATTTCTTCCTGTTCAGTTTAATCTATCAGCATTTGCAGGTAGGTTGGAAACACTGAGCATTCAATGCTGTCTTTCACAACGTGGTAAGAGTCCTCATAACCGTCAAAGTCTCCAAGTAATTCTGAGTCTGCATGCCATGGCTTGTACAACTGCAATGAATTGAATAATTGCACACATGGGTCTGTAGGAGTGCATATATCTGACTGAAACTTCAATGTATATGTGTTATCTTTGAAGCACATAGCACGCTGCTCTATGGCATAGCCACATGATACCTCAGTGGTTAGTTATATATGCTAAAAGAGAGGTTTACACCTTGTGTAGGATTTTTAAGTGGAAAGACAGCCCGAGCAGTAAAACTGCATGCACAGGCTCAAGTGTAGCAGGCCTGTGACATGATGCAAGTGTATTTCTCTGCATGTTAGACTTGACAGTGTCAGTTGTTTTGCAGACATCTGAAGGACCATCTCAGTTGCTATCTAGCTCTGTTAATGCATGTGTATGTACATTCAATAGGACACGACTGCCTCTCTTTGTGACATATATACTTCTCTAAATGTGTCTTTAAGGGGCTGCATTGATTGCCTCCTGGCTGTGTTAGTGAGTATAGGGTTATTCAAATCTGTGTGCAACAATCTCCAGTAGCGCTAGAAATATATAACAGTTCTGCCTGTCTGTCTGAGTGAATGTTTAGGTGCTTCTGTTATACTCTCTATGGGTGTTTTTGTGTCTGACTGCTTTTCTATTTACAGATCACATGATATGTAGCTAGGATTTGTTCAGGAGGATAGAAAACCTAAGCAATCAATCAATAATGCTTTATTCGATTTTAGCAAAGAATAAAATCATAAAAGCAGCAGTTGAAAAATACAATAAAATGATCAAATTCATACAGTATCATAATTAAAAACAAAATGTTCCATAGACAAAAGTAGTGCTTTCAGGAGAAATATCTAACACAGAATACCTAACCATCAACTTCAACCAGGGAAGCGACCACGCAATTCTTAATCTTACAACTGGTCTAAAAGTGAAATACAGGTCTACGGGTTATAACACGTATCCACAATGTCCTGCACTGGTGAACCAGGTGCACGAACGTCTCACCTAGAACATGAGAGCACTCAATAACACCAATATAGTGAAGGCATTTGTACAAATAAATGAGAGTATATATTCCACAGATCCAATAACACATTTTGAAATTGTTTTAAAGAAACTAGTGAAATTCCTGCAAGGTTCCCTAATTCAGAAAGGCTCTCAATTAAGAAATCACAAAAGGCAATAATACTCAACAAATTAATTCAGGCGCAATTCCTACATTTCTCTGAAAGTAGACAACAGGAAATTAAAACACTTAGAAATCGCTATCGGAGGGAGAAAGTAAACCAAAGAAAAGTTCAAAAGGACATAAAATGGATGGACATTCAGATTGTGGCTAAACCAAAAATAATATGTGAATATTTGACCCTTATTGTGAAAGAAACAGGCACGGAAAAACCTTTACAAGCCTCACCAGTCCCCTCAAGGGAATGGGAAGTGTATTTAACAAACTTATATAAGACAAATGTGAGGAAAAAAATCATGATACGACCACCAGGCAAGACAGGGATCGTTACGCTTGACAATGCCGCTCCTTCACCATTTCACATTGAACTTCATATAAGATATGCAAGAACATCTGCAGCAATGGGCCCTAATCATATTCCAATAAAGGTGCTCCAAAAGAATCTAAAGGAGTGGAGCCTGTTTTTAGCCCCCCTCTTTTCTCACTGTTTTGCTACTGACGAAATTCCAAAATCCTGGCAAGAAAGTATAATTTTCCCAATACACAAGAAGGGCTCTCGACTGTCCCCTCGCAGCTACCAACAAATCGCCCTGCTTGATGAGACAGGAAAGATCTTCGGAGCCAGTGTTTTGGGCCATCTTAAAGAGTGGGCCTTTTCAACTGGATCAATCCCATTAAACCAAGCTGGATTCTGTAAAAATCATTCTGTAATCGATAATATAGCGATGTTACAAACAATAATTGATAAACATGTGGTTTCGAAATCACAGGTCGTGTACTCTGTCTTTGTTGATTTTTCAAAAGCATTTGACAGAGTGGCAGAAAAATGCTCTGGTGCAAGTTAAAAAAACTGGGAATCCCGGACAACCTGTTACATATAATTGTGTCAGTCCACTCCGAAACTTAGTGTCAAGTGTTATTGGGGAAAGAGAAGGGCCTCACACCCCCAATTAAAACATCGATTGGCCTAAGGCAAGGTTGCCTTTTAGCTCCTCTCTTATTTTCCCTTTATCTTAGTGTTCTTTCAGATTGTTTTATGCAGGCAAATAATTTCCCTCCGAAAATATCATTACATACAATTCCCACCTTGATGTACGCTGATGATGTGATTATCCTTGATCTTACTCCGTTCGGCTTCCAAAGGAACCTGCATGCTTTTACATTATATGCAGATGTAAATTTCTTAGTGCCTAATATAACAAAAACAAAAATAGTTCCTTTTCGAGGAAGACAAAGATATGTCAATTATACCTGGACCTTAGGAGGACAACCGCAGGAAATAGTGAAGGAATACACCTATATAGGGCATATTTTTTCTCAAACTTGAAAACATTATTCTCATCTGCAGCACCTGGCCCACAAAGCTGACGTTCATGCAGGGGCGCTTCAACGATTATATTCCTCTACCAGGCACAGGCACTTTTCATGCCTTTTACCGGTTTTTAGTACCAAGATTCCACCTGTTCTTTCATATGCTCTTGAGCACATTCCTATAAGTCAATGGCAACCAATACAACTCAAAGAAAGCCAGATTCTTCGTAAACTAACCAAAGTGCCTCAAGCTGCACCCGTGCAAGCCCTGCGCCTCGAGTTTTCTCTAACTAGTACATATGCCAGAGGAATTACGAGCATTATTCGATGGGCGTACAACATCTTACACGCTGAACAAGGTACTCCAAGAGCTTTATTAAGATCAGAAACCTTTGACCAAGGATCCTCAAAATACGTTTTTTATTGAAACCTAGCGTTTGCCCAGAAGTTTTCAGAATGTACAGTTGATCTGCTGAAATCCTGGACCCCGGCACATTTGAAACTCTTTCTAAAACATTTGATTCCAAGGATAAGCTACGATCTTGACTTCCAGCACTGTACAAAACTGCAATGTTATAAGGTGTATGCTGAGTCAATTTAAACAAAGGCAACAATATCTTACTTTTTCTTTAAGACACAGCGCCCGGCAATTCACGATTTTACTTCAGGTTGGGATCCTCCCTTTCAAATCTCTTCCTTGTAAATGGACAAATAACAATCATGCCAGTAGTTTATGGGACCTCTGTAAAGGAGAAATTCAAGACCTGATGCACGTTTTGTTTTTCTGTCCTAATTCCACAGTAGTTGTTGCTAGAAAGCGGTTTTTAAAACCAATTCAAACAAAGTGCAATTCTATAAGTATACAGAGTTTGATTTCTCTTCTTAAGTCACCTCCCAATGAATTTGTATGTTATAATCTGTTTAAATTTAAAAATTTATTTATAAATTTGTAATACGATGAAAGTTCAAAATTGTTATAACTATAAATGTAATCTTATCGTTTTTAATCATCTTATTTGTTGTTCTCACTAGAGAACTAAATCAAATAAATACATTTGAATTTGCTTCTTTTATACTCTCTATGGGTGTTTTTGTGTCTGACTGCTTTTCTACTTAGGTATGTCAGATTAAAGCCTGAATGAGTTGGAGGATGTAAAATTAGCACATAGGAAGGTACACGTAAATAAAGCTCAGTGAAACTTCAGACTACATTTTACCATTTAAGCACATAGCACTATGTACTATGGACTACCTGCAAGCTACCTTAGTGATTACTTATATGTGGGATAAGAGCAGATTATGCATTTTTTTAGGTCTATTAAACATGAAGGTTTGCTTAGCAGTAAAACTGCATGCACAGGGTCAAGTATAGCAGGCATGAAGCATAATCCAAGTACTACTTCTCTGCATGGTAGACTTGAAAGTGTACGTTGTTTAACGGCTATATTAATACGTTTTTTAGCTGATATGAGGGGCTCTGATTTGATATGTATGTAACTCTGTTAGCAAATGACTGCCTCTCTTTGTGACATGTATTCTGCTGTAAATATATCTGTATAAGGCTCCAAGGATTCCTTCCTGGGTGTTTTAGTGAATATTGGGTTATTTAACTGTGTGTGCAACTGCCTCCATTAGAGATAGGTACATATCAATTCTACCTGTCTGTGTGAATGAATGTTTATATGCTTCTGTCACAGACTCTGTGGGTGTTTTAGTGTCTGTCTGCTTTTCTACATAGGTATATCAGATTAAAGTCTGGAGGGCAGGGTGGATGTAAAATTGAGCACAAGTGTTTGTAGAACTGTAAATAGCTCACTGAATTTACATGTGTCACCTTTGAAGCACATAGCCCATACAGCCTACTTTCTGGTTAGTTATATGTGGTAGAACAGATGTTTATATATTCTATAGGAGTATTAAATGTGAAGGTTGGCCTAACAGTATAACTGTATGCACTGGCTTAAGTATAGGAGCCCCGAGATATAATGCAAGCACTACTTCTGTTCATGGTAGATTTGAAAGTATGTGTTATCTAACAGATATGTGAATGAGTGTCTCAGTTCCTATGTGAGGCTGTGAATTGATCTGTATGTAAGTTTGTTAGTAAATTAGTGCCTTTGCTTGTTATATATATATATATGCTTCTGTAAATGTGTCTGTAAGGGCTACATGGATTGCCTTCGGGGTGTATTAGTGAATGTTGGTTCATTTAAGTGTGTGTCCAATTGCCTCCATTAGCACTAGATACATATCAATTGTGTCTGTCTGTGCATGGGTGTAACACAGGCTCCCACAGCCCCTGCGGTTCAGGGGCCCCCAAGCTCCAGGGGGCCCCCTCAGCAGAGTATTCTGGCCGGAGAGTTCCTGATTTTGCCCGGAGGGGGCCCCTCCATGTACCTTGCAGGAGGGCCCCCTCAATTTTTGTTTCGCCACTGTGGTGTGTAATAAAATGTTTAGCTGCTTCTATCACAGACTTTATTGGTATTTTAGTGTCTGTCTGCTTCTCTACTTACGTATATCAGAATAAATTCTGGATAGCAGGGTGGATGTATAATTGGGCACATGGGTCTCTAGGATTATATATAGTTCAATCAATCTTCATTGTACATATGTTTTCTTTTAAGTACATAGCACTCTTCCCTATGGCATGGCTACAGCCTAACTTACTGGTCAAGTACATATAAAACAAAAGCAGTTTACACCTTGTGTATGAGTTTTAAGACACCCCTAGCCGTAAAATTGCATGCACACTTTCAATTGTAGCAGGCCCTAGACATGATGCTCTTCGCTTCCTTTACAATGGAATTAATAGGACTAACAAATGTTTGTAAACCTGTTCCTGGAGGCAAATAAGGCTTGGGATTAGCTGCCACAACTCTCGCCGTCTCTCCCCTGATGGATCGTCGGATCAACGAGCAGCTGCTTGACCTGGGACTGACCCATGCAAACTGCTCTCTATGCTAACTGCTGCTAGCCATTTTACCAAGGAATTTTTACGGTTCTTCCCACCGCCGTCTTCTTTCACTTGAATTTGTCTGGCAGCCGCGGAGCTACTGGGGGAGCCCGAGGACTCAAGCTATTTTGACCAGAGGTGGAAAGCCGGGAAGAACACATACCGCATGGATTCCTGGTGCGGCGATGGGAGTTCAGACAGCGGAGTCCATTGAAGAAACAGCCGATGCCCATCAGCGCAGCGGTGCTGGAAAGATGAAGCGAGGCAATGTTGCAAAGCAAGCGGCAGCCAAAACAACAAAACAGGTAGAGGATGAACTGATACAACCCACTGTTTCCCCTATGTTTTCTCGATTGACAGCAGAAATACAGAAAGACATTGTCTCACAAGAGGTGAGGAGAGGTGGTAAGTAAGAGGAAGAAAAAAGTGGTAGGAACAAGAAGGTCAAAGGAGAAGTGGCACCCTGTGGGCTGATGGAGCATGGGGCAGACATCGCAAAAACCCCAGAAGATGCCTCTGCCTCATATGATAAGGCTGTAGAAAAGAATCCAGGAGAGAGTATGGAGTAAAACAGGTAGCCACGCTGGTGCCCTTGGTACAAACAATCAATAATGAGATACCTGGGCCAGAAAATGGAGTCGCTGGTGCTATAAATTGGAACACAGTGGCGGATGTAGGAACCTCTAAAGCCTCACGGTCTGCCAGGGGGTAGTTGCCGCCTGAAATGCTAGGATAGAAGTCTTTTCACTAACAGAGAATTAAAACTCTACAGATCAGGGAAATACATTCACAAGTAGCGACTCCCTCTTGGACGCCAGCAATAATTCGTCAGATGATGGGTTCTAGTAATACAGAGGGAGAAATCTGCAGAAAAAAGAAGAAAATGGAAAGAGATAGCCAAAGAAAGAGCACTTGTAAACAACTTAAATGGGACTACTCTGATACTCAACTGCGATCCTTTGAAGGGGGGATGGAAGAACCGCAACAGGAAGGCTCAAAATATACACTGTCCCAAGAACCCTCACTGAGGGCTATCTTTATGTCTATAAAACAAGTGAAAGAAGATACCAGGAACGATGGCCGAAGAGCAAGAGTTGCCAGGAAAAAGGTCCAGGCTGGGTTACGCAAACTAAATAAGACATGCAGTGAAATCGCGGAATGCTTGACATCTGTGGAAACACGGACAGAGTATCTTGAGGTAGAGGTTGACTCTTTGAAACAGCAAAGTACTGGACAAGGAGCGATCCTTTCAGTTGTAATGTTTAAACTGGAGGAGCAAATAAATCGCCAGCACAGAAACAATTTGCGCTTTTTGGGGATTCCGAAGGGTGTGGAAGGCTCTAATCCTAGAAGTTATATGGTAAATGTTTTTAAATATGCCTTACCCGAGCAACTGAATTGGGATTGGGAATCTGAAATTCAGCAAGCTCATTGGTTCCCACTAATGATGAAAAAACAACAGCAAGAGATACCTCAAGCAATGCTGGTATTTTGGGGGAATTTTCTATTGAGACAGTTGGTATATGAACAAGCTCGGCCAAATGCTCCTAAATCCTGCAGAGGGGTGACATTCTTTGTCAAACCTGACTTTGCCCACGCTGTAGTGGAGCAGCGTTTGCAACTACGACAGCTGTTCTCTCGCTTCCAAAAAATGGGGCTGAGGTGTCCCTCCAAAATCCAGCGAGACCTCAAATTAAATATAAGGGATCTATATGCAGCTTTACCTTAGTGGTCGAAGCCCAGTAATGCCTGGAAGAATCGAGAAGAAAGGATAAAGTTGGTGACCCTTCTATTTATTAGAAAGACCACCAGGCTGCGTTTCTCTGGGGCCAGTCTAACTGTGGGATGAAGCAGTTAGTTATATGGAATGTAGTAATAATGCTCTAGAGAGAGATGGTGGGGCAGCATGACAGACGTGCATTGCTCAGGCTATCCCTGATTGCCTGATTTTGAGAGGAGTGGAGGGTGAGGGGTGTGGGGGCAGGTTGGTTTACACAAGGGGGGTGTGGAGGAAGCAAGACAAGAAATGACCGTAGTAGGGATGGGAGTATTGGAATGAGATCTGGATTATCTTTGTGGGTTGTCAAAGGCTAAGGGCACAAGAAGGTTTAATAGAATTCAATGACCAGTAAACTACGGATAGCAACATTAAATATATGTAGGCTAAGTGATTTTTTAAAAAGGCAGATGGTAGCACAAGGGCTAAAATTTCTAAAGGCAGATATCATCTGCCTGCAAGATACTCATCTTGAGGACAAGCAGAAGGCCATGCTAAAAATCTGCGCTATAGCATAGTGGGGGCCACTACACAAGGAACCCGCACCTGGGGAGTTGCAATCCTAACTCGCAACAAAGAGATAGAGTTTCCACGAGTTTGGGTGGATGCAATGGGGCAGTGAGTCATTGCAGAATGCAGAGCTCTGGGTTTTCCTGTTTTACATTATACAGTAGCAATACTGATGACCCTTCCTTGTTAGATTGGATAACTAACAAATTATATCATTAGCAACTTTACATTGTATTATGTGGTGACCTTAATATTAACTTGACAGGTGATAGGGGACACAGTCAAACATATATGGGGAGGGAACCCACCGAGATCTTTGTAACCTTTGTCAAACCCATGGCTTTTGTGATGCATGGGGAGAAAAGAGACCTTTGGAGCATGGGTATACATACTTCGCTGCCCCTCACCAAAAACCTTTTAGATTGGACTATTTCCTGGTGTCATTTTTGGTTAGACAGAAGAGTGCAATCGAATCATTCCTCAGATTTTTATCCGACCACAACCTTCTAGCACTAGAGACGATGGGCGGCACTTCTAGGGAAAGACCAAGCACCTGGTCCTTTGAGAGGGCACTATTACTGGATGAAAAATATATAAGACATGTGAAAGTGTGGATAACGGAATTGTTTAGACGAAATCTGAGATCAGCCTCCCTGGATGTAGTCTGGGATGGCCTAAGGCTTGGGGAGAGACATTTCAGTTTGTGTGCAGGAAGAGAAACAAAGATAGGGATTATATGCGGTTGGCTCAACAAAATCTAGTCCAGGTACAATTCAAATTGGTTACTGAGCTACAATTGAATAGAGGGGTAAGAGAAGCCAAAAAAGATGCAGCTCTTGCTAAAGCTACAATCGGTGAGAAATTGATTAAGAAGGTACTCGATAAGACAACGGCAAGGCGAGAGGAAATGTATGAGTGCAGTGAAAGGGTGGGCCATTTGATTGCAGTAAAAACTAGACCGGGACATATATATAAAGAAATTAGATCTGCGAGGGATCCGGTGTAAGGTCTGGTGTCGAAAGATGGGGAGATAAGAAATATGTTTTATAACTTTTATCAGTCATTATATATAGAAGAGACAGGAAGTAGATCTTAAGATCTAATATACAGACATTTGGATGTTGAAGAAGGGGAGATTTTATCACAGGAGCCGAGGGAGCAATTAGATCTGCCATTAACGTGGGATGAGATCCAGTTGGCAATGTCAAAACTACCCAGTGGGAAAGCTGCAGGCCCGATCTGATACCAACAGAACTGTGCAATATTTTTCCCGAGCAGTTAAAAGAGACTATGACAAATATGTTTGTTCATGTCTCACAGGGAGCAGCTTGCCAACCTCCTGGGCCTCTGTCAAAATCATAATAGTCCCACAGAAAAAAACCCTTTAACAAGCTGGGGTCTTACCACCCAATAACACTTACTAATGGGGATGTTAAAATATATTCCAAGGTTTTGTCCTCCCGCCTGTCACAGGTTATCCACTGGATTGTATCGATGGGGCAGCATGGCTTCATCCCCGGTAGGGGTACCATAGAGAATATAAGAATGATAATCTCCCTATATGATGCCAGACAAGTGTCAGGAGACCCTATGGCTGCAATTGTTTTAGATGCTGAAAAAACTTTTGATAGGGTCTCCTGGCAATTTTTTCGGGATCTTAATGCTTAATAAAGGGATAATGTTGAGATTCATCAGAGCGATTAAAGCATTATACAAGGAGCCTGTGGCTAAAGTCTATATAAATGGGGAAGAGACAAAAACTCTGAAAATATCAAGAGGAACTCGACAAGGGTGTCCCTGTTCACCTCTCCTTTTCACAATATATATGGACCCATTCTTGAAGTATTTGGAAAGGACCGTGGATATTCCCACCTTAGTTATGTTTGAGCAGGAAAACTTTTGAATTACTGATCTGCCCTGATGCCCGCGACTGTCTTTGGCAACACTTAGAGTACAGATATTATAAACGGGTTCATTTTAAAACACTGATCACAGCATTCAAGGTATAGACCTCCGTATGCCGGCTATTAGGGATAGGGAGGTTAAAGTTTTACACCCCTTTGGGAAAAAGAAAAATTTGCTGGAGATATTTAACAATGCCTATTTTTATAAGTGGTCAAATGCTAGAATGAAACAACTAGGGTGGTTTTATACAGCTTATGGGATTATAACATATGAGGAGCTAAGGAAGAAATATGACCTCACACATCAATAATTTTTTTAATATCTACAAATCAGAGACTATCTGCAGAGGAAGGAAGGAGGGGTGGAGATATTTAAGAAAAATTAACTGGGTGATAAATTAGTACATTCTGTCCCACCCCGAACTGGGAACTTGTATGAAATGTTGAATGAATACATGAAGGATGATATGGAAAACTGTTCAAACAAATGGCAAGCTAGGCTAAATATCACTGATTAAGCTTTTCTAAAGGCTTTCTCTAATAGGCGCATGACCCTGATGTCTGCTAAGCTTCAAACCCAGTATTTTAAAACCTGCTTTGAACTTTATTATACACTTTATCGAATAGGCAAGTGGGGTGAGGGGAAGGGAGTATATTGTCCTCGCTGTGCGCTACATAAGGCAGATCTACTTTACATGTTTGCTACCTGTAAAGAACTTGGATCATTTATTAATGAAATAATGAATTTCTACAGAATACATTGCTCATACAGGTTGAGGTAAATCCCCCGGTAATACGGTCGGCATAACAAACTTAAGTAAATAGAATGGAGGAGCACTGATTTGAATAGCAATGGCAGTGTGAGGATTGTTTATTGCACCAGTGTGTTTAGACCCTGCTCCCCCTGTGTTTCAACAATGGCTTGCTCGATTATTAGGGATTTATAATTCAGAGAAAGTGATATATGGGCAAAAGGGACAGAGAGGCAAAAAGAAAGGTTGAAGGATATTCAGAGATCTTGCCAAATGGGTTGAACACTCGGATATCTGAACTAGCATTAGTTTGTTGCGAACCCAAGCTATGGGGAGGGGGAGGAACAGACTCGTAATTTGACAGTCCCAGCAATTTACTATTCGAGTTTTATACAGCACTAATGCACTTTTTTTAGCCCGTTTGCTAAAAGACCAGTTGGGCAACATAAGAAAAAAATGTGATATCTAAACTGCACTTGCACTTTTTTGGATCTCCTTTGCCATGGTTTAACTGGTTTATGAAATCAGGTTTAGACCTGGCCTCCAGTTTACTGTCTGCTCTATATCATCTGTATATATCGCACTATTACACTTTGTATTTGTTTATTAATGAAGCTCTGACTGATGACGTGTAACGCCCCTTATGAACGTTTTTGTAATGTACTAAACCTTTAGGGTAAGGAGGGGGAGGATTGTTTTTTTTTTAAAAAAATCTAGGAAAAATAGATTTTTGGGTGGTTTTGTATGAGCTGAATCTGAAAGAAGAATATTTTAAAACATTCTCTGTCAAACCCAGGTCATGTATACACATATTAAAAGTTCACATCTTCAAATACATTATTACATATCATTTTAACCAGTACAGTGTTTTTTCTACCATTTTGAGAATAGACTAAAACAGTACAAGGGAATACATTGTCAACCAATTTCACAAAACACCTTGTTTGCACCTGACACAAACTGTCTCTTACTGTCCTATTAATAAATATGTGAAAGCACTCATACTACTATACCATTATGTAAAAGCATTCATACTAATACACCATAATATAAATGCCATGCTCTTTTTTTACAATGTCACATACACATATACCTTCTTAATCATTTTTTTGGTTCAAAAAGTAATGTAATTGACATACTAGAGAATTGAGTTTGTTGATGAACTAGCTTTTTTGCCTTTATTAGATAGATTCAGGGATTGTAAAAACTAAGTACAAGAATGGCACACCACTCTCATACAAAGCAACCATAAATGGATACCTTTTCAACTTTGCACTGTCTGATACTGCAGAAGGCAGGAAATAAAAACATTCCTTTCATACTTTAGTATTGTAAGTGTACATCTCAATGGTTAGTATGTGTTAACCCTTTCCCTCCCTTTTACAAAGACCATCAAAATGGATTCCTATTTCTGTACATTCATGACTTATTCGTGATCATCATTAAAAGTCTTGTAGATTCCCAGCCTCCTAACCTCATGATTGTGCCCTGTGGTAGCAAAGACCTAGGCAAACGGATTGGGGTAGGACTGAAATTCTAATGAAGATAATTTTGCATAATTCATTATTCTTTTCCCTCACACACTCCTGGTGTACTCTAACATATGCCAGAGGCAGACATGGAATTGATCTAATCAATTCTGTTAAAGTCAGGAAACATGTTAATAAAACTGTTTCTACATTTGTCAGAAACCATAGCATGGGCTCTATGAACAGCAACAGCCTGCATTTCGACATGCATGTAATCTATAGAAGTGATGGACTGCTCTTTGCAAATGAAGGCAAAAGGGTGTTTCTTAACCTGAAACTTATGTGTAGCTGTCATATGCACACAATCAACATTAAGGCTCTTATCAGAGCCACCCTAAGACCCAAAATATTGGTAATTTTCTTTATAAATATCCTTTTTCCTCAAAAGTTTTTAAATATTTGCGACGACGTTGCGATGGTCATGAATACATCACGTAAACAAAAAACTAAAGCAGACATTCACTGGCCAACAGCACATTCAAAATGTACAACTAAAAAATGTGATTCTAACCATGACACTACATACATTACCTTCTAAATAACTCAAAAAAATGTATCACTCTCTCAATGTGTCTGTCATAGTATGTATGACTATTTGAGTGGCAATTATGACTGGGTGTATTAGTGTCTGAGTGGGTGAGTATGTGCATACACAAGTCTCTTAATGAGTCTATGAGCGGGTGCATCAGTGTATGAATGAGTCTGTTGGTGGGCACATCACTGTCTTAGTGGGTTTGTGACTGAGTGCATCAGTGAGTCTGTGAGTGGGTGCATGCATCTCTAAATGGGTCTGTGAGTGGGTGTGTAAGTCTCTGAGTGGGTTTGTGAGCATCAGGGGCAGCACTTGTAACAAAATGATGATATTTACCACATGTCTGCGTGTTCTTCCCAGCCATCTTTCCAAGAAGAAAATCCTGACTTTCAGTCCTCTGGTTGCAAAAATGCATGTCTACATGTTTTCTTCATTAAAATAAATTTGTGAAGGATTGGAAAGCACATTTGTCTGTTGGTGAGTTGAGAGGCCAAACATGTGGCACCAAATTACCGAGTGGTTTCTATGATGTTGTTATCCTCCACCTCATTATCATATTCTAGGTTTGGCCCCTAGGAGCAGATGATATGGTTTTACGAACAGACTCTCAAGTTTGGGATACTAATGCAGGAATATAATGTTTTCTGCAAAGCAATCTACTGCTCCTTGGAGTTAAGTTCATGCAATATATCTAATGCCTAAAAAAATAAAATACAATAAAATAAAAAAGCAAGCTTGATAGGATGTACACACACACAAACACCAGGCATTTGTACAGTTCAGCAAGTGCATTAGCCCACTAAACTATCGTACTGCAATGGAAACTATGACCTGAAAGAGTTTACACGCCGATCACTGCTACATGAACTCAATTTTGTAAACTGTCTATTTGGATTGAAATCTTTAAACTACAGTTGACAGACTTTTCTACAAATCTGAGTTTCCTATAGCGCGTGTCTAAATTGCCAATGTACTACTTGCAATTAGCAAGATGTTCTTAAATAACTTACAATCATCAGGCAGATTTTGAAGAGCTTCAGGGGTGTGGATTACTTTTTAGTAAATCACCATTCCTCCTTTTGACACCCTTAACAAATAAAGCCTCTACCCTCCCAAAGCTGATCATTCAAACACCCAACCCACGCTTGATGCACAATCTTTTTTAGTCGGGTACACCACAAGATGGTTGGGAAATCATAGACTCAAGACCTGGCTTTTCAACAGAGACACAGTGCCCAGAAACCCCTAGGGCTTACATGTTGCGCACTACGAATGCTGTCTGATTCATTGATTGTTTGATTGGATTGATTGATTGACAGACTCAGAAACCCTAAGTTTCACTGACTAAGTTACACCCCTGTTGGGTAGGCCCATGAACCTAAGCTTACATAGCTCCTATAAGCCAACAATTCAAAAGATATTAAAACCTGACTGGACAAGGACATTTTTTTTGCTCCCAAAAGGTATTTCAGCTCCCTTAAATCGTGAACCTGAAGAACCCAGATTTACTGGCCACACAGAGAAAAATCTGTGCTGCTCCTGTTACAAGACTCTGCGCTTCAGTGTGCCACTGTCCTGAAAAAATAGATCGAATAGAGACCAAAGTAAGGAGTGGTGTCATCCCATACCCCTGGTTCAGGTGAGAGGGTCCCAAAATGGCCTCTCAAAGAACAAAACATTGAAAAAGTATATTTGTTCAGGGGATTTGCGTCCCGCTTAACTGAATTTTTGAGTCCTAGCATGGCCTCTGCAGTCCAAGAAAGCTAGCCACATGCCCACAAATTGTCAGCTTTCTTTAATTCTGAAACTTTTCCGCACTTCGTCCATCATCTCTTGTGTTTGCTTTGTTCAACATAAATTGGGAGGGTATGCCCAGACGTTGGTCCCTTTCTCACTTTGCCACAGGACTCAAGCTAGCCTGGATGATAAGGGGTGTTACCCTGAAATTGGTTCCAAGATGCTTGCTTCCAGTTCAGGGAAGACATGGCTTGGCAGTTCGGGCTGGACTGTTCATATGAGGCACAGGGTCAAGACTGATTTGCATATAGCTGGGTCTGAACTTATGTGGCGAAGTGAGCTAAAGAACGATGATGGATTCAACTCAGATCTGTGACTGGGGGTGAGTGTCTGAAACGTTTCAGCACTCATTCCATCATCTCTTTGTGTTTTCTTTATTAAATACGTTAATCTAAAATTTGAATAAGTGCATTAGAAACCTAGCATAAAAATACTGGCATAACTAAGGCTATGTCAACTGGAATTTTGCAATTCTGTGGCCTCTGCGTTTTCTGCATAATGATAAAACTGCAATATTCCCACATAATCTTCCATCTGTTTCACAATTTGGAGGTGTCACAGAAAAATTAGTTTCTAGTTCCAAAAATCACCACACTTTGATATACTCATGGGCATCTTAAGGATTTTGAAGGCCATGGGCCAGACTTATTTTGGGGACCCCTGTTCAGAACAGCTTTGAGTTTATGATTCAGTTTCAGCTCTTATATACCCTCTTTAGCCAGGTTACTAGGGTGCTCAGGCCCTCTGGTCCAAATTCTATATGTATTTAAATCTAATTTTCAGGGATAGTGACATGTGTTTTCAATGTAACAGAGCAGCATCTCACACAGTTTACTGCAGATAATTTCTGTGGCATCCTCCCATTTCTTATGTGAGGCCCTCTTCTGATCTAAAAAACTTTTTTTATGGATGTTGCATGAAACATAAACACATTTCTCTTCAAAACGTCGGAAATTATACCAAATATTATTACCAAAATATTGGTAATTTTCTTTATAAATATCCTTTTTCCTCCAAAGTTTTTAAATATTTGCGACGATGTTGTGATGGTCATGAATACATCACGTAAACAAAAAACTAAAGCAGACATTCACTGGCCAACAGCACATTCAAAATGTACAACTAAAAATGTGGTTCTAACCATCACACTACATACATTACCTTCTAAATAACTCAAAAAAAATGTATCACTCTCTCAATGTGTCTGTCATAGTGTGTATGACTATTTGAGTGGCAACTATGACTGGGTGTATTAGTGACTGAGTGGGTGAGTATGTGCATACACAAGTCTTTAAATGAGTCTATGAGCGGGGCCATCAGTGTCTCAATGAGTCTGTCGGTGGTCATATCAGTCTGAGTAGGTTTGTGACTGAGTGCATCAGTGAGTCTGTGAGTGGGTGCATGAGTCTCTAAATGGGTCTGTGAGTGGGTGTGTAAGTCTCTGAGTGGGTTAGTGAGCAGCAGGGACTAGCAATTGTAACAAAATGATGATCTTTCCCACATGTCTTTGTGTTCTTCCCAGCCATCTTTCCAAGAAGGAAATCCTGACTTTCAGTCCTCTGGTTGCAAAAATGGATGTCTACATGTTTTCTTCATTAAAAAAAAATTGTGAAGGATTGGAAAGAACCTTTTGCTTTTGGTGAGTTGAGAGGCCAAATATGTGGCACCAAATTACCCAGTGGTTTCTATGATGTTGTTATCCTCCACCTCATTATCATATTCTAGGTTTGGCCCCTAGGAGCAGATGATATGGTTTTACGAACAGACTCTCAAGTTTGGGATACTACTGCTGGAATATAATGTTTTCTGCAAAGCAATCTACTGCTCCTTGGAGTTAAGTTCATGCGATATATCTAATGCCTAAAAAAATAAAATAAAATAAAATAAAAAAGCAAGCTTGATAGGATGTACACACACACAAACACCAGGCATTTGTACAGTTCAGCAAGTGCATTAGCCCACTAAACTATCGTACTGCAATGGAAACTATGACCTGAAAGAGTTTACACGCCGATCACTGCTACATGAACTCAATTTTGTAAACTGTCTATTTGGATTGAAATCTTTAAACTACAGTTGACAGACTTTTCTACAAATCTGAGTTTCCTATAGCGCGTGTCTAAATTGCCAATGTACTACTTGCAATTAGCAAGATGTTCTTAAATAACTTACAATCATCAGGCAGATTTTGAAGAGCTTCAGGGGTGTGGATTACTTTTTAGTAAATCACCATTCCTCCTTTTGACACCCTTAACAAATAAAGCCTCTACCCTCCCAAAGCTGATCATTCAAACACCCAACCCACGCTTGATGCACAATCTTTTTTAGTCGGGTACACCACAAGATGGTTGGGAAATCATAGACTCAAGACCTGGCTTTTCAACAGAGACACAGTGCCCAGAAACCCCTAGGGCTTACATGTTGCGCACTACGAATGCTGTCTGATTCATTGATTGTTTGATTGGATTGATTGATTGACAGACTCAGAAACCCTAAGTTTCACTGACTAAGTTACACCCCTGTTGGGTAGGCCCATGAACCTAAGCTTACATAGCTCCTATAAGCCAACAATTCAAAAGATATTAAAACCTGACTGGACAAGGACATTTTTTTTGCTCCCAAAAGGTATTTCAGCTCCCTTAAATCGTGAACCTGAAGAACCCAGATTTACTGGCCACACAGAGAAAAATCTGTGCTGCTCCTGTTACAAGACTCTGCGCTTCAGTGTGCCACTGTCCTGAAAAAATAGATCGAATAGAGACCAAAGTAAGGAGTGGTGTCATCCCATACCCCTGGTTCAGGTGAGAGGGTCCCAAAATGGCCTCTCAAAGAACAAAACATTGAAAAAGTATATTTGTTCAGGGGATTTGCGTCCCGCTTAACTGAATTTTTGAGTCCTAGCATGGCCTCTGCAGTCCAAGAAAGCTAGCCACATGCCCACAAATTGTCAGCTTTCTTTAATTCTGAAACTTTTCCGCACTTCGTCCATCATCTCTTGTGTTTGCTTTGTTCAACATAAATTGGGAGGGTATGCCCAGACGTTGGTCCCTTTCTCACTTTGCCACAGGACTCAAGCTAGCCTGGATGATAAGGGGTGTTACCCTGAAATTGGTTCCAAGATGCTTGCTTCCAGTTCAGGGAAGACATGGCTTGGCAGTTCGGGCTGGACTGTTCATATGAGGCACAGGGTCAAGACTGATTTGCATATAGCTGGGTCTGAACTTATGTGGCGAAGTGAGCTAAAGAACGATGATGGATTCAACTCAGATCTGTGACTGGGGGTGAGTGTCTGAAACGTTTCAGCACTCATTCCATCATCTCTTTGTGTTTTCTTTATTAAATACGTTAATCTAAAATTTGAATAAGTGCATTAGAAACCTAGCATAAAAATACTGGCATAACTAAGGCTATGTCAACTGGAATTTTGCAATTCTGTGGCCTCTGCGTTTTCTGCATAATGATAAAACTGCAATATTCCCACATAATCTTCCATCTGTTTCACAATTTGGAGGTGTCACAGAAAAATTAGTTTCTAGTTCCAAAAATCACCACACTTTGATATACTCATGGGCATCTTAAGGATTTTGAAGGCCATGGGCCAGACTTATTTTGGGGACCCCTGTTCAGAACAGCTTTGAGTTTATGATTCAGTTTCAGCTCTTATATACCCTCTTTAGCCAGGTTACTAGGGTGCTCAGGCCCTCTGGTCCAAATTCTATATGTATTTAAATCTAATTTTCAGGGATAGTGACATGTGTTTTCAATGTAACAGAGCAGCATCTCACACAGTTTACTGCAGATAATTTCTGTGGCATCCTCCCATTTCTTATGTGAGGCCCTCTTCTGATCTAAAAAACTTTTTTTATGGATGTTGCATGAAACATAAACACATTTCTCTTCAAAACGTCGGAAATTATACCAAATATTATTACCAAAATATTGGTAATTTTCTTTATAAATATCCTTTTTCCTCCAAAGTTTTTAAATATTTGCGACGATGTTGTGATGGTCATGAATACATCACGTAAACAAAAAACTAAAGCAGACATTCACTGGCCAACAGCACATTCAAAATGTACAACTAAAAATGTGATTCTAACCATCACACTACATACATTACCTTCTAAATAACTCAAAAAAAATGTATCACTCTCTCAATGTGTCTGTCATAGTGTGTATGACTATTTGAGTGGCAACTATGACTGGGTGTATTAGTGACTGAGTGGGTGAGTATGTGCATACACAAGTCTTTAAATGAGTCTATGAGCGGGGCCATCAGTGTCTCAATGAGTCTGTCGGTGGTCATATCAGTCTGAGTAGGTTTGTGACTGAGTGCATCAGTGAGTCTGTGAGTGGGTGCATGAGTCTCTAAATGGGTCTGTGAGTGGGTGTGTAAGTCTCTGAGTGGGTTAGTGAGCAGCAGGGACTAGCAATTGTAACAAAATGATGATCTTTCCCACATGTCTTTGTGTTCTTCCCAGCCATCTTTCCAAGAAGGAAATCCTGACTTTCAGTCCTCTGGTTGCAAAAATGGATGTCTACATGTTTTCTTCATTAAAAAAAAATTGTGAAGGATTGGAAAGAACCTTTTGCTTTTGGTGAGTTGAGAGGCCAAATATGTGGCACCAAATTACCCAGTGGTTTCTATGATGTTGTTATCCTCCGCCTCATTATCATATTCTAGGTTTGGCCCCTAGGAGCAGATGATACGGTTTTACGAACAGACTCTCAAGTTTGGGATACTACTGCTGGAATATACAGCCTGATTCATGAAAAACGGGATTTGCGATTCTCAAATAGCGAAAATTTGCGAATCGCTATTGAGAAATCGCAAATCTGAATTCATGAAGATTAGCGATAAAAAAATGCGATTCGCACACGGGCGCAAATTCCGTTTGCGATTAACGATAATCGCAGAAAAATCGCTATTTCCGGCTACCCGCGTCGAGATTGCGATATCGCAAATAGCGATATCGCTATTTGCGATATCGCTAATTGCAAGATCGCAAAATCGCGAGATCAGGAAAACGGGAAGTTGCATTTCGAGCACAGTGATGACATCACAACCAGGAAGCAGCCAGTTCCCACCCCCATTCACCACAGTGAGCCAGACCTCGAGTGAGCAAGTGGGAGAGGCTCCTGCTATTCTATTGTTGATTCCTACTCTGCAACAACAGTGCTGCCATGTCTGAGGAAGCTGTTCCTGGCCCCAGCAACACCCCAGGGCGGAAGAGGAAGCTGAAATTTTCAGAACAGGAGCTGGAGCATTTGATCGAAGGGGTGGTGGCCAACCACTCCAAACTGTTTGGCAAAGACTCCAGGAGGGTGCCGGAGCAGGAAAAAAGGAGGATCTGGCAGGGAATAGCGTCCACCGTCAACTCCGTGGGTGTGGCCGATAGGTCACTCGACAAACTAAAAAAAAGATGGTACGACCTCCGAGGTCGTGCCAAAGAGAAGGTGGCGGAGCGCCTTGGAGAGGCATCGGGCACTGGAGGGGGAGGACCTACAGTCCCTCCAAACACAGCCTTGGAGGACCAAGTGGAAGACACGCTTGAGAGGGAGGCGTGCATTGGATGCACACGTCTGGACTCATCCCGCCCCGCCCAAGACACCCAAGGTAAGTGGCATGCGACTGCGACCCGGTCCCCTATGAATGTCCATGACCATATAGGCTCCCATAATGTTCCATAGTCATGCCATTGTTGCACATCAGGTAATGCCCTGAAGCATTGTGGGACATGTAGTGTGGCCACAATGTAGGAGTACCACAATGCAGCCAGACAGGTTCCAAAGTACGCAAAGCCACAGCCAGTCAGGGAATGTCACCCAGCATGCATGTAGCAACTGCACGTCTGACAGATACATGAAACTAATGATCGTCCACTTACCCTCACAGGTGGCGCTGAAAGCAGCGACAGCGAAAGGCTGCTAACAGATTAGGAGGCCCAGGAGGAGGAGGAGGTGCCGCCACTAACACAGGCACCAGCCCCTGCCGCAGCAACAACACCAGCTGCCAGGTCCACCAGCAGTGTGCCCCCTGCATCTGGCGCACCAACTACAGCTGCACCCAGGCCCACGACTAGTGTGCCCCCAGCCTCAGCTGCACCAACTGCAGCCGCACCCAGGCCCACGACTAGTGTGCCCCCAGCCTCAGCCGCACCAACTGCAGCCGCACTCAGGCCCACGACTAGTGTGCCCCCAGCTTCAGCCGCACCAACTGCAGCCGCACCCAGGCCCACGACTAGTGTGCCTCCAGTCCCTGCCGCACCAGCAACGCCTGCTGTGACACCACCAGCAGCTGCTGCGACTACATCAGGGCCCGCGACAGCAGCAACACAGGGGCCAGCCACTGTGTCAGGCCAGCAGAGCAGGCGTGGCAGGTCTCGCCAGAACACCAATGCAGCAATCAGCAGGAGGGGCAATGGACAGCGGCTGGCGCGAATGAGCGTCGAAAGACGCATGCTGCGTATTCATCAGCGGCAGGCATGGCAGCAAGGCGCCATACAACTACAGCTGTACAAAATTGGGCGCAATGTGGCCGGAGTGGGGGACCGCCTGACGGCGGCCATGGCAGGTGTGGGGGACCGCATGGACCACATGACTGCAGCCATGGCAGGTGTGGGCGAGGGAATGGCCCGCATGACTGCAGCCATGGAGGCCAACACTGCAGCGATGACAACTCAGCGCAACTCAGCACGCCGGCGCCACCATCAGCTTTTGAGCCGGCTGGCGGCCTACACCAGGTCCAATTATGTTGCAGGCAATGCAACATCACAGTTGTCGCGGCGGTCCCTTGCTCAGCAGCACCACCTCATCCAGTGCTGGGAGGATGTAACCAGGGTCCTGGAGCACCTGACCACGGCGGTGACAGCACTACACCCTCCTGCTCTACCTGCCACTGTTGGGGGTGATGATGTCAGTGAGGGGACATCGAGCATGAGCAGCCACTCTGCCTCACAAGTCGCGCCACTCAGGCGCAGCACCAGGCCCACAGCAGGTACAGGTGCCCCGGAAGAGGATGAGCCTCAGAGGCGCTTGGGTGGTACGCGCAGGAGGCGCAATTGACTACATATGACTTTACAGGCACAGGCTGACTATAAGCCTGCCCTGTCCTTTGACACAGCAGTATGCAGTAATACTGTTAGAAAAGAAGAAAGTTATTGTGATTGAAACAATTATATTTATTTTGGCAGCACACATTAGCGTTGTGTTATTATTACATTTTGCATGCATTTGTGATTTGTGGGGTGAGGGAAGAGGGTGCACTAGAAACTGTTCACTGTGATGTGGTTGCGACGTCTGTGGCCTTCAGCTGGGTTCTCCCCGCGTGCATGGCGCGCATGTGCAGGTGGCCGGTTGTCCTCTTCAGATTCACTGCCAGAGATGCCGACAGGTATCCGGCGCTTTGGTTGCAATGTTATGTAGTATTGCGCAGACAGCCACAATGCGGCAGCACACTGCAGGACTGTAATACATGGCCCCACCTGTCTTGTGCAGTATGCAGAACCTGCTCTTGAGCAGCCTAAATGTCCTTTCTATGCAATTTCTTGTCCGTATGTGTGCAAGATTGTAGCGCCGTTGCTGGGGTGTAGCAGGGTTGAGGTATGGGGTGAGGAGGTATTCACGGAGGGCGTCGCCACTGTCACCTGAATGAGAGGAGCAGAGGGTGATTGCCTGTGCTGCGCTGCTACCTAATAGCAATGTGACATTGTCGACAAAGTGTCCTTACCAAGTAGGTATCCTTCCCCAAAGTCTCCCCTGGCCAGTCGTGTGTGGAGGCCGCTGTGCCGGAATATGAAGGAGTCATGGCTACTCCCTGGGTACTGGGCCACAATGTCAGTGATGTATGTCTTAGCATTGCAGACCATCTGTATGTTGAGGGAGTGGTAGGACTTGCGATTGCGGAACATATACTCCGTGGCAGCTGGTGGGCAGATGGCGATGTGGGTACAGTCTATGCATCCGAGTACATGTGGAAAATGGGCTACATTGTAGAATTGTAGCTTGGTCAAGTCCAAATCCTGTTGGCTGGTGGGAAATGTGATGTGACGGTGTAGCTGGGTGAGCATAGCGTCAACAAAAGTCTGGAGGCAGCTTGACATGGTGGGCTGGGATATCCCCCCAGCAGCCGCTACTATCCCCTGGAAGCTCCCGGAGGCAGGAGGTGCAGGCTACACAATACCTGCACATGTGTAGGCACCGCATTGGTACGCCTTGTTGGGTGCTGCATCAGGGGGTCAAGGTCCTGTATTAGCTGCATTATCATTTCCCCATTCAGCCTGTATTTTGCATATATCTGCTCTCTGGTTTGGCCCAGCAAGGTGACCCGCTGGCGGAAAATCCTGTCCTGGATCCTGCGTCTCCTCCGTGCTGCTCGCTGTAGCCTTCGACGCCTGACCACCATGTACATTCCTCGCATTGTGGAACTCCTAATGCTGCTGCTGATTGTCCTTATGTGTGATTGGTCAGGCCTGTACCTGTTACTGATTGGCCAACGGTTTTTTAAAAGAAAATTTTTAATGGCTTTTATGGTTACCGCCTGCTTTGAGTTGTCCTTAATTTGCGCCGCGCAAACAGCGATTTTTGGGTTTTTCGCTATTTGCGATTTTTCATGAATGCCGATTGCGATAGTATTGCGAATTCGCTATTTATTTCGCAGAATCCGCGGATTGTCGCTTTTTCCAATTCGCTAATGCTCTCCTACCGGGATTCTGCGAATTTAATTGCGAATTCGCAATTATGTGTTTGCGAATTCGCTATTTTCATGTTGAATGCCGATTACGGATATTGCGCCCGCAATTGCTTTTTCGCAGCGATTGCGGGCGCAATTTTGCTTCATGAATCAGGCGGATAATGTTTTCTGCAAAGCAATCTACTGCTCCTTGGAGTTAAGTTCATGCGCTATATCTAATACATAAAAATTAAAAGAAAAGAAAAAAGAAAGCTTGATAGGATGCACACACACAAACACCAGGCATTTATACATTTCAGCAAGTGCATTAGCCCACAAAACGGTCGTACTGCAATGGAAACTATGGCCTGAAAGAGTTTACAAGCAGATCACTGCTACAGGAAATTGTCTCTCACACACCTATCACATTAAACATAAGGTAATGAAAACCGGTATATTATTCAAGGTCATCTGGGCAAGAAGAAGAGCTGTCTGTATCAGGGGGCAACCTTGAAAGGCTGAGGCCCTGGGTCAGAGCCCACTTTGCCCATGCCCTAAAGCATCTTTGGATCCGCTCAGTGGCAGATATTTTGCCACGGATACGTGGTCATCTTTCAGTTACAGATTGCTGTATTGGAGTTAATCTAGTACTAAGAAAGTGGGCACTGTTACTCGGACAGTATGATGAGAGAAAAGTAAAAATGAATGATACAATACTGCCATCGTTTTTTCTGCCATATACAGTAAAACTTGACATTTCCTCATGCACATTGCTGCCTGAGCCTAGTGGCCCAGACTATGATATAATAGGCATCTCTTTACCATGTTTTTGCTCCAAAGCCTAATACAAAACTTCCCCACCGGTAGCTTAAGCTTGTTATAGGTGATTGGCAACTTATAATAACCAGTGTTATTCTAATTTGCTATGGTGGGCCTTATTATAAGAAACATGTGCACAGCTGTACTCCCTTACCACTGCTGTTTCTTGTGTTTATATGCCTGTAATTGGTGTTAAATGTATGACTAAGAATACTCGGTGGAGTGACCAATTCCATTACACAGACCAATGGGGAAATACTCAGTAGACCTGACAGGCGGTTGCATAATGTTTTCCTCTTTCTCGCTGTGCGAAGCACCTAGGTGAAATTTTATATGTTCAAGGCGTGCGACAAATTGGAACTGGTACACTGCACTTCTTGAAAATTATGGCTGACAAGTTAAAAAAATACAGAACTGCCAAAACTGGTCTTTAAGGCATTTTAAAGTATAATTATCTACTAAAATCCTGTTTCACATGTGACAGGAGATATCGCAATAATAGAGTCGGCTTTCTGGAAGGTATTTTGACTGACGGAAGTGACTTCCGTTTTCTGCCAGTTCATCAGTCTGCCGCTTTTTTCTGACAGACAGTCCCTTCACCACCTATCTGAACGTGTCCGCTGAGTTGTCAAGTTTTTCCACCCTCTGCATAATTGAAGATTCCTAGAAACATTTTGAAGGTGTGCTGAGAACGTGCTAAAAAGTGGCGCCTCGATTATTAGGCTAAGTTGGGGAACATGCAAGGCTGAGAGTTGTGCGCGAGCTAGCACATCACCATAGGTAGCTTCGCCGGCAGGCATTCCTTGGAACGCTGGCACCTCGTTCTCGACTCTGAGACAAATGCCAAGGCCCCCTGAGGGTGTAATTTCACGTGTGCATGACAAGCAGGCCGACGTTCTGAAAGCTGAATTAACTATGGAATAGAAAATCTACGAAATGTGCATTATGTACAAAAGTAAACCTATAGTTTTAAAACAAAATCACGACGGATGATCAATTTATCGTATTCTTTCACAAATCGAAGCACAATCCACTATTGACCGTTTAAAAGGCAAGCAGATCATTACAGTACTGTAGTACAGAGAGGTGTGTTGGTGCACCTTTTACCCCTGCACACTTTAAATATGACATAGCTGTAACCTAAACTATGTGTGTTTCTGTGACTAGGGAGTAGTGTCTAGTTTTAGGGAGTATGGAGCATTATGTTTGTGTGTGTGTTAGTTAATTAATATGGAGAAAACGTTTTTTGTGCACTGTTACCACAGTTGTCGGTGTGTGGCATTTCAAATGACACTCGGTTTGTCGACTTTAAGTGGAGCATTTGAAAAGAAACCAGCCATGTGAAATGTAACGTAGGCTTGAGGTTACATCATAAGCATTCAAATGTGGAACAGCATGATTTGGACTACTTTTTAAATGGTTCACATCCCGATATGTTTTGTGCGGATACTATGACTGATGGACAACCACCAGCCAATGGATAAAGCCAGCTGAACCACAATAGGCAATGACTGGGGAAGGCGAGGGCTAGCATAGCCCGCAACGCCATTATGGCGGTCACACTAGTCTCTGGGTTGAGAGAAGTAGGGGGAGGCCGCGCCAATCAGTGACGCGGCATCCCCACCCATGCGGGCAGCCAATCAAGGGTAGGCAGCGCATTTAAACCGGAAGCCCTTCAGTGCCCCCGGTCCAAACGTCCAGCCAGCGTCCAGGCAGACCATGTGATACAACCTCAACTGTGACAAAGCGTCACACACCAATAAGACAACCTAAACAGCGACAACAAAATTCCAAACAAATATGGAGTAATGAGGCTATTGCCTCGGTATCCGAAAACTCACCACTGTCAGAAGGTATCTAACAGGAGAAGACAAGAATCAGGCAGACCAGTCTGGACCGGCCAGCCTGGGCGTTTTTCTTTAAACGGGTGCGGCGGGATCCAAACAGTCTCTTGTTCTTGCTCCCCACAGGAGACAACGGGCCAGCTGGGGGCCTGTGACCTTTTTTCTTTTTCTCATTACAGGTTCGTCGTGAGGCTGCAGTGAACAGGGGAGCTGTGAGCTGTGCCGGAAGAAGAGGAGCCGCTCATCTACTAGACGGAGCGAAGCACCGCAGGGGTGTTTTTTTTGTTCTCCTTCAGGATTTGATCGTGGAGGGAGTAGGGAGTCGCCTGATGAAGTCTTTTCGCCAAAGGAAAAGCGGGGCATTTCCTGGCAAGGCAAAGGAGCGGCAGGAGCTTGGTACGGTGTGCGGCCCCCACCCCCATCAATCCGCGGTAAGCATTGGGAGCTAGCTGTGTGTGAGTCGGTCCGCATGGGGAGCGCCACAATAGAGAGTGATGAATTTGGTAGCAGTACGCCAGGAGAGCGCTGCCGTCCCCACACCCCCAAACCACAAGTGCTCTTCTGTGAGGAGTGTTTACTTAAAAGGAAGGGAGGCATTGTACAGCATGCTCTCTGTAAGGGGTGCCGATTTAAAAGGAAGCACAACTTTTTACAGCGCGCTTATGTGAGGGGTGTTTATTTAACAGGAAGCACAACATTTTACAGCGCCTAAGAAGGGGTGTGGCAGCAGTGGAGAGCACGCACACGAGGGTCGAGTTGCCTCATTAGACAAAGGGCAAAAACAATTTAATTTTCACACGGGGTACTGCGGGGGTTTCTTTGCTAGCCTAAAGTTTCCAACGCGCTAATTTTGAGGGCAGAAGCAGTGCAATTGGTTATTGCGGGTGGCCTAGTAATTCAGATCAGCTGTTCCAGCTGTTATTTATAATGCCCCAGTTCATTTAAACGCTGCCAGCATCAACAAACTGTATATTTTTTGTGGCATAACGTGTGTGGCCAAGATGCAGGTATTTCAGTGGCAAGGGGCAAGCAGTGGCTTAGCTTTAACCCCATCGCCGTGGGGCTAATTTCCCCGTGGCACGGGGACAAAGGCCACGCACGGTGTCGCAGTGCTCATGATGAGCTTGTCATGACCACACCCGTTCCAATGGAACGCCCAGCACAGCGGAGAAATTATCCCTGTGTTGGCGTTCCATAACGGTCATGACGAGCTGAGCTCGTCATGGGCACCCAAGAGGTTTGTGGAAAATGAATATTTCTCGTAGTTTATGTCCCATCATACACCCTTTCAGTCACGTCCCCGAGCCCATTCACGTTAGAAACGAGCAAACGAGCAAACCCGATCACGCGCCCACAATGTTGCACACACACTCTCCTTCCTCTAAAATTCAAAGGTACATTCTTATGGTCAGGGCGATTCCAAGAACCATCTTCCTCACTCAAACTGTACATTCCTATGGTCAAGCCGATTCCAAGAACAAGACCCTCCCATTTGTCACCATTTCCCTATAATCGGACCGATTCCGAGAAATAGGCCCCGTTTTTGCTAAACCACGACAACCAATTCTGACAAGAAGAGCCCCTGAATGCTGAAACACGACAAACAGACATCCTGTCACGACCATCTCTCTCTTATCTAAGGAACCAGCCTAGGGTGATTTCTCCACATTTCTGTTTCCCTTGTGATTCCTCATTTAATCATGACGCAGCCTCATCTCTTCTGACATGTTTTCTCTTTTCATGACGCAGCCTCTTTTTCTTAGTCATGACTTCTGTTTTATTGCAACATATGACACATGCCTGCATTAACGGGAAGCTCCTTCCTCTTTTCTATGTATAAATACACTGTGTTCTGATAATAAAGTTAGAGATTCTTTCGATCCTCCTCAGGTGACGGAGCTCTCCCTTAACTCGAGTTACTGAATAAAGACCCTGAATTCGAACCGCCACGGACTTTGCTCTTCATACTTGACCTTCTTGATAATACAGAAATTCCGATCAAGGTAAATTACTAAAATATTTACCACAGGTTAAATACCAAGAAGGCACTATTCGCCTTGTGGGGATAGTAAAAGGTTTACATGTGGGTCAGACGCAGGGGCTCACGCAGCGAAACCAGTAGTAATATTTTCCCACAGTCACAGCGCTCATCACTGGCAGGATGAGACAAATGTCTGCTCTACTCAGGGAGGTCACTGGTGGATAGTGGAGGATCCCGCTTGGGCAGCACCGGCTAGCCAGCATCTAATCGCCCCCGGGAGCCACAGAGGCTTTGAGCGGTCGGCTCACCTGAGCCTACTGGGTTAGCCAGTAGGTCGTGGCTCTGGTTGCGTTGGTGCAAGGGTTGGCTGGAGCTGCTGCTTCTTCGAGGTAAGAGGTGAAAAAGTCATCTATCTGGGACTGCGGGCTATGCGGGTGAAAATAGTCTCATCTGCCATGGCCCCTAAGGTACGGAGGAATGAGAAGCAGTCACGCACGGTCGTCTTGCTTGAGGCCCTAATGCAGCAAGTACATGTAATGGGGCAGACCCTCAACAGGTTACAAGATAAGGTGGAGGTTCCAGAGGTGCCAGAGGGGAAGCCCAGGCGGCCTAATATTCCGCCTACAACCTATTCTCTGCCATTGCCAAAATGGAGCAGGCACAAGCCAGGCGGGAGAGGGGCCCAGCCGAGGGCGGCACCAAGAGAGGTGGTGCAGGTAACGGTGCCCACTTGGCCAACAGAGGGCCAGGTTAGTGCCCCGGTGCTCCCACAAGGGGAAGGTCAAGGGGGGGCCGCGCATTTTCTCCCGGACAGTGCAGCCAACCTGGCGGCCGTACTCCCATTGCTGGAGAAGGTGGGGAATTGGTCTCACACAGCGGGGCACCCTGCGGCGGGGGCGACACAATCAAAAAGGCCAAGAAACTAATGGCTGACTTGGGTAAAGGGAAGCCAGTTGAGGTGCCTGCAGTACCGGCGGGGGGTGCAATTGCCAGGGCCACGACACTGGCCTCCGGTGGCGGAGGCATCCCGGTAGCAGTCAGCGACACAAAGGACACAGAAGCGGGCAAGACGGCTGATGCGGCAGCACCAGCAGGTACAAGTATAACATTGCCTCCTCTATGCTTGGGGGAGATGCGCTCCGGGAGGGAACATGTTGGGCGGCACATGTCTCAAGAGACTAAAGGTAAGATCTGGAAGGGGGCATATGTTAGCATGTTCTCCCTCTTGATAAACGAGGCAGAAAGGGAAGAGGCAAGTTAGAACAAGGAATGGACACACCACAAAGAGTGGTCAAACATAATTCTGAAATACAGGATGGAGGAGAACCTGGCTAACTGGATACAGGGCTTCACTATATACATGGCTGTCATGTTGGAGCGTTTCCCAGAGGCTGGGTCTGATATGGCATGTTATCAGAATAGGATCACTGTCGCACACGCTACAAAGGGGGATGATGGGTGGAAGGAGTATGTCAAAGATTTTAGGAGGGTTAAGGTGCAGGACCCATCTATACGATGAAGCCAGACTGACATGTTTATTCATTTGAAACATTTGGTCCAGGGATCAACAGACAATGTGCGGGGGCAGGCACCGGACAGCGTGTGGTTCCAGCCCTTTAAGCCAGGCACCGCCGGTAACACAGGGGGGTCAAAGGGAAGACAGGGGGCACAGGTAGAAAAGGTGTCTGTTTTGATTATAACAAAATAACTTGCAGTAAAGCGCCAGGCATATGTAGGTTCAAACATTCCTGTGGTTTCTGTGGTAACGCATCCCACCCATGACAAAAAATCCAGAGAGAAAGGGGGGAAAAAAAGCAAGAATAGTGCAGAACATTTAAGAAAGGCCAGATCCCTGGTTAACGTCAGCACCATGATCCCTTGGTTAGAATTGTAAAATTGACCCGAATCAGCCAGGACCATTAGGGAAGGGTTAATTGAAGGTTTCAGGATACCAGCGCAGGAATACAATGGGGTGGCACATTGCAGGAACCAAATTTTGGTCAGGTCCAATGAAGGCATAGCAGCAACGAAGATTCAGAAGGAAGTAAGCCTGGGGAGGGTGGCAGGCCCTTTTGAGGACGTCCCAATGGAGGATTTTGTATGCTCACCTCTTGGGTTGGTTCCTAAGAAGGTGCCAGGTGAATTCAGATTAATCCACAATCTTTCAGCTCCAAGGGCAGTTCTGTGAATGATGCTTTTTAAGACACACTGTGTAGTGTAAAATGTGCATCCTTTGGCCAGGCAGTAGACATGCTCAGGTCATTGGGTCAACGAACTTTGCTGGCAAAATATGACATTGAGTCCATTTTTAGATTAATGCCTGTGCACCCTTCCGATTTTCACTTGCTGGGCTTTCAATTCCAGGGGAAGTATTACATGGACAAATGTATGCCAATGGGTTGCTCAGTGTCCTGTGCCTATTTTGAGAAATTAGCTCTTTCTTAGAGTGGCCCTTCAGCAGGGTCACGGGGCACCAGTGGGTGCTGCATTACCTTGTGATTTTCTTTTTCTGGGGGCAACAGGCTCTGGGGAATGCGGGGCAGCTCTGTCACAGTTTTGTACCCTTATGCAGGATTTTGGTGTGCCTTTTGCACCCGGTAAAACAGTGGGTCCGAGCACAACAATTACATTCCTTGGGATTTGTATTTGTATGTATTTGTAATTGTATGGGATATTTCCAAAGCGCTAACTGTCGCTCTGAAAGGAGCATCCTGGCGCTGAACCAGTGTACAAACCAAATGTCAAGATCTAAATGGCGGTCATTACAAAGCCATCTGGCAGACTGAAAATCCACATTTTTAAAATGCTTCCTGAAAGCAGTTTCCGGTACAAGGTGTCTAAGGCTGAGGGGCATAACGGGATTGAGCTAGATTCTGTGGAAGGGGTGTCTAGATTACCAGCAGATAAGGTTAAGGATTTCAGTATGGCGTTACAACACTGCCTCAACAGAAGAAAGGTGACACTGCATCAGTTATAACAGGTAGTAGGTCAGTTAAATTTTGCACTACGCATAATCCCAATGGCAAACCAATTTTCCTGCACCATCGCGCAGGCCATGTCAGGCCTAAGAGAAAAGCACTGTCACACCAGGCTGTCTGGTGAAGTGAGACAGGACATGCTGATTTGGAGAGCATTTCTGCAAGACTTTAATGGTAGAGTAGTGTGGCCTAGCCCGCCTAGGTCCGGGCCGGAATTGGGCCTGTTGACCGATGCAGCGGGTAGCGAAGGTTTCAGGGCCATTCTGGGTTGCGAGTGGGTGGCTCAGCGATGGCCAGGTTGGTGGAGGGACTCTGGGCCCATAAGTAACATAAGCTTCCTTGAGCTTTTCCCAATACTGGTTGCACTGTCCATATGGGCGGAGGGGCTGAGAAACCAGTCAGTAATTTTCTGGTCTGACAACATGGCAGTAGTGGAATGCATTATTAGCCAAACTGCTAAGTGCAGAATGATGCTGCGTGTGTTGAAAGAGTTTGTGTTGCAATGCATGAAATCAAATATTCTTTTTAAAGCTAAACATGTCCCTGGTATTTTGAACCATGCAGCTGATGCATTGTCTCGTTTTAAAATGCAAGCATTCAGGTCATACATTCCAGAGGCAACCGTGCACCCAACATCTTTCCCAAAACAGCTGTGGCAGCTTGGTGCCCCGATTATCGAACCTCGTGGCAGCAAGCCTAGCGCCCAGAACCAGGAGTGCATACGAAGGGGCGTTTGGTTCTTTTTGTCTTTTCTTGGGGAAGAAGTGGGAACACACATGGCACGACCCGAGCCAGTGGTGGGATATCTTGCGTTCATGAGGGAACAGGGGCGCACAGTAGCAGGGGCAAGGAGGCATATAATAGCAATATCATTGTTTTCCAAAATAAGGTAAAGGGGGGATCCCATGAGGTTTTTCGTAGTGTGCCAGGCTCTGAAAGGGTGGCAGCACTTGCCGGGGGGACAGCCAGATGGCAGGAGACCCATAGGACTGGAAACGGTAGGAAAACTACTGGGGGCCCTGCCAAGGGTTTGTGTTTCCCCAGGCGAGGTGGTCCTCATTCAAGCAGCATTCTGCCTTGCATTTTACGGTGCATTTAGGGTAGGAGAACTAGTGCCAAAGAACAAGAAGGATTGGTAGGGTGGCCTACAGATAGGACATGTAAGCTTTGGGATTCCGTGCTGATTTCCATAGAGAAGTCCGAAACTGATCAGGAAGGAAGGGGGGAGAGCATAGTACTACACAGGGCAGGGAACAATGCATGTTGCCCTGTCTCCAGGCTGGAGGGTTTTATGGCCCAACGTGCACAAGTCACGAGAGAGCCTCTCTTGATACATAGGGACGTATCACCCCTCACTATATTCCAGCTCAAGAGAGTCATGGTTTTGGAGAATGCTGGGCTAGACACTGCTAAACACACAAGATGATGGACGGAATGTTGCAAAATGGCAAAACATTCACCCCCAGTCACAGTCTGGGTTTAATCCATCGTTATTTTGCTTACCAAGCCACCCCAGTTCAGACATGGCCATTTGCAAATCAGTCTTGACCCTGTGCTTCATGGGAACAGTCCAGACCGAACTGCCAAACCATGCCTTCCCTGGACCGAAACCAAGCATCCTAGGACCGGTTTCTGGCTATCAGCCTTCATCAGCCAGGATAGCTTGACTCCAGTGGCGTAGTGAGCACGGGACCCACATGGGCTAGACACTGCTGACTTCGGGACTCACTCTTTTAGGATAGGGGCAGCCACTGAAGCGGCAGCAAGAGGGCTGGGGGACGAGCATCTCAAGAGGATTGGTAGGTGTTTCTCTAACTTTTATAAGAGATATGTGCGTCTGCACATGCTCTAGCCTGTGTTACTAGGGGTTTTTACATGCAAATTGCGTCTTTCCTTCATCCTGTGACTCAGAAAGTAGGGAATAGCCCACTATTAGATAGTGCTATGTGCAGTTTGTTATGCGTTCAGCATAATGCATTTGTCCAGACTCTCTTTTCCAAGTTACTTGCAGTTTCTCCATCCTGTGATTCAGGGGAGAAGCCTGCATTTGTCCTCAAGCAAAAGCCACAGTGTCAACCGGAGGAATGTCAGACGACAAACTTCAAGCAAACAGCAGAGGTGATGGCGCAAGGTCACTCTTCGCTCCAAGAATCTCAAGATATTTGGGTTGTAAGGCATTCATATGTCTGCCGTTTAAAATCTTTCTTCAAGGCCAGCCAGGGCTCAGCAGCTGGGGACTAGGATATCATTTTTTGGGCAGGGTGGCTTGTGCATAGGGCAATTCAGGGAGCTGGTGAACTGCACTTTAAAAGCAAGTAAGGGACCACCTGCAATCTGGATCCTGCACTTAGGGGGCAATGACTTGGTCCGACTAGACCTGAGGGTGCCAGTGGAAGATCTGCTCACTGAAGTGGGGTGGTTGGTGAAGAAGTAATCTCAGTCGATAATCGAATTGTCTCACATGATCCCTAGATTCCAGTGGAGGGGGGGCGAGTCAGTAAGAGCATTGAATCACGCGGTAAAGCGGATCAACAACAAATCTGATAAGCTATTCAGGACCCCTAGATTGATGTCAATAGGACACAGGTACATCAGGGGGATCAGGTTTTTCTTCAGGAAGGGGTGCACCTCTCACACAGAGGGGTTCAGGCTTTTATGGAGGACATCCTAGCTTGGGTGGAGAGTATGGGGCGCAGCACATGAGCTTCCTAGTGGGTGAGGGGGAGGCCAGATAGTCGGGCAAATACGCTGACCTGTGGCGGTAAGGTCATGATTGGTAAGCATAGTCTTCGTTGCTTAGCGGTCAGCACCATGTAACTCCAGGGGTAGTGACAGCTGGTAAGTAGGCTGCTGGGGTGCGGGGGCCAGGGGAGTCATCCTTCCCAGTATGCCTGGGGCCACCCCTGCACATGCATACGCATTAAGGCACCAGTATGCAGAAGTCTGCAGCCCCCGTGACAGAGTTTAAGGCACAGGGTGTAGGGGGGCCCGGGAAAAAGTATCCGTCCGATAAGCTGCAGCCCCTGCGCAACCTTACTCCAGGAATAGTATTGGGAGCACACTGGGATCAGGGGAGCTGCCAGTCAATGACCTTGCCCTAGGCTCTAGATGGGACACGCAGAAAGTAAATATATGCATTGTTAGATTTACGGTAGGAGTGTCTTGTGTATTAGACTGTGTTAAGGTTAGCCCTGTAACAACATTGTCTATCAATGTATCTGTACTTTCTGCGTATTTTTTTCTACATAATGTTTTAAAGATGTTTTTTTATTTTAATAAATACGGCTGGGAATTTACAACCTCCCAATCCAAAATTTGGTGTGGTTTCAATGATGTAGCAAGGGGGAGGGAGGTGTCATCAATTCCCCATAATTGGTAGGGTCCAGTAGTAGAGTAGGGGACCTAGGTAAGTACCAGACCATATTGATAGAGGCAATCAAAAACCCCTTTGTATGTATGAATATGCATTTGTGTGTGTTGTGTGATAACAGGAGAATGCTAGACAGTTAAAGCTGTCAGTAGGCGAGATGTAAACATGTACTACACCCTGGAATCAATATAAGATGACACCAAATAGGTTGCTTATTTCAATGGATCAAGCATTAACATCAGACGACATTGATTCACTGCTGTTCATTTCAGGCAATGTTGCACATTTTATGGGTCGTAGATTCCATAAACTTTGATATTGTGTCTATACACCAATCGAGGCTGTGCAAATGAGCCTTGGGCATCATTTTGTTGATTCAGGGCCCTTGTGTATTTACATTACGACTCTAAACTTTGCAAAGCAGCTCCAAACACATTATGAGCCAAAATGGTGCAGAGCTTTAAATGGTGCACAGACAAAATATCGACTCCAAAATATCGAATGGACAAAATATTGAGTTAAAAATATCGACAATAATTAAATATCGATAACAAAAATATCGTTGGTCAAAATATCGAATAAAATAATGATTAAAAAATATCGAGTACAAAAATATCGACTCAAAAAAATTGACAAGACAAAATATTTATAAATAGTCAAAGTAAAAAATTTCGATAATATGTAGAAAAAAGGTTAAAAAAAAATAATAATTTTATTAATAGTAATATAAATTGTAGTTAATGTTTAGGAGCGGGATGTTGGGTTAATAGGGGATAAGGGTGGGGAGTAATTTAATAATTATTAAATAATTAATATATGTTTGTAAATATTTTTAATTAATAATTAATTGGTAATTAATTATTATTAATTAGTTAATGAATTAATACATTTTTTTACATATTTTTAATTAGTAATTAATTGGTAATTAAATAATATTAATTAGTTAATTACATTAATTAGAGTAATTTATTTATATATATATATAATTTTTAGTTATTGTTAATTAATTAATTGGGAAAAAATAATATTAATTATTAAATTAAATTAATTACAGCTAATGTGCTAATATATTTACTTTAATGTTATTGGTAATTAATAATTAATTGGTAATTAAATAATATTAATTAATTTTGGGTAAAGGAGTATTTTTAGGGTTCAGGGTCAGTTTTCAGTTTTTGGGTAAAGGGGTATTTTTAGGGTTCAGGGTCAGTTTTCAGTTTTTGGGTAAAGGAGTATTTTTAGGGTTCAGGGTCAGTTTTCAGTTTTTGGGTAAAGGGGTATTTTTAGGGTTCAGGGTCAGTTTTCAGTTTTTGGGTAAATGGTTTTTTTTAGGGTTCAGGGTCAGTTTTTAGTTTTTGCGTAAAGGGGTATTTTTAGGGTTCAGGGTCAGTTTTCAGTTTTTGGGTAAAGGGGTATTTTTAGGGTTCAGGGTCAGTTTTCAGTTTTTGGGTAAAGGGTTTTTTTAGGGTTCAGGGTCAGTTTTCAGTTTTTGGGTAAAGGGGTATTTTTAGAGTGTTTTCAGTTTTTGGGTAAGGGGGTATTTTTAGGGTTCAGGGTCAGTTTTCAGTTTTTGGGTAAAGGGGTATTTTTAGGGTTCAGGGTCAGTTTTCAGTTTTTGGGTAAAGGGGTATTTTTTGGGTTCAGGGTCAGTTTTCAGTTTTTGGGTAAAGGGGTATTTTTAGGGTTCAGGGTCAGTTTTGGGTTTTTGGGCAAAGGGGTATTTTTAGGGTTCAGGGTCAGTTTACAGTTTTTGGGTAAAGGGGTATTTTTTGGGTTCAGGGTCAGTTTTCCCTACTGTTTTATAGTATGTTACTATATATATATGTTTTAACAAATAAGATTGTAAAAAATTATTTTTATTATTTTCATTTATTATTTAATTATTATAAGTTAATTTAAGTATTTTTAAGTATATTTTAGTAATTAAATTTGAATATTAATTTAATTTAACACTGTTTTTAATAAAGTCGATATATTATTGTAAACAATATTTTGTACTCGATATTTTTGTACTTACCTGTTTGTAGATACAAACTCGATATTTTGACTGTCGATATTTTGTCCACGATATTTTTGCATGTCGATATTTTGTCCCTCGATATTATTTCAGTGATCCCTTTAAATACCATTGTGGACGTTTAATAATGAAATGTTTGACACATGCTGATTTGGCATCTTTAAATAATCTAAATACAACAGTAATGATAACATTACTTACCTGTAGTCCCAATACGTCCGTTGTTAGATCCTTCTCCCATGCAATACATTGGCTGAGACCTCCCTGACAGAACAGTTCAATATCATAAGCCTTCTTAAAATCTTAACAACCCTACCCCCTTCCAGAGGTTTGACCCATAAAGGTGCCCTGCCCATCATTTCTCTTGTATATCAATATCCAAGTATTAGAAAAGGGTTTTTTGTCGGCTAGGGTATGCACCTAAGCCAGGCAGAACCCACCACTTTAGTCAGTGTAAGTAAGTTACATACCTAAGATAACCTCCCTCACCCCCTTGATAGCTTGACACAGAGCAGTCAGGCTTATCCCACAGGAAATGTGTTAAGTATTTGTATATACACACACAGTAACAAAAACACTATGAAAGGACTTCATGCTGATATGTATCTGCATCAAACAAGACCAATACGACAAAAATCCAACATGCACAAATCAAAATATCACTTTTAAATGATTCAATCAAGTATAGCTCTTAGAAATCAAAAATAGCTCCAACCGAGGTTATTTGGTTGTGGTCAACATCGATGACTCCATAAAGTTAGTCCGACCTCGATAGAATGAGGGCCAGTTACGGTGTCATGTAGACCTAAGAACAGTACCTTGGAGGGGACGTGAAAAAAAGCCAAAGACAATACAATACACTGGGGAGGTGAGACTTCAGTTCCTTACTGTTGCAGGTTAGGTGATTCATCGGTTCCTTACTGATGGGCAGGGGAGGTGATGCACCAGTTCCTTACTGCCACAGAGGAAATGATGCCGTGGTTACCAGTGCGGTCCCTCGGTTCCTTACTGAGGTACGTGTAATGAGGTACAAAGTGATATAAATTATGGCTGGTTAGATTCTTCTTTATTTTGAGAGAAAGAGGATACGTGTCCCATCCACAAGCAATCCAGTAGTAACTGCTCAAATAAGAACTCTGTGGCTAGGCTCTCTTACATTCTAATTCTAGATCTAAACAAAGCTTAGTAAAATAATATTATAATTAAAAGTACAGCAGACAGAATAGCACACACCTCCCCCCGAACACAAACAAAACAAAAAAAGTTTTAATAAACTAGTCACAAACATAATCATGCAATTTTGCAGGAACAGAACAAGTACAAGAACTCCTACGCAGAGGAGATATGCATCTTGAAGAAGAAGATTGTTGAGTACCAGAATTGGAGTGCATAAAAGAACCTACAGGAGCAATTCTATTAAGATTCCAAATACGGTCATCATCAAGCTTTACAGCACTTAGAAACAATTTAACTACTTTATGTGGAATGGAGAACTTGTTTCCTCCAGTTTTTTGTGGGGATCGAACTCTTACCCAATCACCTACATTAACAATTGTATGAGCAACGGCATGTCTCCTGTCAAAATTGACTTTCATTTTGGCAGACTTAATATTCTGACAAACCTTCCACTGAGGATCCTCAGGAAAACTAACCTCAGCTCCATGCCCTCTCATCCAGGATTGAAATAATTGAGTATTGGGTGTACGCCCCCTAAACAACTCAAACAGAACTTTCTCCATTGTACAGTGAGGGATTAAACGATAGGCCATGACTCTCTCTAGAATAGCATTCTTCCAGTCACAACTTTGTTCCTTGGCTGATTGGATAGACTCTTTTATCACACAATTGAATCTCTTAACCTTCCCATTGCATTCTGGGTGGTAAAGAGAGCACGTTTTTTATGAATATTTCCTCTTTTAGACAGAAAGTCTTCCATATCTTTTGAGACCAGTTGCACTCCGTTGTCAGTTAAGATAGTCTCAGGAAGACCTTCTCTGTAAAAGACATTCTCCAAGAATTTTATTACATCTCTGGTTTCAATATCCTGAGTGACCTTGACCTCAGGCCATCTAGAGTACATGCCAATGCGTACTAAGACGTAAAACTGGCCAGATTTGGAATAGATTGGACCTAAGAGATGAAGTGCAACATTCTGCAAAACATCTGGTAAAGGAGAATCACAAATAACCATTGGTTGAGTCCTAGTCTTACACACTTTATCAGACATCCTGCATTCAGAGCAATCCCTAACCAACCGTTCAACCAAAATATCTACGCCTGAAATGTACACGAACTCTCTCTTTAGTTTTTGAAATTCCCTGATGACCGTCATGTGCAAGACGAATGATTTTCTCTTGAAGCGCAAATGATGGAACCAGACGTGTACCTCTCCACAACAAATCTTTATGCAAGGAGAGTTCATGTCTTACATTCCAACATTTTTTTGCTTCATCGGAAAGTACCTGCCCATCCACCAGACACAAATTTACAGACTTCAAGTAAAATCTTATCATTCTTTAAGGATTCACGCCATTCTACTTCCGACACAACACCTTCAACACTCACACATACTTTGAAGCTGTCTATCTCCCAAGAATCATCAGAGTCAGGAACATCAGAATTTAGAGGTATTAAACGTCATAGGCAATCAGCAACCTTATTATCAACACCTGGGATATATCTGACCTGAAAATCAAAGTCTTGCAGTGCAAAAATCCATTTGCATATCCTGGATAAAACTGCATTTAGGTCTTTTTTGCCAAACAAATCCTTAAGAGGCTTATGATCAGAATGTACTAAAAAAGAAGAGCCCACAAAAACTTGTTGAGCTTCTTGATAGCCTAATAAATGCAAAGAGTTTATTTTTCTATCACAGAATATTGTCATTCCGGTCCTACTAGAGCTCTAGAAAGAAACAAAATAGTTTTCTCTTTGCCATCCTTAAATTGTTTCAATCAATCAATCAATCAATCAGTGACACTTATAAAGCGTGCTACATACCCGTAGGGTCTCAAGGCGCTGGGGGGGGGGGGGGAGGTGCCGCTACTGCTCGAACAGCCAGGTCTTCAGCTTCTTCCTGAAGGAGAGGTGGTCTTGGGTCAGGCGCAGGTCGGACGGGAGGGAGTTCCAGGTCTTGGCGGCCAGGTAGGAGAAGGACCTTCCTCCTGTAGTCGCTCTTCGGATGCGGGGGACGGCGGCGAGGGCGTGGTTGGCTGATCGGAGGTGGCGTTTGGGAGCGTAGAAGTTGACTCGGCTGTTGAGGTAGCTCGGGCCTTGGTCGTGTAGGGCTTTGTGTGCGTGGGTGAGGAGGCGGAAGGTGATTCTCTTGTTAACGGGGAGCCAGTGAAGGTCTCTCAGATGTCCGGAGATGTGGCTGGATCGTGGGATGTCGAGGATGAGTCTGGCTGAGGCGTTTTGGATCCGCTGGAGTCTCTTCTGGAGCTTGACGGTGGTCCCGGCGTAGAGGGCGTTGCCGTAGTCCAGTCGGCTGGTGACGAGGGCCTGGGTGACGGTCTTCCTGGTCTCTGTGGGGATCCACCAGAAGATCTTCCGTAGCATGCGTAGGATGTTGAAGCACGCCGAGGAGACGCTGTTGACTTGCCTGGTCATGGAGAGGGAGGAGTCCAGGATGAAGCCCAGGTTTCGTGCATGGTCTGTCGGTTTGGGTGCGGTGCCCAGGGCGGGAGGCCACCAGGAGTCGTCCCAGGCGGAGGGTGAGGAGCCCAGGATGAGGACCTCCGTCTTGTCCGAGTTCAGTTTCAGGCGGCTGGTCGTCATCCACTCGGCTACCTCTTTCATCCCTTCGTGCAGGTTGGCTCTGGCGGCGGCGGGGTCGTTGGTCAGGGAGAGGATCAGCTGGGTGTCGTCGGCGTAGGAGATTATGCTGAGGTGGTGTTTGCGTACGATGGCCGCGAGGGGGCTCATGTAGACGTTGAAGAGGGTGGGGCTCAGGGATGATCCTTGGGGGACGCCGCAGATGACTTCGGAGGCCTCTGACTTGTACGGTGGTAGGCGGACTCTCTGTGTTCTTCCGTCGAGGAAGGAGATGATCCATTCCAGCGCCTTGTCCTGGATTCCGATGTTGCTGAGGCGCCGTACTAGGGTGCGGTGGCAGACCGTGTTGAATGCCGCGGAGAGGTCTAGGAGGATGAGGGCCGCTGTTTCTCCATTGTCCATCAGGGCTCGGATGTCATCGGTGGCGGCGATGAGGGCGGTCTCGGTGCTGTGTTTGGCTCGGAAGCCGGACTGTGAGGGGTCGAGGGATCCGTTCGTCTCGAGGAAGGCGGCCATCTGCTTGTTGACGGTCTTCTCGATGACTTTGGCTGGAAACGGGAGGAGCGAGATGGGGCGGTAATTCTTGAGGTCGGTGGGGTCCGCTGTTGGTTTCTTGAGTAGAGCGCTGAGTTCGGCGTGTTTCCAGCTTTCAGGGAAGATGGCGGTGTCGAAGGAGGTGTTGATGATGTCTCGCAGGTGGGGTGCGATGACAGCGTCGGCCTTGTTGAAGACGTGGTGAGGGCAGGGGTCGGTCGGTGATCCGGAGTGGATGGAGTTCATCGTGCGGATGGTGTCTTCGGTGCTGATCGGGGTCCAGGCGTGGAGGGTGGTGGTGGGGGGGGGTGGCTGGTCGGTCGTGGTGTGCGTTGGTTGGTTGTTGAAACTGCTGTGTATGTCCGTGATCTTGTTGTGGAAGTATGAGGCGAGGGAGTTGCAGAGGTCTTGCGATGGGGTGATGTCGTTGTTTCCTGCGCTGGGGTTGGAAAGCTCTTTCACGATGTTGAAGAGTTCCTTGCAGTTGTGTGCGTTGTTGTCCAACCGGTCCTTGAATGCTGTTTTCTTGGCGGCGCGGATCAGCTGGTGGTGTTTCCGGGTGGCAAGTTTGTAGGAGGTCCTGTTGTCCGGTGTCGGTTCCCTTTTCCAGACTTTCTCGAGGGCTCGGCAGTTCTTCTTGGAGCTCTTGAGTTCGTCGGTGAACCATGGGGCCTTCTTGCTGCCGGGTCTGCTAGGCGGGGTCCTCAGCGGGGCGAGTTCGTCCGCGCAGTTGCTGATCCACTTCGTGAGGTTGTCGGCGGCCTGGCTGGGGTTCGCTGAGCTGGCAGGAGGGTGTTGGCTCAGGGAGGTGGCGAGCTGGTCTGCTGTGATCTTGTTCCAGCTTCTGCGGGCGGTCTGTTGCTGGTGTTGGTGGGTCGTCGTTCTCTTGAAGGTGAAGTGGACGCAGCTGTGGTCCGTCCATTGAAGCTCTGTGGCGTGGCTGAAGTCGATGTCTCTGCTGGATGAGAAGACGGCGTCGAGTGTGTGTCCGGCGAGGTGGGTGGGGGTGGACACCAGTTGCTTGAGTCCCAGGTTGGCGAGGTGGGTGCTGGTGTTGTGGTCGTTGTTGTTCTCCAGATGGAAGTTGAGGTCTCCCAGGAGGATGTAGTCAGCGGAGGGGAGGGCGTGCGGGCTGACGAAGTTGGCGATGTCCTCGCTGAATTGCGTGCGTGGTCCAGGGGGTCGGTAGATCAGGGTGCCTCTGAGGGTGGTGTTCGGGTTGGTGTGGATCTGGAAATGCAGGTGTTCGGCGCTGGTCAGGGTGTTGTCGGTGCTGGTCGTGAGACGGATGGTGTTCCTGTGGATGATGGCGATGCCTCCTCCATTCTGGTTGGCGTTTCGGTCCCTCCGGACGATCTTGTAGCCCTCTGGGATAGCGATGGCGATGTCGGGAGCTGAAGAGGCGTTCATCCAGGTCTCTGTGAGGAAGGCAACGTCAGGGGCTGTGGCGTCTAGGAGGTTCCAGAGTTCGATGGCGTGTCTGTGGATGGACCGGGTGTTGAGCAGGATGCACTTGAGGTGGGTGCTGCTGGAGTTCGACTTGGCGGGTGCTGGTGCGGGGCTGGTCCGGATGCAGGAGAACTTGCAGGCGTGGCAGCTGAAGGGTCCGTGGGTGCGTCTTGGAGTGGCTTGGTGGCATTATGGGAGTCGGCCGGTGTTGAGAGCGATGAGGGTGGCGGCTGAGTACGTCAGGCGGGTAGGTCGAGGTCTTCGAGGTCCAGGGGTCCTGGCGCTGGGCGCGATCCAGTCGCGGACGGGCGCAGACGGGCTTACCTTTGGCGCGCCTTCGGCGCACAATCGGCGCGCCCGCTGCGCGTGACCGCTGCGCGTTCGCACGGTCGCCATTTAAGGCGAAGTGCGCGGGTGGGCGGAGCAGCTGGGAGGCGGGAGCGGGGAGGGTTACAGAAGGCAAAAAGGGGCGGGGACAAGCGGCGGTGGCGGGAAGGGAGGGCGGGGGGCGTCGAGGTAGGCGGACAGCAAGGAAGGAGGGCAACACGGAACAAAAATTAAAATACAGTACAAACAGGCAAAAATGAACGCTAAAACAGGGAAAAAAAACAAGTTTAGTCCAAACAAGCACAAAGAACCGTCAAAACAAGGAAAACCACTCGCAGCGGCGGCAGCCGGCAAACGAGGCAGCAGCGAGGCAGAGGGCGGCAAGGGGCACACGCAGCAGCTGGTGGCCGTGCGGCGCGGGGGTGTCCCACAAGTGGGTCACACTCACCTGCGTCGCACGGTCGCCATTTAAGGCCAAGTGCGCGGGTGGGCGGAGCAGCTGGGAGGCGGGAGCGGGGAGGGTTACAGAAGGCAAAAAGGGGCGGGGACAAGCGGCGGTGGCGGGAAGGGAGGGCGGGGGGCGTCGAGGTAGGCGGACAGCAAGGAAGGAGGGCAACACGGAACAAAAATTAAAATACAGTACAAACAGGCAAAAATGAACGCTAAAACAGGGAAAAAAAACAAGTTTAGTCCAAACAAGCACAAAGAACCGTCAAAACAAGGAAAACCACTCGCAGCGGCGGCAGCCGGCAAACGAGGCAGCAGCGAGGCAGAGGGCGGCAAGGGGCACACGCAGCAGCTGGTGGCTGTGCGGCGCGGGGGTGTCCCACAAGTGGGTCACACTCACCTGCGTCGCACGATCGCCATTTAAGGCCAAGTGCGCGGGTGGGCGGAGCAGCTGGGAGGCGGGAGCGGGGAGGGTTACAGAAGGCAAAAAGGGGCGGGGACAAGCGGCGGTGGCGGGAAGGGAGGGCGGGGGGCGTCGAGGTAGGCGGACAGCAAGGAAGGAGGGCAACACGGAACAAAAATTAAAATACAGTACAAACAGGCAAAAATGAACGCTAAAACAGGGAAAAAAAACAAGTTTAGTCCAAACAAGCACAAAGAACCGTCAAAACAAGGAAAACCACTCGCAGCGGCGGCAGCCGGCAAACGAGGCAGCAGCGAGGCAGAGGGCGGCAAGGGGCACACGCAGCAGCTGGTGGCCGTGCGGCGCGGGGGTGTCCCACAAGTGGGTCACACTCACCTGCGTCGCACGGTCGCCATTTAAGGCCAAGTGCGCGGGTGGGCGGAGCAGCTGGGAGGCGGGAGCGGGGAGGGTTACAGAAGGCAAAAAGGGGCGGGGACAAGCGGCGGTGGCGGGAAGGGAGGGTGGGGGGCGTCGAGGTAGGCGGACAGCAAGGAAGGAGGGCAACACGGAACAAAAATTAAAATACAGTACAAACAGGCAAAAATGAACGCTAAAACAGGGAAAAAAAACAAGTTTAGTCCAAACAAGCACAAAGAACCGTCAAAACAAGGAAAACCACTCGCAGCGGCGGCAGCCGGCAAACGAGGCAGCAGCGAGGCAGAGGGCGGCAAGGGGCACACGCAGCAGCTGGTGGCCGTGCGGCGCGGGGGTGTCCCACAAGTGGGTCACACTCACCTGCGTCGCACGGTCGCCATTTAAGGCCAAGTGCGCGGGTGGGCGGAGCAGCTGGGAGGCGGGAGCGGGGAGGGTTACAGAAGGCAAAAAGGGGCGGGGACAAGTGGCGGTGGCAGGAAGGGAGGGCGGGGGGCGTCGAGGTAGGCGGACAGCAAGGAAGGAGGGCAACACGGAACAAAAATTAAAATACAGTACAAACAGGCAAAAATGAACGCTAAAACAGGGAAAAAAAACAAGTTTAGTCCAAACAAGCACAAAGAACCGTCAAAACAAGGAAAACCACTCGCAGCGGCGGCAGCCGGCAAACGAGGCAGCAGCGAGGCAGAGGGCGGCAAGGGGCACACGCAGCAGCTGGTGGCCGTGCGGCGCGGGGGTGTCCCACAAGTGTTTCAGGACAGCTCCTAAACCTTTAGAGCTTACATCAGTAATAAGAACAGAATCTAAAGAAATGTCAAAGCTCTACAAGGACTGTGCTGACCTAAGAGCTCCTTTGACTTCATCAAATTCCAATTGACATTGGGATGTCCAGAGAAATTTTACGCCCTTTTTAAGAAGAGACCTGAGAGAAGGAGTGCGGCTGGTGAAATGAGGCACAAACTTATTATAATATTCCGCCATACCTAAGAATGTTACAAGTTCATCGCGAGATTGGGGAACAGGCAACTCATCAATGGTTCTTACTAAATGTTCTTTGGGTTTCCATTACACGTTAGCTGATGACCAAGATAATCTATCTCTTTGAGATTAAATTTACACTTGTTTGCACGAAGGGTCAAACCTCTATTGCAAAATTGTTCTAGCACACTCCTTAGTCTGGAATCATGTTCAGCTTGCGAAGAGCCATGAATCAATACATCGTCCTGGTAGATCTTGACTCCCCCTATTCCTTTCAATACATCTTCCATGACTCTCCGAAAAATAGAGGCGCCGGAGACTAACCCAGAAGGAAGTCGAGTGAATTTGAAAGTCACAAAAGAGGTAATAAAGGCAGTCAGATCCATGGAGTCTGTATCTATCTTTACCTGATGGTAGGCAGAACGTAAATCGAGTGTTGAGAAAATGCAAGAATGTTTTAATTGTGTAAGCATTTTAGAGATGTTGGGAAGCGGATATTTATCCGCGACAACAGAACAGTTGAGTGCGCGCAAGTCCACACACAAATGCACCTCACCCAAAGACTTGCGCGCAAGAACAATGGGAGCCAACCATTGGCTTGCTTCAGACTCAACAATGATACCATCCCGTTTTAATTTTTCTAGTTCTAAACACATGGAATCTTTCGTAGCTAGGGGAACATTCCGTACTTTGAATGAAACTGGAATTGAATCGGGTTTCAATAAAATTTTATGAACATAGTCGGAAAGGCAACCTAACCTTTCATTAAAAACATCCTTAAATTCAGTTTGCAACTTAGAATCAAAATCATTCTTGTATGTAACTCCTTCCACACATGTGTCTATATCACTAATATTTTTAGCTGATAAGAAATTTGGGAGATCTCCTAATACAATACAGGGGTCAGCTCCTGGAACTAAGAGATGCCTAAATTAGCCTGGTGGAACCAGCTGATAATGCTGTCACCCCTACATGATATGTAAATTTTACCGGCAGTTAGTCTTTGTTTATATTCTATATTACCAAGAAAATATCCAAAGAGCTTTATGGGTTGACCTCCATATGTTAAAGGTTTGATATCAGGCTTGTATACTTTTACTTTGCCAAACAGTTTTAGATCAAAGAAGTCTTTAGGCATAGGAGAGATCTTTGCACCTGAATCAAAAAGCATTCTGATATTACAGTCATTTACAAGAACAAAGTCTACAGGTCCCTTGCATTTGTTAAATGCTCCAGATGAAATAATCTCTCAGCAATGTATGTCTCTTTGATCATCATCAGAGTCATCATTTAAAACAAAAAAATTCTTTAACATGTTTGCTTGGTTTAGGTTTCCTAGCTCTACATGCTTTGGAGATATGACCAGTTTTCCCACAGGTATGACATATTGAAGAAAGAGCAGTACAGGATTTGTCATTGGCAAGATTACCATAGAGATCACAACGAAAGCATTTGATCTTAGCATCTTCTTTCCATCTTGAAGTTGACGAGAAATAGTTAGAAGGGGGACTTTTCCTAGTTGAATCGTAATCTTTTGAAGAAGATTTGAAGGATTTTTTGTCGATGTTCTGAACTTTTTCTTGATGTTTTTCTTGAAGTTCGTCATTCTCCTTCTTCTTCATAACCTCCACACAGGCTAGTGAATGTTCTATTCTTTTGGCTATAATTATAACTTCATCAAGATTAGGATCGTCTTTTTGCCAGAGTTCATCTTTTATTCTCTCTACATTACATCCAAGCATAAATGGTCTTGTATGCGTTCTTCTAATGAATTATCGAATTTGCAGGTAGCACCCAATTTGCGCAAGGCTGTGATGTAGGACTCAACTGACTCATCGGGTTGTTGTAAACGTCTTCCAAAATGGTAGCGCTCTAAAATGGTACTGAGTTTAGGCAGGTAATGTTTATCTAATTTCTTGAGAGCAATTTCAAATTCATTGAGATTATCAGATTCATCGTCGTTCCAGTTTGGAAGATGTTCGAACACATCTTGGCCTTCTGACCCTAGGCAATGTAATAAAAAAGAAAATTTTCTCTCTGCACTTAAAGATCCTCCACAGACTCGGGCGTAGTTCAGAAAAACTTTTTTCCATTTGGTAGATCGTATGGGTGGATCGCCAGGATTAGAAAGAAGGAAAGGCGCCGAAGTAACATTTTGCATGTTTGTATTAATGTTAGTTACAGCATTATAAATACAATATAAATAGAGTGTTATAAATATAATTCAGTTACATGCAGCTCTTTCCCCCTGAAAAGTAAAGAAATTAAGACAACATAAAGTAAATACAGTAATGTAAATGCATATCAATGCAATAAAATGTTTGTCAGGATGTTTCCATAGGAAGAAATGGAAGAAAACACTTTAAAAGTGCAATAGAGCAGTGTTTATCAGTGAAGAAATAGTGCTGTGTTTGTCAGCGCAGTGTGACAAACAGGAACTTTGCTGTGCTTGACAGCGTATCTTGAGCAGCAAGCAGAATGAAAACAAGACAGAAATATTGCTGTGTTTGTCAGCACGAAGTGACAAACAAGAACTTTGCTGTGCTTGTCAGCGTACCTTGAGCAGGAAGCAGAATGAAAACAAAACAGAGAAATATTGCTGTGTTTGTCAGCGCGATGGGACAAACAGTATTTAGTTGAATGTAGACTTAAATAATTGAAGTTGCTGTCAATCACATTTGACTTGGCACCCACAGCTGATTGTGTTTATTGTGGAGTTGAAGTCTATTTCAATCTTGTGCTTTGCTTGGTACACACGGCTGTCAATGTTTATTTAAAATGGAATGAAACTCCACCTTAGTTTGAATATAAATATTTGTCACGAGCTATAAATCTACAAGCTCTCTGCAGTGTATGTTTACATTAACAAACATATGTTTGCAAGTATTCAATGCAGCCTCACGCTTAAGTTCTCTGACTCGATGTACAGCTGTTTAAACTACGAAGAAAAGAGTAAGGGGCATATTAACAAGATGAAGTATTGCCGCTTTCTCAGCACAATTCGCAGAGAAAGCGGTGATGCTTCCAGCGCCCTATTAACAAGGGCATTGCAACACCTGCCACAAGCCCACTTTGCATGTCAGCGAGAAACATCGCTAATGACATGCAAAGTGGGCGTTCCCACGTCCAACCACATGTAAAATGTTGTTGGAGGTGGGAACACCCTATTACCAAGGCAGGCGTTGGGAGGAAAAGACCTGTGATAAACTTGTTTATCGCAGGTCTCCCAACGCCTGCTCTGACCAGGTGTTAGGCATTGTTAACATGGGGGTGTGGATCATAAAGCTGAATCCACCCCCCCATATTAACAAGGCACACATCAGCGCGTGAAAACAACGCTTGTTTTCACGCGCTAATGTTCACTATCGCCGGCTATCGCAGGATTTACTATCGGCTATGTGTTGCGCGTTGATAATAATGCGCTAACACTGCGAAAAAATCTGACGATAACCGTCGATAGTGACATGTGCGTTATGCGTTTTTTAACGCACATCTTGTTAATATGCCCCTATATTATTATTTCCTTCCGACGTTAAATAGAGCCTAGAGAATATGCGTGGGCGTTGTCAGGGAGACCAGCATGACGATGACTCACAGGCAGATACGTAGAAGCGCTTGTAATCAAGAGAAAGCGTCTGAGCGTTTCCAGGGAGACAGTATGGTGACACGTGGACGCATTGAAGTGACTTGCGGAGAACAGCAGAGAAGGCTCAGCTCAAGTTGAGCGCGTGGAAAAATTCAAAAGATGCAGGTCTGCACGCGCTAAATGTTGCTTTAAATCATAGGAGATATAATAAAATATTTTGTTGAAAGTGTAGAAAATTAATGAGAGGAGGAAGAGCGGTGCAAAGTAAAGATGCTGTGAAGTTCGTAGTTCATAGGAAAGACAGTACCTTGTTTCCTCGTACGGTTTTCACAGCTGTAATTGCATTAGGACGCTTAAAAAGATGAATTTTACCAGGTAGAAGTGAAGAGTAAATGAAGATTGAAAGAATTCTTGAAGATTTTCCACAGCTCTCAGAGATGTCCAGATTCTCCACGGCTTACAGGGGTTTTTTGATGAGAACTTTCCGCATCCCATCCTCGTCGCCAGTTTAATGAGGTACAAAGTGATATAAATGATGGCTGTTTATATTCTTCTTTATTTTGAAAGAAAGAGGATAAGCGTCCTATCCACAAACAATCCAGTAGTAACTGCTCAAAGAAGAACTCTGTGGCTAGGCTCTCTTACATTCTAATTCTAGATCTATACAAAGCTTAGTATTATAATAATATAATTAAAGGTACAGCCGACAGAATACCACAGTATGGTGTCAATGAGGTGTCGAAAGTCATGTTGCGAGGCTTCGATTCCATGGCATCGATGTTGATCCAGGCCACAGGTGTCAGAGTTGGAGCAGTGCACCACGGATGCTGGTGGTGCGGTGCCTTAGACTTGTGTAGTGGCAGATCTTTGGAGGTGCTGCAGCATTGTTGGAGCCTGCAGTGCAAGTCGCTATCGGTGCATTGAGTGGGACCCCAGTTCCGGTGGAGGCAGCGGTACGGCATTGAGTGGCAGACCGGCGCCTGTTCCAAAGACGATTGGTGTCAATGCCTTGGTTTCTGCTAAGTAGAACCTCAAACTCACTTCCAAGGGCTCAGGAACTGGAATTGGCATCACTTGGCAAGTAGAACTCCTCAGCAGATGGTTCCAGGGGTTGCAGGTGAAGGCTTTTATGGCCCTGAGACTTCTTTTAAGTTTAAAAAAAATTATTGTTATTAAAGAAGACTGCAAAAAGTGGACAATAACATTAAAGATGTAAATATAAAATTAACAAGATATTTTATAAGAAGATACATTATCTTACTAGAATTAAATAGGTTGCATATAAATACTTTATAGCATAAGAAGAAGAAGAAAGAGAGAAGAGTATGGGAGATACATACAATACCTACTGAAAGAAATAGCAAGGAGAGTGAAAAAGAAGTATACATGTATAAAGTCACTAGGAACATATCAGCAATAGAAGTTCATACAAAAAGAAAGTTAAACAAGAAGTATAATAGTACGTTTCACTGAGGTTTGCAGACTTCTCCCAAGAGAGGTTGGTGGCAAGCAAAAGTTCAAGTACATTTGAATAAAAAGATATTAACAGGTGGCCAAAAAATTTCCCTTGTAATAACAAGTGAAACTGGGGTACATGCTCTATGTTGCCAGTGATAATATCATACACTATGCCTCCAGGCTTGAAAAGAAACTTGTGAAGATTGTTTCTAGTTCTTAGTAGCCTGCTTAAAGGCAACTACAAATAATAAAACTAGTATAACAATTTTAGGAGTGGTGTTTTACCAAACATCGGAGAGGCTTCCAAGAAAAATAGTTAAAAATGAAAATGGAATGTCTGTATGAAAAATAGCAATAATTTGAGATCATACTTTCCGCCAAATTCATGGGTATAAGGGCATAAAAAAATATGGGGCGATGTAGGTAGGATTTTGCGATTCGCAAACGTCGTAATTCGCAGAATTACTAGTGTTTGCGAACGCAAAAGTGACTGATGCTATGTGGGTAAGAAATGTCCCATGCAAAATTGCTAATCGCAAAATTCGCGATTAGCAATTTCGTGAGTAATTGGTTCTGCGAATAAATATGCAAATTTGCAAGCTGCATGTCAGTATTTGCTAAAATTGCAAATAAAATCATGCAAATTGCGAATTCGCAGTTTCCATTGTAGGAAAAAAATCGCGAATTGACGAAAATCGCAATTTGCACTTCTCAATTACCCTCAAATCTGACCAGGTGGTAACCAGGTGCAACCTACTTAAAGTGGTGCATCAGTGGCTTATCACAATGGCTGGGCTTTATGTTATAGCCAGGAGGCTGCACATCCGACAGGCTGAAGAGAGAAGGAGACACCAGGAGAGGATCTACAGGACACGCATCACCCTCTTCCAACGCACTGAGGAGGACATCTATGTGCACTACAGGCTGCATCCAGAAAGTATCCTGGAGGTGATAGAGAAGCTGACACCCATGCTTGAGCACCCCACATACAGGGCCCTCACCATTCCCACACACATACAGGTGTTGTGCTCACTGCACCTCCTAGCATCAGGGAGTTTCCAGGGGGTAATTGCCACAGTGCAGTGGGAGGGGTGTCCCAGAGCGCACTTTCGCGTTTCTTCCACGCTTTCATCAATGCTATGATGCAGAGGATGCACATCCACATACAATTTCCAGAAACACAGCAGGAACTTGACCAAACAGGACTTTTATCAAATTGCCCAATTTTCCAACGTGATTTCCTGTGTAGATGGAACACATGTCGCACTGTCCCCCCATCACACAATGAGTATGTTTTTAGAAACAGAAAATCATACCATTCAATGAACATCCAGGTAGACTGCAATGCAAAAAATCGCATCACCGATATCATATCTAAATTTCCAGGGAGCACTCATGATTCCTTCATTTTTAGACACTGTGCTTTACATCGTAGACTTACAAATGGCGATTTTGGAGAGGGATACCTGCTAGGTAATTACATGGCACACACAAACAGTAGTATGAAATATTTCAACTTGCAACATCTCACTAAACTTCAATATTCTTCTTCCATGCAGGAGACAGTGCATATGCTGTGCGTGACTACATTCTCACACCCTACCTAAATCCAACCACAGCTGCTGAGCGGAGATACAACACTGCCCACAGAGCCACAAGAGCCACCATAGAGAGAACCTTTGGAATCCTCAAAAGCCGTTTCCGCTGCCTCCACAAGAGTGGAGGCACGCTACAGTACAGTCCAGAGACATGTTGCAAGATAGTGGTGGCCTGTGCTATGCTACACAATATTGCCATCAAGAAGGGCACCCCAGTGGATCTGACTGACTCCGACACATCTGATGAGGAGGAACCAGACACCCAACGCAGATGTGCAGGAGGAGCTGGGGCAGCTGCTGGGCGCATGAGATGTGCTGACATCACACAGAACTACTTCTAGGTAAAAGAAAAAACTACAATGACCAATGCCTTAAATGCAGGATATGCAATGTCACACAGTGTGACTCTAAGTCTGAAATGTGCACGTGTTCATGTCCACACAGTGCCCAAATGTCATTAACGTAATTCCTCATGGGATGTGTTGCTTCACAACATACCATTGACCATTCTGCAACTTCACGTACGGCGTGAACGCCCTGATGCACCACCGTCAGCCTGTTCTGTAGTTTCTGTGCTGTTGTCCACACCTCTGCCCTGACGTCCACTCCTACGCCTTTCTGCTGGTATCGGTGGAGTAGGTGTGCTTCTTCTGGATTGGCCATCAGTGTCTATGCTACCTGGCGTAACAATCCCCCCAGTAACAGCATCACACAGCTGATCAAGTGAATGGGTTACCTGCACCAGGCTCTTGGCAACGTCCTGACAGCAGTGTGCCATTTCATGTTGCATGCTCACTGTTCTTCTACAAAGCATGGATATGGCTTAGATTGGCGGCTCACAGTCCTTGCAAATTGGTCCAGCCGGGTGTTTGAGCGTTGTCGGTCCCTGGGCTGGGCCTGCCTAGCAATCCTTGCTTCATTCAGATGTGCCTCTGTTGCTGTTGCTATTGCTCTGATGCCAACTCTCACCTGTGACATGTGCCGATTGTGTTGCGCCAGCTGACGCTGGATTGATGATATGCCTTTGCTTTGCAGGTGCTGCACATGTAACATTTGGCCCTCCAGCCCAGGAAAAACAGAATCAGTACCTGTTGTGGCACTGCAGGTGTTGTTCGGTGCCCTCTGTCTGGCTCCACTGCTTGTCGTGTTGGATGTGGGTGTTTGGGATCTGCCCTGAGCTGTGATTGGTGATGCGTCAGCCTGTGTTTCATCTTCTGCATCTGTGGACCCAGATGGCATTTGTATCAATGCAGATACTATTTTGCGACGTTTGGTTTGCATAGAAGGTGTGTCACGTGTGGCACCCTGGCTCTCCTGCCCTGCCTGGTCCTCTGCTGAAGCTGTCTTTCCCACTGCTGCAACAGTGTCCTGTGTTGTTGGTCCATCTGCCAAAGAACATCATACATGAGTTGTGTCAATTGGTTTTTTTTTCAATAAAGTTTTTGACGATACTATTTACATGCCTGCTTGTCTATTTTGTGTACTTTGCATAGTGCTACTGGAAATGTTCCCTATATACCCTTTGTAGGTGTATCTGCCCCAATTTACATTACACAGGGCTACATTTCCCATTATGCCTCACTGGATATTCCTAAAACCTGGACCGGATTCCTATTCATGCATGTGGATTTTGGGGTTTGGGTGGGATGGGAATGCATTGGGTGATTTTGCCATGCATCTTAACTTCGGTGGGCTCTCTGATTTCAGAGCTGTCCAGGTCTGCCACGCCCGTCACTGCCTCAGGCATTCGGGTTGTCTCCACCAACTCCTCCAGGGGCGTCGGCTCAGGTGTAGTGGAGCTCCCACCTCCAGTTGCTTTAGCTTCTGCCAATCTCGTGGCCACCCTCTCCTTGGACAGTTGCCTCTTATGGTACCACCGCTTCCTGAGGTCATTTGTGGTACGATGGGTAACGCCAATTGCATTTACCTTTTCCTGTATGTCTGACCATATTTTCCTCTCTCTGGCTACAGGCACACGAAGTGAGGCTTTTCGAAACAGGAGGTCATGTTGCCTCACCACCTCCTCTGTTAATACCTCCAACTCCCTCTCAGAAAATTTCTGTTTCCTTTTTCTGCATTGTTCATCTGCCTGCTTCTCACCACCTTGCTTTTCAGCACCCTGTGATTCCATTTTGCTCAGTTTAAAGTCAGAGCCAATTCCACAATCCCTCCACTCTGTCTCTCAGCCAGCAAGTGACTCTGGGACAGGTGCAGCATGAAGACTCACACTTCCTGGATGTGATGTCATCATTCTGCACCTGAATTGCTCTTTCCCGTTTTTGCGATTCCTTATTAGCGAGTTCGCTAATAAGTAATCACTATTTGAATAATCGGAAAAATATTCTGCGATTTTTTGAGAATCACTAATAAATAGCAATTTTTTACCTACATCCGATTTTGCGATTCTGAAAGGCGATTCGCAGAAAATCGCATTTTCCGAATCGCAAAAACGGATTTACCTACATATGCCCCTATATGAATTAAATCTGCTGAGGAAGAGATATATGATCAACAATTTGATGAGGATTATGGATTAAATGTATGTAAATTAGCTGGCACAAACATGAGTCTGTTATATAAAAAGAGGAATTTGAATGGTGTTAGCAGATCTTGATGTTTTGCGTATTTTCAACAACAATTTATTCCAAAGTGTGATGGCCCATGAGATCTGGTTATCTTGTTCACATTGTAATTCAATTCCAATTTACCTCTCTGTTTTGGAATTCTAGTAAGCATTGTGTAACGGATGATGCATTGGAATGAGCGGATAGTATCGGAAGAACATGACTGTAATATGTTGTTGCAGAAATATGAGATGCCAATGATGTTAAGGTGCAAGTAATGGTTTGGATTAAAGCATTGACCTAATTACAACATGATTTTAGAACATTGTACACTCATTTTGCTTTTGTAAATGTAATAAAACAGTTATTAGAACATAATCAGTGAACCCAATCTACACCTTTATCCCTCCATAATTTCCAAAACATAGGTGTATTATTGATTTTTAGAAGATTATTGTACCAGATAAAAGAGTGAAGACATTGTTCTGTGTCTGAAAGATGTGAGAAAAGAAGTGGCTTTAGTAGTGTATGGGTAGTGTTATGCATTGCGGCAGATAGAAAGCATGTTTTTTCTAGAAAATGAGAGGAATTCTTTGAATGAAAAGGGAATAGAAAGGAAAGTCTCCAATTAAGTAGTAACGCAGTATGAGAAGATTGAAAATCAGGGAAATTTACACCTCCTTTACATTAACTACATTTTAACTTGAGAAGGTTTTTTTATTAATCCATAGAAAGGAGGAAATTATTGAGCAATGTTTTTAAGAAAGTAAGCATGAATACTAAGAGGTGTGGCAGAAATAGTATAAAAAATTATGCGTGCTAGTATCTCATTATTAATGCCAAGTCTACACCACCATGATACATAAAGAGGATGCCATCTAGCAGTTGAAGTAGATAAGGTGGTGATAACTGCATTGAGGTTTAGAAATATAGAGGCATATTTACAAGGATTTAATGCTTCCGTAGTGTCAAGTTTTTGGATGTTACAGCAGCTTTTTTATTTATTGCCGTATTTACAAGTTACTGCAACGTCCAGTTACTGGCATTTCTTCACCATTAACTTGATTTTTTCATAGCAGCACTTCTGTTAGCGTAACTTACTGAAAATGATATGCAAGGTAGAGGTTCCTCCATAAAAACCCCTGAAAAACACACAACACAATATTTACAAGGATTTTCTTGTACATCGCTAAAAAATAAAAACTGCTGCTATGTCCCATTTGAGGCAGTTTTTTAACATCATAAATTAGCTGGTCTTAAAAATGGTGCAAACATACTTAGGGCCCTATTTAAGAGGTATTGGTGCAGAACAGCACTGCAAGGAATCTTTCTAAGCTGTCCTGTGACCAAAAGTTCATGAATGTGCCCTATCAATAGGATAGGGTGCATTCCTGTCTTTTTTCCCTACCTTGGCACACAATGGCTGTCATGCCTCAATGCAGGTACCATTGCGCTATGGTGCAAGGGTGCCTGCATTGCGGAGCTGATTAAAGTTGTGCAGGAAGGGAAAACTTCCTGCACAAAATCAATCAATCCAGGTGATTTCCTCAGAATGTTGCACAATTAGTAAAAGGAAAAACAGAGGAGAAATTAAAATGTTATCCTTGTTGCACTTCCCAAATGCCACCCATGGGGTGTTGTCAGATTCTGATCCGTTTACGGTTTCTCGTAAATTTGGGATTGCTTCAGATTCCATGGGTTTTGGATGGGAACGGCCACAGTACCACCCATGGAATGTTCCTTTCACGCAGTTTAATGCATGAAAGGACACATAGTTACAAGGCCATCAAAAGCCACGTAAAGTGGCTTTACATGGCCTTGTAAATATGCTGTGGCACATTGCACCACCGGAAAGTTAAAAAAGTGACATTCCAGCAGTGCAAAAGTGCAGCATAATGTCATAAATGAGGCCAATAATAGAAGAACTCCCACAATTCATCCTTGGCAAAGTCAGCGGCGCCATGAACCTCCTGCCATTGCAGCTAGGAGCACCAAGGAGACCACCACCACTGTCATGCTTCACTCACTTGAACAACTGTTCCGTTCCCTATGGGTGCCAACTGGACCAGATCTCTTCAAAGTGCTGACCTCAGTAGACTGGAATGACAGCAACAGGAAGCTGGAGACAGGGAACTGTAGATAGCCAGAGACTCTCTGAAGCTGTCTGGAATGGTGGAAGAAGGCGGGATACATGACAGGTCAACCTTAAATGAGGTCCCCTGCCGTCTGCGGAGTCACTTCTGGGGGCCTCCCGGACTCCGCACCGGATGGCCACATCGTAGTGGATATGGGTCAACAGTGTAGGGTGCTGGACTGTTCCTTAGAGGAAGGAGTGTGTGTGTCTGGCGTGGCTCTCCACTCCCGTGTCCTTACTTCTTCACCTACCCATCGCCGCCGAGCATTTTGGTATTAGGCACATGACACTAGCATGTTATTGATTGTTTGTAGACCTTGTCTCCATCCATCATAGGTCCTGAAGAATCGCAGGCACTTTACCCAGGCGAGAAGCATGTCGACCAAACCTTTTTAAGTCTTAATCTAATCTAGGGCCAGTACACCTAACCTTCTGGCACCTAGTGAGTTAGATTCACGTTTTTAATTGCAGCAGGGGACCTCCAGAACAAAGTTGTTTCCGGGACCCTCTACTACATTTTAAATCACCACCCAGGCTACATACTACATTACCCGCACACCCGCACTTCACCAAAAGGCAGTTGGATTAAAAGATCTCCGCCAAAGAGCCCCTCTTTGAGGTGAAACCGTCGGGGATTGCACCGCCTCCCCGACGAGGAGCAACGCCGATGATGAAGCATGACACCTGCAAGGGTGTGTGAGGCAAAAACATCCAACAAAATGGATGCCCAAAGGTGTTACATCTCCACCTCCGGCCACGCCAGACACACACACTCCTTCCTCTAAGGAACAGTCCAGCACCCTACACTGTTGACCCATACTTGCTGAGGGCACTAGCTGAAACTGGACCTTCCACTTCCCTTAGTGGTAATTGTGCCCCATTGATCGATTGATCACCCTCCCTCCTCTTGATAACCACATCGCAGTGGAGCCATTGTCGCTGGGGGAGAGTTCAGGGGAAGTGTCAGCATCCTCTCTGAGTGTAAGTGCACATCATAACCCCACATGTAGTGCCTTCAGCCTCTTTCATTTAATGTGCTCCAGAGTGGGGGTGGCTTGTAGTTGTGGCTCCTCCTTTGTATCCCACTATGACTGGCTCCGTGAACGACAGCTTGTTGCGCAGACCCTTCACTCCCTGTCCACAGCACCTGGTGACCAGTAGATTCCAGCAAGGTGAAGATTGTTTCTAGTTCTTAGTAACCTGCTTAAAGGCAACTACAAATAATAAAACTAGTATAACAATTTTAGGAGTGGTGTTTTACCAAACATCGGAGAGGCTTCCAAGAAAAATAGTTAAAAATGAAAATGGAATGTCTGTATGAAAAATAGCAATAATTTGAGACCATACTTTCTGCCAAATTCATGGGTATAAGAGCATAAAAAAATATGGGGCATATGTAGGTAGGCTTTTGCGATTCGCAAACGCCGTAATTCACAGAATTACTAGTGTTTGCGAACGCAAATGTGAGTGATGCTATGTAGGTAAGAAATGTCCCATGCAAAATTGCTAATCGCAAAATTCGCGATTAGCAATTTTGCGAGTAATGGGTTCTGCGAATAAATATGCGAATTTGCAAGCTGCGTATCAGTATTTGCGAAAATTGCAAATAAAATCATGCAAATTGCGAATTCGCAGTTTCCATTGATAGGAAAAAAATCGCAAATTGCGAATTTACGAAAATCGCAATTTTGCACTTCTCAATTACCCTCAAATCTGACCAGGTGGTAACCAGGTGCAACCTATTTAAAGTGGCCCATGATGCATCAGTGGCTTCTCACAATGGCTGGGCTTTATGTTATAGCCAGGAGGCTGCACATCCGACAGGCTGAAGAGAGAAGGAGACGCCAGGAGAGGATCTACAGGACACGCATCACCCTCTTCCAACACACTGAGGAGGACATCTATGTGCACTACAGGCTGCATTCAGAAAGTATCCTGGAGGTGATAGAGGAGCTGACACCCATGCTTGAGCACCCCACATACAGGGCCCACACCATTCCCACACACATACAGGTGTTGTGCTCACTGCACCTCCTAGTATCACTGAGTTTCCAGGGGGTAATTGCCACAGTGCAGTGGGAGGGGTGTCCCAGAGCGCACTTTCGCGTTTCTTCCATGCTTTCCTCAATGCTATGATGCAGAGGATGCATAACCACATACAATTTCCAGACACACAGCAGGAACTTGACCAAACCAAACAGGACTTTTATCAAATTGCCCAATTTTCCAACGTGATTGCCTGTGTAGATGGAACACATGTCGCACTGTCCCCCCATCACACAATGAGTATGTTTTTAGAAACAGAACATCATACCATTCAATTAAAATCCAGGTAGTCTGCAATGCAAAAAATCTCATCACCGATATCATATCTAAAGTTCCAGGGAGCACTCATGATTCCTTCATTTTTAGACACTGTGCTTTACATCGTAGACTTACAAATGGCGATTTTGGAGAGGGATACCTGCTAGGTAATTACACGGCACACACAAACAGTAGTATGAAATGTTTCAACTTGCAAAATCTCACTAAACTTCAATATTCCTCTTCCATGCAGGAGACAGTGCATATTCTGTGCGTGACTACATTCTCACACCCTACCTAAATCCAACCACAGCTGCTGAGCGGAGATACAACACTGCCCACAGAGCCACAAGAGCCACCATAGAGAGAACCTTTGGAATCCTCAAAAGCCGTTTTTTCCACTGCCTCCACAAGAGTGGAGGCACGCTACAGTACAGTCCAGAGACATGTTGCAAGATAGTGGTGGCCTGCGTTATGCTACACAATATTGCCATCAAGAAGGGCACCCCAGTGGATTGTCTGACTGACTCCGACACATCCGATGAGGAGGAACCAGACACCCAACGCAGATGTGCAGGAGGAGCTGGGGCAGCTGCTGGGCGCATGAGATGTGCTGACATCACACAGAACTACTTCTAGGTAAAAGAAAAAACTAGAATGACCAATGCCTTAAATGCAGGATATGCAATGTCACACAGTGTGACTCTAAGTCTGAACTTTGCACGTGTTCATGTCCACACAGTGCCCAAATGTCATTAACGTAATTCCTCATGGGATGTGTTGCTTCACAACATACCATTGACCATTCTGCAACTTCACGTACGGCGTGAACGCCCTGATGCACCACCGTCAGCCTGTTCTGTAGTTTCTGTGCTGTTGTCCACACCTCTGCCCTGACGTCCACTCCTACGCCTTTCTGCTGGTATCGGTGGAGTAGGTGTGCTTTCTCTGGATTGGCCATCAGTGTCTATGCTACCTGGCGTAACAATCCCCCCAGTAACAGCATCACGCAGCTGATCAAGTGAATGGTTTACCTGCACCAGGCTCTTGGCAACGTCCTGACAGCAGTGTGCCATTTCATGTTGCATGCTCACTGTTCTTCTACAGAGCATGGATATGGCTGTAGATTGGCGGCTCACATTCCTTGCAAATTGGTCGAGCCATGTCTTTAAGCGTTGTTGGTCTCTGCGCTGGGCCTGCCTAGCAATCCTTGCTTCATTTAGATGTGCCTCTGTTGCTGTTGCTATTGCTCTGATGGCAACTCTCACCTGTGACATGTGCTGATTGTGTTGCGCCAGCTGACACTGGATTGACGATATGCCTTTGCTTTGCAGGCGCTGCACATGTAACATTTGGCCCTCCAGGCCAGTAAAAACAGAATCAGTACCTTTTGTGGCACTGCAGGTGTTGTTTGTGCCCTCTGTCTGGCTCCACTGGCAGTCGTGTTGGATGTGGTTGTTTGGGATCTGCCCTGAGCTGTGCTTGGTGATGCATCAGCCTGTGTTTCCTCTTCTGCATCTGTGGACCCAGATGGCATTTGTATCAATGCAGATATTATTTTGCGATGTTTGGTTTGCACAGAAGGTCTGTCACGTGTGGCACCCTAGCTCTCCTGCCCTGCCTGGTCCTCTGCTGAAGATGTCTTTCCCACTGCTGTAACAGTGTCCTGTGTTGTTGGTCCATCTGCCAAAAAACATCATCCATGAGTTGTGTCAATTGATTTTTTTTTCAAGAAAGTTTTTGACAATACTATTTACATGCCTGGTTGTCTATTTTGTGTACTTTGCATATTGCTACTGGAAATGTTCCCTATATACCCTTTGAAGGTGTATCTCCCCAAATTTATATTACACAGGGCTACATTTCCCATTATGCCTCACTGGGTATTCCTAAAACATGGACCGGATTCCTATTCATGCATGTGGATTTTGGGGTTTGGGTGGGATGGGAATGCATTGGGTGATTTTGACATGCATCTTAACTTCTGTGGTGTCTCTGATATCAGAGCTGTCCAGGTCGGCCACGCCCGTCACTGCCTCAGGCATTAGGGTTGTTTCCACCAACTCCTCCAGGGGCGTCGGCTCAGGTGTAGTGGAGCTCCCACCTACAGTTTCTTTAGTTTCTGCCAATCTCGTGGCCACCCTCTCCTTGGACCGTTGCCTCTTATGGTACCACCGCTTCCTGTGGTCATTTATGGTACGATGGGTAACGCCAATTGCATTTACCTTTTCCTGTATGTCTGACCATATTATCCTCTCTCTGGCTACAGGCACACGAAGTGAGGCTTTTCGAAACAGGAGGTCATGTTACCTCACCACCTCCTCTGTTAATACCTCCAACTCCCTCTCAGAAAATGTCTGTTTCCTTTTTCTGCATTGTTCATCTGCCTGCTTCTCACCACCTTGCTTTTCAGCACCCTGTGATTCCATTTTGCTCAGTTTAAAGTCAGAGCCAATTCCACAATCCCTCCTCTCTGTCTCTCAGCCAGCAAGTGACTCTGGGACAGGTGCAGGCAATCAGGTGCAGCATGGAGACTCACACTTCCTGGTTGTGATGTCATCATTCTGCACCTGAATTGCTCTTTCCCGTTTTTGCGATTCCTTATTAGCGAATTCGCTAATAAGTAATCACTATTTGAGTAATGGCAAAAATATTCTGCGATTTTTTGAGAATCACTAATAAATAGCAATTTTTTACCTACATCCGATTTTGCGATTCTGAAAGACGATTCGCAGAAAATCGCATTTTCCGAATCGCAAAAACGGATTTACCTACATATGCCCCTATATGAATTAAATCTGCAGAGGAAGAGATATATGATCAACAATTTGATGAGGATTATGGGTTAAATGTATGTAAATCAGCTGGCACAAACATGAGTCTGTTATATAAAAAGAAGAATTTGAATGGTGTTAGCAGATCTTGATGTTTAGCGTATTTTCAACCACAATTTATTCCAAAGTGTGATGGACCATGAGATCTGGTTATCTTGTTTATTGATTATTGTGCCAGATAAAAGAGTGAAGACATTGTTCTGTGTCTAAAAGATGTGAGAAAAGAAGTGGCTTTAGTAGTGTATGGGTAGTGTTATGCATTAGGGCAGATAGAAAGCGTGTTTTTTCTAGAAAATGAGAGGAATTCTTTGAATGAAAAAGGGAATAGAAAGGAAAATTCAATATCTTTTCAATGGGGAGAAAATTCCATCGACGTCTCCAATTAAACTAGTAATGCAGTATGAGAAGATTGAAAATCAGGGACATTTACACCTCCTTTACATTAACTACATTTTAACTTGAGAAGGTTTTTTTATTAATCCATAGAAAGGAGGAAACTATTGAGCAAAGTTTTTTAAGAAAGTAAGCATGAATACTAAGAGGGGTGGCAGAAATAGTATAAAAAATTATGCGTGCTAGTATCTCATTAATAATGCCAAGTCTACCCCACCATGATACATAAAGAGGATGCCATCTAGCATTTGAAGTAGATAAGGTGGTGATAACTGCATTGAGGTTTAGAAATATAGAGGCATATTTACAAGGATTTACAGCCTGATTCATGAACGGGCCGTTTTGCGAGGCTCAAATAGCGAATCATAAGGAATCGCTATTTGAGACTCGCAAAACGGTATTCATGTAGGAATCGCAATATTAATTGCGATTCCCACTGATTCCTTATTTGCGATTAGCTAATTGCTAATCGCAAATAAGGAATAACTCCCCATGCATTCCTATGGGCCAAAAGGCCCATAGGAATGCATGGGGAGTATTCCTTATTTGCGATTAGCAATTTGCTACTCGCAAATAAGATAGCGATTTAAAGGGTGCCAGGGGTGTCCAAAGGACACCCTGTAGCACCCCTTAAATGCAAATTGAAACAGGTGTTGCGCACACACATGTCCAAAGGACATGTGTGTGTGCAACATGCAACTTAGAAAAATGCTTTTAAAAGCATTTTTCTAAGTTTTTGCTATTTACCGAGAGGTCTGACCTCTCGGTAAATAGCGGCCCAAAATTGCATTTTCGCAATTTTCAAATGCTTCATGAATTGCATTTAAGGAATCTCAAATAGAGATTCCTTAAATGTAATTCCTCGCAATTTAGCGATTTAGCAATTACCGATTTTTGCATTTGGGATGCTGAATCCCAAATGCAAAAATCGCACTCGAAAAGGGCCGGATTCTCAGAATCCGGCCCTTTGCGAGCCGATTTAGCCTTCATGAATAAGGCTGTTAATGCTTCCGTAGTGTCAAGTTTTTGGATGTTACAGCAGCTTTTTTTTTTATTGCCGTATTTACAAGTTACTGCAACGTCCAGTTACTGGCATTTTTTGACCATTAACTTGATTTTTTCTTAGCAGCACTTCTGTTAGCGTAACTTACTGAAAATGATATGCAAGGTAGAGGTTCCTCCATAAAAACCCCTGAAAAACACACAACACAATATTTACAAGGATTTTCTTGTACATCGCTAAAAAATAAAAACTGCTGCTATGTCCCATTTGAGGCAGTTTTTTAACATCATAAATTAGCTGGTCTTAAAAATGGTGCAAACATACTTAGGGCCCTATTTAAGAGGTATGGGTGCAGAACAGCACTGCAAAGAATCTTTCTAAGTTGTCCTGTGACCAAAAGTTCATGAATGTGCCCTATCAATAGGATAGGGTGCATTCCTGTCTTTTTTCCCTACCTTGGCGCACAATGTCTGTCATGCCTCAATGCAGGTACCATTGCGCTATGGTGCAAGGGTGCCTGCATTGCGGAGCTGATTGAAGTTGTGCAGGAAGGGAAAACTTCCTGCACAAAATCAATCAATCCAGGTGATTTCCTCAGAATGTTGCACAATTAGTAAAAGGAAAAACAGAGGAGAAATTAAAATGTTATCCTTGTTGCATTTCCCAAATGCCACCCATGGGGTGTTGTCAGATTCTGATCCGTTTACGGTTTCTCGTAATTTTGGGATTGCTTCAGATTCCATGGGTTTTGGATGGGAACGGCCACAGTACCACCCATGGAATGTTCCTTTCACGCAGTTTAATGCATGAAAGGACACATAGTTACAAGGCCATCAAAAGCCACTTAAAGTGGCTTTACATGGCCTTGTAAATATGCTGTGGCACATTGCACCACCGGAAAGTTAAAAAGTGACATTTCAGCAGTGCAAAAGTGCAGCATCATGTCATAAATGAGGCCGATAATAGAAGAACTCCCACAATTCATCCTTGGCAAAGTCAGCGGCGCCATGAACCTCCTGCCATTGCAGCTAGGAGCACCAAGGAGACCACCACCACTGTCATGCTTCACACACTTGAACAACTGTTCCGTTCCCTATGGGTGTCAACTGGACCAGATCTCTTCAAAGTGCTGACCTCAGTAGACTGGAATGACAGCAACAGGAAGCTGGAGACAGGGAACTGTAGATAGCCAGGGACTCTCTGAAGCTGTCTGGAATGGTGGAAGAAGGCGGGACACATGACAGGTCAACCTTAAATGAGGTCCCCTGCCGTCTGAGGAGTCACTTCTGGGGGCCTCCCGGACTCCGCACCGGATGGCCACAGCGCAGTGGAGCCATTGTCGCTGGGGGAGAGTTCAGGGGAAGTGTCAGCATCCTCTGTCTGAGTGTTAGTGCGCATCATCACCCCGCATGTAGTGCCTTCTGCCTCTTTCATTTAATGTGCTCCAGATTGGGGGTGGCTTGTAGTTTTGGCTCCTCCTATGTATCCCACTATGACTGGCTCAGTGAACGACAGCTTGTTGCACAGACCCTTCACTCCCTGTCCACAGCACCTGGTGACCAGTAGATTCCACCCAGGTCCAGACCTTTTCAGCAGTGACAAAGAATCGCGTGTTACCATCTGAGACCACTCGCAGCCTTGCTGGGAAGAGGAGGGACTATTTTATGCCCAACTCTTGGAGGCATCACTTCACCATTTAAAATGACCCCCTCTGCCTCTGCACCCCTGTGGCGAAGTCAGGGAAGAAATGGACTGTGGCATTATCTATTTTCACCTACCCCAGTTTGCATACCTCTCTAAGTACATAATCACGATTCCTGTAGGAGGCACAAGGGAAAGGGTCTAGGTGGCGGACAGCTCATCGGCCATCGATGGGCCAGCTCCACTGCAAAGAATGGGGAGAGTGCACCTGCTGGCAGAAGGTCACGCACCACCATGCCTCATTATATGCCACTGCATCAGCTCCTTCTGATCCCTTGGACAGACCCACCAATCGCACATTGATCTGCCAGGAGCGACCCTCCACATCCTCCGCTCTTTTTTTCTAGTGACTTCACACCTGCCATTAGCTGCTGTAACTCCATCGTAGCGTTCAGGGTTATAGGGTGGACTTCGGCCAGTTCTTGCTCAATGTTGTGCACCTTGTCAGTCAGCTTACGATGATCTGCATGTTCCAGAGTGAAGTTGACTGTGATTTTGTAGATGCGTTCCTCAAGGGAAGTGCGCGTTTGTTCGAGGGAGGTTTCTATTTTCTCCACAGCCACGAGTAGAGAGTCTAGTTTGGAATCCAGGGTGTCACCTGTCACCTGCCCCAGTGGCCAGTGATGCCCAGCCACTTGGTCCACTGACACAGAGCAGCAGCCAGGTATCAACGCTCCCTGGGTGTAGGCGGACCATCATTGTGCCAGATGCCCAAGCACTATGTATGACATGCGGTGCAGTGCTGTGTGGCCAGTCAGCCCCTCTACTTCAGTCAGGTATATGCCAGCCAGGAATCTTCGTTCCTGCTGCACAGAGGGAAATCAATCAATCAACCAATTAATCAATCAGGGACTTATATAACATGGCTACTCACCCATGAGGGTCCCAAGGCGATGGGGAAGGAGGGCTGCTGGTTGGACTGGGTGGAGGATCCTTTGAAGAGCCAGGTCTTGAGGTCCTTCCTGATGTAGATCAGCAACACAGATAGCCTGGGGGGCAGGGGCAGGGTCTTCCAGGTCTTGGCAGTGAGGTCGGAGAATGACCGGGAGAAAATGGGGGGAGAAGGAGGATAAAGCAGAACTAGGTCAGCCTCCAGTTCATATCAGAAAAGTCAGGAACCCACAGTAATGGGTCCAGAGACCTAGTTCGTGTGTATGGTGTACTGCGTAACTCTGTCAGTATTTACCATGAGAAAGAAAAATTTATTTCTAGAGTCCCCTCACTCACCGGGGTTTCCCCACGGTGACATGCTTCATCATTGGGGCCATCCCAGTTCTCTACGAAAAGGGGCGTGCTGCGACTAGCGAACTACGCAGGAGCACTGTTTTGTGAAAAGGCTATGTTTCAACATGTTTCAAGCTCCCCAAGCTTTTCATCAGGACCATACAGGGTCCAGCCCTGTATATTCCACTCCTATATTTGGATTACCTGCTGGATCCTCACCCGACCGCATATTCGGGTGAGGATCGAGCAGGTAATCCCGTGCGGTTTCGCTGATAAGGAACAATGTTTCCATGAGGTGATCCCGCCCTCGCCTGAGACCATGAAGTGCAATTTAGCACCAATACATATACAACAATGATATACAAATTTCGTATGTATCAATCGCATGTTTATAATTAACAGCACAATAGTTTAATTAATCCTATTTATTTAAATATAGGAGTGGAATATACAGGGCTGGACCCTGTATGGTCCTGATGAAAAGCTTGGGGAGCTTGAAACATGTTGACCACTAAACACTGATCTAGCCCAATTTAAGGTTAGATAACAGTGTTACCCCATTTTAGCACATACCTAGCTAGGAGCAGAATAAATTGTTGAGGCCCACTAGCACGGTATTTTTAACACACAACCACTCCACCACCACCACACTTTTGCACCACACATAGCCTTTTCACAAAACAGTGCTCCTGCGTAGTTCGCTAGTCGCAGCACGCCCCTTTTCATAGAGAACTGGGATGGCACCAATGATGAAGCATGTCACCGTGGGGAAACCCCGGTGAGTGAGGGGACTCTAGAAAGAAATTTTTCTTTCTCATGGTAAATACTGACAGAGTTACGCAGTACACCATACACACGAACTAGGTCTCTGGACCCATTACTGTGGGTTCCTGACTTTTCTGTAGGAGAATGACCTTCATCCTATTCTGGTCTTGTGGATCCTGGGGACAGAGGCGAAGGCGAGCTGGGAAGATCGGAGTTTTCTGGCCGCTACGCGGAAAGTGGGGCTATGGTACAGGTATGCTGGTCCTAAGTGATGTAGAGCTTTGTAGGCATGAGTGAGGAGTTTGAAAGCGACTCTCTTGTTGAATGGGAGCTAGTGGAGTTGTCGGAGGTGTTGGGTGATGTGGCTGTGGCGGTGGATGTCGAGGACCAGTCTAACTGCGGAGTTGTGGACATTCTGTCATTTCTTGAGTTGTTTCTGTGTGATGCCGGTGTAGAGTGCATTGCAGTAATCAAGTCTGCTGGTGATGAGTACATGGGTGACCGTCTTTCTGGATTCTGTGGGGATCCATCTGAATGTCTTTTAAAGCAGGCAGAGCGTGTGGGAGCAGGCTGAGGAAACTGCGTTGATTTGGCAGATCATAGTTAAAAAAACAAAAAAAAAAGATTTGGCAGTTCATAGTGAGTGATGAGTCGAGTATGATGCCAAGGTTTCATGCATGGTCGGTCGGGTGAGGGTAGATCCCAGAGCGGTTGGCCACCAAGAGTCGTCACAGGCAGAACGGGTGTGTCTCTAGATGAGTACTTCGGTCTTGTCCAAGTTGAGCTTGAGGTAGCTGTCTTTCATTCAGGTAGCAAAGACCTTCATTCCACTGTGGAAGTTAGTTCTGGTGTTTGTGGGTTCATTGGTGAGGGAGAGGATCAGCTGGGTGTCATTGGTGTAGGAGACAATGTTGAGTCCGTGGCTTCTGACGATGGCTGCAAGGGGGCTATGTAGACATTGAAGAGGGTGGGACTCAGGGAGGGAGCCTGGGGTAGTTCACAGCTGATCTCCGAGGCTTTTGAAAGGAACGGCTATAGTATGACTCACTGTGTCTAGCTGGTGAGGAAGGACGTGGATTCAGTCCAAAGCGTTGTCATTGATGCCGCCATCATGGAGTCTTGTGATTAGGGTGCAGTGGGAGACTTGTGTCGAAGGAGTCTGAGAGGTCTAGTAGGATGAGGGCTGCTCCTGTCGAGGAGGGAGTGGATGTCGTCTGTGGCAGCAAGGAGTGTTGTGTCTGTGCTGTGGTTGCTTCAGAAGCTAGATTGGGATGTGTCCAGGATGTAGTTTACTTTGATGAACTCGGAGAGTTGGGCGTTGATGGCCTTCCCTTTGACCTTGGCTGGGTAGGGAAGGAGTGAGATCGGTCTGAAGTTCTTGATCTCTGTCAGGTCTGAGGATGGCTTTTTCAGCACACGGTTGATCTCGGCATGTTTACAGTTATCGGACAAGGTGGCAGTTTCGGTGGAGCAGTTGATGGTAAGGCAAAGCTGGGGGGCGATAGCGCCAGCTGCCCTGTTGAAGATGTGGTGTGGGCAGGGATCCGTCAGGGCACCTGAGTGGATGCTCTTCATGGTCATGAGAGTGTCCTCTGCTGTGATTGGAGTCCAGCACAGCATGTTCTGTTGGGGTGCAACTTGGTTGTGTACGATGGTAGCAGGCAAGCTGGCAGGATCCGGGGTGTCAAAGCAGGTCTTCCTAATCTTGTGGTGGAAGAAGGTGCCAAGTTTGTTGCAAAGGTCTTGGGAGCGGAGCACGTCTTTGGTGTCGCGGTTGGGCCTAACACACTTCTTGACAATGACAAATAGTTCCTTGCTGTTGTGTGCGTTGGCATTGATTGTGTCGTAGAGGGCAGTTTTTCTTAATGGTTATCAGGAGGAGGTGGTGTGCGTTGATGGTGGATTTGAAGGTAATGTAATGTAATGTAATGTATGTGCTCTTGTAAAGCGCACTGCTGCCCTGAGGCGTCGTGGCGCTGTAGACCACTGGGGAACCCGTCCTGGCTATCCCTGTGAGATGGTCCCTACTGGGTATCTCCGAGGTGAAACCAGGCATCTCCGGCAAATGTGGGGGGCCGTTGTAGAGATGAGGCAAGCTAATACCCAGAGTTGCCGAGTGTGATCCCTGGTTAGAGTAGGCACCGGGGCGAGAATTATCGAGTCCGCTGACCCTGGTCCACGACCCTGCCGCGTCGGGAATTGAACCCTGGTCCCTGGCTGTTCTCTGCTTCCGGGTCTGCCGCCTCTAACCAGTGAGCCACACCACTCCACAAAGGTAGCATGAGTTTCTGGGGTTTTGTTATGCCTCCATCTCTTCTTGAGACATCTGCAGATACGCCTGAACTTGTGGAGGGTGGAAGTGAACCAGCTGGCCTTTGTTTGCCTGGTCTTTTCTTGCGGCGTGCTCGGCGCATTTGGAGATACATCGATGGAATTTGCGTGTGTTGGCATCCGTGGGCGTTGGTGGAGCGGTGGTGCTGAGGGAGTTGATGACAAGTTCTTTGGTGGCCTTGATCCAGCTGCTATGGGGGGCGATGATGGCAGTGATGTACGGTAGGCGTGGTGAAGATGAGATTTACGCAACAATGGTCGGTCCAGGAGAGTTCGTTGGTGTGGCTATAGTTGAAGTTCCTGCTGGCGGCGAAGACAGGGGTGAGTGTGTGTCCAGCTATGTAGGTTGGTGTGGTGACTAGCTGCTTTAGTCCGATGTTGGTGAGGTTCTCCAGGAGGGAGGTGGTGTTCTAGTCACTGGGGTTATCCAGGTGGAAGTTGAGGTCTCAGAGTAGGATGCATTCGGTGGATGCGAGAGCATGGGTTGCAATGGGGAAGGTGATGGCGATGTCTGGCCTGGAGCAGGGTTTGGTCTAGGCTTATGTGAATAAGGAGATATCCGGAGATGTGGCACCGAGGAGGTCCCAGATATCTGTGGCGTGTTTGTGGAGGGACCACACATTGAGGAGGATGCATTTGAGCCAGTCGGTGCGCTGTTGGTGGGCTGCATGGCAAGAGGAGCTGGTGTGTTTGAGTGGCAGAAGGTGCACTTGCAGTTTCGGCAGGCAAAGAGTCCAAGGGTATACTGTGGTGATGCTAGATGGCAGGCAGCACAGCATCCAGTGTTGAAGGCTAGGAGGATGCTGGTGTTGTAGGGGTGGAGTGTCCGAGAGGCAAGGTCCCTGGTGCTGGGTGCGGTCCATGCCCAGACAGACACAGCAGCAACAAGGGAGACGACAAGGAAAAAGGAACTGAAAAAAAGCACTGAAAGAATAAAGCCAAACAAAGCAAAGAACAAAAAACAAAGGCAAAGGCAGAAAAAGCAACAGAGAAGAGCAGTAAGAGGGTCAGAAACAGTAGAAAAGAGGGGCAGAAGGGCAGTCAAGCAGCAGAGCAGTGACGATCTACCACTAAACCACCAGGCGTGAGGGGCAGGCAGGAGCCTGCGGGTGGAGGGGGGCATCAAACTCCTGACCTCTGGGTCAGAGGAACCAGCAGAAGTGGGTGGGGACAGCAGCAGCAGCTACTAGATGGCGCTGCGCTGTGGAATGAGTAAGTCTACTAAAGGATAGTCCCACATACACCTAATAGCGCACTAACAGGGGCAAAGAAAGGCAACACCACCCGTTCTCCTCTGACAGTGTTGACCAGATTTCATGTTCCCCAGTGAGTAATGGAAGATCAAGCCCCGTGCCCAAGGGTCTAGGACTGCACTGACCCCTTGCCCATGGCACCTGCTGTCACCAACAGCTGATATCACTGACATGAGCCAGTTAATGGAGTCCCCCAACAGTCTTGTGTGGTGTCTCAGCGATGTGGGTACTCCACAGTGCAGGGATTGCTCAGGGCATGGTGTGCACCACTCACAGGTGCTAGGCCTGGGCCCTCCATGACCCCCAGGCCTCCTGCACTGCTCGTCCCACCTTCAACACACCTGGAGATCATCGAGTCCACTGGGGAACCTCTTGATGTAGGTGATGCAACAGGGCACTCAAAGGCTCGAAGTTGCGGTGCTCTCGCCATGCAAGTTTGGCGCATTTCAGGGGCTTCACCCTCCACAACGTTCAGGCCACACCACCTTCTTTGGCTTGTGATGCAGAAAGGTGTGGCCCACGATCTGCAATCTCTTCCATTCACCCCAGAATCTCCTCCATTCAGCCCGGTGTAGTGGTGGCTTGTGTTATGCAATGCAGACCTACCCACATTGGTGCGCTGGACCGCCTCTAACGATCACAGATCCAAGGAGCATCAGGCGGTCTTTTCGCACAGGTCAGCAATGTGTTTCCATGCAACCTGCAAGACTTCACCACCAGGTAAGGCGATCGCTGATGCCTCAATGTATACCGCTGCAGCCCACAGGCTCAGGACCGCGGCGGCACGCCTTCACCGTCAGGCCACAGTAACTCCACAGAAACTATTGCCTCCCACTCTAGGTCTCAGATGCAGGCCCAACGAAGCATCCAGCCCCCGGGGACTGTCCACGCTTCCAGGCATCAGCCGTAATGCTGTCACAAGGATGGTGCAATGAAAAGTGCTGTATCACTGTTTTTCCCCAGCGATGCACCACTTTTAAAAATGAGGCCCTGATTCGGCATTTTGTTTTCCCCATGGACTCTGGCTGGTCATCCTGGCTGTTGGAGGGTTTCGGGGTTGTTGATTCAAAGATGTGTATTTGTCAGGTCTTTGTCCCCTTAAAGGCTGAAAAGTGACGTTGGGCTGACTGATGTGAATTTTTTTGCTGCTAATTGGCCGTCCCTCGCGTTTTTTACGCTAGCGTCAACATTTTTATTGCTGTGACACTAGAATTAGGGGCAATTTTTACCGCCCCTAGCTGATGCTAATGCCATATAACAATGTATTGTAAATATGTTGCAAACATTGCAAAGGATTTCGGTGATAGACAGCGGTAAAACAATTGCTGCTAAGAAACATCAAAACTACTTAGCGGCAATTCTTGTGAATATACCCCATAGTGTTTTTAATAGAGGATGAAAACTGCAATCCCAGACATTTATTTTCCAAGTAATATTGGATTAAGAACAAATTTGTTTAAACCATAAAATGTTAAGAGGGAGATTTTCCTTGATTTAATTTATTACCATAAAGAGTGGAAATGGAATCCACCCCTGCTAGGAAAGCTGGGAGAGAGGATTTAGGTTTGGACAAGTACAGAAGGAGATTGTCAGCATAGACAGAAAATCTAGAGTGGCTATTTCAATTTTGGAAGCAAAATATGGGGAGAGGGGACATCCTTGCCTTACAAATCTATGTAGATAAAAAGATGGGGTAATTAGGTCTTTTGCAAAAATGAAGGCTTTCTGTGCAGTCTATAATAAGGATAGATAAGAGATACATTTGGGGCCAAATTCAAACCAGGAGAGTGTATGAGAGATACATTTTCAATAAATGCGAACAAAAGTTTTTTTAGTGAGCTAAAGAACGATGACATTTTTAACCCAGATCTGTGACTGGGGGTGGGTGTTTAAAAGGTTTCAGCGCTCCATCGATCTTCTCCTTGTGTTAAGAAAAGCTTTTTCAGCATCCAAGTGAATAGCTGCCAATGAGTGTAGGTATCTATTAGACTTACTTAGTATATTGAAAAAAAACTAGTCTTGTCAAAAATATATCTGCCTTTAATGAAACCAGACTGTTCTTTACAAATAAGAAGTGATAAAAGTGATCTAAACATAAAGCAAGGATTTTTGAAAATATTTTATAATAAAAATGTACTAAGGAAATTCGTCTATAAATTTTACAGGAGCGTGGGTCTCGTCCATCTTTGGGAAAGTGGCAAATAATTGACTCTTGAAAGTTGACACTGGAGGCTTTGGAAGAGATAAAATGAGAGAAGAGATCATGAAGTTTTTGGAAGTTGAATTTGTAAAAGTGTGAATCGAATTTAATAGGAAACCCATCTGGTTCAGGATCTTTTCCTGATTTAATTAATCTCATTACTTGATAGATATCTTTAAGGTATATATCTATTTCTAATGAAGACAAATCTATGGTTGTTGAAATCTTTCTGAGTAGAGGATAGATATCATATGGCATCTGGTTATGAAATGGGGGGAGTAGTATAAAATGTGTTAAACTCTTCTAAAAAATCTGCATTTTTAAAACTAGGATGGGAGGTTGACTTTCGAATAGATTCAATTTTGGTTCATTTTTTAAAATGTTAAGGTAAGTAGCAAGGAAAGTACCTGCTTTGTTTTGCCCTCCATAGTATCTAACACTTCTGTTTAGGAGCTAGGAGGCAGGACTTTCTTTTAAGTTTTTTAATTTTTATTGGACATCAGAAAAACAGCAAAAATCAATGTGACATACATTCACATATACAGAAAACAAAATATAATATCTGATGGCCATATTTTTAATTTTTTACCCCACCCACGGTGGATCCCCACAGGGAAAAAAAAGAAGAAAACACCAAAATATATGAGAACCAACTTGGTAGTTTAGTATTATATAAACAGTTAATCCTTGTTCACCCACTTATTTAGGGATTCCCATATCTTTTCGCCTTTGGCCCTTGCCCTGCTCCCCCTTCTTCTAAACACAGATATCTCCCAATTATATATGAATAATAATTTGCTAAACCATACATGAATGGAGGGAGGGTTTGGATCGACCCAGACCGTAGCCAGACAGAGCCTATATACCGCCATAGCTATATACACAATTTTACGATCTGCTTCCTCCATCTCCTGATTAGAAATCCCTTGCATAATAGCCTGTGGAGTCAATAATAGAGGGTATCCCAATATGGATTCTAGCCGTTGTTCGTTTTGACCCTGCAAATGAGAAAGACCAGAGCAAGTAGCAAACATATGGGTGCTATCTGCAGCCAGCAACCCACACCGAGGGCAGTGTATCCCCGAGACCCCCCCCAGCGGTGAATGCGCGCCGGAGTAATGTATAAGTTACACCAAGTCTTAAAACATTGTACTTTCAAATTAGCAGAAAAACATGTTGTTTGGCTAAACAAGAGTGAGTCTTCACACTCACCTTGCCCAGTAAATACACTTGTTTGCCATCTCTCATAATGTTTGGTCAAATCATCACCCATTTGGTCATTAATAAGCCTATATAAAGAAGATGTTGTGGCTTGGCCACTCTTGATTAAATTTAATAGAGGGATTCGATCCCGATTACTAAGTCTCTTGGCAACAAAATCCCTTATCTGTATGTTTTTTAAAAATATTTATTCGCGATTCCAAATTTCTCTTTAATAACCTCAAAAGTAAGTATTTCGAAATTCAAAATAAGATCCCCTATACGATGAACACCTTTCTCAACCCAATTTTTGAAATATATATCATGAAAGATGGCCAGGAGTAAACTGTTATTGGATAAAGGGGAGCATAGATCCCAAACCTTCTGCTGATTGCAATCCAAACCCTAAATACCTCAAGTAAAACCTTAAATTTGACCCTCTTAAAATATGCAAAATCTATCTGACGCAAAAGAAGCCCTCTGGCTTCTGTCCCTAGGAGTAAATGATAAATTGAGATCTCAGAGCATCCAAAATTCCCACCATTTAGCAACTCCCCCATCTGTTGCAACATAATTACCCAATAGTAAATCTGAAAGTTAGGGACGGACCAGCCTCCCCTATCTCTAGATAGAGTCATGTATCTAAGTGCCCTTCTGGGGCGCTGTCCAGCCCATAGAAACCATGTAGCTAACTGATCCAACTTTTGGAACCAAACTTTGGGTATATTTAAGGGAATTGCTCTAAAACAGTATAACATTTTGGGAAGAAAAATCATTTTTAAAACATTGTTTCCCCCAACTAGAGTTAGATGTAAATTGCTCATTCTTCGAGAGTCAGACTTAATTTTCTGAAGAAGCGGTTTGAAGTTAATATCTACAATATCTTCAAGTTTGGAGCTTATCTCTATACCTGTATATCTGGCATTTGGTACTATCTGCTGATCAGCTAGTGTAACCTTATCATTGATGACGATTTGTGTTTTATTATCGTTCACATGATAGCCAGATATCTTACCAAATTGTAATGTCAAAATCGTAATTTCCTCCAGTGCCTGCCGGGGGGCAGCTGTTATTATTGCTAAATCGTCTGCATATCCCAACATTTTTACGTCTCCCCCTTTAGCACATATAGGTTGGATTATTTGATTCTCCTGGATCTTCCTAATTAGTGGATCATTATAGATGGCAAATAACAAGGGTGAGCACGGACATCCTTGCCTTGTTCCAAGCATTATATTAATCTCCCCAGACTGTGCCCCCATCAAAGCTATCTTAGCAACTAGATCTTTATAGATACTTTGTATTGATTTTATGAAGCCAACCCCGATCCCATAGTTTTTTATGACGGCCCATAAAAAAGGCCAGGAAACCCTATCAAATGCCTCTTCCGCATCTAAAAGAATTAAAATACTGTTATTGTCCAACGGATGTGATCAATCGTTTCACGCCCAGGGACAAAGCCGTTTTGTTGGAGAGAAACCATTTTTTTGATAATCTGTGCCAATCTATTCGCAAAAACTTTGAAGTAGATCTTAATGTCGCTATTTATTAGGGTAATAGGTCTATATGCCCCTGGATCGGTCGCCACTTTCCCTTTTTTAAGAAATACCACAATCTTAGCATTTCGCCAAGACTCCGGAGGTATATTTCCACCCTGAACAATGCGAAACATCTCAAGCATGATTGGCGCCAACTGAGTCTGGAAGGTCTTAAAAGGTTCACCCGGGAGCTAATCAGGACCAACCGCTTTGCCTGGTTATAGTGGATCTACTCCCCGGATTATTTCTCCTCGACTGATCGGGGCATCTAAAAGATCCCTGGCAGCCGAGGAAAGTTGGTCAATGCTGATCTCTTCAAGATATCTCCTGATTTCAGCCTGTATCTCTTATATCTTCTGCGTATAATTTCTTTTTTTTTATTTTTCTTTTTTTTAATTTTTGAAAACCTTTATTGTGCATCAAAGAAGGACAAATACGGGCCTACAACCATCCGGCCGGCCACAAAACTTTTAAAGCACCAATGCAAGCAATACGGCGACACAGTATTACCCCATCATCCTAGTCAAGCATTGAAGAGTTACACATTAATTGCTGTAATACCGTGTCCCAGAACCAGTGAAGGTTAATTTTAAGGTTTTTTATGCAGATATTGAATCAAATCGTGCTGTTCTGAATCATAAGAGAAGAAGAGGCAAAAAGGAAGGATCCATGCGGGAGGAGCATGACATTAGCTACAAATCACTACACAGGATATTGACCCAACCGTCAAGTCCCACCCGGGCAGCATGGCAGCAATTCGTAGAGCCAGCTAGATGACCCTTCTAACGTCCCACCCGTTGCCCGCCGCCACCTAACCTCTAGTAATCTAGACATGGACCCAGATCAAAAAGGAGAAAATCAACAATAGGAATAAAATAAGGCACCATAGAAATTAAACTAGAAACTAACTACTAACCCCCCACCCTACACGCATGCAGAGGCTACGGCCTGCCCCCCCCCCCCAGCAGTGTGTCTGTCGCCCAATAAACCCGAAATATAGCGAGAAAGAAAAGAAAGGAAAAAGAAAAAGAAAAAGGTATAACATCCAATATAGAGAGGGAGAAAAGGACACCCTAATCTTCGACTCTCAAAGACAAATAGAACAGGAGGAGGATCAATTCTAGGCAATCCCGGTCCCCACCAGCCACGAATACATCTTCCACCCCAAGTTCAGAGTAGCCGGCAAGCAATAAGGCAGATACAGGAGTGAAATGTCAATTTGCAGTGTTTGAGTGAACTGGACACAAAAAACAATCCCTAACCTGGTTCAACCAGCCAAGAAGCCGATAATAAGGAAAGCAGCCAAAGCCCTGGCCCGAACGTGGATACACCCCCAGATACGCTCCCCGAGAGAGGCCCGCCCACTGTAGAACAAAGAAGCAATATGGCGACAGAAAGAATGAAAGTGACTTAGGAACACAAAATGGCCGTCGAAAGTCACCAGAAAATCCGTCGACTGTAGCAGGGAGTTCCACAGAAACATCAGGAGTGTATGAGTTATTTAGCAGCAAAGTCAAAGGACACAACCCAGGAGCCGTCGATAGAGCCAGCAATGTCGTGGATAGGGCCCAAGGCACACGCGATGATAAATCCAACAATGTAGCACTCTCCATTGGAAGGGGAAACAAAGTATCCCGGGCGGAGTTGTCAGGCGGGCGGTCTTGGGCGCAAATAAAGTCGGAAGCGGGCACAGTCGTCCAACAGGCAGGAGAGAGCGCTGTATCCCCGTGGAATGTAGGCGGAGGCGAGTGGCAGCTTTGCGGGATCAGCGCATTACATCCCCGCCGCAGCGCAGACGCCATGTCGTCCAGCTTGCCTCCCAATCTTCCGTAGCAATGGTGCATATCCGCACGGAGGTCGCACAGGGCGGACAGGATGGTGCCAAGAGAAAGTGTGGGCTGTAGCCCCTGCCTCTCACTTCCCTGGGAAGTTGCTTGAAACTCGGACCCCATCCCAGGCGGGGCGACACAGGCCACTGGCGAGAACGGGCGCTCTCCCCCACCGCACAAAGCACCAAGCAAAGCCATAATGGGGAAATTCCGGGACAATCGCCAGGATAGGTGTAGCACAAGCGAACGCCCATTCAAGGCTGCAGGAGCACTAATTACAGTGCCAGTGAGGCACACACTGCAGGATAGGCGCCCCGTGGCAGACCCAGGTAGAGAGGCATGGGGTGAAGCAATCCTGGTCAAGCAAACATGGCCGAGCGATTCTCTCCCCATACCGTCTGTCGCCAACAAAGGATCCGTTCCGAAGGGGTGCTGCAGCTCCGCGAGCGCTTCCTTCTCACCGCCTGCTTCGAGTCACTTCAGGTGGCGTAGCACGGGCAGTGCCTCACGAGGGTCTCACCGGTGCTCTAGTATTCAGCGCCGATCAAGCACTCCGACCGCCAGCAGTTCTCCGGGGCACGGCAGAAAGAGACCGTGCAGGCAGGGTCCTGGGCTGCAAGCTGCTCCGCGGCTATCTCCGGCCGCCGGGCAGGTCGAGAGTCCGGGAAAACACCGCTGAGGTCAGCGCCGCGTCGCACACAATCCGTCATCAAATTATACCAGGATCTATCTGCGTATAATTTCTGATAGAATTTCTGAAATGCAGAAAGAATATCCCCTGAATCGGTAACTAAGCTGATAGCAGGATCTAAAATACCTGCAATCCGATTTTGAGCTTCTTTTTCCCTAATCCCACGGCAAGCATATGGCCAAACCTCTCATTGCACTCATAGAGCTTGGAACTCCAGGCTAGATATCTACCCGCAGATTTAGCAATTGAGATTTCCGTTATAGCAGATTTAGCTATTGAAATCCCAGTTTGAGCCATTTCAACAATTTCATCATCCCACCCTTTTGTTAAAACCTTCGCCAGATGATTCTCAGCTTTAATGAGTGTTTCATATAGGTCCTTGGTCTTATTCCTCTCTTTTTTTGCATCTCCTACCCAACCTGTGTAGTCTCGCCCCTGATCCCAGCTTTTAAAGTGTCCCAGACATTTTGAATTGCCGTGCTTCACATGTTTTCATTAAGAAACCTAGTAATCCATGCTTCCATATGTTCTAGATAGGAATTTTTCACTTTAAAGCACCCTATTAAATGTCTAGCTGACAGCTTGTCTCTGCCATTTATTATTCACTTCCAATACTAAAGGGTTATGGTCAGACATAACTTTAGGGAATTTTATAATTTTACTACCTTGGACCAGACATTGAGAAATAAAAAAATAATGTAATCTTGCGTGTGACCTATGTGGCGCCGAAAAGTAAGCAAATCCTGGGTCATTCCCTTCGGTTAAAGCCCACATATCTACCAGCCCATGTAGGCCTTTCAGTTGGCTGAGAGATCTAAACACTTTCGCTTTCTGCCCTTGATAAATTGTTTCAGGGTGATTAGATATCGCACAACCCATATTAGTATTAAAATCACCACAAAGTATGATCGGAGATGGCCAACCCACCAACTCCAGACCAAGCCACTTGTACATTCCCGGGTCATCCAGTACTGGACCGTAAATAGAACATAATGTAAACATACTGCTACCAATAGTGCATTGCGTCATAGCCCACCTTCCATATTTATCAGAGGTAGCGCGGGTGAAATTTGCCATACCCCGCCGCGCAAAAATAGCCACACCCTTTGTCATAACCTCCTGTTTAGCCCACACAATCAATTGAAACCCATCCAGCTCCATAACTTTATTTCTACTAGCTTCTATATGTGTCTCTTGGAGGCAGATGATATCTGCCTTCAAGATTTGCACATCTTCTCTTATCCTACGTCGTTTAGCAGGGTCATTTAACACACAGATATTAACGGAAGCAATCCTAATACACCCCATTAGGTATGTTGAGCAGAACCAAATACAATGTGGCCTTAAACATTATTAAAAAAAAAGAAAAAATCCCGACACATAAAAACATATACCCCCAAGAGTCCCATTGGTTCAAAATAGGATCCACCCCACTAACCCTGCTTCCCTCCCCACACCCTTAACTAGGGCACAAAAGGTCCTCAGACCCTTGTGATGCCTCCTGCGTAGATGTGCGCCCAGTGTTCCTCCCAGACCACCCACAAGACAAAGAAAAACCACACCCCATCCAAATATACCAAACAAGTGACCCAGTTTCGATTAGATCACCAAGATTTGCCCAAACAATGAATCATTCCAGCTTAATTGCACATTAAACATTCTATATTATACAATCCCTCAAAGCCAAACCTTGGAATTAAACAAATACCCCCCATAAACACAAACAGGGAGATTTAATTTAATTACGCCCTACAGGCCCAGAACTCGATCCGACATCAGTTAACTCCTTTAAATAGTTTTCCGCCTGTATCTCCGTAGTGAATACCCTAACCCGCCCCTGGCAGATGACTTTCAGCCTAGCGGGATTCAACAAATACACTTCACAACCAAGTTCTTGAAAGGAGCTATTCAGCTGACGGAGACACCACCTTCTTTCAACGGTAGTGTGGCAGAAGTCAGGTCAAACAAAAAAAGTCTGCCCTTCTGCGTCTGGTCTAGCTATTTCAAATATTGCTTAAAGCAATGAAAAGTTCCCAAAGAATGTCAAAATTGCTCGGAGTTTAGAGTTGAGGCCAGGATTACTTTTAACCATGAGGGGAAACCTGTGGACACATTGGATCTCCGCCTCCCAGTTCCAGTGAGAAAGATCCAGAAACGCCAACTTGAAGAGCTTTAGCACAAACCTGTGTATATCACTCCCCATAACTTTTTATTCAATGCCCAGCAAGCGTAGATTGTTCCTTCACTGCCTATTTTCAGATTCTTCCAATTTCCAAAGGATGTCCGTCATTCTAGCATCGTTCACAGATGTTTTTTTCTCTGTGCTTTCCAGGCCGGCCTGTAGTCCCACTACACCTTCTTCTAGGGCAGTGGTTCTTACCATCACTTCTGATCAGGGTTTAGTTGTTTTACGAATAGCCCCCTGGAATTTTTTGGTTTGCCAATTTTGCCCTTTTGTGCTCCTGCCAAGCCTCGGATTGCATTGCCTTTAGTGTTTCGTATATTAGGGTAATTGAGGGAGTCAGCTCCACTTTTTTGCCATCCCCTGAAGCATCTATGTCCGTATTGTCAGGTTCGCTCACATCATTTAAATCCAATTCCTCTGGCAATAATTTTTTTTTCCCTATCTGGGTTACCCGGCACTATATCATCAGACTCCTGAAACTCAGCAGCACCCTCAATAAGTTTAGTCCTTGCACCCGTGATTCCCTCCTGTTAATTACTGTGGGATGTACCTTCTAGACATGCTATTTGAACATCTAGATGATCCCCGGTGTCATGGACGCTACATATTTCACTAATTGCAGGGGGGTCCTGTGTGCCCAACCCCTCAAGAGCAGCTGCAATATCGCAGGTACTGGTTTCAACTGTAGGGGAAGCCACTAGAGAGCCAAGGCCAGTGTCAGTGTTAACATTTCTCCATATTAAAGACATAAGCTGCTTTGGCTGTCTAGCGCTTAAAGATTTGCCGGAAACATTCCTTGAATGATGGGGTTATTTTTCCAAACACCCGCCTCCATCTGACGCCATTCTGTGTCAGGAGTCCCTCTCCTATTCCCTACTTTTGCCACATTGCCCTGAGGAGTAACAATCGCCTCAGATTCCCTTGCAGCAGGCAGTTTCTTGGGAGGCACAGCTCCCTTTGTGCCGGTGACTCCCTCCTTCGGCACAGCTCTCCTTGGGGCCATCCTACTTGAGCACCAGTCCTCGTCCTCTCTGTGTTTGCCGGCCAGCCAAGTCTGCCACGCCGCCAGGTATGTCCTGCGGAGTATGGTGCGGAAGTGGAGTTCCGCCCCGCGTCGTCCGAGAAGGCTTAACCCCGCAAAGCCAACCTACCGGAGCAAAAGGGGCAATTTCATTGTTATATCCTGTTTACCCCGCAGTTCTTTAAGGCACAGCAGAGATCCGTAAGGTACAGCAGGAATCTAATCGCTTGTTCGGCAGCTCATTAGCAGCGACGGTCCGGGAGCAACATCCACACAGCTCATGCAGCCGCCATCTTGCCCTCAAAAAGGAGGCAGCACTTTCTATAGAGAGTTTATTATATTCAATTATTCTACAGTTATGTTATTGAGATGAGTAGTGGAATTAGTGGCAGTATAAAAAGTTTCTAAATGTTTAATACATTTCATGATATTAAGTGCTTTCTGAGAGTTCTTTTTTTCTTTTTACAGACATAGGAGATGATAAAATCCGTAGCTGATACATTGAATGAGTCCCATACAACATGAAAAGGGAGAATGGAGGATGAGTTAAGGGTAGAAAATACAGAAGTGAAAGACTCAAATGTGGAGGTAAAACCCAGATCTAGGAACAGGGAGGTATTAAAACACCACCTTCTATTACCAGCAGGTGGAGGGACTAATTCTAAATCTAATGTCACTGGGCCATGATCTGAGATTAATATAGAACCAATGTCTTCATGTATATTGTGTTGTGCCAATGGCTTGGAGACAAACAATTAATCAATTACAGATTGGTATAGGTGTGTTTGAGAGAAAAACATATATTCTTGTAGTAGTGGATTACATCATCTCCAGGAGTCAAAAAGAGATCTTTGGTCAATAGCTGTAGTGAATTACTGATGCAAGGCAGATGGGACAAAAGTTGTCTTACAGTGGCAATCGAAAACTAAATTATCATCACCATCAAATATTACATATTCTGCGGGCATTGACATTAGTTTAGCAGAAATAGCAGACCAAAACACATTATCAGATTTAGTAGGTGTATATATATTAAACAGAGAGACAGGGACATTGTTGATCCAGAGGTGTATAATAACCTATCTTCCTTCATCATCTGATTCCTGTGTAACATGACGTTTTTGTGGCAAACAATAATACTCAATTTCTTTTTGCAGAGCAAGGAGAAGGAAAAACATTTCAAACCCAGTGATGTTTAAGTTTTTGTACTTCTGAAGCAGCCACATGCTTCTTGCAAAAATGCTTAATCTGCCTTAAATTTGGATAAAGGGGTGAGTACTCTTTGCCATTCAAGTGGTGAACCTAAACTTTTAACATTCCAAGAGATAATGCAAAACATCATCTAACAAGGAGTCATGACTATTAAATACAAATTACAGTTTGAAACTTCAGAATAACACAAAAAGCACGTTCTGAAAAGAAAAAGGTGAGAAGTAAATAGTAGATGTAGTGGAGATATATGAAAGAACATGAAAGAGAAAAGGGAGAGAGAAAGAAGGAATGGAATGGAAGAAAACGTTTCAGCAGGAAGAGATAGAATCTATATAGAGAATTAACAAAATGACATGCTGAAAACACAAACATAAATCGAGGGTGGTGAATCCACATTAGGAAGATGGTACAACAGGTTCGAGCTCCAGGGCGGGTTGGGAAAAGGAGGATGAACCATTCAAACGAAATAGGGGCGAATGGTGACTAAACAAGAAGACATCACCTAAAAAGAACAAAGGAAAGAAACATATTCCTTATTCAGGGCATCCTCTAGACATAAAAAAATCAGCAATTAGCAGATGCGGTAACAGAACGTTGTGTAGTATTTATAAAGAATAATCAATGAGTAGATAGTCTTGCATTTTCCTTTTCATCTTCTATACAGGGGGAACAGCGTTTACAACGCATCTTTTACCACTCACTACCTTTACCATGCAACTTTTACAACACAAGTTGTTACAACGACTTGCGCTGGGGGGTGCTGTAGGATAGGGAATGGTTTAATTTACTATCCAAAACCTTCCCTACTATCCATGGGGACTGGAGTTGGAATAGTAAATTAAACTATTCACTATCCAGCGCCCCCCAACGCAAGTCGTTTTAATGACTTGCGTTGTAAAAGTTGCGTGGTAAAGGCATGCGTAGTAACGACATACATACCTATACAGTTGTCTATAAAGTGTTGTAGCAAAGCAGAATCCTCAGAGGTTGTGGTCCTATTTTTGTGGGTTACTTCAAAAAGACAAGGATGGAAAAGTCTGAAAATGGCATTGAGTTTCCGAAGTGCTGGTTGCATATCAAGAAATGTCTTTCTTTTATCTGCCATATCCTTTGAGTAGTCATGGGAAAAGAAAAATATATACCCTTGCCATGATACTCGGCCTTTTAGTTTAGCTGCTTGCAAGACCTTCCAAAAATCAGTATATTGCAAAACGTAGTGAATTACACCTCTTGGTTTTTGAGAGGAGGATGCAGCGTGTGGGCTGTGTTCTAGTCTGTGTGCTTGTTGAATATTCAACAGTGGCATTTCAGAAAGACCCAGAGCTTTCAGGAGAAATGATTGTGAGAAGTGTGGCTCACTGGTTAGAGGAGGCAGACCTGGAAGCAGAGGTCAGCCCGGGACCAGGGTTCAATTCCCGGCTCGGCGGAGTCTTGAGTCCTAAAATGTCCATGGACTCGACAATTCTCGCTCCGGTGCCTACTCGATTCACGGGTTCACACTCTGCGACTCTGGGCAATAGTTTGCTTAATCTCCACAATGGCCCCTTGCAGTGGGATGCCTGGCTTTCACCTTGCGGATACCCTGCCGGGGTATCTCACAGGGGAATACCAGGACGGGTTCCCTAAGCAAGCGCCTTGATGCCTTCGGGTGATACGTGCGCTATATAAATCGCAATACATTTACATTTACATTGTGAAAAAGGAGATGGGATTGGATCCTTCTAAACCCTCTGCCATACCATAAATACGTAGAATATAATGCCTAATGCGTTTTTAAGATCCTCCACCTGTTTTTTAAGATTAGATAAAGATCCTCATCCGTGCCCTGGCCATGGTGGGCACAGTCATTGTCCTCAGACAGACAGCTTCATGGTACCAGGTGGCATGGTCCACCAAGACTAGGATGAACCTGTTGTCCTTGGCTGTTGTGGGATCCAGAGGTCCTACAATGTCAATGCCCACATACTCAAAAGGGGTACTCATGACATTAACGGTTGAAGAGGAGCCTTGTAACTGTTCCCAGATTTGCCATCCAGACCTGGCAGGTTTGACGGGATCTGCAGAAAGCATCTAAGGTCTTCCTCATTTGGAGCCAATAAAGTGGGTGACAACCAGTCAAAGGTCTTCTCCTGCCCCATATTACCTACCAGATTAACATAATGAGCCAAAGTCAGTACGAAGGCTCTGAAGCACAGGGGGGCCACCAGCACACAGGCTGCCCCAGGCTCAGCAACCTGAGGCTTTATATATAGGAGATCATTTCTCTCAATATATCAGGTGAGATCCTGAGGCATGTCGATGGGTCAATATTTGGACCAATAAACATCTTTGGTCTGGAATATCTCAACTTGCCCTTTCAGAAAAATGTTCAGCTCAGACTGTTCTCCTCATGAGATTAAAAGTTGGTTTATCCTTAATGTCATAATATGTAAATGTATACTTACACCCAGTTGAAGAAGTTGTCTATAACATCTTGACACATATCAATTCCTTCCTCCTCACCACTATCCTCTTCATTTGGCATTTCAACATCCTCACCTACTGGCTATTCATGGTCTTCATCATCTGCGATGTACTGGATGTTCCGTAACAGGGCAATGTTGAGCAACATGCAGCAGGCCATGGTTATTTGGCACACCTTATTAGGTGAGTAGAGCATGGCTCCACCAGTCTTGTCCAGACAGTGAAATCTGGCCATTTGGAGCCCAAAAGCCCACTCCACTGCCTCTATGTTCTTCCATGGGCGTCATTGAAGTGGACTACCTCTGGAATTTTTGGATTCCTATGTGGTGCCAACAACAAGCGTTGTTTAGGATAAGCTCAGGCTCCTAAATGGAAAAAATAAAAGACCTACATTTTGTAACACAATTTCCGATTATTCACATTGAAGATACCCAAACAATATTGTGTCAGATTGTAATTGCCAACAAGACACGCTGCTCAGGTCCAAGTTGTGACATTAGCAGGGGTATGCTTCTGTTCCATAGTACAAAGGAATCATGGGTTAATCTGGGGAAACACACAGAGACACTTGTGATGTACAAATTAGGTAAGCAAGGTAGACTTGCTCTCTGACGTGTGGTGGCACCAAGGCAATACATGTGCCATCTATTGCTCCAACCACATGTGCTAGATTGGCAAAATCATCATTTTGTGGAAACGGGATGGCACTGTTGATGTGTCTTATCATTGAAGAAAGAACTTCTAGTAGCACACCACCGAAAGATGGTTGTGACATTCCAAAATACGCTACCACAGTGTACTGGAATGTTCCAGTGGCCAAAAAATGAAGAACTGTAATGACAATTGGTGTAAAAAATGTGGGATTTCCAGCTGATGATATGAATCCAGTACAGTTTGCCTATTTAATCTGAATTTTTTATAGTTTCATGTTCTTCCATGCTGGCAAGTTCTGGAAATTGTCGTAACACCTGATGCTGTCATCTCATCACTCTCCCTGGGTTCATAGATCTGCCTAAAAAATGGACAACATTTAAAAATTAACTTATTTATGTTGTAGATAAAAAACACAAATGTTTTGCAAGAAATACATATGGTTTCTTAACATATCTTAACACAGCATTTAAAATTAGTATATATTTTTAACAATTATATTTTTCGATAAAAAAATAATGTGAAAATAATAAATTTTAAATTATACAAATTATTTTGAAAAATTCAAACAAAATACAGTCAACGGATGTGTAAACAACATAGTGCAACTATTGCATTAAACCACACTAAACCACTACATATAAACTTTTTTTAAAATTTATGAGTAACATTAGCATTTTGTATGTGTAAACAAAGTATCCACCATTTTGAGTCATGGTGACACCCTATACGTTCACAAATACTATGTGACCATCTAAAATGGTGGCCGACAGACCTCACCATCAGGATATTTGAATTTAGTTGAATGCAGCAGAATTTATATAGTTGGTACAAAACTCCACGACAGGCCCAGACATAGGCTGCTGTGTGTGAAAGCAATGTACAATAGCCAGTGGATGTGTCCATTGCCATTGACGATGGCATATGTCTTGTCCATGTATGCTGAATTTAAAAACATTTCACTTGCCTCCTAACACTGCCGCCAACAAGACCGCTTCAACTTATGCTGCTGTTTCCGACCTCTGGGAGCCACAATGCCTAAAAGAGCAGGCGAAAGGGCCCCAGCCTTCTCGCCAGAGAAGCTGGAGTTGCTGGCAACTGATGTTCTGTCCCTGTACAGCCAGCTCTATGGCTCACCAGAAGAACAGGCACATGTTTAAAATATATTTGTAAATATGTCTGGTTTTTTTAAATACACAGGCTAGAGTTCCTGGGTGAAGTGTAGTGATTGAGGTGAAGTGTTATTTATTTTTTAAATTACATAAAGAAACAAGAATGTAAAAACAACATTAATATGTGGTGTGCGTTTTAAGACCTACTTTTTATTTGGTATGTATTTTGATATGTATATTTATATATACCTACTGGCAGTCGCCAGTAGGCGGTTATAGTTACGACCTATTTTCCATAGGAAATCCGCAACATTCTATTTGCAATAACTTTGGCGCAATTGGCGAAGCTTCGCAAAATTTTCAAAACTCGTGGGGCGCTCCGGTCCACTCCTATCCTGAAAGTTTGGGGGTGATTTGTCAAGCGGGCCGGGAAAAAGGGGGGGTCACAAAACCAATTTTCCTCATGTTATTTCCCATAGGAAATTTTAGACACGGCAGCAGCTCGAACTGCTGAACGGAATTACACCAAATTTTGCAAAAAGGTAGCCCTTGGTTCAGAAAGCGCCCTTTTATTTTAAATGGTGTAAATCCGTTTAGTAGTTCCCAAGAAATTCAATAAATAGTTGTCAGAAAATCATTCTCCCATAGGAAACTTTAGCCACTGTTATAGCAAAAACTGCTAAACGGAATTACACCAAATTTAGCACAAAGGTACTGCGTGGCTCAGAAAGCGAACTTTTTAAAAATGGTGTAAATCCGTTCAGTAGTTTTTGAGAAATGAAGGAATAAAGCTAGTGATACCTATGGCTGCGGAGGATCCGCGCACCCTCCCAATCATGAGCTTTATGCTAATTGGCTGTCAACACTCCAAACCAGGAAGTGTTGGCAGCCATCTTGTGCCTCAGTAGAACCGAGGCACAAGAAATCAGTCAAACTAAGGCGCAAAATGCAAAAAGGGGGCAGGGTAGAAACACACTGACCCCCTAGGCCTGCTTAGGGGGTCCACAAGGACCCTCTGTGGCCCCCCAAATGGTTTGTTTTTTTAAATGGGAAAATCCGTGGAGGATCCACGCTTTGTTACTATTTAGCCCCCAGGGTGGCCAAGTCCTGGGGGCAATATGTATAATGTAATGGGGTCAGCCCCGGGGACCACCACCCCGGGTCTTCAATATAATATATGCGAGGGGGGCTCACAGGCCCACCCAGCCCCAGGGACCGCCACCCCGGGGCTTTTCTTAAATATGCGTGGGGGGCATTCAGCCCCCAGCCCTGGGGACCGCCACCCCCAGGACTTTCAGTATATATTTGCGGGGGGCTCACAGCCCCCCCAGCCCCGTGAACCACCCCCCCGGGCTACAAGAATGAATGAGTGGGGGGCTCAAAGGCCCCCCCAATCTCTGGGGACTGCCACCCCCAGGGCTTTTCAAAAACATTTGCGGGGGGCTCACAGCCCCCCCCGCAGCCCCGGAGACAGCCACACCCCGGGGCTTCTATGTTTCTAAAAATAAAGATACCTGTGTGGGGGGCTTTAACCCCCACACGTACCGTGGACCGCCACCTCCCCGGGGCTCTAAATGTTAGAAATGGGGGGTCTGTGACGGATCCCCAAGCCCCGGGGACAACCACCCTCCGGGGCTTTGAAAATGGTGGGATGGGGGCCCCCCTCCAGGAGCCCTAGAGGGCCCTGGGGACCGCCACTCCCCAGGGCTGGCTCCTGCAGTGTCCCAGGGTGCCCACCCCGGGACACTGTAGTTTGCTATGGCAGGGCGGGAGCCTGCAAGCTCCCGCCCTGTCATAGCAAACTTGGTTTGGATTTTGAAAGAGAGAGCAGGGAAACCTGCTCTCTTTTTCAAAATGCAAACTAAATTGCTTTTCCAAACAGGGAGCTGCATCTTAGCAGCTACCCATGTGGAAAAGCATTGCTGGCTCCCAAATGGACGCGGGAGCCGGCGGGACCGGGGTGGATTGGGAACCCCCCACGGCCCCCAATGGAGAGTGCCAGCCCCGGGGGATGGGGTCCCCGGGGCTACAAGTGGCCTGGGAGGGGGGCCACGTGGCCCCCTCCCAAAAAAATTCCACCCCTCTTTTTTTTTACAAGGCCGGCTCCAGGGGATGGGGTTCCGAGGGCAACACAGCCCCCTTCCAAAAGATTTAAAGAAATTAAAAAAAGGCCATTACCTGGGGGATGGGGATCCGGGGCCGATTAAGGCCTCAGGAGGGGGGCCACGCAGCCCCTTCTCAATTTTTTTTTTTTTTAAATTAGGTGGAAGGCCTTGGGGGATGGGGTCCCCAGGGCCAAAAAATAGGAAAAATAAGGAGGGCCACACAACCCTCCTTCTTAAAAAATAAATAAAATGAAAGACTGGCATCGCGCCGGAGGCCACGCCCCCTCCATGTAGCACTCTGCAAACGCACCCCCTGGCTTGTTTGTAGATGGGGAATGAGTACCCCTTGAGTACTGGGGGTCCCTGGGGGCCAACTAGCCAACCAGGAACCTCCAGTATGCGCTAGGAGGCTGTGTTGCAGAGAAGAGTTCTGAGGCCATGCCCCTTTTTACACCTCTCTGCAACGCAGCTCTCTGGCGCTTAATGGAGGTAGCTGGTGGGCTAGTTGCGCCCCAGAGCCCCTCAGGATTCAAGGGGAGTTAATCCCCCGACTTAAAACGAGCCATGGGGCGCGTTTGCACAGTGGTGAAGGGAGGGGGAGGGGGCGGGCCTGAGGTGAAATGTGTGCAAACATTCCCTGTGGCACGTTTTAAGTTGAGGAATTAATACCTCTTCTATCCTGAGGGTCCCTGGGGGCCAACTAGCCCACCAGGTACCTCCAGTAAATGCCACTGAGATGTGTTGCAGAGAGGTGTAAAAAGGGGCGTGGCTTCTGAACACCTCTCTGCAACACAGCTCTCTGGTGCATACTGGAGGTACCTGGTGGGGGAGTGTGGATGAATGTTGTGGTGCACTGGACATTTGGGGGATTGGTTAGCCGGTAAATGGTGTTAAAGGGTGCTTCAGTCTGTTTGCGCAGCAAGATTGTGTCCCGTAATTGTTTTCTGGAGTCGCACCAACACCTGTTGAAGTTTGTAAGTTATTTGATTCTAGGGAGCCTGGCCTGTCTTGTTGGACTGTTCTTTGAGATGGCTGTCCCTTGTTAGGTGAGATGGGAGTGCCTGTAATCAGGCCTCTATCAGTTCTGGTGTCTGGCCGTGCTGCTCCTAAGTGGAGGGTACAGAAATCCAGATTGAGGCATGAGAGGGGGAAAGAGTCCCCAGTTAAGGATCCAATGGTTCAATGGCCAGCCAGAAGGGCTGTGTCGCCAAGTATTGGCCATGGTGATGCCACTTCTGTCCTGGGGAATTTTTACGCACTGTCAGGTGGACAGGAGGTATTGAGTTCCGTGCCAGGCAGACTGCCACATGACACATTAGTTAGGTGTCACCCTCGTGAAGTCCTGGTTTGCCAGGCATTTGTCTAAAACAAAGGGCAACTGTAATCAGTGTCCTAGCCGGTCTTGCCTTCTAGGGACACCACTCCAGTTGGGAGGGTATAGTGCTCTGGAAGGGGGTGCAGAGGGAGGGAGTCCTCGCCTCTGACCCCAGTGCAGCTCGTGATTTTAGACCTCAGGTGGTTGGTTGGAACTGCACTGAGAGGAAGAGTGGAGATTGGCTATTGTGCGCCATGGGTAACTGCCCCACCTTCTGTGGATTGGCACGGACGAGTGGTATCTGGATGGTTTAGGGCCTGGTCCTGGACATGGACAACTAGGGAGTATCATTGCGTAGCCTAGTTGGGCCTGAGTTTTTTTTCCAGAGGAAATCACGTTGGTTCAGAGTGGCGTGAAACTGGCGGGTGTCCCTGCTGTTGAGGGCCCCGTCCATGTTTTCTCGCCAGAAGCAGGGAAGCCTATTAAGGGAATGCTTGGTCTAACCTGCGTTTTAGCTGGAAGGGGGTTGTGTTGGACTTGGGGCTTTTTGGCAGGTTCACCACTAAACCTTTTGCCTTTAGCCTCTGGCATGGTGGTAGTGATTTTAGGCATCTGCTCACTTTAGCACTGTGACCAAGTGTAAAGTGCATGCACACTCTAAGTGAGTGTGGTGAGATGGCCTGCCCTTCCATAGGGATGCATGGGGGATATGTGTGTCCATGGTAGTTCCTAATATGAGGGGAGTGCCGGGTCAAGTTTAGTATGTGCAAACTCATGAGAATAAATGCTGCGCAATGGTGTGCACAGATTTATTGTGTCTAGTGGAGAAGTGCCACTTTTAGAAGTTGGCATTTCTGTGTGCTGTGAGATGTGAATTGCCTGTCTAGCTTGTGAGTGACAGGGGCTGGCTGGTGTGGTTGGCTCCAGGAGCCAGGATGAGTCTGCCTGGTGGTGAATAGGGAGATGTGAGGGAGGAGTTGCACCTGGGACCTGAATAGGGCTGTACCTTCCCTCCACAAAGCTGGCTCCACTTCCTGTGGTGCGACTGATGTCCCTGGCCGGTCCTGTGAATAGATAGAGGAGCTGGGCAAAACAAAGTGCTCCTGAACCAGTTGTATCTGGTTCCCCCTTGCCTACACTGCTAGGACAAAGGAGTGTGTGGTATAAGAAGGGGCTGTGACCCTATGTAAAATGTTCTTGTTCTGGACTTGAATCTACCAGGGGAATGCTGCTACTGGGGCTCAGGGGAAGGCTTGCCTTCCTGGGCTATGCCCTGCCCCTGGATGCCTGGAGGACTCTTTCCCATGGGGCCCTTCTGCCTTGCCTGAGGATGACTGGGGGACTTTTCTTTACAGGGAGCTGCCTGCTCCATTTCCCTGCCCCAGGACTCCTTGTACTCCCTAGCACCCGGTGAGCGCTCTGTTCCCCTTGGTGGCCCTGTAAGAGGGAATCCCCAGCACAGGGATTCCCCCCGTGGCACCTTCATTGCAGGTGCCCACCCTGCTTTTTGTCCTCTGTTTTTTGTAATTAATTATGCCCAGTGTGCAGATGCCCATCCTGAGTCTTTGTTTTCATTAATAAATTATTGCGGGTGCCACCCCGCTTATCTTTATTTACATTACGGGTGCCCACCCCGTTTTTGTGTAGTATTCAATTTAGGGTGCCCACCCCGCTTAGGGCTGCTTCCTGACTTTTTATCTTAAAAGTTGGTGACCACCAACCAAGATCAACCAAGATCCTACTATTCAGGAAACTTCTTAAGACCTTCCTGTTTCCACAGTAGGGATTAGTTGAGTCTCTCCTTTTGGTCTGTCTGCGCCGGGATGCCCCAGGGTAAGCTGAGCGCATTATAAGTTTCATATTATTATTATTATTATTGTTATTACTATTATTACCACCCCACGTATCACCGCCACGGCCCGGTAGCAGCGCCGGAAGCAGACATCCAGCCACTCACCTTGTTGTGGGTGGGGCTGACAATGCAAGCCGGAGCCTCGCGGGCTCCACTTCTGCTTCCCCCAGCCGGGGAGAAGCCGCACAAGGCCCCGCGGGCTCTATTTCCAAGTCCTGGTCCCTAGATGGGGGACCGGGTGAAGATGTGCCCCATCCTGGTGCGAGGCGTTGTGCGGCAGGGCTCCCAGGAGTGAGGGGAGCCCCTGAGGCTGAGTCTTGCCGCTGTCCCCAGAGAGAACACAGCACCGGCACAGAGAGAGGAGCCCGTTAGATCACCAAGATTTGCCCAAACAATGAATCATTCCAGCTTAATTGCACATTAAACATTCTATATTATACAATCCCTCAAAGCCAAACCTTGGAATTAAACAAATACCCCCCATAAACACAAACAGGGAGATTTAATTTAATTACGCCCTACAGGCCCAGAACTCGATCCGACATCAGTTAACTCCTTTAAATAGTTTTCCGCCTGTATCTCCGTAGTGAATACCCTAACCCGCCCCTGGCAGATGACTTTCAGCCTAGCGGGATTCAACAAATACACTTCACAACCAAGTTCTTGAAAGGGGCTATTCAGCTGACGGAGACACCACCTTCTTTCAACGGTAGTGTGGCAGAAGTCAGGTCAAACAAAAAAAGTCTGCCCTTCTGCTGATTTTTTTGCGTCTGGTCTAGCTATTTCAAATATCGCTTAAAGCAATGAAAAGTTCCCAAAGAATGTCAAAATTGCTCGGAGTTTAGAGTTGGGGCCAGGATTACTTTTAACCATGAGGGGAAACCTGTGGACACATTGGATCTCCGCCTCCCAGTTCCAGTGAGAAAGATCCAGAAACGCCAACTTGAAGAGCTTTAGCACAAACCTGTGTATATCACTCCCCATAACTTTTTATTTAATGCCCAGCAAGCGTAGATTGTTCCTTCACTGCCTATTTTCAGATTCTTCCAATTTCCAAAGGATGTCCGTCATTCTAGCATCGTTCACAGATGTTTTTTTCTCTGGGCCTCTAGTCCCACTACACCTTCTTCTAGGGCAGTGGTTCTTACCATCACTTCTGATCAGGGTTTAGTTGTTTTACGAATAGCCCCCTGGAATTTTTTGGTTTGCCAATTGTGCCCTTTTGTGCTCCTGCCAAGCCTCGGATTGCATTGCCTTTAGTGTTTCGTATATTAGGGTAATTGAGGGAGTCGGCTCCACTTTTTTGCCATCCCCTGAAGCATCTATGTCCGTATTGTCAGGTTCGCTCACATCATTTAAATCCAATTCCTCTGGCAATAATTTTTTTTTCCCTATCGGGGTTACCCGGCACTATATCATCAGACTCCTGAAACTCAGCAGCACCCTCAATAAGTTTAGTCCTTGCACCCGTGATTCCCTCCTGTTAATTACTGTGGGATGTACCTTCTAGACATGCTATTTGAACATCTAGATGATCCCCGGTGTCATGGACGCTACATATTTCACTAATTGCAGGGGGGTCCTGTGTGCCCAACCCCTCAAGAGCAGCTGCAATATCGCAGGTACTGGTTTCAACTGTAGGGGAAGCCACTAGAGAGCCAAGGCCAGTGTCAGTGTTAACATTTCTCCATATTAAAGACATAAGCTGCTTTGGCTGTCTAGTGCTTAAAGATTTGCCGGAAACATTCCTTGAATGATGGGGTTATTTTTCCAAACACCCGCCTCCATCTGACGCCATTCTGTGTCAGGAGTCCCTCTCCTATTCCCTACTTTTGCCACATTGCCCTGAGGAGGAGTAACAATCGCCTCAGATTCCCTTGCAGCAGGCAGTTTCTTGGGAGGCACAGCTCCCTTTGTGCCGGTGACTCCCTCCTTCGGCACAGCTCTCCTTGGGGCCATCCTACTTGAGCACCAGTCCTCGTCCTCTCTGTGTTTGCCGGCCAGCCAAGTCTGCCACGCCGCCAGGTATGTCCTGCGGAGTATGGTGCGGAAGTGGAGTTCCGCCCCGCGTCGTCCGAGAAGGCTTAACCTGCAAAGCCAACCTACAGGAGCAAAAGGGGCAATTTTGTTGTTATATCCTGTTTACCCCGCAGTTCTTTAAGGCACAGCAGAGATCCGTAAGGTACAGCAGGAATCTAATCGCTCGTTCGGCAGCTCATTAGCAGCGACGGTCCGGGAGCAACATCCACACAGCTCATGCAGCCGCCATCTTGCCCTCAAAAAGGAGGCAGCACTTTCTATGGAGAGTTTATTATATTCAATTATTCTACAGTTATGTTATTGAGATGAGTAGTGGAATTAGTGGCAGTATAAAAAGTTTCTAAATGTTTAATACATTTCATGATATTAAGTGCTTTCTGAGAGTTCTTTTTTTCTTTTTACAGACATAGGAGATGATAAAATCCCTAGCTGATACATTGAATGAGTCCCATACAACATGAAAAGGGAGAATGGAGGATGAGTTAAGGGTAGAAAATACAGAAGTGAAAGACTCAAATGTGGAGGTAAAATCCAGATCTAGGAACAGGGAGGTATTAAAACACCACCTTCTATTATCAGTAGGTGGAGGGACTAATTCTAAATCTAATGTCACTGGGCCATGATCTGAGATTAATATAGAACCAATGTCTTCATGTATATTGTGTTGTGCCAATGGCTTGGAGACAAACAATTAATCAATTACAGATTGGTATAGGTGTGTTTGAGAGAAAAACATATATTCTTGTAGTAGTGGATTACATCATCTCCAGGAGTCAAAAATAGATCTTTGGTCAATAGCTGTAGTGAGTTACTGATGCAAGGCAGATGGGACAAAAGTTGTCTTACAGTGGCAATCGAAAACTAAATTATCATCACCATCAAATATTACATATTCTGCGGAGATCTCCTTTCTAGACCTCACGATAAAATTGAAAGAGGGAGTACTTAGCAGCACTATGTATAGGAAACCCACTGACCGGAACAGCTTGTTACACTATTCCAGCCACCATCCCAAAGCCTTACGGTCAAACCTTCCCTTCGGACAATTCCTGAGGGTCCGGCGAAATTGCAGTGCGCTAGCTGATTACAAGCATGAATCTGCAATTCTGTCCAGGAATTTACTAGACAGAGGCTACTCCAGGAGAGAAGTGACCTTGGCCCAAAAAAGAGCTAGAAACAATAATCGTGAAGCCTTACTTGAACCACGTGAAGTGGCACCGATTGAGAATCAACCCATGACCTGTGTCAAGACGTATACTCCAGGGTCCAATAAGATCAAAAGTGTAATTAAGCGGCACTGGGGGATTCTTAATACTGGCAGTCTCAGCTTCGAGACACCCAGATTTGCTTTTAAAAGTTCTCAAAATGTAAAAGACATCCTGATCAGCACAAGACCGAAAGCACAAAAGAAAGTGACCCAACAGACCCTGTGGAACTTACCTCCAGTCAGAGGCCATTATCCCTGTGGATCCTGTGGAGTATGTACTTTTACAGACATACACAAGACCATCCAATTAAATGACACCTTCAGCTGGGAAATAAGGGGCCATACTAACTGTAACACCTCCCACTGTATTTACATGCTTACGTGTCCATGCGGATTACAATATATTGGGATGACAACCCGCCCAATCAAAACCCGCATTATAGAACATCGCAGTAACTTCCGCTGCAAGAAGACGAACACCAAAATGTGTAAACATTTTCTCGACTTGAATCACACTCCAGATTCACTGAAATGGCTTGTGTTGGAATCTAGCCCCAATTGCCCCAAACAAGCCCTGTTTCGCAAAGAGCAAAGATGGGTCCACCGATTAGCGTCCAACAGTAGAGGCTTGAATGAAGACATTCCATGGCATGCTCTCTAAAATACAACTTGCCTAAATCTAACTGTATATGCATTACAGCCTTCTACCACTATTATCCACAGACCCCTCTGTCTCCCCACTGCTATAACTACGACAACAGTATCATACACCATGGAGGCACATGAGCCTTACGATTGAAGATGGGACTCATATACACTTCAACCTTATCGCTGTTTAAGTGCCATTTCCGACACCACACCACCTCCATTGTCATGATGGGGACACCACACCTCGTATCACCCATGATAATAGACATACCCACAATCCTCATGTCATCATTATTCCATTAGACCATGACTTTGGTTTCTTTACGCTTGACAGATAAATCACAGGGCTAGGGGCCACACTCAACCATCTTTATTATCAATATACATACTGATATACCCCATGTGTTATCTGATCGCCCACTTCCTTTGATATAATATATCCAGGGTACAGCCGCTCTTGCAGACCACCGGAACACACACGCTTATATCTGCATAAGCCTTGTGGCAACATATAGGTGATCTGGTTTGCACTTAATCCTTTTGTAACCTCTCTAAGATGGCGCCCGCGGCGAGCACCCCCACATATGGCCAACATATAAAGGCCAGGGTAACACGCCGCCGAAGGTAATATTAAGAAACCCACATTTGCCCTACATATAAGAGTACAGACGGAGTTGAACTCAATAATTCTACCCCCTCTTCCGAGAATCCAACCGGGTACATTGGATATCCTTGCCATTCCAACATGGCGGACGCGAGACTGAGACGCGTCACGTGACCTCCGAGGAAGGGCGGAGCATTGCGGGACTTCCTCAACACGAAATAGTTAATATGGCGGGCGCCGCCGAGCTCCATCACCTATCCGAGCTCGGCGGTAACGGGTAGGTCAAGAAGCAGGAACACGGGCTGATGGAGGTAAGGCGATCCACGGTAATTACATGGCGGGTCCGTCCATTACGTATGCCTCTCTGTGTTCGCTCGTGGCCTTAGACCACAACATAGATTGAGAAACGGGGGAGTATTATTCTAATCGGTAGGAATTGGTAATAACGGGTTCATCCCTGACGTTTGCCTCCTTGTCCTCACTCGTGGCCATAGACCACCACATAGACTGTAAGATGGGGGAGTGTTCTTTTGACCGGCATGTTTTGGTGATGACGGGTCGACCCTTGACCTATGCCCTCGCGGTATCGCCCTCTTGCCCTATATTTGAATGGGTATTGTTCCACTTAAATCCGCCTTGTCTCCCTCAGCCTATACATTTGTTCCCCTACAGCTACACCTTATGGCTCTCCCCTGATGTTTTATTACCGCCAAAGACTCATGGGGTAATTAATCCCCGACTTTTAGGTGAGATGGTCGTGTGCTTTTCCTTATAATTCACCATCACCGGACTAGCACGCCTTATAATCGATGTGCACCACAATATAAGTTCCTCATTATACTGCCACTTTTAAACAGTTTTTTTCCTTGTTTTTAATTGTAGAGCACTCTCATAGACACGAATGGTTGGTGGAATGTGCTCACTGCAGGCTGCCATTTGGCAGCTTTAGTTCACTATAGCTAGTAGACATGTATTAGTCCAACACTGGCATGACACCCTGTGTGTGACTTTGGCGTGACCACACTTGAGTTCTTTGCTATGTCTTAATGCAATTAACTTTGTTTACATGATTTTTATTCTCCAATCCAGGCAGAGGATATTACTACAGAGGTAAAATAAACCGACAGTGCTTGCATTTACACACATGACACCTGCATGTTGTTGAATGACTGCATAGTATATATTTTCTAGGTCCTGAAGAATCGCGGAAAATTCCTTGTGCGAGAAACATTTTGACCATGTCAATATCCAACTTCACCGAGTCCCACCACACTTAACTTAGTGGCACTTAGGAAGTTGTTTTCACGTTTTTAACCGTAGAGGGAGACCCCCAGAATAAAGTAGTACTTTTCGGTACCCCCTACTACATTTTAATCACCTTCCAGTTTCCTTACTCTATTGCCCACATACCCGCACTTCACCATAAGGCTGTTGGAAGAAAAGATCTCCGTCAAAGAGCCCCTCTTTGAGGTGAGCCCGTCGGGGATTGCACCGCCTCCCCGACGAGGAGCAACGCCGATGATGAAGCATGACACCCATTCGGGTGTGTGAGGCAAATATTTCCAACAAAATGGATGCCCAAGGGTGCCACATGTACACCCATGGTCACGCCTAATACACAGCTTCTTCTATACTAGGAACGGTTCAGCTACCCTTTTTGTTTACATTGACTTAGTGGGGGCACAGGCTGAAACTGGACCTTCCACTTGTTAGAGTGGTAATGAGTGCCCTGCGGATCTATTGATCACCCTCTCCCCTTCTTGATAACTACTTCTATCACGGCTCACACCGTGGGAGTATTCTCTTTGGTGGGTAAGATTGTTCTATCCCCCTCCCCGTAACTCCCTCAATTTTTCTTGACTAGTCACGACCCACTTCCCCCATTGGGGAGTGGACACCAATTTCATCCTTCTAGTCCTATAACATAGGATCTAATTTCCATCCTCCTGCCCTGAGACACGAGCCTCCTGACCCCCACAAGATGGACGGCCAGGGGTTAAGTTTTGGGGAGGAAGATGCAGCAGCTATAATGAGGACTCCATCACTTATTGGCTTAGACATTGAACCGGCTACAGGGAGCAATACAGTGGAATGGCAAACCCTATCAGATCTCAAACGAGAATGGATCAGGATCACCATACATGGGACAATGATGGCCGAATATTTTAAAGCCAAAATAGCACCGAACGACTTAATTGTCAAAAACTTCCCAAGAATCTTCTGGGAAGATGGACAATTCAAAATAGAGTGGTCACAGATTTCATGGAAGTGTACCCATGACCTCCTCATCTTGATCGTGAACACTGCCAAACGATTGGCCGATGAATTATTGACCCGCATTCAAGCGGCAGAGGCGGCTTTGAAAACCGCAGTTCCCAATCCAAGTTTTAAAACAAAACTGGCGGAACTCAATAAAGAAATGGCTGAACATAGAGAATACCTCATGAACCAAAAAGTAACGAAGTTACAAAAGGATATCAAGAGGTTCTCAAAAGAAAAAGTCTACCCTTATTTGAAGGAGGACTATGTACCATCAGGCAATAATTATAACTCAGATTAAAGCACCAACTCCTCCAGAAGGGGATCTAGTAGCGGATCCGACAACAGTGGGGACTATGGAACTCCACATATACAATCAAGAGGAAAACGAGGGAGGGGACGTGGACAACAGTTTTATCAAAACTTTCCACCGCAGGGACCTCCCGTGGGCCCACACATGTGGCAATACCCACAATTCCCCCACTTCCAACCATCCTTTGCACCGCAGTATCCACCCTTTTATGCCCCACAAGGTAACCCTCGCCCCCCTTTTTTAGGCAGAGGCTGGGGCAGAGGGCGAGGGCGAAAGCGAAGCAACGCTCCAGAGAAGACAGTACAGTGGGAGGACACCCAACCACAGGGGATGGACACACGGAACACGAACCGGTCAGGACAAAGATAAGCCTGGTGGTTAACTTATCAGACCGCCATTTAACAGACAAAGAGGAGCAAGTTTTGCAAAAAGGACTGGACTTTGTACCGACCCCAAAAACTGACCTCTTCCTACAAACTCGGTAAATCCAGTCTTTCTTTCGAAAGATCAGATTGAAAGCTTTCTTTGAGGGGAGACCTAGGGACCAAGAGGAAGACTCTGGCCTCCATAATCCCTCAACCTTCACACCTCATAATTGGATGGTCCCCAATGAAGTCCTCACCTACGAACAGGCCGTACTGAAAGACCTGAAAAGCTTAGACCAGCAAAGACAACATTGCAATATTTCCCGCAAAGAGATGGACATCCTAAAATCACTTGCAGAAGACCCACTGATTACCATCAAACAGGCAGACAAAGGGGGTGCTACAGTTTTGATGAATACTGTATATTATGACCGTGAGTGTATGAGGCAACTCAATGACAGACAATACTATACACCGATCCCTGGTGATCCTACACCACGCCTACGAACCATAATTACAGGTTTGGTGGATAACGCAGAATGCGAACAGTGGATCACCAAGAAAGAAGCAGACTTCCTGTCCAAAAAAGACCCTAGGGTCCCATACCTTTACATCCTCCCCAAGACCCACGAGGATTCTAGACCTATACCTGGGCGGCCAATTGTCTCAGGAGTTGATTCAGTCTTGGAACCATTATCACAATTTTGTGATCACTTTCTACAACCCCTAGTGAAACAAATCCCTTCCTATATCCAAGATACTTCAGATGTCCTACGCATTTTGGACACTGTCCATGATACAGGGCAGATTAATCTTCTAATTACCCTTGATGTAGAAGCCCTCTACACGAACATTCCCCAGAGGGCCACACTTGAGGTAATAGAGGAAAGACTTGGACTGGTCACTTTGAGTTCAAGCACTCCACAGACATTCATCATGGAGTGTGCCACTCTAGCACTCACTGAAAATTATTTCGAATTTAAGGGTCAGTTCTACCATTAAACCCAAGGGACATCAATGGGCAGTACATTTGCTCCTTCGGTGGCCTGCCTGTACATGGCAGAATTTGAACAACGGCATATTCATCATGAGTCCAATCCCTTCCTTGACAATATCAGGATGTGGAAAAGATTCATAGATGATATTCTCATCTTGTGGACAGGACCACCAACTCTACATGAGACCTTCTTTGATTGGGTGAACACTATCAACCCATATCTCCATTTTACAATGTCTGCCTCACCCACAGAGATCTCCTTTCTAGACCTCATGATAAAATTGAAAGAGGGAGTACTTAGCAGCACTATGTATAGGAAACCCACTGACCGGAACAGCTTGTTACACTATTCCAGCCACCATCCCAAAGCCTTACGGTCAAACCTTCCCTTCGGACAATTCCTGAGGGTCCGGCGAAATTGCAGTGCGCTAGCTGATTACAAGCATGAATCTGCAATTCTGTCCAGGAATTTACTAGACAGAGGCTACCCCAGGAGAGAAGTGACCTTGGCCCAAAAAAGAGCTGGAAACAATAATCCTGAAGCCTTACTTGAACCACGTGAAGTGGCACCGATTGAGAATCAACCCATGACCTGTGTCACGACGTATACTCCAGGGTCCAATAAGATCAAAAGTGTAATTAAGCGGCACTGGGGGATTCTTAATACTGGCAGTCTCAGCTTCGAGACACCCAGATTTGCTTTTAAAAGATCTCAAAATGTAAAAGACATCCTGATCAGCACAAGACCGAAAGCACAAAAGAAAGTGTGGAACTTACCTCCAGTCAGAGGCCATTATCCCTGTGGATCCTGTGGAGTATGTACTTTTACAGACATACACAAGACCATCCAATTAAATGACACCTTCATCTGGGAAATAAGGGGCCATACTAACTGTAACACCTCCCACTGTATTTACATGCTTACGTGTCCATGCGGATTACAATATATTGGGATGACAACCCGCCTAATTAAAACCCGCATTATAGAACATCGCAGTAACTTCCGCTGCAAGAAGACGAACACCAAACTGTGTAAACATTTTCTCGACTTGAATCACACTCCAGATTCACTGAAAAGGCTTGTGTTGGAATCTAGCCCCAATTGCCCCAAACAAGCCCTGTTTCGCAAAGAGCAAAGATGGGTCCACCGATTAGCGTCCGACAGTAGAGGCTTGAATGAAGACATTCCATGGCATGCTCTCTAAAATACAACTTGCCTAAATGTAACTGTATATGCATTACAGCCTTCTACCACTATTATCCACAGACCCCTCTGTCTCCCCACTGCTATAACTACGACAACAGTATCATACACCATGGAGGCACATGAGCCTTACGATTGAAGATGGGACTCATATACACTTCAACCTTATCGCTGTTTAAGTGCCATTTCCGACACCACACCACCTCCATTGTCATGATGGGGACACCACACCTCGTATCACCCATGATAATAGACATACCCACAGTCCTCATGTCATCCTTATTCCATTAGACCATGACTTTGGTTTTGTTACGCTTGGCAGATAAATCACAGGGCTAGGGGCCACACTCAACCATCTTTATTATCAATATACATACTGATATACCCCATGTGTTATCTGATCGCCCACTTCCTTTGATATAATATATCCAGGGTACAGCCGCTCTTGCAGACCACCGGAACACACACGCTTATATCTGCATAAGCCTTGTGGCAACATATAGGTGATCTGGCTTGCACTTAATCCTTTTGTAACCTCTCTAAGATGGCGCCCGCGGCGAGCACCCCCACATATGGCCAACATATAAAGGCCAGGGTAACACGCCGCCGAAGGTAATATTAAGAAACCCACATTTGCCCTACATATAAGACTACAGACGGAGTTGAACTCAATAATTCTGCCCCCTCTTCCGAGAATCCACCCGGGTACATTGGATATCCTTGCCATTCCAACATGGCGGACGCGAGACTGAGACGCGTCACGTGACCTCCGAGGAAGGGCAGAGCATTGCGGGACTTCCTCAACATGAAATAGTTAATATGGCGGGCGCCCCCGAGCTCCATCACCTATCCGAGCTCGGCGGTAACGGGTAGGTCAAGAAGCAGGAACACGGGCTGATGGAGGTAAGGCGACCCACGGTAATTACATGGAGGGTCCGTCCATTACGTATGCCTCCCTGTGTTCGCTCGTGGCCTTAGACCACAACATAGATTGAGAAACGGGGGAGTATTATTCTAATCGGTAAGAATTGGTAATAACGGGTTCATCACTGACGTTTGCCTCCTTGTCCTCACTCGTGGCCATAGACCACCACATAGACTGTAAGATGGGGGAGTGTTATTTTGACCGGCATGTTTTGGTGATGACGGGTCGACCCTTGAACTATGCCCTAGCGGTATCGCCCTCTTGCCCTATATTTGAATGGGTATTGTTCCACTTAAATCCGCCTTGTCTCCCTCAGCCTATACATTTGTTCCCCTACAGCTACACCTTATGGCTCTCCCCTGATGTTTTATTACCGCCGAAGACTCATGCGGTAATTAATCTCCGACTTTTAGGTGAGATGGTCGTGTGCTTTCCCTTATAATTCACCATCACCGGACTAGCACGCCTTATAATCGATGTGCACTACAATATAAGTTCCTCATTATACTGCCACTTTTAAACTGGTTTTTTCCTTGTTTTTAATTATAGAGCACTCTCATAGACACAAATGGTTGGTGGAATGTGCTCACTGCACGCTGCCATTTGGCAGCTTTAGTTCACTATAGCTAGTAGACATGTATTAGTCCAACACTGGCATGACACCCTATGTGTGACTTTGGCGTGACCACACTTGAGTTCTTTGCTATGTCTTAATGCAAATAACTTTGTTTACATGATTTTTATTCTCCAATCCAGGCAGAGGATATTACTACAGAGGTAAAATAAACCGACAGTGCTTGCATTTACACACATGACACCTGCATGTTGTTGAATGACTGCATAGTATATATTTTCTAGGTCCTGAAGAATCGCGGAAAATTCCTTGTGCGAGAAACATGTTGACCATGTCAATATCCAACTTCACCGAGTCCCACCACACTTAACTTAGTGGCACTTAGGAAGTTGTTTTCACGTTTTTAACCGTAGAGGAAGACCCCCAGAATAAAGTAGTACTTTTCGGTACCCCCTACTACATTTTAATCACCTTCTAGTTTCCTTACTCTATTGCCCACATACCCGCACTTCACCATAAGGCTGTTGGAAGAAAAGATCTCCGTCAAAGAGCCCCTCTTTGAGGTGAGCCCGTCGGGGATTGCACCGCCTCCCTGACGAGGAGCAACGCCGATGATGAAGCATGACACCCATTCGGGTGTGTGAGGCAAATATTTCCAACAAAATGGATGCCCAAAGGTGCCACATGTACACCCATGGTCACGCCTAATACACAACTCTGCAATAGTGGCAATGAGGATCTGAATCATGTTGTCTCTTTTTTGCTCGGCACTTGTTGAACTTTAAAAGCAGTTTCTAACCCCCTTTTATTGTGGATACAATTTAGCTAACATGGATGAAATGTTGCATTCCATGATATCAGCTCCTAATGAATATGTGTGCTTTTATCTATTAATTTTATTTAAACAATGGTATATATTTAAATACTATACATTTTGTATTTTTACTTTGAATAGTTTTGTGGTTAGATTGTTGAGCCCTGCTGGGAACTAAATCCATCTTGAATAAATGTGACTTGATTTGCCATAATGTGCAGGTTTACCAAAAATTATAGCGGTATGATAGTGAAACAGTGATAAACTTTTTGGGCATTTATTATATGTACAGACTAAGAAAATGTATGAGTCAATTGCATTTTAAGTGGAAACATCTTGTCTGGTAAAGCTTTAAAGTTCATAGTGATTTGATATCAAGAGGGCGTCATGGTTAATTTTGTAACAGTTTGGGAAAGCAGGTCCCCACGTGGCTGGTGATGAGAGATTGTGGCCTATCCCAAGGAACAAGTTTATCATGTATTTTAATTAACATCAAATCAAATCAAATCAAAATGTTGCTTTATTCGGTTTTAGAACTAGCAGGATAAACAATAAAAGCACAAAATTACAATTATATATCACATTAATATAAAATTAATTTTTATAATAAAAATGTAATCTATATACGAACTTGTCATTTAAAAGATATAAACTAAGACCTAGCAGTATGCTTGCATGGAACAAAATTCATAGTTGTTTCCTGCATTTAAATGTACACTTTAATAATAGAGCTATGTATCTCACAAATGAGTCATTATCTAAAAACTGCAATGCAATATAGGCTGGGTGACATTGCCTCAGGCCCCACAATTTTATTATAGGTTTGATTCATTTCCTCCACAGGTCCAAATAGAATTTACAAAACAGGACTATGTGGATTGATTATTGTGGGGAAACTCGATCACAGGGGCATTTTGATAAGGTTTATGATAGGAAATACATCGATTCTAAAACGTGTAAGGACAAATATTTCATACCCACTTAAGTTATTAATTAGGTATGGTTGAATGCCGAATGTAATTCTCATCATTTTGGTTTGTTTGAACCGTTGAACGTGATGCCTCTGTGGCAAATCTGTTAGCTTCCAGGTGGGTCATGCATAGTTTTTTAAAAACCTTTCTAGAGATAGAACCCACCGAAAGTGGATTTTAATAAAATTCTGGCCGTCCCAGATCATACATAAACACTTTTATCTATTTTAACCACATGATCTTTAGAGCATTATCTAGTTTAAGGCTATCACTTATTACTATGTGATTAAATACCATTTTAGTCGAGCACCAAATTCGATGCCATAACATATCTTTATTAGATCTGTGATGTATGGTAACTCCAACTCAGTATTACAAACAAAGGTTGATGTACTGCTTGGGAGCACCACCTTCTAGATTTCCTTCACATCACAGTATCCCCAAATCCTAGCGCCATAAATGGCCGGGCTCACACATTTGGCTTGGTAGATATGAACCAGCTCTACTGGGGGGTATCTTTTCTAGCTTTGTTGAAAAATTCACCAGGGCTGTCGTTGTTCTCATAAAGAGAAGTTTTCTAGCACTGATAGACTGGCACCAGGAACCTTTTTGGTCAATTAAAATTCCTAAATAAGGGTACGTTATGGTAGTTTCCACCTTTTTACCTTCAATATAAATATCCCTGTGCTTCCTACTACTAATCCCACAGCTCATAATAAAAGTTTTAATGGTATTTATTCTTAGGCCTACATTTTTCATAAACTCGTTATACTTATCAAGAGCCCGTTGTAGTCCCATTGGTGTTCAAGCCATAATTACAGCGTCGTCCATGTAGAGCAGGGCAGGTATTGGATGACTTAACAGCTGAGGTAGGTCCTGGCACCCCTCTCTCATGGATTTCTCCAAGCCATTGGTGCATAATGTGAATAAGAAAGGTGCCAGAACACAACCCTGCCTAACACCCCTGAAATACACTGTACACTCTCCATTTGGCCCAAATTGCACCTAAGCTTTTGCATTTCTATAAAGCTCCCCTAAAAAATGGATCAGTGCACCCTCCACATCGTTGGAGCTAAGATACTCTATAGTTTTTTTGTGACATACACAATCAAATGCGGCCGAGAGGTCAACAAAGGCCAGTTATAGTCTTCCCTTTCTCACCATCGTGCATTTTCCCATGAGGATGGTTAAGTTAAGACCCTGTTTTATTGTACCCAGCCCCTCCCTGAAACCGATGTTGAAGGTCTGATAAAATATTATTATCTTCGGCCCATTGTTATAGTCGATTAAGCACTATACGTCCTACCACCTTGCCCAGGGAGTCAAGCAATGAAATAGGACGATAGCATGCCGGATTCTGCCTATTGCCTTTCTTAAAGATGGGTACCATAATAGAGTCTGACCAGGATTTGATAAATCCAATGGCACATCAGTATAAGGGTGACCTCTTTCTGTGTAGCACCATTTTGTAGCGTTCAACTCTGCTGCTATATCAAAGCTTTTATAAAAGCCACTTTTTGCAGGCGTCGACTTTAGAATGTCTAAAACAAATCATGCCATACGTCATTTTAAACCTATCAATAGGTATATGGTCTGAAGAAGCTAGGGCAGAGATGGATGTGCAGATAACCGAAGAGGCGATAGTGAGGCAATAGCAGACATACCCAAGGCCAAGGCCCCGGGGGCGATGGGTTACCAATTGAGTATTATCAGGCATATTCAGCAAAGTTGGCCCAGCCATTGTAGCAGACATTTAATGTGTCCTTTGACAATGGGATACTGCCTCCATTGATGTGCAAGGGTGAAATCTGTATGATCCCTAATCTGTGCGGAGGCACTCAGGACCCGGCAGCTTACCAACCGCTGACAATGATCAACACCGACGTAAAAATCTTATGCAAAGTACTGACCAAAAGGCTAGGCCCGTACATGGGCTGCTTAATTCAGGAGGAGCAGTGCGGTTTAGCAGTGCAGCTTTGTCCCAGGCCATTGCACGTCCATGAATATACGACGCTTAGTGCTTGTACTACATGAGACACAGACGGCCCCTGAGGAGATGGCATTGGTCTCCATCGATCTTAAAAAAGCGCTTGATATGGTGTATTGGGTCTATTTGTTGGAAATTCCCAGGATATCTGGGGTTGGGCCAAGGTTCTGTAGGTGTGTTAGAATACTATACACAAACCCTGCAGTCAAGGTGCAAATGGGTCAAACCAGCTCAGTGCAGTGATTCTGGGGCGAGGTTCATGGCAGGGATGCCCCCTGTCACCACTGCTGTTCGCTCTGGCCATACCAGACAAGATTTAGGACACTGGGGTACACAAATAGGGAATGGTACTCACTTTATCTCGCTTTACCCAGATGACGCACAGCTCTATATCAGATCCCCGCGAGAGGCAATTCCAAAACTGCTGCAGTTGCTGGAACAATTTACAACATCTTCCAGATTGAGCATTAACAGGTGTAACTCCTTGGCATTCCCCCTGGCAGGGTTAAGAGAGCATAGATTGGAGGAGTTGCCCAGTCTGGGAGTGAAATGGGAGACGGACCACTTCTGGAACCTGGGTGTGCATGTAGCACACAGGGATGCAAAGATCCTTTAGCTGAACATGACTAGGGTAGTGGAGTCCCTGAGACACTCAGTAGAATTCTGGAACACGCTGCCATTGTCCCTAATGGGCAGAATAGCTGTGTCAAAGATGGTGGTGTTACCTAGATGCCTGTACGCCTTACAAAATACACTGACAGCAATCCCTATGAAGGTATTTCAACAACTGAATTCAATACTACTATCCCTATTCTGGGTGGGGAAACGCCACAGAGTAGTGCTACCGGTCCTTTTGAAGTGATGTGAAGAGGGGGTGCTGGGAGTACCTAGATGTGACCTATATTACTGTACAGCGCACCTTCAGCATGCAGCGCAATGGTTAGATGAAGGTGACAACTGGGAAAAACTTTTACACAGTGGGTGGGTGCAATCAGAGAACCTACCTGTCATGTTGATGGAGGGTGCAGGGGTGAGTGCAGGACTGCCATATATAGTTTGGCAAATAGCTTCCATATGGCAGAAAGTCGTGGGCCCCATTTCACCCGGAGTTATCCATCTGCCAGTCAGTTCCAGTGTGAAGGATAGTAGAGAACATGTCTTTCCAGGTTTGGAGGGAGGTTGGCTGCATGGTTTTAGTGGACTTATACACAATTGACACCGTCATTACCTTTGAACAGGCGTGCAAGGAATTTGACCTGGGACAGGGGCAATAGCTCCAATATGCCGGCCTAGTGGAACTGACCAGAGTTACATGGTCTGTTTATCCAAATATGCCCCAGACTTCTGAGACCCTAGATATACGGTTAACGTGTGGCAGCGGTCATAGGCTGGTATAACACTGATATAAGGCTATGAGGGTGGACTCTGGGACCCTAGCCCTTAAGGCATGTGACGCATTGAACGAGGACCTGCAGGCTCCATTACCAGGAAAAAAGCTGGATTAAGGGCATGTGGATTAGGATGCAAAGTATCTTGTAATGCCCGCCTGAGGCTGCTGCATTATAACTTCATGCAGAAAGTGTACATGACCCCTGTAAGGCTCCACTGCATAGATGCCAGCCATTCACATGAATGTCCTAGATTATCATTGGTGGGAGAGTGGTCCCTTGCGAAAGAACTACATATGAAAATCTGTCGTAAGGACGAGAAGTTAGAGGAGGACATTGCAATCTGGAAAGAGCTATGCAGGGAATAGTTAAACACAACTGGAAATGGAAATGATCAGGGCAATGGGTCTGACAGCAGTAGGGAAGTGTAAAATTGGTAATTGTGCAACACCCTAGCTATGTATGATGCTAAGTATTCTGCTGTGCCATAAGCGCATATGTAATTTACGAAATGTTCTAGGACTCAGACGCACCCACGGACCCTTCAGCTGCCACGCCTGCAAGTTCACCTGCATCCGGACCTGCCCTGCACCAGCACCTGCCAAGCTGAACACCAGCAGCAACCACCTCAAGTGCATCCTGCTCAACACCCGCTCTGTCCACAGACACGCCATCGAACTCTGGAACCTCCTCGACACCACAGCCCCTGACGTTGCCTTCCTCACGGAGACCTGGATGAACGCCTCTTCAGCGCCCGACATCGCCATCGCCATCCCAGAGGGCTACAAGATCACCCGGAGGGACCGCACTGCCAACCAGATGGGAGGAGGCATCGCCGTCATCCACAGGAACACCATCCGCATCACGACCAGCACCGACGACACCCTAACGACCGCCGAACACCTGCACTTCCTGATCCACACCGACCCGAAGACCACCCTCAGAGGCACCCTGATCTACCGACCCCCGGGACCACGCACACAATTCAGCGAGGACATCGCCGACTTCGTCAGCCCGCATGCCCTCCCCTCCGCTGACTACATCCTCCTGGGGGACCTCAACTTCCACCTGGAGAACAACAACGACCGCTACACCATCATCCTGCTCGACAACCTCGCCAACCTCGGACTCAAGCAGCTGGTGTCCACCCCCACCCACCTCGCCGGACACACACTCGACGCCGTCTTCTCATCCAGCAAAGACATCGCCTTCAGCCACGCCACAGAACTCCACTGGACGGACCACAGCTGTGTCCACTTCACCTTCAAAAGAACGACGATCCACCACCACCAGCAACAGGTTGCCCGTAGAAGCTGGAACAAGATCACAGCCGACCAGCTCGCCGCTTCCCTGAGCCAGCACCCTCCTGCCAGCTCAGCGAACCCCAGCCAGGCCGCCGACAACCTCTCGAAGTGGATCAGCAACTGCGCGGACGAACTCGCCCCTCTGAGGACCCCGCCCAGCAGACCCGGCAGCAAGAAAGCCCCATGGTTCACCGAGGAACTCAAGAGCTCCAAGAAGAACTACCGAGCCCTCGAGAAAGTCTGGAGAAGGGAATCAACACCGGACAACATGACCACCCTCAAGCTCGCCACCCGGAAGCACCACCAACTGATCCGCGCCGCCAAGAAAACTGCATTCAAGGACCGGCTGGACAACAATGCACACAACTGCAAGGAACTCTTCAACATCGTGAAAGAGCTCTCCAACCCCAACGCCGGAAACAACGACATCACCCCATCGCAAGACCTCTGCAACTCCCTCGCCTCCTACTTCCACAACAAGATCGCGGACATACACAACAGCTTCAGCATTCAACCGACGCACGCCACGACCGCTGCAACACCGCCCACCACCACCCTCCGCGCCTGGACTCCGATCAGCACCGAAGACACCGTCCGCATGATGAACTCCGTCCACTCCGGATCTCCGACCGACCCCTGCCCTCACCACGTCTTCAACATGGCCGACGCTGTCATCGCACCCCACCTGCGGGACATTATCAACACCTCCTTCGACACCGCCACCTTCCCTGAGAGCTGGAAGCACGCCGAACTCAGCGCTCTCCTCAAGAAACCCACAGCGGACCCCACCGAACTCAAGAATTACCGCCCCATCTTGCTCCTCCCGTTTCCAGCCAAAGTCATCGAGAAGACCGTCAACAAACAGCTGGCCGCCTTCCTCGAGACGAATGGATCCCTCGACCCCTCACAGTCTGGCTTCCGAGCCAACCACAGCACCGAGACCGCCCTCATCGCTGCCACCGACGACATCCGAGCCCTGATGGACAACGGAGATACAGCGGCCCTCATCCTCCTAGACCTCTCCGCGGCATTCGACACTGTCTGCCACCGCACCCTAGTGCAGCGCCTCAGCAACGTCGGAATCCAGGAGAAGGCACTGGAATGGATCATCTCCTTCCTCGACGGAAGAACACAGAGAGTCCGCCTACCACCATACAAGTCAGAAGCCACCGAAGTCATCTGCGGCGTCCCTCAAGGATCCTCGCTGAGCCCCACCCTCTTCAACGTCTACATGAGCCCCCTCGCGGCCATCGCATGCCAACACAACCTCAACATAATCTCCTACGCCGACGACACCCAGCTGATCCTCTCCCTGACCAGCGACCCCGCCGCCGCCAGAGCCAATCTGCACGAAGGGATGAAAGATGTAGCCGAGTGGATGACGACCAGCTGCCTGAAACTGAACTCAGACAAGACGGAGGTCCTCATCCTGGGCTCCTCGCCCTCCGCCTGGGACGACTCCTGGTGGCCCCCCGCCCTGGGCACCGCACCCAAACCGACGGACCACGCACGCAACCTGGGCTTCATCCTGGACTCCTCCCTCTCCATGACCAGGCAGGTCAACGCCGTCTCCTAGTCGTGCTTCAGCATCCCACGCATGCTACGGAAGATCTTCTGGTGGATCCCCACCGAGACCAGGAAGACCGTCACCCAGGCCCTCGTCACCAGCCGACTGGACCACGGCAACGCCCTCTACGCCGGTACCACCACCAAGCTCCAGAAGAGACTCCAGCGGATCCAGAATTCCTCAGCCAGACTCATCCTCGACATCCCACGAAACAGCCACATCTCCGGACATCTAAGAGACCTGCATTGGCTCCCCGTCAACAAAAGGCCCGAGCTACCTCAACAACCGAATCAACTTCTACGCTCCCAAACGCCACCTCCGATCAGTGACCACGCCCTCGCTGCCGTCCCCCGCATCCGAAGAGCGACTACAGGAGGAAGGTCCTTCTCCTACCTGGCCGCCAAGACCTGGAACTCCCTCCCGACCGACCTCCGCCTGACCCAAGACCACCTCTCCTTCAGGAAGAAGCTGAAGACCTGGCTGTTCGAGCAGTAACGCCCCCCCCCCCCCCCCCAAGCGCCTTGAGACCCTACGGGTAAGTAGTGCGCTCTATAAATGTCTTTGATTGATTGATTGATTGATAATGGAAACAAGCGGGATGGTATTATGTTGGTAAATTCTAAGTACGACCGCTCAGTTACTGTGTGAAAAATTGAATAAATAAAGTTTTTCAAAATAAAATCAATAGGTATATGATCTGAAGGGGAAAGAGATCGTAGAGCAGGGAATAGCATTCTTCTATACTTTTCACTGCATACAGTGTTCCACAAACTTAGGGGCATATTAGCAAAGAAATGGCGCTGCGTGGCACTGCAAGCAAATTAGCTGCGCCGTGTCATTACAAAAATGCCAGGAAGTGCTGTATTTACAACAATATGGCGCACCCCTGTGTTTTCTGTTGCGCTGCACTAAAAAAAGTGGCCTAGTGCCAGCACAGACACCTTTGCACCATGGTGCAAGGGGGCCTGCATTGCAGGGATGATTGTGTTTGTGGAGTAAGGGACACCTTCCTTCACAAAAACAATAACTTATGGCATTTTTGCTCCTTTTATATGTGCTGCAGAGTACAGCATAAATAGAAAGAGCAAAAAACGAGGAAAAATAAAATAATGTATTCTCGTTGCGCCACTCTAACACCTCCTTTTCAAAGGCGTTTGATTTTGGTGCAGCCTCATATTCACAGAGACTTGTAAATCTGGAACAGAGTCAAAAAGCAATGGGTGTTGCATGGGAATGCCCCCGGCAACACCCATTGCATGCCCCTTTGCCGCTGAAAAATTTGACTAGGAGGGCCACGTTTACAAGGCGGCGTTAAGCCTGGTAAATATGGAGTTGGGCATTGCGCCACTGGATTGTCTGAAAAAGTGACTCTCCGAGGGTGCAATGCTCTTGTAAATATGCCCCTCACACTCCATTTTACAGTCACCCAGTGGAGAAAATATTGAAAATGATCAAGCTGCCTAGTTTTTCTATACCCCTCTTCCAATCGAAGAAGCAGCGGTGAGCATCGTCCTAGCAACTGCTAGCATTAGTATTCAGCTTATTGCCTGAAAAATGGCTCACCTTAAAAGGGATCAGAAAATGTGCCTATTAACATTGAAATGAATTTTTGATTATGAAATTCGTCTTTCTGGACTCTGGGGCTTCAATAGAGCCTGGAAATATTTTTTTCTTTTTGCAAAAGAACGTTTTTGAACATATTCAGTTTTCAATCAATTTTGCTTTCTAGCCGGTAATTGGCACATAACACGCCATTCAATCCCTTCTTGTGAAAGTGGAATTTGAATGCCTTATCTACCAAAACGTAGTGAGAATAGAGTCCTTCTTTCACCCACCTTTGACTTGGCTCCCTTCGTTTCGTTTTGCACCCCATGACCTTCCATTCACCTGGAAATGATTTGTCAACTTGTGCTACTTCAGCTAATTTTCTAGATCTGCCCTTTCAAAGTGTCTCCTACATTACAGAATACCATTCAGACTCAGTACTGAACCAGGAAACCTACATATAACTATTAACTTACCTAATAAAACAACGTGGCAACCTAAAACTTGAGTGGAATCAGGACCTAAAAACAAGCATGTGCAATGTAGTAGGTCTCGCATTTGTGAGGTTAGAGTTATTGGCTATGTAAATTAAAATTTATGTTATCTATGTGTTTTGTTTTGTAGTGGACGATTGTGGTGTGTAGTGGAAAGGTGTATGTTGTATTGAAATTGTTATTTTTTTGTGTGGTGTGGAATTGTGTGTTGTTTAGTGACATTTGTAGTAGAGAAGAGTAGAGTAGAGTTGCATAGAGAGGAGTATGCATGGGGTGGTAGCGCACTGTCATTCGGACAATACATTTTCAATTGAAATTAGCATTATATTTCCACAGATATAGTTTTATTAATAAAACTATACAGCACACAAACATTAACATGTGGAAATGGCATCATCTAGTGCATTGATTTGATTTTATCGCCTTTAAATTGTTATTTCTACCAGACTTTAGAATTATAAAAAATGTGCTTCATAGGTGCATTCCTAATTCAGATATATTCTGAAGTATTTGTACAGCTATTTACAGCCATTTAAATTGTGTTGAGTACTAGGAAAAAAAACTTTACAGTCTTCCTTCAGCACACCCCCAGTACTCAGCATGATTGTCACAAAAACCATCTTACTTTGAAGTCAGAGAAAGAAACGTAAGCACCAATCTCCCTGAGAAGAAAGAGCCCGACCTTTGACCTCTGCCTTTGAATGCACAGCAAATGTGACAAGATTAGAACAAAATGTAAAAGGTCTATTTACAGAATGCAAGAACTTGTGGAAGCATAGAGTAAATAGGATATGCTCCATGGGAGGGACAAAGACATCCTGGGCAACCTAAAACAAATAAAGCCAGCAAATAGAACGCAATTAACTGTTAGTTACAAATCACAAAGCCAAGGGTAAGCAATGGGCAGAATCCAATCCCAGGGAAGCTTAACAAATTTCCACAAGAAGTTTTTGCAAACTAGAAAGATGAGCTGTTTTGTAGGCTTCAACCTAAAACCCAAAGACAACGAACAAAGTAAATGGGGCCAATTAATTAACGTTATGGTATAAGTACTAGAGTAACATCGGCAAGGCAAAAGGTAATCATACACCACAGTATAGAGCAAAAGTAAAAAGACACTGGGAGGGGTGGAGACAATAAAACCCACGGCAGACACAGGAGTGGTCTAGCAGTAATCGCCTAAGGACGAGACATAAGGTAGCAAACCGGCACAATGCATAGAGACAGAGTGCCAAACAATCACACACTGCAAGGACCAGATGGCTCAAATTCACACAACACAGAAGTAAACTTGCAAGCACCTGGGGCAGAGGTAACAAGTGGCATACAAGCAGAAAGCCTACACATGGAATTGACGGAATGGGGGAGGATATATCCAAAACAGGCAGGATGGGGTGGGATATACCCAAAACAGATGGTGGGATGGAGGCTTTTAGCCACAGCAGTGGATGGGATTGGGGCTCCAGCCACAGAAGAGGGTGGGGTGAGCAGATATAGCACACCTTGTTAGGGGGGATGGGGATAGCGACGCAGAAAAGTTTGTGCTTAGCAAACACCGGACACATTAACCTGCTAAACACAAAAGATTAAAAACCTTGCCAAGGCAAAGAATGAATAACAAGATATAACAGCGCAGCGCACGCAGCGCAGATTAATGAAAAGTGAAACTAAAAGCAAATCACTATTAATGAAGCAACAATTGTTCACTAGAAGGGGAGAAAGAAACTACTTTTAGGTACGGGGGCGAAAGGTCAGAGACTTTTGCAGGCCCCTACCCCCACCAAAATAAATTTACATCAACTTAAACTGAAACAATAAACATTGTGGGGGTAATAACGTGCACTTTTATGCTCCGCTAGGCACCGAGAAGCCCCTGAACTGGAAAGCAGGAAGTTAACCGTTCCCCTCCAACGCCCATGATTCCGATTAAATCCAGATACCCCCACAGGGGCCGGGGCCTGTTTTGTGGATTAATGCAAACACACAGGGCACTCTGGGCAGCTTCAATAAATGCAGGAGACGGGGAGCATATCCAGTAGACCTTAATGAAAGGCAGCTCTTAGGAGTGAGATGAAAGCTATGATTCACTTACAAGGAAGGGAAAGAGGGAGATTGCTGGACCCTGAGTGACTTTTAGCCACAGTCCTCGGACCCATTCAACTTCCGGGTGCAAGGACGTACACTTTACCATGGGGTTGAAAATGTGACTATGTGGCCATACCTGTATTTACCCCGAGGATTTAGTGGCAGGAGCCAACATATATACAAAACATACATTTTATTAACTTCATAAGGATGAACGACTGGACGTCCCCACTGAAATTTCAACCTAGGAACAATGAAATTGAGACCCCTGCAGTGTGTGCATTAGCCAACTGAGGCGTCAGAACTGGCTTCACATCAGTAGAGGGGGCTTTAGCTAGAGAGTGCAGAGTCCCATGGGCAGGCTGCTCTGGAGAGAAGCGAACCCCCTGCGCACCTCACAAAGACTGCCCTGTGCTCTGGGCATGTTGCGAAAATCGAGGGTTACACCAGATGGTCTCTCATCCTTCGCAGCTGGCAACTGTCTGTTTATGTGGGATGGGAGACTCACTTACACAAAGCAAGTCTTCCTTCCTCAAGCAGGACACACTTGATAAAGAATATAGTGCTTACTGTGAAGAGCTGAAGTAAAGGGGCCAGTAACCATGGGAGGATTAAAATGACGACATGCCGTACTAAGGAGGGACTAACAAGCCTATTTAGGAATCAGAAGCCAGCATTTATGAAGGACAAAGACACAAGCTAATGAATAATATGAGCAGGGTAGTGGGCGGGGCTTCTCTGCGTAGTGTCCCTCAACAGATGATCGCAAGAGCAGCGCTTGTGCGCTGACTTTAGGCTTGACCTAAGAAAGGATAAAGAGCGGGGAAAAAAGTATTTGCAAAATATTGCCACACCAGCTACAGCACATAACTCCTTTTAATGCAGATGCATGTGATCAGGAAAAAAATTCCATCACTTGCAGTGCAAGACAGACAATGGTGGAAGTGGTCTGTGGGAGAGGGTGGAAGCAAATTGTGAATAACACTTGAACAGACCAATGGATGAAGAGGGCTGACCCAAAGACCCTCAGTGTATCTACGCATTTTGTATGATTACTTTTTATTGTGTTAGGCTGACTATACAGCCAAAGCTGTCTATAGGCCAGACCTGTCAGGATTGGACACCGGTTGCTCGCTGGCTGCACTGCTACCGTGAACCTGGAAGTGTAGCGATACGCAAACTACTATTCCTGGTATGCAAAGCGGGTCACGCCCCACGTGACCACGAGGCGACATCGGACGCAGGGTGAATGGCGACAGTCGAGGAAGAGACGCTGCCAATTATTCCAGATCGCCTGCACTGAAGCAGACTTCTTCGACTGACTTCTTTCTAAAGTGGTAAGAGTGCTGTAAGCACATTCCAGGCACCGCCTTTCTCCAGAGCAAGAGGCGAAGGGTTTAGCCTCATTGCTCTACTCAAAAACCTCCTCCGCTGTTGGATTAGTGCTGTATTTGGGGCTCTTGCAGAGGAGGTTATCAGTTCTCAGGGATTTCTTGTTCTGAATAGCGTTTCTCTCTGTTGGCTGGGACTGGTTTCCACGGTCCCTTGCAGAGGTACGCTGGCAGTCATTGGGCATTATTGTGGCTAACATTCTCTGTTCAAGACCCTACTGTGACATTGGAACAACTATTGGTTATTTATTACAAAGGGTCTCATTGGTACTTTGTATTTGTTTCCTTTAATCCAAAGATATCATGGAGTATTAACGTATCTGGGCTTTTTTGTTTGTTTGGACATTATACAAGACTGTGATTGAACTTTATCTGATCTTGTACCCGGCAACTTGGTTGTTCCCTTTTTTCTCTTATTTCCTTTTCCAGAAGAGAGAGTTGCGAAAAGGGGTGCGGTCTTAGTGTTCTCCTATGGCCATACTGTCATATAACTTGTGGTACGTTATTTTAGGGTTTCCTTTAAAATGCTTAACCAAAGTATCGATGTAGCTAAGAAGTGATTTCATTTCATATTCTTCTTTATCTCCAATAGTTCAGGTTCAGGATCACCCACCACCCTACTCTCTTCTGGCATCATTTGTTCACTTCCTTATTATTTCAGGTAGGGTGTAAGAACTGCTCCAGAATTGAATGTTTGAAATGTATCTGTGTACAATCTTTACATCCTTACAGTGTTTTTCCTGTGTCATCCCCAGATCTCCCTCCCAGCTGTTCCTACCCTTTCCTTCCCCCATTCCAGACTTGGTGTTATCGGAAGGTGGGCCCCCATAGAGCATCAATACCACCCGAGGATTCAGGAATGAGGAGCCTGACAAGACCTAAGATGGGAACCCCTCTTCATACGTGTGTCCCATTGTATCCCACTTGAATTGTGGGAAAGAGCTGAAAAGACTGAAATGTTGACTGACCTGCAGTTATTGCTTACTAATCTTCCCACTGTCATTCCAGAGATTTCAATACAAGGGCCTTATTTAGATCATGTGACAAATATCCCATCTGCCAAAATATAAATCACAAAATATCCTACGGGATTTATATTTCGGTGGATGGGATATCCATTGTGATGGAGTAACACATCCAGTGAAATCTAAAACAGGCCCCTAGTCTAAATAAAAAACCTAGGCCCTAATTATGATGTTGGGTGGCAAGCCATCGGACAGCTTGTCTGAGGTTTTACGCCCTAAATCATGGGTTTCTGTTGGACCGCTGTATAACAATACTGGCAGTTGGAGAGAAATCCACGGGGCAATTCCACTCTGCTTCCAACAGGCTCACAGAGCCCATCTTGGCTGCAGCTGGAATAGAAATCCCAAAATTATGATTACAATGTTGATTTAAGACTGCCCTTTCATGGTGGTCCACCCACTATGAAAAGACACACAGGAAGTGACTTTAAGGGCCCCTAGCAGGTCCCCCTTTCCCCCTGGTCCTCCTCTCTGGGGCCTGGGGGTAACCTATGGTGCCCCTAAACAACCCTGCACCATTTGGCAGGCAATACATGGTGCCTGCCACACAGTGCAGGGATGTTTGAAAACATACATTCTTCTGTTGCAAATTGTGCTGTGGCCCTTTTCTGGCTGCAATTGGAAAATGGATGTTTCCGACCACCCATCGGGTGGTCGCATCCTAATGCTGTGGGATGAACCCCCCGGCTAATTGTTGGGTGGTTCCATCCTGCTACCTTGTCTGTCGGATACTCATCCAACCAACATCATGATCATGCCCCTAGTAAATTCTTCTTGACATACAAAAAGCCAAAATTGCATAAACATGCATGCTGCTATTTTATGTGGAAGACTCAACCTTTGTGATTTCAAAATATGCTACGTAATTTACCTTACCATTTCATGCAACATCAAAGCAGTTGCATTTGGACCTAACAAAACTCTATAAAAGTATTCCTGACTCTTCTGTTGGGCTGATAAAAAGTTGCCTTAGCAAAATTAAATCCAATATGTCTGAATGCAGTGCTGTAACTTATGTAGAAATAAACAAACACAACCACCATATTCTGTAATACCTGGCAGCAAATTTTGGAATTGGAAACATCAACTGCGAAATCATTTGCCTAGCTGAAAGTGATCTTATAACTAACATCTCTTCGAGTGGACTGGGACTTTTTATTGTACAGAGTCAAACTTCTGTTTGCTGAAAGTTTAGACATTAGGGCCTCATTTACTATATTTTGACACAATGCGGCCCATCAAGTCTTTATCCTGCTCTGCCATGCATCAATATAAAAGGAATGTGATGTATCTACAAGATATGGTGCATCCCTGTTCTTCTCCCCTGTGTACAAACAGCAGCTGTGCTCCAACGCAGACACCCTTGTGTGATGTTGTGTGGGTCCATGCATTGCAGGGATGATTGTTTTTGTGCAAGAAGGGATACCTTACCGCACAGAAACAATCACTAATGGAATGTTCCTCTTTCTATGCATGCTGCAGTATGCAGCACATATTGAAAGAGGAAAAACAAGGAGAAATAAAAGTAATTCTCCTAGTTGCACCACTCCTAGGATTTTGACACATTTACAGCATTACAAAACGTTGTGAATCTGGGAAAGTGTCAGGTTCCATGGATGTTGTGTGGGCACACCCACAGCAACATTCATGAAACACTCCATTCACACAGAGTAATGTGTGAAAGGGGCCATATTTACAAGCCATGAAGTCACACAGGGTGACTTTAAGTGGCGTTGTAAATATGGGCAAGCACATTTGCGCTGCCGGTGCAACCAAAAAGGTGACGCATCGGCAGCGCAATGGGCTTGTAAATGAGCCCTAGATTTTCTCTTTCGTCTGAACTTTCCAAACCAAACAGACTACAGTCTATCTATCTTGAAATCAAGGAAAAGGGGCTTCAAGTAGATTTCACTTTGGCCCACTTTAATGTAATTTTAGCTCCAAAGGTATAATTGGTTTCATTACAGGTAGATTAAAGGCAATGAGTACTAAAAAGTGGAAAGGCATATATTAAAATGGTCTTGGATTTGAATCTATAAGGGTATGCAATAAGATTGCTTACCACACACACACACACCCACGCACACACACACACACACACACAAACACACACACACCCATACATACCCACACTATAATTTCTTAAACAGTTTTTGTATTGATTTCGAAATGGAAATCTATGTGTTCTCTGACACAATATGGGAATATTTATCAGCAGAGTATGTGGTTAAATTTACTACACCAATTCTGCTTTTGTCCGCCTCTCCTTGATGAACAAAGTTCACTTTAGATACCTCTTTTTAGTATGATAGTATTCCTATGATAAATCATGTCATGGCATTTTACAAATGTATTATGCTGCAAAGTAACCACATTTGTATGGAAATATATGTCTGCAAAAGTAAAGAGTGCTCTGAGATTAAATATTATTCATAGTTTCTGGTTTTGATGACCAGATCACATTTACATTTTTTTTTTACTTAGAGTTTATAGTCGGTTGTCTTTCTTTTATGTTGGTTCGTGTATAGGGAACAGTATATGGGCCTGATTATGACTGCATTGGTCCGTCCGATGGGCTACCATAGCTACAGTGACAGAGTGTCCCCTGCAGCACTGGCAGTCTGGCAACCCTATTACAAGTTGGGCCGTGGGACAGGTCATGGGACTGCCGCAACCACCAGGGATCAGAGATTCCTGTCCGTGTTGCAGTGGTCTTGAGGTCGCAATATGCTTCGAAGTGTCACTGCGGCCCGCCATAAAAAATGTGGTGGAGAGGAAGCACAGGGGGCCCTGCAGGGCCCACTGTTGCCTTTGGGCCATGCGGGGTTTACTGACAAAATATTGCCTACGAAAATACCCACATACCAAAATATCATGACCAAAATATTGATGTAAAAAATATTATCTTTTAATGCCCATAATGCTAAGTACAAAAATATCCCAAAAAAATATTGTTGTATGGAATATTGTTGATTAAATGTATACTAATATATTACTAAATATATATTTAAATATATATACTTGCAACATTAATGTAATAAAAATAAAATTAAAATAAAATTGATTTATTATATATTTCAACAAATATAACATCTAAACTGGCACATACATATTAATATATATTTATACATATTCACATATATCTAGGTAAAAAACTATTATTAAACAAATAATTTTACTTTATTTTATAATTTTAGAATTTTGTAAATAATTTGATAATATGTAATAGTATAAAAAATAAATATTACAAAATAAATACATATATCTGTGTGCCTATATATGTATCCGTGAAGGAGAGGATATTTGGAATCATTGAAAATAGTTGTTACGGAAGACGGTTGCTCCCGTTTCACGGACCCTCTCCCCTGTAGCGGTCGAGCAGCCTACAACGAACACGTGAGAGGAGAGCTCTGAAATGGAGATGGCCTCAGCAGCCCTCTGACACAGTGAAGTGAATGATTTCAGCCTGGGCAAAGATCTAAAGCAGAGTTGGAGGTGTAGTATCGCAGAGATACCTTCTAGTGTTCCAGTATGCTTGTCACACACTGAACACCAACCCACCAAAGGCGTCATCAGTCAGATGACCCTGCTAAATAAAAGGGGCTGAGCACACGTATTCATGGCTAGTTAACCCAGTACCCCACTGTGTCTGTGTCACCTCATTTACTCAGCATGAGGGCCTAGGGCCCCATATATTACAGGAGGACTCGCGGAACACTGCGTAAACCAGCGGTGAATCTACCAGCCTTAAGTGCAGGTGGGGAGGTGTGCAGCAATTCTAAACCAGTGCGGGAGTCACAAGAGTTCTATACTGAACTCGCTCAGATAAAAACTTGTCTGAAGACGAGCTGCGCGAAAGGGAGGCAGCGGTGGAGGAACTTTTCAATAATATACTAACTAATGTGGAGGATAGAACAAATAGAGGACAGGCAAACCCTAATAAGGACAACGATGTTAAAACTATGCTCAAAGTCTTGGAAATGCACAGTTAAATGAACAAGTGGTGGGAGCAAAAATGACTCTAGAAATATGAGGAGGCAGATAGAGTACCACAAAGACTAAGAATTATGGTTGCACCCAGCTTCGAAAATTCGAACCCCAGAATGCTCAGAGCAATTTGGAAGCCTCGATGAGGCTAGTAAAATTCTTATTAACAAAACAGAATCAGGAAGGAAGGAGGCGCTGTTAGCCTCAGAGATATATTTTTAAAACTTGCACTGAAATTATTTTACTCGTACTATTTGTTTAAATTGCTGAGAGCATTTCACGAACGACGACAGTGTCGCAACGGAAACCGCCAGGAAAACTGGTTAAATTGTACACAGCATTGGGGGCATAACACTAAGAGAAGCCAAATAGTGTCTTTGCTTGCCTGTACACTCCCGGCTACCACCGGTTAGCGGTCTAGCTTGATCGGCGCGAGGTCCCGCCCACCACTCTTGAAAAGTGAGTGCGCAGAGCGGACCCGCCGAGACATTAACAAAACAGAATCAGGAAGGAAGGAGGCGCTGTTAGCCTCAGAGATATATTTTTAAAACTTGCACTGAAATTATTTTACTCGTACTATTTGTTTTAATTGCTGAGAGCATTTCACGAACGACGACAGCGTCGCAACGGAAACCGCCAGGAAAACTGGTTAAATTGTACAGAGCATTGGGGGCATGACACTAAGAGAAGCCAAATAGTGTCTTTGCTTGCCTGTACACTCCCGGCTACCACCGGTTAGCGGTCTAGCTTGATCGGCGCGAGGTCCCGCCCACCACACTTGAAAAGTGAGTGCGCAGAGCGGACCCGCCGAGACATTAACAAAACAGAATCAGGAAGGAAGGAGGCGCTGTTAGCCTCAGACATATATTTTTAAAACTTGCACTGAAATTATTTTACTCGTACTATTTGTTTAAATTGCTGAGAGCATTTCACGAACGACGACAGCGTCGCAACGGAAACAGCCAGGAAAACTGGTTAAATTGTACACAGCATTGGGGGCATAACACTAAGAGAAGCCAAATAGTGTCTTTGCTTGCCTGTACACTCCCGGCTACCACCGGTTAGCGGTCTAGCTTGATCGGCGCGAGGTCCCGCCCACCACTCTTGAAAAGTGAGTGCGCAGAGCGGACCCGCCGAGACATTAACAAAACAGAATCAGGAAGGAAGGAGGCGCTGTTAGCCTCAGAGATATATTTTTAAAACTTGCACTGAAATTATTTTACTCGTACTATTTGTTTTAATTGCTGAGAGCATTTCACGAACGACGACAGCATCGCAACGCAAACCGCCAGGAAAACTGGTTAAATTGTACACAGCATTGGGGGCATAACACTAAGAGAAGCCAAATAGTGTCTTTGCTTGCCTGTACACTCCCGGCTACCACCAGTTAGCGGTCTAGCTTGATCGGCGCCAGGTCCCGCCCACCACTCTTGAAAAGTGAGTGCGCAGAGCGGACCCGCCGAGACATTAACAAAACAGAATCAGGAAGGAATGAGGCGCTGTTAGCCTCAGAGATATATTTTTAAAACTTGCACTGAAATTATTTTACTCGTACTATTTGTTTAAATTGCTGAGAGCATTTCACGAACGACGACAGCGTCGCAACGGAAACCGCCAGGAAAACTGGTTAAATTGTACACAGCATTGGGGGCATAACACTAAGAGAAGCCAAATAGTGTCTTTGCTTGCCTGTACACTCCCGGCTACCACCGGTTAGCGGTCTAGCTTGATCGGCGCGAGGTCCCGCCCACCACACTTGAAAAGTGAGTGCGCAGAGCGGACCCGCCGAGACATTAACAAAACAGAATCAGGAAGGAAGGAGGCGCTGTTAGCCTCAGAGATATATTTTTAAAACTTGCACTGAAATTATTTTACTCGTACTATTTGTTTAAATTGCTGAGAGCATTTCACGAACGACGACAGCGTCGCAACGGAAACCGCCAGGAAAACTGGTTAAATTGTACACAGCATTGGGGGCATAACACTAAGAGAAGCCAAATAGTGTCTTTGCTTGCCTGTACACTCCCGGCTACCACCGGTTAGCGGTCTAGCTTGATCGGCGCGAGGTCCCGCCCACCACACTTCAAAAGTGAGTGCGCAGAGCGGATACGCGCAGCGGCGCGCGTGCGGCGCGGCTAAGTCGCGTCAAAGTCAAGGCCTGTCCTCGCCTGTCACCGCCTGGGAACCGACGCACGACGCCACGCTCGTCCGTCCCCCAGGTACCATAGCCAATACTAAAGAATGATTACCTATTCCAAGGACCAGCTACTAGCTTTAAACACCAGCCCAACAAAACCCCCCCAAACAACCACATCTCCTGTCCTAACTTGCATTTATGGCAACGTGCGCTCCCTCCCAAAGCACTCCATACAAATCTGGGCTGTGCTCGACCAAGAGGCTCCTGATCTGTTCTTCATGACAGAGACATGGATTCAAGACCACTCCACCCCAGATTTAGCCATAGCTTTACCTGAGGGCTATAAGATCATTAGACTGGATAGGAAATCCAAAAGAGGTGGTGGCACCGCCATTATATTTAAAGAGCACATAAAAATCACCATCATAGAGACTCATTTGGCGCCTTGGGGTGAATTTTTATTTTTTTCCTTGCTACTCAATAACGCGGAATCCTGGAAGGGTGCCTTGGTCTATAGACCTCCCACCACAAAAGCGAATTTCGCCACCCAAATGCTAGACATTCTCACACCCCATGTCCTTGCATGTAAAAATTTCTTGCTATTAGGAGACATAAACTATGAATGAATGAATGAAATATCATTTATAATGCGCAGCTATGCCCAGTGGGCGTCAAGGCGCCTAAATCAAATAACAGGCTGAATGTCAAACAGATCACCATACTGCTGAGTTGTGCAACAGTATACACGCATTAGACCTGAAAATACTAGAGACAGGCCCGACGCATATTGCGGGACACTGCCGCGATATCATCTGCTCTAACTCGCAACAATTATCCATTAATGATCTCATCCCTGTACTATGGACCGATCACTCACTTATAAAATTCTCTATTAAGCTAAATTCACAGAACCCCAGACCCCCTAAACAATCGAGTCTGACCAGATCATGGTCAAAAATACAGACAGATACTTTCCAGAGGCATTTTATTCCTCCCCCTGCCACCCAATCGGTGACTCAGATGGCAGTGGACTTAGACAAAGCCATTGTAAAAACCCTCGACATAATAGCCCCCAAACGCCCTATCAAATGCCCCACAAAAAGCAGTCCCTGGTTCACCCCAGAACTGAAGAGATTAAAAGTAGCTACTAGAGCTCTGGAAAGGCGTTGGAGAAAAACCAAAGACCCAGACGACAAAGCCAAATACAAAACTTCCCATCATGAATATATGGCGAATATCGCAACAGCAAAAAAAAACTATCTTGCCGACAAAATAGATCAAGCAGGGAGCTGCCAAAAAACACTATATAAAATAGTGAAAGATTTTACGAATCCCTTACCTTGCCAAGCAAACGCACCTGAATCCCAGGAATGGGCAAACCAGCTATCCGTATATTTTAAGGATAAAATAAATAATATATATATGACCTTCCCTAACCCCACCCCCAACACTGATGATCCACACCCCCTGCACCCTTCATATATGGAGAATCCGACTTACACCATGCAACTATTAGAATTCAGCCCCTTTACTACAGACATGGTAATAAAGAATCTAGGGAAGATTAAATCAGGATCCCCAAACGACTCAGCATCATCACAAATTCTAGCCAAAATAGGACCAGCTATAGCAACTGAACTTACCAATATTTTTAATACGTCTCTCGCACAAAGTATTTTCCCAAGAAGCTGGAAGGAAGCTACGATCAGGCCTATCATCAAAAAAACCAATGCTGACCACTCAACTCCTTCAAATTATCGCCCAATAGCCCTCCTCCCCCTATTTGGCAAAATGATGGAGGCAACTATAAACTCCCAACTAATGAAACATCTAGAAGATAATAAGATACTAGACGCCACCCAATCAGGCTTTAGAGCCCACCACAGTACGGAAACGGCTCTACTCGAAATAGTGGATAATATCCGCCTTGCCATTGATTCAAAGAAATCAGCAATCCTGATTCTGTTGGATCTCTCTGCAGCGTTCGACACCATCTCCCACATAGTACTAATAGAGAGACTGGTGGGGGTTGGTGTCGGGGGCAAGGCGCTGGGCTGGCTACAAAGCTACCTGACAGACAGGAAATCTAGAGTCAAAACCGGTCCCTTCTTGTCTGATACTATAGATAACAACATCGGCGTCCCCCAGGGCTCAATTTTGAGCCCAACGTTATTTAACGTTTATATGTCCCCCCTAGCCAAGATAATCAGGGATCATGGCTTTCAAACAGTCTCATACGCTGACGACACACAGATCCTGGTCAACATTGGTCCCGACCCAGGCGACACCAAAATTAGATTTCAGTCCTGCATGGTGGCCATTAAAAAATGGATGACTGAGAATTTTTTGATGCTTAACGCAGAAAAGTCCGAAATAATGCTGTTCGGAAAGGCACACCAAATATGGGAACAGGACTGGTGGCCCATCGAACTTGGTCAATACCCCCCACCCAAAAATACAGTCCGAAACCTAGGAATTTTAATGGATGACCAACTCACAATGCAACCACACGTTAACAAAGTGGTACATACCTGTATAGGCCTTATGAAAAGCCTTAGAAAAATATTCAAATGGCTTCCTTTAACTAGCAGAAGACCACTAATCCAAAGCTTAATAACCAGCCGGCTGGATTATGGCAATGCATTGTTTGCAGACATAAATGCTTCTAATATAGCCAAATTACAGACCATCCAGAACAGTGCGGCTAGGCTAGCACTGGACCTTCCACCAAGAACCCCGTCTGCCCCCTGTCTGAATCAACTACACTGGCTACCAGTCAACAGACGTATAAAATTTAAGGTCTGCTGCCTAGTCCACAAGGATCTATGAAAGAATTTCGACTACAAAAATATCGACCTACAAGAATATCGAGTCAACAATATCGAGGGCAAAAATATCGACATCCTATCTACAACATGGTAAGTACAAAAATATCGAAAAAATAATATCGTTGTAAAAAATATCGATGTTAAAAATATCGATTTTTTTTTAATATATATAAATGTAAAAGTAAGTATATAACACTAATAAATAAAATATACATATTTAAAAGTATCTAATAATGTTTAAAATTAATAAATAAAACATATATATTAATAATACATTAATTAAATATATACAGTAAAGATATAATATATATATACTGAACAATAAGTATTAATAATTAATTTACTAATTTCTAAATAATGAAATATATTCTAATTTACTAATACATGTACAAACATAAAACTATAACATACATAAAATGTAAGTAATATAAAAAATAAAATAAACATGTGATATTTTAACAATTAATTATATAAAACGTTGGATAGCGTAAGGGTAAACATTACTATTCCTACTCCAGAGAGTGGAACAGTCGAGAAAACTGACCCTGAACCCAAAAACCACCCCTTTACCCACGAACTGAAAACTGACCCTGAACCCTAAAAATACCCCTTTACCCAAAAACTGAAAACTGACCCTGAACCCTAAAAATACCCCTTTACCCAAAAACTGAAAACTGACTCTGAACCCTAAAAATACCCCTTTACCCATGAACTGAAAACTGACCCTGAACCCTAAAAATACCCCTTTACCCAAAAACTGAAAACTGACCCTGAACCCTAAAAATACCCCTTTACCCAAAAACTGAAAACTGACCCTGAACCCTAAAAATACCCCTTTACCCATGAACTGAAAACTGACCCTGAACCCTAAAAATACCCCTTTACCCATGAACTGAAAACTGACCCTGAACCCTAAAAATACCCCTTTACCCATGAACTGAAAACTGACCCTGAACCCTAAAAATACCCCTTTACCCATGAACTGAAAACTGACCCTGAACCCTAAAAATACCCCTTTACCCATGAACTGAAAACTGACCCTGAACCCTAAAAATACCCCTTTACCCATGAACTGAAAACTGACCCTGAACCCTAAAAATACCCCTTTACCCAAAAACTGAAAACTGACCCTGAACCCTAAAAATACCCCTTTACCCAAAAACTGAAAACTGACCCTGAACCCTAAAAATACCCCTTTACCCAAAAACTGAAAACTGACCCTGAACCCTAAAAATACCCCTTTACCCATGAACTGAAAACTGACCCTGAACACTAAAAATACCCCTTTACCCATGAACTGAAAACTGACCCTGAACCCTAAAAATACCCCTTTACCCAAAAACTGAAAACTGACCCTGAACCCTAAAAATACCCCTTTACCCAAAAACTGAAAACTGACCCTAAACACTCAAAATACCCCTTTACCCAAAAACCCAAAAATGACCCTGAACCCTAAAAATACTCCTTAACCCAAAGTTAAATAATATTATTTAATTAGCAATTAATAATTAATTAACAATAACAATAAAGTAAATATATTAGCACATACGCTGTAATTAATATAATTTAATAATTATTATCATTTTTCCCCAATTAATTAATTAACAGTAACTAAAAATTTTATATATATAAATAAATTACTCTAATAATGTAATTAACTAACTAATATTATTTAATTACCAATTAATTACTAATTTAAAATATGTACAAAATTATATTAATGAATTAACTAATTAATATTAATTATTTGCCAATTAATTAGTTATAAATATTTAAAAACATATATTAATTAATTAATTATTATTAAATTACTCCCCACCCTATTCCCCTATAAACCCACATCCCGCTACAGAAAATATATATCAATTAATCAATTAATTATTTCCCAATTAATCAATATTAATTAGCGAATAATTATAATTAATTAATTAATCCTACTAATTATTAATCAACTTACCATAATTAAATTACTTCCCACCCTATTCCCCTATAAACCCACAACCCGCTCCGGTACTAAAACATCAAATTTCCTTATAAATTTCTATATTATTATAGAAAATGTATACACATATAATAGTAATTATTTTAAATACTTAAATTAAACATATAACACATACATAATAAAAAACTATAAAATAATACAAATATCGATATTAGTATCATCGAAATTATTAACATCGATATATATGCTATCGATATTACTAACTTCGATATTACTTACATCGATATTAAGTATTTCGATATTACTTACCTTGGGTCGATATTCTGTCCTACGATATTCTTGCCTTCGATATTATGCTCCTTCGATATTTCAGACTCGATATTATGGTAGGTCGATATTTCCAACTCGATATTTTGACTGTCTACCAGTCCACAAATCCTTAAACGGACATGGACCAGCATATATCAGAGACAAACTGCACCGATACAGCCCAATGAGAAATCTTTGCTCCTCCAACCAACTACTGCTAAAGACGCCTAGAGTCCGCACAGTGAGGAACGGGGACAGATGCTTCTCAAAAATCGGTCCTTCTTTCTGGAACTCACTTCCCTTAGATCTGAGAGCAGAACCTAATCTGCTTATTTTCCGTAAGAACCTAAAAACTCTGCTCTTTAAACCTTAGTCATCCATTTCCCATAAATACTGATTCTGTTCTGTCTTTATCCATCTGTCAGCGCTACGAGACCTAATGGGTGAACTATGCGCGATACAAAAACAAATACAAATACAAATACAAATTATGCGCAAATTTACAACGAAGCCCTGTTGAAAGAAATTGAGAGCATTAATGGAGAGCTTGATGAATCAGATATGAAAGAATATATTACAATAACAAAGAATGAAATCAAACAAAGTCTCAACAAGCAGGAGGATGTAATAAAAACAAGGATGGCTTGAAAGTTTACCAGAGATAAGGTAGACTACGAGACTGGGCAGATATTTACGTTCTCTAGAAAATACAACACTGCAAAACGCCAAAGGTTGACAACAACTAACCTAACTGGGCACAATGAAGGAAGCACTAACACTAGAGATGCAGCTATGACAGCGTCCATCTCAGATCTAAGTTCAGCAATCAGTAAGACCGAGTCTGAAGATGGTGGAGCAGCTTTTAAAAGTGCAGTGAAGGACATGGAAAAATTGCCACTGGCTAAGGTGCTCGATTTTTCAAGCCTGGACCAGCGACAAAAACTGAGGCAACGGAACCCCAAACGCCTACTCAAAAAAGGAAGAGAAGAAGGGCAAGGAGGAAACTTAGAAAACTCAAGAAACAAGAATCAGCAATTGCAGAAAAAGTAGATACTAATGACAACACAGTCATAAACTTATCAAACACTGTCTTGAGTCAAGCGGAAATTCAATCGCTGTCTTTAGGTCTATCCTTTTTCCCTGAATGCAATATTAATTACGGGCAGAGGAGAGTGGATATTTTTTAATTTATACGAATATTGAAGCTTGCCAAATATTTTACCATCACGGAGGGACCTAACCGTAAACAAAAAGAATCTCAGTGCCTAAATCCTGACCAGGACAATCTACGAGTGGCGAATGTGTCAACACTACTGACCATGCAGTATTTATCCAATGAAGGCACCAGTGAATTAAATGAGAACATAGCCTATTTTTCCACACAAACGAGGTAACAAACATAGGTATACATGCTTCAGCAGCTACCAGTAGCCCATTCAAACCCAGCTCTACCTTATGCCTATGATGCCTAGGGATGCCATAGACACATTCCACAAACGAGTAATGGATGATTTGAAAAAATTTACCAAAAACAATGCTCCAGGTTGGTATACAACGTTTACCACGCATTTTTTACCACGCACTACACTTACAACGCAGGCATTACCACGCATACCATTACAACGCATTGCGCTGGAGGGCGCTCTAGGATAGGGAATAAGTTTAATTTTATATCCAACACCTTCCCTAGTATCCACGGGGACTGGAGTTGGAATATAAAATTATACTTACCACTATCCAGCACCTCAAAGCGCTATGCGTTGTAACAATATACGTTGTAAATACCGCGTTGTAATGGTATGCGTGGTAATAGTATGCGTGGTAACGTCATACATCCCTCCAGGTTAGCATAACGAAGTATCAAGAGCAACAATATGATAGATTAATGAAAAAATTAAAGAACAACAATGACATTGTCATCAACAAATCTGACAAAGGTGAGAATATAGTTATATGGCCGAAACAACAATATGTGACTGAGGCATACAGGCAGTTGGATGATTCATCATGCTACAAGAGGTCCAGCATCAAGCACTTTAATGCCACAAAGGATACATTGAGAAAAGATCTGAAAAGTGGGGCTGATCACCAATGAAGAATATGTTTTTACACAATAAATACCCAGTGTTACCACCAATATACTTTATACCAAGGATACACAAAGGAATTACACCTTCACCTGGAAGACTAATAATGTCGGCAAGGAACAGCTTATTTGAAGAAATCTCAATAAGTGGATTACGTTTTGCGAGAACATGCCCAACAGTTGCTGTCATACATAAAAGACAATGGGGATTTCCTAAATAAATTGCAAAGAATACATTGGTCAGATGAGTACATCATCATAACGCTTGATATAACATCCATGTACACTAGTACAGATTACCAAATAGGCCTAGAAGCAGTGCAATATTTTTTGAGCAAGCGACCGATCAACATGTACAGCCACAACAAAATGGTGTTGGAATTAATTGAGTGGTGTCTCTACAACAACTTTTTTCTATTTGGCAAAGAAATATTTCGACAGGTAAGGGGTGTGGGTATGGGGGCCTGCTTCTCCCCCAGCTATCCATGTCTTCATGTCGACTGGTGGGAGGAGCAGGTCCTCAAAAGAAAACACTCCATGTTATATCAGGCACATGTGATAAACTGGATGAGATTTATTGATGACATTTGTATTATGTGGCAATAAAACAACAAGTTAGAAACAACATTACACCGGAAAGACACCGCAGGAAATTCAACGCTGCATGCAAAATGTTTCCATATCAAGCAGCTCTTTAACAGCATCCCCTATGAGGAATGTTTACGCCTTAATAGAATATGCAGCTCAGAACAAGACTTCGAAAAATGTCAACAGCAGGCTAGAGCAAGATTTCTCATGAGAGGGTACACTAACAAAGTATTGAACCAAGTGATTGCCAAAGCCAATGAATTATCAAGAGGAAGCATTATGGCAAAAGGTAGTAAGGATACAGAGGCAACACACCAAAACACCAAGAGAAGGGACAATGAAGGCACCAAGTTAAGACTAATAACATCATACAGTCGGCAGGAGAATGAAATTAGGTCAATTGTAAATAAGAACTAGCCAATAGTGTGTACAGACACTATTTTGAGCCAAGAACTATGTGATAAACCAACCCTTACATTCAGGCAAGCACAATCTATGCAGGATGTATTGGTTAAAAGCAGCCTGGAGATCAGCCTAATCATAATCACCACCTGGCTGGCCCCTAAGAAAGGCTTCTATTGATGCAGCTCCTGCAGGACGTGTACATTTGGTGAGAATACCACCCATTACACAACACTAAGCATAGGCGGAAAATCCGTACCGCTCACGGATTTTGCGGATTTTCGGTAAATCCGCAATCCGCGAGATTCGCGAATTTCCCGCAAAATCCGCAAATTCGCACGCAGAGGATTTTTTTTCTAGGTGATACAATTTTGCGGCGTGCGGCGTTCACTTACCATCATTTAGCGTTTGCCAAGTTGTTTTTCTCGATATTTTGCGAGTGCTGCGCCATTTTGGATCTTGCTGCGGGATCCCGCGGGAGTTTGGCGACCGCGATTACGTCATCGCGGCTTGCCACCTTACACAGCGAGAGTTTGTCAACGCGAGTACGCCGTGATCACGTATCGCGTGAGTTCGCAATTGCAAACACATAGATGCGGCGGGCAGCAACAATCTAGCACTCGCGAAAATACAAAATTAGCAATTCTGCACAAGAACTCCACCAGCAAGCAGCATAAACCTTCTGAAAATGATGATTTTTATCAGAATAACTACTCAGGTTGACATTTGCTTGCACTTTTTTTGCAAGGAGTCCATTTTGGGGAGGGGGGTGGGAGGAAGGAAGTGCCCCACAGTCTCCAACTTCCTGTTCCTGTCTAGCAGGCTCCTCCCAGTGCTTTCTTTATGTGCTGGTCACTTTCATTCGGATTCTTCACCTGGAAGGATTACTTTTTGTGGATGCTGCTGGATATTTGGATTTGAGGCCTTTTAGACTTTCTTTGGATCACTTTTGGATTTGAAATTTCACAAGTAAATTTGTTTGGGGCATTACAGTTGCTGCAACTACAATTTTAGAATTTTCGATTTTTGGGCTGTTGTTGGGGCCTTTTGCCCAGGGGTACTCAGTGGTGGGTGGACTGAGTTTTTCTGTGGGGCCTCTTTAATAAAAACATCATGGAGGGCCTGGATGGCTTGGGATTGTGCTGATTTTTCTGTGATTTTCGTTTTTTTGGCCTGTTGTTGTGGCCTTTTCACCAGGGGTAGTGAGTGGTGCATGGGTCTAGTCTTTCTGTGGGGTGTCTTGAATTTAAACATCATGGAGGGCCTGGATGGCATGGGATTGTGCTGATTTTTCAGTGTTTTTCGATTTTTTGGGGTGTTCATGGGGATAGGCCATGTGGGTGGGGCCATTTTGAGTGCTGCTACAGGCAGGCCATGTGCTGGGAGGCAGGGGGCCATTTTGAATGCAGGCAGTGTTCTTAGGTCTCCAACCATTTTGCCTAGCTTTGCACCTTTATGCCCAGGGGTAGTGAGTGGTGCATGGGCCTAGTCTTTCTGTGGGGTGTCTTGAATTTAAACATCATGGAGGGCTTGGGATTGTGCTGATTTTTCTGTGATTTTAATTTTTTTGGGCTGTTATTGTGGCCTTTTCACCAGGGGTAGTGAGTGGTGCATGGGCCTAGTCTTTCTGGGGGGTGTCTTGAATTTAAACATCATGGAGGGCCTGGATGACATGGGAATGTGCTGATTTTACAGTGTTTTTCGAATTTTTGGGGTGTTCATGGGGGCAGGCCATGTGGGTGGGGGCAATTTGGAGTGCTGCTACAGGCAGGCCATGTGCTGGGAGGCAGGGGGCCATTTTGAATGCGGGCAGTGTTCTTAGGTCTGCAACCATTTTGCCTAGCTTTCAACCTTTATGCCCAGGGGTAGTGAGTGGTGCATGGGCCTAGTCTTTCTGTGGGGTGTCTTGAATTTAAACATCATGGAGGGCTTGGGATTGTGCAGCTTTTTCTGTGATTTTCGTTTTTTTGGGCTGTTGTTGTGGCCTTTTCACCAGGGGTAGTGAGTGGTGCATGGGCCTAGTCTTTCTGTGGGGTGTCTTGCATTTAAACATCATGGACGGCCTGGATGGCATGGGATTGTGCTGATTTTTCAGTGTTTTTCGATTTTTTGGGGTGTTCATCGGGACAGGCCATGTGGGTGGGGGGCATTTTGAGTGCTGCTACAGGCAGGCCATGTGCTGGGAGGCAGGGGGTCATTTTGAATGCAGGCAGTGTTGTTAGGTCTGCAACCATTTTGCCTAGCTTTCAACCTTTATGCCCAGGGGTAGTAAGTGGTGCATGGGCCTAGTCTTTCTGTGGGGTGTCTTGAATTTAAACATCATGGAGGGCTTGGGATTGTGCTGAGTTTTCTGTTATTTTCGTTTTTTTGGCCTGTTGTTGTGGCCTTTTCACCAGGGGTAGTGAGTGGTGCATGGGCCTAGTCTTTCTGTGGGGTGTCTTGAATTTAAACATCAGGGAGGGCCTGGATGACATGGAATTGTGCAGATTTTTCAGTGTTTTTCGATTTTTTGGGGTGTTCATGGGGACAGGCCATGTGGGTGGGGGGCATTTTGAGTGCTGCTACAGGCAGGCCATGTGCTGGGAGGCAGGGGGTCATTTTGAATGCAGGCAGTGTTGTTAGGTCTGCAACCATTTTGCCTAGCTTTCAACCTTTATGCCCAGGGGTAGTGAGTGGTGCATGGGCCTAGTCTTTCTGTGGGGTGTCATGAATTTAAACATCATGGAGGGCTTGGGATTGTGCTGATTTTTCTGTGATTTTCGTTTTTTTGGGCTGTTGTTGTGGCCTTTTCACCAGGGGTAGTGAGTGGTGCATGGGCCTAGTCTTTCTGTGGGGTGTCTTGAATTTAAACATCAGGGAGGGCCTGGATGGCATGGAATTGTGCTGATATTTCAGTGTTTTTCGATTTTTTGGGGTGTTCATGGGGACAGGCCATGTGGGTGGGGGCCATTTTGAGTGCTGCTACAGGCAGGCCATGTGCTGGGAGGCAGGGACCATTTTGAATGCAGGCAGTGTTCTTAGGTCTGCAACCATTTTTCCTAGCGTTCAACCTTTATGCCCAGGGGTAGTGAGTGGTGCATGGGCCTAGTCTTTCTGTGGGGTGTCTTGAATTTAAACATCATGGAAGGCTTGGGATTGTGCTGATTTTTCTGTGATTTTCGTTTTTTTGGGCTGTTGTTGTGGCCTTTTCACCAGGGGTAGTGAGTGGTGCATGGGCCTAGTCTTATTGTGGGGTGTCTTGAATTTAAACATCATGGAGGGAATGGATGGCATGGGATTGTGCTGATTTTTCAGTGTTTTTCGATTTTTTGGGGTGTTCATTGGGACACTTTGCCTAGCTTTCAACCTTTATGCCCAGGGGTAGTGAGTGGTGCACGGGCCTAGTATTTCTGTGGGGTGTCTTGAATTTAAACATCATGGAGGGCTTGGGATTGTGCGGATTTTTCTGTGATTTTTTCGTTTTTTTGGGCTGTTGTTGTGGCCTTTTCACCAGGGGTAGTCAGTAGTGCATGGGCCTAGTCTTTCTGTGGGGTGTCTTGAATTTAAACATCATGGATGGCATGGGATTGTGCTGATTTTTCTGTGTTTTTCGATTTTTTGGAGTGTATAACTGAACTGATGTTCCTCTGTCTTCTATTGCTTTTAGGTGCACAAGACTCAAGAGAACCACCAGTGCCAGGACGAAGTCCTGCAGCGGTGTGTGTGTGTGCAGCATAACGTCACGCGACGTCACGTCTGACCACAGACAACTATGCAACTCATGCAACTGCGGCCTGCTGTTCTGACCTCTGAAGAAGATGGCCCAAAAAAAAGTTCCCCGTAGCTCCTCTAGCAAGAAAGTTGCCAGTAAGGAGCAGAAGAAGCAAGTTACCAAGGAGACTGGTGTGCCGCCCGCCACATTTTTTGGGAGTAAAAAAAAAAAGTACACCTGCAGCAGCAGCGGGATCTGCTGGAGACCAAGCTGGGAGCAGCACCCCCGCTCCATTGGGCTCAGTGCCACCACCACCACGCCAACTTAAGTCCAAGCCCTTGAGTGCTTTAGAGGCAGCCAGTCTAGTTGTTCAATCACCATCGACCAGTGATGTTGGCTCATCGCAAGAATGTAGCAGCATCCCTCAATCAACACAGGTTGTAACTCATCTGACGAGTGTTGAACAACCACAGCCACAACAACAACCACATGTGCAAGTACAAGCCCAAGTACAAGTGGAAGGAGAGGCAGCGCAAGGAGATGCGCAAGCAGAGGTGCATGGAGGGTCCCAAGTGCCCACAATAGTTGTTCCTCCCGAAGTAGGGGCACATCAGGAAATCGACAATCAAGGCGAGGTATCAATTGAGGAAGCCACTCCTCCTGATGATCATTCATTATCTTCAGATTTTAACAGGAGGTGGGAGAGAGAGAGTCAGTGGATTCAGTCTCCCTAATAGTATGAATAAACAAAGTGGAATCCACTCAAAGTGATAGTGATCCCTAGAGTGATGGGGAACACACAGTGTTGTTTAAATGCCCCTCACACACCAACAGGCCCCTTGGTGTCATGCTTCATCATCGGGGCCTTCGCACCCCTCTACGGGATGCGGCGTGCTGCGACTCGCGGATACGCAGGAGCACTTGGAAGTGAACTATGTGTGGGGGTGTGTGTATAACCAAGGTGTGAGTGAGGTGAGGTGAAAAAAAGTGAATAATTAAAAAATACCTGGCACGTGGGAGGAAAAATAATTTAAATTTAATACCCGGCTGGTATTGTTAAAATAAGTGCAGGGCGTGGTTTGATAGATACGAGTTAGGGTATCAAAAACCACTGTTTTCAAGTGTCAACATGTTTCAGAGGTCACATCCCCCTTCTTCAGGACAAGGGTTTATGCACTTACCCTCCCCTTACTCACATGCAAAATGTAAAAGTGTTTAAAAATTAATTACCACAATGTGTCATTTTCCTAACAATGTTTTTATGTTAGTGAATGCAGTTGCGCCCAATTGGCGATAGAACCTGCGGAGAGAAATACACAGATAAATACAGGATCTGGATTAAACAGATCAATGGAGAAGAAAAAACCTTCTCTAAATACAACCAGGTCAAACCAAAAATTATGGGACCCTATGGAAAAATAAAACACATCTGGACATAACACAGTACTAACACACATATATACAAAACACAGAATTACTCTCTGCTCAGATGGAAAGAGAGCAAACAATAAGAAAGATAAGTCTTACTTAGAGTTCTCAACTACTAGACCTCATGAGCCTAAGCGTATTTTGGGGATCCTCCTTTCTGCTCAGAAATGACCTATAAAACATTAGTATACGGGGTTCAGTTGTAAATACGGTACTGAATGCACCAAACTAATGAAACAAATGCCTGTCTCTGACACCCAAAACTCACGGTTACTGCAATGGCTAATCGCCTGCCTTCCCTCAACGCGGCTCCGATGAAGTGAGCATAGAACGCGTCAAGGCCCTTATATATACTCTCCCTGGGAGTAATTGGTAGTAATTAATTGAATGATTAGGTCCGGTAAATGCCCAAACAAGGAGATCGTAATCTCCCAGGGTCCGGTGTTGCGCTCCTGTTTAACGCTAGCTAGCGCGCATGCGCATGGTATCCTGTCTAATACGCATGCGCGGTCTGAAAAATGATCGCGCATGCGTGAAATACGAGCGCTATACTTAATACCGGGGAAGCCGGCGAAGATAGAGAGAAAGTGCCTCGGTATGGCGCAACTTCAGTTCATAAAGCAACGTGCATATACTGAGCTAATAGTGGCAGGGCTGTATTCAGTATCTGAAAGGGCTCATAGTATCTAATAGAATCTGGGGAGACATCATATCTGATAGAATATGGTAGAATATTATAAGATAGCAAGTGAGTGGGTATATTTACTCAGGATGGTCTAATTTGTTGGCATAGAAAATAGGTGAACATTATACAGAGCTGACAATATGACCTAATTAAACCCCATATATCAAGGTTTTGGATCTAGACCAAAAGATACATTGGTTATCAGAAGAGTGTTTATCTTAAGAGGTTCCAAGGAATGGAATCATTAAGCCCCGTGGTGTCAGTTCCCAAACGGAACACCCACCGTTGTTCTTTTTCCAGGAGGCCCACCTCAGAGGATAATTGTTCAATTACCGTCCACTGTAGTTCATTCACACAGTGTTGGTGTTCGATAAAGTGGGCTGACATTTTTGTTGTGAGTTTTTTACACCTGATGTTACTTTTGTGTTCATTTAATCTCACTTTCACTGGTCTAGTAGTCATACCCACGCATTCTTTCCCACACGGGCACGTGATAAGGTATACAACATTCATTATCTTCCACACCCCTAGCAAGGAAGAGATCAAGGGTGGTGTCTACATCTTCTTCAAGCACACCTCCTTCTGATGATACGGATCAAAATTGGGAACCAGCACCACTGCCGTCTGAGAGTGAGGCACACCATGATCTGACAAAGGTAGTTAAGCGTAAAAGGAAGCGCGTTCAAAGTCTCATACTTATGGAGTGTGATGAGGCTCAACAAGAAGTGGCAGATACTGCTGCTGATGAAGACTCTCACGACGACGACCCAGTCATCATAAAGGTCACTGCAGCCCCAGCGGGCATGCCACAAACAGACATTTTGACCCTAGACCGAGAAGCTGCTGAGCATGATGATGATGTTGTCGATGAGGAGGCAATGGAAACACCACAATCATTGGAGTTAACTAGTACACCAACACGTACCGCTTCCATATTTCTTACTCGCCAGAAGGGACCTCCATCCACCTCGACCTCAATTAGTCGTGGTGAAAGTGCACATCGTACTAAAGTTCGGCAATCCACATCCCCCACTTCATCTGGCATTAGCAGCAGGACCACCACCACCAGTATCGCCGCCTCCTCCGGCCCCCAAAGACATTTCAAGTCTGCAGTTTGGGACTTCTTTAGTGTTTGCCCAAAAAAGGAAAACTTAGCCATTTGTAGCATTTGTAAGCATGCAGTTAGTCGTGGTAAGTTTGGTACCAACTATGGTACCGGAGGCCAGAGAGGTCATCTTAAGAGACAGCACGCTGTCCAATGGTTTGCGCACCTACAGGAGATCAAGGAAGCCCGAATTGCAAGTCAAGAAAACTTTGATGTTTCATCTGATGATTACGATGTGGTAAATTTAAATTACCTATACTTAATTTATGCGGTAAAGTTCAATAAGAATAACTCAGTCAAAAATAAGAGGCAGAGTCCGTGGCATCTGAGTTTTATGAAGGTTTTATTCCTTAAAAAGGAATTGGTTCGAACCAGGTATCATGTTCCATCACCACAAGGGTTCAGGAAGGGAATGGACATGGACATGTACAATGCTTTATTTACAGGATATCATATATATAGTCAATACACATAATAGTAAGGAATGCAGAAGGCGTAACAGCTGAGAGAAACGAGATAAGAACACATGTACGTAACAGAAGGCGTGCATGAGGGCGTACACGGAGGTGTGTGCTAGAAACGTCATAGAGAAGTGTCACAAGTGGGTGGATCCCTAGAAGAATCCTGCAGAGTCAGCAGAAACATGTGGCAGAGATGCGCGCGCAGCAGCATGACATGTGATTGACGTGGAACCGGAGGGTGAAGGGGACTTGACATTTAGCCCTACATGAGGAAACAGAAGTCTGGGATGTCAGAACAACCTAATCCCAAATCATATCTAATATCTTGTGTTTAAGGAACTGTACTATCTAGAAGGAAAGGTCTCTCGGGCAGAGGCTATTCTATACTGACTGCTAGTGCGGGCATATGCGATTACGTGTCTACGTGTAAAGCAAGGGGGCCATGGGCCTACCATGGTAACAGGAGCTATGAATTACTTGCATGGAGACAGAAAGGCCGGGCCCTTTGCTCTGCAGCTGGGGAGATGTGTTCCTAAACTACTAGACAGGAATGTATTTTCGAGGAGCGGAGCAGATAACTTGAAGGCTGAATACAGTCTTGGCAGGCAAGCAGGTCGAGCCAGGCACCGCTCGCCGCACAGGGAGTAAGGCAGAGGTCAGGAAGCAGCAGACTGTAGTTTTCAGAAACAGAAAGCAGAAAGGGCTCGATGGCAAGAATCAGGGCCTAACTCACCAGAGCTAGTAAAACATGAAAAGTGCACCATGTAAAGACGTTGGCAAGGCACACTTAGGAACCGAATATCCGACCCATTCATGGTGGATCTGAAAGAGGACATGTTAACGTTGGACGCAAATGTATTTGCGTCTTCATAGCTGGTTGTGGAGGGAACATACATGTACTTGAAGCACGTACATGGAGCCGTTGGGGTCAACGATAGGGGACACAATTGACCATAAAAATCATATTACCTCATTCCCTCCTTGTCCCCTACGGACCCTTCCTGAGATATCAATCCTCATTAATCTATCAATCTGTTCATGTAACATCATTTGCTCTTCTTTCTTCTTACGGTGTTTTGAACGTGGACTTGAATGAGGAATACATGATGTGGCGCACAAGCCGCAAATTGCTGGCCCACATTGCAAACATAGGCAACAACTGAATACTATGAGAAGGGCAATACCTAGGAAGGATAGGACCTTCCATCCCCAGGCTGATAACACGCTCCAGAATCAACCGGACCAAGTCCAGGTGCCTGGATTCTGGTGTATCTGACTTGCAATCTTGTGAAGACGAGTTATGGCTCTATATACTGATGGCGCGTTTTCTGGAATGAAAACACAGCAGCTAGATCCGATGACTCTACAAGCTCCGCCCCTATCGGCCAGGATGACGTCAAGGACGAGACGATTTTGAAGAACAACAATCCGCATAGCAGACTGCTCCTCCGTTAAGTTACCTAGGGCGGAAGTAGTTTCATTCACTACTGCTTCGAGGGTTCTGGTTAATTTTCGTATCAATTTACTATTAAAAACAGTACCTAAGTAGGGAAAGAAACCTTTATTGAAGTCTGTGTATTGTTCCCATGCCGTTTCAGTGTAGTTGATAATCGGGAGATCTCTCTGTGGTCTATTGTGTACTAGATGGGTGTCCCTATGGTAATCAGGAGGGGCTAGGAAAACAGGTGGCAGAAGGAATGCAATGTAGCAGGTGCCATCCCAATCTAGAGGTAAACGTATATATGCGGTATGACCACAAACGAAGTAGGAATGACGGGAAGCTTTAAATGTAGACTTGCCCTTATCACTGAATTCGATTACAGTAGTACATTTACTATGACCCAGGTGTACTGAACCATTCTTTCTGACACATAATTCACCTTTGACTGGTAGTACGGACATAGCGGGCAAGACTGGTTCGGTTTCGGATTCAACATTCAGAATCATGAGGTTAAGTGTAAAGTTACCTAATCCATATACTTCATTTTCTAGATCAGTCCCTGTCCTTTTGGGAAGACCCTCCTTGTCAGGGAAACATACTTTATGCAGAACTGTGTTCAGATTTCCCCATACCCAGTTGCCCTGGTAAACTACGGAATCAGAATCTAAGGAATTAATTAAACTAAACCATGCACCACAGGAACCATTGTGTGTGAACGGGTACGGGAAGAGGGGCAGAACTCCCTTGTATTTCTGATAGGGAGGGAGTCGGCCACATATCCAACAATTGGTAGCATTGCTGGTCTGATGGGAATGATGTAACATACTAATGAATGTGTTGTTGCGCAGCGCAAGTCGGTAAGATAACTCATGCGGGGGCAGTTCACTGAAAGAGTGCTCGGCAGTGACATTTAAGGAAGAATGTGCACGCTTGAAAATAGGGTAATATATATGTAACAGTACACTTGTAGCAATAATCAAAAGACTCAGAAAAAACATAATCAATAGTGTCACAATACAGTGACTGCGCAGTGATTTACAATATTCACGTTTCTTGAGCTGTTTCTGTCTATCTCTCTCTCTGTTGGGATCTAGGGGATACATGTCAGAAACTCGTCTAACCGATTCACCTAGAGGAGGACTTAAACAAATAAACTGTCTGACTTGCTAGACCTCAATTTTAATTTATATTCTTGAGAAGAAGTTTTCTCGACCAAGGGGAGTTTTGAGTCAGTCTGTGGAGGAGGGCAGGGCTGGGAGTCTAGATCTGGCGGTAGTCCATGGTATTTTTTGATATAACTCGAGTGAAGCCAGCCCTTGCGGCCCTCGACTTTAATCGCTGTCCTTGTGGTTAAAAGTACTAGCTTCGGTGCTTGCCAACGGGGCTCCAGCGGACTTCTCCTGTCAAAGTTCCTTACGAAGACGAGGTCCCCCGGAACAACCTCATGCGGCTTCACCTCGGTGTTGTCGGGAAGGGCTGCAGCAACCTGTGAACGACATGATTGTAGTGCAGACATCAAAGAAGCAAGGTAATCTGTCAGCATGTTACAGTCAACATCAGTGATTTTGCGAGGCAGAGGCGTCCCCCACATATTCGGTGGCCTACCAAAGACCCCCTCGTACGGGGATAGCCCTGTTCTTGAGTGTGCAACCATTCTCATGTAAAAGAGTGCAACTGGTAAAGCTACTATCCAGTCGACACCTTTCTCTCTACAAATCTTGGCAAGACGAATTTTCAGAGTCTGATTATGTCTCTCCACGAGACCTGCTGCCTCGGGATGTCCGACACAGTGAAACTTCCATTGATAGCCGAGCAGGAGAGATACCTGCTTCATAAGCTCGGACGAGAATGGCTGACCGTTATCGGAGTATACGATGCGGGGCAAACCATATCTGGGGAAGAATTCACGAACCAACTGCTTGGCAGTGGTCGGAGCAGTGTAATCTGGGACTGGATATGCTTCCGTCCAACGGGAGAGTGCACATACAACTACGAGGACATACTTGAATCCTTGACAACGTTCCATCTGGATATAATCCATCTGGAGGACTTCAAAAGGGTGATCGGGAGGATGAAATCCACCTTGCTCTACGGGAATGCTTTTACCTGGATTGAACTGACAACAGATCACGCACTTTCTGTTTGGCTGCTGCTCGTAAATGTTTATTGAACCAGAGGTTTTGAATACTGTCTAACATGGCTTTTTCTCCCAAATGTGCAGGACTGTGTACTGTGTTAATGATTACTTGGACCATAGAGTCAGGGAGAAACCATGTAGATTTTCCCTTCGTCATCCATCCCTGTTCTGTCTGGACCCCTCCTAGTTCAATCCATTTCTTGATTTCGTCTGGTGTAGCATGTGTCTGTATATCAATTACATCTAGGGCGGGATCCTTAACTGTCATGCAATGTGTCGGTGTCTGGACTATTGTCTTTGTCAGATCAGTTGCGTGAGTCTGGGTCTGGGCTGTATGCTTTGCTGTTCGGTCTGCCAGGTCGTTACCCTGGGAAATTGTATCTGTGACTTTTGTCTGTGCCTTGCACTTCATGATGGATATAGCTGTAGGCAGATGTATTGCATCTAACAGAGTTTGAATGAGGGGACCGTGTTGAATTTTGGCTCCGTGAGAGGTCAAAAAACCTCTCTCTCGCCAGAGGACACCGAAGTCGTGTACGACTCCGAATGCATAACGTGAATCTGTGTATATGTTAACTCTTTTGTTCTTTGCTTGAATACAGGCTTGAGTCAGAGCGATGAGCTCTGCTGCTTGAGCTGACAGGGTGTCTATACAATTTGTTTCTATTACTTCAGTTTCTGTCGTGACTGCGTAGGCGGCCACTAATTCTCCTGTACTTGTTCTCATGCATGAACCATCCACATAAAGTGTCAGGTCTGGATCTGGTAATGCGGTGTCTGTCAAGTCTTGTCTGGGTTTCGTCGTAATGGTAATGACTTCAATACAATCATGTGCCAATGGGTCTGTCTCACTTAATGGCAGAAGTGTAGCAGGGTTCACTGTGTTGCAACGTCTGATTTCTATGTGTGGCTGAAACAATGTCAATTCATAACCTGTCAGTCTTGCTATAGTCAAGTGTTGGGTCTGTGTTCGGTTTAAAAGAACTTCCACAGAGTGTGGAACTTGTACTGTCAATTGGTGTCCTAACACTATGGAATCACTTTGTCTGATTGCTAGAGCTGTTGCTGCTACTGATTTCAAGCACGCAGGCAGAGCCTGGGCTACTGGATCCAATGTACTAGAAAAATAAGCACACGGTTTGTGTGAACCTGCTTGATCCTGAGTGAGTACTGATAATGCGGTACCTTCACGTTCGGTGACGAAAAGTGTAAAAGGCTTGCTGTAACATGGTGTCGCTAAAACTGGTGCTTGACATAAGGCTTTCTTTAAGTCGTCAAAAGCTTGTGTGTGTTCCTGAGTCCAAGGGAGGGCAGTCGATGTCGCTGCCTCCTGGGTTGTCAACTGTATGAGTGGTTTCGCTAGAAATGCATACTGAGGGATCCATTGTCTACAGTAAGAAGTGAGGCCTATAAAGGCTCGTACCTCCTTTTGTGTCTTGGGCTGTGACATGTTTACAATTAACTGAATGCGGTCAGGTGTTAGCTGTCTCCCCCCTTTGGACAGCAAGTGCCCAAGGTAAACCACTTGCTGAACACAGAATTGCAGCTTCGAAGGGGACACCTTGTGTCCCTTGTCAGCCAGGAAATGCAAAACCGTCAGTGACGCTTGCTCACATTCAGGTTCGCTGTGGGCGGTGATCAGTAGATCATCGACATACTGTAACAGGGCAGTGTTGTCAGGCATGTGTATACTGTCTAGTTGTCTTTTCAGTGCTTGGCTATAGATGCTGGGGCTTTCTGTGAATCCTTGAGGTGCGCGTGCAAATTTGAAGCTTCGACCATTTAAACAGAATCCGAAAAGATATTGGCTTTCTGGATCAATTGGGACGCTAAAGAAGGCGTTCTTCAGATCAATTACAGTAAAGAACGTTGCTTCGGAATCAATGGCAGTCAATAAAGATGAGATGTCTGGGACCACGGGGTACTGTGGTACGATGCATTTATTCAATTCGCGCAAATCGATAACTAATCGATAAACTGGGGGTGCATTTGGATCAGTACGTTTAAGAATTGGAATGATGGGGGAGTTGCATAGATTCGAGTCGGTTTCTACAACCACTCCTTGTGCAATGAGCTCGTCAATGATTTTCAGTAAAGCCGCTACAGCATCTGGAGGTAACTTGTGTGAGAAGTTGGCCCGATATGCAACGTTCGCTATTCTAGCGACCGCTATGTATCGTACCAACGACCCTTATGGTGTTTGGTTGTAAGTCAACCTATAGACCAGCTATCCTAGTAGCGTGGATACGAGCAGTCTAAGGCTAAAGACTCGAGAGGGCGTGTTAAGCCAGCTGTTTACCACACATGTACCCCTTGAACACCCAGTGAAAGGACACCACACAAGTGTTATGAAAATAAACAGGATATTTATTAAGAATCACAACAGCCCTGTACTCTTTATGAGGACAGGGTACTAAGCACAAACCAAATCTCTTTAGCAAATACTTCAAGTGCACAATTAAAACAAGTGTCCGAGGACACGGAAAGATTAAGGTTTCGGGCGGACCCGATAAGGCAAGTCGGAAGCGAGGGACTCGGGACCCTAGAGTAAGGAGGCTATGCAGGCACCGAAATGCCGAGTTACCTAGCCACGAGGGCTGCGGCTGCACAAGTCTTACAGGCGTCGGGGTCTTCGCTGACGAGCCAGGAGCCGGAAGAAAAGGAGTTGCTGGCCGGCGACCAGTGCTGAATAGTTCGTAGAGATCCAAGCCTGGATCGGAGATTGAAGAAACCTGAAAGCAGAGGGGACCAAGTTCGTACTACTAGCCAGTAGTCAGAGGGTACCAGGAAGGCACCGGTTGGCCGTCACCTCGACCAGGTGAGTGGGCGACGCTAGGCTCTGCAGTCTCACGGACCAGGAGGCGTTGTCGGCGACCACGGTGGAGGTGCGAGCTGTCCCACGAAGGATGATGCTGTCGGCGTTGCTGGGCCCAGGATGGGGCAACAAGCCTTGGCAGTTCTCAGGGCCACGTGGTGGGCCTAAGATGGCGTCTTGAGTGGACCAGGAGGGTCCGGGGTGCTTCTCGCAAAGATGGAAGCAAGGGCCGGTCTGGAGCAACCAGACCAGCAGTGATGATTCTCGGATGTCGTCACAGAAGGGCACAAGCCAGCGGCTAGTGACCAGACAACGTGCTGAGCAGCGAGCAGAAGGGCCCCACGCAGATCGTGGAGATGCTGGGAGGCTGCACTTCGGTGCTGGAGCGGCTCAGGGTCGGGGCTTCTCGGACCCCAGAGCACTCACCAGAGAGTTACCTCGATGGTCGTGCTGGTTTTAAGAGCGTGCAGGTTCTGATGATGGCCGGTCCCTCGAGGTCTCGTCGCACCCACAGATCACAGCTGAGCTGATGACGTGGGTAGAGGTCAGAGGTGCCAGGGAAGCCGGTTCTCGTCGAGCTGGGCCGTCGGATTCCTTGAGGAAGGACTTACAGCAAACCGCAGAGTTCTTAGATGGTGCCCGCTGATGCAGGGTGACTACTCCTTAGCCACAAGGGAGAAATCTTGAGAAGAGTCTTGAAGTCCTTTCGTAGAAAGTATTCTTGATTCAAAGATGATCTAATTTGGAAGGGTCCCCGCTCCGGCCTTTATTCTAAAGAAAGGGGTGGGTACATGACTAGGTCCTGCCCTAAGGGTGGGACCAGGAAGGGGGGTAGTTACACCCCTCTCCCCTGCCGGACTTTCCCCAGGCCAGGGCTGTCGCCCCTGGGACTGGTTCTAACCGGCAGATGCGTAGTGAGCACCGGGGTGCCACTCCGCAGTCACCTTCTCGCAAAAGCCCTACCTACCCAGAATACACAAACCCTGTCTGGGACGGTGCGAACACCGCCCTCGACAGGAAACCCTTTGTCCAAGTGCTCCTCGCTGGAAGGACTCCCAGCAGCAGGAGGTCAGACTCGTGTCTGTGGTGGCAGCCTCCATTTTGTGGAGCTGAGGCTTTCGTTAACTTTAACCGGGGTTCACAGTTACGTACATGTCGTGTCCCTCTAGAAGGGCGGAATGCTAACCTCGTCGCCAGGGTTGGTGAGAGGGCAGCACCCCGATTCGTATGACACCTTACTCGACATGTCTTGATAACGCGACACCGAAGTTACCGTTGTGGTACGCGTTATCATGGAACAGCCATTGGGTCTTTTCTCCGCAAGCTGCAACCGGCTCGGCTCGGGCCAGAACACAGTTCACACGAGCCCATGCACTCTGCCTTCAGGATTGTCAAGGCCTGCCATAGGAGTGACTGATAGGAACTCGGGTGTCCATTGTATGGTTAGATATAGGCTACTATATCCAAAGCAAAGGGTGATTACACGACTTCGCCCCAGCTGTCATGCAGCCAGTTGTGTCAAATTTAGGAGGCCAGCCAGGGGTGGCATAATACATGCTACAGCCCCTGGCGGCCCTGGGTACACCTATGCCCTGAGTTACAGGGTCTGATAAGGTGGCCCAGTACCAATTGGTAAATGCACCTAGGGTACATATCGTAATTTAGAAAGAGAACAGCCAGGCTGTGGGTCTGATTGGCAGGCCCACAGCCAGAGAAAGTCGTAAACCAGTGAAACAAAAGCAAAAAATCTGGGTGATCATAGGATTGCAGACCCTACTCTCCTACATGACCCCCCCCCAAACGTCGGAACAACTAACTAACCTTGACCAGGTGAGTCTTCTTGTTCTAAGTGGAAGTATCTGGAGAGCCCATCGGCATTGCCATGATCAGTACCAGGTCTATGTTCCACTGTGAAGTCCATCCCCTGTAGGGAAATGGACCACCTAAGCAGTTTGGGGTTTTCACCCTTCATCTGATTTAGCCACAAGAGGGGCTTATGGTCGGTCTGAATCTTGAAGTGAGTGCCAAACAAGTATGGCCTCAGCTTCTTCAGGGCCCAAACCACAGCAAAGGCCTCCCTCTCAATAGCTGACCAATTCTTCTCTCTAGGGGTCAGCCTTCTGCTTATAAAAGCAATGGGCTGGTCTTGACCATCAAAATTCAGTTGAGAAAGAACAGCTCCCACACCCAACTCAGAAGCATCTGTTTGGACAATGAATGGTTTGGAGTAGTCCGGACTCTTGAGGATAGGCGCCGTGCACATGGCCTGCTTTAGGTCATCGAATGCTTTTTGACAGCTCGCTGTCCACTGAACCTTTTTTGGCATTTTCTTACTCGTCAGTTCGTTTAATGGTGTCACAATTGAACCATAGTTCCTGACAAACTTCCTATAGTAACCAGTCAGGCCCAAGAAAGCTCGAACCTGAGTCTGGGTGGTTGGAGGAGCCCAGTCCCTGATTGACTGTATCTTGCTCTCCAGTGGCTGAACCTGACCCCCACCTACAAGGTGGCCCAGGTATACAACCTGTGTCTGCCCTATCTGGCACTTGGTGGCCTTGATAGTGAGACCTGCTGCTTGCAGTGCCTCTAACGTCTTCCGCAGGTGGACCAGGTGATCCTCCCAGGTGGAGCTAAAGACAGCAATATCGTCAAGATACGCCGCACAGAAGTCATCCAGCCCAGTAAGGACTTGATTCACCAACCGTTGGAAGGTGGCAGGTGCATTTTTCAGACCAAAGGGCATCACCACGAACTGATAATGCCCACCAGGGGTTGAAAATGCGGTTTTAGGCTTGGCGTCCTCAGCTAACCTGATTTGCCAGTACCCAGCTGTCAGGTCAAACGTACTTAAGTAGTTGGCCGAAGCCAATCTATCGATAAGCTCGTCTGCCCTTGGTATTGGGTGGGCGTCAGTCTTAGTGACTGCATTGAGACCCCTGTAGTCTACGCAAAACCTCATCTCTCTCTTACTACCCTGGGTGTGAGGTTTCGGCACTAGAACTATGGGACTAGCCCAAGGGCTATCCGAGGGTTCAATGACTCCCAGCTCCAACATTTTCTGCACTTCACTTTTGATGCAGTCTCTAACGTGATCAGGCTGCCTGTAGATTTTACTCTTTACGGGCAAGCTGTCGCCAGTGTCGACCTCATGGGTGCACCAATCGGTCTGACTGGGTGTTAGAGAAAACATATGTCGGAACAACTGAAGAACCTGTTTACAGTCGCTCTGTTGATGTTCGGAGAGGCTGCCACAAAAGACAACACCATCTACCGAGCCATCGTCAGGATTCTGAGTGAGCAGGTCGGGGAGAGGGTCACTCTCCTCTTCCTGTCCTTCATCTAGGGCCATGAGCAAACTCATGTCCTTCCTGTCGACATATGCTTTTATCCTGTTGACATGAAGCACCCTGTGGGGGCTCCGGGGAGTTCCCAGGTCGACCAGGTAGGTGACCTCTCCCTTTTTCTCCAGGATGGTGTGGGGCCCGGACCATTTGTCCTTGAGTGCTGCTGGGGCCACTGGCTCCAACACCCACACCTTCTGTCCGGGCTGGTAAACAGTCAAGACAGCCTTTTGGTCATGCCAAGCTTTTTGGAGTTCTTGGCTGGCCTTAAGGTTTTCCGATGCCTTTTCCATGTACTCAGCCATCCGCGAGCGGAGGCCAAGCACATAGTCCACTATGTTGGCTGCAGGCTTGTTGAGAGGTCTCTCCCATCCTTCCTTCACCAAACACAGGGGTCCCCTTACAGGATGCCCGTACAGAAGTTCAAAAGGGCTGTAGCCAACCCCCTTCTGTGGGACTTCTCTGTAGGCGAACAAGAGGCAGGGGATCAGGACATCCCATCTACGCCGAAGCTTTTCCGGTAGTCCATGAATCATCCCTTTTAGGGTCCTGTTGAATCTCTCAACAAGCCCATTGCATTGTGGATGATAGGGTGTAGTGAACTTGTAGTTGACACCACATTCCTTCCACATAGCAGTTAAGTAGCTCGACATAAAGTTTGCACCTCTGTCGGAGACGACCTCCTTATGGAAGCCCACTCTGGAGAATACTCCAACTAGGGCTCTTGCCACAACAGGTGCTGTAGTGGTCCTAAGGGGAATAGCTTCAGGATACCTGGTGGCATGATCCACTACCACCAGTATAAACTTGTGCCCTGATGCTGTAGGTGGTTCCATGGGACCGACGATGTCGATCCCCACCCGTTCAAAGGGCACCCCCACCACAGGCATTGGTATAAGGGGGGCCTTTGTCGTGCCACCTGACTTACCACTGGCTTGGCAAGTGACACAGGAGCGGCAAAACTCCTTGGTATCTTCGTTCATGTGAGGCCAGTGAAAGTGCGAGACAAGCCTGTCCCACGTTTTCGTCTGACCTAAGTGACCTGCTAAGGGAATCTCGTGGGCCAAGGTAAGTAGGAAACCACGCTGAGACAAGGGTACGACCAGCCTCCTGGTCATGCCAGGCTTGGGGTCTCTCGACTCAGTGTACAGGAGTCCATCTTCCCAGTATACCTTGTGGGTACCTGTGGCGTTCCCAGCAGCCTCAGCAGCAGCCTGCTGTCTGAGGGGTTCAAGAGAAGGGCAGTCTAACTGATCCTTCCCCAGGTCCTCCCTTGAGGGTCCCCCTGAACCCAAGAATTCAACTTGATCAAGTTCGAACTCCCTAGGCTCAGTTTCCCTCAATTCTTGTAGGTCAGCCTCCTCTGAGACTTGATCCACGACCTGGGGCAAGGGGGAAGGCGCAGCCTTAACCCTACTGCTCTTTTTCTTGGGAGGTGTCTGGTCCGTTGTTCCAGGATCCAGCACCTGTTCAGTGGGGCATTTCCTGACCTGTGACCTAGTCACAGCGAACACATGTGCTGGCAAACCTAACATTTCCATGTGAGTCCGGTGCTCCACTTCTGACCATTGTGACGACTCCAAATCATTGCCCAACAAACAATCCACTGGGAGGTCTGGACTAACTACAACCTTCTTTTGGCCAGTTACCCCTCCCCAGGAGAAAGCTACAATTGCCATACTGTGATTGGTAGTGACATTGCTTGCATTGGTCACCAGGAATTCTGTACCTGGCATGATCTGTCCAGGGTCCACAAAGTTAGGCGTCACCATGGTGACGCTGGCACAAGTGTCCCTATAGGCCTGAGCCATCTTTCCATTTATGAAAGGCGTCTGTCGGTATTTGCCCAAAGTATTGGGGCTTACGTCAGGGGATACGTCTGCGTCCCCCGTACTGACAAGGACAGCCTGAGTGAGTGTGCCAACTAAGTTGTCACGCCCCTCAGAACCCAGGGTTAACCCTACTAAACCCTTGGGAGGCGCACTACCACTGCTGACTGTACTAGGGGGCACAGGTGCCTTAGGGGCTGCAGTGGCAGGAGTCTGCCCTCCTCCTTTCTTGGTGCACTCACTAAACCAGTGAGATTTACTTTTACAGTACTGGCACCACCTTTTGGATTGGCCTTCTTTCTTCTTTTGGGGAGCCTGACCCCCACCCTCTTTGGGTTGTTGGGGACCTGTCGAAGACTTCTGGTCATTTTGTTCCCCTTTAGAATCTTTACCCTTCTGGTCTGCTTTCTTCTGACCACCTTGATTCTGGCCCTGGTTCTGCTTAACTCTTGTACGAACCCATCTGTCTGCCTTCTTTCCCAATTCTTGGGGAGAGGTCAGATCCGAGTCGACAAGGTGCTGATGCAACAACTGGTTCTGACAATTGTTTAAAATTTGTTCTCTCATCATCAAATTATACAATCCTTGATAATCAGTAACCTTACTGCCCAGCAACCAGCCCTCAAAAGCCTTAGTGGCACAATCGACGAAATCAGACCAATCTTGAGACTGCGTTTTCTGGGTATCCCTGAACAGCACCCTGTACTGCTCAGTGGTTAGGCCGAACCCTTCAACGAGTGTATTCTTCAAGACTTGGTAATTGTTAGCGTCCTCCACCCTTGTGGTGAGGAGCTTGTCTCTTCCTTTTCCTTCAAAGGAGAGCCACAAGATAGCTGCCCACTGACTCTGGGGAACACCCTGCACAGTGCAGGCCCTCTCCAAAGCAGTAATCCATTTGTGGATGTCGTCCCCTTGTTTAAAGGGGGGCACTATCTTCCCAAGGTGTTTCGTATCGAAACTCTTTTCCCTATTACTAGGTACATTGCTGCCACCAGTGGGGACTACCCCACTTAACTGTTGCTCTCTAGCAAAGGCAAGCCTTTCTTTGGCCAGGGCAAGTTCTTCCCTTTCGATCCTCAGATTGGCTGCCCTTTCCTTAGCCTCGTACACTCTCCTCTGAGGGGATGTCATCCCTCTTTGAGAAGAGTTGTGAGAGCCATTGGTTCGAAGGGATCCGCCAGAGTCTCTTGACAGAGATCGGGCTCGTCCATTCCCAATGTTAAGCTGACCTGATAGTGGCCCCAGGGGTTCCCCAGTACCGCTATCATGTTTGCTTAAGTTGGACCTGCTTAGTCTGACGACTTCTACCTGTCCCTTATCTGCCTCATCCCCAGAGAGATCCTCATCCTCATCCTCCTCGCCATCTTCGTTCTCAGTTGCGAGGTGTATGAGGTCAGGATCGTCCCGGGTTCCCTCGAGGGGAGGCATGTCTCCTTCTGGATTAGAAGAGCTACGAAGTTTCTCAGCTCTCCTGGCATCATAAGTCTCCAAGAGACCAATCAGAAAGGACGTTGTGGGGTTAGACCCCTGCTGAATCTTCCGGGAGTGACACAGTCGTCTTAACTCCTTGAAGCTCAGCACAGTATATCCTGAAGGGATGACCTGTGGAGGGTCAACTGACACAAGGGGAGACTCAGAGTTTCCTCCCTGGCCCGACATACTGTTTCTAGTGTGGTGTAAGTGATGCACCTACCTACACTATGTGTTTTCCTACTGTTCCCTTGCTAAGAGTTGTAGCCAAGGTGTGCTAAGCCTTGAGGAGCTACAACAGCTGGTTCAGTAGAACTCAGAGTATTCTAAGCTTTTAGTTATATGTACTAACAGTACTTGTGCGATCTTTCAACAAGATTTTCTTAGGATACGTGTGGTAAAACAACAGCAAGCTCAAATCCCAACCGCTGCTCACCAATGTGAGAAGTTGGCCCGATATGCAACGTTCGCTATTCTAGCGACCGCTATGTATCGTACCAACGACCCTTATGGTGTTTGGTTGTAAGTCAACCTATAGACCAGCTATCCTATTAGCGTGGATACGAGCAGTCTAAGGCTAAAGACTCGAGAGGGCGTGTTAAGCCAGCTGTTTACCACACATGTACCCCTTGAACACCCAGTGAAAGGACACCACACAAGTGTTATGAAAATAAACAGGATATTTATTAAGAATCACAACAGCCCTGTACTCTTTATGAGGACAGGGTACTAAGCACAAACCAAATCTCTTTAGCAAATACTTCAAGTGCACAATTAAAACAAGTGTCCGAGGACACGGAAAGATTAAGGTTTCGGGCGGACCCGATAAGGCAAGTCGGAAGCGAGGGACTCGGGACCCTAGAGTAAGGAGGCTATGCAGGCACCGAAATGCCGAGTTACCTAGCCACGAGGGCTGCGGCTGCACAAGTCTTACAGGCATCGGGGTCTTCGCTGACGAGCCAGGAGCCGGAAGAAAAGGAGTTGCTGGCCGGTGACCAGTGCTGAATAGTTCGTAGAGATCCAAGCCTGGATCGGAGATTGAAGAAACCTGAAAGCAGAGGGGACCAAGTTCGTACTACTAGCCAGTAGTCAGAGGGTACCAGGAAGGCACCGGTTGGCCGTCACCTCGACCAGGTGAGTGGGCGACGCTAGGCTCTGCAGTCTCACGGACCAGGAGGCGTTGTCGGCGACCACGGTGGAGGTGCGAGCTGTCCCACGAAGGATGATGCTGTCGGCGTCGCTGGGCCCAGGATGGGGCAACAAGCCTTGGCAGTTCTCAGGGCCACGTGGTGGGCCTAAGATGGCGTCTTGAGTGGACCAGGAGGGTCCGGGGTGCTTCTCGCAAAGATGGAAGCAAGGGCCGGTCTGGAGCAACCAGACCAGCAGTGATGATTCTCGGATGTCGTCACAGAAGGGCACAAGCCAGCGGCTAGTGACCAGACAACGTGCTGAGCAGCGACCAGAAGGGCCCCACGCAGATCGTGGAGATGCTGGGAGGCTGCACTTCGGTGCTGGAGCGGCTCAGGGTCGGGGCTTCTCGGACCCCAGAGCACTCACCAGAGAGTTACCTCGATGGTCGTGCTGGTTTTAAGAGCGTGCAGGTTCTGATGATGGCCGGTCCCTCGAGGTCTCGTCGCACCCACAGATCACAGCTGAGCTGATGACGTGGGTAGAGGTCAGAGGTGCCAGGGAAGCCGGTTCTCGTCGAGCTGGGCCGTCGGATTCCTTGAGGAAGGACTTACAGCAAACCGCAGAGTTCTTAGATGGTGCCCGCTGATGCAGGGTGACTACTCCTTAGCCACAAGGGAGAAATCTTGAGAAGAGTCTTGAAGTCCTTTCGTAGAAAGTATTCTTGATTCAAAGATGATCTCATTTGGAAGGGTCCCCGCTCCGGCCTTTATTCTAAAGAAAGGGGTGGGTACATGACTAGGTCCTGCCCTAAGGGTGGGACCAGGAAGGGGGGTAGTTACACCCCTCTCCCCTGCCGGACTTTCCCCAGGCCAGGGCTGTCGCCCCTGGGACTGGTTCTAACCGGCAGATGCGTAGTGAGCACCGGGGTGCCACTCCGCAGTCACCTTCCTACCCAGAATACACAAACCCTGTCTGGGACGGTGCGAACACCGCCCTCGACAGGAAACCCTTTGTCCAAGTGCTCCTCGCTGGAAGGACTCCCAGCAGCAGGAGGTCAGACTCGTGTCTGTGGTGGCAGCCTCCATTTTGTGGAGCTGAGGCTTTCGTTAACTTTAACCGGGGTTCACAGTTACGTACATGTTGTGTCCCTCTAGAAGGGCGGAATGCTAACCTCGTCGCCAGGGTTGGTGAGAGGGCAGCACCCCGATTCGTATGACACCTTACTCGACATGTCTTGATAACGCGACACCGAAGTTACCGTTGTGGTACGCGTTATCATGGAACAGCCATTGGGTCTTTTCTCCGCAAGCTGCAACCGGCTCGGCTCGGGCCAGAACACAGTTCACACGAGCCCATGCACTCTGCCTTCAGGATTGTCAAGGCCTGCCATAGGAGTGACTGATAGGAACTCGGGTGTCCATTGTATGGTTAGATATAGGCTACTATATCCAAAGCAAAGGGTGATTACACGACTTCGCCCCAGCTGTCATGCAGCCAGTTGTGTCAAATTTAGGAGGCCAGCCAGGGGTGGCATAATACATGCTGCAGCCCCTGGCGGCCCTGGGTACACCTATGCCCTGAGTTACAGGGTCTGATAAGGTGGCCCAGTACCAATTGGTAAATGCACCTAGGGTACATATCGTAATTTAGAAAGAGAACAGCCAGGCTGTGGGCTGATTGGCAGGCCCACAGCCAGAGAAAGTCGTAAACCAGTGAAACAAAAGCAAAAAATCTGGGTGATCATAGGATTGCAGACCCTACTCTCCTACAACTTGTATTGCCGGATTTGTGGTAAGACTACTCCTGGCCTGAGTGTGACTCGATATGGTGTAATGTGCATACAACCTACATCAGTGGGGCCTTGTGCCCATAAATGTGCAGGAACATTCTGTAATCTGGGATCAATATCTCTCAACACATAGTGACCCTTAAAGTCACGTAAGAACAATCTTACTCCTTCCGGAGAACAGCAAATCACAGCTCCTAGAGCTTTCAGTGTCTTGATACCTAACAAGTTTTCTGGACATGATTTCGTTAATAACAAATCTGTAGTGCGAGACAATGGACCAACTAAAAGAGGTACTGGTTTTGATACTTCATTTACAATAGGTTTGCCTGAAAATCCAAGGGAAACATTCTGGGAGCCTGAGAGGGGTGCCCCTGGAACCTCGTTGTGACTTATCGTTGTTCTGCTTGCCCCTGTGTCAATCAAAAACTTTCTATCTTCACCTAATACTTGACTATGTACATAAGGACCCTCTTGATCTACAGGAACCTCAATAGGAGGCAAGCCAACTTCCCTCTCTAGGCTGTTTCATGTGTATCGTTGATAGTCGGGGTAATCTGTTTGTGCATACTGGTACATCTGTTGCGTTGCAAGTTGTGTTGCGGCAATGGGCTGTGGCTGTGGTACTGCTACGGTCTGTACTGTCTGCTGTGAAGCTTGCATAGGCTGGATATTCTGTGATACTTGTTGTTGGACCTGGTCCTGTCTAGGAGGACGCGGTCTTTCTTTAGTTTTACCTGTAGCTATATTATGTTTCAAAACTGCACAATTGTTTATATAGTGACCTGGCTGTTTACAATAGTTGCACATCCCTTTAACAGGAGCTGCTGAATTACTGGACTGTGTCATGCCCTTTTTCTGACCATCAGCTGGAACTGACTGAGCAACTAACATTTTCATTTTTGTGTCTTTCATACGTCTTTGTTCGTGATCATGTTCTTCTCTAATTCTGTTCAGGTGGTACTGTAACATTTGTAACATTTGTGAAGGCGTGTTTGCTTGCCATGTGCTCTCGACTTTCAGAACACGATTCTTGACTTGGGGCAGAGAATTTTCGACCAATTTGGACACAAAAAGATGTGGATACGACTCGCTACTGGCTTTCAGGCCACTATTAATAACAAAACATTTCTCAAATCGGGAATAAAAATCACTAGTGTCTTCATCGGGTTTCTGTTTGCAGGCTGAGATTGCATCCCAGTCCTCCTTTTTCGTTGCTAACAAACGTGGCAAAACTTGTACTAACAATCCTGGTAATGCTTTAGTTTTGTCCCCAAGCCCTAGGCCTGGGGTTCTAGTATTCTCTTCGTTCTCTAATGCAGCCCAATCAATCTTTTGCTCTCCCACCTCCCATTCTTTTTCTTTGAGTTTCTCGTAAATACCGGCAGGCAATAATACTTTCAATATTTTCATGATGTCGGGATAGGTATAATCACCCATGAGTAACATGTCTTTTATTTCACGGTGAAAACCTGCTGGGTCTTTGTCATGGCTAGGCACTAGTTTCTTCATTTCTAACAGTTCCATTTTTGTTATGGGCGTGTACACAAACACACGTCTAAAGGTAATATCATCATTCCTAACTGGATGCACTTCTCGCAAGGGATTCTGTCTGTCTATGTAATGCATTTTTCTTTCTACGGGTGGAGCTGGAACAAACTGTGGATTCAGGAAAGCACTATACCTGTGTCGATGTTCTAGAATTACTTTAATTAAGTCAGTACCTAAACCTCTCCATCTATTCAAGAGTAGCTCTATTAAAATATCAGGTAGGGGACCTGGATCAGAATGTTGGCCTTTGAACAACGTAAGGAGATGCTGAATCATATATATTCCAGCTAATTTCTGTTCATCAGGGGAAAGGTTCAAAAAGGTCTGCGCTAATGCGTCATCACCATATTTATCAGAATTGTCAGCCCATTGCACTGCTGACCTGGCCAATTCTTGTTCATCCATGGAATCGAGTACATGGTACCCCATTCGTTCTTGAAGTATTTTATCGGTAGCCTGAAACATATGTTCAGGAGATTTCGGATTTGATATAGCAGAGAGAAAAAGTCTTTTGCTTTCTGGACGTATTCTTTTCTTAAGGTATTTTCCCTTACCTACATATGCTATTGTCCCTTTGTCTGACTGTTGCGAAGTTTCTGCTAGATCCTCTGTTTCCTCCTCCTCTTGCGAGGAAGTTGGATCGTCTAATTCAAGATCTTCGTCAGGTGCTCGCTGGGCATGTATTTCTATTATTTCTTTACGGACTTTTCTAACCATATGATGTACTTGGTTTTCCTTATCATGTTTACCCTCCGACATATTCTGGCTCCATCTAATCAGTCTATCCATCTCCCTTTGCGGAAAACCTGCCTGATTGTGTTCTCTTATTAAGCAATTAACCATAAATCGCATTAACAAACCTTTAGTCTCAACTTTCTGACATGACATGGCTTCAGCAACAGACTCCGGCCCTTCTCCTGTTCTAATAAAATCGTACAATTTGTCTAGATGTTCTGGCATTCCTGGTAATAACATTAAATAGTCTGTAACGCGTCTCAAACGTAGGGACGCTAGTAACATGGGGCCTGACGTACCAGGCACTGGGTCATATCTGCAGTCTGTAAGCTCTCTTCTAAGTAATTCGGCCGGAACGCCTTTCGGTGTCTGTGCCTTTGCTAAATCTCTCATCGTAATTCGGTGTATCTGTGGGGGTGTTTGATAACCTCCCGTAGCACCTCCTGAACTGGAGGCTTGAGCATAACCTGATTGTACTTGCTGTAGCTGGGTTGGGTCCTGGGCCACGCCAGTCCCAAAAGGATTTGATGGATGCAGTTGTTGAATACCGGGGGGAACAACGGGAGCAGGTGCGGGCAGCGGACCTGGAGGAATCTGCAGTTGCGGACCTGGGAGCTGACTCTGTACAGGTAGGGAGATATCAGCAGGAGCAGGTGGTACGGGTACATGAGCAGGTGCAGAAGTATATGAGGGAGCTACATCGTCTAGATAGGAAGAAAGGAAAATATCCTTTGTGGTCTTGTGACGTAATTTAGTCGGAACCAATGGAGGGGGCAGATCCTTCGGTATTTCCGGAGTGGCCTTAGGTAAACCCTCGGCCAGAAGAGGATACATACCATTCACAAGAGTGTTTCGTTGTCGGTCTACTTGTTCTGCTTTTACTCGTATCCCCTCTTCAACTAATACGTTTTCTCGGGCTTTGTCTGAATCCTCTCTATGTTTTTCTGCTTTTCTGAATTCTTTCTCTGTACGTCTGTGTGATTCTTTACGCCATAATTCAATGGCATCTTTCTGTGACTGTCTGGCTTTCTTTTTCCATAATGCTTCTTCTACTCTCATGATGCACTCGGCATCCCATGTCCCTGTAGCAGGCCATCTCTGATTCTCTGCTAGATCTTTGGTGTAATCCACCCACAAGTCGAGATATAATACAGCATCTAAGCCATGTTTGTGGTACATAAAATACCCTGGAGTGTCCCTGGGTGGAATGGGAACAGCTTCCTCGAGTATCCCTTTTCTAGTTCCTATCTGTTTCAGTTTGGAAAACAGCGGCATGTTTCAGCCGTACTACTTGGTACTTGATACTTACTCGGACTTGGACACGACTAACACAATAAACACGATAATGTAGATCGAACAATCACTCATACCACGACATTAAAACACATTTAAACATTTTGAAAACGAACAACAATAACTAGAATAAAACTAGCTACCTGCATACTCGATATACTGCTAAACAGTACAGATACACCGCTAAACAGTGCAGACCGGGTCTGTGTACCCAAACCCGTCTTGACCGGGCACAAACTAATGCACCTGTCTAGATGCGTCCCCAGCAACGGTACTCACCGGGAAGCACGGAACGGAAGGCCTCGGAAACTCAACACTGGACTGGACCGGACTGGACTCGACTCGACTCGTGACGTAGGCACTTCGGAACTTCGGAACTGGTGGGCCTCTGAATACCTCGGACTTTGCTCTCTCAGCTAGGCTCTGGTCGGGATCCTCCGCACTCCTCACCGCCTCGTCTGGGTGTCGATCGCAGCCTCAGTCACCTCCGTTGGCCTGAGGGAGATACAGGAAATCCTGCGGGTACGCGTAGTTGTCCGTCCGGCTGTGGCAGGGGGCTAGGCCTGCAACGCACCGCCGGCGCGTAAGGTGGGGGAGGGGTCCCTATTCGGGCGCCAAATTATGTGGTAAATTTAAATTACCTATACTTAATTTATGCGGTAAAGTTCAATAAGAATAACTCCGTCAAAAATAAGAGGCAGAGTCCGTGGCATCTGAGTTTTATGAAAGTTTTATTCCTTAAAAAGGAATTGGTTCGAACCAGGTATCATGTTCCATCACCACAAGGGTTCAGGAAGGGAATGGACATGGACATGTACAATGCTTTATTAACAGGATATCATATATATAGTCAATACACATAATAGTAATGAATGCAGAAGGCGTAACAGCTGAGAGAAACGAGATAAGAACACATGTACGTAACAGAAGGCGTGCATGAGGGCGTACACGGAGGTGTGTGCTAGAAACGTCATAGAGAAGTGTCACAAGTGGGTGGATCCCTAGAAGAATCCTGCAGAGTCAGCAGAAACATGTGGCAGAGATGCGCGCGCAGCAGCATGACGTGTGATTGACGTGGAACCGGAGGGTGAAGGGGACTTGACATTTAGCCCTACATGAGGAGACAGAAGTCTGGGATGTCAGAACAACCTAATCCCAAATCATATTTAATATCTTGTGTTTAAGGAACTGTACTATCTAGAAGGAAAGGTCTCTCGGGCAGAGGCTATTCTATACTGACTGCTAGTGCGGGCATATGCGATTACACGTCTACGTGTAAAGCAAGGGGGCCATGGACCTACCATGGTAACAGGAGCTATGAATTACTTGCATGGAGATAGAAAGGCCGGGCCCTTTGCTCTGCAGCTGGGGAGATGTTTTCCTAAACTACTAGACAGGAATGTATTTTCGAGGAGCGGAGCAGATAACTTGAAGGCTGAATACAGTCTTGGCAGGCAAGCAGGTCGAGCCAGGCACCGCTCGCCGCACAGGGAGTAAGGCAGAGGTCAGGAAGCAGCAGACTGTAGTTTTCAGAAACAGAAAGCAGAAAGGGCTCGATGGCAAGAATCAGGGCCTAACTCACCAGAGCTAGTAAAACATGAAAAGTGCACCATGTAAAGACGTTGGCAAGGCACACTTAGGAACCGAATATCCGACCCATTCATGGTGGATCTGAAAGAGGACATGTTAACGTTGGACGCAAATGTATTTGCGTCTTCATAGCTGGTTGTGGAGGGAACATACATGTACTTGAAGCACGTACATGGAGCCGTTGGGGTCTACGATAGGGGACACAATTGACCATAAAATTCATATTACCTCAACGAGGAGGAAGAAGACGTGTCAAACACTTCACTTACACCCAGTACCCCTGTCAGCAGCACACCCCATGTGAGCCACACTAAGAGTGTGGGAGAGAGTGAGATACCAATGCGAAAAAGTTTATCAGCGAGCGTAACTGGGTCGAAGAAGTCATCATCATCCCGTAAATGCTTGGTCCAGGGCAACATTAGAACCATGTTGTTTACAGAAGCGCCATATGAACGCAACCACCCACTGACGCGTCTGTATAACACTAAGCTGGCTAAAATGCTAGCTCTGGACCTTCTCCCTTTTTCTTTTGTAGAAGGGATTGGTTTTCTAGAATTAGTGGCAGCGCTCTGCCCTAAATGGAAGGTTCCTAGCCGGTTCTATTTTGCTAGAGTTGCGGTTCCAGCACTACATGAAGATGTGCTGGAGGTGATTGGGGCAGCTTTGCAGAAGAGTGCTGTTCACACTATACATCTGACAACAGACATGTGGACCAGTGGCGCAGGTGCTGATTACATGTGCATCACTGCACACTGGGTCTCTTTTTCAAGGGTTAAAGCAAAGCTAAACACAGGTGTTGACCCGGACTAAGTTTTTAAAGCTGCTCGGAAACATGCAACACTAGCCATGTTTGGCTTGGAGAAACGTCACACAGCAGAAAACATTTTGAATGAGTTTAACACAAAGGTCTTTGACTGGCTGTCCCCCCAAAAATGCCAGATTGGTTATGTTTCCATGGATAATGGTGCCAATGTAGTTAAGGCCATGGAGCTGGGTCACTATTTCAGAGTGGCGTGTTTGGCGCACTGTATAAACCTGTTTGTTAAAAAATTCTTGAGTGATGAAGACAGTCCAGCGTGCGAGTTAGTGGCCACCTGCCGAAGAATGTGCAACCATTTCAGCCATTCTTTTAAGGCCCGGAAGCATCTGAGGAGCCTGCTACATGAACGTTGAATGCCAGTGAAAGCACTCATCCAGGAGGTGGAAACACGTTGGAACTCAACCTTCTACATGCTTGAGCGTCTGTATGAGCAGTATACGGTACTCGATCACTATTTCTTAACAGCGGGTGCAGTTCAGAAGGACCTGAGGCTAGATGCGGCGCAATGGAACCTAGTTAAAAGCCTGACAGACATGCTTCGTCCTTTTGAGGTCTTCATGCGTGCAGTCAGCAAGGAGGACTGTAATTTGGGAAAAGCTATCCCATTGTTGCGCATGCTGGAGCACCAACTGAAGGCGGTGTCTTCTATGTTTCAAAAAGATAAAAAAAAGCAAGACGCTTTTGTTTTGGCGGAGAAATTATTAGAGCGCCTACTTGCCGATGAACGTCTTAAAATGATCCACTCAGAACAGCATTACATTTGTGCTACTATTCTGGATCCACACTACAAAAAGGCCCTGGCAGGCCGAGCATTCTTTCCTTTTGATGATGAAGATGTTACAAAGTACAAACATTGGCTAGCCTTGTCAGCCAAGAGGTTTGAAAGAGTACAGCAGCAAATTGAAGGAAAAGGCAGTACATCAGCATCAGCAAGCCATCCCCAGTCAAAAGAATCCACTTCTGCACCTGTGGCTGTGGCACAAGTGACCTTTCAGCCGTTAAAGACACCGGCAACCGGATCATCTGCACCAGACACAACAGTAACCTTGGATGCAGAAGAGGATTGGCTATCTCGGCTTGGGTTTGGTTCTCAAAAGGTCACAGCAAAAAGTAAGCAAAGTGGAGGAACCTTGGAGAACCTTGAGTCGATGGTGCAGGACTATCTGAATGACTCAACAGAGGTCTATGTTAATGCTGACCCATTGGCGTATTGGCATGGGAAAAAATAATTGTGGGCACAGCTCTCCAACCTGGCTATAAACTACTTGTCTTGCCCACTTGCAAGCCTGTCTTCTGAACGTGTTTTCAGTGTTGCTGGTGGCATTGTAACTTCCAAACGGAGCCGCCTCTCGCCCCAAAAATGTGGAGAGGTTTACAATGATCAAGATGAATCAGCACCTCACACTACCAGATTACAAAGTACGAGAAAGCACGCTGCATGAAGACGAGGAGGACAGCAACGTAGATGAGGGAATTTGTTCTCTGTTAGGTGACACTGACCTCACCCATCCTGAATTCGCAGAGTATGATGACGAACTCTTATTCTTATTCCCTGACACCGAGCCCTGAAAATGAGACAATGAATCAATAACTTTCTTTTTCGTCCTTATTCACTTTTATTCCTGTGTGTCTGTCTTTCTTTGTTTTGCACAGTTAATTTAATTCAAACTTTAATCACCTAATCACAAAAACAAGCCCATCAGCAGAACTGTCCTCACTTGTTTGCTTATTGATTTGAAGGTGCCGCAGTCTGCATTCCTCAGGTTCACAAGTTCACAAGAACATGCTCCTCTATTCTCCTCCTCCAGACTCCTATTTCCCTCAAAGCAGAGGGCTGGATTACGCCCAATGAAGAAAGACTCAGCACTTGTGGGGGTGTTCTACTTCTTTGCGGGTGAGTTGATGGCTCTGGGGCCATTGCTGGGAAACTCTAATACCGGATAAAAGTGGTTTGGACCAAATCGGAGGCGGAATTTTTTTTGCGTCTTTGCTGACTTGCTTGCCTTCGAGGTGCTCTTTGGGGGGTTCCGGGTGTTTGTGGGTGAGTTTTGGGGTCTGGGAGCACTGCTGGGACAGTCTAATTTTGATAGCATTTGCTTTTCAGGAAATCCGTGGTGGAAAACAGGAGTTATGACCTAGCTGCACAGCGCGTTTGGACCGAAGGCCGAGAAATATTGTAAGTATGAGATTTTCCTTTTTGGCTGTTTGGGGGTGTTGTGCTTTTTTGCGGGTGGGTTGGCGGGTCTTGGGGCATTCCTGGGAAGGTCTAATACCGGATAGAAGTGGTTTAGACAAAATCCATGCAGAATTTTTTTGTGCTATTTCTGACATTTTGCTCAATGTAGCGTTTTCGGGGGCCTGTTTAGGGAGCTTCCTAGTGTTTGTGGGTGGGTTTCGGGTCTGGGAGCACTTCTGGCTATGGATACTTTAGATTGCAAGAGGTTTGAAGCAAATCCATGGTGGCAGAGGGGAGTTAGGGCCTAGCTACAGAGCGCGCGCGGAGAGGTTTTGGAAATTGCCAAGAAAATGACTAAGTCCCCATTTTTGTACTTTTGCTTTTTGGCTGTTTGGGGGTCTTCTACTAGTTTTCGCCTGGGTTGACGGCTCTGGGGCCATTGCTGGGAAGCTCCAATACCGGATACAAGTGGTTTGGACCAAATCGGAGGCGACATTTCTTTGGCGTTTTTGCTGACTTGCTTGCCTTTGAGGTGCTCTTTGGGGGGGTTCAGGGTGTTTGTGGGTGAGTTTTGGGGTCTGGGAGCACTGCTGGGACAGCCTAATCTTGATTGCATTTGCTTTTCAGGAAATCCGTGGTGGAAAACGGGAGTTATGACCTAGCTGCACAGCGCGTTTGGACCGAAGGCCGAGAAATATTGTAAGTATGAGATTTTCCTTTTTGGCTGTTTGGGGGTGTTGTGCTTTTCTGCGGGTGGGTTTTTGGGTCTTGGGGCATTCCTGGGAAGGTCTAATACCCGATAGAAGTGGTTTGGACAAAATCCATGCAGAATTTGTTTTTGCTATTTCTGACATTTTGCTCAATGTAGCGTTTTCGGGGCCTGTTTGGGTGGCTTCCTGGTGTTTGTGGGTGGGTTTCGGGGTCTGGGAGCACTGCTGGCTATGGATACTTTAGATTACAAGAGGTTTGAAGCAAATCCATGGTGGCAGAGGGGAGTTAGGGCCTAGCTGCAGAGCGCGCAGAGTGATTTTGGAAATTGCCAAGAAAATGACTAAGTCCCCATTTTTGTACTTTTGCTTTTTTGCTGTTTAGGGGTCTTCTACTAGTTTTTGCCTGGGTTGACGGCTCTGGGGCCATTGCTGGGAAGCTCTAATACCGGATACAAGTGGTTTGGACCAAATCGGAGGTGAATTTTTTTTCGCGTTTTTGCTGACTTGCTTGCCTTTGAGGTGCTCTTTGGGGGGTCCCGGGTGTTTGTGGGTGAGTTTTGGGGTCTGGGAGCACTGCTGGGACAGTCTAATCTTGATTGCATTTGCTTTTCAGGAAATCCGTGGTGGAAAACGGGAGTTATGACCTAGCTGCACAGCGCGTTTGGCAGACCGAAGGCAGAGAAATATTGTAAGTATGAGATTTTCCTTTTTGGCTGTTTGGGGGTGTTGTGCTTTTTTGCGGGTGGGTTGGCGGGTCCTGGGGCATTCCTGGGAAGGTCTAATACCGGATAGAAGTGGTTTGGACAAAATCCATAAGGAAAAGACTTTTGGCACTTTTTGTAACTAAGGGTTCGTTAGGGTTAACCCTAGCAGCAGGATTGCATGTGTTTCGGGGTGTTCTAGATTTCTGTAACTGAGTTCTGGGGTCTTAAGCACTCGTGGGAATGTGTAATTTTGGTTGTAAGTCATTTGAAGAAAATCCATGGTGGGAAAGGAGGGATTTGGCATAGTTAAAGAAAGCCTTTGCCACTATTCTTAACTTAGGGCTCATTAGGGTTAGCAGTATTTCTATTGCATGTGTTTGGGTGGGGGGGTTTTCGAGTCTTGGAGCGATGCTGGCTATGGATACTTTTGCTTGCTTGCAAGTGGTTTGAATACAATCCACGGTGGGTAAGGGGGTATTTGGGCCTACTTTTACTTTCAAAGTACGTTTTGTCACCAGTTTTCTGCTAGGCCTCGTTTTTTGAGATCTGATTGGGGGTCTTCTACATTTTTGTGGCTGGCTTTAGTAAGGATATTTACAACAAGGGGTGGTGAGGGACAGAGTCTCTGAATTAAGCAGAAAGCTCTCACCCAGTCAAGAGATCAGGGCTAGATCCAACACCGTTTTTTAGCTCACTGCACCATCCCAGTTTCAGAACCTGGCTGTATGCAAATTAGTCTGTTCCTGTCCCAGTGCATGATGGGAACAGGGCAAACCAAACTACAAAAGCCAATTCTTACACTGGGAAGGAAACAAGCTCCCGGGGACCGGTTTCTGGCATTACAGCCGTCTTCGGCCCGGTTTGCTTGAATCCTGATGGTGCAATGAGCAAGGGTCTCACATCTGAGAATACCCTTCCACGCTTAGGGTGGACAAAAATATTTACAACAAGGGGTGGTGAGGGACAGAGTCTCTGAATTAAGCAGAAAGCTCTCACCCAGTCAAGAGATCAGGGCTAGATCCAACACCGTTTTTTAGCTCACTGCACCATCCCAGTTTCAGAACCTGGCTGTATGCAAATTAGTCTGTTCCTGTCCCAGTGCATGATGGGAACAGGGCAAACCAAACTACAAAAGCCAATTCTTACACTGGGAAGGAAACAAGCTCCCGGGGACCGGTTTCTGGCATTACAGCCGTCTTCGGCCCGGTTTGCTTGAATCCTGATGGTGCAATGAGCAAGGGTCTCACATCTGAGAATACCCTTCCACGCTTAGGGTGGACAAAAATATTTACAACAAGGGGTGGTGAGGGACAGAGTCTCTGAATTAAGCAGAAAGCTCTCACCCAGTCAAGAGATCAGGGCTAGATCCAACACCGTTTTTTAGCTCACTGCACCATCCCAGTTTCAGAACCTGGCTGTATGCAAATTAGTCTGTTCCTGTCCCAGTGCATGATGGGAACAGGGCAAACCAAACTACAAAAGCCAATTCTTACACTGGGAAGGAAACAAGCTCCCGGGGACCGGTTTCTGGCATTACAGCCGTCTTCGGCCCGGTTTGCTTGAATCCTGATGGTGCAATGAGCAAGGGTCTCACATCTGAGAATACCCTTCCACGCTTAGGGTGGACAAAAATATTTACAACAAGGGGTGGTGAGGGACAGAGTCTCTGAATTAAGCAGAAAGCTCTCACCCAGTCAAGAGATCAGGGCTAGATCCAACACCGTTTTTTAGCTCACTGCACCATCCCAGTTTCAGAACCTGGCTGTATGCAAATTAGTCTGTTCCTGTCCCAGTGCATGATGGGAACAGGGCAAACCAAACTACAAAAGACAATTCTTACACTGGGAAGGAAACAAGCTCCCGGGGACCGGTTTCTGGCATTACAGCCGTCTTCGGCCCGGTTTGCTTGAATCCTGATGGTGCAATGAGCAAGGGTCTCACATCTGAGAATACCCTTCCACGCTTAGGGTGGACAAAAATATTTACAACAAGGGGTGGTGAGGGACAGAGTCTCTGAATTAAGCAGAAAGCTCTCACCCAGTCAAGAGATCAGGGCTAGATCCAACACCGTTTTTTAGCTCACTGCACCATCCCAGTTTCAGAACCTGGCTGTATGCAAATTAGTCTGTTCCTGTCCCAGTGCATGATGGGAACAGGGCAAACCAAACTACAAAAGCCAATTCTTACACTGGGAAGGAAACAAGCTCCCGGGGACCGGTTTCTGGCATTACAGCCGTCTTCGGCCCGGTTTGCTTGAATCCTGATGGTGCAATGAGCAAGGGTCTCACATCTGAGAATACCCTTCCACGCTTAGGGTGGACAAAAATATTTACAACAAGGGGTGGTGAGGGACAGAGTCTCTGAATTAAGCAGAAAGCTCTCACCCAGTCAAGAGATCAGGGCTAGATCCAACACCGTTTTTTAGCTCACTGCACCATCCCAGTTTCAGAACCTGGCTGTATGCAAATTAGTCTGTTCCTGTCCCAGTGCATGATGGGAACAGGGCAAACCAAACTACAAAAGCCAATTCTTACACTGGGAAGGAAACAAGCTCCCGGGGACCGGTTTCTGGCATTACAGCCGTCTTCGGCCCGGTTTGCTTGAATCCTGATGGTGCAATGAGCAAGGGTCTCACATCTGAGAATACCCTTCCACGCTTAGGGTGGACAAAAATATTTACAACAAGGGGTGGTGAGGGACAGAGTCTCTGAATTAAGCAGAAAGCTCTCACCCAGTCAAGAGATCAGGGCTAGATCCAACACCGTTTTTTAGCTCACTGCACCATCCCAGTTTCAGAACCTGGCTGTATGCAAATTAGTCTGTTCCTGTCCCAGTGCATGATGGGAACAGGGCAAACCAAACTACAAAAGCCAATTCTTACACTGGGAAGGAAACAAGCTCCCGGGGACCGGTTTCTGGCATTACAGCCGTCTTCGGCCCGGTTTGCTTGAATCCTGATGGTGCAATGAGCAAGGGTCTCACATCTGAGAATACCCTTCCACGCTTAGGGTGGACAAAAATATTTACAACAAGGGGTGGTGAGGGACAGAGTCTCTGAATTAAGCAGAAAGCTCTCACCCAGTCAAGAGATCAGGGCTAGATCCAACACCGTTTTTTAGCTCACTGCACCATCCCAGTTTCAGAACCTGGCTGTATGCAAATTAGTCTGTTCCTGTCCCAGTGCATGATGGGAACAGGGCAAACCAAACTACAAAAGCCAATTCTTACACTGGGAAGGAAACAAGCTCCCGGGGACCGGTTTCTGGCATTACAGCCGTCTTCGGCCCGGTTTGCTTGAATCCTGATGGTGCAATGAGCAAGGGTCTCACATCTGAGAATACCCTTCCACGCTTAGGGTGGACAAAAATATTTACAACAAGGGGTGGTGAGGGACAGAGTCTCTGAATTAAGCAGAAAGCTCTCACCCAGTCAAGAGATCAGGGCTAGATCCAACACCGTTTTTTAGCTCACTGCACCATCCCAGTTTCAGAACCTGGCTGTATGCAAATTAGTCTGTTCCTGTCCCAGTGCATGATGGGAACAGGGCAAACCAAACTACAAAAGCCAATTCTTACACTGGGAAGGAAACAAGCTCCCGGGGACCGGTTTCTGGCATTACAGCCGTCTTCGGCCCGGTTTGCTTGAATCCTGATGGTGCAATGAGCAAGGGTCTCACATCTGAGAATACCCTTCTACGCTTAGGGTGGACAAAAATATTTACAACAAGGGGTGGTGAGGGACAGAGTCTCTGAATTAAGCAGAAAGCTCTCACCCAGTCAAGAGATCAGGGCTAGATCCAACACCGTTTTTTAGCTCACTGCACCATCCCAGTTTCAGAACCTGGCTGTATGCAAATTAGTCTGTTCCTGTCCCAGTGCATGATGGGAACAGGGCAAACCAAACTACAAAAGCCAATTCTTACACTGGGAAGGAAACAAGCTCCCGGGGACCGGTTTCTGGCATTACAGCCGTCTTCGGCCCGGTTTGCTTGAATCCTGATGGTGCAATGAGCAAGGGTCTCACATCTGAGAATACCCTTCCACGCTTAGGGTGGACAAAAATATTTACAACAAGGGGTGGTGAGGGACAGAGTCTCTGAATTAAGCAGAAAGCTCTCACCCAGTCAAGAGATCAGGGCTAGATCCAACACCGTTTTTTAGCTCACTGCACCATCCCAGTTTCAGAACCTGGCTGTATGCAAATTAGTCTGTTCCTGTCCCAGTGCATGATGGGAACAGGGCAAACCAAACTACAAAAGCCAATTCTTACACTGGGAAGGAAACAAGCTCCCGGGGACCGGTTTCTGGCATTACAGCCGTCTTCGGCCCGGTTTGCTTGAATCCTGATGGTGCAATGAGCAAGGGTCTCACATCTGAGAATACCCTTCCACGCTTAGGGTGGACAAAAATATTTACAACAAGGGGTGGTGAGGGACAGAGTCTCTGAATTAAGCAGAAAGCTCTCACCCAGTCAAGAGATCAGGGCTAGATCCAACACCGTTTTTTAGCTCACTGCACCATCCCAGTTTCAGAACCTGGCTGTATGCAAATTAGTCTGTTCCTGTCCCAGTGCATGATGGGAACAGGGCAAACCAAACTACAAAAGCCAATTCTTACACTGGGAAGGAAACAAGCTCCCGGGGACCGGTTTCTGGCATTACAGCCGTCTTCGGCCCGGTTTGCTTGAATCCTGATGGTGCAATGAGCAAGGGTCTCACATCTGAGAATACCCTTCCACGCTTAGGGTGGACAAAAATATTTACAACAAGGGGTGGTGAGGGACAGAGTCTCTGAATTAAGCAGAAAGCTCTCACCCAGTCAAGAGATCAGGGCTAGATCCAACACCGTTTTTTAGCTCACTGCACCATCCCAGTTTCAGAACCTGGCTGTATGCAAATTAGTCTGTTCCTGTCCCAGTGCATGATGGGAACAGGGCAAACCAAACTACAAAAGCCAATTCTTACACTGGGAAGGACTGATTTGCATATAGCCAGGTTCTGAGCTGGGATGGGGCAGTGAGATAAATAACGGTGATGGATCAAGCCCTGATCTTTGGACTGGGTAAGAGTGGTCTGTTTAATTCAGACACTCTGTTCATCACCACCCCCTTTTCTAAATCGTTTTTGGCCACTATAGGTGTGGCAGGGTATACTCAGACATGAGTCCCTTTCTCACTGCTCCATCAGGATTCAAGCAAGCCGGGCCGAAGACGGCTGAAATGCCAGAAACCGGTCCCCGGTAGCTTGTCTCCTTTCTGGTGAAGAATTGGCTTGGTAGTTTAGTCTGCCCTGTTCCCATGATGCACTGGGCCAGGGACAGACTGATTTGCATATAGCCAGGTTCTGAGCTGGGATGGGGCAGTGAGATAAATAACGGTGATGGATCAAGCCCTGATCTTTGGACTGGGTAAGAGTGGTCTGTTTAATTCAGACACTCTGTTCATCACCACCCCCTTTTCTAAATCGTTTTTGGCCACTATAGGTGTGGCAGGGTATACTCAGACATGAGTCCCTTTCTCACTGCTCCATCAGGATTCAAGCAAGCCGGGCCGAAGACGGCTGAAATGCCAGAAACCGGTCCCCGGTAGCTTGTCTCCTTTCTGGTGAAGAATTGGCTTGGTAGTTTAGTCTGCCCTGTTCCCATGATGCACTGGGCCAGGGACAGACTGATTTGCATATAGCCAGGTTCTGAGCTGGGATGGGGCAGTGAGATAAATAACGGTGATGGATCAAGCCCTGATCTTTGGACTGGGTAAGAGTGGTCTGTTTAATTCAGACACTCTGTTCATCACCACCCCCTTTTCTAAATCGTTTTTGGCCACTATAGGTGTGGCAGGGTATACTCAGACATGAGTCCCTTTCTCACTGCTCCATCAGGATTCAAGCAAGCCGGGCCGAAGACGGCTGAAATGCCAGAAACCGGTCCCCGGTAGCTTGTCTCCTTTCTGGTGAAGAATTGGCTTGGTAGTTTAGTCTGCCCTGTTCCCATGATGCACTGGGCCAGGGACAGACTGATTTGCATATAGCCAGGTTCTGAGCTGGGATGGGGCAGTGAGATAAATAACGGTGATGGATCAAGCCCTGATCTTTGGACTGGGTAAGAGTGGTCTGTTTAATTCAGACACTCTGTTCATCACCACCCCCTTTTCTAAATGGCTTTAGTAAGGGTCTGGGTGGGAGCACTGCTGGGAAGGTCTAATTTTGTTCTAAAACACAGTTTACAGTACACCTAGCTTGAGGGGAAAGATCCGCTAAATTAATTTACCCATACTTATTTATCCTTCAAAAGGTGACTCAGAGTACGCACTTTTAAAAATATTGTACTGTCTATTAGGAAACTCAAAGTGTGACTTTTTGCACTACGCAGCGTACATACCTTATATTTATTTATCAGTGTTGTTCTAATATCACTTCCTGTTTTTCGTTCAATAATTACAGGCCGGGTTTCAGTCTGTGCAATGGGGAAAAAAGGATGGAGTCAGGCTTCACATTAGCGAGCCGCAATTCAGCATCCGCCAGGCAGGCAGTGGACAGGGTGTCTTCTGGTCACCAACATTGATGGACGAAGCGTCAGCTGGAATGGAGGAGTGCCGCTAATAAGAGGAATTGTTTGCTGCATGCAACTTACTTACCAGATTCAACAGGACAACTACAACAACATACAGATACAGTATCCATTGTTTTCTTCTATGAGTGTGACTGCATTTCTTGGATCTCTCTCTGCTTCTAAATTGATCCCTACAGCCATTCTATAGGTTTTACTTCGGCTATTTTTTAAACCTAATTTAATGTAAGAAGTGCTTCTCTGAGTGCAGAGATATGCAAGTGAAAACGCTGCAGCCCTGTACTGTCGCATCACGGTTGTCGAAAGTACTACTTACTTTTCACTAACAATGCATGCAGTAGTGCATGCACTTCCTTTATGTCACGTAAAAGATTTATGGTTAGCTTTGTACCCAAAGATTTCTTTATCTTCAATTATTGTTTGTCCATGCTGTGTTTTTTTTTCTTCTCTCAACAAAACCTACCCAAAAAGAAACCCCCATTCCCATCCATTTTCCAAACCCTAACCCTCTTCCCCCGGGCTGTGTGGTTTTGATTGATGTGTGACTAAATGACATCAATAATTCCACACACTTGCTGGGGATGATAAGGTCATAGCAACAGGCTGGTGAAGGAATCAGAGGATATATTCTAGACTTACTCAGCTTCAGTACTATTTCTTGTAGTAGTAGCCAAAGTCAAAGAAATTCAACGCAAGTACTAGTTATACTTTCAATACTTTACCATTTGTTAGGCTACATTGTGGCACTGTTCTAGTGTACTGTCACCTGCTATATTCTCTATCGTACTGTTGTAATGCTACAGTAAGGACAAACCAGGTTTCATTTTCTATTTTTCCATAGGCATGCAACTTCCACAGTGTCACACCACTAGTACCACCGCAATGAGGAGGACATTTCATCCGCCCAGGATTGCCAACCTCAATCGTCATTTCCCGTGGAGCCAGCTCTGGGCCTAGCCCTACTTTCAAACACAAATTACAGGTTAGATAAGCGTTTGGTGGGAGGTAGTAAAGCGGAGTATTAGGAGAGACAAGAGATTGACGGTAGTACTACTAAAGTCCTAGGACTCTTGAATTCACTTACTCTGTGAGAGGCACTTAGTGTTGAAAACAATTAGCCATTTACACTTAAAGGAAGAAAATGACACAGACTTACGTTTCAGGAACACAAACTTTCTGTTAAACCCCCACCCACCAGACTCAAAAGCAGTAAAAAACAGGTATGCTCAGATAAAGTTTCAAAAAGTATATTTTTGTAGCCCTAACAAAATAATCTCCCGCAAGACCCTCCCTAACCCCAACGATTGTCCTTCAAAAGTCCCCAAAACAACCCAACTCCCAATTCTCACCCCCCAAAAGTCTCTAAAAAAGGGGCAAGGGACACTACGGCAGGCTGCTGTTCACTTTTGCGGCCAGGGCATCATACTCCTTGCGGAGGGTGGCATGGTCGGAGCGGAGGCCCTCCACCAAGGTCTTGTACGTTAGGACCTCCTGCTCCAGGTAGGACACTCTGAGGGATAGACGGTGCTGGCATGCCTTGAAACGCCTGTGGGGGCAGCTGCTGTCTTTGCTGCTCGGCGGTGGTGGTTGGCTTTGGTAGCCCGGCTTTGTACCGCTGGAGCACTGCGCTGGCTGGCAGCCCGTGGGGGCACGGAGGAGGATGCAGCTGTCTCAGTGGATGTTGTACCGGTAGACTGCGTGTCTTCCTCCTCCAGGGCCACCAGCCGCCGATATTCGGCGACAGTGGCATCCAGCCTCCGTTGCCGGGCCATTCGAGCCAGCTCCTTCCTTGATTGTCTGTTTGATTTGGAAGGAGCAACTATATGAAGAAAGAAAGACATAGTCTGTAACCAATGCTCCTTAAGATTAACACAAAATGATTGAGCAGAAAGTTGTGTCACAGTACAAGTAGCAAATTGAAAGCACAGTACATAACTATTGAGGACAGTATCTATCTAACCTCCCACTTCTTCATCCTTGCTCTGACATTAGTTGGAGTTTAAGGAACAAATTCTACGAGCACTATGGACTTCCATTACAGTCAACTATGACAGTACACCAGTCTTCTTCTTCTTCTTCTCTCTTGTTTAGGAAAATTGGTACGTTATCTTATGCAAGCCGGCATAATGCCAGCACAGTGAAGCGTGCACCCGAGAAAAACAGACGAAGACCATGATGAGTGAGACAGACTTGCGTTACTGTACCGGTCCAGTACATGCAGGTGGTTAAGCTCTTACTTTTCTATTACGGGTGGCACTGAGAATACTCTGTTAAAAGGGCTAGTGCCTAATTAATTTAGCTTTCACCCTACAGTGCAAATGAGTACTAGAAAAAGAAAATGAAGAAGCTAAATAATCTGATTATCTATCACTTCACATGGGATGTATTTGATTACATATGGGATGACTTTAGGTGCTTTGCTTATTATTGAGTGAACAGTGATACACCCACACATGAATGACTTACTACTACTAAACTAAAGTTATTAAGAGAGGTAGGGAGTGTCCACCGCAAGAACCGGATATATGCTGTGCTTGCAGTTGCAATACAAACTACTGCTACTATTCATGGTAGTATTTGGACAAAATTACAACTTCTTTTCCTTGCCTTTCATACACTGGAACGGACGTGCGGGTGCGGTGTTACATGCTCTTCAAAGCAACACTTAGTTCATCCAGTGACCGTCTACTCTCTCTAGATACACATATGCTATCTAAGAGTATATGCTATCTAATAGTCAGATAGTACCATGATCCAGGCATCCATCCATTCAAAGTATATGCACACATACAGTTTCTGTTTCACCCACCCAGGCTGTTCTTCTTCCACCCATCCTTGCTTCATCATTCACCCAGCCATGCACCATACCATATTCTTTCCTTCCCAGCCACCTCGGGGACCAAGCAAACACATATCATTCTTCTTTGCCAGTCATCATTAAATTTCTCGTCCTTCCACACTTATTTACACCCTTCTTTCGCTTTTCGTTCATCCCATCCATCAAGTTAATCTCAGATCTGATTGGGATTCTTCTTGCCAAAAACTACACAACTAAGTCGAAGTACATTTAGAGGAGGCTACTACCTGGTTGATTTATAATACACCCGTGCAGATAGCGGGTGCAGGCTCCTTGCACTTGCTAGTGCGCCCCCTCCCCCTCCCAGAGCCCCAGATAGCACACTCTGCAGTCTTCAATCTCAATAAGTAAGGAATCTATAGCTTACCTCTGCCCGCCACCACCGTGTGAACCCTCACAGGCACACTGGTGTCGTCCGGCACTTGCACCGCATCCTCCCCAGAACTGTTCTGCTCATCCACCACCACCACCTCCGCGCTGGCCCCGCCACCAGATGTTCCACCTACAAAGAACATTTAAGAATGTTAGAATACACCACTCACTACTATATAATATTTGGTCTAGGAATAAAGAAATGTTAAAAAAACAGCAAACAATGTAATAATTTGTGGCTGTCTACTCTAAAGTAAAAATGTCCCTTTTTCCAGGGAAGGCTGTTGTCTTGCTGCACATTTGGCACAACTGATGAATGCTTGCTTTTTATTTTTAACACGCACCACTTTTTCTCCTAACAGACAGAAGCTTGACTTCTAAGAACACGAGCAAGATCAAGTTCAAACCAGGTGAGAGCTCGGCTCGACCACAAGAAATGTGCCCAATTAATCGTCAGCACTAAGCACTTTTCCATTTTCAGTTAAACGTTTACTTTTATGACAAACTTGATTTTAATAAATGAGTTTACTTTTAATAAAGCTTTTAAACTTAAATAGACTCTGTGGTTTTTCGTCCTCCAGAATAGAGTGGCTGAGCTAAAGGTTTTGGAATTTTTGCAAGCATGAGTCCGTGCCTCTGACACTTCTTGACTCTGACTCCGTACTCTTGTCCTGCGTTGGATAATCTAATCATCATTGGGGATCAATCATCGGTGACTTTGGGAGCTAAATGACTCTGCCACACTATCTAGTCAGTAAGGAGATTGGGGGTTCAACTACAAAGTCTGTTATCACTGAGGTATGTGGAAAGTCTAACAGCGCCTATTATAATTGATAAGCTAAGCAATGCATTATTTAGTGTCCATAGTTCTGTTTCTGCAGATTTGTCCCTGCAACAGTAGTAGAATGGATTGTCCTCCTATCCAAACCAAAAGTAAAGTAGTATCTTATTCTTTCTTGGTGGTCATTCACCTTTTTATTGTTGGCAATTGTCAAAGCATAAACATTTAGAGTACTTGAAAAGACAGTACGGACAATCCCAGAGAGCTGCACTCAGTGCATAAAGCTATTGCTGACTAGAATGGGAGTCCAATGGAATTGCCAAATGTGCAATCTTACAGGTACATGCATCAACGGATTTTGCGATCGCAAACGGTGCGAATCGCAAAAATCGGCCGTTTGTGATCGCAAAATCCTCTTTTGGAATGCATGAAAGTTCAAGGCCCTCGCAATTTAAGAATTCGCAAATATTTGCGAATTCTCAAATTGCGATTGCATTTAAGGAATCGCATTTTGCGATTCCTTAAATGCAATGCAAGAAACCTTTTAAAATTGCGAATTCGCAATTAGGGGTTGCAAATTACCACAAGGGTGAACCTCGTGATAATTTGCGAAAAATTATTACAATGCTCAAATTAGCATTTTAAACACTGTCATGTTATAGACACACATGTCCTTAGGACATGTGTGTGTGAAACATTCACTTTAAAATACATTTCAGGGGTGCAGGAGGGGGTCCTTTGGACCTCCCCCTGCACCCATGGAATGCATTAACATTTTGCGAATCGCTAATTGCAATTCGCAAAATGTCAATGCCTTCCCATTGATTCCTATGGGCCTTTTGGCCCATAGGAATCAATGGGAATTGCGAAATCGCAAATTAGAATTCGCATAATATTTGCGATTCGGTAAAAATTGCGATTTTTACCGAATCGCAAAAATGATGTGAATAAATTGATGCATCCCGTTTTGCGATTCCTTATTTGTGATTCCTTAAAAATCGCTAATAAGGAATTGCAAAACGTTTTGTTGATGCATGTCACCGTTAGTTAGTTACACAGACAGACTAATAAGAATAATCTAGTAATACCACAGGGAGTCATAGTCGAGGCAGGATAAGAATTTAGATCCAGTCTACAAGAAGATCAAAGACGATTTAGAAAAAATCGAATGCGGAACGCTAGGAAAAAATAGGTACTCCATATTAAAATTAAAACTTACCGGGGCCAGCAAAGGAACCCTCGACTGCCCGATCCTGGCCTGCATCCTGGTGAACAGCAGCCTCCTCCTCCTGTGTCCTCTTGCCCCTGGGGGGAGCTGATGTACAACATGAAAGAAAGAAAGACCAAAAAACATGGATGAGATTTGTCAACCAAATCAAACATTTCAAAAGAACAATAACAAAATATTTTGGCGAAATAGCAAATAGACAACTATTCCACGGGATATATTGACCGATCTCATGTGGTCTACTACGTTATTAGTATTGCTTGATTTGCGGACCGTCGACTTGGAAAGTTCTTATGTAACTCACTAAACAAAGTACTAAAAAGGTTTGCCTAGGACTGGCAGGCAGCAGTCCGCAGCACACGAAGTGACAGACAAAGTCCATCGTGATTGCAGATCAGCGACAACACTAAAGTTTCCTACTACATTAACCAGTCATTAAAATACTCAAACTATCAATCCACTACCACTATTTCTTTTTATCGCCATGTGTACAAAGGAAGGACTGGACTTGAGTCTGTAGGGGCTGATTTAGAAGCCCCATGCGGCTCTTTTGCTCCATTGTTGCGTGACTTTTGTGACGCAGCGGCAGAACAAAAGAGGCGCCATGGTGCGGCGTATATTAACAACGTGACGCATAGGGGAGATGCAACACGTTGTAAAGCCCTGCGCCATCAGGGGGCGTTCCGGCGCAAGGAAGGGCGTTCCTGCGCAGGAACTCATCCTAAAAGTGGCTGAGGGAAATCTACAAGATTTCAATCAGTCACTTTGAGGACAATGATGCGTGACTTAAACCCTGCGCCTGCTTGAAGCAGATGTACAGCTTGACGCAGCATTGAGGAGATAGGGCACCCCAGAGCATTGCTGGAGCTGCGCCATCGTTGCGACGCAACTCCAGCAATGCGCCGCCTTTACGGCAAAGATGCGTAACGCTTTGGTGTCGTTTTGGGCCCATGGTGCGCCGCATTGTAAATACGGCGCACCATGGGTGGTGGTGGCGTGGCGCACAATTACTGGCGCATCCCTGCTACTTTGCAGGGATGCGCCGATAATTAAAAATCTGACCCTTAGTGTCTAGCATTAGGCAGTTCTTTAAACTACACTCATGCATAATTTCACAGGCCAATGAAATGAGCACAAAATCGAAAACAAATAAGCATAGTAGCAGCGCTACTGAGATGGAGAGCAGTGCACCTGAAATGCACAGAAGATTTTGAAATATAATTTACCTACAATGTAATCAGCAGCATTATTGCTCTTGGTAAAAAACAAAAATTTGCAAGATAATAACACACAGAGAAGGAGAAAACATAGTAAAGAAATAGCTACTACTACTCACCAAGCCCCGGGATCTCAAGGCCGAGCAGGTCGAGCAGATTGCGTTCCCGGTCCAGGACATCCGTCCAGCGGTGGGTGGCCTCGCTGTAGGTGCGCCGGACCCGAGAGTGGTGGTACATGGCCCGGCACACCTTCTCACACTGGTTCCGGCGCTCCTGGATCCCGTACCCACTAGCGATCTTGCCGTCTGCCATGATGGTACTGAGGAGGCAGTGCTGAACATAAAAAATTAGTGCGGCCACCTCCTCCGGGCTGAAGATCTCCCGGGGTGCGACCTGCTCCCCCCTCAAACGCCCGCACGGGAGCCGGGCACGGGGTGTGGGACCCTTCCCCTTCTCGGGATGCTTCCCGGCTCCCTTCACCATGGTCTGGGCAGAAAGGAAGCTAAATAATAAAGAAAATAGAATAGGGAAGAGAAGAAAAGAAAAGAGTTTAAAAAAGTAGTTTAAAATTAACCAAAAGTAGCAGAAAACACAAAAATTTAGAGCTAGAAAAATAGAGGGATAGATAATAAGTAACATAGATCAAAACTTCAAACAAGCAAAGGATGGAAGAGATACAGAGAGAATACAAAAAGCATGCCCAGAACCATAGCAATGAATGAGAAACAAGATGGCCGCGCCCGTTCATGACCGCGTGGGTAAGTTCGCGCGAGATTTTCCTCGCGAACACACGTGAAATTGTACTAGCGAGCCGCACACTTTGCGAGATTACACATCGCGCCCGGAAACGGAAATACGTCATGCAAACAAGATGGCCACGCCCATGAACGACCGCGAGGGTAACTTCGCGCCGTTGCGCTACAAGCGGCTCGCTAAAACGCACAAAACCCTGCGAACTAACAAGCCGCAAAAAACGAATCGCATATTCGCGGCTTCCGAATTCGATCTCGCGCAAGTTCGCGCCCCGCGAATCCCGCTAAATTGCAGAAAAACGAGTTTTGCAAAACTGCACTCAGCAGGTGCAAGAGTTCAAACTCATCATTAGTAACCATTCCCTGTAGTGCTTCCTGACTGTTGCCCCTCCAGAGTTCAGTTGCTAGTTGCAACAATTGAATGACCCTGCTCTGACCCTCACAGCAGGCTCATAGAATAGCTACAAGTATGCCACAAAGGTCCTGGAAAAAAAATTGCACTGCAACAGAAAGCAAATTACTGTGACACATTAATAAACCAACCCCAAATTAATTCATGTCAGTTGAAGCAGGGCAGGTGTGCTTGCTTTTCCCCCCCATAATCTACAGTGATGATGAACCAGAGGGTGGCATTGATGTACCAGAGGGTGGCATGGGTGAAACAGAGTGTGGCAGTGGTGAAACAGAGGGTGCTGGGAACCTGTGATGATGAACCAGACGTAGAAACAGCATAGTAGCGACCCTTGCGAGCCGACAAGTAAGTTCGCAATTGCGAACTGGTACCAAACCCTCGCGAACTGGCAGAAACCCTTGCAAACACACAAAAAAAATCCGCAAATTTGCAAGAATTCGCGGATTTTGCGGATTGCGAGTTCGCAAATTCGAAAAATTTGCGAACGCCAGATTCGCTAAATTCGCCCATGCTTACACAACACCATTTAAAAAAAAACCTGTACTGATTGAGGAGAACTACAACTGCTGTACTGATTTTACAGTGTATGTGCTGGAGTGCACTTGTGGACTTAGGTATGGGGGCAGTACCAAGCTACAGGTGCACATGAGAATACTCCAGCATTTAAGACCTATAGTAAAGTCAGACTCATCTTATCCTGTAGCTAGGCATTTTAAAGATGTATATAAGAACAAACTCAAATGCATCACATATTTTGTCATAGGAGCAATACCACCACTTAGAAGGGGAGGCAAGAGAGAAAAACTGCTTAGGAGATTGGAGTCATGAATAATATTGGAATTAGACTCTAAATTCCCATCAAGATTAAACAACAGAAAAGATTTGCACAATTTGTTATGAGGAAGATATATATTAGACACATATATTTGTTTATGTGTAACATATATGGGTGTAAAATTAATTTAGTGCAACCTGAATCCAATACCAAGATGAAGTGCGAGGGAGAGTGCAATAGCAAAATCATATTTACCTTAAAATGAGCAGAAGAGCAACAAATTGAGTAATAACATTTAAAGGTATTGTAATTGAATAATGTGGGCAAAGCTAGTTCAGATTTGTAAAAAGTGATACACTATAATACATTTCAGCACATCACTTTACTATAAATATTTAAATGAGAACAGATTGGTCTGTGGTTCTATCGGATATAAGCATTAAAGAGGGAATTGTGAACTGATAACAGGCTCCAATAATGTGATATAGAAATAGTTGCTGAAGCCTGTTACAATGTACTTTAGTTTACTAGCAGACATGATTGTACAGTGACTATATGGTACAGGCAATTGCCGTACAGATGATTTAAGTCACAATCATGTAGTATGCGAATACTAAATGTAAATATACAATAATGAATTGGATGTGTACTGTAAGGATGTGTACTGGCCAAAGCTAAGTAAAAGATGTTTCAGTATCCGAGATCATACTAAAATGAAGTATTTTGTTTATGCCTATGTATTCAGATGTTGCGTGGGATTTAAGGGTTGTTAAAGCACATATCCGCAGAGCGTCAAACGTGATCAAGGTCCCGCTTCGTGACGAAAACGCGTCTTGACTTGTTGCGAGTATTAAACACATTTTTGCACCAGCAATTTGAAGACCGTGCCCATCTGTATCCGTAGAGGAGAGGATATTTGGGATCATTTAAAAAAATAAAAAAATAATATATATATATATATTACCTACTGGCGGTCGCCAGTAGGTAGTTACAGTTAGGACCTAGTTCCCATAGGAAATTCGCAACATTCTATTTGGAATAACTTTAGCGCCGGTGCACGAATCTTTGCAAAATTCTCCAAGAAAATGCCCTGCTCAGCTCCTTCCCTAAAACTTTGGGGATGATTCGTCAACTGGGGGCTGAGAAAAAAGGGGGTCCCAAAACGTGTTTTCCCCATGCAATTTTCTATAGGACCTTTAGCCAGGGTTATAGCCCGAACGGCTGAACGGAATTACACCAAATATTGCAAAAAGGTAGATTTCTGTTCTAAGATCACGCTTTTTGTTAAATGGAGTAAATCCATTCGGTAGTTCCTGAGAAATTCCAAAGTAAAATCATAGATATATCTATAGATGAAGTGCCATACTCTGTACAGTACACGTACCTTCCCGAGCACGAGCTGCATGATTTTTGGCTGTCAACACTTCAAACCAGGAAGTGTTGGCAGCCATCTTGTGCCTCGGTAGAACCAAGGCACAAGAAAGCAGTAAGACAAGTGTGCAAAACACGCAAAGGGGGCAGGATAGAAACACCCTGACCCTCTAGGCCTGCTCAGGGGATCCCACAAGGACCCTCAAGGCCAACATTTAAAAAAAAAATAATAATTGCGGGATACACATAGGTACGCATACCCTGTGAAGAAAAAAAAAACACGGTCTGCTTTATTTCAAATTAGTCCCCGGGGGGACCAAATCCCGGGGGCATAATCAAAATTAGGTGTGGGGTGGCCCAAATCCCCCCCACACTGCCCCAGGTACTGCCACCCCGGGGCAAAGTAATTATAATAGGGGGCACATGGCCCCCTGTAGCCCCGTAGGGCTTTTTTGTAAAGTATGCAGGGGGCTCACGGCCCCCCCACAGCCCCGGGGACCGCCACCCCCCAGGGCTTTGTTTTTTCAAATACCTCAACTCCCCGGGGCTCTAATATGTAAAATAAGCAGGGGGCACATGGCCCACACCAGCCCTGGGGACCGCCACCCCCGGGGCTTGGATATTCATGATGGGGGGCCTCTAAGGCCCCCCGAGCGCTGTGGACCGCCACCTCCTGGGGCTTTTTTGTAAAGTATGCGGGGGGCTCATGGCCCGCGCAGCCCCGGGGACCGCAACTCCCCGGGGCTTTGTTGTTTTTAAAATAAAATAAAAAAAACTGTTTGGGGGGCTCAAGCCCTCCCACATGCCCCGGGGACTGCCACCTCCCCGGGGCTCTAATATGTAAAGTAGGGGGGTCCGTAATGGACCCCCCCAGCCCTGGGGACCACACCCCCTGGGGCTTTACAATTGGTGGGAGGGGTCAACTAGTCCAACAGGTACCTTCAGTAAGCGTCACGGAGGTGTGTTGCAGAGTGTTGTAAAAAAGGGGCGTGCCCTCTGAACCCCTCTCTGCAGCACAGCTCCCTGGCGCATACTGGAGGTACCTGGTGGGCTAGTTGGCTCACAGGTGACCTCAGGATTGAAGAGGAATATATTCCCCAACCTAAAACTCTCCACAGGGTGTGTTTGCACACATGTCACCTCAGGCCCCGCCCCCTTCCTTCACTATTGAGCACACTACTGATCCTGAAAAGTAATTCTAATCGTAGTTACAGTAACTTGAATTTCCTTCCATAGGCTAACAGTGAATGGTTTCACTTGGAATTTTTTTTAAGTGTGGAGTTTTGGAAGTTTACAAAATTCCTCAAAAATCAGCTGAACTACGAATTCCGATTTACTCACCTGTTATCAGGAGAGACCTCAGTGTTGCATCTTTCAGCCCACTACTGATCCTGAAAAGTAATTCTAATCGTAGTTACAGTAACTTGAATTTCCTTCCAAAGGCTAGCATTGACTGGTTTCACTTGGGAAAATTTTTAAGTGTGGAGTTTTGGAAATTAAAAAAATTCCTCAAAAATCAGCTGAACTACGAATTCTGATTTACTCACTTGTTATCAGGAGAGACCTCAGTGTTGCATCTTTCAGCCCACTACTGATCATGAAAAGTAATCCTAACCATACTTACAGTAACTTGAATTTCCTTCCATAGGCCAACATTGACTGGTTTCACTTGGCAATTTTTTTAAGTGTAGAGTTTTAGAAGTTTAAAAAATTCCTCTAAAATCACCCGAACTGAGAATTCCGATTTACTCACCTGTTATCAGGAGAGACCTCCGTGCTGCATCTTTGAGCCCAGGATGGACCCTGAAAAGTAAATGTAATCATACTTACAGTAACTTGAATTTTCTTCCGTAGGCTAACATTGACTGGTTTCTTTTGGAAATTTTTGTAAGTGTGGAGTTTTGGAAGTTTACAAAAATTCCACTAAAATCAGCTGAACTATGAATTCCGATTTACTCACCTGTTATCTTGAGAGACGTCAGTGCTGCATTTTTTAGCCTAGGATGGACCCTGAAAAGTAAATGTAACCATAATACTTACAGTAACTTGAATTTCCTTCGATAGGCTAACATTGACTGGTTTCATTTGGAAATTTTTTCAAGTGTGGAGTTTTGAAACTTAAAAAAAAATCCTCTAAAATCAGTCGAACTACGAATTTTGATTTACTCAACTGTTTTCAGGATAGACCTCAGTGCTGCATCTTGCAGCCAACTACTGATCCTGAAAGGTAATTCTAATCGTAGTTACAGTAACTTGAATTTCCTTTCATGGGCTAACATTGACTGGTTTCACTTGGAAATCTTTCTAAGTGTGGAGTTTTGGAGCTATGAATTCCGATTTACTCACCTGTTATCAGGAGAGACCTCAGTTCTGCATCTTTCAGCCCACTACTGATCCTGAAAAGTAATTCTAATCATAGTTATAGTAACTTGAATTTCCTTCCATAGGCTAACATTGACTGGTTTCACTTAGAATTTTTTTTAAGTGTGGAGTTTTAGAAGTTTAAAAAATTCCTCTAAAATCACCCGAACTGAGAATTCCGATTTACTCACCTGTTATCAGGAGAGACCTCCGTATTGCATCTTTGAGCCCCGGATGGACCCTGAAAAGTAAATGTAACCATACTTACAGTAACTTGAATTTTCTTCCGTAGGCTAACATTGACTGGTTTCTTTTGGAAATTTTTGTAAGTGTGGAGTTTTGGAACTTTAAAAAATTCCTCTAAAATCAGCCGAACTACTAATTTTGATTTACTCAACTGTTTTTAGGAGAGACCTCAGTGCTGCATCTTTCAGCCCACCACTGATCCTGAAAAGTAATTCTAATTGTAGTTACAGTAACTTGAATTTCCTTCTATAAGCTAACATTGACTGGTTTCACTTGGAGATCTTTCTAAGTGTGGAGTTTTGGAACTGCGAATTCTGATTTACTCACCTGTTATCAGGAGAGACCTCAGTGCTGCATCTTTCAGCCCACTACTGGTCCTGAAAAGTAATACTAACCATACTTACAGCAACTTGAATTTCCTTCAATAGGCTAACATTGACTGGAAGTTTTTCTGTGTGGAGTTTTGGAACTTTAAAAAATTCCTCTAAAATCAGCCGAACTCCGAATTCTGATTTACTCACCTGTTATCTGGAGAGACCTCCTTGCTGCGTCTTTCAGCCCACTACTGATCCTGAAAAGTAATTTTAATCGTAGTTACAGTAACTTGAATTCCCTTCCATAGGCTAACATTGACATGTTTTACTTGGAAATTCTTCTAAGTGTGGAGTTTTGGAACTTTGAAAAATTCTTCTAAAATCAGCCGAACTATGAATTCTGATTTACTCACCTTTTATCAGGAGAGACCTCAGTGCTGCATCTTTCAGCCCACTACTGATCCTGAAAAGTAATTCTAATCGCAGTTACAGTATCTTGAATTTCCTTCCATAGTCTAACATTGACTGGTTTCACTTAGAAATGTTTCTAAGTGTGGAGTTTTGGAAGTTTAAAAAAATTCCTCAAAAATCAGCCGAACTACGAATTCCTATTTACTCACCTGTTATCAGGAGAGACCTCAGTGCTGCATCTTTCAGCTCACTACAATTCCTGAAAAGTAAATTTAACTGTACTTAACAGTAACTTGAATTTCCTTCTATAGAATATCATTGCCTGCTATAAAAAATATATATACATTAAAAAAATAATGAATTAATAAAAAAATATTACAATTTCGATATTTTTAAATACATATTTTTTTCAATTTATATTAAAAATATGTAATGTAATTTAAAAAATAAAATATTTTAAAACAATGTAGTAAATTAGTATAAAAAAATATAACAATTAATTGTTTTAAAAACTATTATTTACAAACCCTTTGAAATTCACTGAAAAAACCATAGGTCTCAGCTATGTTATAGTTAGGAATTAGCATGTCGAATGGACGTGTATAAGGATACAACATCAATGGTATTACCATCAATTGTTCATTCCATGTCACTCCATTCAAAATTCTCAAGAAATCCCCAGTGTCTTGGATGTAGGAGCTCATGCTCTGTGCAATAGGAGCAAGATATTGGTCCACATACTCCCCGAGAGGGATGAACAATGATGAGGAGCTTTACACCCATTTGGAATAAGATTCAAATTGCGAACTAAGGACTGTGAGTGTGAGGAGCCTGATGACAGGGCTTAAGCTGTGAAATAACATAACTACCATTATGCGGTATGAAATGTCAATTGAAATCAAAGAGTTATAAATTGTCCATGAAAAGACACTCATGAGTACTAAACTCAATCACGAAGGTCCAATGCAATTAAATTGATTGCATTAGTATCACGAACATTATGAAATGAATTGACAATGTGTCCAGTAATAACTTTGAAAAAATATGTAAATATGAACATGAGTACTGAACTCGTTTAATATGGACTAAAAGATGTGGTATATGTTGACTTTAAGAATTGTCAAACATGTTACAATATACAATAATGAAGGCAGAATTGTGTCATGATAATATCAAAAATAACCTCCCGAAAAAGGGTCAGTGAATGTACATAGCATTCCCCCTTTTCTTTTTCTGTTAATTATGATTTTGAATTCAAAGATGAAAAACACTACATTGCCCAGAATGCCCCATTATGACAGACTAGGCTTAAAGAGTGTGGAAATAGAAAACTCACTAACCGTGAGCAAAGCCGAGTAGGCTGAAACGCGTTGGTTGGGTTTGTTTTTGCTGAATAAACAAACTTAAGACTTTCACTCCTGAGTGCTTTGCATCTTTGCCCGCAAAAAAAAAAAAAAAAAATATATATATATATATATATATATATATATATATATATATATATATATAGTTAAAGCAGTTAAAGCAGTTAAAGCCGCGGAACAAGTAACAAGCGGCTATTCGAGTGCATTGCAATAAACTGACAAGGTTTGGTGGTAGTCTCAGCATGTCTGCGGAAGCTTTCTGTGTGAGGGAGGTGGAGGCTGAGGAATTGTTCAGACAGATACCGATATCTGGAGTAACATCGAGCAAAGTCCCCGCAAGTGCAGAGGCAAGGGAAGAAGCTGACATAAAAACACTTTATAAAGAGTTAGAAAAATAGAAGCGCTTAGAGATAACCAAATGGTGGGAGCACTATTCTTTGACAAAATATGCAGATGTAGGGCACGTGCCTAGAGGACTACGTATCATGCTAGCACCAAGTTTTGATAGACCCAACCCCCAAATGTTGAAAGAATGGGGACAGAGTAATTTTGCGGCATCAATTAACCTAGTCCACATTCCTATAAAATATGCTGCCATAGATAGGGCGGAAATCCTGAAAACCATCGAAAAATTAAACGAGGATATTTCAAAGATCAAAGAAACTGATGCAATGAAAAAGCTGAAAGAAACAATGGAAGAGAGGCTAAAGAAACATCAGGACAAAATAAAAGTCAGAAAGGTCAGCAAATTTGCATGCGACCAAGCTGACTATGCCCAAGGCCAAATATGTACCTTTGCCCGTAAATACAGTGTGGCTAAACAACAGCAATATAGTGGGAAAACTAACAAACAAGATGCCCCACCTAGTGGGCGCAATGAAACTCGCAACACTGACGAAGATGCCACAAGTGTTGATACTGCGTCTTTAACAAGCGAGTCCAGCCATGATTCGGACAGGAATGCACAAGTAGCCCCCATCATAAATTTGGAGCAAGAACTCGATTTTTTAGTCGAGGAAAGACTGAGGACATTGCGTCCAAGGCAAAGAAATCTGGCAACAAACGAAAAAAAAAAAAAGGCGAGAAAGAAGGAAACATTCCAAACAAAAATGTGCAGGCAAAGAAAGCAAAACAAGGATGGCAGAAGAAGAGACAATAGAGGGCAAATCTATAATCAACCTGTCCAATACTGTTCTAACCAAAGCCGAAGAACAACTTTTATCTCTTGGGCTTAATTATTGCCCGAGACAGTCTTTCAACTACGCTGCAACTCGCATTGACATCTTCTGTTTCATCAGAAAAATAAGCTTAAGAAATTCTTTGTCTTACAGAGACTGCAATCGAGCTGTGATACCATCACCTCCGAGTTTCCCAGCACAGTAGAAGAAGTGGAAGAGGTCACTGCCGCTGATGTTCCAACTATTCTAACCCTCAATGATTTGCGTCAAGCTACATGCTCCCAACCAATGGGCCTGGATATTGATTGCAACACACAAACCAGACTGGCCAAGATTAACATAATACAAAAAGGAGATGGGAACACTCCATTTGAAAGTAAATCAAAATGTATTCCTCTGACTGTTAAAGATGCTGTCGACACATTTCACGATTGTATAGTGTCAGAAATCAAGCAGTTATACACCCAAGCCTGCAACCACATGAAAAACAGATTTGATCAAAAACAAGCTAACTATTATGCCCTCATGAAAAGTTGAGTGATAATCCTGACATTGTGGTGAAAACTTCGGACAAGGGCAGTAACATAGTCATTTGGCCCAAGACTGACTATGTAACCGAGGCCTACAGACAACTGCATGACACTTCATGTTATGAAAAGTCCAGCAATAAAGAATATTTGAATGCCAAAGTAACTTTGGAAAAACTCTTGCATAGATGGCGGAGAGAAGGTCTAATTTCTGGGGAGGAATTTAAATACATGTTTAAAGAATTTCCAGTTCTCCCAGTATTTTACCTTATCCCTAAGGTCCATAAATGCGTTTTGCCCACACCTGGAAGACCGATAATATCAGCCATTAACAGTGTCTGTAAAAATGTGGGACTTGGTAATGAGCCTGCCTGGTTACGTCCGGGACACAAGCGACTTCCTGCAAAAAATAAGTGATCTTGAGTAGCAGGAAGACATGTTGTTGATAACGCTGGATGTAGAGTCCTTATATACAAGCATCGGGCACATTGATGGATTGAAGGCAACCAAGCATTTTCTGGACAAAAGACCTGCGGAATTATACGAACATAACAAAGTTATCTTGAGCTTAATGGAGTGGTGCCTCAATAACAACTATTTTATCTTTGGAAAGGATGTATGGAAACAGCTAAGAGGTGTGGCTATGGGGTCCTGCTTCTCCCCAAGCTACGCGTGCTTGCACATGGGCTGGTGGGAGGAGCGGGTTCTCAGTGAAACACATGCTGTATGGGTGAAAGAGAAAATTGTCAGGTATCTAAGATATATCGATGATATCTTCATCTTGTGGCAAGGTGAGGAAAAGGAGGCCCTACTATTTATTGACGAAATTAACAACAATTCTCTAAATCTTAGATTCACGTCTCATATCAGCAGAGACGAAATAGAATTTCTTGATGTTAAGGTCTATGTCAATACCAACAGACTAGAATCAACACTGTATAGAAAGCCTACTTCAGGAAACACCACATTCCCGCCTCCAGTCTCCACCCTAAACACACTATCTCCAGCATCCCCTATGGAGAAATTCTAAGAATTAAACGAATATGTAGCTCCCCTGATGACTTAGAAAATTGCATCAACAATCTCAGGGCTCGACTGAAAGAGCAAGGTTATTCTGACAGGATTTTTAACCAGGCTTTGGCTAAAGCCAAGCTGAGAACCAGGGAGAGTCTGTTCCCTAGGGAGACTACTGAACCTAGCTCTAACTTAGGTGAAGAATCTATGAGTTGTCCGAGATTTATCACCGCTTTTAGCAATGAAGAACACAAGATCAGGAATATCATTAAAATAAACTGGCCTATAGTGCTCACCAATAACATATTGAATTCTACCTTACCCAGTAAGCCTTTGGTAACATTCTGCAGAGCTAAAAGCATGGGAGCTACTCTAGATATTAGCAGTCCGGAGTTAAAGCAGAAGAACATATGGCTGCAGCCCAGGGCTGGGTTCCGCAAATGTATTCATTGCAGGGCATGTAAGGTCAGAGTAAACAAGACACACTACCACATACCATTTGACTCTACAGAAATCCCTATTAAAGGGAACCACTCATGCAAGACTGACTTTGCAGTATATGTCCTGACGTGCACCTGTGGTTTAAATTACATTGGAAGCACGAAGGCACAGGTGCACGTCAGGATCTTGCAACACCTCAGAGCCATATTACACAACGATCCCGCATATACGGTAGCACGTCCTTTTGCACTAAAACACAATAAAGACCTAAGCTGCCTTTCCTATTATGTGGTAGGATTAGTCCCAAATCCCCGGAGAGGAGGAAATAGGGAATTGCTACTGAGGCAATTGGAGACGCGATTCATTTTGGAGTTAGACAGTAAGTGGCCTAACGGTCTTAACACTACTGAGGATATCCATAACTTTTTGTAGAAATCTCCAATAATTTTCCTTTAAGTCTGTTTAATAAATGGGTGTTAGTTTATTGCCACAATGACATTTAGGGCATATACCAGAGTGTAGTACTAGTAGTGTCTCTATTAGTTAACAGCATTTCCGTCATCTGTGTACATACACCCTTTCAGATGAGTAGTCAGGTTCCCTGTTGCTCATCTGGATTCTCTGTTTCCATGGGGACTCTGAGTCATCGGGTATTTATGATTTTATTAGATAGTCAGGTTCCCTGTTATCGATTACACTATGAAATTCCTCCGAGTATTTAATCAGTCGTTTATTTATTGTGTACCTCCATGTTTATTCTCCCCCTCTTTTTAGAATAGCATTCACTTGATCTTTTCACATTTTTTTCAATATGATGAATTACTGTTTTGAAAAGTGTTTTAGATTTACCTTTTATCAGAATAACATGGCTTAGTCCAATTTTTTATAGAGGTAACATTCTAATTTATTTTCTATTCTCAGATTTTTTTATCATACATTTTAGCACTTTTTTGATATAGATCTGTCTGCACTTTATTGAAAGCTTTTTTGCACACCAGGCAGAGGTGTCTAACCACTTTTTCTAAAAATTTGCACATTCAGCACTTTTTGACCTACGTAATTCCATGCGTAATTCCTATTTGTTCCTTTTCTGAACAAGTGACTTGGTACTAACTTTTATTCTTTTGAATATGTTGTGGCCTATTTGGTTTACAGGATTTATCCAGTGAGTAACCGAAATTTTAGAACAATCACACCCATTTAATGCTATGTGAATCCATTTGATGTTATTGCATTTATGCAGTTCAAATTATGTTATTTCTTGTGTTGTTTTGTAATGTACAAAGCATTATGGAAATCGTTTCCACTTTTGGCCTCAGCAACAACAGTCTTTTTGCTATGTCCATTTGTCACATGACCAAGCTGGAGGCGGGATGTAGGCGGGGTGCACTGCATTATAAAAATAATAACATTCTTCTACTCTCTGCATGTGAACAAGGGCCGCTTAGCCCGAAACGCGTCATCGCTGTTTTTTCCACCTGACCTTTCTGCAGTAAAAAGAACTGTTACCTAAAATTGTGGTCCATCTCCTGCTTCGCCCATATATATATCCAAGAACAAACACACTTGTGTCCTATGATCAAAGGACAGTATCAAGTACGGACTCCAATCGGCGTTTTAAAGATTCATTTATTCAGCGTTAGTAGCAGCAAAACATTAGTCACTCCGATGCGTTTCGGGGCTCCTCCCCTTGGTCACGAGTCCATATATATATATATATATATATTCACTGAAAAAAACATAGGTTTCACACACCTTATAGTCAAACATTAGCATTTAAAAAAAACCTTAGAAATTCACTGAAAAAAACATAGGTTTCACACACGTTATAGTTCAAAATTAGCATTTAAAAAACCTTAGAAATTCAATAAACAAACCATAGGTTTCACACACGTTATAGCTAAAAATTAGCATTTAAAAAATCTTAGAAATTCACTGAAAAACCATAGGTTTCACACATGTTAAAATGGGGGTGGCGGTCCCCGGGGCTGCGGGGGGGCCGTGTGCCCCCCGCTACCATAATAACTTTGCCCAAGGGAAAGGCGGTCCCCGAGGCAGTGTGGGGGGATTGCCCCCCAACTTTTTTTTAATATGACCGCGGGATTTGGTCCCCCCGGGGGCTAATTTGAAAAAAATAACACCACAGTTTTTTTTTTTCACGGGGTACGATTTTTACAAAAACAAAAACATTTTTTTGGGCCTTGGGGGTCCTTGTGGGACCCCCTGAGCAGGCCTATGGGGTCAGGGTGTGTCTACCCTGCCCCCTTTGCGTGTTTTGCACGTTTGTTTTCAGCTTTCTTGTGCCTCGGCTCTACAGATGCACAAGATGGCTGCCAACACTTCCTGGTTTGGAGTGTTGACAGACAGTTGACATCCAATCAACATGCAGCTCGTGCTCGGGAAGGTACAGAGTACAGTGAGCTTACAGTGAGCTTACGGTAACACCTCCAATATATAAATAGGGGTGGGGTCGCACACTACTCATACACCGGCGGTGTCGCCCCTAAGGACTCTGGTCAATGTAGTAACGTGTTCGCGATGCATCATCTTTCGATCTTCTGCTATCTTCGCTGTCTTCGCCATCCCTGGACACGTGTTTCGGGGTATCACCCCTCGTCAGCAGGGATAGGCCGTGTTCTGAGGTTGCAGATGGCTGCCAATATCTGGCAGGTATAATACCACTCAGGCGCGTAGGTGCGGGATCCCAGGCTCATCAGCCCGCTGCTCAAGGGAGCTCTAAGGTTACAAATGGGGGTGGGGTTGCACACTACTCACACACCGGCGGTGTCGCCCCTAAGGACTCTGGTTAATGTGGTAACGTGTTCGCGATGCATCATCTTTCGATCTTTTGCTATCTTCGCTGTCTTCGCCATCCCTGGACACGTGTTTCGGGGTTTCACCCCTCGTCAGCAGGGATAGGCCGTGTTCTGGGGTTGCCGATGGCTGCCAATATCTGCCAGGTATAGTACCACTCAGGCGCATAGGTGCGGGATCCCTGGCTCATCAGCCCGCTGCTCAAGGGAGCTTTAAAGTTACAAATGGGGGTGGGGTCGCACACTACTCACACACCGGCGGTGTCGCCCCTAAAGACTCTGGTCAATGTAGTAACGTGTTCGCGATGCATCATCTTTCGATCTTCTGCTATCTTCGCTGTCTTCACCATCCCTGGACACGTGTTTCGGGGTATCACCCCTCGTCAGCAGGGATAGGCTGTGTTCTGGGGTTGCCGATGGCTGCCAATATCTGCCAGGTATAGTACCACTCAGGCGCGTAGGTGCGGGATCTCAGGCTCGTCAGCCCGCTGCTCAAGGGAGCTTTTTAGTTACAAATGGGGGTGCGGTCGCACACTACTCACACACCGGCGGTGTCGCCCCTAAGGACTCTGGTCAATGTAGTAACGTATTTGCGATGCATCATCTTTCGATCTTCTGCTATCTTTGCTGTCTTCGCCATCCCTGGACACGTGTTTCGGGGTATCAACCTTTGTCAGCAGGTATGGGCCGTGTTCTGAGGTTGCCGATGGCTGCCAATATCTGCCAGGTATAGTACCATTCAGGGGCGTAGGTGCGGGATCTCAGGCTCGTCAGCCCGCTGCTCAAGGGAGCTTTATAGTTACAAATGGGGGTGCGGTCGCACACTACTCACACACCGGCGGTGTCGCCCCTAAGGACTCTGGTCAATGTAGTAACGTATTCGCGATGCATCATCTTTTGATCTTCTGCTATCTTTGCTGTCTTCGCCATTCCTGGACACGTGTTTCGGGGTATCAACCTTTGTCAGCAGGGATAGGCCGTGTTCTGAGGTTGCCGATGGCTGCCAATATCTGCAGGTATAGTACCACTCAGGCGCGTAGGTGCGGGATCCCAGGCTCGTCAGACCGCTGCTCAAGGGAGCTTTAAAGTTACAAATGGGCGTGGGGTCGCACACTACTCACACACCGGCGGTATAACATAACTGTACAAATAGTATTTTTGACTTTTAAGAACCATATATTAGCTTTAAAAGCATTTACGAAAATCGGGTAAAACGTCATTCATATGTGACTCGTGCGAACACCGTGCGCGCACCTTGCGCACACGTAAAGTCATGTGTCTTGAAAACAACACTTTTAATTGGTTTACAGTAGTTTCTTTTACAAATCTTCAAAAACACCACCCACTTCCCTCACAAGCTGTTTCACTTTCCAGGGAGAAACATCTACAAGGAATTGTTTGTGCTTTTCATCTTCTGAAAATGGCAGAACAGCAGCAGACACAGCACTCTTCCTCTGATTCACATGTGGAGTTTGTTCCTGAACAGCCACCTCCAAAGAAAACCAAGGAATCTTTCATTTGGAAGTTTTTCACATATCCAGAGGGGCAAAAAATGTAAATGCTTCAAAGGTCACTTGCAAAATCCGTGGCACCATCCTTTCAAGAGGTGATGCCACCAAACATTATTCTTTCAGTATTGCAACTATGATTCGGCATGTGAAAAATCTTCACCCCATCAACTATGCTTGGGTATCTACTCAAGACCTCAGGGACAATCCTCCAGCTACTGTCCCCAGCACCTCTTCTTCGGGAGCATCTCCATCTGCAACTACTCTAGATATCCGGCCGGATTTTGCAGACGTACACATACGTTGCAACTATTGCAACAACATTTTGTGCTATGGAGAGCAAAGCATTGACTTAATCGTGGCAAAGAAGAGGCAGCACAGATGCTCCAGCCGTTAATTTTTTTTATTTTATTTTTTTTGTTCCTCTTCCTGTGGAGCAGTTTTTGGTTACCTGTTTTATTTTTTGTTACAGAAAATCCCAAAAAAATATAAAATTGTTCTAAAAAACAGAAAAAAAATGTAAGACAAAAAAAACAGTTCTTCTAAGAACTAACTTCACTTCTCCAAGAAGAGCTATATTTCTTATATACTGTGTCATACTTTTTTGAATGAATGTGTAGTGACTGAAATGACTGAGTGAAGCGGAAGAAGGGGCTGAGGGAATGAGTGAGGAAAGGGGAGTTTGGTGAGTGAGGAAAGGAGAGTGAAAGAGTGACTGAAAGAAGGGGACTAAGGGTAGGGGAGTGAGGTAAGGAGAGTAAAAGAGTAAGGGAAGGGCGGTAAGGAAAGGAGAGTGAGGGAGGGGGTGTGAGAGAAAGGAAGCAGGGGATGGAGACAGGGCAGGGGAGTAAGGGACGGAGAGGGGGAAGTAGAGCAGGGTAAGGGGAGTGAAGGTAAGGGAAGTGGAGTTATGGTGAGGGAAGTGGTATGAGGATGAGAAAAGGGGGGTAAGGGAAAGTGAGAGAATGGGAGTGAAGGAGACAGAAGGGGAGTGAGGGGATGGAGAGAGTTAGGGAAGGGGAGTGAGGGAAGGGGAGTGAGGGAAGGGGAGTAAGGAATGTAGTGAGGGAAGGAGAGTGAGGGGGAGTGAGGGAAAGGGAGCAGGAAAGGGAAGGGGTGTGAGATACAGATAGGAGGAAGTGGAGAGGGGGAAGGGGAGTGATGGTGAGTGAAGGGCAGTGACAGTGAGGGAAGGGGTATGAGGGTGAGGGAAGGTGATTGAGGGAGAAGGAAGAAAATAGAGAGCGGCGAAAGTAGGTGAGGGAGAGAGGAGGAGTGATAGAAAGAGAGAGGAAAGAAGATTAAGGGTAAGGGAGAGAGAGGGAAAGAGTGAGAGAGAGGGAGAGCAAGGAACTGAGAAGGAGTGAGGCAGTTAGAGTAAGTGAGACAGAGGGAGACAGATAGAGAAACATGGATAAAAAAATGAGGGAGGGAGTGAACGAAGGGGAGTAAGTGAGATGGAGTGAGGGAGTGAGGAAAGAGGAGTGAAGAAAGGGGAGTGAGGGAAGAGGCGTGAGGAAAAAGTAATGAGGGTGAGTGAAAGGCAGTAACAGTGAGAGAAGGGGTATGAGGGTGATGAAAGGGGAATGATAGAGAAGGAAGGAGATTAAGATAGAGGCAAAGGGGACTGAGGGATAAAGTAGGAGTGAAGGAAACAGAAAGGGAAAGAGAGGAAGGATGAGGGAGAGACAGAGAGGGAGATTGTGAGAGAGAAAGAGAGAGAGAGCGAGTGACTGAGAGGGAGTAAGGCGGTTAGACTGAGTGAGACAGAGGGAGAGAGGGAGAGAGAAATGGTGTGAAGGGGAGTGAGGGAGTAAAGTAAGGGGAGTGAGAAAAAGGAAGCGAGGGAGTGAGGGAAGGGGAGTGAGTCAAAGTGAGTGTGAGATAGTGTGAAGGAAAGAGAGTGAGGGGGGAGTGTGAAGAGAGTGAGGGATAGAGCAAGAGAAGGGTAGTGATGGAGGAAGAAAGGAAAGAGAAGTTAGGGACTGAGAGGGGAAAGACAGAGCAGGAGAAGGTGAGTGAGGGTGAGGGAAGGGTACTGATGGTGAGAGAAGGAGTATAAAGGTGAATGAAGGAGAGTAAGGAGAGTGAAAGAAGGGGAGTAAGATGAGTAAAGGAAGGGGAGTAAGGGAGAGAGTGAAGATAGGGAAAGAGGGAAAGAGAATTAAGAGAATGATGAAAAAGTATTTTTTGTTTATCATACTTACCTTCTAAGTAATGACAAGTTATTAATTTATTTTTTATACATATAGTATCTGTGGAAGAGAGGAAAAATTGAGTTATAATATATATTTCACTATACAAAATAATTTGTGCAATATGTTTTGTATCTTATTTTGCTGTTCTCTGAATATATTGAATTTCACTGAAAACAGTGAGTTCAATAGTACTCATCATATAACAGCGGGCAAAAAAAAGACAATCAATAAGATTGTCTTTACAAAACCCATACAACATTTTCATTAATAATGTAAAAATTTGAAAAAAACATATCTTAAATGTTTTTTTCAAAGAACAATTTCTTACGTAAATATAGGACATACCAACAATCACAAAGTAACAAAACATTATTACTTCTTTTTTATACACTCTAAATAAAGTTATGTACAAACATTTACCCAAAATAGTCATTTTTTGTTTCAGATACTTTTCCGCATGGCCAAATAGTATGTTTAAAATCCTCAGTTTAGAAGTTACTTAATAGTACTCTTAAGCTTCCTTTTCCCAACCTTCTGAATCAAAAGCACCAGCCTCTTTTGTACCATCTAACAATGGTTATACCACCAGCAGATGCTATTTATCATGTACATAGAACCTTAAACAACTAGCATGCTATCAGAATCTTAACTTCATCTGGTATGCCGATGACACTCTGCTCATCCTTTATCTTAGCATGGAGCTGTATACCATTAAAAGAAACCTCTACAAGGGAATAAAAAATGTCACTGTGAAGGGGCGGGCCTTACCTCCCGGGCGCAGCGGTCCTGTAGGAACGCCCATACGGGCGACAACACTAACCCACAGCCAAAACCGGCTACACCTCTCTCTGTTTCCCTGCAGGCGCCGACAGCAACACCGGAGCTCAGCGGACCGGAAGCGACCTGGATTGACCCCGGAAGTGCAACGGCCGCTAAAGGACCGGAAGTGAACCCGCCTGACCCCGGAAGTCTTTCCTCAGGAACCCGAGCGGATGGTAGAAAAGCCGGCGACACAGACCTCCCTAGGCGCTTCCGGCTTCACCATTAACCCCTCCAAGACTACATTGGCGGCCCAGAGCGTGAAGTATTTAGGGTACCTGCTGGGGGTGGGGCATATCCGCCCCCAAGATAGTAAGGTCAGAACCATCCAAGCCATTCCTTTTCCCCAAACCCGTAAAGAACTCCGTGCTTTCCTGGGTATGCTGGGATACTACAGGAGATTTATACCCAACTTCTCCCATACTGCCGCCCCCCTGACGGATCTCCTGAAGAAAACCACGAAAACAGAAGAGATCCTCAAACGCCCAACCCCCTTGTTGTTACATGCCTTTCATCTCCTCAAACATTCCCTAACCTCAGAGCCAGTACTGATGAGTCCAGACTATACCCAGCCCTTTATATTGCAGACCGACGCGTCTGACCAGGGTTTGGGGGCGGTGCTGTCCCAAAAAGATGCAGAAGGAGCTGAAAAACCTGTCCTATATCTAAGTAGGAAATTGTTTCCCCGAGAAACCAATTATTCAGTGGTTGAAAAAGAGGCGCTCGCCATTAAATGGGCGATAGAAAGCCTCCGGTATTACCTGGAGGGGCGAGAATTCATTCTATACACGGATCACGCCCCTCTAGAATGGATGGCACGTAACCGTGGGAACAATGATCGAGTACTCAGATGGTTTCTCTCTCTCCAACCCTTTCGCTTTCGAACATTACATCGAAAAGGGCTGGAACAGGGTAATGAGGACTACCTCTCCCGGTATCCACCTTCCCCAACCCCTATAAGAATCAATCCTAGGGAAAGGGGATGTGAAGGGGCGGACCTTACCTCCTGGGCGCAGCAGTCCCGTAGGAACGCCCATACGGGCGACAACACTAACCCACAGCCAAAACCGGCTACACCTCTCTCTGTTTCCCTGCAGGCGCCGACAGCAACACCGGAGCTCAGCGGACCGGAAGCGACCTGGATTGACCCCGGAAGTGCAACGGCCGCTAAAGGACCGGAAGTGAACCCGCCTGACCCCGGAAGTCTTTCCTCAGGAACCCGAGCGGATGGTAGAAAAGCCGGCGACACAGAGGTGGAGAGGTTCCCAGAGGTGGACTCGTGGCAGGAGTTGGCGAGACGCGAAGGACCGGCAGCGAAGACTGTAGGAGAGACGATGAGGCGAGAGAGGGAAGAAGAGGAAGAAGTTTGGTGCGAGGATTGGTGGCATCCTCAGGAGGCGGCTGGAAAGCGGCCGTAACTCGGATGAGAGTTACGGCGGGGCACGTGAGTAAACTGTTACCATTCTCCGTGTTTCCCCCTCCCTGTGTAATTAGTATAAATACGTGTAAATCTTGTATAGAAGTCACGTGCACCCCACTGTATATAATAATCACCCCTACACTGTATAATACCTTCCACCCAACCCCCCCCACTATTGGCACTCTGTCCCTACACCCCGTCTTTTCTTTCCCCTCTTCCCCTACCCTTCCGCCCTCCCTCACGGTCTATTTCCATCCTTGCACTCCCGGTGCCGGTGTCAGACTACTGAGTTCCGTGACCATTGGAACTAACTGCCCCGTGTCTCTTTCCTTTATCTCCGAGGGACACCCCAACGCCCGCAACCAGGAAGGAGAACCCCAGCCCAGCAGTAGAAGACCTACCTGTGTTCTCCTCATCGGACCCCCTCGCGAGGAACCCCAACCCGAACACCGAGGACTGTATCTGGTCACCGTGCCCAAGGGCTTGACTTTTGAGTATATAAATAAAACCCTTGCTAATCATAACACACTACATCCGGCCTCCACGCCTGTTATTCCGGCCCGCCCACCCCCACACTCTACAAGTGGTGTCAGAAGTGGGACCGCCAGGAAGCATGGAGGCCGCCGTCAAACAGCTGGCAGAAGGCCAAGAACTTCTCGGCAAGCTGATGGAGAGGTTCCTCAAGACCGCAGAAGATGACAGAGGACAGTTGCACGACGTCCTGAAGGGGCAGGGCACGGCCCAGGACCAAGCTCTGGAAAAGTTAACGACCATCATGGGGCAGCAAAGACCCATGACATCACTGCCCTCGGTAGTCCTGCAAAAGTATGTGGCTGGCGAAGACCCAGATTTTTTCTTCACCAATTTTGAACGCCTCGCTCAGGCCGCTGCTTGGCCCGCTGATCGATGGGGTCATTACCTTGGTCCTCTTCTGACAGGAGAATTGCAAGCAGCCTATCAGCAAGCGAACATACAGGTACAGACCCCTTATGCGGATATCAAAAAGTGCATATTGGAACGTCTGGGGATAGATGATGAAACCTACAGGGTCAGGCTCCGACAGGCCAAGGAGGGGCCCCAAGAAAATCCCCGGGCTTTGTCATTCCGCATACAAGACTTGGCCGACCGATGGCTAAAACCTGCAACCTCCAGCAAGGCAGAAATAATGGCCAAAATATACCTTGAACAATACCTGGCTTCTCTGCATCCCGCCACGCAGAAGTGGGTCCGCCAACATGCCAGGTTGACTCTCGACAGTGCTGTCGAAATAGCCAGTGCCTACAATCGAGCCCAGGAATCCCAGCGGGTGAAGGAAGAACACCCTGTCCACATGCCTCGGGGCAGCCATCCCCGACCAGCGAGACCCCCTCCGGTGGTCCGAAAACCAGAACTAGCCCCATTGATGCCCTATCCGGTCATGCCGAGACCACCTCACCCAGGTCCTCAATGTTATCATTGTGATGGCTTCGGACACATAGCCCGCATATGCCCCCAGAAGGAGGAACCCATGGAGATCGGGTTGACCAGGAACTATGTATGTCTCACCACCGAAACAACCCCTCCGCCCTTCCGTTGCCCTGTACAGATCGACGGACACAGCATGATGGCGCTTGCTGATACCGGGTGTCGCCATAGTGTTCTACGTCCCCAAGAATTACCTCACGCAGTGGGACCCGTGACCGGGTCGGTGGCCATCAAATGTGTCCACGGAGACACAAAATGTTACCCAACAGCACAAGTATGTGTGCAAAACACTACCGACAAAGGAAGCTTACTGACAGTCGGTTTGGTGCCCAACCTACCTGAACAGGCAATTCTGGGGAGCGACTATAGCGGTCTTCCCCATCTCCTTCAAGACACCACAGACTCCTTAAAGAAATGGTGGGCGGAGGCTCCGTTCTCCCGTGATACCCCTGCTCCAGTGGAGATGCCCAAACCCTTGAAAACCAAGGCCCAAAGGAAAAAGGAAAAGAGGGGGTTCGCCCTGGCATACCCCGCACAGGTGGACAATCATCCGTGGGAAACCGATCGGGAATTCCGTGCCACACAACAAGAGGATCCAGTGCTGCAGGATGCCTGGGGTCGCGCACTACCCGATGAGGACCCCTTACACGTAGGTCCCTACTTCTTCATACGAAACGGACTCTTGTATCGGAAAGGAGGAGCCCAGGCTAATACTCAATTGGTTATCCCAGGGCTGTTTCGAGAGAAGGTATTATTTCTGGCTCACAGCCATCTGTTAGGTGGACATTTCAGTGATGAAAAGACTGGAGAGGCGATTTTGGAGAAGTTCTACTGGCCAGGAGTGCATGCTCAGATCAAACGCTACTGTCGGGAATGCCCGGTGTGCCAAAAAAGCAGCCGGTACCGACCACCGAGAGCGCCCCTACAGCCCCTCCCTCTGATTGATATCCCCTTCACTAGGGTGGGGATGGACATTATAGGTCCCCTGTTACCCTCCAAGAGCGGCTGTAGGTATGCCTTAGTGATAGTGGATTACGCCACGCGATTCCCGGAAGCTGTGCCTCTCTGTCAACCAACCACCCTGAAAATAGCCAAATCGCTCATTTCCATTTTTTCCAGGGTGGGGTTTCCCCGGGAAATCTTGACCGATCAAGGCACCCCCTTTGTCTCCTCCCTTATGCGCCAAGTCTGTTCCAATCTGGGGATTAAACAAATAAGAACTTCCGCCTACCACCCCCAGACGGACGGCTTGGTGGAACGCTATAATGCCACGCTAAAGACCACTTTGAAAAAACTTTTGGGTCTCGAGAGCAAAAGGTGGGAGGAGATGCTGCCTTTGGCCCTCTTTGCCATCCGGTGCAAAGCACAAAGCAGCACGGGTTATTCGCCCTACGAACTGCTATATGGTCGGGCCCCCCGGACTCTTTTGGACATGGCTCGTGAGGCCTGGGAAGCCGAGCCCGATCGGACCCGTCCTCTCCCCGAATACGTCAACAATCTAAAAACGCATTTAGGAGAGATCAGAGAGATTGTGAGGCAGAATCTGCTGGCTGCCCAGACTACTCAAAAGAAACAATACGACAAGGGAACCAAAGCCCGGTCTTTTGTTCCCGGGGACTTAGTACTGTTGCTCCTTCCCTCCTCGGACCACAAGTTGCTCAGACAATGGCAGGGTCCATTCACTGTGATAAGACAGGTGACTCCGGTCACATATGAAATCTAAACAGACGTCACAAGGGGGTCCGCCCAGATATACCATATCAATCTCCTAAAGAAGTGGGAGGGCCCTCGTCCCGTCTTGTCTGGTGTTAGCCCCCTCCCATTTGAGTGCAGCTTTGATGCCGAGCTATCAGAGGGCAAGAAACAGGACCTGTGTCAGACCTTGTCATCAGTACGAACAGTGTTTTCCTCCCTGCCAGGACACACTACAGTTGTGGAACATGCCATCCGTACGGAACCCGGGAAAATAGTCAGACAGCGACCATATCGTGTCCCGGAAGCCCGAAGAGCTGTCATAAACGAGGAAACCAAACAAATGTTGAAAATGGGCATCATTGAACCCTCCTGCAGTAACTGGAACTCGCCCATCGTCTTAGTACCAAAACCTGATGGCTCCACCAGATTTTGTATAGATTTCAGGGAGGTGAACAAAATCTCGGCCTTCGACTCATACCCTCTTCCTCGTGTAGACGAGATGGTCGAACGCATCGGCAGAGCTAAATATATCAGTACCCTTGACCTCTGCAAGGGATACTGGCAGATCCCCTTGAGAGCAGAGGACAAACACAAGACCGCCTTTTCCACCCCTGAAGGCCTGTTCCAATTTAAAGTTATGCCCTTCGGCCTTCATGGGGCCCCGGCGACATTCCAAAGGGCCACGAATCAGGTCCTACAACCCCACTCCCACTACTCGGGCGCATACCTAGATGACATAGTCATCTATAGTGACACCTGGGAGCAGCATCTGTCTCATGTACGGTCGATTGTCACCTCCCTAGGCGCCTCCGGCTTCACCATTAACCCCTCCAAGACTACATTGGCGGCCCAGAGCGTGAAGTATTTAGGGTACCTGCTGGGGGTGGGGCATATCCGCCCCCAAGATAGTAAGGTCAGAACCATCCAAGCCATTCCTTTTCCCCAAACCCGTAAAGAACTCCGTGCTTTCCTGGGTATGCTGGGATACTACAGGAGATTTATACCCAACTTCTCCCATACTGCCGCCCCCCTGACGGATCTCCTGAAGAAAACCACGAAAACAGAAGAGATCCTCAAACGCCCAACCCCCTTGTTGTTACATGCCTTTCATCTCCTCAAACATTCCCTAACCTCAGAGCCAGTACTGATGAGTCCAGACTATACCCAGCCCTTTATATTGCAGACCGACGCGTCTGACCAGGGTTTGGGGGCGGTGCTGTCCCAAAAAGATGCAGAAGGAGCTGAAAAACCTGTCCTATATCTAAGTAGGAAATTGTTTCCCCGAGAAACCAATTATTCAGTGGTTGAAAAAGAGGCGCTCGCCATTAAATGGGCGATAGAAAGCCTCCGGTATTACCTGGAGGGGCGAGAATTCATTCTATACACGGATCACGCCCCTCTAGAATGGATGGCACGTAACCGTGGGAACAATGATCGAGTACTCAGATGGTTTCTCTCTCTCCAACCCTTTCGCTTTCGAACATTACATCGAAAAGGGCTGGAACAGGGTAATGAGGACTACCTCTCCCGGTATCCACCTTCCCCAACCCCTATAAGAATCAATCCTAGGGAAAGGGGATGTGAAGGGGCGGACCTTACCTCCTGGGCGCAGCAGTCCCGTAGGAACGCCCATACGGGCGACAACACTAACCCACAGCCAAAACCGGCTACACCTCTCTCTGTTTCCCTGCAGGCGCCGACAGCAACACCGGAGCTCAGCGGACCGGAAGCGACCTGGATTGACCCCGGAAGTGCAACGGCCGCTAAAGGACCGGAAGTGAACCCGCCTGACCCCGGAAGTCTTTCCTCAGGAACCCGAGCGGATGGTAGAAAAGCCGGCGACACAGAGGTGGAGAGGTTCCCAGAGGTGGACTCGTGGCAGGAGTTGGCGAGACGCGAAGGACCGGCAGCGAAGACTGTAGGAGAGACGACGAGGCGAGAGAGGGAAGAAGAGGAAGACGTTTGGTGCGAGGATTGGTGGCATCCTCAGGAGGCGGCTGGAAAGCGGCCGTAACTCGGATGAGAGTTACGGCGGGGCACGTGAGTAAACTGTTACCATTCTCTGTGTTTCCCCCTCCCTGTGTAATTAGTATAAATACGTGTAAATCTTGTATAGAAGTCACGTGCACCCCACTGTATATAATAATCACCCCTACACTGTATAATACCTTCCACCCAACCCCCCCACTATTGGCACTCTGTCCCTACACCCAGTCTTTTCTTTCCCCTCTTCCCCTACCCTTCCGCCCTCCCTCACGGTCTATTTCCATCCTTGCACTCCCGGTGCCGGTGTCAGACTACTGAGTTCCGTGACCATTGGAACTAACTGCCCCGTGTCTCTTTCCTTTATCTCCGAGGGACACCCCAACGCCCGCAACCAGGAAGGAGAACCCCAGCCCAGCAGTAGAAGACCTACCTGTGTTCTCCTCATCGGACCCCCTCGCGAGGAACCCCAACCCGAACACCGAGGACTGTATCTGGTCACCGTGCCCAAGGGCTTGACTTTTGTGTATATAAATAAAACCCTTGCTAATCATAGCACACTACATTCGGCCTCCACGCCTGTTATTCCGGCCCGCCCACCCCCACACTCCACAGTCACCAACATCTACAACAACTACAACAAATCTAAAACACCTCTGCCTCACTGATGATCACTATCTCCTGTTATAGCCACATCACCCACTATCTGATACACTTACACTACGTCTACGTCAACTACAAGAATTTTTTTAACTTGATCACCCTCACTCACAAAGTACTTTTCAACACCAGACTACACTTTCTTAATAGCAGTAATTTTCCCAGGCCATTTATTTTCCCTAAAATTTTGGTTGTAAAAACACTAGGTAAGAATTTGGTAAGTCATAAGGTAAACGTTGTTTAAAAATCAATTGAGTATCATTACAAAGAGTCCAGCCTTATGTACATTTTAAATAAGCTGTGTAATGTCTTAATTTTGTAGAAGGACCATCATGGAAAATAATTGCTACAGTTACAAAAGTTCTTCCTGATATTGATTGTTGAGAAGCCACACTTTTTTTAATTAAAGTTGTCAGTTTTCTTCCATCAGGTCTGCATCGTTGCAGCATTAAAATTACATACTGTCCATATCTTTGTATAAATAATGTTGATAACATTTGTGAGTTACATTGGGTACAGACCATGTTTTGATTTGCTTTTCTAACTAGATTATTAAAAGACACTGATTTGCATTCTGGTAAAGTCAAATATGTAAATCTTTCAGTGTCTATATTAGTACTACTTGAAAACGAATAATTGTCACAGTCATGTTGCCATTTATAAGAAAGGCCAAAAAGAGTTTCAATATCTATACCTTCATCTTGCAATACAACAAGCATATACATTAGAAATTCCTGGCAATCTTGCTGAATATTCTGAGAAAATTGATTTAAACCAGAACATATGTCTAAAACATTTTGAATATCAGAAACACTTTCTATTTTAGTTTTATCACTACTACATTTCTCAAACACAGAATTCAACAAACAACAAAATCTTTTGTCCTGATTTTCAACAATGTGTTGTTGTAAAGTAAAAAAACAACATTAACCACTACATTAGCATAGCAGTTGACACCAGAACTGTTTTCAAACTGAAAACCAACAATCTCTTCAATAGTAACCTTTTTCTTTTTGCTTACTATCACTGGTTCATCTAGTTTTTTTCTTTTCTCTACAACCTCGCTGCAATTTTTCTCATATCCTCTTTTTCGACCTACCACACGCTTTCCAAATAAAGGATATTGAGGTAAATTGGGAGCATGTTCTCTTCTTAACCTATTATACTCTTTTACACAATTTACATTTGCACTAATCTTTGTCTCATCAAAATCAATCAGGTATAATACAGATAAAGTTCTACTCGAGATAAAGCAACATATGCCATACCCTCTTTAAACACAGTACTTCCAATATTCACCAAAGCACAATCTACACTTAAACCTTGAGATTCATGAATAGTCACCGCATATGCCAAACAAACAGGAAACTGTTTTCAGCGGACATATAAATCTTTTACAAGCAAAAATCGAGCTGAAAAACGACTCAATTGTTGTACTTTTTTAATTTCATCAAATTTGATTTTCAAAAATTCAATGTCATCTCTATTTGGATAATTCACAAAATCAACAACATTACCCATTGCTCCATTTACTAAATCTCTTTCCACATGTAAATTACGTCGTAAATTTATCCGACAATTTATACATGCATATAGATTCCTTTCTAAACCAGCATTTTTAGATATTGATTTCTCTAAAGAATCCAATTATGACTCCAACTTTTCTGACACAATAATAGTAGCTCCTTCATGCTCTATTCTATCAATAGCTTCCAGTTTTATAATTTGTTTATTTTCATACGTTTTTTCATTGAATATTGAACATTCTTGCAGAGTTGGCATCAAGCATATCACTGATTTCTTTTCTGCAATTTTTCTATATATATCCCCTGGAACACTATTTTCGTTTGGAAACAAATTTGAAACTAATCGTGCCTGTAAAGCTTCTTTGCATGTTCACTCACTTTTCCAATTCTTATATCTTCAAGAATACTTTAATAATCAGCATCCTTTGCCTGTCACATATTTGTAATGAGTTCTGTATATTCAAAATATGACCAAATATTAACATTTTCAATGCTTCCCAGGCACTTTCTGGTGTCTTCATGTGTAACTGTTTTAAATACTGGCTGTCCTTTCACAGGAGTTATTTGTAGTAGATCTCCAAAAACTATGACGTGTTTGCCTCCAAATAACACATCATACTCTGTTTTAAGGATTTGTTGCATTCTTAAATGCACAAAGGCAAGCATTAAATTTGATACCATGCTTACCTCATCAATAATGAGAAGTTTCATTTTTTTCAAGACTCTAGAAACTTCACAACAAGCTTCTCCATATAGCTTGTGGTATTCTAATTTATTATCATGCTCTACTGGCAGCATTAATAAACGATGTAAAGTAATCCCTTTAATGTTATGTGCTGCCAACCAGGTTGGAGCAGTAACAACACAAGAGAGTGACGACTCTGTTCTTTTCTGTAGATAAGTTGCAATTCCTTTAATTAGAAAACTTTTTACAGTTTCTGCTTCTCCACTCACGTACAAATGGACAGGTTTAAATGACGTACATGAACACTCTTTTTTCTCATGATTTAAACCATGCTCAATCTGTTCTGTCACTTGATAATTTATTTGTTTTTGCTCAACATTTAGTTGTTTCTCCAATTATTCTAAGTTTATTACATCGTCTTGAGCTTGTTGCATTGCTCTTTCCACCTCATCCATGGCAGTTGCTGCTTCATTTTGGATAATTGGTTCTCCTAGTGGATTCTGACTCAACGAAGCAGAACTTTGACTGTCTTCAGAACTGTCTCTAGCAATTTCTGCTGCAATTGTAGCTTCTTGCTGTATTTCGTCATTCACCATTTTCAGATAATTAGTAAAAACAGGACATTCTATAGTATTTTTAGTTGCGTTGAATGAATCTTCATAACTGTCAAAATCTTTAAGTAGTTCCAGTTCTGTACGCCATGGCTTAAAGAGTTGCAAAAGAGCTAAATAGTAAAATTCCCTTTTTGTCAGGAGTTTTTCAACTCAGTTTTCTGTGATTAATCAAATGTCCTTTTCTTTGTTTCCCTAAACATTCTTCAGATCCAATCACAGCACATACTCCTTTATTGATATCTTCTGTAATATTCCTCCTAAAAGTATAGCTTTGCAGTACTTCATAGAGACAAACTCAATTTCTTGTACAGATTTCAAAACTCAGTTTCGTGTTCTTACAAGACCTAAACTCACCCAAATGATTGTTCTAGATTTGGAGTATAGACTTGCCGTTGATAAGCGATCTGAACATTCATTTGCTCCAATTTTTCGATGAGACAACATCTTCAAACTGTAGCTGTACAATTTCTTACTTAGGCTCTTTATATGGGAAATTTCTTCCCACATTTCCTTTAGTTCCGTTTTTTCAGATTTAGTAATGTAAGATGTTACATATCGAGCCACAGCAATGGAGTTGTCTGCAACATATTCAATATCCATGTTAGCATTCCAAATGGATAAAATGACTGAGTTATAGTCATTTATGTATTGTGACTCTTCATTTCTTCTTAAGTTGTAGGTATTTTTTGATGATTTTCTTGTGATAGTATGTCGCAAAGATGACATAAAATTGTTCACTCTTCCTTTTAATATTACTGGGATGTGGAAATCCAAATCGCCATTTTGTGTAGAACTTATCCCTAGATTTGTACTTTCGACGACAGTATTTTCCACAACGATGGGTTCGAAACCGTAAGACTTGATGTCTTAAATTCTTTTGTTCTGTACATTTTTGTACAGCACATGTAGAATATTGTTCAATGAAACTCATCACTGTGTCATCTGAATCTGTTCCAAATTTGGGGGGATCTTTGATCCATAGCAGCATATGGAAGTGAGGAGCACCTCTTGCTTGATACTCCTTTCTCCAAAAGAAATCCAGAACCTCTCCAAGAGGAGGATTTCTTTTGATTGTGATAAAAGACATCATAGCTTCAAATCTATGATTGAAATACCTACATACATTAACTGGATTCAAAGAGCACAGTTCTCCAGGTGTCTTGTATTCTATATTTTCTATGTTTGCATTTGCCTCTCGAAGAAATTGAAGTAAATCTTCCCAAGCATACTCTGCACAGCTTAGAGTATGGAACCATGTAGAAGTTCCTTAGTTTCTTAGCATACATTTCAATTCCCCATGACGACGGTACCAATACTCATTAGTACCACGCTAACATGCCATAAGATTAATTAGTTGAGATTCCAAAACAGTATCTTTCTGTTGGACTTTATCCATAAAGTCCTTTGCTGAAACATTTAGCTGATGTACTCCACGTTTTAGTATATGGTACACTGCATAAGAAAGTCCAGACAAGTCACTCTCAAACAGAAGATGAAACAAATATGGAATACATTGGCGAAACCTTGGATCTTCTGCATATAATCTTGATGTCCGGTATTCAGATGCAGGAATCTGCAAAGGTCGTTCATCATATCGTCCACCTTTGCCTGTTGGAAATAACTGAGTGAAACAACGAGCTTCCAAGCTTTCTTCTCATATACTATTGGGACTTCCATTTGCTTCTTTCATTTGGAATAACTCAATAGTATTGCCCATCACTTCTTTAGAGTGAAGTGGATGCACACTATAATGTTCATAAATTTCTTCAGTTCTGGACACATACACTTTTTCAATTTGTCCAGTTGACAAAACACTGCCCTCTTCTACAGTTGTTTCCTCTTCTTGTACATATACATTTTGATAGTATTGATTATTTTTTACCAAATACAAGGTTGCCTTTTTCACTTTCCTAACATCCACTAATTCTTGCCAGATATCCTTACTCTTCGTAGGAATGCCATTAACTAGAAAAACTAGAGGTTCCTCTTCCACAATTTCTACACCAATTGTTTGAATATTTTTCTTTAAATCTGGAGGCAAATATACAACTCTTCCCTTTAATCCTATCTGTAAATCTGAAGGAGGAAATTTCCCTGTCTTAGGCTCCATACGAACAATAGCCTGAAATGGATGCACACATTGAATAAGAATAGACTCATAAGTATTTAAATCCATCAGTTCAGAAGGAATATTTACCAACTCAAGATTATTATGTACAGCTCTAGCAGGCATTTTGTTTTCATTTAATTTATTATAACAATATTTACAAATACGTTGATCAGAACCCAAATCAAAACAATTCTCTACCAACAAATAAGTTGCAAATTCCTTCCACTGATTACTATTCTCCTTCTCACTTTTTAAATATAGATCAACTAACCTGGTCTGATTTTTATAATGAATTTGTCTACAACAAATAAAAGAAAAGTTTGGCCTTTCACCCGAAAGGAACTTAAACCTTGTTATTTCTTGCTCAAAATTTTCTGTACTAAAATTCTGTACATGTTCTTCCACATTTCCTTCTATTAATGTATCTGTTTCTGCACTGTCTTCTTCAGGACCAAAGTAACTAACCTCAATTTCTTCACGAATGTGGATTACATCTAAGACAGATCCATGCTAAAGAGCACTGTTTAACTGTTTTAGCTTAAGTGCTGGACTTTTTGCATAATACAACCTTCTCACTAATTTCCTCACATCAGTATGATGCACTGCTAACATCCTGAAATGGTGACATACTTTTTTAGAAAGACAAGCCAGAGAATGACCTTGCAAACCCGTTTTTTTCACTCACTCTGCAAGGGTCTAATTCTTGCAACATCTTAATCTTTTGTTTAACACTTTTCTTAGTATACTTACGTAAGAAATTGCAAACAAAATCAATTGAATCCTGTCGTACACTACAAATACTACTACAATCCCGAGTGTACAGTGGAGCCTTAGGACGTCTCCCTAAAACTTCATCAGCTAACATCTCTTCTGCATTTCTAGGGACAAATTTCTCTTTTTCAATCGGACAACCATTCTTAACCTCATAAGTTCAAACACTGGTGTCAACTGCAGGCAACAAATCATTACTCTGAAGGTAACTCTCTTCATTAAAAAACGGCTCACAGCTTGAACTGTTTCCATTCTTCAGAGAAAACATTACAAAAATTAGTTCTATTAATTAGTCTTTTCCACTTACTTTTGGCCTTTATTACATAAATTGGCTTATCTAGTGTTCGAATCCTATTGATTACTAAAATGAACAACTTTTTTTAATTCAAATGCCTTCTCAACAATTGTTCCAATATGTTTATTTTTCTTATAAAAAGCTGTTTTTCTTTTACAATTCTTTATATCTTTGAATAAATTTAAAACAACTCCATAATAAAACATTCCCTTCCGAATTTCAATAAACTGATTTTTTTGTCTATTTCTATACACAGTATCGTTACCACATAGTTTTCGATCATTTTTTCTTTTTTGTCTGGTTTTTCTTTGTAGTTACAGATATATATAATATATATTTTTTCCTGATTCTCCACACTTTTTTTAGTTTGTGTTATTCTCCTTATAAAATCTTTTTGTTGTCTTACCAGGAGCTTTCTTCTTTTTTTCCACACATTGTTGTTTAGATAAATCTTGTACTTGTTTTTTCTTGGAAAAGTAAGCCTATCTATATCTTTTTCTTTTCTCCCTCTTCGAAGGCATACTGGTTTTTCTTTCTGTAGATAATTAAAATCTGTTGTGAAGAAAAAAAAACATGTTAAATTCTTTTTTTTTACAATTATAGACCACTACTAGCATACTACAAAGCAATTAGAAGAACTATATGTTGTAAAATGTGGTTCACTCCATAAGCAAGTTTAAGGCACAGCAGCAGTGCACGGGCAGTATAGGAGATCATGCAGGGAGAGCTGTTCCAGGGTTTAGGGCAGAGCAGTGGTTCAACATTATAGGGCATTCGCTGAGGATGGTGATTCTGGGTTTAGAGCAGTGCAGTAGTGTTGAAAGAGTTTAACAGGTTTTGCTAGGGCTGGTGTTTCAGGGTTTAGGACAGTGCAGTGGTGTTCAGGCAGTGTAGGGGGTCAAGGTGGGACTGATATTTCTGAGTTTAGAGCAATGCAGTTGTGCTTGTGCAGTGTATGGTATCATGCAAGTGCTAGGACTATAAAGCACTGTATGTCCTAAAGCCTGACTCACTCCATGAGTACATGTACTCCCATGTCTGCAAACACATGCACCGACCAAGTGATTCTGTCACAATATTCCCCAAAATGCACTGACTCACATTCTGTTTCTAGACAAATCAAAATATCCCTTGCAATACACTGAAATGATAACTACGTGCTACTGAAAGATTTTCTATGGCATTTGTGCAGCACACCCAGGATCTTTACTACACAGCATGGAGACTATTTGGGAATTAAGAGGCCTGACACAAATACTGCATAGGACTTTCTAGCACTACATGTCCTAAAGCCTGACTCACTTCATGAGTACATGTATTCCCATATTTATAAACACATCCACTAAGCAAATTATCCTGAAATCAATACTGACTCACACTGTGACCTTAGACACATGACAGTATCCCTTGCAATTCAGTAAAATGATTACTACAGTGAAAAGGGGTCCTGCTGGGAGTGCTGTTTCAGGGTTTAGAGCAGTGCAGTAGTGTTGAAAGAGTTTAGCAGGTTTTGCTAGGGATGGTGTTTCAGAGTTTAGGTCAGTGCAGTGGTGTTCAGGCAGTGTAGGAGATCAAGGTGGGACTGATATTTCTGAGTTTAGAGCAATGCAGTTGTGTTTGGGTGGTTTATGGTATCATGCTAGGGCTAGGACTATAAAGCACTGCATGTCCTAAAACCTAACTCACTTCATGAGTACATGTATTCCCATATTTATAAACACATCCACTAAGCAAATTATCTTGAAATCAATACTGACTCACACTGTGATCTTAGACACATGACAGTATCCCTTGCAATTCAGTAAAATGATTACTACTGTGAAAGTGGGTCTTGCTGGGAGTGCTGTTTCAGGGGTTAGAGCAGTGCAGTAGTGTTGAAAGAGTTTAGCAGGTTTTGCTAGGGATGGTGTTTCAGGGTTTAGGTCAGGGCAGTGGTGTTCAGGCAGTGTAGAAGATCAAGGTGGGACTGATATTTCTGAGTTTAGAGCAATGCAGTTGTGTTTGGGCAGTGCATGGTATCATGCAAGGGCTAGAACTATAAAGCACTGCATGGCCTAAAGCCTGACTCACTCCATGAGTACATGTATTCCCATATTTTTAAACAAATCAACTAAGCAAATTATTCTGCCACATGCTACTGAAAGATTGTCTATGGCATATGTGCAGCACACCCAAAATGTTTTCTAGACTGCAAGGAGACTATCTGAGAATTCTAACCCTGATATACAAATGTGTAAGTAGTTAGACCACTTCATGTACACACTCTACATTTTTAACAACAGCACTGTACTGCAACAAAATATCTCCTCAAACACATTACCATACCAAATGCTCCTATCACAATGTTTTTCCCAAATCAGACAAATTCAGAATCAGACTCTATACAAATAAACTCCTGCTTCAACATTAGAACACATTTTTCCCTATTAACTTAAAGTGCACAACATAGATCCCCTTACAAATTATCAACTCACCTTTAATATGGAACTCTTCTTTGAATCATGGCCAATTCCCTTCAGTTTGGAAACAAGCCAGGCTGCTTCCTATTTTAAAGAAACCAGATGCAGATCCTTCCCAATTTAGCAATTACCGTCCCATCTCCCTTCTGCCTAAACCTGCCAAAATTCTAGAGAAAGTGGTCCAGAAACAACTGGCCCTTTATCTAGAAACTAACCAGCTGCTGCATGATTCACAGTCCGGTTTTAGAACTGGATACAGTACTGAGACTGCTTTGCTAGAGGTTTCAGAGACGATTAGGGAATCGGTGGACAGGGGCGAGGAGGCCATGCTGGTCCTCCTGGACCTGTCCGCTGCATTCGATACTGTGTCTCATGGTATCCTGGTGACTAGGTTGCAGCAGTTGGGGATTGGAGGCACGGCCCTGGCCTGGATCAAATCATTTCTTTCAGGGAGATCCCAAAGGGTACTTCTGCGTCTTTTTGAGTCAGAGGACAAACCCCTTGTTTGCGGTGTGCCTCAGGGCTCCGCCTTAAGCCCTCTTTTGTTTAACGCGTATGTGGGCCCTCTTGCCAGGGTAGTCGAATCGTTGGGAGTCAGGGTGGTCTCTTATGCTGACGATACTCAGCTCGTTTTTTCTTTTAGAGACCATTCTGACTCGCATTTTTCCAACTTTCGCAACTGCCTTGGCAACATCTGCACCTGGATGGCTTCTAATCATCTGGCCCTAAATACAGACAAAATTGAGGTGCTTTTCTTTAGTCAGAAATCAGCCCCCCCAGCCAACCTGTGGTGGCCTACTGTGCTGAACCCCCCTCCCAATCCAGTAGAGTCAGCCCGTAATCTCGGCTTCCTTTTCGATAACACCTTGTCCTGCAAAGCCCAGGTTAACAAAGTCACCGCAGCTTGCTTTGGCAAGTTGCCCATGATCAGGAAGATCTTTCCTTACCTCCCCCAGACTTCCCGCAAAACAATTGTCCATGCTCTCATTACGGTACATCTGGACTACGCCAACAGCCTATATGCTGGAGCCCCCCTCTATCTCCTTGACCGATTGCAAATCATTCAAAATGCGGCTGCTAGGCTTATTGGAAACATCCCTACCCGCAACTCGGTCAAAGCATATCGGAATGATTTACACTGGCTCCCTATTGCTCGTAGAGTTCAGTTCAAAATCCTTACCCTTGCCTTTCGAGCCATTCAAGGAATTGGCCCATCCTACCTGAGCAAAAGACTCAAACTATCAAAGTCTGAAAGAAACCTAAGGTCCAACAACCTACGTCTACTGATTGTTCCCAGATTCAGGCTAGCCCGGAGTGGTGGCAGAACGTTCGGTGTGACGGCGGCTAAATTCTGGAACGACCTCCCTTTGGACCTTAGGTTTATCGAGTCTGAGCAGATCTTCCGACGCAAATTAAAAACCTGGCTGTTAACCCAACCTTGAGCAGGAGGGCCTCTGCTACACTGGGCTGGATGGTAGGACCCTGGTTGCTTCCTCTGGTGATATACTTGTTCTCTCATCCGACGGGGGTAGCTGCGCGCTCTATAAGCTTCTTAAAAAATAATAATAATAATAATAATGCTTTTGTAGAATTAGAACAGTGTCAATCACACACCAGATTTTCTTAAGCAGAATCTCTGAATTGTGCACCAGTCACTGCAACCATAGAATAGCACTGCTTCCCTCTCATTTTCCACACATATTCATGTAGATTACCAAAGACATTTCTTCCCACACAAATTCAAAACCAAACATTTTAATTGGTTATACATTTCTACACTTTCAAACTCACATAATGTTCAACCTTCCCCCACTGCTCTCTCTGCCTGTTACCATGGGAAGACTCCATAGAACACCTAACTGAACACACAGGTGAAAAGTTCATCACAAAATGTTGCAAACCAAACCAGCAAGGGTGTTTGGCTTCTCAATATACCAGCTTATCCTGTGCAATGTTCCCTTCAATGACTTTTTCTCAACCATTAGCATTTCTCCTTTTAAAAAACAGTAGCATGCACCCTAGTTTTCAATGTTGAATTTTCAGAAACCACCAATCATTTCTCTTTTTGCAAGCGCACTGAATCTCATCTACATTTCTTTCTAAAATCCTACTTTTCAAACTGCCATTTCATTTCCAGAGCCCATCTGAGTACAACCAGATCTCCCTTCCAAATGCTTAGAGTGTGGATTGTAGGACACAGCTATATTTTCTGGACTGAAAGGTATGCAGCAAATAGATGTTTTCTCAACCTTGATTTACCAAATGTGGATATTATGTGGATTGGCCAGAGAGGATTGAGATGTCACCAATTGGTGCCATTGGTAAAATCCTGTTTGCATCTCCAACACCCTGACCTCATAAATGTGCCCTTTGGTGGCAATGGCCTAGGCACTTTGACTGGGGTAGGTCTGGAAATGCTTTTAAAGGACACCTTTTGGCAAATGATGTCACTTTTTCCACAAATTGCCTTTGTATATTCTAACATATGCCAAAGGCAAAAATGGAACTGGTCCAACCAATATTGTCCACAGATTGAGAAAGCAAAGAAACATGTGAATACGTCTGTTTCTGCTTTCCTCAGAGACTATGGTATGGGTTGTATATACCACAACAACTTGCGTTACAACATGCAAGGCATTTATAGAGGAGACGGTGTACATTTTACAGATGAGGGGAACAGAGTCTTCCTCTTGAACTTTAGACTCTGCACCGGTACTTACTTGTAGGTACAAAAAACACTCAATGAACACAACGTCTCTTTTTAGAGCCAACCAACATCAAAACACTCAAACTTGTGATTTAACTGTATTTTTTTCCTTTTTTTTGAAGAAGTTCCCGCACCGTGCGCGTATGGGTGCGTGCTTCGTGCGCGCACATCGCGATTTAAAAAAATAAATAAAAAGGGTTTTTTTGCCATTCGGGGTCCTTCAGGGATGCCCTGAGAAGGCCTGGGGGTCAGGGAGTCTCTACTCTGCCCCCTTTTCACGTTCTCCACAAGAATATCTCTTTAGCTCGGTCCACAGCAGCCCTGATGGCCTTCACGAAAAGATTAGGGGCCAAACCAATGGAAGCTGTGTTGAAAGTTTATAAAAGCAAATGCGTTTCCATTTCTTCATATGGTGCAGCTCTGTGGGGGTACGTTAACTTGGATAGTATTCAGAGGGTAGAAAACAAGCTTATTAGAGGAAATTTATCGGTCCCAAATTCTACACCTATCTACTCCATACATGAGGAAGTTGGCCTACCATACATCACAGATGGACTGAAACTGGAGCATTTACTTTTCTGGGCTAATACCTGGTTAAATACAGAGTTGGCTTTAAATCACAATATTCTTAAAGATATGATTGCAAGGGAGGGGGCAATGAAAATATTATGGCTGAAATACATAAAGTCATCATTCACTGCCCTCGGGAGACCCGACCTATATACAACACCTTCAAATATTAGGAAAGCAGACATTGCATGTATTAAGAAAGAATTCCAGGGGAGGGCACGTCTAGAGAGAGAGGAGCTTGAAGTCAACAAACCATTAGTAAGAGCACATTTGGTCCTATCCTCTTCCCCCTCTATGGAACCATATTTGCAATCTGTCACCAAACCCTTGCATAGATTTTTATTAACCAGATTTAGAATGAACTTGATCCACTACTCACTAGGTTGTTTTCCTGTGTGGGAAAAACCAGAGCATGCACCACCCTGTGAGTGCGACCAGTTCTCTAATCAGGGCACTCTTCATTTTATGTTTTTCTGTGGGCTATACAATATGGAGAGGGGAAAATACCTAATACCTCTCTTAAAAACTATGGGCTTCACACAAGTGAGACCGGCCTTACTTTTTCTTCAACGGTTACCAGATGCACATGTCACTTTTTGTGTTGCAAGTTTTCTTACAGCCGCCAATAGAGGAAGAAACAAAAGAATCCCTAGAACTGCATTGTCTTAAACTAAAAGTGTACTAACATATTAATTTTAACCTTCTTTTAACATATTATGGTGTCTAAATAATTGACTTTTTTAATGATGATGTGTAAATAAATGTATTGTGGGTATTTTTAAAATGTTTTAAATGTATGTATTATCTTTGCCTTTTATGATTTTAACAAAAATCGAATAAAGTGTATTTTGACTGACTGACTGACGTTCTCCACTTTTGTTTTTGACTCTCTTCTGCCTCGGGGGTGCGTGCACGTGCGCGCACCTCGTGATTTTTTCAAAAAAAGTAATGTTTTTTTTCCCTTCGGGCTTCTTCAGGGACCCCCTGAGAAGGCCTAGAGGGTCAGGGAGTCTCTACCCTGCCCCCTTTTCATGTTCTCCACTTTTTTTTTGACTCTCTTCTGCCTCGGGTGACAAAATGGCGGCCAACACTTCCTGGTTTCCACCGATTGGAATGTTGACAGACATCTAACAGCAAATCAGAATTCCGCTTGCGCACACCCGATAAGCACACGGTGCATGCACAGGTGCGCGCACGGTGAGCCCTTCTAGATATATATATATATTTTTTTTCTTTTTATTTTCTCAAGAACTACTGGAGGGATTTACACCATTTCAGCAAAAGCCTGATCTGTGAATAAGACATTACCATTTTGCCAAATTTCTTGTAATTCCGTTCAGCAGTTCGGGCTGTAGCCGCGACTAATCGTCCTATGGAAAATAACATGGGGAAAACATGTTTTGGGGTCCCCCCTTTTTTCTCAGCCTCCACTTGACGAATCCCGCCAAAACTTTCCGGTAAGGAGCAGAGTGGAGCGGGCCATCTTCTTTGAGAAATTCACAAATATTCATCAACCGGCGCCAAAGTAATTCCCAATAGAATGTTCTGCTTTCCTCTGAGACTATGGTATGGGTTGTATAGACCACAACAACTTGCGTTACAACATGCAAGGCATTTATAGAGGAGACGGTGTACATTTTACAGCTGAGGGGAACAGAGTCTTCCTCTTGGACTTTAGACTCTGCATCGGTACTTACTTGTTGGTACAAAAAACACTCAATGAACACAACGGCTCTTTATAGAGCCAACCAACATCTAAACACTCAAACTTGTGATTTAACTGTATTTTTTTTCCTTTTTTTGCCGACGTTCGTGCACTGCGCGCGTATGGGTGCGTGCATCGTGCGCGCACATCGCGATTTAAAAATAACATTTTTTTTTGCCCTTTGGGGTCCTTCAGGGACCCCCTGAGAAGGCTTATGGGGTCGGGGAGTGTCTAACCTGCCCCCTTTTCACATTCTCCACTTTTTTTTTTATCTCTTCTGCCTTGGGGGTGCGCACCTCACGATTTTTTAAACAACACAAATTGTGTTTTTGCCTTTCGGGGTCCTTCAGGGACCCCCTGAGAAGGCCGAGAGGGTCAGGGAGTCTCTATCCTGCCCCCTTGTCACGTTCTCTACTTTTGTTTTTGACTCTCTTCTGCCTCGGGGGTGCGTGCACCTCGCGATTTTTAAAAAAAATTAATTATTTTTTTTGCCCTTTGGGGTCCTACAGGGACCCACTGAGAAGGCCTAGGGGGTCAGGGAGTCTCTGAAGGCCTAGGGGGTCAGGGAGTCTCTACCCTGCCCCCTTTTCACGTTCTCCACTTTTGTTTTTGACTCTCTTCTGCCTCGAGGGTGCGTGCACTGTGCGCACACCTTGCGATTTAAAAAAAAAAAGGGGGGGGTTTGCCCTTTGGGGCCCTTCAGGGACCCCCTGAGAAGGCCTAGGTTAGGGAGTCTCTACCCTGCCCCCATTTTACGTTCTCCACTTTTTTTTTGACTCTCTTCTGCCTCAGAGTGACAAAATGGCGGCCAACACTTCCTGGTTTCCACCGATTGGAATGTTGACAAACGTCTAACAGCAAATCAGAATTCCGCTCGCGCACACCCGATAAGAGCACGTTGCGCGCACAGGTGCGCGCACGGTGCGTGCCTCTAGATATATATATTTATTTTCTTTTGATTTTCTCAAGAACTACTGGAGGGATTTACACCATTTAAGCAAAAGCGTGATCTGCGAATAAGACTCTACCATTTTGCCAAATTTCTTGTAATTCCATTCAACAGTTCGGGCTGTAGCCGTGTCTAATCGTCCTGGGGAAAATAACATGGGGAAAACATGTTTTGGGACCCCCCTTTTTTCTCAGCCCCCACTTGACGAATCCCCCCAAAACTTCCAGGGAAGGAGCAGAGCGCAGCTGGCCATCTTCTTTGAGAAATTCGCGAAGATTCATCAACCGACGCCAAAGTTATTCCCAATATAATGTTGCGGATTTCCTATTGAAACTAGGTCCTAACTATAACTACCTACTGGCGACTGCCAGTAGGAAATAAATATATATATATATATATATATATATATATATATATATATATATATATATATATATATATATATATATATATTACCTACTGGCGGTCGCCAGTAGGTAGTTATAGTTAGGATAATTTTCAATGTTAAATCTCAACATTCTATTTTGAATAACTTTGGCGCCGGTTGACGAATCTGCCTGAAATTTTCAGGAAAATGGTCTCATGGCGGTCCGGTCCTTCCCTGAAAGTTTGGGGGGGATTCGTCAAGCGGGGGCCGAGATAAAAGGGGGGTCCCAAAACGCGTTTTCCCCATGTTAATTTCCATAGGGCGGTCGATTTCACTTTTAGCCCGAACGGCTGAATGGATTTCCACCAAACTTGGCAAAATTGTAGGGACTGGTAGCCCGATGTGCCTTTGCTATGTCTCAAGATATGTGCTCCAGTGGATTTTGAGTAATTAAGGTTCAAAAAAATATATATATCTATAGCAGCGCTCCGGTAAGCGCACCGGTACGCGCACCGGGCGCGTCACGCGACTTGCGCGGAGAAAGCTGATTGGCTCTGGGGTGTCTGTAAACATTCTAAACAGTCCGGAGCGGCCGCCATCTTGTGTCTCGGTAGGATCGAGACACAAGAGGTGGCCAAAACAAAGGGGGAAATGACCATAAGGGGGCAGAGTAGACCCCCCTTGACCCCCTAGGTTTGATGTGGGGGCCATAAAAGGGCCCCACGGGGCAAAAAAAAAATAAAAAAAAATTTTGATTTTCGCGGGGTGAGCGCCCGGTACGCGCACCGGGCGCGTCACGCGACTTGCGCGGAGAAAGCTGATTGGCTCTGGGGGGTCTGTAAACATTCTAAACAGTCCGGAGCGGCCGCCATCTTGTGTCTCGGTAGGATCGAGACACAAGAGGTGGCCAAAACAAAGGGGGAAATGACCATAAGGGGGCAGAGTAGACCCCCCTTGACCCCCTAGGTTTGATGTGGGGGCCATAAAAGGGCCCCACGGGGCAAAAAAAAAATAAATTTTTTTTTTGATTTTCGCGGGGTGAGCGCCCGGTACGCGCACCGGTAAGCGTACCGGGGAGTGTACCATGGGGAAAAAGAATGACAGTTTTAAAAGTAGCTGATTAGAAAAAAAAATGTTTAGTTGTTTTTTTTATATATACACATACATATATATAAATGCATATGCACATATATATATGCATATATGTCTATATGTGTGCGTGTAGAGAGAGGTAGAGAGGTAGAGGTGTAGAGGTAGAGAGGTAGAGAGGTAGAGAGTAGAGAGTGAGTAATAGAGAGTAGAGAGTGAGTAGTAGAGAGTAGTAGAGAGCAGTAGAGAGAGTAGCAGAGTGAGTAGTAGAGAGTAGTAGAGTGAATAGTAGAGTGAGTAGTAGAGAGTAGTAGAGAGTGAGTAGTAGAGACTGAGTAGTAGAGAGTAGTAGAGAGTAAGTAGTAGAGTGAGTAGTAGAGAGCAGTAGAGAGTGAGTAGTAGAGAGTGGGAGAGAGTAAGTAGTAGAGAGTAGTGGAGAATATTCCAAAGTTTGGCACAGCACCACTTTCACAATGAGTCCAATCAAATCATATCACTTAGAGTACTTATTGAAGCGCTGAATCTTGGTGTATATTCAAATGCTTTTATTTTCCTTAAGTTTATGTACCACAGCCAGCCGAAACGTTTCGTTCTGTACAACAGAACTTCTTCAGGGCGTTCTTATTTCCTTCAAGTTATGTCGGTATCCCGTTGTCATATAACTAGATATTTCTTCCAAATGTTAGACGAGACATAAGTATATTCTTATTAAAAGTGACTAGGTATCAATTTTACCCACACAATTCGGGCAGACTTGAGTAATTTATAGCATCCTCAAAGTCAGTCTTTCAAAAATTCCAAAGTATAGGACATGATAATCCAAATCCAAAAGTTTCTCAAGAAAAGTCATTTACAATCGTTCGGAATATCGGTGTTTGGGCAGATATGATCCAGGGACCCCCAGTATGCAAGGGGAATTAGTCCCCCCTCTGCAAAGGCGCCAGTGGCCTGCATTGCAGAGAGGTGTAACAAGGGTGTGGCCTCATTACACTTCTCTGCAATGCAGCTCCCTCGTGCATACTGGAGGCTCCTGGTGGACTAGTTGACCCCAGGGACCCCCAGAATGCAAGGGGAATTAGTTCCCCCTCTGCAAACGCGGCAGTGGGCTGCGTTGCAGAGAGGTGTAACAAGGGGCATAGTCTCATTACACCTCTGCAATGCAGCCCCAGGCGCATACTGGAGGTTCCAGGTGGGCTAATAGGCCCCCAGGGGCCCCCAGTATGCAAGGGGAATTAGTTTCCCCTCTTCAAACATGCACGGGGGCTGCGTTGCAGAGAGGTGTAAAAAGGGTTGTGGCTTCATTACACCTCTCTGCAATGCAGTCCCCTGGCGCATACTGGAGATTCCTGGTGGGCTTTCAGGTCTTATATAGTTAGGAGTTAGCATTAAAAAAACCTTTGAAATTCACTGAAAAAACCACAGGTTTCACACCAGTTATAGTTAGGAATTAGCATTTAAAAAACCTTTGAAATTCACTGAAAAAACCATAGGTTTCACACCAGTTATAGTTAGGAATTAGCATTTAAAAAACCTATTAAATTCACTGACAAAACCAGTTATAGTTAGCTGGAAATTTTACTGATATAAAACCAATGAAATTCCACGTTATAGTTAGTTGGACTCACTATAACTTGCGCGTGCAATGCACTGCTGATGACGTCACATATTACATCACTCATGACATGGTCAGTGACATCACTCATGACATCACTGATGACACCATCCTTGTGACATAGTGACAGACCTCCTTTCACTGTAATGTAACCCTTGAAACACATATTCAAAAATAGAAACTGAAATTTAAAAAAAAATGGAGATACCCATATCAGTTACAACAAGCAATTCAGTAATTCCACCATCTATATGCACATCCAGTCATTCACCAACAGTTCTATATAGTCACTCATACATATACTCACTTATCATATGAAGTGATACACCTATACATCCTGTTACACACCGACAGTCATCCAAAAGTTACTCACACACATACTCACACGTGCAAATAAACTATTGAACATCCATTTATTTGAATATAGAGTTATACACACACTTCCACCTTACTTGTATTGAAAAATACACATATTTATTCTCTTAAACAATCACTTATAGAAACACATACTTATTTAAACAGGAACTCTTACAATCTCTTACTCTCACATATACTCACTTATATACATCAATATTCACATATACTAGATTAAAACATATGTAGTTACTGATAAAGACACTAGTGAGACAGTCATTCACTCACTAACATACACATATACACACTCATCCATCTATACAGTCCTGCACATATGCTGTCTTCAAAACACATACAAACAGCGAGTCAGTCACTCATGCATCTATGTGCTAAGTAATACCCCCACCAAACCATATAGACACTCATACTGATACTAAGAGAAACATCTAATAACCCATATACATACGCATGTAGCTACTTACCAACACATGTAGCCACTTATAAACAAAGTGAAACAATAATATATATATTTAAATATTTAAACATTACTCACTAATATTTATTTTTCAGAAAGACACATATTCACTGGATGGTGTCATCAGTGATGTCATGAGTGATGTCACTGACCATGTCATGAGTGATGTAATATGTGACGTCATCAGCAGTGCATTGCACGCGCAAGTTATAGTGAGTCCAACTAACTATAACGTGGAATTTCATTGGTTTTATATCAGTAAAATTTCCAGCTAACTATAACTGGTTTTGTCAGTGAATTTAATAGGTTTTTTAAATGCTAATTCCTAACTATAACTGGTGTGAAACCTATGGTTTTTTCAGTGAATATATATATATATATATATATATATATATATATATATATTACCTACTGGCGTCTCCCCAGTAGGTATATATAGTTAGGATTTTTTCCCTATGGGATTTATGAAAATTCTATGTCTAATAACTTTGGCGTTTGTGGACGGAATCGGCTGAAATTTTTAGGAAAATGGCACATTTTGTTTCTGAGCAGCCCCTGAAAATTTGGTGGGGTTTCGTCAAGGGGGGGCTGAGAAAAAAGGAGGGTCCCAAAACGCGTTTTTCCCATTCATTTTTCCATAGGGCGGTTGGACTCACTTTTAGCTCGAACGGCTGAATGGATTTGCACGAAACTTGGCAACATTGTAGGGACTGTTAGCCCGATGTGCCTTTGCTAGGTCTCAATATATGTGCTCCAGTAGTTTTTGAGAAATTAACGTTCAAAACAAGATATATATCTGTAACAGCGCTCCGGGCTGCGGTCCGGTCCGCTTACTTTTCGCGAAACGGAACTTTGCGCGCAGAAAGCTGATTGGCTCTCCGGTGTCTGTCAACATTCTAAACAGTCCGGAGCGGCCGCCATCTTATCTCTCGGTAGGATCGAGAGAGAAGAAGAGGTGAAAAACGAAGGGGGAATTTATTGAAAGGGGGCAAGGTATACCCCTCTTGACCCCCTAGGAATGTTGTTGGGGTTATTAAAGGGTCCCGTGGGGAAAATAAAAAAAAATGATTTTTCACGGTAGAAGCGCTTCACGGGCCGCGAACTGGGCCGCAAACTGGTAGCAAAACGGGAATTAGCCATTTTGTGCTTCGTTTTAATTGTTTAGAGACAAAAATTATCGCCGCACATCGTCCACAATGCATGAATATCGCTGAAAAGTCAGCGATATTCATGCATTATCCAGCAAATGCTCTTAGCCATGTTATCCACCTTCCATTGGATAACATGGCTAAAAACTGCTCTGTGCGTGAGCTTTTTTTTTTTTTTTTGCTGCGTGACGTTTGTTAACGTTCGATTCGATGGAAATCAGGAAGTGTTGACCACCATTTTGTCACTGCGAGTAAATATTTTGTTATAAATGAATCCTTATTGATAAACATTGTCTGCGCCATCTTGCGTTTTTGTCCAATGCCACAATTTTGTCGTGCACGGCAGCCATTTTAGATGCCTTGACCAGGGCCACTCTCTGCACGCCGCCGATCCTCAGCATGGCTCCCCACCCTCGCAAGCATCTCCCCCACGCACTGGTCACCCCGCTCTCTCTCTCATGCATGGGCCATATACTTCCCCCCATCTGCGCTGCTCTTCTCTGAGAATCACACCCTGTGCCCGCCCGACACCTCCCTTTCACCCTATTCACTACCGCACCCTCTGACACTCCTTTTCCTCTGTGTCCGATTGTCCAGGCCGGACCTAGGCTATCACCTAGCCCTGCGGATGTAGTTTATGGCCCCAGCTGTAGAGTCTCCAGACATGCCAACCCTCCCGATTCAGGCGTGAGACTACTGATTTCAGTGCTAGTCTTTCGCTTCCCGATTCCTGCAAGGAAAAACCCGGGGGCATATTACCAACAACTAGCGATAATTTTTGTCTCTAACTTGTTTAGAGACAAAAATTATCGCCGCACTTCGGCGAATTTTATCGCACATAAACCTTGCTATTAGCAAGGTTTATCGCAAATGCGATAAAAAACGGCCGCAATGCATGAATATCGTTGAAAAGTCAGCGATATTCATGCATTATCCAGCAAATGCTCTTAGCCATGTTATCCACTTCCCATTGGATAACATGGCTAAAACTGCTCAGGGCAGGTGTTAGGTTTTGGAGATCTTCGCGCTTAGCGCGAATATCTCCAAAAGTTGGTAATAGGAGATAGCGATGGTTAGGGACTGTTTCCAGTCGCTAAAATCTTGGCACGCCCACTTTGCATGTCATTAGTGATAAATATCACTGATATGCAAAGCGGGGCCCAAGATGGTCGCTATCTCCTTTTAGCTGTCACTAACTGGTGTTAGCGACAGCTTGGTAATAGGGAGATAATTTTATCTCTTTTTTTTTTGGCTTTTAAAGCCAAAAAAGCGGAAATAAACCCCCTTGATAATATGCCCCATGATTTCTCGGGGGTTTCAGCTGACAGGGCTTGGTATTGTGTTACGTGCTAATTCTTCCAGGAAACGTCAGAGGGTCGATGCAGGGGTTCTAGAAGGGGTGATAAACCATTTAAGCCTCATGAACAAGCGCATGGTCTTTTAAAGATTTGTGAAGTACTCGGGGCGGCGGTGTGTCTGTGCCCTCTTTCAGGAGCGGGCGGGGGGGCACTGCCAGCAACTTGCCAGGCCAGGCAGTGTTCAACACGTGCATCACCCTTTCTCTGCCTGCTATTGCGCTCCATGCTTCGGAAAGGTAAGAAAAAGAACGTGCATTTGAGTTTGAAATGTCCGATCTTGTAGCAGTACACTTGCAAAGCCCACACATGACAATAACCCGATTCAAGGCCCCATTCACCCGATTTTTTAAACATATATAGCACTCCAACAAAGTTAGATTTTAAAACTTTATTAACTTTTAAATATAACGAACGCAACAAAAACAGTTTGTGATGTCATCAGTGATGTCATCAGTGATGTCACTAACCATGTCATGAATGATGTAATATGTGACATCATCAGCAGTGGATTGCGGGTGCGCGATATATAGTTAGCGCTTATAACTATATATGGAATTTCAATGGTTTTATGCGAGTAAAATAAGGTTTTCTAAATGCAAATCCCTAACTATATATGGCCTAAAACCAATGGTTTTTTCATTGAATTTTCAAGGTTTTGTAAATGCAAATTCCTAACTATATATGGACTATAACCTATGGTTTTTTCTGTGAATATATATATATATGTATATATATATATATATTCACTGAAAAAACATAGGTTTAACACCAGTTATAGTTAGCTGGAAATTTTACTGATATAAAACCATTGAAATTCCCACGTTATAGTTAGATGGACTCACTATAACTTGCGCGTGCAATGCACTGCTGATGACGTCACATATTACATCACTCATGACATGGTCAGTGACATCACTCATGACATCACTGATGACACCATCCAGTGAATGTGTGTCTTTCTGAAAAATAAATATATTTTATATATGTATATGTAAAAGTTGATGGAAGAATAAATGTTTAAATAAGTGTCTAAATGGATGGTTTTTAAAAAAAAATTGATTGGTTAACTGGCTTATTAAGTGTATGTTAGTGAATACATATATTAGTGAGTAATGTTTAAATATTTAAATATATGTATTAGTGTTTCACTTTGTTTATAAGTGGCTGCATGGGTTGGTGAGTAGCTACATGTGTAGGTATATGGGTTATTAGATGTTTTTTTAGTATCAGTATGAGTGTTTGTATGGTTTGGTGGGGGTATTACTTATCACATAGATGCATGAATGACTGACTCTCTCTTTGTATGTGTTTTGAAGACAGCATATGTGCAGGACTGTATGGGTGGATGAGTGTGTATATGTGTGTGTTACTGCGTGAATGACTGTCTCACTAGTGTCTTTATCAGTAACTACATATGTTTTAATCTAGTATATGTGAATATTGATGTATATAAGTGAGTATATGTGAGAGTAAGAGATTGTAAGAGTTCCTGTTTAAATAAGTATGTGTTTCTATAAGTGATTGTTTAAGAGAGTAAGTATGTGTAAGTTTCCTTAGAAGTAAGGTGGTATTGTGTGTTTAGATGTATATGCAAATAAATGGATGTTCAATAGTTTACTTGCATGTGTGAGTATGTGTGAGAGTAACTTTTGGATGACTGTTGGTGTGTAACAGGATGTATAGGTGTATCACTACATATGATGAGTGAGTATATGTATGAGTGACTATATAGAACTGTTGGTGAATGAGTGGATGTGTATATAGATGGTGGAATTATTGAATTGGTTGTTGTAACTTTTATGTGTATCTCCATTTTTTTGAAAATGTTAATTTCTATTTTTGAATATGTGTTTCATGGGTTACATTACACTGAAAGGAGGTCTGTCACTCTGTCTCAAGGATGATGTCATCAGTGATGTCATGAGTGATGTCACTGACCATGTCATGAGTGATGTAATATGTGACATCATCAGCAGTGCATTGCACGCGCAAGTTATAGTGAGTCCATCTAACTATAACGTGGGAATTTCAATGGTTTTATATCAGTAAAATTTCCAGCTAACTATAACTTGTGTTAAACCTATGGTTTTTTCAGTGAATTTGATAGGTTTTTTAAATGCTAATTCCTAACTATAACTGGTGTGAAACCTATGGTTTTTTCATTGAATTTCATAGGTTTTTAAAATGCTTATTCCTTTGTATATCGAGTTTCTAACCTTTTTTTTTTTTTACAATTTGCTGTTTTTTTTTAAGTATTCATTTTTTTTATATAATTTTTTTCTTTTGCGCTCTGGGTGCGCGCTCCGGGAAGCTTTCAGCTAAGCTCTCCGGTAAGCTTTTCCGTGAGCTCATCTGAAAGCGCACCCAGAGCGCTACTGTCGTTCGTGAAAAAAAAAAGAATGAAAAGTTAATAATAATGCAAAACATTTCGTACCATACAAATAAAATTAGTTTTTTTTAATAAGGAAAATGATTATGCATTTCTGTAAAAGTTTGATGACGTCACTTCGGCGCGCAACGTAAGTGCCCTCGGAAGCGCCTACGTTCGCGGCGCGTAAACGCACGCAAAAGCGCCTACGATCGCGCCACGTTTGCGCCCCGGAAGCGCCTACGATCGCGCTGCGTAAACGCACCGGAAGTGCTCCGGAGCGCGCAGCGTAAACGCGTCGGGTCATGTGACCCTAAAATAACACTTTTCATTGGTTGCTAACAGTTTTTTTTACAATGAATGAAATCCCCACCCATTTCCTTCACTTCTTCTTTCACTTTTGTGACTGAAAGACCTGCCTTTTTGCTCTTGCATATTTCTTGGTTAATCATGGCTGCCAGACCATCCAGCAGTGAAGATGAGCCTGAATTCATCGATGAAGAGCATCCTCAACCAAAGGTGAAAGAGCATTTCATTTGGAAATTTTTTAAGTTTCCAGCAGACCAGAAAAAGGTGAATGCACAAAAGTGGAGTGCAGGATCTGCAAACAGGTCCTGTCACGGGGTAACCCCCCAAAAAAGTACTCTTTTGGGAACTTTACCATGATCCGACATGTGGAGAGGAGGCACCCCCAGAATTTTGCCCGGGAAAGTGTCAGGGCTCTGGCACAAGAGGTTCCCAGAGATGGGGCCTCTACATCAACCGGAGGAGCAACTTCTTCTGGGAGAGAGCAATCGCAGGAGCAGGTGCCAAACATACAACCTGCATTTAACCATGGGGTCGTCAGATGCAGATACTGCAATCAACTCCTCACCTATGGGGAGCAAAGTGTCCTGCTCATGGTTCGAGCATTGGAGAACCATCGCTGCCCTTCCCACCCCTAATTTTTTTGTTTTCTTTTTGCTCCTGTTGAGCAGTTTCCATTCCCTGTTTTTGTTCCTGTTCAGTTAAAAGAAGAAAACCAAAAGTTCTTTTCAGAACTACCTCCAATTCTCATCAAAGAGCTATATTCTTAAAAAAATGAAGAGTAAGTGAAATATAGTGCATTGATAATTGAAAGGAGAATGAGTAAGAAAGAACAGAAAGGTATGAGAGGTGAAAGGAAGTGAAGTAGGAGGAATGAAAGAAGGTGAGTGTTAGAAAAGAAAGTTATGACACAGTGAATAAACTGGAGGCCTCATTTCTGAAAAGAGACGCATCGCTACGTGAAAACAGCGATGCGTCACTTTTCTGGACGCACTCCTTATGACATTCCAGATATGTCATATTTAATATATGACTAATCAATTCGCAAGGAGTTACAGATATGTCAGTATTTCTGACGTATCTGTAAACACAAAAGTAACGCATTGCTGGAGTGCGTCACAAAAGTGACGCAACTCCAGTAATGTGTCCTTTCACATGGAAAAAGCACCATGTGAAAGGTTTGCTGTGAAGCAGGCGCAAGATTTTGACGCAACAGCATCCTAAAAGTGACGCACTGCGTCATTATTACCAAGCTTTTTGCGGGGGAACACCCCCTCTGCATGCATTATACCTGACGCTATTTTTAAAAAGTGACGCATCTAGGTACATGGGTCACTTTTTAAAACTCTGCGCCACATTATATCTGCATCAGGTATAATGTATGCAGAGGGGGCAATCCCTCGCAAAAAGCTTGGTAATAACGAAGTACTGAAATCTATGAGATTTCTCTGCGTCACTTTTAGGATGCTGTTGCGTCAAAATCTTGCGCCTGCCTCGCGTCACTTTCATGTTTACAGATATGTCAGAAATACTGACGTATCTGTAACTCCTTGCAACATGATTCGTCATACATTAAATATGACACATCTGGAATGTCATAAGGAGTGCGCACAGAAAAGTGACGCATCGCACCAGCAGTGTAAAAAAATGTGCCTCGTTGCACTATATTTAAAGGACGCAACAGCATCCTAAAAGTGATGCAGTGAAATCTCAAAGATTTCACTGCGTCGCTATTACAAAGCTTTCTGCGGGGGAACACCCCCTCTGCATGCATTATACCTCACGCAGATATAATGTGGCGCTTGATTTTAAAAAGTGACCCATCTACCTAGATACGTCACTTTTTAAATATAACACAACGAGGCGCATTTTTTTACACCACTGGTGCGATGCGTCACTTTTCTGTGCGCACTCCTTATGACATTCCAAGTAACGCATTGCTGGAGTGCGTCACAAAAGTGACGCAACTCCAGTAATGTGTCCTTTCACATGGAAAAAGCACCATGTGAAAGGTCTTGCGTCAGTCTAACACCTGCTGTAAAGCAGGCGCAAGATTTTGACGCAACAGCATCCTAAAAGTGACGCAGTGAAATCTCAAAGATTTCACTGCGTCGCTATTACAAAGCTTTTTGGGGGAGAAAACCCCCTCTGCATGCATTATACCTGACGCTATTTTTAAAAAGTGACGCATCTAGGTACATGGGTCACTTTTTAAAACTCTGCACCACATTATATCTGCGTCAGGTATAATGTATGCAGAGGGGGCATTCCCCCGCAAAAAGCTTGGTAATAACGACGTACTGAAATCTATGAGATTTCTCTGCGTCACTTTTAGGATGCTGTTGCGTCAAAATCTTGCGCCTGCCTCGCGTCACTTTTATGTTTACAGATATGTCAGAAATACTGATGTATCTGTAACTCCTTGCAACATGATTCGTCATACATTAAAAATGACACATCTGGAATGTCATAAGGAGTGCGCACAGAAAAGTGACGCATCGCACCAGCAGTGTAAAAAAATGTGCCTCGTTGCACTATATTTAAAAAGTGACGCATCTAGATAGATGCGTCACTTTTTAAATATTGCGTAACAATGCGCATTTTTTTACACCGCTGGTGCATCACAAAAATTGACGCACAGGCTTCGCAAAACTGGCAGCGCAAGGCCTTCATAAATATGGTCCTGGATTTTCCCCGTGCTTCGCCGGTGCGCGTACCATGCGCTTCCCCCGCGCAAAACTGAAAAAAATAAAAAATGTAATGCCCCGCAGGACCCTATTTTAGCCCCCACATCAAACCTAGGGGGTCAGAGGGGGTCTACTCTTCCCCCTTATGGTCATTTGCCCCTTTTTTTTTCAAACCCCTTGTGTCTCGATTTTACCGAGACACAAGATGGCGGCCACTCCAGACTGTTTAGAATGTTTACAGACACCCAAGAGCCAATCAGCTTCCTGCGCGCAAGTCGCGTGTCGCGCCTGGAGCGCACCCCGGTGCGCGCACCGGAGAGCGCCTATAGATATATATATTTTTTTTAACCTAAATTACTCAAAATCCACTGCAGCACATATCTTGAGACATAGCAAAGGCACATCGGGCTACCAGTCCCTTCAATTTTGCCAAGTTTGCTGGAAATCCATTCAGCCGTTCGGGCTAAAAGTGAAATCGACCGCCCTATGGAAATTAACATGGGGAAAACGCGGTTTGGGACCCCCCTTTTATCTCGGCCCCCGCTTGACGTATCCCCCCCAAACTTTCAAGGAAGGACCGGAGCTCGACGAGGCCATTTTCAGGAAATTTTCAGGCAGATTCGTCAACCGGTGCCAAAGTTATTCCAAATAGAATTTTGAGATTTAACATTGAAAAAAATCCTAACTATAACTACCTACTGGCGACCGCCAGTAGGTAATATATATATATATATATATATATATATATATATATTTATTTATATATATATATATATATATATATATATATATATATATATATATATATATATATATTCACTGAAAAAACCATAGGTTATAGACCATATATAGTTAGGAATTAGCATTTACAAAACCTTGAAAATTCACTGAAAAAACCATAGGTTATAGACCATATGTAGTTAGAAATTCGCATTTACAAAACCTTATTTTACTCACACAAAACCATTGAAATTCCATATATAGTTAGTTGCACTAACTATATATCGCGCACCCGCAATCCACTGCTGATGATGTCACATATTACATCATTCATGACATGGTCAGTGACATCACTGATGACATCACTGATGACATCTCAAATGACATCACTGATGACATCTCAAATGACATCACTGATGACATCACTGATGACATCTCATTTGACATTACTGATCACATCACTGATGATATCATTCATGTGATAATACAATGAACCTCTTCAGACTCTAATATAACCTTAGATACAATCAGTGTAAACAGACACTCACAGACTGTCATTCATCCATGGAGTTACTCACACACCTAGTCAGTCATGCAAAGAATCAATCACACCTCCATTTCCTCAACTATACAGTTATACAAACTTTACTTATTCAAACATATACTAACACATATTTACTCTCTTATACAATCCCTGATACAAGTTCACAATGATCCATACAGCCACAAACACATTCACTGGCTCTTATGCACAGTTATTTATATATGTCAACTCTCACATGTACTGTGTTTTACATATGTACTTACTTTGACATGTAGCACTGAGATATCCATTCACTCACCAATACACTCATGCACACAGTCAACCACCCATACAGCTGTTTAATATGCACTTTTGAAACCATACATCTAGTGAATCAACTGCTCACACATCTATGCACAGAGTCATACACCTCCCAGCCACCCACACACACACTCAGTCTCCCATACAAATACTTGGGCAACCAATCAATAACCCATATAGTTACTCATATAGCTACTTATCAACACATGCAACAGTTTACAGAACAACAGACATAATGATGCACAAATTAAGACAGTTTAGTCACTAACCCATGCACTCAGTGAGACACATTTAATCACTCACTCATACAGTCAGTCATGCACCTACTAAATCCTTCATCCAGACACTTATACATCCACTCATTCTTCAATATATAAGACATATTTTAACTTTACAGAAACATACAGTCAGTGAATGTTGTCATCAGTGATGTCATCAGTGATGTCATTTGAGATGTCATCAGTGATGTCATCAGTGATGTCACTGACCATGTCATGAATGAGGTAATATGTGACATCATCAGCAGTGGATTGCGGGTGCGCGATATATAGTTAGTGCAACTAACTATATATGGAATTTCAATGGTTTTGTGTGAGTAAAATAAGGTTTTGTAAATGCGAATTTCTAACTACATATGGTCTATAACCTATGGTTTTTTCAGTGAATTTTCAAGGTTTTGTAAATGCTAATTCCTAACTATATATGGTCTATAACCTATGGTTTTTTCAGTGAATTTTCAAGGTTTTGTAAATGCTAATTCCTAACTATATATGGTCTATAACCTATGGTTTTTTCAGTGAATATATATATATACATACATATATAAACATATATCATCTGTATATCTATATAAATACAAACATAAATGCATGCAGACATATACTTATATGCATACAGATGCATGTTATTTACATGAAAGTTGAAAAAACACTAATAAAAGCAAAGCTAAAAAGCCACCTCATTACAAACAGAATGGCTTTAACTTAAACGAGGGCGAGATCTATTGCATTTTCAATGCTTGTTTACTTTGGTTCCATCAAGAAGGCATTCAGATGTGTCACACATTTGCCATAAATTCTGAATGTTAGCACTCTAGTTGCACATTAGATCACTATAGTAAAGCTACTGCTCACCAGGGACGTCTGCTGCTGGTATTCAAAGTGCATGTTTCAGTCTGCAGGTCAGATTTTTTTTAATGAAATAGAAGAGGATTTGAGAAGTCACTCAAAATGATCCCTAATTTTTCTTTCTGAAGCACTAATCATACTTTCTATGGCAAAATTAACCCCCTCATGTTGTTCCTTTTTAAATTGAGTGTTTTCAGACTTACCACTTCATTCCAATCAAGATGGCTTCTGGTGTGCCATACTTTTGTCATAAGTAAGACTGTTAGCGCTCTAGTTGTTATTTAGAACACTCTGGGACATTCTGTCATTGGGCTATACTTGGGGTACATCTGGGTGATATTTGGGCTACATTTAGGCTCTTTTGTCTCTGGTGGCCATCTTGGGAGACTGTATGTCAGAATTTTTTAATGAAATTGAAGAGGGTTTGAGAAGTCACTCAAAATGTGCACTAATTTTTCTTTCTGCAGCACTAATCATAATTCATATGGCAAAATATACCCCCTCATTTTGTTCCTTTTTAAATTAAATGTTTTAAGAGTTACCACTTTATTCCAATCAAGATGGCTTCAGGTGTGCCATACCTTTGTAATAAGTAGGACTGTTAGCGCTCTAGTTGTTCTTTAGAACACTCTGGGACATTCTGTCATTGGGCTATACTTGGGCTACATCTGGGTGATATTTGGGCTACATTTGGGCTCTTTTGTCTCTGGTGGCCATTTTGGGAGACTGCATGTCAGAATTTTTTAATGAAATAGAAGAGGATTTGAAAAGTCACTCAAAATGTGCCCTAATTTTTCTTTCTGCAGCACTAATAATACCTTCTATTGCATAATATACCCCCTCATTTTGTTCCTTTTTAAATTAAATGTTTTAAGAGTTACCACTTTATTCCCATCACGATGGCTCCAGGTGTGCTATACCTTTGTAATAAGTAGGACTGTTAGCGCTCTAGTTGTTCTTTAGAACACTCTGGGACATTCTGTCATTGGGCTATACTTGGGCTACATCTGGGTGATATTTGGGCTACATTTGGGCTCTTTTGTTTCTGGTGGCCATTTTGGGAGACTGCATGTCAGAATGTTTTAATGAAATAGAAAAGGATTTGAGAAGTCACTCGAAATCTGCCGTAATTTTTCATTCTGCAGCACTAATCATACTTTCTATGGCAAAGTATACCCCCTCATGTTGTTTATTTTTAAATTAAATGTTTTAAGAGTTACCACTTTATTCCAATCAAGATGGCTTCAGGTGTGTCATACCTTTGTAATAAGTAGGACTGTTAGCGCTCTAGTTGTTCTTTAGAACACTCTGGGACATTCTGTCATTGGGCTATACTTGGGCTACATCTGGGTGATATTTGGGCTACATTTGGGCTCTTTTGTCTCTGGTGGCCATTTTGGGAGACTGCATGTCAGAATGTTTTAATGAAATAGAAAAGGATTTGAGAAGTCACTCAAAATGTGCCCTAATTTTTCATTCTGCAGCACTAATCATACTTTCTATGGCAAAATATACCCCCTCATGTTGTTTCTTTTTAAATTAAATGTTTTAAGAGTTACCATTTTATTCCAATCAAGATGGCTTCAGGTGTGCCATACCTTTGTAATAAGTAGGACTGTTAGCGCTCTAGTTATTCTTTAGAACACTCTAGGAGGCTGCAGTAGGACACAAAGGAATCAACTGACAGTCTCTGTCCTTGTTGGATGTACATGTTTTACTGAGAATGTCAGACTTCATTTTCACATGACTGAGAAAGATAATGTGAATTTACTGAAAATATGCTTTCAGTTTAGCTTATAGATCCCCTTCCAAACCACTGTGGGAAAATCATGAGATATTAGTTTTCTTTCAAACAATATTCATGATATCACAGCAGAAGGTTTTTTCACATGGTAAAATCACCTTAGAACCCACCACAATTCCTAAAACGAGTATGGTACCATCAACAAATGATTTATAATGTAACTAAAGTCCTAAAACCCTCTATTAACTACAATGCTTTTTAATGAGGTGCTATCATGTATATTGGTCCCAAGATGGCTACCAACACTTCTTGGATGAAGTGCTGACAGCCAATCAGATCAGATGTGTGGTTAGGCTCCGCCCAGATATATATCTTTTTTTGAACCTAAATTACTCAAAATCCACTGGAGCACATATATTGAGACCTAGCAAAGGCACATCGGGCTAACAGTCCCTACAATTTTGCCAAGTTTCGTGCAAATCCATTCAGCCGTTCGAGCTAAAAGTGAGGCCAACCGCCCTATGGAAATTAACATGGGAAAAACGCGTTTTGGGACCCCCTTTTTTCTCGGCCCCCCCTTGATGAAACCCCCCCAAATTGTCAGGGGCTGCTCAGAAACAAAATGTTTCATTTTCCTGAAAATTTCAGCCAATTCCGTCCACAAACGCCAAAGTTATTAGACATAGAATTTTCAAAAATCCCATAGAGAAAAAATCCTAACTATATATACCTACTGGCGACCGCCAGTAGGTAATATATATATGTATATATATATATATATATATATATATATATATATATATATATATATATATATATATATATAGATAAATAAATATATATATATTACCTACTGGCTATCGCCAGTAGGTATATATAGTTAGGATTAATTCCCTATGGCATTTCTGAAAATTCTATGTCTAATAACTTTGGCGTTTGTGGACGGAATCGGCTGAAATTCTCAGGAAAATGGCACATTTTGTTTCTGAGCAGCCCCTGAAAATTTGGGGGGGTTTCGTCAAGGGGGGGCCGAGAAAAAAGGGGGGTCCCAAAACGCGTTTTTCCCATGTTAATTTCCATAGGGCGGTTGGACTCACTTTTAGCTCGAACGGCTGAATGGATTTGCACGAAACTTGGCAAAATTGTAGGGACTGTTAGCCCGATGTGCCTTTGCTAGGTCTCAATATATGTGCTTCAGTGGATTTTGAGAAATTAACGTTTAAATCAAGATATATATCTGTAACAGCGCTCCGGGCAGCGATCCGGTCCGCTTACTTTTCGCGTTTCGGAACTTTGCGCGCAGAAAGCTGATTGGCTCTCCGGTGTCTGTCAACATTCTAAACAGTCCGGAGCGGCCGCCATCTTGTCTCTCGGTAGGATCGAGAGAGAAGAAGAGGTGAAAAACGAAGGGGGAATTTAATGAAAGGGGGCAAGGTATCCCCCTCTTGACCCCCTAGGAATGTTGTTGGGGTTATTAAAGGGTCCCGTGGGGAAAAGAAAAAAAAAATGATTTTTCACGGTAGAAGCGCTTCACGGGCCGCGAACTGGGCCGCAAACTGGTAGCGAAACGGGAATTCGCCATTTTGTGCTTCGTTAATTAAATTACTAGGTATAAGGGGGTGCGGGAGACGTATCCTAATCCCCTATGTTTCCTGAGGGTGGCTGAGGAGGCTGATATATGTTGATACATCTCTTCCAGCGGCTGTGCGTGAGCTTTTTTTTTTTTTTGCTGCGTGACAGTCCGGAGCGGCCGCCATCTTGTCTCTCGGTAGGATCGAGAGAGAAGAAGAGGTGAAAAACGAAGGGGGAATTTAATGAAAGGGGGTAAGGTATCACCCTCTTGACCCCCTAGGAATGTTGTTGGGGTTATTAAAGGGTCCCGTGGGGAAAATAAAAAAAAAAATGATTTTTCACGGTAGAAGCGCTTCACGGGCCGCGAACTGGGCCGCAAACTGGTAGCGAAACTGGAATTCGCCATTTTGTGCTTCGTTAATTAAATTACTAGGTATAAGGGGGTGCGGGAGACGTATCCTAATCCCCTATGTTTCCTGAGGGTGGCTGAGGAGGCTGATATATGTTGATACATCTCTTCCAGCGGCTGCGCCATCTTGCCTTTTTTCCAATGCCACAATTTTGTCGTGCACGGCAGCCATTTTAGATGCCAGGCTGGTCCCAGGCTATCACCTACCCCTGCGGATGTAGTTTATGGCCCCAGCTGTAGAGAATTCAGACATGCCAACCCTCCCGATTCAGGCGTGTGACTACTGATTTCAGTGCTAGTCTCCCGCCTCCCGATTTCTGCAAGCAAAAACCCGGAGGCATATTACGAACAACTAGCGATAACTTTTGTCTCTAACTTGTTTAGAGACAAAAATTATCGCCGCACATCGGCGATTTTTATCGCAGATAAACCTTGCTATTATCGCAGAAAAGTCAGCGATATTCATGTATTATCGAGCAAATGCTCTTAGCCATGTTATCCACCTCCGATTGGATAACATGGCTAAGAACTGCTCAGGGCAGGTGTTAGATTTTGGAGATATTCGCGCTTAGCGCGAATATCTCCAAAAGTTGGTAATAGGAGATAGCGATGTTAGGGACTGTTTCCAGTCGCTAACATCTTGGCACGCCACTTTGCATGTCATTAGTGATAAGTATCACTGACATGCAAAGCGGGGCCCAAGATGGTCGCTATCTCCTTTTAGCTGTCACTAACTGGTGTTAGCGACAGCTTGGTAATAGGGAGATAATTTTATCTCCGCTTTCATGGCTTTTAAAGCCAAAAAAGCGGAGATAAACCCCCTTGATAATATGCCCCACGATTCCTTGGGGGTTTCAGCTGACAGGGCTTGGTATTGTGTTACATGGTAATTTTTCCAGGAAACGTCAGAGGGTCGATGCAGGAGTTCTAGAAGAGGTGATAAACCATTTAAGCCTCATGAACAAGCGCATGGTCTTTTAAAGATTTGTGAAGTACTCGGGGCGGCGGTGTGTGTGTGCCCTCTTTCAGGAGCGGGCGGGGGGGCACTGCCAGCAACTTGCCAGGTCAGGTAGTGTTCAACACGTGCATCACCCTTTCTCTGCCTGCTATTGCGCTCCATGCTTCGGAAAGGTAAGAAAAAGAACGTGCATTTGAGTTTGAAATGTCCGATCCTGCAGCAGCACACTTCCAAAGCCCACACATGACAATAACCCGATTCAAGGCCCTATTCACCCGTTTTTTAAAAAATAGATAACACTCCAACAAAGTAAGATTATAAAACTTTATTAACTTTTAACTATAATGAACGGAACAAAAACTAAAAACATTTAAACATTTTTCAACTCAAAAAGCAACAATGGTTAGAAGCTGTCTTTTGTGCGAATAGTCCCAAGGCAGCACAACGTGCAGAGTTCTGGACGGCACCCAGGTGATGTCGCCTGGGTGCCGCACTGGTTTTGGGATCCTACAATGCAGCACAGAAAAACAGCGTGGGGCGTCCCGGGTGGTGCGTGGGGAGGCCTCGTCAGTAGCGGTCTGTTGTGCGAATAGTCCCAAGGCAGCAGAACGCGTTGAGATGTTGATGGGACTGTGTCCAGTGTCCCATGGCTGACACAACATGTATGACAGGCACCCAGGTGATGTCCAGTAAACTGCCGCACTGGTTTTGGTATCCTACAATGCTGCTCCGAAAATTGGCGTGTGGCGGCCCGGGGGGGGGGGGGGCGTGGGGGAGGCGGCGTGAACGGGCCTCCCCAGGTGGCGGCCATCTAGCTGAGTTGCGCCCGCTCTTGCGGCTACAGCCTCTCGCTCACCATGTTGTTCAGTTGCTCCCACTCTTGCAGTGCAGCGATAGGCGGCTGCCACATGGCTCTTAAAATGGCGGACGGCTCCTCGGTTTTGGGCCTGGTCCACTGAAATGGCCCTGGGACACCTTGGAACTCGGACGCTTGCCTGCTAGGGCTTGGGCTCCATTCTCGAAAAGCGTCCCCTCAGCCGTGAAGATTCTACAAAAGTCTTGGGGGCCCCCGACTCCCGCAGGCTTCCGGTGGGGATCGGCTGCCATGATTGCTCGCGGAATGAGCACGACGGAGCCACGAGATGGTGGTGCTCTCATGCTGACGCCAGCTTCAGTCTGAATGATCCAGAAACAAGGTGGGGCTTTCATCGTTTGGGAAAAAAAAATGTTCTAAACCAATGAAAAGTGTTATTTTTAGGTCATATGACCAAGCCTTCCATCTTTAGGAAACCAAAAGTAAAATGAACCAATGAAAAGTTTTATAAACAAGTCACATGACCTGTTATGCGGCATAGGGCTACAAAAAGCGTAGAAAATCCGTTGGCACGTGAGGCGGCGTCAGTAGCGGACCGATGTGCGAATAGGCCGAAGGCAGCACAACGCGCCGAGATCCGGATGGCACCGAGGTGGTGTCCAGCAAATTGCCGTACTGGTGTGGCCATCCTACAATGCTGCGCCGAAAGACGGCGTGTCCAGCTGAGTTGCGGTCACTGTTGCGGTACAGTGACTCGAACGCGCCGAGATCCGGATGGCACCGAGGTGGTGTCCAGCAAATTGCCGCACTGGTGTGGCCATCCTACAATGCTGCGCCGAAAGACGGCGTGTCCAGCTGAGTTGCGGTCACTGTTGCGGTACAGTGACTCGAACGCGCCGAGATCCGGATGGCACCGAGGTGGTGTCCAGCAAATTGCCGCACTGGTGTGGCCATCCTACAATGCTGCGCCGAAAGATGGCGTGTCCAGCTGAGTTGCGGTCACTCTTGCGGTACAGTGAGTCGAACGCGCCGAGATCTGGATGGCCCCGATGTTGTGTCCAGCAAGTTGCCGCACTGGTGTGGCCATCCTACAATGCTGCGCCGAAAGTCGGCGTGGGGTGCCCCGTTGGCTTATGAGGTGATGTCAGTAGTGGACCGATGTGTGAATAGGTCGGAACCAGCACAAGGCGCCAAGATCCGAATGGCAAGTCCTGGATGTTGAGTGCCTCAGTTGAGAGTTCTGAGCAGTGCTTGTAAGACTGTCCGAAGCTTATTTGCACCTGCTGCAGCTTCACTATTGCCCTGGTGTGGCCAAAGGTGGCACATGACATAGGCGGCCGGTTCCCGAGGTCCGGCGGAACTTTTTGCCTTTTCCTTTCTGCTTCTTTTCCTACAATCCGTTTCATCTGAAGACACGACCAGGTCCCTGAATGTGTGCAGGGGGACGCTATTGATTGAATGAAAATGGCGGCTTGACACAAAGCTGACTCAAGCGTTACTGTTGATGCTATACAGACAAAAATTGGTTTTCAGTTTGTACATTCTTCAGGTTTTTTTTTTCCATCCAAGTCTGATTGAGAGTTTGTGGAAAAATGGCTTCAGATTTTCCACATACTACTCTTCAACATTCTTCCTAAATGTAACAATGTGAAACTCACTAGGAGAACAGCTGTTTCTGTTTCCTTTCAAAATGCTGCCAACAATATTTTCTGAATGGAAGACACCATCTTGTAGCATAAAGGGCCGAAAGGGGTTCTGGTCTGGCCGATGGTTGGTGGAGACATTTTGACTATATCTTGGACCTGCCCGGCCTCGCCCAAAATGGCGCCGGTATAAATGGGACTCGTAACTCCTTGCCCGCAAATGTATATCTAGAAAATGTTATTGTAAGTGGCCCTGTCGTATTTTAATTACAAAATGTACGTCCACCGATTCCGCAACTGTTAGACACCTTTGTTCTTGCAACCTAATGGCCCGCTCGTTACGTTCTTCTACAGTGTAAATGTCTCCTCATCATATACGATTTCAGTTTGCTCCGTGGCCGGCCCACGTGGTTATAGGCCCGTATTTGTATACTGACATTTTCACAATAAAGGTTTTTAAAACAAAACACGGTAGTAGTATTTACATTGGTAAAGTTTTTACTTTTAGTCACTGTTTTCGAATCAGTAAAGGCAAGTGAAATAAAGCAGTCCAATTACATGATGGATAAAAGGTATAATATGTAGGAACGCAGTAAAGATAAATGCTTAAGGGCAGTTGTGTTTTTCATGTCTGCAATATAAAGTGATCGATAAGAATCTGATAATCAGGCGTATCGGCGACTAAGACAGCAGGCCGAATCTCTTTTACTCAATGGCTCCGTCATGGAAGGAAGAAACGCCCTTTTTCTCGAAAAAGGAATATATTTTACTTACAAGACAGTTGTAAATTTTCCGGGAAAGTACATTAGCCTGGAATATTATAACATATGTTTGAAAAAAAAATATTGTTCGAAAACAATAAAAAGCGTAATTTTTAGGTCATATGACCAAGCTTTTCATCATTAAATTAACAAAAGTAAAATGAACCAATGAAAAGTTTTATTAACAAGTCACATGACTTGTTATGCTTACGTTACGCGCTGCGCGCCGCGCCTCGGATCACTTCCGGGTGCGGTAACGCGGCGTGTCATATAACGCATTACGCGACAACGTAGGTCAAGAATATAGTCAAAATGTCTCCACCAACCAGCGTTCGGAACACAACCCCTTTCAGCAGTCCAAAAAGTTCTGTTAAATGACAACAGAGGGGACAGGCAACAAGAACCATCAGTCAAAGAGGGGAGGGCAAGTTCTTCTCTTCCGGGTCATGTTGGGGCGCTACCGGAACTGATCGAATTGGTAGTCTACAGTGTTTCTGGATGTTTCAGACTAAAGCTGGCGTCAGCATGAGACCACTACCATCTCGTAGCTCCGTCGTGGCCATTCCACGAGCAATCATGGCAGCCGCTCCCCACCAGAAGCCTGCGGGAGTCAGAGGCCCCCAAGACTTTTGTAGAATCTTCACGGCTGAGGGGACGTTTTTCGAGAATGGGACCCAAGCCCTATCAGGGAAGCGTCCGAGTTCAAAGGTGTCCCAGGGCCATTTTGGTGGACCAGGCCCAAAACCGAAGAGCCGGCCGCCATTTTGAGAGTCCTGTGGCAGCCGCCTATCGCTGCACCGCAAGAGTGGGCGCAATTCAGCTGGATGGTGGGCAAGACGCTGTAGCCGCAAGAGTGGGCGCAACTCAGCTGGATGGGACAAGATTCAGAATTGAAGAGTCATCAAAAGGCAAAAAGTTCCGCCGGACCCCGGGAGCCGGCCGCCTATGTCGGGGGCGATCTCAGGCTACACCAGTGCTATAAGACTTGGGGAGGGTGTCGGAGCCAAGCGTCTTCTCCGAGTCCATGGCCATCACACCGCCCCTCAGGGGCCTCCGTCAAGCTGTTTAGGAAGGTAACATATCACATTGTTTTCTAATGCAGTCAGGTCCACAAACGACACTCACTTACTTTGAGAATAGTGAAGCTGCAGTAGTTGGAAATAAGCTTCAGACAGTGTTACAAGCGCTGCTCAGAACTCTTAACTATGGCACCCAACATCCAGAACTTATGCCATTTGAGAATGGCAGTGACATCGAAGCAACTCAGGGACCAAAACCATTAACGTACTTTCACGTATGAAAATCTTACTTGGGGAGGGGGCAGGAGCGAAGCGCCCCCTCCCAGTCAGCGCCACCACACCGTATGTTGAAAATTTGAAGCCATCGTTCTACAAAGTCAACCAAACTTGGATTGAAAAATCTAGAAAAATGTACAAACTGAAAACCAGTTTTGGTCTGCATAGCATCAGTAGCAACGCTTGAGTCAGCTTTGTGTCAAGCCGCCATTTTGATTCAACAAAGCACAGGCATTGAAAAAGGCTCAAAGTCAGAACTTTGAACTATGGCACCCAACATCCAGGAGCTTGCCATCCGGATCTTGGAGCCTTGTGCTGCTTTCGACCTATTCACACATCGGTCCACTACTGACATCATCTTATAAACCAACGTTATGTAAATAGTTTTTTAATAAAATGTTTTACCCTGTTTCTTTGCTGGTGTGTTGTCTATATTTTTAATATTTGCATAGGGTTTGTCGTTATTTTGGGCGGGATGGGTGACGGAGCCGAGCTGTCTTGCAGCCCTCATGGTGTGGAGCTCAGTTCATCTCACTATTTTCGTATTTCTCATGAAGGGTTGTTCCTAATATTTCTATTTTAGCGAGGTCAAAAAGAGATCCAATTAGTGGCCTACTGATTTTGCTCGATTACTTTTATTTTTTTACACGATTTTTCACTATCTGCAAAGACTAAACAGAGTATTGCATCTTTGTGCTTGTTTGTAAATAGAGAATGATCCAAAGAGAACCAATTCTAAAACAGTAAATGCTTGGACAACAATCAATCAAATGGAGAGACAAGCAGGCACGACGGATTACAACGGGGGTAAAGGCCTGCGTTAACTACCCTTCAGTATCTGCAAAGAGAGAGTACTACTAAGACAAAAGAGGGGAGGGGGGGGGTGCAGCGTTCAAAGCACATCAGCGTGCATAAATACAAAAATGTTTTTATCTATCACGTACTTGACATTTTAAAGCTTTTCATATTTGCTATTAAAAAACCAATGAAATTCACAGAAAAAACCATAGGTTATAGTGGATATATAGTTAGGAATTTGCATTTACAAAACCTTGAAAATTCAATGAAAAAACCATTGGTTTTAGGCCATATATAGTTAGGGATTTGCATTTACAAAACCTTATTTTACTCGCATAAAACCATTGAAATTCCATATATAGTTATAAGCGCTAACTATATATCGCGCACCCTCAATCCACTGCTGATGATGTCACATATTACATCATTCATGACATGGTTAGTGACATCACTGATGACATCACTGATGACATCTCAAATGACATCACTGATGACATCACTGAAAACATCTCATTTGACATGACTGATAACATCACTGATGATATCATTCATGTGATAATACGATGAACCTCTTCAGACTCTAATATAACCTTAGATACAATCAGTGTAAACAGACACTCACAGACTGTCACTCATCCATGGAGTTACTCACACACCTAGTCAGTCATGCAAAGAATCAATCACACCTCCATTTCCTCAAATATACAGTTATACAAACTTTACTTATTCAAACATATACTAACACATATTTACTCTCTTATACAATCCCTGATATAAGTTCACAATGATCCATACAGCCACTCACACATTCACTGGCTCTTATGCACAGTTATTTATATATGTCAACTCTCACATGTACTGTGTTTTACATATGTACTTACTTTGACATGTAGCACTGAGATATCCATTCACTCACCAATACACTCATGCACACAGTCAACCGCCCATACAGCTGTTTCCACATGCACTTTTGAACCCATACATCTAGTGAATCAACTGCTCACACATCTATGCACAGAGTCATACACCTCCGAGCCACCCACACACACACTCAGTCTCCCATACAAATACTTGGGCAACCAATCAATAACCCATATAGTTACTCATATAGCTACTTATCAACACATGCAACAGTTTACAGAACAACAGACATAATGATGCACAAATTAAGACAGTTTAGTCACTAACCCATGCACTCAGTGAGACACATTTAATCACTCACTCATACAGTCAGTCATGCACCTACTAAATCCTTCATCCAGACACTTATACATCCACTCATTCTTCAATATGTAAGACATATTTTAACTTTACAGAAACATACAGTCACTGGATGTTGTCATCAGTGATGTCATCAGTGATGTCATTTGAGATGTCATCAGTGATGTCATCAGTGATGTCACTAACCATGTCATGAATGATGTAATATGTGACATCATCAGCAGTGGATTGCGGGTGCGCGATATATAGTTAGCGCTTATAACTATATATGGAATTTCAATGGTTTTATGCGAGTAAAATAAGGTTTTGTAAATGCAAATCCCTAACTATATATGGCCTAAAACCAATGGTTTTTTCATTGAATTTTCAAGGTTTTGTAAATGCAAATTCCTAACTATATATCCACTATAACCTATGGTTTTTTCTGTGAATATATATATATATATATAAAATTGGCCATTGGTTAAGAATGACCCAATATTAGGTCCATATTTACCAAGCAAACCAACAGTCACTCATAGAAGAGCACCAAATATGAGAGACAGATTAGTAGTGAACAATCCAATAGAAATCCCCAAAAAGAACTGGCTTAACCAGAGACAAGGTTTCTATAAATGTCAAACGTGTAAAGCTTGCTTGAATGGGGTGAACAAAAAGAGTTTTACACTAGCATTTGGAAAAGGTGACCAACAAATCAAACACATGCTAACGTGTAAAACGGAATATGTGGTCTATATCCTCGAGTGTCCCTGCAATTTAAAATATGTGGGAAGCACAAAACTGCAGGGACATAAAAGAATATTGCAACATATACGTGCAATTAAAAACAAAGACCCGAGTTACCCAGTTGCCCGTCATTTTAATGAAAAACACCAGGGAGATGTTCAATTACTTAAATACTACCTCATTGACACAATACCCCCAAGTAAGAGAGGAGGAGATCGGGATGAAAAATTAAGAAGATTGGAAACTAGCTATATATTAAAGCTAGATTCTAAACAACCGTATGGGCTTAATATAACTGAAGATCTGTACACATGCCTATAATAACAGTCAAGAAGTAGGTAGTAATGATACTGTTAAAATGGAGTATAGCTGAATAAATAGAATAAAAACATATACCCATAAACAACTCCCTTGGTAAATACAAATGAAATTTAGTGTATCACGACAAACATAGCCTCAATAGAAAACAAAAAATAAAGTATAAAAAGTTTTTATTAGTAACTGTTTTTTAATAAAATAATTCATAGACATAAAAAATCGTGAATTGTATGTTGCAACACTTTTTAGGGAGTTTTCTTTTCGCTGTCATCAGGGTTTACACGACAACACTTTTTCTTTCTTTTGTAACACCATCCTTATCAGAGACTTCTGAATAGGACTTTTTAATCACATTAGAATCTGTCCAGAACATATAAATGGCTCCGACAAATCAATTTCAGAGATACTATACATATGTAATATAAAAATCTGTAGAAGTACTATCTTGCACATGCGAATTTGCACAAATTGTATAAAATGTGATAGAGCTGTAAGGAAAATGTATTTTTTAAACAAATGTGTATATATATTTATTTATTTATATATTTATAACACTCTTTAGAAATCTGCTCTAGGGTATTTATACCGTGATCAAATGCACTTTATTGCGAAATTTGCACAGAAATACATGTAAAAATGAATTGAAGATATATATATTACTATAGAAATGTATCTTATGGTATTTATACCGATATGAAATGTGTGCTAAAATGCAATATGGAGCCAAAATTGTTATAACAACCAATGTACAGATTTGTCATTATTAGAGCACTGTCACTTTAAATTGCATCACTAACAAAAAGGAAAAAAACGCAAATGTTGGTATATAAGAAACCAGGTGACCATTTACTGTGTCATGTGATCAAGGTACGTCAGTACCGAAACGCGTAATGGCCGACTGAGTAACAGCTCAATAAACCGACAATTTTTCTATTTACTTGGGTCTGTGCTCCATGTGTCTCTTCGGGAGAAGAGAGCGCCTGCGTCCTGCTTGCGAAGTGGAGTGGCAGAAATATATATATATATGGATGCCTTCAATCCTCTCTGCACGACCCAGCCGGCGCCCTGCCAAAGGATGAACCACAGACATCAGGAAAACGTGGAATGCAGGTCTTTTTTTTTTCAATGCTTTGTCAGACGCGTTTCGAAAACCTTAGTTTTCTTTCTCAATATATATATATATGTATATATGTATATATATATATATATGTATATATAATTGCTGCACCTATATTTTCCATAGGCCTAGGAACCGTTTGGTTAAGAAGACACAATCCTTCATAGACTGGCAACAACAGTACATGAAGATGAATTTCGACTATTGTAAAGAAAGCTGCTCGCTCCGACGCTCAGGGCAAACCAGGCAGATTCTAACGTGTTTTGCCACATGGGTGCCAAGGAAGAGACTGATTACCTTCCATTTGTTAACTGTTTTAAGATGGGTTTAGTAAAAAGACATCAATGAATGTCCTCCACATCGAATATACGATTGAGCTGATTGAGCTGGAGATCTTCAACCCGAAGGAAAAATTCCCCTGGCCACCTTTGACTCCTAAGGAAGATGCTGTACTGTTGGAACATAGTGTGGTTAGGAGTCTCCCATGAAGGGAGAGAGTGTTGTCCAGAGTCTAGAAGGGGGAGTTCCCTCAGCTAGTTTCTTCTTACTGATCTCATGGAGAGAGACAGCTCTCACTCACTGACCCCCTTGCTGTCGACTTTTCTTGAGGTTTACATTGCGATGAATTAATGAAGGTGCCCATGCAGCTGGATCAACACGCCTCTTTCCACTCACATTCTTCTCCATAGGATCTTTGCTTAGGGTCCTATAACTCTGCCTATCTTTCTCTTTATGCACATTTCTATAGCTTTCACTCTGTATACTGGAAGGCACACACATTCCTCCTTCAGGAACTCCTCACTTTGGCTACTTATTCACCCAGTCTACTGGTCTCACCTACATAGACAGCATCATGTGTTCCTTCAAAGACAGCACATTCGGAAAACACGCCAGCAGAACAATATTTATGTTCGAACTTTGTATTACAGTTCTTTTAACTAACACTTTTTGCACAATCAAGTGCTAGGCCTCGCTCCACCCTGGTTCCATTGAAGAATAGCCCCCTTATCTTTGGTGACTGGGGCCATCTGGTGGAACCTAGTGCAGCCGGGAACCAACCTTAACAACGCAGTCATTACACCGCGTTGCCTTTATAATGCAATCTTTACATCAAACAGATTGTTACATCGCAGAACCATTACATCGCAAGTTGTTACAACTACTTGCTCTAGATGGCACTCTAAACTAAGGACTAGTATAATTTACTATTCCAACACCTTCCCTACTGTTGCACACACTGGAGTTGGAATTGTAAATTATACTATTCCTAAGTCCAGAGCGCCATCTTGTGTTGTAATGGTACTGCGATGTAACAACGCAGTCAGTGTAACAACCGCGTTGTAATCGAATGCGTTGTAAATGCATGCAATGTCAGGGTATATGTTCGGTCCAGCCCTCTTTTTAGTTCAGCCCGAGAGCGGGCAAGTTTCCTGGTCCAAAGCATTAGAATTGTTAGATAACCATTCTCGCAGCCTACTTAAAGTCTGTAACGTTTATTAACACAAATCAAAGAATTTTGTACAACTAAAACAAACTTTCACCCTTACCTTCACCCTCACAAACTAGGTTATCCCGCACATTATGCTAACATGCTTAGACATAACAATACGTTTCAATTATTTTCCTCACACTGGCAAAGGAGAAGTCAGAAGGAGGTTAATGGCAAAATTACAGATAATAGGATAACAGGAGCGAAGACAGGTGCCCCTGGTTCTCATGAGAATATTTTTGTAAGATCCTTGAATAAATGATACAAGGCAGAGGCTTCTCTGCTGAGGGAAAATATATCTTGCTGAGGAGAAAACTAGGCTTCAGCTCCCACAGGCAAGAAGGCCTGCACATCCTGGTGTAACACACGAGTATATTATAAATGCAGTTTAAAACAACATCGCTGACATGAAGGGGTGGTAGATTCAGTGTAAAACCATGCATACATTTACAATAGCAAAACACCACAAACACAATTCCACCCAACAAATATGCAGACTCTTGTCACGTGTTACCACTTCCACAAACATGCTTTCATAATATGGTGTTGAGAGGTGTTTACACCAAGCACTGCCTTAAGTTACTAGCTAGGTTATGAAATAGCACAAATCGTAACTTTTTTTTACATTGCCTACTGACTCCTGTGCAAACTAGGGTCTTAGTAGGGTTCAGAACTTTATGTTCCAATCATAATTAGAGGCTAATTCAGAAGCTCTGAGGGTTATTTATGAGAAAATGTCGGAGCTCGGTGTTATGCCAACGTGCTCCTACATTATAAAAAAACATGGATGCAGCATAGTTACAAAAATATGAGCACACCCCTGCATTTCCCCTAGCGCTGGAGCTAAAAAACCTGCCTAGCGCCAGCGCAGGCACCCTTGCCCCATGTTGCAAGGGTGCCTGTGCTGCAGGGGTGATTGTTTATGTGCAGAAAGGGAAACCTTCCTGAACATAAACAATTAATAAGGGCAATTTGCTCTTTCTATATGTGCTGCAGAAAGACCTGGTGTTACCTGACCATGGTTTTTGGTGCTGTCCCAACCTTGTAAATCTGAGGCAACATAAAAAAGCAATGGGTGTGTTGCTGTGGAACGCCCACTGCAACACCTACCCCTGCGCTGCCTGCCGCAGACTGCGGCGGAAAGCGGCATATCTACAAGGTGGCTTTAAGCTGCGTTATATGGCTTAGCGCCACCTTGTAAATATGGACAATGTCGTAATGCTACCAGAGCTTCAGAAAAAAAGACTCTTCGGTAGCGTTAGGGGCTTGTAAATATGCCCCTCTGAGTCATGATTTTAATACACCTTCCGAGTGCCTGCTAACTGAACATAAGAAACTGCGTTCTTAAGATATAATAACAATAGAATCCGGCAAAAAATGAGCAGGCAGAGCTTAGTTATTCCATTTTCTGACCTTGAAGTTCCCGCCACAATAAAGATGCCATCATTAGGACTGCTGATGGAAAAAATAGCTTCAAGAAATAAATTGCTCCTACCATTGCATGATGAGCACGGCATTTCGTGTGAATGGGGTTCTCGTCCCTATCTTTCACTTGTAATTGCCATCGACTGCTAGATAATAGGTTTTAGGATTTACAAAAGATGCAGACATCACTTCTGCTGCACAGAAAACCTCTACTGACACTTAATGCCCGTACTGACAGCAGCACACGGGTATTGGACGCCTAAAATCTTGCTAGTTTGATCTGCTTATCCAGACTTCTGAGCCCAGAAAGGAATCTATATCATCGATTGCCTAAGGCTTGATCATTCATTTTACAGACGAGCACCATGGGCCGCCATTGGACAAAATGGTTCCTGTCTGACATACAAATGAAAAATAAACGAAGTTGCCTAAAAGTTGCTCTACCAACAAATTTCTTTGAGTCACAAAATGTTCAATAATGAGGCGTTGCTCCAATACAAGCTGGTTAATTTGATGTTAATTTTGGTGGTTTTCTGGGATAATGCACAACCTAATTCCACTATTAAGTATCTAAAACTACAAACACACACACACATTAACACGTGTACCATCCTTGTGGTGACTATGTGTGGACACGAGCCATGTGGGGATTAATCTTTCCCAATTTTTTAAGATATACTAATTGCAGAAAATGTTAAGAAAAATATCATTATACAGGATCCTGCTTCAAATATGCAAATACAACCTCATTTAATCGAGCCCACAGAATACAGCGCAAGATCACAAGTTAAAAAATAATCTGGCTTCCAAATGTGTGCCACTTTTACTTAGCTATATGATTCGCAATGGGACCACCTTTATTTTGGTGACCCAGTCTATTTTAAGTCCTAATCTGACCCTATTGGGTACTACATTCCAGAAACAACTTTACATCTGTTAATGGAATGGTTTGATGCAATGCCTATATTTATTTGAGAGCTATTTTGCAATATTACTCTACAAATGAGCATGTGCTTGTCACGGACTTAAGGGACCCCATTTAAAGTGTGTTGAGAAGTCTTCCATTTATCCCACCACTAGAAGTGCCTCCATATAGTGTTTTGAATGAGCCTCCAATCAGGATATCTCAGTTATAAAGAATGGCATTGGGAACTCTTTTATGGCAGTTTCCTCGTGAACCTATACCTATGGCTGGATTTACTCTACAAGACATCTGAATACTTCCTTCCTATACTGTTGAGGTGAATGGTATGGGGGCCCCCCACACCAAAGGGTCTACAGGGTGTCTGGTTTGCCTCTGTGAATCCATTCATGGATTTTGAGGCAAACTGAGAGTAACTAAAGTCTGTACAGCTGGGTTTGCATCAAAATGGTGCGCCTATATGAGGATGGTGTAACAAGGAGAAATATCTTTATTTCTCCTTGTTACTATTTTGTTGCATGTGTGCTACATTCTGCAGCACTCATACAAAGAGGAATACGTCTTAACCCCTTCGATGCTGGTGACAAAGCCAGCTCGTCATGGGCGTTACCTGCGCTGCGCGCATGACGAGCTGGCTTTGTCACATAACGCGGGTTTTTTGAAATTTCAGCGTGCAGCGGGAAACCCGCTAGCGTGCATGCGGTTAAAGAATTGTTATTCTGCAGGAAGGCATATCTGACTGCACAAAAAGTATTCTGACCACAAAGCAGGAACCCTTGTGTCATGGTGCATGTGTGCTGCATTGCCGGCAGGCTGCTACAAGTGCACCAATGCAACGAGAGAGTGGAAGTGCATTGTATTTTAGTAGCTATGGCACATTTTTGCTCTCTCCCTTTCAGGCCACCCAACATAGCAAGTTCTCTTGCTGCATTGAGCAGCCTGAAAGGTTAGTAAATCTGGCCCTAAATCTTTATTGACCCATAAAACAAATGCTTGTAAATTCTGCCAGGCGTCAGAAGTTATCTGCTAAGTTCCAGTTTAGAGTACCTCAAGTGCATCTTGAGTGTTCAATGCCTGTTTTGTACTCCATAACTTTGAGAAATACAGTTTGGATGGGTGCCAAGGCAATCATAAGGTTCTGGACCCCATTGTATCAATGTGTGCCTTTTACTTCTGGTGTCCATGAGTCTTCATACCACAGACCCTCAAGTTGGAGACCAAGGGTCATATTTATGACCCAGTTTGCATCGCTCTTGGTACACGCAACGTGGTGAAAGAGCAATGCAAACCGTGAGCCAGATTTTTGGAGCCACGCATAGCCACTTTGCATGGCTTTGAGTGGCTCCAAAAATCTAGAGTAATGCAACACAGCACAATTAGTTGAGTTGCATTACTCTGCGTACTCATTCCATGGGCATCTATTGGGTGTTCCCATGCAACTCCTATGGTGTTTGATGCGTTCCCAGATTTACAAGACCATGTAAACCTGGGATTGCACCAAAAAGATGCACCTCTCCAGGTAATGCATGCGAAGGAGAAATATTGTTAATTCTCCTCATCTGTGCCTCTTTGTATATATGTTCTGCATTCTGCAGCACATATAGAAAGAGGAAAAAGCTTCTCAGGATTGTTTTTGGGCAGGAAGGTGTCCCTTGCTGTACAAAGCAATAATGCTGAGCCCTCTTCTACATATGTTCTAAAGGCTCAGTGTGACCAGGTATCCCGGTGCAGGAACATTCTGTGACCAAGGTGAACATTCTAGTTCTTCATTAGATCTTTATGATCTTCACAGCTATTATGGGAAGAAAGTGTAGCGACAGGTAGGTTGAAATTAATCTTTCAGGTGCTAGCTATGAAACTCTGACGTCAATATTGACTGGCAAGGAACTAATCACATTTCTGCATTTTTGATAGTGTACAGAGCTCTGAATTACGCTCAGATTAAATTCCCATTCCTTACCCTGCCCTTTCTAAGGCAAGCTCTGTTTCAGAGCATGCCAGCATACAGACTAAAAATACCCATAGTATAGTGGGGAAACATATAATGTTAATATTATTGGTATTTTTGTAGTAATACACTAATGCTGTTGACTTCATTTTGTTTACGTTTGCCACTTAATTTATGACCCTTGTAGAAGTCATGATAGAAGAGCTCCACACAGACAAGATGAATGGATATCTAGAGGATATTGAGGTTAACAAAAATCAGGTGATATATATTGACACCCAAATTATTTCTCCCACAAATCCTATCCTTTGGGAGGGTTAACAATAGAGAAGGTTGACTCCAGATAGTCCATAAAGAAAATATGCAAATCAGTTGGATGACATTAAGTAATTCCTGCAAATATTTTGATAGCAAAGGTATATGTATGCTGAGCACAATATTTTTATGCCAGCGATATGAGGGTTCCCTTTTTCATCATTTCCATTACTGCCAAAAGTAAGAAAAAAAGCCAAAAAGGGGTAAAGGGCTGGAATGTGTAATAACAAATTATGCAGATTAGAGGACATACCAAATGTATTCTCTCTATGTATGCTGCGAGTTTCTCAGCAGTATTAATAAAAATGTATATCCAAGGTCATCCATCATGTAGACTTATCTAGCAAATGGATGGATCATCTTCGAATAGCTAATTAGTTTTCTTCATATGTATAGCCTACATAGTTTAGCACCTTCATTAGGGCCATAAGTATTTCTCTAACATGTGGCCACAAAGTTAAAATTTGTAACATTGCCAAATGACTGATGTAGGTTGAAGTGCGCTACTAGAGCCACACCGTTTGTTTCAGAAAAATAAATCATTCCGAAATTTAAATAATTCTTTATATTGTCAATCTCAGTAAGGCAGACTGTGTTGGTACCAGGACAGGACAGTGATGCTTGTCCTGCGCCTGTCTGAAAACCTGGAAACAATGTCCTGGGGTACGTGTGTATACAATGATTGTACGTCTAATGTTACCAGAATTTGAAAATGCCCAACAAAACAAAATTCCTCAGTGCATAAAATGAGATGCATGCTATCCCTCATATAAGCCTCCATCTTAAGAACAGAGAGTTTAATAAAATAATCAGTAAACTAGTGCTGGGGATATTTCACTCATATTATAAATAAAATCACATTTACCTGAAAAGTCCCAAAGACTATGCAAAATAGTGTGAATATATTAAAAGGCGGATTTGAACGTGGGTAGTCGTAATAAGGTATTCCAAGCATACAAGTGAAGTAACATAATGTACTAAGTTAATTTAGCCTCACAACTGACGTCATATTAACACTGATTTAATATTATCATCGACAGAACTGTTTTCCAAGTTGATCTGTTGGTTTACACAAGATGTTTTTCTCTCCCACTGCAGATGCTGTAACTTTCCAGAAGCCTTCTGTTAGTTAGTAAATAGGCATTGTTTAGATATTAGACAACTGGTAGTAAGGCTTTCACCAGGAGGAGAGGAGATGGCAGGAAAAATGTCTTATGGGAAGAACTGTCTGAACCGTAAGAGGTGGATGAATTATCTTTTCAAGGACTTGATTCTGTATTCTGTTGTGAAGATGTGAGAAACTGGGGAGTTTACCTGCTCCCAGGGATTTTCAGAAATTCTATTGGATGCTGCTAATGGGGAACGTGTCAATTGCTTTGTTGGACTTGGCTCTTTTCGCAGGGTCATCCCTGGACTTTTTGCCTTCCTCCTACCCTTTTTAATTGATATAGTGTTGGTGGTTCTAGGACTCTGGGCACTTTAGCACTGCTTTCCAGTGTAAAGTGTGTGTGCTCGCTGTGGTAAACATGGTAAAGATTGGTCTACACCTGTTAGGCATATTTAATTTACCTGTCAGTCCCTTGTAAAGGGGTATCTCAGACACCCAGGTCTGATAAATTAAATGCTTCTGGTGGGCTTGCAGCGCTGATTGCACCACCCACCAAGGTAGCCTTTCAAACCTGTCTCAGGTTTCTGCCATTGCAGGGCCTGTGCGTGCAGTGTTACTGCCGCTGTGATGTGGCACCTAAAGTGTGTGCCATGTCTGTGACCCCCCCTCTACTGCATATCAGTCACCCCTAAGTTAGGCCCTAGCTAGCCCTATAGCAGGGTGCATTGTAGGTAAACGGTAGGACATGTACCTTAAGTGTGTTAGCGTTCCCGGTAGTGACAAAAATCCATTTTTTGTTTCTCACTGCTGTAAGGCTGCACTCTCACAGGAATGCATTGGGGATTCCCTGATAAGTGTTTCAGTGGTAATTCCTAATATGAAAGGAGCAGCATGGTCAAGTTTGGTATGGTTGTAATAGTAATAATAAATGCTGTGCAATTGTGTGCCCAGATTTATTAGCACTAATTTAGAAATGGCACTTTTAGAACTTGGCCTTTCTGTGTGCTATCTGTCTGCCTGCCTGATTTGTATTGCATGTCTGGCTCTGGAGTGACAGGTGCTGGTGAGGTGTGTGTGGCTCCAGGGAGGGCAAGGTGAGTCAGCGCTAAGCTGAATAGGGGATCTGCATTTGGAGTAGTGGGAAGAGTAGTCAACTCACCCTGAATAGGTCTGTGCCTGCATGAGTGAATGCTAGCTCCGCGCCCCTGTGGTAGACTGTGGACCAAGATACCATCTGGAGGGTGTGAGCACTGTACACAGAGTGCTCGCTGTGGTAAACATGGTAAAGATTGGCCTACACCTGTTAGGCATATTTAATTTACCTGTCAGTCCCTTGTAAAGGGGTATCTCAGACACCCAGGTCTGATAAATTAAATGCTTCTGGTGGGCTTGCAGCGCTGATTGCACCACCCACCAAGGTAGCCTTTCAAACCTGTCTCAGGTTTCTGCCATTGCAGGGCCTGTGCGTGCAGTGTTACTGCCGCTGTGATGTGGCACCTAAAGTGTGTGCCATGTCTGTGACCCCCCCTCTACTGCATATCAGTCACCCCTAAGTTAGGCCCTAGCTAGCCCTATAGCAGGGTGCATTGTAGGTAAACGGTAGGACATGTACCTTAAGTGTGTAAGCGTTCCCGGTAGTGACAAAAATCCATTTTTTGTTTCTCACTGCTGTAAGGCTGCCCTCTCACAGGAATGCATTGGGGATTCCCTGGTAAGTGTTTCAGTGGTAATTCCTAATTTGAAAGGAGCAGCATGGTCAAGTTTGGTATGGTTGTAATAGTAATAATAAATGCTGTGCAATTGTGTGCCCAGATTTATTAGCACTAATTTAGAAATGGCACTTTTAGAACTTGGCCTTTCTGTGTGCTATCTGTCTGCCTGCCTGATTTGTATTGCATGTCTGGCTCTGGAGTGACAGGTGCTGGTGAGGTGTGTGTGGCTCCAGGGAGGGCAAGGTGAGTCAGCGCTAAGCTGAATAGGGGATCTGCATTTGGAGTAGTGGGAAGAGTAGTCAACTCACCCTGAATAGGTCTGTGCCTGCATGAGTGAATGCTAGCTCCGTGCCCCTGTGGTAGACTGTGGACCAAGATACCATCTGGGGGGTGTGCGCACTGTACACAGAGTGCTACAACACCCCCCAGAACCAGTTGAGACTGGTTCCCCCAAGCCCTGTGCCAGGGCAGAACAAAGAAGAAATGTACTATAAATATTGGGGATGTGACCCCATGTAGTGTGTGCTCTTTGCGCTACTTGGGGACTTTTTGCTGCTGGGCCCCATGAGGAACTCCCATGAGGGACTGCCTCCCTGCTGAAGGGCCCTGTGATCTGGCCTGCCTGGGCCCGGCCTTGTGCCCCTGAGACTTTGGGGCTTGAGCACCTTGTGGGCTATATCTTTCTGTCCCAGGATGGGGATAGTGCTGGGGCTTTGCAGCGCTGAGCTGCGCCCTATTTGGAGGGAATCCCAACATGGGGATTTCCCCGCATTGGATGCCTTGAGAGCAGGAGCCCACCCCACGTTTGTGCTCTTGTCAGCGGGAGCCCACCCTGCATTTGTGAGCATTACGAAGCAGGCCTTCCCCGCATTTTGCCAAAGAAGTGGGAGCCCACCCCGCATGTGTGGTGAAACGCGAGCCCACCCCACATTTCTGTTCCTGTAATGGCGGGAGCCTACCCCACACTTCTTCCAGAGGAACGGAGCTGCCGAGAAGGAACTGCAGAGACCGAGAACCGGAAGTCAGGCATTAAAGCTTGCTGGTAGGCGGGGCTCCCGTGTACCAGTGGGAGCCCACAAGTCTTGTCCAGACAAGAGGAGCCCCAAGAGCAGGGGTCTGACCGGAGGAGCCGGAGCCTGGCGGGCTCCATTGCCGCCTCTGTGTGAGCCCAGAAGGAAACCGCGAGGGCCCAGTGAGTGAGGCTGCAGAGTAGGGGTTCGTCCAGAGCCGCAAGGACTCCATGTGCCATTCGACAGGGCTCTCCATGCCCCACAAGGAGTTTGCCCAGGTGGGAGAGACCTCGTGAGGTCATGAGTGAGCCAGGTTAGCGCTCCCTGAGGCACCATAGTACCAGGCCTAATTCTTCACAGCTGACCCCCCCTATAGGGGTGGCAGCTGCAATGTTGGGCAATATTGTTTGAAGAGTCTCAGTTTGGCTCCAGGGGCATATTGGTGCCAAGACCAATTTTCCCCATCTGGACTGCGAGAGCGCGGTCAGCTGCACCGAGGGTGCATCTCTTGCTTCATTATGAGGAAGGGGTGAGTTGCACCCTACTCCCCCAGAACACTGCACAGTGTTTTTGCTACATAGGCAGCCTGAGGGCTACTTGAGAGGCCCTAAATTTGCGCCCTGTCATTTTGGGACAGTGGGCATTTGAGACCCAGTGGAAGGGCAGTGGGCTTGGGGTCAGTTTGGTGATATTGGTAGAGCGCCAGGCTATACAAAACTGCATAATGTGTTTATGCCTAGTATGATGGTTGCCACATGTGATTTATGCCATGGTATTTATGCATAATGTGTTTATGCTAATGTGATGCCTACAGAGGGTACTTATGAGGTTGGCCTAATGTTTTGTATGCCTACTGTGATGCAGACATAATGCATTTATGTTGCTAGATATAATGCTGAGGTCATTATTGTACCAGTAGTAATGGGTTGTGTTTTATTTCTACTACTTGTGCTTGTGATGGCCATGTCATGTATATAATCCTATGTGAATATTGCCTTGTGCCATTTGGCACAGTGTATATGTGTGATTATGATTCTAATGTGTTTTGAATAATCCAAAGGCTATTTTTTATATACATTTGTGTGGCGTTTCTCTTGTGGTGTGCCTAGTGTGTTGCTGCTGTGTGTGATTTGCGCAAACGCTTTACACATTGGCTCTGGTATAAGCCTGACTGCTCGTGCCAAGCTACCAAGGGGTGGGCAGGGGTTATCTTTAGCATGTAACTCCCTTTCCCTGACTGAGGTGATTTCTGCCTGGCTAAGGTGCATGCCCTAGCCAACCAGAAGTCCCATTTCTAACGTGCTTCAATTTGGATTTTAGTATATTTATTATTAGCATGTGATCCTAGAGTTAGTTAGAGATTGAGCTCTCCCTCCCTAGCACTCTGCCCTTTTTTATGAGATTCATAAGGCTATCTCTCTTGAGGAGAGATTCCCCCATTTGAGCTCTTATCCTTTTAGAAGACATCTGATGATTTATAGCTGAGAATATTTTCCAGCTTCAGAATTTCTTTATTGCTCAAGTGCAAAAGATTTATGCTAATACATTTTATTCGTCAGAACTCTTTATTGAGTTTCTTAACTGACACCTTATTTTCCTTGATTTTATTAGTCATTTCCCATCTTTATACTTAATTTTGATTAAGGATATTCCTTTACGGAACACGCTTGCTGTCTCATCTCTGTTTTATTTGCCATCTTTTCTAATTTGGTATTTTACCTTGTTTTAAAATATTGACTAATGGATTATCGAACTTGTAATAATGATTACTTAAGACTAATATTTACTGAATAAAACACGTTTTCTTATAATTGATAATAAATCCCTTTAACTCACATCAGCTCTCTTATTTGAGTATTGTGGAGCCCCAAATGGACTTCACTGTTCTTCAAGTTTGGTGTATAAGATAGCTACATGTAGGCCCCCATGGCCCCCATTAGGATGGTGGGCGGACTTTGCCCACCCGCCATCCCATCGTGGAAAGGGACCTCCCGCCATAAGGGCGGGGGTCCCGTGGGAGGAATTAGGATGCGCCCGCCACAGTGGCGGGCGCATCCTGTATTTTTAACATTGTGGTAGGCGGTGCTGAATGCACTGCGCACAGCAATGTTAAAAATACATGTTGTGCATTTCAAAGGACAACGTGACAGGCACCGCGCGGTGCCTGCCATGTTGTCAATTGAAATGCAGGGGGGTACCATAGGTACCCCCCATGTGCACCCCCCACCCACAGGAGTCCTTGGGGGCCCGCAACGGGCCCCCAAAGTAGACTACGCATGCCTTTCCGTAGCAGCATTGCCGCCACGAAAAGGCATTGGTAAATGCCCATCCAAATATGGCTGGCGGTGTCTGATAGACACCGCCACCATATAAACCCTTTTCCGCCCTGGTCGGAAGGCGACCGGAGCGGAAAAGCAGCGGACGGTCTTTCCGTCTGCCACGGACCCCCCAGTCATGCTAATATGGTGGGGGGTCATTCCGGCACGGATGGGGGGCGGACCGCCCCCGCCAGGCCGACGGTGGCTACCCACCGGCCTGGCGGGGGCGATCTGCCCGCCATCCTCATTGGGGCCTTTGTTTCCGCTTGTCAACGAATGAAGGTCCATATGGTCAGTGGTAGGGTTTATACAATGAGTAGTAGCAGTAATAATTTTTTATTTGATTATGCATAATAATCATAAAAGATAAAAACTTAAGAAACACATAAATACATTCAAAACATTAAAATATACAGGCCACTGTACTGTGCTCAGATCACACATTCTAGAAACATTAGGTAAAAATTTGAGAAAAGCAGGCCCACCTATCTATCAAATCATTTTAAATTAGGCACTCATAATTTTATTCCAATATAGAGCTACTTTTAAATAGAAAGTAACCACCAGCATCATCACTTGATCAGGTAATACCTGTAAATGTAAAAAGGCAGGCCGAAATTGGACAAAGCCCTTGGATTTTAAAAGTGGTATTAAATACTTTTTATCCAAAAATTCAAGTTTGTAAGAAATGATCTGTCCCAAGGCTACCTAACAGCTGTAAGATACAGTCCAATGCCTGTTACAGTTTTCAGGAGCAAAAGGGATCAATTAGTGCATTTCTCCAGGGCCCAGGCTTCACTCTCATCCTTCAGTTGGTTTACAAATCATTCCCTAAGGAGGCTCAGATCTCCTTTTTTAAGAAGCTGTGGCCTATAAATAAGGTCCATACAGTCCAGGGAGTGAGCAACATTTTTGCTATAATTTAACCACTTATCTTGTGGCCATATATACACCTCATACAATCCTCAATCACACTATTGTTAAAATTCAGTTCCTCGTCACACCATACTGAAATTCAAAGTAAGAATGAGGCCAATTTAACTTGATCCTCCAAGTAATCCAATCCCAGTTCTTCATGACTAAAAAGGGATGCACTATTTATACCCAGGCCCAATAGGTTTCTACAAACTCGATCCTCTTCCTGCTGTATCACCTTGCAGTAACGGTACTACCAAATTGCCGCACTGAATGTCAATACTGGGAGACATTGTATTCTATATATTTGCAGTAAGGACAAAATAGGTTTGTTGCCTATTGAAAACGAAAATCTAAATATAGCACTACAAGCTGCCGAAATTAAGAACATCGGTTAGACGTACAGGTAACCCAATTGTTCTGGTACTCAGATAACAGTCCCAAATAAAGAAAGGTAGACACCCTAGTGATTGTTCGCCCCTTTAGATCTATAGGTCTAGTTTTTTCAGCCTTCCTCCCACAAACAATATAGTGAGTCTTGAACATGTTTGTGTCTAGATCCAAGTCATACACAAAATTGACAAAGAGATCATCCAATACCTTTAGCCCGTTCTGGCCATCAACACTGTGTCATCGGCATAAAGCAGGGAGGGCACTCTGATTGACTTTATCATTGACAGGTCAACCTCATTTGCAGTCAGACAGTTGTTCAAGCTATTTATGAATAACAAAAATAAAATTGGTGCCAGTACACTGCCCTGCCTTAACCCAATGGCATACTTTCTTTTTTAGTTGGGCAATAGATTCTGTAGTATATACACTAGTACACAGTACCCCTGTCAAAATTTCTTCATAGAGGCAGCAATCGGGAAGTAAATTTAGGCAAGGAGATCCTACTTTCCTTTGCACCCTCCTCCTGCCACTGCCCCTGTCTCCATTCAATCTGTTTGACTGCCAGAATTCCTTTGCCCTCCCATTATAGTCCTTGGAGCAGGCAGTACCGGAGGTACCAACAGTTGGGAAAGCAGTAGGGTTGGCTTAGTAGCTCAAATATCCAGGCCTACGGGGACTGGATGCTGAGAAAGAACCTCACTACCTATTGGCGCATTTATACTGGGAAACTAAAGTCCCAAGGAATGAAGGGAGTTAATAGATTTTTCATAGGCTTAATCACTTTCATCACCTCTGTAATGACAGACTCCATTGCAGACAATCTTTTGATCAGGGGGGCAATACATTGCAAAATGATGTATTTGATTTTGCCAAACACAGTGGTCCAATCCATATTTGCAGCACTCGCTGTCTCTGTGTTAGCAGAGCTATCCTGATTCATTGTTAAATATGAGGGAACTTTGGCTGTTTCAGGGCATTTTTGGTTGGCATTTCCTTTTGGGTTAGGGTGAACAAATGCTATTGTTTGGAATTTCCAATACAGCTCTGTCCCGGGGGCATTCCACTAGAGAGACATTGAAGAGGCTTTGATTATTCTCCACACTTAGCTGGACATGAGGGGCAGTCTGTAAATCATGCATTGAGGCAGCCCCTAGCATAATGCCAGAACCCCCTCCATCTAGCGATAACCTGCGTTTAGCCAATTCAATCTCAGTGCTGATGACTGCTACTGCTCGGGCCAAAAAATAGTACAAAGTAGTACTATTTGTAAATGTAATGGCAGTATCTTTTGAGCCTGGTAACTCACGCTCCTCCATTTTAATACTTTAACCGCCTCGAGCCCGGTTGTCCGAAAGTCAAGCTTCATTGTATGACTAAAACATCCAGCAATTTTGTAAACAATGTGTAAAGTAGTAAACTGTTGAGCTGGGACTCACCCACCGGGGATGCCCTGCTAACTTATCAGTAAATGAAGGGGGGGGGCAGCCCAGCCTCCTTCAGACGATGACGGGCGAAGACGGGCTCGCTCTTGGCCCAGTCTTTGCCCTGAATATACCCGGGCGTGCCCACACATCACGCACTGTGGGATGCCTCTCAGCTTTTTTTGGTGGTCCAGCAAACAAAGATGATGTTGTGGCCTCCAAGACAGGCAGAGGGTGCTGGGAGGTGTGGTATATCTCTGTCTCCCAGCCAAGTGGCGTTTTGGGTGTTCCACGCTGTGGGATACCTCTTGGCTTTTTGTGATATTCTGGCACCCAAAGACGATGTTGCAGCCTCCGGGCCAGGCAGAGGGTGCTGGGAGGGGTGGTCTCTCTCCCTCCCAGGCAGGAAACAAGAAGTGATGGGTCAAGGGTCCTGTGCTGTGGAACGCCTCTTTGCTTTGTGTGGTGCTCCGCCACCCAAATATGTTGTTGCGGCCTCTAGTCCAGGGAGAGGATGCTGGGAGGTGAGGCCTCTCCCTTCCAGCTAGAAAATAGGAAGTGGTGAGCTAAGGTTGATTATACCTGAAGACTGAGATACAAAGATTCCCATACCGTCAAGTGGTAGCAAGAGGACAGTTAATGTCACAGGAGAAACAGGAGCTGAAATAAATTGTCCAAGTTTAGGGTTGCCCATGTCCTATAAGTCTAAAACCAAAAATTGAAGACTGAAAGAGTTTGCAGTTCTGAAGCTGGTTGCAATTTAATTGAATTAAAACTGGCAAAACAGGAAGAAACAACTGTTGGAGAGTAACCCTGTAAGAATGGTGGAGGACTTACTCAACATGGGTTTTATTTAGAGAAAGATAGTGGACTAATTTAAGATGTACAATTAGTCTGGATAACAGTAAAGCAAAACGCAGAGTTTCCAAGAACACCACCATATAATCTCATGCCTAAAGAAATAGTGGCTGGAATCACTCCAGTGATTGAGACACTTTTAAAACAACTTTGTTCAATGTGCGGCAGCCAATTCGATCTTATCCTTTGATCTGTTGTATCCGTGGCATGATATATACTTAAAATATTTATATTTTGGTGGCCTCACCCTTTGAAAAAAACAGTAGGTCTGCTTTACTTAAAATGACCTCCTTTACATTTGTACATCACATAGTAAGCCATGAGCATCAGCTGGGGATTGGGAGCCTGTGAGCGAGTTGGCATACAGGGTTTGGCTGCAGGACTATGCGTGAATGGGGCTTGCCATGGGTGTTGCTGTGGGTATTCCCATGCAACACCCATGGCTTAGCCACATTTCCAGATTTACAAGAATGTGTATATCTGGAAATGCCTCAGAATGGGAGAATAGTTTTCATTTCTCTTCATTTTACTCTTTTTATGAATGCTGCATTCTGCAGCATGCATAGAAAGAGGAAATCACCTCTTGTGATTGTTTTTGTACAGGAAGGCGAACCTTCCTGCACAAAAACAATCATCACCACAATGAAGGCACCCTTGTACCATGGTGCAAGGGTGCCTGCATTGGTGCATGGCAGCCGATTGTGCATCAGCATGGGGAGAGCAAAGAAGCCCGTCATAACGTTGTAGATATGACGTATGCCTTTGCTTCCAAAGTAGCATAGCGCAGAGCAGCCAAATGGTTTGTGGCACAGCGCTGCATTACTTTATTGTAGATGAATCCCATAGTGTGCAATTTCTGCATTTAATTAGTGACTGGGACGGTGATTTCACTTGCATAAATGCTGGATATACACCTCTATACTATGTGACCTGTTTACAAGTGAATCTGGTATTCAGACTTTCTTTTAGACCCCGCACCCACACGATCCTCTGTGCACTCTGAGTCCTGGGCCTGAATGTACCCTGGGACCTACAGCCTGGTTTGAAAGCTTTGTGGTGAGTGCTAAAAGTGTTCCCCTTTGGTAACAGAAGACTATCATCTATGTACTTGGGATATGTGCAGTGAGCACTTAGGCAGATACCACGTATGAATCATTAGCATTGGTTCAACCCGTTTTACGGCTCCAACAAATGAGCATGATCCTTACTGTCTTGATTGTATAAAGTTCTGGTTGTGTGTCATGCCCCTACTGATATCAGTGTCTGAATATCAAGTATGTTTTGTATGTTAGGTGTCTGACAGTAGGATACAATGATAATTAAATGTCTGTATGTTCTATAGGACAGACCATTGCGTATTTCCCTTGGATTTGATGTGGCACAAAATGTATTTTTTATAATAGCCTCCCTAGGCAGTGAAGTGTACTGCCTCCACATCTGGGCTGAATGGTGTAGCCCCAATGTTCTGTCTCTACCCCTCAAACTACCTCCTTGAAATGCTTTGTACTGCTCACTACTATGATATTCAACTGCAGAAGGGGTGTAATTGGCCCAGTTTTCAGTGCCAAAGTAGGATTGGCCCCAGGACATCAGTTGTAAATGACTCCAACTTCCAAGGTTGGTGCCTAGTAACCCTTGTGTGTCCTGCAGCTTCCCAAATGTTTTCTGACCGGTACATTAAAAAACTAGAACAATGCATTATGTCCTGATTGAATAGATTTTTAGGAGTAGTTTGGGATCAGATTGCCTTTTAAAGGGTAAATTCCCCGTGAACTTAAACCTCTTGAAAATATGACAGGTGCACAGACTTGAGTTTGAATCTGCAGTATTTACACATTTAGCAATGATGGCAGGAGTTTCTCAAAAGTCTGCAGTCTTGTAGCTGAGTCAAAACATTTTTGGAAGTTAGCTTCTTGCCTGTTACCCCCCACTCCCCAAGTTTCCCAAGCCCTAAATTCCTTTTTGCATGTTTGTGCATGTGAAGCAACTTGTCACAACGCCCACCCACTCCACCGGCCACACGCTCGCCCCCGTCTTCTCCTCAAGCCTGCATTTCTCCGTCAGCCACACCACCGAACTCCTCTGGACCGGGTACCGCTGCATCCACTTCGCCTTCCAGAAACCCACTACACACCACCACTGCTGGAGCAAAATCACCGAAGACCAACTACACACAAACCTCGCTCTCATTCCACCCACCGAACCCTCCAATACCGTCGACGCTACCCACAGCCTCAGAGGCTGGATCGAGGACTGCGCCAACACCCTCGCCCCGCTGAAGAAACCCCCCCACAGAGACACCAGCAAGAGGGTCAGCTGGTTTAGCCCAGAACTCCTAGCCTCCAAGCAAGCCTGCCGGAAACTAGGGAAGAAATGGCACAGTGAACAAACTCCGGACAGCCACGCAGTACACAAGGATGCCATCCACAACCACCACCACCTCATCTGGGCGGCCAAGAGGACCTCCTTCAAAGCCCGCCTCGCCAACAACTCACACAATAGCAAGGAGTACTTCAACATCGTGAAGGAACTCTCCAACCCCAGCTCCAACACCAAAGACATCCCGCCGTCGCAAGCCCTGTGCGACTCCCTCGGCACCATCATCCACCGCAAGATAGCAGACATCCATGACAGCCTAAACACCCAAACAGCCCCAACAGACAGCACTCCATCGACCACGACACCCTGCTAGCCTGGGCCAGCGTGAGCATCGATGCCACCATCAAGACCATGCGCACAATCCACTCCTGCTCTCCGTCAGACCCATTCCCGCACCACGTCTTCAGAAGAGCAAGCAGCTCCATCGGGATGTATGACGTTACAACGCAATCAAAATGATCGCGGTACATCACAGCACAACTTTTACAACACAAGTTGTTACCACGACTTGCGCTGTAGGGTGCTGGACTTAGGAATAGTATGATTTACTATTCCAACTCCAGCCTACGTACAGTACGGAAGATGTTGGAATAGTTAATCACACTATTCCTTAGTCTAGCGCGCCCTCCAGTGCAACTCGTTGTAACGACTTGCGTTGTAAAAGCTGTGTTGTGAATGTATTGCGGTGTTTTGACCGCATAGTAAAGGTTGTTTCCCCTACCATCACACCCAACCTGCGCAACGTCATCAATCTCTTCCTCGAGACCGCGACCTTCCCAGAGATCTGGAAACACGCTGAGATCAACGCCCTACTCAAAAAAAGTCAACAGACAGCTAACCTGATACCTCGAAGAAAACAGAATCCTGGACCCTTCCCAGTCCTTCAACCTCCTCACCCATGCACACAAGGCACTCCACAAGACCGGCCCAGCCTACCTCAACAGACTGCTCTCCTTCGACATCCCCAACCGCCAGCTACGCTCTGCTGACCTCTCACTCGCCACTGTCCCACGCATTCGAAGAACAACCAGCGGTGGGAGATCCTTCTCCCCCCTCACCGCCAAGACATGGAACACCCTCCCACTGAGCATACGACATACCCAAGACCTGCTGACCTTCAGGAGGATACTCAAGACCTGGCTGTTCGATCAGTAGCACCCCCCCCCCCCAAAGCCTTGAGACCCTCGCGGGTGTGTAGTGCGCTGTACAAATGATTGATTGATTGATTGATTGATTGAATAAACCTTCATAGGTTTTTTTCATAAAAGCTATAATTGCAAAATATGCATCCAACACCATAAGGATTACAAATGTATTCAAGGATTGTAGATTCCCAAGAATTAAACTGGGAAAGTAGCCAAAATATAGCTAGAAAATAGTACTGAGCAAGAAAGTGTGTCTTCTTTCTTTTTTTTAAATAGCATCAACAATAGATTTGCGATGCTAGGATCACTATTGTCCCAACTTTCCGTAATAAGCAGAGTTGTATACGAAAAATGATTACTGTTTTTGCATTTTCCTAAGAGATAGTCAATTTTTCCTAATTATTGTGGTTGGAGTCTAATTGCAGTTTGTGGTGCAAACAGTTGTGAAACCCATAGGTGATACTCGATAGCTAAAAAATGTTTTAAAGTAGATGCACTTCCGATTTCAGCAAGGGGTCATTTGTGTGGTGGAGAAATGCTGGGTGGTAGGTAGTTTGTCGATCCCTACAGATTCAGAAAGTTTTGGTCACTGAAATGTAATGCGAATTTGTGATTTTAAGCAAGGTTTGAGGTTTCCACAGCATTGTTGGCAAGACACACTTATAAGATCCACACCAGGCACACTATCCTGGAGCCCCCAGGTATCTAGTTTCCAGACAAGTCTGGGTTTAGTAGGTTTCCCTGGGTAGCGGCTGTGGGACAGTGTTTGAAATTAGGCCCACTCAGCTGGCCCATTTGTAAAAACAATGCCCAACAGAACTGTCATTACCTCTCACTTGCCATTAGAATAGGGATGCTTTATTCCTCAGAGGAGCAGACAGAATGCTGTGGTATTACTGGAGGAGATGGGGTCTGATGCCATGATGTGCCAAACCTCAATCCTTTATTTTATAAAAAAAATATTCCAGGCATACAGTGGATTTTCTGTCCCTGCGGGGCAAATTGGTGCAAACCCCTTCTCTGTCTCCCAGTGGAGCAAAAAGACTGGGTTGCTCCGTCTGGGGTGGGTGCATGCCCAATGCCAGGGTGTGACACCCACACAACTTTACTTTATCCAAATGTAAAATCCCTAATGTCTAGTGGGCTTTCTACCTCCCTGGGGGTAGGTTAGGTGCAACCCCCTCAAATGTGACATACTTACTAACTGTCCCAGGGTGGCAAAAATACTCTTTTGCCCCTTTTAGGATGGGAGATTTCCCCAGTGTCAGGGCAGGGCCCCCATACCCTTTTGTTTTGTTTTAGCACCATTTTAAAATGACTGGTGTTTTAGCACCATTTTGAAATTCCTGGTGTCTTATGGGCTGTTGGACCCCTGGACAAATTGTGACCAACTCTCTTTTTGCCCCTGGGGGCAGAAAAACGTATTTGCACCTTTAGGACCTAATGCGATGGTGATATGCCTACACTCCTCTATTTTGCCCAAATGTAAAATCCCTGGTGTCTTGATGGCTTCATGCACACACCGGGAGGCACATTAGGAGCAATCTTCCCAATCAGGACAAACCTCCTATCTTCCTCGGGCTGTCAGGAAGACTGTATTGCCCCTTCTGGTGTGAAAATGTGGTTCCATGCCAGGGTAGGCAGCCCCCATTCATTTGTTTCTTTTGATTCCAAATCCTCAGTCTCTGTTGGGTGTTCTGTCCCGAGGGCAAATTAGTAGCAAGCCCACTCTCACCTACCCCAGCCCCCGACTCGAGGACAAAATATCCAATCTGGGTTCTCAGTGTGGTAGAAAGTAATCTCCCTATTACCTCTTTCTGGGGTGAGGGAATGGCCCTATACCACGTGGTCTCTCTAAACCCATTTCTTTATTTTTCATTAAACACAAACCTTGCCATCTGGTGTGCTTTTTACCCTCACAGGCAGATTGAGGGCAAGTCCCCAATCTATCTGCCATGGGCACCAAAAGACTACATGGCTCCCTTTGGGGTGGGGTCATGGCCCTACACCAGGGTAGTCTGCCCCAACCCCTTTATTAATTTGACACTAAGTATAATTCCAGACATCTGGTGGGCTGGCTACCTTCCCTGGGGGTTAAATAAGAGACAAAGCCCCCACTCTGCTTTGTAGGTGAAGAAAGACTGTAATGCTTCCTTTTGTGGTGGGGGTATGGCGCTATGCCTTGGTGGGCCAACCCTAATACTTAGTTTTTTTAAACTAATTTCCCTAGAGTATAGTGGCCTTTCTGCCCCTCCTGGGGGGAGGGGGCAAATTGCGAGAAAATATCACCATCTGCCCCCCATGTGTGGCCGCACAGCCCTAGGCATGGGTGGGCCACACCAAACCTTTGTTTTCTCTTTTCATAAATATATACCTGGTATACCTGGTGTCTACCAGGCAATTCACCCCTTTAGGGTGCAAGTTGGAGGCAAACACCTCAATCTTACCTCTAGGTAGACAGAAAGACTGTAACTTCCTTTCGGGGTGGCAACATGGCCCAATATATGGTGGGACGCCTTAACCTCACTCAGTTGTTTTCTTTGATTTTCCTTGGTGTGTAGTAGGCCTTCTTCCCAAACTGGTAGGGCAGAAAGATTGTAATTCCCCCTATAATGGCTCTGTGCATGAGAAGCTGCCCTCATAATTTTTGGCTTATTTTACATAGGCTATAGTGGTTTTTCTGTTCCCCTCCCAAGATAGATGGGGGAAAACCCCCAATCTCCCCGTCATTGAGGAAAAAAAAAACTACAATGCCCTTTTTTGGGTGAGTGTATGGCCATGTGGATGGCGGGATTCCCCATCTGTTTTTTAGAAATGTATTCTTGGTGTCTACTGGATTTCAGGCAAATCCTTTAATTTGCCATGCTGGAGGGAGACTGTAATGCTCCTTTTTGAGGTGAGCAAAGCAAACACAAAGAGAAGATGAACGGAGCACTGAAACTTTTCAGACACTCACCCCCTGTCACAGATCTGGGTTGAATCCGGGTGAATGAGGTTTATTGTACAGTTAATAAAAACTCACAATGTAAAACATACAAATGTATAAAAATACAACCACGGTTACAGTTAAAATATAAAAAGAGCAAGTAGGCTTGCTCATTGAGATCATAAAAGTCACACTATGATTTGGTAAAGACCACAGAGATTAAAGGAACAAAGAACTCCAAGCGGCTTAGCACAGCTTTGGGTTGGCTAGTGCTTTAGGTGAGCCATATGTCTGTTTCATGAGTCTTATGGCCACTATATCAAAAAATGTTTGTTAGTCGGCAGTTTAACTGAGTCTCTTCGGGATTAAAACACAGCATCATGGCCTGCCTGCAACTTGTTATGTCCTTCTGGTTCCATAGGGCCCGGAGTAGAGATCTCCTTATATCCATAAGGTTTGAGCAGATGCAAATTATGTGAATAAGGTACTCTTTTCCTGATGAGCAGAGTCTGCAGCTGTTTGCTGAGCTTTCCCTTTTCCAGGGTGCGGTAATATGGGTATGATACCAAGGCGTATGTTTAAGAACCTATTTTTTGTTGTCTGCGTGAGGCCCATTTTTATGTATTCTTGTGGTTTCAGAGCGTTATAGTCTTTCAACACGGCCCATCCATGGGCCCTCTTAGCCAGGGTGTCTTTGTCCTCTATGGATGAAATCGTCTTGGTTACTTTCAATACCACTTTTTAAAGGTTTTGAGATCTGTCGATGACTCCCGGAGGTTTGTTAGTTCCAAGATCTCCAGTGAATCTTGTAAGTAATTCCTTGCCAGTGAGTTGTCTTTAGTGGATAATTCGGTCCAGAGTTGGGCGTGTAAGGATCCATATGCAAATCAGTTTTTGACCCTGTTCCTCATGCGAACAGTCCAGCCAAGCCAGGTCTTTCCCGGACTGAAAACAAGCATCCTGGGACCGGTTTCGGTGTAACACCCCTCATCAGCCAGGCTAGCTTGAATCCAGTGGCAAAGTGAGCAAGGGAAACACATCTGGGTATACCCTGCCAACTTAGGGTGAACAAAGCAAATACAAGAAGATGATGGCCTGAGTGCTGAAACTAGCACCATTTGCCAAAAAGTTATGTCTCGGGGGTCAGAGAGGAACTACTCATATGGTACATCCTCAATGTACAAGCACTTAGAAACTATTCCCAGAACTTGACGTGCAAGAGCAGAACTATGCTGCTTGAAGGAGAAAGAAGGAGTGCAAGGTGCGGGAAGTCTTGGACTGGCTGTCTCAGTAACTGAGTGGGTATGTGAAATGGTGCATCGGTGAGTGGGTGCAACAGTGCTTGAGTGGGTCTGCCAGTGGGTGTCTCAGTGTCTTGGTGGATTGGAGAGTGGGTGCATCAGTGTCTGTGTGAGTCAGTGAGTGGGTGCATGAGTCCATGAATTGGTCTGTGAGTACATGTGACTGCTTGTATAAGTGTGTGAATCGATACATTATTGAGTGAATTGATATTTTAATATTTTGTATTTATTTATTTTGTGTAGTTCTGCGACTCCATCGCATCGTTATATGAGAAACCGCACTGAGCAGGGCGATGGGGTCGCGACCCTGCCTACGTGGAAAAACATTATAATTGACTTTCTGAACTCATTATAAATACTTTGTTCAATATTATCCTGGGGTCAGGCTCCTCCTTCCTTGGCCCCACTAATTAATTTTGTTGTTATTATCCATCCCTTGGGACAAGTTGTACTTCTTAAAAATGCGGTCTTATTCTGTAGGTGCGAGTTCGCAATTGCGATGTTACATGGAAAGGGGACTTCTTGTACATAAACAATCAGTGGCCTTTTGCTGTTTTCATGTGTGCTGCACAATGCAGAGCACATGAAAACTACAAAGAAATTGAGAAATGAAACATTTCTCCTCTTTGCGTCTGGGTAAAACCAGGTTTTCCCTGGTCTTATTTCTACCGTTGCCTCCTATTTACGCCTCCCATGTAAATAGGGGGCAGCGTCAGACTCAATAGGTGTTGTGGTGGAACGCCCACAGCAACACCCACTGCCTTCCTCTTTCACACTAAGCATAGCGTGAAAGGTGGCCTTGTTTACAAGGCATCATTAAGCCACGTTAAGTGGCTTAACGCTACCTTGTAAATAAGGTGAAGCCTCTATTGCCACAGCAATGTTGAAAAAAGTGATTTTCCAGTGGCGATAGGGGGTTGTAAATATGCCCCCTATGTCCAAACTATAACTACCTACTGGTGACCGCCATATACACATATATATATGTGTGTGTGTGTATATATATTACCTACTGGCGGTCGCCAGTAGGTATATATAGTTAGGATTTTTTCTCTATGGAACTTTTGAAAATTCTATGTCTAATAACTTTGGCGTTTGTGGACGGAATCGGCTGAAATTTCCAGGAAAATGGCACATGTTGTTTCTGAGCAGCCCCTGCAAATTTGGGGCGGTTCCGTCAAGGGGGGGCCGAGAAAAAAGGGGGGTCCCAAAACGCGTTTTTCCCATTCATTTTTCCATAGGGCCTTTGGCCTCACTTTTAGCTCGAACGGCTGAATGGATTTACACGAAACTTGGCAAAATTATAGGGACTGTTAGCCCGATGTGCCTTTGCTGGGTCTCAATATATGTGCTCCAGTGGATTTTGAGAAATTAACGTTTAAAAAAACATATATCTGTGACAGCGTCCTAGATAGCGCACCAGATCGCGTACTTTTCGCGTAACGGAGCTTTGCGTAGCGAAGCTGATTGGCTCTCCGGGGTCTGTCAACATTCTAAACAGTCCGTTGCGGCCGCCATCTTGTCTCTCGGTAGGATCGAGAGACAAGAGGAGGAGAAAAACGAAGGGGGAATTTAATGAAAGGGGGCAAGGTATATCCTTCTTGACCCCCTAGGAATGATGTTGGGGTTATTAAAGGATCCAGTGGGGCAAATAATAAAAATTTTATTTTTCGCGGTAGAAGCGCTTCTCGGTTCGCAAACCGGGTCGCAAACTGGTAGCGAAACGTGAATTCGCCATTTTGTGTTTCGATTTAATTAAATTACTAGGTATAAGGGGGTACGGGAGACGTATCCTGACCCCTTATGTTTTCTGAGGGTGGCCGAGGAGGCTCATATATGTTGATACATGTCTTCCAGCGGCTGTGCGTGAGCGTTTTTTTTTTTGCCGCTTGACTTCTGTTAACGTTCGATTTGATGGAAATCAGGAGCTGTTGACCGCCATTTTGTCACTGCGAGTAAATATTTTGTTAAAAATAATTGTTATAAATTAATCCTTATTGATAAACATTGTCTGCGCCATCTTGCCTTTTTTGCAATGCCACACTTTTGTCGTGCACGGCAGCCATTTTAGATGCCTTGACCAGACCCACTCTCTGAACGCCGCCGATCCTCAGCATGGCTCCCCACCCTTGCAAGCATCTCCCCCACGCACTGGTCACCCCCGCTCTCTCTCTCATGCATGGGCCATAAACCTCCCCCCATTTGCGCTGCTCTTCCCTGAGAATCACACTCTGTGCCTGCCCGACACCTCCCTTTCACCCTATTCACTACCGCACCCTCTGACACTCCTCTTCCTCTGTGTCCGAATGTCCAGGCCGGTCCCAGGCTATCACCTAGCCCTGCAGATGTAGTTTATGGCCCCAGCTGTAGAGAATCACCCCTCTTCAAAGGAGTTACAGTAGATCAAGGCCCCCACCCGATGAGATCCGTCACACCACACGCGTTCCTACTATCTGATAACCATCCTGTATTGTGCTTGGGGAGGGGATTCTCACTGTGAGGGTGTGTGGGTCCGAGCCTGAAGCGGAAGATTCCAGGGATGCCTTTTTGTACATCAAAGTCTTCACAATTATGTGTCACATTAAAAATATGTAGCACTTCAACAAAGTTGTAGGATTATAACACTTTAATAACTTATAAATATATACAACGCTCCAACAAAGTAAACACGTTAAAAAAAACTTTTTAAACAACTATTTACATGACATTGCTTTAACCAGGATAGACAAAGAAATGACACAGTGATGTAAAAGTTTCTGAAAGAAATGCCAAGAACGTCCCATGTGAAAGTGAATTTTATCTGGCAATTTTTTTCTTTTCCTTCTCATGAAAAGAAAGTTAATGCCAGGTTCGTTACCTGCCTCATCTGTAAAAAAAAAAACTCTCGAGAGGGACCGAAAAAAAATATAGCTATGGTAATCATACCATGCATCGGCACATGGAGAGGTGGCACTCTCTTAATTATTCTAAAGCACAACTTCGAGATTTGATGGATAATCCCCGACCGGCAAAAACATCCACCAGTGACTTAGCAATAAGTGAGTCAGAGGCAAGGGAAACGGTCCCAAATCTGTAAAAAAAACATTTAGGCAGATGAGATTGACTTATGTAGCATGTGGAAAATTAATTTCATGCGGAGAGATGAGTATTACTTTAATAAATAGATCATATGAAAATCATCAATGTCCAAAACGTTCTCGAAAGTAATTTTTGTCATTTTTGAGGAAGAGAGATAACCTACAGTGGTACGGGGTCGTTTTCGTTCGTACTAGGGAGGCCAGGTTACATTCGTTCGGGGTGGCTTAGGGGCATTTAAAACAACTTCCCTGATACAGGTAGCATATAAAGTAGAGGCTAAATACCAGGATCTTTATCGATTGCTTTATGCTGTAGAAAAATGAAAAACACACAACAAACCTGGACCATTCATATTTTCAATGTTTCTGCGTACTATACTTTTTAACCCTTAACTAATTGAGCTGCTTCATTTCACCTGCTTTTTAAAAAAAAAAAAAAAAACTCGGAAACAGTGGCCATTTCTTCGAAACTTACCAATCTACGCGTTACAACTACGTTTGCTTTTTCAAAAACCTTTAATAAAAATGTTGGTGCCCAAATACGGGTTTACAACCCCTTGGGCCGGCCACGGAGCAGGCTGGAACTGAAAATGGGGGGGGGGTATTTATTTGTGGAAAACATAACAGAGTAAGTGGTTGTTGATTTCATAGTAAAAAGTGTGTCAACTGCAACAAAATCATATCGATAATTCATTGTGAGCAAGTACCAAAAGTGTTGACAATTCGAACCTTCAATAATAAATACAGTAATCAATGATGCATTAGAAGTTAATATCAATTCATTGTTCGAAAGTGTAATCAGTACCCGTCCCATGTCAATTCATTGTTCGAAAGTATAATCAATACCCATCCTGGATCAATTCATTGTCCGAACATATAATCAGTCTTATCCCATATCAATTCATGTGCTAAAAACTGCATACATATCTCATGATATCAAGGCTGAGCAATCGGGGCACAACAAGGAGTTGAGAGTTTCATTTGTACCGGCGCCATTTTGGGTGAGGTCAGGAAGGTTTAAGTATAGTCAAAATGTCTCCACCAACTCGTGGTTGGACCGGGACCTCTTTTGGCAGTCCAAAAGTTTTCGTTGAAGGGTAGCAGAACGGACTGGTGAAATGAACCATCAGTGAAAGTGGGGTGGGAGGAAACAATCTCTCCTACCGGGTCATACTGGTGTCCCACCGGAACTGATCAAGTTGGTAGTCTTGCAGGATTTTTGTGATTTCAAGACTGAGGCCGGCGCCGGCATGAGCGCGCCGACATTCCGCGGCTACGTCGTGGTCGTTCCGTGGGTGATCATGGCAGTCATTCCCCATCGGGGGTCGGGGGCCCCCGTGGCTCTTATAGAATCTTCAAAGTTGAGGAGAACGTTTCTGGATGCAGGAAACTAGAAGCGTCGTTGCACCGCAACAGTGGACGAGACCCTCGCTGGGTGAGCGGAGCATCATTGCCTCGCAATAGTGGACGAGACCTTTTGTCGGGTCAGTGGAGCGCCGCTGCATCGCAAGAGTGGAGGAACCCTTTTGTTGGGTGAGTGGAGCGTTGGGGGTGCAGCTGAGGGGCCCCCACTTGTGGGGGTGGGAGAGGCTCGTTCGCGCCGCCTCTCCCTCCCAGCGCACCCCACGCCGACACCTGGCGTTGATATCCGTGATGTCCGGACCAGGCAATAAGAGGGGGGGGGTCGGAGGCAGAGGCAAGACATCCCCCCCCCGTGGCCTGCAGGGCGCCGCTTCAGGACCGAACGGGGAGCTCATATCAATCCGGGGCCAGACCAGGAGATACGAGGGGAGAGGGGGGGGTCGGTGGCATGTGCAAGACATCCCCCCCCCAGTGTGGTCCCAGCCATTATTGAAAAAAGAAGAAGATACCGTCGGCCTCGGCTCCTCTCCTGGTCCACCTTATGCGACGACCCTTTTGTTGGGTGAGTGGAGCGTTGGGGGTGCAGCTGAGAGGCCCCCACCTGTGGGGGTGGGAGAGGCTCGTTCGCGCCGCCTCTCCCTCCCAGCGCACCCCACGCCGACACCTGGCGTTGATATTCGTGATGTCCGGACCAGGTGATAAGAGGGGGGGGGGTCGGAGGCAGAGGCAAGACATCCCCCCCTGTGGCCTGCAAGGCGGCAGAAGAAGGGAATCGGGAGACCAGTACATTTCGGACCAACCACCCCACGGCTGCCCTGCACGTGTTGAGGCCTCATCTTCCGGATGGGCGTAACCGTGGCCCTGTTGCACTTCGGGAGTTTCCGGAATGGGGGTAGGTATCTGCTGATTTGTATCTATTTCATGTTACCGTTAATGGGCGTGGCGGGCGGTGGGACAGACATGCTTGGAGCAGTGGGGGGGTGGCGGAGCCTAGCTACCTCGTAGCTGCCGTAACGTCAAGCTTGGCTTTTTTCACCACTTCCATGTTTCTTAAGGTATTGGTGAATTATACTTCTCCGGAAATTTAAAAGTCACAAATGTTTTATTTGTGTAATCGTTTCAGGTCAAACGGATTGTGGGACAATGTTCAGAATGGAAGAGTCACCAAAAGGTGAAATTGTTTTTGATGGTAAAATGATGTGACTCCTGCAATGTGTCGCTTTTGCGGAACAGATATATGATGTAATTGTGTTGTTAATGTTACGGTGTACATGTAAAAAATGATGCATAAGTGTTGCACTGGCATTGTAGATACTCTCCTATGTGTGCTCAGCAATTTCAAGTCACTTCCCCCGGGTTCAAGGGCCTTGTAAATACGTCCCCATGTGTGTCTGGTCATTTGAAGTCATTTTCCTTGTAGTGTAAGGCCCTTGTAAATACGCCCCCATGTGTAAAATTAATTAATTTGCCCTTAAATGTTGCTTTTTCGGTAATTTTATCGAATCAGTAATTTTACCGATTCGGTAATTTTACCGAAAATGCAAGATTGAAATGTGGGTAGCCAATTTTCCAGTGGCACATGGCTTTCAGAATCGGTATTTTACCATGGACTACAAATCCATGGTAAAATACCGATTCCTGTGTACATGCACATCTGTGCATGTACACATATGCCATGTGACAGACAGACGTGTCCTTAGGGCATGTCTGTGTGCCACATTGCACACATGCCCGTTTTTGGGGTGCTAGATGGTGTCAAAGTGATACCCCCTGCACCCTTGACAAATTCGGTATTTACCGATTCGGTAAATACTGAATCGGTATTTGAATTGAATCCTATGGGCTTCAAGGCCCATAGGATTCAATAGCAAATATCGATTCGGTATTTACCGAATCGGTAAATACCGAATTTTTAAGGAATCGGTAATAAATCAGATGTTGGTACTTACATCCCATTTACCGATTTTGAAATACCGAATCGGTAAAATTCGGTAATATTCGGTATTTCAAAATCGGTAAATGTGATTTACCTACATCTGGCACTAGGTGTATTATTGTTTTACATAAAATGTTTTAAAACTTTGTTTGAAATCAAATGCATGCACACTTAGGGCCAGATTTAGGTGGTCGTTTCAGGCCATTTACTGACCGGTTACGGCCGTTTTCGGCCGTTTCCGATCGTTAAATGGCAAATCGGTATGTAGGGGCTTAAATCCAAGGCCACGTGTAGGTAAATCTACATTTATAGAATCTGAAAAATTATTTGTTTGGTAAAATACCGAATCGGTAATTTTACCGATTCTGTTAATTTGTTATGTAGGGGGGAGTCTTCTGAGTCCCAAAGACCTTAATGAATCGGTATTTTAGCATGTAATCAAACTTCATGGTAAAATACCGATTCCGGTGTGCATGCACATGTGTGCTCGCACACCTATATCATGTGAAAGGCAGACCTGCCCTTAGGGCTGGTTTGCTTGCCACATGGCACCTGTGCCTGTTTTGAGGGTGTCAGAGGGTGTCAAAGTGATACCCCCTGCACCCTTGTGCATACTTTTTTTTTTTTTTATAGCATTGTCGAATCTAGTTCTTACTGTTATTGATTTACTGTTTGGTAATAGTGGTTAATAACATTTTTTATTATATTTCACCACAGATTCAACTGCAGATTATTTGGGAATTAGACAATGCCGTCTAAGGATAGAATTCGAAAGGCTACAAAACGTCAAAGACAGCTTGACCCCGGGAGCCGGCCGCCTATGTCGGGTGCGATCTCAGGCTACACCAGGGCTATAAGACTTGGGGAGGGGGTCGGAGCCAAGCGTCTTCTCCGAGTCCGTGCCATGACACCGCCCCTCGGGGGCCTCCGTCAAGCGGTTTAGGGAGGTACCGTATCACATTGTTTTCAAATGCAGTCAGGTCCACAAACGGCCCCCACTTACTTTGAGAATAGTGAAGCTGCAGCAGGTGCAAATAAGCTTTAGACAGTGTTACAAGCGCTGCTCAGAACTCTGAACTATGGCACCCAACATCCAGGACTTATGCCATTTGTGCAAGGCAGTGACATCGAAGCAACTCAGGGACCAAAACCATGAACGAACACTCAATTTTACTATTGATGCTTGACTGAGGCAAAGGGGATCAGAGTGCATGAGTCTCATGCTCGATCGATTGAGCTAGCCGGATCGGGCAACTAAAAGTATAAAATAGTTATGTAAATAGTTATTTAAAAAAATGTTTTACCTTGTTACTTTGCTGGTGTGTTGTATATATTTATAATATTTGCATAGGGTTTGTCGTTATTTTGGGTGGGGTGGGTGGCGGAGCCGAGCTGTCTTGCAGCCATCATCGTGTGGAGCTCAGTTCATCTCACTAGTTTCGTATTTCTCATGAGGGGTTGTTTTTAATGTTTCTATTTTAGCTAGGTCAAAAAGAGATCCCATTAGTGGCCTACTGATTTTGCTCGATTCCTTTTGTTTTTTAAAACGATTTTTCACTATCTGCAAAGACTAAACAGAGTATTGCGACTCTGTGCTTGTTTGTAAATAGAGAATGAAACAAAGAGAACCAATTCTAAAACAGTAAATGCTTGGATAACAATCAATCAAATGGAGAGAGAAGCAGACACAACGGATTAGAACGGAGGCAAAGGCCTGCGTTAACTACCCTTCACTATCTGCAAAGAGAGAGTACTGCTAAGAGAAAAGAGGGGGGGGCTGCGTTCAAAGTACATCAGCGTGCATAAATACGAAAATGTTTGTACCTATCACGTACTTCACATTTGACAGCTTTTGATATTTGCTATTAAAAAAACATTGAAATTCACTGAAAAAAACATAGGTTTTAGGCCATATATAGTTAGGGGTTAGCATTTACAAAACCTTAATTTACTCGCACAAAACCATAGAAATTCGCATATATAGTTAGATGCAATAACTATATATCGCGCACCCGCAATCCACTGCTGATGATGTCACATATTACATCATTAATGACATGGTCAGTGACATCACTGATGACATCACTGATGACATCTCAAATGACATCACTGATGACATCACTGATGACATCTCAAATGACATCTCAAATGACATCACTGATTTCATCACTGATGACATCACTGACAACATCACTGATGACATCAATCATGTGATAATACGATCAACCTCTTCAGACTCTAATATAACCTTAGATACACTCAGAGTAAACAGACACTCACAGACTGTCACTCATCCATGGAGTTACTCACACACCTAGTCAGTCATGCACTGAATCAATCACACCTCCATTTCATCAACTATACAGTTATACACACCTTACTTATTCAAACATATACTAACACATATTTACTCTCTTATACAATTCCTGATACAAGTTCTCAATGATCCATTCAGCCACTCACACATTCACTGGCTCATATACACAGTAATTTATATATGTGAACTCTCACATGTACTGTGTTTTACATATTTACTTACTTTGACATGTAGCACTGAGATATCCATTCACTCATCAATACACTCGTACACAGTCAACCACCCATACAGCTGTTTCAACATGCAGTTTTGAACCCATAGATCGAGTGAATCAACTGTTCACACATGTATACACAGAGTCACACACCTCCCAGCCACCCCCACACACACACTTACTCTCCCATAGAAATACTTAGGCAACCAATCAATAACCAATATAGTTACTCATATAGCTACTGATTAACACATGCAGCACTTCTTGCAGGTGCATGCTGGTCACGGGAGTCCGAATTTAGAGGCCATATACGGTGATAGGTTCTCTTAACATCAAGTGATGCCCCAATTTCCATTGGATTCTGTTTCCCACGAACAGTCGAAATTACCTGAAAAGGTTCAGCCTCGTCGTTGTCCCCTTATCAGGCAAACAGTGTTGCCTACTCTCTCCCCTTTAGTCCCAATTGCCTCAGAACCGTAGGGGGGGCGCCGCGTTTTGCATTTCATACAAAGTCCAAGAAGTGTTGCAGGGGTAACGCGGTGCACCAGAACGAGAGGGTGTGTCGTTCGCCAGCGCCTGCTTGCCGGCTAAACACAAAGTCCAATGCTCTCTCCCACCATAGGAAAAAAGCGCAACACAGCTCCGGGGACAACCAGGCTTTTATTCCTTTAAAATTGCAAGGTGAGTGAAGTCACGAAACGCTTTGGCAGACGCGTTTCAGCCATCCTTTTGGCCTCATCAGTGCCGGTTTCATGTGTTTCTCACTGTTCCTGAGAATGGAGCGTTGTTAAGCCGGTGTTGAGACCACTCCCAGTCAGGTGGTCACTTGCTCCTCCTCTTCCTAAAGGTTTCAACTACTCTTGCGCTGTTAGATCTTGCAGGTGCATGCTGGTCACGGGAGTCCGAATTTAGAGGCCATATACGGTGATAGGTTCTCTTAACATCAAGTGATGCCCCAATTTCCATTGGATTCTGTTTCCCACGAACAGTCGAAATTACCTGAAAAGGTTCAGCCTCGTCGTTGTCCCCTTATCAGGCAAACAGTGTTGCCTACTCTCTCCCCTTTAGTCCCAATTGCCTCAGAACCGTAGGGGGGGCGCCGCGTTTTGCATTTCATACAAAGTCCAAGAAGTGTTGCAGGGGTAACGCGGTGCACCAGAACGAGAGGGTGTGTCGTTCGCCAGCGCCTGCTTGCCGGCTAAACACAAAGTCCAATGCTCTCTCCCACCATAGTAAAAAAGCGCGACACAGCTCCGGGGACAACCAGGCTTTTATTCCTTTAAAATTGCAAGGTGAGTGAAGTCACGAAACGCTTTGGCAGACGCGTTTCAGCCATCCTTTTGGCCTCATCAGTGCCGGTTTCATGTGTTTCTCACTGTTCCTGAGAATGGAGCGTTGTTAAGCCTGTGTTGAGACCACTCCCAGTCAGGTGGTCACTTGCTCCTCCTCTTCCTAAAGGTTTCAACTACTCTTGCGCTGTTAGATCTTGCAGGTGCATGCTGGTCACGGGAGTCCGAATTTAGAGGCCATATACGGTGATAGGTTCTCTTAACATCAAGTGATGCCCCAATTTCCATTGGATTCTGTTTCCCACGAACAGTCGAAATTACCTGAAAAGGTTCAGCCTCGTCGTTGTCCCCTTATCAGGCAAACAGTGTTGCCTACTCTCCCCCCTTTAGTCCCAATTGCCTCAGAACCGTAGGGGGGGGCGCCGCGTTTTGCATTTCATACAAAGTCCAAGAAGTGTTGCAGGGGTAACGCGGTGCACCAGAACGAGAGGGTGTGTCGTTCGCCAGCGCCTGCTTGCCGGCTAAACACAAAGTCCAATGCTCTCTCCCACCATAGGAAAAAAGCGCGACACAGCTCCGGGGACAACCAGACTTTTATTCCTTTAAAATTGCAAGGTGAGTGAAGTCACGAAATGCTTTGGCAGACGCGTTTCAGCCATCCTTTTGGCCTCATCAGTGCCGGTTTCATGTGTTTCTCACTGTTCCTGAGAATGGAGCGTTGTTAAGCCGGTGTTGAGACCACTCCCAGTCAGGTGGTCACTTGCTCCTCCTCTTCCTAAAGGTTTCAACTACTCTTGCGCTGTTAGATCTTGCAGGTGCATGCTGGTCACGGGAGTCCGAATTTAGAGGCCATATACGGTGATAGGTTCTCTTAACATCAAGTGATGCCCCAATTTCCATTGGATTCTGTTTCCCACGAACAGTCGAAATTACCTGAAAAGGTTCAGCCTCGTCGTTGTCCCCTTATCAGGCAAACAGTGTTGCCTACTCTGTCCCCTTTAGTCCCAATTGCCTCAGAACCGTAGGGGGGGCGCCGCGTTTTGCATTTCATACAAAGTCCAAGAAGTGTTGCAGGGGTAACGCGGTGCACCTGAACGAGAGGGTGTGTCGTTCGCCAGCGCCTGCTTGCCGGCTAAACACAAAGTCCAATGCTCTCTCCCACCATAGGAAAAAAGCGCGACACAGCTCCGGGGACAAGCAGGCTTTTATTCCTTTAAAATTGCAAGGTGAGTGAAGTCACGAAACGCTTTGGCAGACGCGTTTCAGCCATCCTTTTGGCCTCATCAGTGCCGGTTTCATGTGTTTCTCACTGTTCCTGAGAATGGAGCGTTGTTAAGCCGGTGTTGAGACCACTCCCAGTCAGGTGGTCACTTGCTCCTCCTCTTCCTAAAGGTTTCAACTACTCTTGCGCTGTTAGATCTTGCAGGTGCATGCTGGTCACGGAAGTCCGAATTTAGAGGCCATATACGGTGATAGGTTCTCTTAACATCAAGTGATGCCCCAATTTCCATTGGATTCTGTTTCCCACGAACAGTCGAAATTACCTGAAAAGGTTCAGCCTCGTCGTTGTCCCCTTATCAGGCAAACAGTGTTGCCTACTCTCTCCCCTTTAGTCCCAGTTGCCTCAGAACCGTAGGGGGGGTGCCGCGTTTTGCATTTCATACAAAGTCCAAGAAGTGTTGCAGGGGTAACGCGGTGCACCAGAACGAGAGGGTGTGTCGTTCGCCAGCGCCTGCTTGCCGGCTAAACACAAAGTCCAATGCTCTCTCCCACCATAGGAAAAAAGCGCGACACAGCTCCGGGGACAAGCAGGCTTTTATTCCTTTAAAATTGCAAGGTGAGTGAAGTCACGAAACGCTTTGGCAGACGCGTTTCAGCCATCCTTTTGGCCTCATCAGTGCCGGTTTCATGTGTTTCTCACTGTTCCTGAGAATGGAGCATTGTTAAGCCGGTGTTGAGACCACTCCCAGTCAGGTGGTCACTTGCTCCTCCTCTTCCTAAAGGTTTCAACTACTCTTGCGCTGTTAGATCTTGCAGGTGCATGCTGGTCACGGGAGTCCGAATTTAGAGGCCATATACGGTGATAGGTTCTCTTAACATCAAGTGATGCCCCAATTTCCATTGGATTCTGTTTCCCACGAACAGTCGAAATTACCTGAAAAGGTTCAGCCTCGTCGTTGTCCCCTTATCAGGCAAACAGTGTTGCCTACTCTCTCCCCTTTAGTCCCAATTGCCTCAGAACCGTAGGGGGGGCGCCGCGTTTTGCATTTCATACAAAGTCCAAGAAGTGTTGCAGGGGTAACGCGGTGCACCAGAACGAGAGGGTGTGTCGTTCGCCAGCGCCTGCTTGCCGGCTAAACACAAAGTCCAATGCTCTCTCCCACCATAGGAAAAAAGCGCGACACAGCTCCGGGGACAACCAGGCTTTTATTCCTTTAAAATTGCAAGGTGAGTGAAGTCACGAAACGCTTTGGCAGACGCGTTTCAGCCATCCTTTTGGCCTCATCAGTGCCGGTTTCATGTGTTTCTCACTGTTCCTGAGAATGGAGCGTTGTTAAGCCGGTGTTGAGACCACTCCCAGTCAGGTGGTCACTTGCTCCTCCTCTTCCTAAAGGTTTCAACTACTCTTGCGCTGTTAGATCTTGCAGGTGCATGCTGGTCACGGGAGTCCGAATTTAGAGGCCATATACGGTGATAGGTTCTCTTAACATCAAGTGATGCCCCAATTTCCATTGGATTCTGTTTCCCACGAACAGTCGAAATTACCTGAAAAGGTTCAGCCTCGTCGTTGTCCCCTTATCAGGCAAACAGTGTTGCCTACTCTCTCCCCTTTAGTCCCAATTGCCTCAGAACCGTAGGGGGAGCGCCGCGTTTTGCATTTCATACAAAGTCCAAGAAGTGTTGCAGGGGTAACGCGGTGCACCAGAACGAGAGGGTGTGTCGTTCGCCAGCGCCTGCTTGCCGGCTAAACACAAAGTCCAATGCTCTCTCCCACCATAGGAAAAATCGGACGCGTTTCGAGGCAGAACGCCCCATATTCATGGATGAGTGAGTGTGGGGGAGTGATGTCTCCATGCTTTATTCATTTCGGTTGATGATTAGTTAGTGCCCAGAGTGGGTGTGGCTTCTGCTTGCACGCTGGGCATGCTGGTTCATGAAGTCCTTTATGCACGGAGTTAGTTCAGACCTTGAGTAGGCTCAGTCCCCCTTACTATTTTTTCATCTGTTTAAACTCCTTGAGTAGGAGCAGGAATGCAGAACGCACTAGAGTCCCCTTCGAAAGTGCGTGCTTGTACAGGAGAGGAAGGGTTCGTCTCCAAAAGCCGCTCCCCGTCAGACTTTGAAATCCTTGAAGGTGCTGGTGCTCTTTCCCACGGCTAGGGCAGCCGTGTGAATATGTGTTTAAGCAAAAAAGCCCTAAAGCTTCGGAAAGGCACACACCGCTCTCTCGTGCCATCCAGCTGTCTGTGCCTCGCAGTTCAGTGCCTTCTGTCTTCCTTAATTTCTGTTAAAAATCCGACGCGTTTCGAGGCACTAACTAATCATCAACCGAAATGAATAAAGCATGGAGACCTCACTGCCCCACACTCACTCATCCATGAATACGGGGCGTTCTGCCTCGAAACATTTTTTTAACCCTTTTCTTGGTTGCAACCATGTGGACGCCTTTCTTGTTTCAGTAGAAGTTTTGTCTAAAACAGTACCCATTGATTTCCCCTTCCTGAATGTAATAAGGGGATAATTGTTCAACCTATCACCTAGGACATTGTCCGTGAGTATTATAGGCCAATGTTTGTTGACGAAAGATCTACCTTTGCGTTCCTGCTTTGAATAGGTGGTAAATAACCTAGGGGTATCCAAATCTTCAGTATTTTTGTGAGGTATTGGTATATCCTAATTGTTATAATTTTCAAAAAGGCTGCTTCTTGGTCTTCTGCTAGCCTTCGTTATAGCATCCCTAATGATTGTTTACGTATACCCTCTAGCGCGTAATCTGTCAACAAGTTCAGTTTGACACTTAATGAAATCCACCTCACTGCTGCATATCCGCTTGAGTCTAAGGATTTCTCCATACGGTATGCTAGCAATGAGGTGTTTGGGATGGAAACTAGTGGCATGCAATGTGATGTTCCCAGAAGTTGGCTTCCTGTACAACGTGCTCACTAGTTTTGTGTCATCTGCATACAGTCTTACATCCAAAAAATCAATTTGTGATTTGTGGATATGGGACGTGAATTTCAAATTCAGGGAATTATTATTAATTTCCTTTATAAAATGATGTGCTTCATCCTCACTTCCCTCCCACAACATAAAAACATCATCTATGTACCTCAAATAAGATACAACATGGGATTCAAAAAGTGCCCGAAGGGTGGTTTTGAGGACCTGCTCCTCCCACCAGCCAACATGCAAGCATGCGTAGCTGGTGGAGAAACAGGCCCCCATCGCCACACCCCTCTCCTGTTTGAAAATATCTTTATCAAAATGAAAAAAATTGTTGGTCAGGCAACATGAAATCAATTCAAGAATCACTTTGTTGTGCTCATAGAATTCACTCGGTTTGGTGTCTAAAAAATATTTAACAGCTCTAATACCCTGTGTATGATCTATACTCGTATATAGAGATTCTATATCGAGAGTAATCAAATATAGATCCTCTGTCCACACCAAAGTCTCAATTTTCTCTGGAAAATCGCCTGTATCTTTTACATAACTTGGAAGATCTTTTACCAAGCTTTGTAAAAAATAATCTATATATTGGCCCACCTTTTCACCTAGGCTAATAATAGCCGAGATGATAGGTCGACCAGGGACAGGAAAAACATTTTTATGAATTTTGGGTATTAAATACAACACCAGTAATACTGTGAATTCGTAGCACATGACTTTGTACTCTTCATTGGATATAAGGCCTAGTCTTTTCCATTGTGCCAACTGTTTCTGGAGTACTGTTTTAGCTTTTTCATACTCTCTGGTGTTAGATTTCATGTAGCAGCTTTCCTCACTAAGCTGCCTGCGCTTCAAGAACATAATCTTTTTTTGGCCACAAAACCAAATTACCCCCCTTGTCAGATTTTTTCACAACCACATCATGATTTTCACTTATTTTTTCATCAAATCATTGTTAGCACGTTTTAAAAAAAAAACCATGTCTTTGATTTCGAGTTTTGTTTGCAGTGATGTTTCATTTTTTTAAATCATTGGTGATCGTGTCGTGAAATATATTGATACTGTCTTTGGGCAAAATTGGTACAAAAGAAGATTTCGGTTTAAATGGGCTGATCCCAGCTCCTTTTTGCGTTTGAATAATTTTCCGTAGTCTTTCTTGAGTTGCCATATTTGGCTTACTTGCGAATTGGATTCATCATTAAGCTTGTGCATCAACAGCAAATTAGGGATATCTGATGCTGCTAATGCTGGGCCTGTCACTTCTCCTTGTCCAGCATCAGATTTTTCTTTACCAGTTTTCAGAGCAAAAACCGTTTTCAGTTTTAGTTTGCGAATTAAACAATAGACATCAATACATGTGCGTGCATAGTTAAAATCCTCTCTTGGACAAAAGTTTAACACCAAAGCTAAATGTTGTTCCTCCGCTTTGGTAAGTGCAACGTTGGGTAAGTAGATGACACTTTTATCAATTAACACAGTTTTTTCTGTTGCCATTGTCCTTTCTTTTTCGTATTTTTGTTTGCGCCTTTTGCGTTGGTCGCGTCGTCTTTTGGTCCTCCGTTGTTTACTGGCTTCTTTTGCCTGGGCCGTAGTGTTTGCAGTCTCTGCTCGACTAAAAAAATCAAGCTCTTCCCCTACATTTAACTTTGTTTTTCTTGTATGTGGCTGGTCAATTTCCACGCTAGATTCGGTCGTTAGGGAGGGTTTTTCCACACTCGAACACTCTTCATCAACCTCTGCATGTGCCCTAGCACCTGAAACATTGTTTTTGATTTTATCACTGTATTGTTGTCTTTTTATCGAATCAAACTTACGTGAAAATGTAAAGATCTGTCCATTTTCGTAGTCCGCTAACTCACGAGCGAACTTGCTGAATTTTCTAAGCTTGATTTTTTCTTCATGTTTTTTCAACCTAATTTGCATATCCTCCTGTAACTTTTTACTTTGTTCAGACAGTTCGAGTTTGTCCAATTCGCTTGTAAGTTCATCAATTTCTTTTAAGATTTCAAGTCGATCGATATTAGCATATTTAATCAAGATGTGGACTAAATTCATGGAGGCAGCTAGGTTACTCTCTCCCCATTCTTTTAACATGCAGGAGTTTAGTTTGTCAAAGCTTGGGGCCAACAAGATAAGCAGACCCTTGGGCACTCTTCCCACTTCAGCATATTTGGAGAGAGACCTATGCTCCCACCATTTAGTTATCTCTAGCCTCCGTTTCTTCTCCAGGTTTTTCAACAGAGTTTTTACATCAGTGTCCTTGTCTTTCTCACCTCCCGTATTAGATATCTGTACCAAATGTTTTAGGTGCTGGGAAGATTCCCAAACATTTCTTCTGCCGCCATTTCCCTTTCTCTCATTTCAGCTGCAGCCACAGTGCGTTGTAAAATATCTTTAGATATCATTTGGGCTTGCAAGAGGTAGCTGCATTTATTTTATAAATGGGTTCCAAAGTCATCAACCCCTGCTTTTAATTGCTATGAGGGGAAGAGGAGTCATGAGAGAGACATATATATAGCATGGCTTTTCTAGTCGTGGCTCGTGCAGGTAAGGGCAGTGGTGCGGGGCAGGGGTGAGGGGGGTAAGTGCCAAATGATGGGCTAGGGAAAATAAAATAAATACATAAATAGAACCACTTACCTTACATTCTGTGATGTGGCAAGCCCGAGGTGAGTGGTTTTATTTATTAATTTTATTTTCCCTATTCTGTCACTTTGAGCCTCACCGTGCTTACCTGCATGGACCAACACTGAGCTTTTCCTCCCTGACCTAAACGTGGAAAAAATATTGTGCTTGCCATCCTTAGACACCCCCACCACCTTCCTTGCATTCTTTCTAAAAAGGGCTGCAATGACAGGCTCTCACACAGCTGCGGCAGTCTACTCTGGAAGGCATTTATGACATAACTACAATGTGAAGCAACTGTTGCTATGCCATAGCAATGAATTATCATATTTATAGTCTGGTGTTAAAAGATAAGTGGCTACCTAGGAACGCTATGTATAACAAATACACAATATATTGATACAAAACCCATTATACTTAGAAAAAATTGAAAGAAAGCAAATAGAAAGGGGTCTATTTTTCGACATGTGAATGTGGCTCTAAAAGACTTTTAATATGTGCCTTAATGTTTTTTATAAATGAAAGAAAAATGGCCTTTATACTGAACAACAGTTGGTTTATAAAAATTAATTGGGAGTACTCAAGGGCAGCATAACAATAAATCTTGCATTGCTTTATGTGAGCAGCTGTAAGCTGGGAATGCATATTATAGTGCTGTTTACTCATGTATTTGTTCGACAAAGCAAATGCTGTACATTTCTATGTTCAGAGAACATTTGGCCACATTTCCATCCCTTGCCTTTACAGAAGGGGTACCACATCATCTCTATGTGTTTCTAGTATAGCAGTTGTCTGTATATAGCAATCCTACCTCACGGCATCTGTTTTGCTTTTAATCATGATTGTGATGTATTTTTCACCCCCCAGCTTTAAATGCATTTTGACTGTTGTTGTGATGTCTGCAGAGCTGCTATGGCTCGGGTTAAAGAAATGCACACTGACACACGCATACCAGATTGTGCCTACAGGCCTTGCAGCCAGTGAGCTTTTTCCCATGTGGTGCAGGGCCATCCCTTCTGGCTGCCCCGCACAGGTGGAGGTGTCTGAACTCCCCTTTGATCTACCTTGTTGTGGCATGATCATTTCGCAACATTACATTCCTCCCAAACTAAGAGGAAACAAAACGCAGAAAAGCAAAACAGAGAAAACAGAAAAAGAAAAAACATGGGCACACACAAAACACTGATAGAGTGTCCTTCTTTGTCATCTGAACTGGACAGATGTGCCTCTAGTCTAGCACAAACTTGTTGAAGCGCTGTGATGGGGCTGGGTTTGATCCTAGCAGTTATCTTGCCTATCAGACTCACTGGGATGAGGATGGTGTGTGGTGTTTTCTCTGTCGCCTTGATCTGGCTCAGACTCAATCTTTCCCAGGGCACAACTCTAGGCCCTGGTCTTTGTGTGAAAGAATCTCTCCATGATCTTCACTATTTCAGTGTGGAAACCTTCATCATTATTTTTCTGCGTGCCAGACTGGGCTGTTCTGCTGAGAGAGATTTGTTAGCAACTGGGTTCCTGAACCATTTGAAGAAGTGCACATTCCTGGTAACCACCTCTAATCCACTCGTGGCAGTTACCATAGTGACTTTGACTAAGGTGATGGTCCATGGACCTGTCTCAAATGGCAGTCTGGATTTTGCACCTGGGTAATGATCTCCAATGTCTAGAATATGGTGCTTTGCATGCCAGTACCAACTGGCTGATGCATTCTGGCATTCTGATGAGACCGTTAGGGTAAAAACATATTGGCTATTCCACCTTGAGTGGTGTGGAATGATGTTGATTACAACATGGCCTAAGCAGAGCCGGCTGGGACCCACTGCAGTGGTTACATAGGGAGTCACTCAGGATTCTCAGAGGAAGGAGTAGATGGCCCCTTCCACACTTGTCTCTGATGACTAGGATAGGCAGATCACTTTGCCAAAGTCCTCAAGAAACGTTCTGCGTACCTGTTTGTTCCAGGCTTTCATGGTGTGATCCAGCGGTGTTTAGTGCAACAAGATTTCCAGTATTCTGACCACTCTTACCCATTGAATGGAGTTTATTCTCAGGGTGTAGTTCGTAGATCAGACCATGAGTCATAAATATTTTGCTTCCCAACATCGTTCGGTCAGACTCCCATTGACTTCAATGGGAGCCTATGTTCCTAACGAGAACACAGACTCTCATTGAAAAAAGGGGTGATTGCAGAAATCCTTGCACCCTGTGGTGGGCACCTCATAGTCATTGTTCGGAAAGAGGGTTCCTTTGGAAACCCCCACAGACCCCAACCAGAGGCCTACAAGTGAAGGAGGGCCTGCCATGGGCCCCCAAAGTCAGATGCCGACAGCTGTTTCGTGTCAGGCAAACCGATTTGAAATGGCTGTCAGAATCGGTCATCGTAATTGCTTGGTCAGAAACCATGTCCATAGAGCTGTACGATTCAGCTATGAACGACTCAGGCTGTCCGATTCGGTTCCGATCGGCATTCAGAAACTCCGAATGGTTTCCCTGCATTGTAATCGGTCGGTTGGAAATGTATCCGATGAGGTCGGAAACATAGGTTCCGAAATCGGATTGCCTCCTTCTCGATGTGTGAGTACCTCTGTTCCATTGGGGAGAGCTCTCAGTTTGCATATGCCACCAGAGACCGTTCTCCTGGGGAGCATGCTTATGCAAAAGGACTGTTCCTAGCCCTGTTGGGCTGGTGTCCACAGACAGCTTGGAGTCTCTCCATGGTTCAAGGTACTCTAGCATGGTTTCCTCTGACAATGCTTTCTTTGTGTCTCTAAATGCTTGATCTTGTTCGGGCCCCCCAGAATCATGGTACATCATAATTTTGTGCAGTTCCTTAGTAATTTTGGCAGGATGGTCAAGTTCTGAATGAAGCACCCACATTATGTGACTATTCCCAAGAAACTCTGGACTCCAGTCACAGATGTTGGGGCTAGGGGGTGGACCCTATGTCTCTGACTTTTTCCTGATCAAGTGTCACTCCCTGTGCAGGGAATCGGTATCTGAAAAATCAAATGTCATGCTTTAGGAATTTAGATTTTTCTTTGTGTGGCGTCAGCCTACTGTCAAGAAGTCTGTTGAATACTGCTCTCAGGCGTGCTAGATGTTACTTTCTCAAGCTTTGCTGCATGTACCATAATGTAATTTCTGACGTTTAAATGATAAAAAGACCTTGAATGTACATTAGGTGATACTAAGGCTCAGCTTGGTGTCAGTGGCGTAACGAAACTTGAGGGGGCCCCCTGCTAAGTACATGGATGGGCCCCCCCCTCGGACTCACTCAGGAGCTTTCGGGCCAGGGTACTGTGCTGGGGAGGCCCTTGGATTTCAGCCCCCCTGCTCACTGCAGGGGCTGTGGGGGCCTTTGTTGCACCACTGCTTGGTGTTTCCAGTGTGCATTTCCACTAAAATGATGTAAAGAAAATACGGCGTACCATGTACTCGGAACTGGCTCAAAATAGGCAGCTCTGATAGATGTGATGCTCATAATATTGTTTGAAAAATAATATTTTGTCCTAAACATTGGGCCCGATTCACAGAACTAACTTAAGACAAAATACTAAACCTACTACCATTTACTCATTTTGGTATTCACAGAAGGCACTTACTCATTGATGAGTAAGTGCCTTCTGTGAATACCAAAATGAGTAAGTGCACTTACTCATGTTGGTATTCACAGAAGGCACTTACTCATTGATGAGTAAGTGCCTTCTGTGAACACCAAAATGAGTAAGTCAGGAAAACAAACAAAACTAAATAAACAAGTAAATATAAGTATAAAAAAATCTAAAATAAATGTTCTTTCAAGAGCCATCTATTTACGTCTCTCTCAGCATTTCTTCCCTAAATTATGGGGGACATTGGGGAGGTAAAGGGCATTGTTGGCAAGAAACTATTCACAGAGCACCAACAGTAATCAGCGAATCAAAAACGCCATTTTCTTATGGAAGCCATTGTCCAGTTTATTACTGGACATCCTTAAGAAATAAATAATGTAAGCTTTAAAGCCCAAATTCTTGTCGACCACTTGAATAGTGCATAGTTATTACAGCTTAATTTTCCCACGTGCATATAGCAATACAATCCTATTATTTTCTGCAATTATTTAGTTAATACATTTATTTACTTTTTTTACTTTTAGCACCATTAGCTATTAGCTTGCTCGGGTCAGGTGTGAGATCAGCTAAATTGTGTTAAGCCATTGAACTAAGTAATCCGAGGACCGCGTGACCTCTCATGACATGGATTGCTTAAGGGCTTCTGGGTAGAGGGTGGCCTTGCTTTGTCAAGATATATGAGAGCCTCAGACTGGCTGTGAATAAAACATCTCCTTTATACAGGTGTAAATATGCTTATTAATTGGACAGGCATCATTATTCGGCTTAATTGGATTAATATGCAGTAATACAGCCGATTTGTGAATGCCCAGTCCATTTCAGCTAATAAAAACTTTAGTGAGAGTAGTTGCCTCACCCCCTTTTGGCAGATTTTTTTTTATTAATAATTTTGGGTGACAATTTATATTGAATACCAATGGATTTTATGATGGATCGGAGACGCAATAGTCGAAATAATAATATCCCAGTTGAAACAAGTTTAATATGATATCCAGAATTATTAGTGTAATCTAGTTCTGCCACATTTTCACGAGACGCCATATTAGTAAACATGGAAGCTATTTTGATAGTGTCATTCACTCCTGCTCAGTCCCCCTCTCATCTCTTACCTCTGTGCATCTTTTTCCAAGAGCGAAAATACGAATGCCATAGAATGTTTTTCTTAGGTGCCTGTTTTGACACTGAACATCCTTGTGTTCTTAATGTTACTTATTTTCAGGGTTCTTTATCTGTAATTCCGTTTCTGGCCTAGGACAGCTCATGTTTTGCACGGCCTATTGTTTGCAACCTTTCATAATATTGTGCTTGACTTAGGGTAGTGACAGCCAGCGGCGGTTGTTGACATTTAAAACGGTGTGGCACACAGACAAGCTCACAAATACACACACACATACAGTCAGAATCATAAACACACCCATACAAACATACACAATCAATCACACAGGGAGTCATGAGGGCGAAATACATACAAGTTCCACAAACCTTGCAGCACGTCCTCACGCTCTCCAGTCCGTAGCTCTGACTTCACGAGTCAGGTAGGAAAGCAAACTGTACCTCAGAGCAGCATCTGGATTGGCTGGAGCAGGTTGCCCCAGCGCTCCAAAAGGCACTGGAGTCCTGTTCCTGCTCTCCACCCCAGCTGAAAAGTTTGGATTGAGCATGTCGGTTTGGCTGTAGCATGGTAGCCAGCCAAACCTGCATGTGCAATTCACACTGATGGGGCCACTCCTCATGGCTGCCAATCATGTGGCAACAATCATGCACAGGCCACGCCCCTCACTTCGTTCCACAGGAAGCTGGAAAACTAAAATGGTAATAAAAACATGTTTATTACCATTTTATTTTTCCAGCTTCTGAGCAGCAGTGTGGGGGAGACGATGCCCCTCTGCTCGTATGGAGGCACCAGCGCAGAAGCTGCTAGACTTTTTTTAAAAGTGGGTTTGTATTGTAAGCATTTGAGTGACAAGCTTATTTCTCATTTGTCCAATATTTGCTACTTCCTATGTCACAATGAGACTGTACTTTCTCTTATTTAATGTGCACGAATTGTGTAAAAGAACACCTTAGTTTTGGGGGTGAGCCAGAAGACTTTCCTGTTCTTCTAAAAACTCTGCCCAATTTATTTCAGAGATGACTACTCTTTTCTACTGGGGGTGCTGTCCTTTTCTTTTATGATTTTGTTGTGCTTTTAAAATTTGGAATATTTCTAATTTATGAATACCTTGTACAGTTTTGCATTTGAGCAACATGTACGAAGGGACCCCCTCGAAAAGTTAGTTGTGGCCAAGGAACAGAGGGGAACAAGAACAATGGTGATGTACGGACGTTCCTACAGTGGCCTGATAATTCAATTCCGCAATTCTGTCTATAAATTTCCAAAACAGGTGACACAAAACAGATAATGTACCAAAATTATTCAAAACATATAAAAGTTTATTTTTTTCTCTTTTTTACTTTTAGTTCTAGTTCATATAGATCCTGTTATCAATCAGAATCCATGATAAAGACACTGTTCAATTCATATCAAAAATACAGGACAAGTACAGATAAGTCATAAATATCTACAGCAACAATGAGCAATACAAAATTATTAAATAATACCCCTTGGTAACAACTATATCTCTCACCATACTCTCGTGCTAACAATCATACCACACTCAACCTACAAACTAAGATGGAGAAGGAACTGAATTAGTGATTAGCCAGATGACAATGCTAAACACGTGGGCCAAGATGTAACTTTGGGCAGCGGGAGCTCATTGTTGCTGTAGATATTTATGACTTATCTGTACTTGTCCTGTATTTTTGATATGAATTGAACAGTGTCTTTATCATGGATTCTGATTGATAACAGGATCTATATGAACTAGAACTAAAAGTAAAAAAGAGAAAAAAATAAACTTTTATATGTTTTGAATAATTTTGGTACATTATCTGTTTTGTGTCACCTGTTTTGGAAATTTATAGACAGAATTGCGGAATTGAATTATCAGGCCACTGTAGGAACGTCCGTACATCACCAGTTTTGCATTTGAGCCTTCATGGGATTTATTCGGTATCATTTTATTTCTGAGAATTTTTAAATAAAATCCTTAAACTTTTCTCAGATATAGAACTCAGTGATTTGGGGTCCCCATTTATTTATTTGCAACTCTCTTAACCAATGTTGGGTCTGATGGTCGGGAGGGTGCCTTTTAATGCAAGATCGATCCCAAAGCAGAATCACCAGAGGTACGGTTTTGGAAATCTGAATTTTGGGGTTTCTTCAGTTTTGGGGGAAGGGGTTTCACTTGGACAGTACTGAAACTGTCAGATAATTTGCCTAGCCTTCCATACCATACAATATCCATGCTTGCAGATTACAGTGCCTGATTGGCTGCTAGGAAACAAGGCTTCCCTCAGTAGCAACCCTGCAGTTGAATTTCTACACGGGACAGGGTCCCAATATGGAAGAAGTTAACTTCATCTGTAGAGAACCTGGTACGTTCATGAAAGTCTGTACTGTCACTGCTGCAATGACCTCTTATAATGTAAATGACTGAGTACAACAGAAGAAAATGCCCTCTTTGGTACACCAGTCTCACCCCCTATTCTGCTTGGTGATGCAAACTGCATAATACACACTCTCCTATCCCATTCAAAGATGACTAAGCTCAGATAGTGAACCCCTGACTTAGCACATGAGAATACTACTTTCCACAAGACTTTGGCATCCTTAGAGTCTGCAGATTCCTTCCAACAGATTATCTGGTAATTAGCTGGAATATCCTGTTTGTATTTATATTTTTCACAGGGGTGCAGGTTCTCCCTAGCATGGTCAGTAAAGTGTTGTATTGTGCAAAACAGAAACCTGACAAATGAGCCTTTACAAGGTGTAAGGTTCTCATCTGATCTCAAGCTGAGTTCAAATGTCAAGACTGTCAAGACATCGGAGATCAGCATTCTATCTCACACCTCGCACCCCTGTGAAAAAATATACATATTATTGAAATACACAGGTTCAATGTTTTTTTCCTGCTTGCGACTGGCTTCTTGTCATCGACTGTCCACACACTTATTATTCTAGATACTACTTATGGAGGATTAGACACCTTGAAAAAGTCTGCTCCAGATGAAACACGTGTAAATTAAATAGATTTTCATTGGAAACTGGAAATGTACAACCTTTTTCCTCTTTATACTTTTGGATCACTGGAGAATTTTGACATAAACCCATAAAGACGACTCATACTCTATTGGACTTTTATTCTTGCAAGGGAGTGTTAATCTGTACTGTCACTGCATTGCAGTGCTCCTCTGCTATCTTACTGTTGCAATTTGGTTTTAACCCAGTTGGGCTACGACCAGTGTGACAATCATTAGGTAGTAGGGTGTTGGGTCCTGTATGTAGCACTCCATATAAACTAGGAACCTTTGTGTGAAATAGGTATCAACTGGACTCATTAACACTAAGGGATTGATCCAGGAATGTGTGATTGATATATTCCAATGTTACATTTCATGTATCTTTTTTCTATTTTGGTGATGCTGTAAGCCTGATCAGGATGCAATACGGTCTAGTAAGTGCTTCCACTGGTTTATTGAACTTTCTTTAAAGACAAACCTCTGTAGTCTGGGAGAAGGTCAAGCTTACATCTCAGCAAAAAAAAATTTTTTTAAAAGAGTGGGGCGAAGTCTTTTGAAGATCCAAATCTAGTAAGATTTGCCTCTGTCGAGTTTTGACACTAGTTAATGGTGGGCTATTCCTTTAGTGACCATTTTCTGTTCCTGTAACCATGGAGGAAAAAGGGCCGATAGCACTCTCTAAATGAAAACATACAGGTGGAGTTTGTACAGCAGAAAGATGCTAGCAATTGCTCTATCCTTCTACACTTGAGCTCCAACACTTAATAAATAGGGCAGTGGTGGGCAATTCCTTCAGTAACCATCCTCTGTTCCTGCATCCATGAAGGAACAAGGGCGGAAAGCGCTCTCTGAACGAAAACATACTAAATAAGATGGAGCTTGTAGAGCACGAAGATGCCAGCATTCATCCCTATCCTTCTCCACTTGAGCTACAGCACATGATAGATAAGGCAGTGGCTGCTGCCTTAAAATGACAGGATGTTCAAGCTAAACAGCCCAAGCTGTCAGACCCAGATGAGGAACCAAGGGCAGGATGATACAGAGCAGGGGCAATGTTACATTCAAGGTTCTGAATGGACCTGTTAGCTCACATCCAACAAAATGTGGGGTTCCCGGAAACCTCTTCTGCAGAGGAAGAAGATTTTATTTCCCAATATCAATGTAAAGAACCTGAGCCTTTACCTCTCCATCATGCTATTAAGAAGGTACTTGATAAGGAGTGGAAGGACATTGAAAAATCTCTTTTTCCTAGATGCTTGTCCAAGCGGTTCTTTCTAGATAATTTTCAGGACACATATCCATTCTCAGTTAAAGTGGACTCTCTCCTGGCAGGTTTGTGTTATCAGCTATCCATAATTTCAGAAGAAGAATCCTCCTCTAATGTTGTTTACAAAAAGTAGACCCAGCAATTAAAAGAGTTTATGCAGCATGCAACTTTGCTCTCAAATCTTCAGCCTATACCTTGTATACGGTCCAGTCTTTATTAAAAGACATTCAGGCCCTGGCAGAGGAGATTCAGGAGAATTCTGATTGCAATGAGAAACTGTCATCAATGGAACAACATGTTGGATTTCTTTAAAACATTTCCTTTGATCTTCTTAGTACCTCCGTTTTGACTTCAGCCTCAGCTATATCTCCAAGACGATGCATCTGGATGCATTCCAGAGGAGCTGTTGCACCCAAAAGGCAATTCTAAGCTATTTACCTTCCACAGAAACTAAGTTGTTTGGGGTGCACCTGGAGGACTTAACTAGGAAATGAGCAGAAGACAGAAAACCGAGGGCGGAGCTCCATTGTTACCTTTAGTCGGTTTTTTTTCAGTGTGGTCAATCGCATTGTTTACCAGTGCATCTCTTGGACTACTGACATAGGTGCATCAGTGACAATATGTTTTAATAACACAGTGCCATCAGGACGTTTAATACTTAATGAGATGTGCAACGTTCAGGTCATCTTTGTCTCGATATTATGCAGTATTGGAACTTGTTGTTTGAGCTCGGGGAATAATTATGTAAAACTATTTGTGAATGCACTTCCACGTTGGTCTTATTTGGCAAATAGCTGGCTATTTGGGTCAACAATAATACATTTGTTGGTGAAGATCTTACTGAGCAGAGTTTGAAATTAGAAGGTGGGATGTTCTCTACAGGGAAATCCGACTCGTTTGCTGAACCACAGAAAAAATAGAAAGCAGTAATGAAGTCTATGGTTTGAAATAAGAAGGACTTGGTGAAAGACTCTAACATGCAATCTGGAGTATGTGTTACAGGGTGGGTAGATCTCTGTATATGCAAGTAGCCTTGGGCAACACTAGGCAAGAACGGTATACCATTCTGCAGAATAGATTTAGGTAGGTTAGGTTTAGAATGGACACTATTGAGGCAATGATAATCCCATACTAAAATATATGGTTCTTCCATTTTTTACAAGAAACGCCCCCTTTTGACTTTGCAGAACTTTGTGGAAAGCACAATGGAGGCTCAACACTGATGGGTCATAAAGACCAAGATATTCTGGTAAGCTGTAAAACTCCCCTGATCTAATTAGGGTGAGTATTGGGATATATACAGTTTTTTAAAGGCCTTTGTTGTTTAGGTGATAGTTTTGGAGAAACATGAATGATAATAATGTAACGAATTTGCATAATAAAATTGGTACGGTTTTAGTATTAATTATAATAATTTTGTTTAATATGGAATGGCTTATACTAAAGAGGAGGACCTACTATGGATACTAATGTACTCAATTGGAAACTCGTACCATGAAGGTAAGAGGAATACATAATAGAGCTTTTTGAATGAAATGTAAACCACACTATCACTTTTTTTTTCTCAGATGGAGTTATATTCCACAATGGCAATGGTGACTTTGATACATGGATAAAAATGGAATTAAGATGTATTTTTAAAAGGTAGAGTTGCTAAATGTGTATGTTTATGATTTTGGTATCTGTATATTTGTAGCTTGTATTTTCAATTTGTCATATGTTAAATGTTTGTCTAAAGTGTAAATTTATGTTTTTATGGCAGCCCTGAGGAAATCCGTATGTAGTAGGACAAAACGTATTGGCTGTGTCCTTAGCTGTATTTGTGTTCCTGTCTGTATGTACAAGACAGGAATAAAGGATGAAATCCGTATAAAAAATGATTTTGTGATGTGTGTTACTGTGTGGTTCTAGCCTCCTCTTGTTGCACCTCATTGTGAAGAACTATCATGGTGAATATGCAATTATAATGTGGTTTGTATGTCATCCTTGTATCTGTCTTCTCTGCTCCAATTCACCCTCTAGGGAGAGCCAGTTGGTTCTTTAATTAAAGAGGTTTTCCTTCTCATAGGGGAGTAAGCAGTACATTTCAGCCCTTTCGAAAAAGCGGGCATGGCCAAGGGGCCTCTATCTCTGAAAGGCCCCAGTCTCTACAAAGTGAATCCTCTCAGCTAACTTCCCAAAAGTCATGAATATGCTGGTCCAGTGGCCACCTGGCTTCTTTGATTTTTTGACAAATGGAAAGAGTTGATATTCGATGCTTGGGTGTTGGACATCATAATGGGAGATTACAAAATAGAATTTCAGGAGTTTCAAAAAGAATTATTTTTATAGAAACTCCTGTACTGGGCAATCCACAGGAGAAGACTGCATTCCTTCAGGGTATTCAGGATTAGGTGGACAAAAATGCAACAATCTTTTCTGCATAGGAAGAGAGGACGAAGGGGTATTATTCAAGTATTATTATTGTCAAGAAGCCATCTGGAGATTACAAATTTATTCTGTAATTCAAGGTATTGAATGCTTAAGTTTAACGCAGACCTTTCAAGTAAGCCTGGGTGGAGTTTGCTGAGTTTTATTTTTGGTACTCAGTGAAGTGCCAGAAAAACTCTGCTACGCTCTGAGGAGTTTCACCAGCTGTGGAGTCTGTTAAGTCGTGTTGCCCTCACTGATTTTTTGTATCAGGATTTTGTCTCACACTATTAAATCAGTGCAAACGGAAATACGCATCACACCAGAGGGCAGCGCTGCTTTCTGCCCCTCGAGTATACATTCTACTCATGAGGCAACTTCCTGAACGCCAATGGCAGATTTCTCAACACAAGCGGTTGTGACTTGTCACGACTGCCCCCGATGAGAAATCTCACCAGGAGGAGGTCTAGCACGTCATTTTTTCTTACAAGCGCTCACCAACTTACTGTTGGCGAGCCGCTTGAGAAAAAAAACTCCACTCCGCATCACTTTGCACAGTTTTTGGGAACTCCGCATGGAGAGGACACAACTTTGCGAACTTCGCTTAGATGACGAGATTGCTTTGCCTGTTTTTTTCCTACACCCTCTTCAGAGGAGGAGAGTTTGCTTCATCTCTAGATGTTCATAGGCCATTGTCCATGTACAAAGCTCATACTTCAGACTTTCAGAAAGCACAATTTTTATTTATAACCTATGGCACACCTAATTAAGGTTTGAGGCCGAATTCATCTACTCTAAGCAGGTGGGTTAAGCAGGCAGTTTTGATGATTTGAATCATTACAATTTTCAGAATACGATTAAGGGACAATCTACAAGAGAAATGTCATCTTCCTGAGCAGCATACAAAGGAATGTCTCTTAAGAACACATGTAATATTGCCACTTGGGGTTTCCCACACCCTTTTGTTTCTCATTATCAACTTCAATTAGGTTGTACTAAGTCAACAGCAATTGGTTCATGGGTTCTATCTTCAGTTTTTGATTAACTGTTAATACATTTCAATCATTGGATGTTGCAAAATTATGTTTCGGAGTCTTCCTTAGGTATTGTTAGACTTTTGAAGTAAAGATAACTTACCAGTAATCTTTATTGTTCTCAGTGGTAGTCTTCCACATCACAGCCCTATGTTCCATCCCTCCCTCCCTCCCTAATTGGTCTTACACTTATACAGTCAGTCATTCAGTGAGTCAAATTCACTTTATTCCATTAACCCCTTAAGTGCTGATGACGGAACCGCTCCGTCATCAGCTGCGGGTGCGCTGTGCTGATGACGGAGCGGTTCCGTCATGGCCCGCTCGCTGCTCATGCGCGGCCCGAATTCCGCGCCTGCGCTGAGCATTCTATTGAGCGGGGCGGGCCATGACGGAACCGCTCCGTCATAAGCACAGCGCCACCGACGCTGGTGACGGAGCGGTTCTGTCACCAGCATGCGGCCGCCGCGCGGCCGCCCCACCCCCTCAGCACTGCGGCGGAATCGCCGCCACAGTGAAGGGGTTAATTAAAACCATAAAAGCAAACTACATGAAAACACATTAAACACTACAATAGCACAAACACCAGCAAGGTACATAAAAATGCATCTAGATCATAAATTTGCAAAGGGACAATTCATATTGTAATTAATTAAAATTCGCTATAAATAATTAACAATATTCTAATTCATAGCAGTCCTTCTCTTTTTCTATATTCTGACCGCTGCAGTCAGAAAACTAGCTATGTTAAAATGTCCCAGACATTAGTCAGCATCTGTAAATATATCAAAGCAGGACTAGCCTGTAAAAAACCTTTGCCCCTTAAAATAGGTAGAATGAACCGTCTGGATCTAAGTTTGCATGGGATAACAAGATGTTGTTGGGGTAGGTCCTATTTATATCCATGAAAAAGGAGAAGGTGTGGCTTGACCCTGGAAACAAATAGATAAAGAGATGGAAATGTTTTTTTTTTTCTTGGAATGGTCTGCGGTGGAAGCAGCAGCTTCATTAGTAAGGACTGTGACAAGGAAGACTACGACTCGCAGTAAAGAAGATTACCCGTAAGTAATCCCAGCATTACACAGGGTCACATTAATTATTTTAGGCACTGGGATATGAATTGATTTACCTAGGGTCACAGGATGTTGAGCTCAGGTTGAGACACGAACCGAGACATTGACATAATTCAGTGAACTACTTTACAATAAGAATCTAAATGGAAAATTGCTCATCCCCCCAAATGTATTCTACTTCTTTTATTTTAAAAGTGAGCACAGAGTGGTGTTCAGAGCTATTAATAAGTGTGCACTGATCATTAGGTTTAAAACTCTTTCACCATGACAAATTTCACAGCAGCCCATTAGTACTTTCAGTGCCTGAAGAAAAGTCTAGAAGCACGATTTCCCTCGGGCTCCACTTAAAGCAAGTTAAATTAAAGCAGATGGGTAAATTGCTTCAAGCAGATTGTTAAATTGCTTCAGGTTTTAGTGTAATGAAGTCACTGAGGTCTGTCTTCACCCAGAGACAAGTCCTTTCCCTGAGAGAAATATTTGATCAGCTTTTCACAGAGAAGAAAGGTCGCTTTTCAGACTCCTTTATGTGACCAAATCTCAAGGACCTTTGACATTCTTTAATCCCTAGAAACTCTCAATACACTTTGCTATCAGGGATCAACTCAGCCACGCTTAATCCAAATGAGCAACCTCTGTGGATTTCCATTGCAAACTTCGGGTCAAAATGACTCCTTTTTAAATATTAATGGGTGTCAACTACAGTTTACAGACTGAAAAGGAACTTCAGAGCATTTTTCTCTTTTCGATGAAGAGCACAGTGAATTGCATTTATTTATTTATTTGTACGTTTCCTGGCATAACTTCATAGAACATAATTCATTTCTTAGAATGTTTATTTATCAGTTAGACAAAAATATGTATGGACAGGATTTAAATGATACATATTTTGGCAATGCTCAATCAAACATGCAACTGTAGCTAATTCCTTCGAATCTGCATTTTTATGTCTAGCCTCAATAAAAACACACACACACATATATGTACATATGTGTGTGTATATATATATATATATTCACTGAAAAAACAATAGGTTTCACACATGTTATAGTTAGCTGGTCATTACACTCATACAAAACCTTTGAAATTCCCCCGTTATAGTTAGTTCAGCTAACTATAACTCGCGCGACCGCAGTGCACTGCTGATGATGTCACATACTACATCACTCATGACATGGTCAGTGACATCACTCATGACATCACTGATGACATGTCAAATGACATCACTGATGACATCGCTGATGGCATCATCCAATGAATGTGTGTCTTTCTGAAAAATAAATATTTTTTTATGTGTATATCTAAAGGTCGATGGAAGAAAAAATGGGTAAATAAGTGTCTAAATGGATGTTTTTTTTGTAAAAATGATTGGTTAACTGACTTATTAGTGTATCTTAGTGAATACATGAATTAGCGAGTAATCTTTAAATATTTAAATATATGTATCAGTGCCTCACTTTGTGTATAAGTGGCTGCATGGGTTGGTGAGTAGCTACATGAGTGTGTTTATGTTTTTTTTTTTTTTAGTATCAGTATCAGTATGAGTGTTTGTATGGTTCGGTGGGCGATATTACTTAGCGCACAGATGCATGAATGAGTGACTCACTATTTGTATGTATTTTGAAGACAGCATGTGTGCAAGACTGTTTGGGTGGATGATTGTGTGTATGGGTGGGTTAGTGAGTGATTGACTGTCTCAATAGTGTATTCATGAGTAACTACATATGTTTTAAACTAGTATATGTGAGTATTGATGTATATAATTGAGTTTATATGAGAGTGACAGTTTGGAAGAGTACCTATATAAATAAGTAATTGTTTTTATAATTGATTGTTTAAGAGAGTAAGTATGTGTGCGTTTCTGTAGAAGTACGTATTGTGGTGTGTAATTTGCAGTATAATCGAGTAAATGGATTTTTGATATTTTTTTTGCATGTGTGAATGTGTGTGTGAGAAACTATATGGAGGAGTATTAGTGTGTAACAGGATGTATAGGTGTTTGAGTACATATGATGAGTAAGTACATGTATGAGTTAGTATATAGAACTGTTGGTGAATGAGTGGATGTGTATGTAGATATTGGAATTACCTAATAGGTTGCTGTAATTCGTATTGGTATCTCCATTTTTAAGAAAATGTTAGTTTCTATTTTTGATTGTGTGTGTCAAAGGTTATTTTACGCTGAGAGGAGGTTTGCCACTTTGTCACAAGGATGATGTCATCAGTGACGTCTTCAGTGATATCATTTGACATGTCATCAGTGATGTCATGAGTGATGTCACTGACCATGTCATGAGTGATGTAATATGTGACATCATCAGCAGCGCATTGCGGTCGCGCGAGTTATAGTTAGCTGAACTAACTATAACGGGGGAATTTCAAAGGTTTTGTATGAGTGTAATGTCCAGCTAACTATAACATGTGTGAAACCTATGGTTTTTAAAGTGAATTTGCAAGGTTTTTTAAATGCTAATTCCTAACTATAACGTGTGTGAAACCTATGGTTTTTTCAGTGAATTTGCAAGGTTTTTTAAATGCTAATTCCTAACTATAACGTGTGTGAAACCTATGGTTTTTTCAGTGAATTTGCAAGGTTTTTTAAATGCTAATTCCTAACTATAACGTGTGTGAAACCTATGGTTTTTTCAGTGAATTTGCAAGGTTTTTTAAATGCTAATTCCTTACTATGTCGTGTGTGAAACCTATGGTTTTTTCAGTGAATTTCAAAGGTTTTTAAAATGCAAATTTCTGTATCAATTTATTAATTTTAAATATATTTATTTTTCCATAAACTGCCTTTATTTGTTGTAATACATTGACTGTATTCTGTAATATGCAACGGCACAGCTACTTTTCATGATTTGGTTCAATCAATATATAAGCACTCAAATTTGTTAATTAACTATTTTTGGGGGGTTTTTTCTAACGTGCGCGCAACGTGCGCGCACCTCGCTATTTTAAAAACTTTTTTTTGCTCTTTGGGGTCCTTCAGGGACCCCCTGAGAAGGCCTAGGGGGTCCGGGAGTCTCTACCCTACCCTCTTTTCACGTTTTCCACTATTGTTTTTCACTCACTTCTGCCTCGGGGGTGCAAGAAATGTGCGCGCACCTCGTGGGTTTTTTTTTTAAAAAGGGGGTTTTTGCCCTTCGGGGTCCTTCAGGGACCCCATGAGAAGGCCAAGGGGGACAGGGAGTCTCCTTTTCATGTTTTTAAAAGCTTTTACGAAATTCGGGTAAAACGTCATTTAGATGCAACGGTCGCGCAACGTGCGAGCCCACGTGCGCGCACCCGTGCGCACACGTAAAGTCATGTGACTTGAAAACAACACATTTGATTGGTTTATAGTAGTTTCTTTTCCAAATCTTCAAAAACCCCACCCACTTCCCTCACAACCTGTTTCACTTCTTGAGAGGAGAACCTTCTGGATTTTTCTCGAACATTTCAAAATGGCAGAACAGCTGCCACAGGATTCTTCTGACTCAGAAGTCGACTACTTACCAGAACAACCAAAGGTAAAGAAGACAAAAGAGTCATTCATTTGGAGATTTTTTTCATTCCCTGAAGGGCAAAAAAAAGTGAATGCCCCCAAAGGTGACTTGTAACATCTGTGGATCTGTTCTATCAAGAGGAGATCCCACCAAGCACTACTACTTCAGCATCCACACAATGATGCGGCATCTAAAGAACGTCCATCCGAACAATTATGCTCGAGCTTCAACTCAGCATTTGAGGGACAATCCTCCACCTACTGTCCCTAATATGTCTTCATCATTACCATCTCCATTCACAAGAGCGCTGGACATACGGCCGGGTTTTGCAAAAGTGCACATTAGATGCAATTTCTGCAATGAGATATTGTGCTATGGAGAGCAGAGTGTGGACCTAATAGAAATGAAGATTAGACAGCACACATGCCGCAGCACTTAATTTTTTTGTTGTTCCTGTTGAACAATTTTTCGTAATCTGTTTATGTTTTTTGTTACAAAAAAACAAAAAAATATAAAACTTCAAAAAAGAAAAAAAAATTAAGACAAAAAAACAGTACTTTTAAGAACTAACTTCACTTCTCCAAAAAGAGCTGTATTTCTTATATACTGTGTCATACTTTTTTTGAATTAATGTGTAGTATATAAATGAATGACTGAAATGACCGAGTGAAGGGGAGGAAGGGACTGAGGGAATGAGTGAGGAAAAGGGAGTATGATGAGTGAGGAAGGGGGAGTCAAAGAGTGACTGAAACAAGGGGACTAAGAGTAGGGGAGTGAGGTAAGGGGAGTGAAAGAGTAAGGGAATGGCAGTAAGGAAAGGAGAGTGAGGGAGGGGGAGTGAGAAAAGGGGAGCAGGTGACGGAGACAGGGAAGGGGAAGGGGAGTAAGAGACGAAGAGGGAGAAGTAGAGCAGGGTAAAGGGAGTGAAAGTAAGAGAACTGAAGTGATGGTGATAGAAGGGGTATAAGGATAAGAAAAGGAGGGTAAGGGAAAGTGAGAGATGGGGAGTGAGGGAGAGAGAAGTAGAGTGAGGGGATGGAGGGAGTTAGGAAAGTGGAGTGCGAGAAGGGGAGTCAGGATTTCAATGAGGAAAGGAGAGTGAGGGAAAGAGAGTGGAAAAGAGAAGGGGTGTGAGATACAGACAGGAGGGAGTGTAGCGGGGAAGGGGAGTGACTATGAGTAAAGGATAGTGACAGTTAGGGAAGGGGTATGAAGGTGAGGGAAGGGGAATGACGGAGAAGGAAGAAAATTAAGAGAGAGGGAAAGTGAGTGAGGGAGAGAGGAGGAGTGGTAGAAAGAGAGAGGTAAGGAGATTAAGGGTAAGGAAGAGAGAGGGAGAGAGTGAGAGAGAGGGAGAGCAAGGGACTGAGAGGGAGTGAGGCAGTTAAAGTGAGTGATACAGAGGGAGACAAGGAGAGAAACATGGAGGAAAAAAAAGTGAGGGAGGGATTGAACGAAGGGGAGTAAGTGAGATGGAGTGAGGAAAGAGGAGTGAAGGAAGGGGAGTGAGGGAAGGGGAGTGAGGAAAAAGTAGTGAGGGTGAGTGAAAGGCAGTAACAGTGAGAGAAGGGGTATGAGGGTGACGAAAGGGTAATAAGAGAGAAGGAAGGAGATTACGAGAGAGGAAAGGGGACTGAGGGATAAAGTAGGAGTGACGGATGGAGTGAACGAAATAGAGTGAGGGGGAGTGAGGGAATGGGAGCAGGAGAAAGGGAATGGGAGTGATGCACAGAGAAGAAACATGAAGTGGGGGAATTAGGACTGAGATTGAGTGAAGGGCAGTGACAGTGAGGGAAGGGATATCAGGGTAAGGGAAGGGGAATGAGGGAAAAAGAAGCATATTATGAGTAAGTAAAAAGGTGTAAGTGAGAGAGAAGGATTTATGGAAAGTACAATGTACCTTTCTATGACTTTTTCTCAACCATTAGCATTTCTCCTTTTAAAAAACAGTACCATGCACCCTAGTTTTCAATGTTGAATTTTCAGAAACCACCAATCATTTCTTTTTTTTTCAAGTGCACTGAATCTCATCTACATTTTTTTCCAAAATCCTACTTTTCAAACTGCCATTTCATTTCCAGAGCCCATCTGAGTACAACCAGATCTCCCTTCAAAATGCTTACAGTGTGGATTGTAGAACATAGCTATATTTTCTGGAGTGAAAGGTATGCAGAAAATAGATGCTTTCTCAACCTTGATTTACCAAATGTGGATATTATGTGGATTGGCTAGAGAGGATTGAGATGTCACCAATTGATGCTATTGGTAAAATCCTCTTTGCATCTCCCACACCCCGACCTCATAATTGTGCACTGTGGTGGCAATGACCGAGGCACTTTGACTGGGGTAGGTCTGGAAATGCTTTTAAAGGACACCTTTGGGCAATTGATGTCACTTTTTCCACAAACTGCCTTTGTATATTTTAATATATGTAAAAGGCAAAAATGGAACGGGTCCAACCAATATTGTCCACAGATTGAGAAAGCAAGAAAACATGTGAATAAGTCTGTTTCTGCTTTCCTCAGAGACTATGGTATGGGTTCTATATACCACAACAACTTGTGTTACAACATGCAAGGCATTTATAGAGGAGACGGAGTACATTTCACAGATGAGGGAAACAGAGTCTTCCTCTCTGACTTTGAACTCTGCATTGGTAATTACTTGTAGGTACAAAAAACACTCAATAACCACAACGGCTCTTTTTAGAGCCAACCAACATATAAACACTCAAACTTGTTATTTAACTGTATTTTTTTTGGTCTTTTTTTTCCGACGTGCGCGCAACTTGCGCGCACCTCGTGATTTTTTTAATTTTTTTTTATTGTTATTTGCCCTTTGGGGTCCTTCAGGGACCCCCTGAGAAGACCTAGGGGGTCAGGGAGTCTCTACCCTGCCCCCTTTTCACGTTCTCCACTTTTTTTTTTAGCTCTCTTCTGCCTCGATTGTGCCTGCACCGAGCGCGCACCTCGCGATTTAAAAAATAAAATAATAATTTGGGAAGGCCTTCGGGGTCCTTCAGGGACCCCCTGAGAAGGCCTAGGGGGTCAGGAAGTCTCTACCCTACCTCCTTTTCACGTTTTCCACTTTTGTTTTTGGCTCTCTTATGCCTCAGACACAAAATGGCAGCCAACAGTTTCTGGTTTCCACCGATTAGAATGTTGACAGACGTCTAACAACAAATCAGAATTCAGCTCGGGACACCCGATTCGCATAACGTGCTCGCACGGGTGCGCGCACGGTGCGCGCACGGTGCGCGCTTATAGATATATATTTTTTTTCTTCAGATTTTCCCAGGAACTACTGGAAGGATTTACACCATTTAAGCAAAAGGGTGATCTGCGAATCAGACTCTACCATTTTGCCAAATTTCTAGTAATTCCGTTCAGCCGTTCGGGCTGTAGCCGTGTCTAATCGTCCTATGGAAAATAACATGGGGAAAACACGTTTTGGGACCCCCTTTTTTCTCAGCCCACACTTGACAAATCCCCCAAAAACTTTCAGGGAAGGAGTGGAGCGGGCCATCTTCTTTGAGAAATTTGCGAAGATTCAACAACCAGCACCAAAGTTATTCCCAATAGAATGTTGCGGATTTCCTATGGAAACTAGCTCCTAATTATAACTACCTACTGGCGAACGCCAGTAGGTAATATATATGTGTGTGTATATATATTTATATATATCTATATCTATATCTATATATATATATATATATATATATATATATATATATATATATATATATATATATATATATATATATATATATATATATATATATATATATATATATATATATATATATTATTACCTACTGGCGGTCGCCAGTAGGTAGTTATAGTTAGGATTTTTTTCAATGTTAAATCTCAAAATTCTATTTGGAATAACTTTGGCACCGGTTGACGAATCTGCCTGAAAATTTCCTGAAAATGGCCTCGTCGAGCTCCGGTCCTTCCCTGAAAGTTTGGGGGGGATACGTCAAGCGGGGGCCGAGATAAAAGGGGGGTCCCAAAACGCATTTTCCCCATGTTAATTTCCATAGGGCGGTCAATTTCACTTTTAGCCCGAACGGCTGAATGGATTTACACCGAACTTGGCAAAATTGTAGGGACTGGTTCCCCGATGTGCCTTTGCTATGTCTCAAGATATGTGCTCCAGTGGATTTTGAGTAATTTAGGTTCAAAAAAATATATATATCTATAGGCGCTCTCCGGTGCGCGCACTTGAGTGCGCTCCTGGCGCGACACGCGACTTGCGCGCAGAAAGCTGATTGGCTCTTGGGTGTCTGTAAACATTCTAAACAGTCTGGAGCGGCCGCCATCTTGTGTCTCGGTAAAATCGAGACACAAGGGGTTTGAAAAAAAAAGGGGCAAATGACCATAAGGGGGAAGAGTAGACCCCCTCTGACCCCCTAGGTTTGATGTAGGGACTAAAATAGGGTCCTGCAGGGCATTACATTTTTTTTTCCGTTTTGCGCGGGGGAAGCGCATGGTACGCGCACCGGCGAAGCACGGGGAAAATCCAGGACCATATTTATGAAGGCCTTGCGCTGTTAGTTTTGCGCCTCCTGTGCGTCAATTTTTGTGACGCACCAGCGGTGTAAAAAAATGCGCATTGTTATGCAATATTTAAAAAGTGACGCATCTATCTAGATGCGTCACTTTTTAAATATAGTGCAACGAGGCACATTTTATTACACTGCTGGTGTTATGCGTCACTTTTCTGTGCGCACTCCTTATGACATTCCAGATGTGTCATATTTAATGTATGACGAATCATGTTGCAAGGAGTTACAGATACGTCAGTATTTCTGACATATCTGTAAACATAAAAGTGATGCGAGGCAGGTGCAAGATTTTGACGCAACAGCATCCTAAAAGTGACGCAGAGAAATCTTATAGATTTCAGTACGTCGTTATTACCAAGCTTTTTGCGGGGGAATGCCCCCTTTGCATACATTATACCTGACGCAGATATAATGTGGCGCAGAGTTTTAAAAAGTGACCCATGTACCTAGATGCGTCACTTTTTAAAAATAGCGTCAGGTATAATGCATGCAGAGGGGGTGTTCTCCCGCAAAAAGCTTTGTAATAGCGACGCAGTGAAATCTTTGAGATTTCACTGCGTCAGTTTTAGGATGCTGTTGCGTCAAAATCTTGTGCCTGCTTTACAGCAGGTGTTAGACTGAGGCAAGACCTTTCACATGCTGCTTTCCCCATTTGAAAGGACACATTACTGGAGTTGCGTCACTTTTGTGACGCACTCCAGCAATGCGTTACTTGGAATGTCATAAGGAGTGCGCACAGAAAAGTGACGCATTGCACCAGTAGTGTAAAAAAATGTGCCTCGTTGCGTTATATTTAAAAAGTGAGGTATCTAGGTAGATGGGTCACTTTTTAAAATCAAGCGCCACATTATATCTGCGTGAGGTATAATGCATGCAGAGGGGGTGTTCCCCCACAAAAAGCTTTGTAATAGCGACGCAGTGAAATGTTTGAGATTTCACTGCGTCACTTTTAGGATGCTGTTGCATCCTTTAAATATAGTGCAACGAGGCACATTTTATTACACTGCTGGTGTGATGCGTCACTTTTCTGTCCACAGTCCTTATGACATTCCAGATGTGTCATATTTAATGTATGATGAATCATGTTGCAAGGAGTTACAGATACGTCAGTATTTCTCACATATCTGTAAACATGAAAGTGACGCGAGGCAGGCGCAAGATTTTGACGCAACAGCATCCTAAAAGTGACGCAGAGAAATCTCATAGATTTCAGTACGTCGTTATTACCAAGCTTTTTGCGAGGGATTGCCCCCTCTGCATACATTATACCTGATGCAGATACAATGTGGCGCAGAGTTTTAAAAAGTGACCCATGTACCTAGATGCGTCACTTTTTAAAAAATAGTGTCAGGTATAATGCATGCAGAGGGGGTGTTCCTTGCAAAAAGCTTGGTAATAATGACGCAGTGCGTCACTTTTAGGATGCTGTTGCACCAAAATCTTGCGCCTGCTTCACAGCAAACCTTTCACATGGTGCTTTTTCCATGTGAAAGGACACATTACTGGAGTTGCGTCACTTTTGTGACGCACTCCTGCAATGCGTTACTTTTGTGTTTACAGATACGTCAGAAATACTGACATATCTGTAACTCCTTGCGAATTGATTAGTCATATATTAAATATGACATATCTGGAATGTCATAAGGAGTGCGTCCAGAAAAGTGACGCATCGCTGTTTTCACGTAGCGATGCGTCACTTTTCAGAAATGAGGCCTCCAGTTTATTCACTGTGTCATAACTTTCTTTTCCAACACTCACCTTCTTTCATTCCTCCTACTTCACTTCCTTTCACCTCTCATACCTTTCTGTTCTTTCTTACTCATTCTCCTTTCAATTATCAATGCACTATATTTCACTTACTCTTCATTTTTTAAGAATATAGCTCTTTGATGAGAATTGGAGGTAGTTCTGAAAAGAACTTTTGGTTTTCTTCTTTTAACTGAACAGGAACAAAAACAGGGAATGGAAACTGCTCAACAGGAGCAAAAAGAAAAGAAAAAAATTAGGGGTGGGAAGGGCAGCGATGGTTCTCCAATGCTCGAACCATGAGCAGGACACTTTGCTCCCCATAGGTGAGGAGTTGATTGCAGTATCTGCATTTGACGACCCCATGGTTAAATGCAGGTTGTATGTTTGCTACCTGCTCCTGTGATTGTTCTCTCCCAGAAGAAGTTGCTCCTCCTGTTGATGTAGAGGCCCCATCTCTGGGAACCTCTTGTGTCAGAGCCCTGACACTTTCCCGGGCAAAATTCTGGGGGTGCCTCCTCTCCACATGGCGAATCATGGTGAAGTTGCCAAAAGAGTATTTTTTTTGGGAGTTACCCCGTGACAGGACCTGTTTGCAGATCCTGCACTCTACTTTTGGTGCATTCACCTTCTTCTGGTCTGCTGGAAACTTAAAAAATTTCCAGATGAAATGTTCTTTGACCTTCGGCTGAGGAGGCTCTTCATCAATGAAATCATTGGAGTCATCTTCACTGCTGGATGGTCTGGCAGCCATGATTAATCAAGGAATATGGAACAGCAAAAAAGGCAGGTCTTTCAGTCACAAAAGTGAAAGAAGAAGTGAAGGAAATGGGTGGGGATTTCATTCATTGTAAAAAAAAACTGTTAGCAACCAATGAAAAGTGTTATTTTAGGGTCACATGACCCGACGCGTTTACGCTGCGCGCTCCGGAGCACTTCCGGTGCGTTTACGCAGCGCGATCGTAGGCGCTTCCGGGGCGCAAACGTGGCGCGATCGTAGGTGCTTTTGCGTGCGTTTATGCGCCGCGAACGTAGGCGCTTCCGAGGGCACTTACGTTGCGCGCCGAAGTGACGTCATCAATCTTTTATAGAAATGCATAATCATTTTCCTTATTAAAAAAAACTAATTTTATTTGTATGGTACGAAATGTTTTGCATTATTATTAACTTTTCATTCATATTTTTTTTCACGAACGACAGTTGCGCTCTGGGTGCGCTTTCAGATGAGCTCTCGGAAAAGCTTACCGGAGAGCTTAGCTGAAAGCTTCCCGGAGCGCGCACCCAGAGCGCAAAAGAAACAAATTATATAAAAAAAATGAATACTTAAAAAAAAACAGCAAATTGTAAAAAAAAAAAAAGGTTAGAAACTCGATATACAAAGGAATTAGCATTTAAAAAACCTATGAAATTCACTGAAAAAACCATAGGTTTCACACCAGTTATAGTTAGGAATTAGCATTTAAAAAACCTATTAAATTCACTGAAAAAACCATAGGTTTCACACCAGTTATAGTTAGCTGGAAATTTTACTGATATAAAACCATTGAAATTCCCACGTTATAGTTAGATGGACTCACTATAACTTGCGCGTGCAATGCACTGCTGATGATGTCTTATTAAGCCAGTTAACCAATCAATTTTTAAAAACCATCCATTTAGACACTTATTTAAACATTTATTCTTCCATCAACTTTTACATATACATATATAAAATATATTTATTTTTCAGAAAGACACACATTCACTGGATGGTGTCATCAGTGATGTCATGAGTGATGTCACTGACCATGTCATGAGTGATGTAATATGTGATGTCATCAGCAGTGCATTGCACGCGCAAGTTATAGTGAGTCCATCTAACTATAACGTGGGAATTTCAATGGTTTTATATCAGTAAAATTTCCAGCTAACTATAACTGGTGTGAAACCTATGGTTTTTTCAGTGAATTTAATAGGTTTTTTAAATGCTAATTCCTAACTATAACTGGTGTGAAACCTATGGTTTTTTCAGTGAATATATATATAGACAAACATAAACGGGTCGAGGCACGTGTCGGATCGTCAGAATGACGAGAGTATCGCCAGTGCTCTAAACAGCACGTGACATAATAACTCCTGCTTCATATGAGAATTGACTAAAAAGGTTCGTTTGGAACATATATGGAAACGCATACACTAGAAATTTGAATTCCATTTGCAGAAGGCCTCGGTGTCCTATAAATTGCCATACGTTATATTTTAAGCGGAAGGGATTATCCTGTGGGATTTGACAACGAAGGTCAAACTTGCTAATGTGAAAAAAGCCCCGAAGAAGCCTGTGTTGGGCGAAACGCGTTGGCTGTGGATGCACTGAAATGAAATAAAATATTTATGATCTTCAATAATCTGCGTGAACGTCCATCACTCCAGTCTTCTCTATTTCTAAATTGTATGGCACTTTTAGCCAGAAATTGTGATTTGAACGTTGCCTCTCCAAATGTGTGTTAAAAATGTATATTATAGAAAACCAAGCTAGGTGGCTGGTTTTAGGAGGTGGGCAATAGTTTCTACAGCAGCTTGAGATAAATGAATCTGTGATACTGGTAGATAGTGCGGTGTCTATCTCTGCCACCCAATCTCTTGTTAAAGACACACACACATATATATATTCACTGAAAAAACCATAGGTTATAGACCATATATAGTTAGGAATTAGCATTTACAAAACCTAGAAAATTCACTGAAAAAACCATAGGTTATAGACCATATATAGTTAGGAATTAGCATTTACAAAACCTTAATTTACTCGCACAAAACCATAGAAATTCGAATATATAGTTAGTTGCAATAACTATATATCACGCACCCGCAATCCACTGCTGATGATGTCACATATTACATCATTCATGACATGGTCAGTGACATCACTGATGACATCACTGATGACATCATCCAGTGACTGTATGTTTCTGTAAAGTTAAAATATGTCTTACATATTGAAGAATGAGTGGATGTATAAGTGTTTGGATGAAGGATTTAGTAGGTGCATGACTGACTGTATGAGAGAATGATTAAATGTGTCTCACTGAGTGCATGGGTTAGTGACTAAACTGTCTTAATTTGTGCATCATTATTTCTGTAGTTCTGTAAACTGCTGCATGTGTTGATCAGTAGCTATATGAGTAACTATATGGGTTATTGATTGGTTGCCCAAATATTTGTATGGGAGAGTGAGTGTGTGTGTGGGGGTGGCTGGGAGGTATGTGACTCTGTGCATAGATGTGTGAGCAGTTGATTTAGTAGATGTATGGGTTCAAAAGTGCATGTATAAACAGCTGTATGGGCGGATGACTGTCTGCATGAGTGTATTGGTGAGTGATTGGATTTCTCAGTGCTACATGTCAAAGTAAGTACATATGTAAAACACAGTACATGTAAGAGTTGACATATATAAATAACTGTGCATAAGAGCCAGTGAATGTGTGAGTGGCTGTATGGATCATTGTGAACTTGTATCAGTGATTGTATAAGAGAGTAAATATGTGTTAGTATATGTTTGATTAAGTAAGGTGTGTATAACTGTATAGTTGACGAAATGGAGGTGTGATTGATTCTTTGCATGACTGACTAGGTGTGTGAGTAACTCCATGGATGAGTGACAGTCTGTGAGTGTCTGTTTACACTGATTGTATCTAAGGTTATATTAGAGTCTGAAGAGGTTCATCGTATTATCACATGAATGATATCATCATTGATGTGATCAGTAATGTCAAATGAGATGTTATCAGTGATGTCATCAGTGATGTCATTTGAGATGTCATCAGTGATGTCATCAGTGATGTCATTTGAGATGTCATCAGTGATGTCATTTGAGATGTCATCAGTGATGTCATCAGTGATGTCACTGGCCATGTCATGAATGATGTAATATGTGACATCATCAGCAGTGGATTGCGGGTGCGCGATATATAGTTATTGCAACTAACTATATATTCGAATTTCTATTGTTTTGTGCGAGTAAATTAAGGTTTTGTAAATGCTAATTCCTAACTATATATGGTCTATAACCTATGGTTTTTTCAGTGAATTTTCTAGGTTTTGTAAATGCTAATTCCTAACTATATATGGTCTATAACCTATGGTTTTTTCAGTGAATTTCAATGGTTTTTTAATAGCAAATATCAAAAGCTGTCAAATGTCAAGTACGTGATAGGTAAAAACATTTTCGTGTTTATGCACGCTGATGTGCTTTGAACGCTGCCCCCCCCCGCTTTTCTCTTAGGAGTACTCTCTCTTTGCAGATAGTGAAGGGTAGTTACCGCAGGCCTTTGCCCCCGTTGTAATCCGTTGTGCCTGCTTCTCTCTCCATTTGATTGATTGTTATCCAAGCATTTACTGTTTTAGAATTGGTTCTCTTTGGTTCATTCTCTATTTACAAACAAGCACAGAGTCGCAATACTCTGTTTAGTCTTTGCAGATAGTGAAAAATCGTTTAAAAAAACAAAAGGAATTGAGCAAAATCAGTAGGCCACCAATGGGATCTCTTTTTGACCTCGCTAAAATAGAAACATTAAGAACAACCCCTCATGAGAAATACGAAACTAGTGAGATGAACTGAGCTCCACACGATGATGGCTGCAAGACAGCTCAGCTCCGCCACCCACCCCACCCAAAATAACGACAAACCCTATGCAAATATTATAAATATATACACACCAGCAAAGTAACAGGGTAAAACATTTTATTAAATAACTATTTACATAACTATTTTATACTTTTAGTTGCCCGATCCGGCTAGCTCAATCGATCGAGCATGAGACTCATGCACTCTGATCTCCTTGGCCTCAGTCAAGCATCAATAGTAAGATTTTCATACATGAGTGTACGTTCATGGTTTTGGTCCCTGAGTTGCTTCGATGTCACTGCCTTGCACAAATGGCATAAGTCCTGGATGTTGGGTGCCATAGTTCAGAGTTCTGAGCAGCGCTTGTAACACTGTCTAAAGCTTATTTGCACCTGCTGCAGCTTCACTATTCTCAAAGTAAGTGGGGCCGTTTGTGGACCTGACTGCATTTGAAAACAATGTGATACGGTACCTCCCTAAACCGCTTGACGGAGGCCCCCGAGGGGCGGTGTGATGGCGCGGACTCGGAGAAGGCGCTTGGCTCCGACCCCCTCCCCAAGTCTTGTTGCCCTGGTGTGGCCTGAGATCGCACCCGACATAGGCGGCCGGCTCCCGGGGTCAAGCGGAACTTTTTGCCTTTTTGGTGACTCTTCCATTCTGAACATTGTCCCACAATCCGTTTGACCTGAAACGATTACACAAATAAAACATTTGTGAGTTTTAAATTTCCGGAGAAGTATAATTCACCAATACCTTTCTCTGTAGATCTTTTTCCATTAACAATCCCAGTTCCATCACCCGCCCAGGATATCACGACTGTTAGTTGTCATTTTTGCTTCTGTTTTTTTTATGTTCAAATCATTTTTATTAAGCAATAACAAAATGATAACGGCAAGAAGGCATCAGTAGAATTACAATCGTATTACAAAGGTGCCGCAGTCAAACATGGATTGTTACATATAAAACAATACATACATACAGTAAAGAAAATAAAGTATATGGAAGACAAGGAATTAAACATCCGTCCGGATCTATAAGTGATCTGTAAGAGAGATTAGATGAATGGAGGAGTAAATAAACATTATAAAATACCAACATTGCATTCCCACAGTTGATTTTTGCTTCTGTTTTAATAAAAAATGTTTTAAGGTGTTTACTGTTTTTGTTGCGATGTATATATTTATAAGTTATTAAAGTGTTATAATCCTACTAATTTTTTATCGATTATTGCTCTTTGAGATATTCCTTGTCACAGGGAATATCTCAAAGAGCAATAATCGGACCCTGTCTACAAACAGAGAAGAATAGGAATATTCTGTCTCCCTTTGCAGATAGTGAAGGATAGGTAATGCGGACTTTTGTCCCCCGTTGTAATCCGTCATGCCTGTTTTTCTCCCCACTGATTGATTGATTGGCTGGACATTTATTGTTCAAGGAATAATTCTCTCGAGGTATTCTCTGTTTGCAAATAACGTGGAATAGAAATATTCTGTCTAGTCTTTGCAAGTAGTGAAGGGTGGGTAATGCGGACCTTTGTCCCCCGTTGTAATCTGTCATGCCCATCTACTCCCCACTGATTGAGAAACTAGTTCCACCCGGACCATTTATTAGAGGTACATCATCTGGCTCAACTGGAGAGTACCCCTAATAAAGAAGACATATGTAAAATACGAAGTAATCACTGTATCCTGTTAAACAGAAACTTTAGCATGAAACACACTTGAAAAGGAAGGGAAAGAAATCGAACAAAATCAGTAGGCCACTGATGAGTTTTTGACTTCGCTAGAAATAAGAAACATGGAAGTGGTGAAAGAAGCCAAGCTTGACGTTACGGAAGCCACGAGGTAGCTAGGCTCCGCCACCCCCCCACTGCTCCAAGCATGTCTGTCCCACCGCCCGCCACGCCCATTAACGGTAACATGAAATAGATACAAATCAGCAGATACCTACCCCATTCTGGAAACTCCCGAAGTGCAACAGGGCCACGGTTCCGCCCATCCGGAGGATGAGGCCTCGACACGTGCAGGGCGGGGCCCGGCTAACCGCCATCAGCCGTGGGGTGGATAGCCCGAAATGTACTGGTCTCCCGATTCCCTTCTTCTGCCGCCTTGCAGGCCACGGGGGGGATGTCTTGCCTCTGCCTCCGACCCCCCCCTCTTATCGCCTGGTCCGGACATCACGGATATCAACGCCAGGTGTCGGCGTGGGGTGCGCTGGGAGGGAGAGGCGGCGCGAATGAGCCTCTCCCACCCCCCCAGGTGGGGGCCCCTCAGCTGCACCCCCAACGCTCCACTCACCCAACAAAAGGGTCGTCGCATAAGGTGGACCAGGAGAGGAGCCGACGAGATCTTCTTCTTTCTTTAATAATGGCTGCGACAACACTGGGGGGGGATGTCTTGCACATGCCACCGACCGCCCCCCCCTCCCCTCGTATCTCCTGGTCTGGCCCCGGCTTGATATGAGCTCCCCGTTCGGTCCTAAAGCGGAGCCCTGCAGGCCACGGGGGGGGATGTCTTGCCTCTGCCTCCGACCCCCCCCCTCTTATCCCCTGGTCCGGACATCACGGATATCAACGCCAGGTGTCGGCGTGGGGTGCGCTGGGAGGGAGAGGCGGCGCGAACAAGCCTCGCCCACCCCCCCAGGTGGGGGCCCCTCAGCTGCACCCCCAACGCTCCACTCACCCAACAAAAGGGTTCCTCCACTCTTGCGATGCAGCGGCGCTGCACTCACCCGACAAAAGGTCTCGTCCACTATTGCGAGGCAATGATGCTCCGCTCACCCAGCGGGGGTCTCGTCCACTGTTGCGGTGCAACGACGCTTCTAGTTTCCTGCGTCCAGAAACGTTCTCCTCAACTTTGAAGATTCTATAAGAGCCACGGGGGCCCCCGACCCCCGATGGGGAATGACTGCCATTATCACCCACGGAACGACCACGACGTAGCCGCGGGACGTCGGCGCGCTCATGCCGGCGCCGGCCTCAGTCTTGAAATCACCAAAATCCTGCAAGACTACCAACTTGATCAGTTCCGGTGGGACACCAGTATGACCCGGTAGGAGAGATTGTTGCCTCCCACCCCACTTTGACTGATGGTTCATGTCGGCAGTCCCCTCTGCTACCCTTCAACGAAAACTTTTGGACTGCCGAAAGAGGTCCCGGTCCAACCACGAGTTGGTGGAGACATTTTGACTATACTTGGACCTTCCTGACCTCACCCAAAATGGCGCCGGTACAAATGAAACTCTCAACTCCTTGTTGTGCCCGATTGCTCAGCCTTGATATCATGAGATATGTATGCAGTTTTTAGCACATGAATTGATATGGGATAAGACTGATTATATGTTCGGACAATGAATTGATCCAGGATGGGTATTGATTATACGTTCGAACAGTGAATTGACATGGGACGGGTACTGATTACACGTTCGAACAATGAATTGATATTAAGTTCTAATGCATCATTGATTACTGTATTTATTATTGAAGGTTCGAATTGTCGACACGTTTGGTACTTGCTCACAATGAATTATCGATATGATTTTGTTGCACTTGTCGCACTTTTTACTATGAAATCAACGACCACTGACTCTCTGTTAAGTTTTCCACAAATAAGTTGTAGGCCCGTATTTGGGCACCAACATTTTTATTAAAGGTTTTTGAAAAAGCAAACTTAGTTGTAACGCGTAGATTGGTAAGTTTCGAATAAATGGCCACTGTTTCCGATTTTTTTTTTTTTTTTAAAAAGCAGGTGAAATGAAGCAGCTCAATTAGTTAAGGGTTAAAAAGTATAGTACGCAGAAACATTGAAAATATGAATGGTCCAGGTTTGTTGTGTGTTTTTCATTTTTGTACAGCATAAAGCAATCGATAAAGATCCTGGTATTTAGCCTCTACTTTATATGCTACCTGTATCAGGGAAGTTGTTTTAAATGCCCCTAGACCACCCCGAACGAATGTCACCTGTCCCCCCTAGTACGAACGAAAACGACCCCGTACCACTGTAGGTTATCTCTCTTCCTCAAAAATGACAAAAATTACTTTCTAGGACGTTTTGGACATTGATGATTTTCATATGATCTATTTATTAAAGTAATACTCATCTCTCCGCATGAAATACATTTTCCACATGCTACACAAGTCAATCTCATCTGCCTAAAGTTCTTTTACAGATTTGGGACCGTTTCCCTTGCCTCTGACTCACTTATTGCTAAGTCATTGGTGGATGTTTTTACCGGTCGGGGATTATCCACCAAATCTCGAAGTTGTGCTCTCCATGTGCCGATGCATGGTATGATTACCATAGCTATATTTTTTTCGGTCCCTCTCGAGAGTTTTTTTTTGCAGATGAGGCAGGTAACGAACCTGGCATTAACTTTCTTTTCATGAGAAGGAAAAGAAAAAAATTGCCAGATAAAATTCACTTTCACATGGGACGTTCTTGGCATTTCTTTCAGAAACTTTTACATCACTGTGTCATTTCTTTGTCTATCATGGTTAAAGCAATGTCATGTAAATAGTTCTTTAAAAAGTTTTTTTTTAACGTGTTTACTTTGTTGGAGCGTTGTATATATTTATAAGTTATTAAAGTGTTATAATACTACTACTTTGTTGGAGTGCTATATATTTTTAATGTGACACATAATTGTGAAGACTTTGATGTACAAAAAGGCATCCCTGGAATCTTCCGCTTCAGGCTCGGTCCCACACACCCTTACAGTGAGAATCCCCTCCCCAATCACAATACAGGATCGTTATCAGATAGTAGGAACGCGTGTGGTGTGACGGATCTCATGAGGTGGGGGCCTTGATCTACTGTAACTCCTTTGAACAGGGGTGATTCTTTACAGTTGGGGCCATAAACTACATCCGCAGGGCTAGGTGATAGCCTGGGACCGGCCTGGACAATCGGACACAGAGGAAGATGAGTGTCAGAGGGTGCGGTAGTGAATAGGGTGAAAGGGTGGTGTCGGGCGGGCACAGAGTGTGATTCTCAGGGAAGAGCAGCGCAGATGGGGGGAGGTTTATGGCCCATGCATAAGACAGAGAGCGGGGGTGACCAGTGCGTGGGGGAGATGCTTGCGAGGGTGGGGAGCCATGCTGAGGATCGGCGGCGTGCAGAGTGGGTCTGGTCAAGGCATCTAAAATGGCTGCCGTGCACGACAAAAGTGTGGCATTGAAAAAAAAGCAAGATGGCGCAGACAATGTTTATCAATACGAATTAATTTATAACAATTATTTTTAACAATATATTTACTCGCAGTGTCAAAATGGCGGTCAACACTTCCTGATTTCCTTCGAATCGAACGTTAACAGAAGTCAAGCGGCAAAAAAAAAAAAAACGCTCACGCGCAACCGCCGGAAGACAAGTATCAACATATATAAGCCTCCTCAACCACCCTCAGAAAACATAGGGGGTCAGGATACGTCTCCCATACCCCCTTATACCCAATACTCACATTGCTTTTCCTCCATCTTGTAATTTAATTAAATCGAAACACAAAATGACAAAATTCCCGTTTCGCTACCAGTTTGCGACTCGGTTTGCGAACCGAGAAGCGCTTCTACCGCGAAAAATCAAATTTTTTTTATTTGCCCCACGGGACCCTTAAATAACCCCAACATCATTCCTAGGGGGTCAAGAGGAGTCTACCTTGCCCCCTTTCATTAAATTCCCCCTTCGTTTTTCTCCTCCTCTTGTCTCTCGATCCTACCGAGAGACAAGATGGCGGCCGCACCGGACTGTTTAGAATGTTGACAGACACCGGAGAGCCAATCAGCTTCGCTTCGCAAAGCTCCGTTACGCGAAAAGTACGCGATCTGGAGCGCTATCCGGGACGCTGTCACAGATATATCTGTTTTTTTAAACGTTAATTTCTCAAAATCCACTGGAGCACATATATTGAGACCCAGCAAAGGCACATCGGGCTAACAGTCCCTACAATTTTGCCAAGTTTCGTGTAAATCCATTCAGCCGTTCGAGCTAAAAGTGAGGCCAAACGCCCTACTTGCGTCAGGTATAATGTATGCAGAGGGGGCGCTCCCCCGCAAAAAGCTTGGTAATAGCGATGCAGTGAAATCTATGAGATTTCACTGCGTCACTTTTAGGATGCTGTTGTGTCAAAATCTTGCGCCTGCCTCACAGCAGGTGTAAGACTGACGCAAGACCATTCACAAGGTGCTTTCCCCATGTGAAAGGACGCATTACTGGAGTTGCGTCACTTTTGTGACGCACTCCAGCAATGCGTTACTTTTGTGTTTACAGATACGTCAGAAATACTGACGTATCTGTAACTCCTTGCGACATGATTCGTCATATATTAAATATGGCACATCTGGAATGTCGTAAGGAGTGCGCACAGAAAAGTGACGCATCGCACCAGCGGTGTAAAAAAATGCGCCTTGTTGCGCTATATTTAAAAAGTGATGCATCTAGGTAGATGGGTCACTTTTTAAAACCCTAAGCCACATTATATCTGCGTCAGGTATAATGTATGCAGAGGGGGCATTCCCCCGCAAAAAGCTTGGTAATAGCGACGCAGTGAAATCTATGAGATTTCACTGCGTCACTTTTAGGATGCTGTTGCGTCAAAATCTTGCGCCTGCCTCACAGCAGGTGTAAGACTGACGCAAGATCTTTCACATGGTGCTTTCCCCATGTGAAAGGACGTATTACTGGAGTTGCGTCACTTTTGTGACGCACTCCAGCAATGTGTCACTTTTGTGTTTACAGATACGTCAGAAATACTGACGTATCTGTAACTCCTTGCGACATGATTCGTCATACATTAAATATGACACATCTGGAATGTCGTAAGGAGTGCGCACAGAAAAGTGACGCATCGCACCAGCGGTGTAAAAAAATGTGCCTCGTTACGCTATATTTAAAAAGTGACGCATCTAGGTAGATGGGTCACTTTTTAAAACCCTGCGCCACATTATACCTGCGTCAGGTATAATGTATGCAGAGGGGGCGTTCCCCCGCAAAAAGCTTCCTAATAGCGACGCAGTGAAATCTATGAGATTTCACTGCGTCACTTTTAGGATGCTGTTGCGTCAAAATCTTGCGCCTGCCTCACAGCAGGTGTAAGACTGACGCAAGACCTTTCACATGGTGCTTTCCCCATGTGAAAGGACGCATTTCTGGAGTTGCGTCACTTTTGTGACGCACTCCAGCAATGCGTCATTTTTGTGTTTACAAATACGTCAGAAATACTGACGTATCTGTTACTCCTTGCGACATGATTCGTCATACATTAAATATGACACATCTGGAATGTCGTAAGGAGTGCGCACAGAAAAGTGACGCATCGCACCAGCGGTGTAAAAAAATGCGCCTCGTTGTGCTATATTCAAAAAGTGACGCATCTAGGTAGATGGGTCACTTTTTAAAACCCTAAGCCACATTATATCTGCGTCAGGTATAATGTATGCAGAGGGGGCATTCCCCCGCAAAAAGCTTGGTAATAGCGACGCAGTGAAATCTATGAGATTTCACTGCGTCACTTTTAGGATGCTGTTGCGTCAAAATCTTGCGCCTGCCTCACAGCAGGTGTAAGACTGACGCAAGATCTTTCACATGGTGCTTTCCCCATGTGAAAGGACGTATTACTGGAGTTGCGTCACTTTTGTGACGCACTCCAGCAATGTGTCACTTTTGTGTTTACAGATACGTCAGAAATACTGACGTATCTGTAACTCCTTGCGACATGATTCGTCATACATTAAATATGACACATCTGGAATGTCGTAAGGAGTGCGCACAGAAAAGTGACGCATCGCACCAGCGGTGTAAAAAAATGTGCCTCGTTACGCTATATTTAAAAAGTGACGCATCTAGGTAGATGGGTCACTTTTTAAAACCCTGCGCCACATTATACCTGCGTCAGGTATAATGTATGCAGAGGGGGCGTTCCCCCGCAAAAAGCTTCCTAATAGCGACGCAGTGAAATCTATGAGATTTCACTGCGTCACTTTTAGGATGCTGTTGCGTCAAAATCTTGCGCCTGCCTCACAGCAGGTGTAAGACTGACGCAAGACCTTTCACATGGTGCTTTCCCCATGTGAAAGGACGCATTTCTGGAGTTGCGTCACTTTTGTGACGCACTCCAGCAATGCGTCATTTTTGTGTTTACAAATACGTCAGAAATACTGACGTATCTGTAACTCCTTGCGACATGATTCGTCATACATTAAATATGACACATCTGGAATGTCGTAAGGAGTGCGCACAGAAAAGTGACGCATCGCACCAGCGGTGTAAAAAAATGCGCCTCGTTGCGCTATATTCAAAAAGTGACGCATCTAGGTAGATGGGTCACTTTTTAAAACCCTGCGCCACATTAAACATGCGTCAGGTATAATGTATGCAGAGGGGGCGTTCCCCGCAAAAAGCTTCGTAATAGCGACGTAGTGAAATCTATGAGATTTCACTGCGTCACTTTTAGGATGCTGTTGCGTCAAAATCTTGCGCCTGCCTCACAGCAGGTGTAAGACTGACGCAAGACCTTTCACATGGTGCTTTCCCTATGTGAAAGGACGCATTACTGGAGTTGCGTTACTTTTGTGACGCATTTCACAAATGCGTCACTTTTGTGTTTACAGATATGTCAGAAATACTGACGTATCTGTAACTCCTTGCGACATGATTCGTCATACATTAAATATGACACATCTGGAATGTTGTAAGGAGTGCGCACAGAAAAGTGACGCATCGCACCAGCGGTGTAAAAAAATGCGTCTTGTTGCGCTATATTTAAAAAGTGACGCATCTAGGTAGATGGGTCACTTTTTAAAACCCTGCGCCACATTGTACCTGCCTCAGGTATAATGTATGCAGAGGGGGCGTTCCCCCGCAAAAAGCTTCGTAATAGCGACGCAGTGAAATCTATGAGATTTCACTGCGTCACTTTTAGGATGCTGTTGCGTCAAAATCTTGCACCTGCCTCACAGCAGGTGTAAGACGGACGCAAGACCTTTCACATGGTGCTTTCCCTATGTGAAAGGACGCATTACTGGAGTTGCGTTACTTTTGTGACGCAATTCACAAATGCGTCACTTTTGTGTTTACAGATACGTCAGAAATACTGACGTATCTGTAACTCCTTGCGACATGATTCGTCATACATTAAATATGACACATCTGGAATGTCGTAAGGAGTGCGCACAGAAAAGTGACGCATCGCACCAGCGGTGTAAAAAAATGTGCCTCGTTACGCTATATTTAAAAAGTGACGCATCTAGGTAGATGGGTCACTTTTTAAAACCCTGCGCCACATTATACCTGCGTCAGGTATAATGTATGCAGAGGGGGCGCTCCCCCGCAAAAAGCGTCCTAATAGCGACGCAGTGAAATCTATGAGATTTCACTGCGTCACTTTTAGGATGCTGTTGCGTCAAAATCTTGCGCCTGCCTCACAGCAGGTGTAAGACTGACGCAAGACCTTTCACATGGTGCTTTCCCCATGTGAAAGGACGCATTTCTGGAGTTGCGTCACTTTTGTGACGCACTCCAGCAATGCGTCATTTTTGTGTTTACAAATACGTCAGAAATACTGACGTATCTGTAACTCCTTGCGACATGATTCGTCATACATTAAATATGACACATCTGGAATGTCGTAAGGAGTGCGCACAGAAAAGTGACGCATCGCACCAGCGGTGTAAAAAAATGCGCCTCGTTGCGCTATATTCAAAAAGTGACGCATCTAGGTAGATGGGTCACTTTTTAAAACCCTGCCCCACATTAAACATGCGTCAGGTATAATGTATGCAGAGGGGGCGTTCCCCGCAAAAAGCTTCGTAATAGCGACGTAGTGAAATCTATGAGATTTCACTGCGTCACTTTTAGGATGCTGTTGCGTCAAAATCTTGCGCCTGCCTCACAGCAGGTGTAAGACTGACGCAAGACCTTTCACATGGTGCTTTCCCTATGTGAAAGGACGCATTACTGGAGTTGCGTTACTTTTGTGACGCAATTCACAAATGCGTCACTTTTGTGTTTACAGATATGTCAGAAATACTGACGTATCTGTAACTCCTTGCGACATGATTCGTCATACATTAAATATGACACATCTGGAATGTTGTAAGGAGTGCGCACAGAAAAGTGACGCATCGCACCAGCGGTGTAAAAAAATGCGCCTTGTTGCGCTATATTTAAAAAGTGACGCATCTAGGTAGATGGGTCACTTTTTAAAACCCTGCGCCACATTGTACCTGCGTCAGGTATAATGTATGCAGAGGGGGCGTTCCCCCGCAAAAAGCTTCGTAATAGCGACGCAGTGAAATCTATGAGATTTCACTGCGTCTCATTTTTAGGATGCTGTTGCGTCAAAATCTTGCACCTGCCTCACAGCAGGTGTAAGACTGACGCAAGACCTTTCACATGGTGCTTTCCCTATGTGAAAGGACGCATTACTGGAGTTGCGTTACTTTTGTGACGCAATTCACAAATGCGTCACTTTTGTGTTTACAGATACGTCAGAAATACTGACGTATCTGTAACTCCTTGCGACATTATTCGTCATACATTAAATATGACACATCTGGAATGTTGTAAGGAGTGCACACAGAAAAGAGACGCATCGCTGTTTTCACGCAGCGATGCGTCACTTTTCAGAAATGAGGCCTCCAGTTTATTCACTATGTCACCTCTACGACCCTTTCTTGCATCAATACGTCCCTTTTGCATACATTATACCTGACATAGGAATAATGTGGCGCAGGGGTTTACAAAGTGACGTATTTACCTAGAAACGCCACTTTGTAAATATGAATAAATAAGGTGCATTTTTTATTGGACTGATGCGTCACAAAAAGTGATGCTTTGGTGGCGTTAAAGTGACTCATGGCTTCATAAATGAGGCCTTCTGCCTTCAACTCTAGCAATGCATCTTTTCTTATCTTTCCACACCCCTGTTCCTTTTCAACATTTTCTTTGAATATCAACATTCCCCATATTCACTCTTCTTCTCCTTACTTTCTTTCCTAACACTCACCTTCTTTCAGTCCTCCTACTTCACTTCCTTTCTCCTCTCATACCTTTCTGTTATTTCTTACTCATTCTCCTTTCCATTATCAATGCACTCTATTTCACTTACTCTTTTTTCATTTTTTTTAGAATATAGCTCTTTGATGAGAATTGGAGGTAGTTCTGAAAAGAACTTTTGGTTTTCTTCTTTTTTCTAAACAGGAACAAAAACAGGGAATGGAAACTGCTCAACAGGAGCAAAAAAAACCAAATAAAATTAGGGGTGGGAAGAGCAGCGATGGTTTTCTAATGCTCGAACCAAGAGCTGTACACTTTGTTCTCCAAAGGTAAGCAGTTGATTGCAGTATCTGCATCTGAGGGCACCATGGTTAAAAGCAGGTTGAATGTTCGGAACCAGCTCTTGTGATCTCCCCCTCCCAGAAGAAGTTGCTCCTCCGGTTGATGTAGAGGCCCCATCACTGGGAACCTCTTGTGCCAGAGCCCTGACACTTTCCCTGGCAAAATTCTGGGGGTCCTTCCTCTCCACATTTTGGATCATCGTGTAGTTTCCAAATGAGTACTTTTTTAAGGGGTTACCCCGCGACAGCACTTCTTTGCAGATCCTGCACTCCACTTTTGGAGCATTCACCTTTTTTTGATTAGGTGGGATTTTAAAAAATTTCCAAATAAAATGTTCCTTAACTTTTCGTTGAGGAGGCTCTTCATTAATGAATTCTGGTTCTTCTTCACTGCTGGATTGTCTGGCAGCCATGGTAAAACCAACAAATATCCAGGAGCAAAAAGGCAGGTCTTGCAGTCACAAAAGTGAAAGAAGAAGTGAAGGAAATGGGTGGGGATTTTATTCTTTGCAAAACAAACTGTTAGCAACCAATGAAAAGTGTTATTTTAAGGTCACATGACTTGACGCGCTGACGCTGCGCGCACCGGAGCGCTTTCGGGGCGCATACGCGGCGCGAACGTAGGCGCTTCTGGGGCGCATACGCGGCGCGAACGTAGGCGCTTCCGGGGCGCATACGCGGCGCGAACGTAGGCGCTTCCGGGGGCGTACACGTGGCGCGAACGTAGGCGCTTCCGAGGGCGCTTACATTGCGCGCCGAAGTGACGTCATCATACTTTTACGGAAATGCATAATCATTTTCCTCATTAAAAAAACTGCTTTTATTTGTATGGTACGAAATGTTTTGCATTATTATCAACTTTTCATTCTTACTTTTTTTCACGAACGAAAGTAGCGCTCTGGGTGCGCTTTCCGGAGAGCTTACCGGTGAGCTTACCGGAAAGCTTACCGGAGAGCTTACCGGAGCGCGCACCCAGAGCGCCCCAGGAAAAAATGATATAAAAAAAAACTCAAAAATTAATACTTACACAAAACAGCAAATTGTAAAAAAAAACATAGGTTAGAAACTCGATATAGAAAGGAATTAGCATTTAAAAAACCTATGAAATTCACTGAAAAAACCATAGGTTTCACACCAGTTATAGTTAGGAATTAGCATTTAAAAAACCTATTAAATTCACTGAAAAAACCATAGGTTTCACACCAGTTATAGTTAGCTGGAACTTTTATTGACATAAAACCATTGAAATTCCCACGTTATAGTTAGTTGGACTCACTATAACTTGCGCGCCTGCAATGCACTGCTGATGACGTCACATATTACATCACTCATGACATGGTCAGTGACATCACTCATGACATCACTGATGACCCCATCCAGTGAATGTGTGTCTTTCTGAAAAATATTTTTTTTTATATGTATTTGTAAAGTACGATGGAAGAATAAATGGTTAAATAATTGTGTAAATGTATGTTTGTTTTTAAAAGAATTGAATGGTTAACTGCCTTATTAAGTGTATCTTAGTGAATACATATATTAGCAAGTAACTTTTATATATTGAAATGTATGTATCAGTGTTTCACTTTGTATATAAGTGGCTTTATGGGTTGGTGACTGACTCACTGTTTGTATTTGTTTTGAAGACAGCATATGTAGAGGACTGTATGGATGTATGAGTGTGTATATGTGTATGTTAGTGATTAAACGACTGTCTCACTATTGTCTTTTTCAGTAACGACTTTTTCATAAGCGACAACATGCAGCTCCCTGTGTCTGAAAAAAACTTTGCTCCGCTTTCAGCAAGCGAGGGCATGTCTGAGCTCTCGCTTGCTCGAAGCGGAGTGTTTGCTGTGACTTGGTGGGAGCATAAAAGCCCCCAGCAAACTACAGCAAGCAGCTATGTCCCGGGGTGGGCTCCCAAGGATATAACAGGAAATGGCCCTGGGGGGTGGCGATTTACAGGGCCATCTACGGCTCCAGTAGGGAAGTCAGAGCACCCCCTCCTTTATTGTTTATAGAGCCTACCCTGGGGAGGTGGCAGGCCCAGAAAGGGGAGCCATGTGGCCCAGCTCCTATTTTTCAGCAAATAAGTTGGACCCAGGCAAGTGGTTGTCCCGGGCCCAGGTAGGCACCGAGGCCCCCATTACAAATTGATTATGGCCTTGTGAGGTGGTGGTTCATGGGGCCCAGGGGGTCCAAGAGGCCCCCAATAACAATGCATAAGCCCCAGGGAGGTGGTGGTCTCCAGGGGAATAAATCCCAGGAAGGAAGACCTGTATGCCCCCTCCTTTATTTTCAAAATACCTACGGGACCTGACGACCCAGAGGCCTATTGCTAAATTAATTCTGGAAGGAAGAAGCAGATCCATCATGGATCCCACCAAAAATTAAACAAATGAAGCGTTTTTGGCTTTGTGAGGTCATCTGAAGCCAAGTCCCAAGATGGCTGCCAACACTTCTTGGTTCCGAAGTGTTGGCAGCCATTGATATTTGAGCACATTTCGGGTAATATATCCAAAAATACGGAACAGGTTTACAAAAAATAAGAAAAAAACACTTCTCTGAACCAACCCCTACAGACCCTCTCACTGAGCCCTCTCACACAACAGTCACTGAGTTATATGGCCACACATACACCCACTCGCAAAGGTGACAGATTGCAGATAGGAATACAAATTAAAACATGGTAGGAATTCACTGGGGAAAAATCAAAGGTTACAGGGACATAATAGTTAGGAAATAACAATTTTAAAAAATGTAGAAAAATACTAAAAAAAACAAAGGCTACAGGGAGTTTATAGTTAGAGAATAGAATACAAAAATCCTTAGAAATTCATTCAAAAGGTTATAGGGCCGTTATATTTAGGCCTATATTTCACTTGTTCAAAATCAGTGAAATTCAGCAGTTACAGTTACCTGAGCTAACTATAACTGACTCCTGCAATGCATTGCTTATAACCTCACATATTACATCACTCGTGACATGGTCAGTGACATCACTGATGACATCAGTGATGACATCTCAAATGTTTTGAAATATTTCTGAGACTTAAAGATATATACTAAGCTACAGCATAACTTAAAGTACTATTTTTCTGTACTAGTAATTAGTCACACTATTTCTAACATATCTCATCTGAGTGGCTGTGTGACTGCATCAGTGTGTGAATGGATGTCTGAATGGCTGTGTGGGTGTTTGAGAGGGTGTATGAATGTATTAGTAGGTATGTGAATCTCTGTATGGGTCAGTGAGTGACTCTCTTGGAGAGTAAGTGGGTGTGTGAGTGGCTGTATGGGTGAGTTAGTGCTGTGTGAGGGGCTGCATAGGTATGTGAGTAGTCGGTTACATGGCTACATGTGTGACTGAATGGCTGTGATAGTGGCTATATGGGTGAGGGAGTGGGTGTGTGAGTGGATGTATGGTGAGTGATTAGCAGTTTACATGTCTGCATAGGTAAGTGAGTGGCTGTAAGTGGCTGTATTGGAGACTGAATGTCTGTGTGAGTATCAGTAAGCTTGATTGAGTGGGTTTGTGCGTGGTTGAATGGATGTGAGAATGGGTATTTTTAAGTTGTGCTGTGGGTGTTTGAGTGGTTGTCTGGGTGCCAGTGGCTGTGTTAGTAAGTGTGTGGGTGTGTGAGTAGCTGTATTGGTGAGTGAGTGGCAGTGTTAGTGGCTATATAGTTGAATGTGTAGGTGTGTGAGTATTTGTATAGGTGAGTGAGTAGCAGTGTGAGTTTCAGTATGGGAGATTGAGTGGGTGTGTGAGTGGCTGTACGGGTAGACAAGTGGGTGTATAAGTGTCTGCATATCTGTATGAAGGAATGTGTAAGTGGCTGTATTGTGAGTAAGTGGGTGCATGAGTGACTATATGTGTGAATTAGTGAGTGTATGAGTGACAGTATGAATGAGTAGATGTATGACTGGCTCCATGGATGAATGATTGTTTGAACTGCTATGTGTCTACAAATGGGTATGTGGGGAGTTGGGTGAGATTGGGAGTAGGTATATGAGAGGTTCTCTGGAGTGTGAGTGGGTGCCAGGGCCATTCTGTGGATGATATCATCAGTGATGTCATTTGAGTTGTCATCAGTGAGGTCATCAGTGATATCACTGACCATATCATGAGTGATGTAATATGTGAGGTCATAAGCAGTGCAATGTGGCGGTGTTAGTTGTTGTTAGCTCAGGAACCTCTAACTGCAGAATTTCACTTGTTTTGTGAGTGAAATCTGAGCCTAACTATAACATCCCTGTAACCTTTTCTATGTGAATGTCTAATGTTTTGTAACTATATTTCCTAACTATAACATCACATCCCTGTAACCTTTTTGTATTTTAGAGAATTTCAAATTTTTTTAAATTCTATTTCCTAACTATGACGTCCCTGTAACCTATAGATTTGTCAGTGAATATCTACAGTTTTTTAATGTTATTTCCTATCTGTAACCTGTAACCTATGAGAGTGAGTGTGTGAGTGAATGCATAAGTGTTTCACTGGGTGTGTGAGTGAGTGTGTGAGTGAATATCTCACTAGATGTGTGAGTGGGTGTGTGAGAATCTGACTTAGTCTGTGAGTGGGTACATGATTGTCTGAGTAGGTGTCTGAGTAGGTGCAGGAGTATCTGAGTGGGTGTGAGAGTGTCTGAGTGTATTTGTGAGTACCTTCATGAGTGTGTCAAGCAGTCCATAAGTGACTACATGAGTACCCGAGTGGGTTCTGCTCATTTCCTACACATTTTCTACCTTTTACTGCATGCTTCTTACCTTTATTTTGCCTCTTTCTACTCATTGTTGACCATTATTTTGCGTCTTTTCTGCTCGTTTCTGATCTCTATTTTGCCTCTTATTGCTCATTGCTCACCTTTATTTTTTCTTTTCTGCTCGTATCTGACCGCTATTTGGCCTTTTTCTACTTGTTACTTATAATCTTTTTGCCTCTCTCTGCTCATTGCTGACCTTTATTTTGCCTCTTTCTGCTCATTTCTAACTTTTATTCTGCCTGTTTCTGCTTGTTTCTCACTTTATCTTACCTCTTTCTGCTTGTTGCTGACATTTATTCTGCCTCTTTCCGAGCTTTATTCAGCCTCTTTCTGCTCACTTCTGACTTTATTTTGCCTATTTCTGCTCTCCCCCCCAGGACTGCAGGGGATGCCTCAAGGACCTGGCTATCCTAGCCGGCTCCCCTCCTCCTGCAAAAGATGGCATCGTTTTCGCAAAAAGGGAGCTGCTTAAACAGCTCCCTGCATGCAAGAGCAATCTATTTCATCTCTTTTCCTGCCAGCATGTCTTTAGCTCCCGTCCGTTTGAAGCTCAGTGTTTGCTTTTGCTTGGCAGGAGCTGTCAAAGCTCCCTCCAAGCAAAAGCAAACGGCTATGTCATGGGGGGAGCACCCAGGATATATCAAGAGTACGGCCCCCTTCCTTCTTATAAAAGAATAAAGCAATGGGGTGTTGGTGCCATATCCTGAAGAACACCAGTCCGCTTTTTTACAAGACAATATTTGTACACAAAGTAGCTACATTATGTGTATGGGACAACAAACGCAATGTGCACTATTTGAGCCCAAAAATATATGTTTGCATTCAGCAAATGTTATATATATGTATTTGCATACTCAGCAGCAAACACCATGATAAATTAAAACCAGCAATTGCAACACCATAAGGCTGGCAGCAATGTCAGACCTTTTGGCTTTGTTACATGCTTGTTTATTAAATAAATGGGTTGGTTTGTTGAAAGTGAAGCTGAATAAGTAAACTAGTCTACAAAGGCATGTTCTAGTTTTATAGTTTTTGGCACGGAGTATTGATTGCTTTAGACCATTCTCTCTCAGGGCATATCTACTGGAAGGGTATTACATGTAGCATATGCAGGGTGATGGTATGATGGAGGAGCCATGCATCTATCAACCTAGTCAGTTGGTGGGTATCCCATCAAACTGAAGCACTAAGGGTTGATGTAGAACCTACTGGCCAGTCTGTCCTTTTTAGAGATTCCTGTCTACCTGGCTGAGATCTCTGTTCTATAAAGTGATCCACTATTGTGAAGGCTCCCTTCAACGTATTGCAAGTTTGCCGAGTAGGGACTATGTTTTAAGCACCCCTCAGCATACATTTTTGTTTAGAAAAACAAACTCTCAAAGCAAGAGTTGTCTACTCTGAACAACTAAAGAGCAGGGAGTTTTCTCTCTTCATGTTTGGGTATTCTAAGTTTTTTCCCTGTTCACTTTTGCCATGCCTAACAAGGCTGTTCTGGACAGAAAAGGACAGTGATATTTCACTTCACCCTATGACATGATGGCCTCCTGTGTGACCCGGAAGTGCTGTGGGAGACAAACTGCCAAGCCAATTGTAGCATTTAGTAGAGCCATCTGAGACTCTACTGGTGGTAACCCTACTGTTTCCCCACATCTAAAAATGGGAGACAACTACAGGTTTTGTAGGGTAGGAAGAAGTGATACCCCACGGAACCCAATTTATCAACCTTACAATGATGATAGAATAAGGTAGAACCTGCAAGGATACAAACTCATGCTTTGCAGTTTACATGTAGATTCATGCAGGTGGCACATAACTCACTGAGTTGTAACATGTGACCTACAGACAACAAATGCATTAACCAATGAACTACCATTTAACAGATGTTCTACACATTACACGCATTACTTTGCAGCAGTCACATCAACACTCACAAAATGGATAGGTGTTAGACCTGACAGCCGTTGGGTGGTTTTCCGCCAACTTTCTTGCCTTTCTCCTACACATTTTTAACCTAATCCCTGGTGGTATTAGGAATCTGTGCACTTTACTTCTGCTAATCAGTGCCAAAGTACTTCCTAAAACATGGCAATATTGGCTCATACCCAACTGGCATATGTAATTCACTTATAAGTCACTAGCAAAGTGCCCTATATGTGCCTGTAAATTAAATGCTACTAATGGACCTGTGGTACTGCTGGTGCACAAATGTAAGTAACCGTCTAATTATGTCTCTGGCCTGCCATTGCAGACCCTGTGTGTGCAGTTCAAACTGCCATTTCAACCTAGCAAAACAAACCTTTTGCAAGGCCCAAACAATCCCTTTTTCTATACGTAAGTCAACCTTGAGGTAGTCCATGGAAATCTCAGAGGGCAGGGTGCAATGTATTTAAAAGGCAGGACATTAACTTTTAAGTTTTAAATGTCTGGTAGTGAAAAACTACTGCAGGTCCTATATCTCCCATAAGATATCATTGGGATTACCTTAATATATTTTATAAGTGTTACTTCCAAATGGGAAGATATGACTGTCTCAAGGTTGGTGTCTCTGGAATACTTATTTTAAATTCTAATTATTGTGAAGTCGGATTTAAAATTACAATTCTGAAAATGCCAATTTTAGATAAGCATTTTCTTTCTTTAGCCATTTGGTGCCTGTAACTTGTCTCTGATCACGTGACTGTGTAGTTGGCAATTGGGCTTTGTGTATTCCCCCTAGACAGTCACACACAATGTGAGCTTATGTGTATTTCAATAAGCCATCTTCGGCAGGGTGGGGGGGAGAAGCTAGGCACAGCCTCACTTACATCTGAATAGGCTGAGTTCTGTCCACATACAAAGGGATACAAAGCCTCCTGTAGTGAGTATGGAGCCAAGGACATCAGTGCAGTTCAAAGGCATGTATTTGAAGTCTCCCTCATTTTAAGGCACCACTGGGTATAAGTACTAAACCTCAGATACCATCATATCAGTACACTTGTAGATCAGTGGATACCCTGGAAGAAATTCTGCTGTACTGCTGAAGGACTGCCACACAGCAGGACTGAACTCTGCTGGACTCCTGCTTTGTTGTGCTGAACTTCTGCCTTCTGCCTTCTTGCCTGGGTGAGAAGGACTGGACCAGCACCACTTTACCCCGGAACCCCGAGTGACTCCAAGGTTTAGTTGGCTGGCCTCCTGATCTGAACCCTCAGGAACATGGCAGGCTTCCAAACCCTGAAACTAGACTCTGCCATCTGTGAGTCTTCCCTGCAAAGCAGTGCCCCCCCAATCCTGGGCCCTGGGAAGTGGGCCTAAGGTGTTTGTCAGAGGAACAGACGCATCTTCTCAGGTGAGTGGGCAATTTGAAAATGGAGGAGAAAAATTCTGAAAGAGCCTTGGATGAGAAGACATTTTAATGGCTCATGAACTAAGTCTGAAAGAACTGGGCTTCAATGCCTGGCATCAATCAGAATCAGAGCCTAAATATCCCGAACCCGCTCTTCAGAGTGAAAAACCCGAAACTGCGCAGAGTCCAGAACCGGTCCGATGAAGAAGAGCTTCTGAGAGGGGCACAGGTGCGACTTCGGCGCGTTGTTGGACAACCCCAGCAGCTGCAAGAGGTCAAACGTAGTCTGGAGGTGAGAAACGACTGTCTGGGGCGAGCCCACCTTCAACAACCTGTCGTCGAGATAGGGGAAGACTGGAACACCAGATCTGCACAGATAAGTGAATAAACATGTGAATAAATCTTTCTACGTTTTTACGAGACTATAGAATATTGTACATATACCACAACAATCTGCGTTTCAATATGCATGACAACTATTAAAGAGATAGTGTATATTTTACAGATGAAAGAAACCAAGTCTTCCTCATGAACTTTAGACTCTGCATTGGTACTTACTTGTAATTACTAAAATCTCTCAATAAACACAAGGGCTCTTTGTAGAACCACCCAACATCTATACCCATAAGCTTGATATATATCTCAAAAATAGATGCTTCATTTTTTTCAGCGAATCCTACGCGCATCTCGCAACTTTTTTTGTAAAAAAATGTTCTTACTTTTTTTGCCCTACCGGTCCCTATGTCACCCCCTGAGCAGGCCTAGGGGGTCAGGGTGTGTCTAGCCTGCCCCTGTTCACATTTTGCCTATATATTTCACAGACTTCTTCACCCTCGCACAAAATGGCTGACAACAGTTCCTGGTTTTGAATGTTTACAACCACTTGACAGCCATTTAGAATTGAGCGCGTGATCGGAACGGTGCGCTTATCCTACGAGTTCGATCCTCGCACAATCCGAGGATCCTCCGCGCCCATAGATATATAAATGACTTTAACCGCAATTTTCTACTGAACAGATTGATACCAGATATGCCAAAGGCATAAGTCGGAACTGAGGACTACCTCTCTGCCAAATGTGGTGTAATTCCGTTCAGCCGTTCGAGCTGTAGCCGTAGCTAAAGGTCCTATGAGGAATTGCATGGGAAGAATGCGTTTTGGGACCCCCTTTTTTCCCAGCCCCCGCTCAACCAATCATTTCTAAACTTTCAGGGAAGGAGCAGTACTGAGCTGGCCAAAAGTTTGGGAAATTTCAAGAAGATTCATCAATCGACGCCAAAGTTTTTGCCAATAGAATGTTGAAGCTTTCCTATGGATAATAAGTCCTAACTATAACTACCTACTGGCGACTGCCAGTTAAATATATATATATATATATATATATATGTATATGTATATATATATATATATATATATATATATATATATATATATATATATATATATATATATATATATATATATATATATATTCACTGAAAAACCATAGGTTATAGACCATATATAGTTAGGAATTAGCATTTACAAAACCTTGAAAATTCACTGAAAAAACCATAGGTTATAGACCATATATAGTTAGGAATTCGCATTTACAAAACCTTATTTTACTCACACAAAACCATTGAAATTCCATATATAGTTAGTTGCACTAACTATATATCGCGCACCCGCAATCCACTGCTGATGATGTCACATATTACATCATTCATGACATGGTCAGTGACATCACTGATGACATCACTGATGACATCTCAAATGACATCACTGATGACATCACTGATGACATCTCATTTGACATTACTGATCACATCACTGATGATATCATTCATGTGATAATACGATGAACCTCTTCAGACTCTAATATAACCTTAGATACAATCAGTGTAAACAGACACTCACAGACTGTCACTCATCCATGGAGTTACTCACACACCTAGTCAGTCATGCAAAGAATCAATCACACCTCCATTTCCTCAACTATACAGTTATACAAACTTTACTTATTCAAACATATACTAACACATATTTACTCTCTTATACAATCCCTGATACAAGTTCACAATGATCCATACAGCCACTCACACATTCACTGGCTCTTATGCACAGTTATTTATATATGTCAACTCTCACATGTACTGTGTTTTACATATGTACTTACTTTGACATGTAGCACTGAGATATCCATTCACTCACCAATACACTCATGCACACAGTCAACCGCCCATACAGCTGTTTCCACATGCACTTTTGAAACCATACATCTAGTGAATCAACTGCTCACACATCTATGCACAGAGTCATACACCTCCCAGCCACCCACACACACACTCAGTCTCCCATACAAATACTTGGGCAACCAATCAATTACCCATATAGTTACTCATATAGCTACTTATCAACACATGCAACAGTTTACAGAACAGCAGACATAATGATGCACAAATTAAGACAGTTTAGTCACTAACCCATGCACTCAGTGAGACACATTTAATCACTCACTCATACAGTCAGTCATGCACCTACTAAATCCTTCATCCAGACACTTATAACATCCACTCATTCTTCAATATGTAAGACATATTTTAACTTTACAGAAACATACAGTCACTGGATGTTGTCATCAGTGATGTCATCAGTGATGTCATTTGAGATGTCATCAGTGATGTCATCAGTGATGTCACTGACCATGTCATGAATGATGTAATATGTGACATCATCAGCAGTGGATTGCGGGTGCGCGATATATAGTTAGTGCAACTAACTATATATGGAATTTCAATGGTTTTGTGTGAGTAAAATAAGGTTTTGTAAATGCGAATTCCTAACTATATATGGTCTATAACCTATGGTTTTTTCAGTGAATTTTCAAGGTTTTGTAAATGCTAATTCCTAACTATATATGGTCTATAACCTATGGTTTTTTCAGTGAATTTTCAAGGTTTGGTTTTGTAAATGCTAATTCCTAACTATATATGGTCTATAACCTATGGTTTTTTCAGTGAATATATATATATACATACATATATAAACATATATCATCTGTATATCTATATAAATACAAACATAAATGCATGCATACATATACTTATATGCATACAGATGCATGTTATTTACATGAAAGTTGAAAAAACACTAATAAAAGCAAAGCTAAAAAGCCACCTCATTACAAACAGAATGGCTTTAACTTAAACGAGGGCGAGATCTATTGCATTTTCAATGCTTGTTTACTTTGGTTCCATCAAGAAGGCATTCAGATGTGTCACACATTTGCCATAAATTCTGAATGTTAGCACTCTAGTTGCACATTAGATCACTGTAGTAAAGCTACTGCTCACCAGGGACGTCTGCTGCTGGTATTCAAAGTGCATGTTTCAGTCTGCATGTCAGATTTTTTTTAATGAAATAGAAGAGGATTTGAGAAGTCACTCAAAATGATCCCTAATTTTTCTTTCTGAAGCACTAATCATACTTCCTATGGCAAAGTTAACCCCCTCATGTTGTTCCTTTTTAAATTGAGTGTTTTCAGACTTACCACTTCATTCCAATCAAGATGGCTTCTGGTGTGCCATACTTTTGTCATAAGTAAGACTGTTAGCGCTCTAGTTGTTCTTTAGAACACTCTGGGTCATTCTGTCATTGGGCTATACTTGGGGTACATCTGGGTGATATTTGGGCTACATTTAGGCTCTTTTGTCTCTGGTGGCCATCTTGGGAGACTGTATGTCAGAATTTTTTAATGAAATTGAAGAGGGTTTGCGAAGTCACTCAAAATGTGCCCTAATTTTTCTTTCTGCAGCACTAATCATAATTCATATGGCAAAATATACCCCCTCATTTTGTTCCTTTTTAAATTAAATGTTTTAAGAGTTACCACTTTATTCCAATCAAGATGGCTTCAGGTGTGCCATACCTTTGTAATAAGTAGGACTGTTAGCGCTCTAGTTGTTCTTTAGAACACTCTGGGACATTCTGTCATTGGGCTATACTTGGGCTACATCTGGGTGATATTTGGGCTACATTTGGGCTCTTTTGTCTCTGGTGGCCATTTTGGGAGACTGCATGTCAGAATTTTTTAATGAAATAGAAGAGGATTTGAAAAGTCACTCAAAATGTGCCCTAATTTTTCTTTCTGCAGCACTAATAATACCTTCTATTGCATAATATACCCCCTCATTTTGTTCCTTTTTAAATTAAATGTTTTAAGAGTCACCACTTTATTCCCATCACGATGGCTCCAGGTGTGCTATACCTTTGTAATAAGTAGGACTGTTAGCGCTCTAGTTGTTCTTTAGAACACTCTGGGACATTCTGTCATTGGGCTATACTTGGGCTACATCTGGGTGATATTTGGGCTACATTTGGGCTCTTTTGTCTCTGGTGGCCATTTTGGGAGACTGCATGTCAGAATGTTTTAATGAAATAGAAAAGGATTTGAGAAGTCACTCAAAATGTGCCCTAATTTTTCATTCTGCAGCACTAATCACACTTTCTATGGCAAAATATACCCCCTCATGTTGTTTCTTTTTAAATTAAATGTTTTAAGAGTTACCACTTTATTCCAATCAAGATGGCTTCAGGTGTGCCATACCTTTGTAATAAGTAGGACTGTTAGCGCTCTAGTTGTTCTTTAGAACACTCTAGGAGGCTGCAGTAGAACACAAAGGAATCAACTGACAGTCTCTGTCCTTGTTGGATTTACATGTTTTACTGAGAATGTCAGACTTCATTTTCACATGACTGAGAAAGATAATGTGAATTTACAGAAAATATGCTTTCAGTTTAGCTTATAGATCCCCTTCCAAACCACTGTGGGAAAATCATGAGATATTAGTTTTCTTTCAAACAATATTCATGATATCACAGCAGAAGGTTTTTTCACATGGTAAAATCACCTTAGAACCCACCACAATTCCTAAAACGAGTATGGTACCATCAACAAATGATTTATAATGTAACTAAAGTCCTAAAACCCTCTATTAACTACAATGCTTTTTAATGAGGTGCTATCATGTATATTGGTCCCAAGATGGCTGCCAACACTTCTTGGATGAAGTGCTGACAGCCAATCAGATCAGATGTGTGGTTAGGCTCCGCCCAGATATATATCTTTTTTTTTACCTAAATTACTCAAAATCCACTGGAGCACATATATTGAGACCTAGCAAAGGCACATCGGGCTAACAGTCCCTACAATTTTGCCAAGTTTCGTGCAAATCCATTCAGCCGTTCGAGCTAAAAGTGAGGCCAACCGCCCTATGGAAATTAACATGGGAAAAACGTGTTTTGGGACCCCCCTTTTTTCTCGGCCCCCCCTTGATGAAACCCCCCCAAATTGTAAGGGGCTGCTCAGAAACAAAATGTTCCATTTTCCTGAAAATTTCAGCCAATTCCGTCCACAAACGCCAAAGTTATTAGACATAGAATTTTCAAAAATCCCATAGAGAAAAAATCCTAACTATATATACCTACTGGCGACCCCCAGTAGGTAATATATATATATATATATATATATATATATATATATATATATATATATATATATATATATATATCGCAAGCAAATAACTCCCTCCACTTCCACCAAAGCCTCGGCGGCGAAGAAAGAGAAGCGAACCACTTCTTTGTCAGGCAAGATGTTTTATTTCAACCTAGCAGCAGTCAACAGATGACGCGTTTCGGGCTCAGGCGCCCTTGATCACATAAAGGCTGTAAATGGTTGAAGCCATTTTAAATAATATGCCCTTCCCACCAAGGTCACGTGTTCAACAAGTTAATGATAAACATAGCAAACAGACTGCATGATTTATATACAATCGATACAATTTTTTGCTAATCCTTTGTGCCATAAAACATATTATCTTGACCACAACCACATTTCCGATTATACAATTACAAATAACGGAAACTTATATTGTTATAAATTAGCGTCAAGAAAACTTTCTTTTGAAACCGCGATCCAATTTCAAAACAAAAACTTCATTAGGAAATTTGAAATTCCTGGATAAATCCATATACACGTTTAAAAAAAAGTGTAATAATTCATCATAGCTGCATAAATGCATATAATCACTAACTGATTTGTGACTCTGGTTAAAAGGAATGTTCACAGACAATAAAGTGCATAGCAGAACTAATTATAATAATTCCCTACAAATATACCATGTGTAAATGATGTGTTATTTTGTGCATAAAAATGGTTACAAAAATAAAAAATGCATCTTGCAACCTAACCCAGGCTGAGCCATGACACAAAGAAGATATGCTAAGAGATGGCATTTACTTCTGTTCGGGAGTCAGATCTTGTAACCTCGGAACAAGTCCAAGGTGACCACTTCTCTTATACCAATAATGCCTTCCCTCAGATCTAATGTCTCTGCCATAGTGTGAATAAGTGAGACAAGCAATTGACAGCCGTCACAAATCATATGTAAAAAAAAAGCACTGAATATTCTTATATATACTTCGAAATGAACAATACAATTATAATGAATATATATATATAACAGCCAGTCTTTCTCCAGGTAAGGACAAAAGGGCGAGACAGCTCCGGGACAAACTGCAGCTGACTTTATTAATTACCAGCGCTCTGTGTACAGCAACCATGAAACGCAAGGCAGACGCGTTTCGCTTTAATAGCTTCCTCAGTGCCCGTTTCAAAAGTTAAAACAATGTCCTGGGGGTCTGCTGATGTTTAAGCTGTTATTGCGGCCACTCCCAGTCAGGTGGTTACTTGCCCCTCCTCCACCTCAGAGGCTGCAGGGCCTCTCAGGCAACAAGTGATGCCCCAAACCAGGTTGGATGGTGGGCCCCACTCCTTCACAGTTCCTTAGAGGGGTGTAAGCCAGTTCCAGTCTCCCTTTTCAGGCAAATGATTTGCCTTCTCTCTCCCCTTGCGCTGGTAACCTCCGTTTGGAAATGTAGAGCGTTGGGGGGGTATCGCAGTGTAGACAATACTTCAACCAGGGGTTGCAGGTGTCCCGTGATACTCCAGAACGAGAGGGCGTCTCGCTAAAGCCAGCACCTGCAAGCTGGCAACACACAACAGCCAGTCTTTCTCCAGGTAAGGACAAAAGGGTGAGACAGCTCCGGGATAAACTGCAGCTGACTTTATTAACTACCAGCGCTCTGTGTACAGCAACCATGAAACGCAAGGCAGACGCGTTTCGCTTTAATAGCTTCCTCAGTGCCCGTTTCAAAAGTTAAAACAATGTCCTGGGGGTCTGCTGGTGTTTAAGCTGTTATTGCGGCCACTCCCAGTCAGGTGGTTACTTGCCCCTCCCCCACCTCTGAGGCTGCAGGACATCTCGCGCTCCACCTCCCAGGCTGCTGCATCTTGGGAGTTGAAGTCCTCCATGAATGCCCATACAGTGATAGGGCCTCTCAGGCAACAAGTGATGCCCCAAACCAGGTTGAATGGTGGGCCCCACTCCTTCGCAGTTCCTGAGAGGGGTGTAAGTCAGTTCCAGTCTCCCTTTTCAGGCAAATGATTTGCCTCCTCTCTCCCCTTGTGCTGGTAACCTCTGTTTAGAAATGTAGAGCGTTGGAGAGGTATCGCGGTGTAGCCAATACTTCAACCAGGGGTTGCAGGTGTCCCGTGATACTCCAGAACGAAAGGGCATCTTGCTAAAGCCAGCACCTGCAAGCTGGCAACACACAACAGACAGTCTTTCTCCAGGTAAGGACAAAAGGGCGAGACAGCTCCGGGACAAACTGCAGCTGACTTTATTAATTACCAGCGCTCTGTGTACAGCAACCATGAAACGCAAGGCGTTTCGCTTTAATAGCTTCCTCAGTGCCCGTTTCAAAAGTTAAAACAATGTCCTGGGGGTCTGCTAGTGTTGAAGCTGTTATTGCGGCCACTCCCAGTCAGGTGGTTACTTGCCCCTCCTCCACCTCCGAGGCTGCAGGACATCTCGCGCTCCACCCCCCAGGCTGTTGCATCTTGGGAGTTGAAGTCCTCCATGAATGCCCATACAGTGATAGGGCCTCTCAGGCAACAAGTGATGCCCCAAACCAGGTTGGATGGTGGGCCCCACTCCTTCGCAGTTCCTTAGAGGGGTGTAAGTCAGTCCCATATTTACGAGGCCATGTAAAGTCACCCTGTGTTACTTTTCAAAGCCTTGTAAATATCTTTCCCTTTCACACATAACTCTAAATGAAAGAGGAGTTTCATGGGTGTTGCTGTAGTTGTTCCCATACAACAACCATGGAACATGATGCATTCCCAGATTTACAACATTTTGTAAACCTGGGAATGCGTCAGAATTCTACACCTCCCCAGGGAAGGTGGAAGGAGGCGCAAAGAGGAGAAATACTTCTATTTTTCCTTATTATTTCCTGCAGCACACATAGAAAGAGGAAGATGCCTTTAATTATTGTTTTGTGCAGGGAGGTGTCCCTTCCTGCACAAAAATGATCATCCCCTCAACGTAGGCACCCTTACAATATGACGCAAGGGAGTCTGCACTGGTGTGCGGCTGCTGTTTGTGCTGTGGCGCAGGGAAGAAGGACAGGAATCCACTATATCTTGTAGACCCAGCGCATTCCTGCCTTTTTATTTTAACACACTGCAGTGCCACAGGAAGGCTTGCTGCGCTGCAGTGCATCAAAATGTAGTAAATGAGACCCACAGTATGCCTTTAGCAAATTAGATAGGTACAATCAAACATGAGAACATCGTTCAAGATGGCGCACAATAGCCTATAGTAATTTTACATATTACTAACAATAATGTAGGACAATGCACCTCATCACTTGTAAGCATATCAACTTCTACTTAACACATTACCCCGATCCAGTAACAAAGAGAAGGACATATCAGTTAAATTCAACAAATACGTCACATTAATTAATAATAAATTCATTGTATAGTACACATTTAAGATAGGCAACCTCAATCAATTTTGAATACACTGTTCCAATATGGCACCTGTCAACCTATGGGAGTGACCATGTGAACAGCACTGAGGTAGGACAACGCACCCGCACAGCTACAAAATGGTTCCGGTGTAGAACGCCAAATACAGATGATAATACCAAAATGATTTCAGGGGCTGAATAATTAATAGGACTGCAGGGATTTGCTTCTAAGCCAAACATCTCTGCCAGATACTGACGGCAATTTTAGCAAACGTGAAACCTTTTTACTTAAAGTAGCACATCTGTTTCCATTTTATGAAGGCCAATCGTTATTGTCATTTCTGATAACAACACTATTCCTGATCCTTTTTCCAATCTAAAATGTCTTTCTAAGATGTCATACTAATTTAGTACTAGAAGGTACAAATACCTTTACCTTGAACTTTATGATCAATTTTGATCATAGTATTATCCCTCATTCATTAACTAATTTTTCCGAACAAAGACAAAATCATATTTAACACATTGGCCCTAATTTTGATGTCAGACCGACCACCATTGACAGGCCATTGGTCCCCTCGACATCCAAGCCAACAGTCCGACCAACAGATTACAATACCAGCTGTCAGAGCTAATATGTTGGAGGAGACCACCACCTCAGACAGACTCAAAGAGCCTGTCGGGCGAAGTTGAACTTTAATCGCTACAATGGAGGCAGTGCCTGTATAGGCACCACAATAGGGACTAGGATCCCTTTCTGACTGCCTGATCATGACGGTCGCACCCCTATGAATAGGCAGACTGAAAGGGACTCTGGGGGGCCCAAGCAGGGCCCTCGTCCTCTGTGGGTCACTGCTTGGTGGCCTGGGACACACATGTAGTGCACTCTCACACATCCATGCGCCATGTGTTAGGTTCCACCTCATCCCTGGCACACTAGTGGAGCTTGTGCTGCAGCCCAGGAAAAGGGCTGCACCACTAGAAAAAACATTTGAAGACCTCCTGCACGGCAGACGTATCATAATAGAGTGGGCGGTACCGCTGACACATTGTCAGACGTTCACCTGCCCACGGCGGTGGTGGTCGGAAGCTCGTCTGACCGCCATCATAAGCAGGCCCATATTTTAAAGCATGATATGTCTTATCAGCATATCCCATTTTGTAGTCAATGCCTCTCTAAGTTATTTTATACAATTTTTATCACTAGAAGTTGTAAATACTTCCACTATATCTACCCCATGGAAGGGAATTCAATAGGATCTTTTTTCAAAAAATAAATTGGAATAACCAATATGAGGACCTCTCTACCTTGAGGTAATGATATACAATATTGCAGATTTGATCATAGAAATCTCCCAAACATTTATAGTTTTATATAGATAGGGAAGGGTTTTAACACTCAAATTATTATAGACACTTCTTACTGACACATAAGCAATGATTTTAATTACAATGATAATCTTAAGTAACACGAGCAGCAAATGATCACTGTTTGCAGTGAACTCAATTATGGTGTGCAACACTATACTTCCAGCTTTATGATGAGTCATTATAACCATATTCTACTAATTTCAGCCTTGAAAAAGCCCCAACGCATGTCACTTAATGAATGAAACACGTTTGGCTGTCTATTTGATTTACTATCAGTTATTCTGTTCAATTGCTAAGGCAAAATATATCTGTCTTTAATTTGCTAACATAAGGTGTCACCTTTCTTGTTACTAGGGAGGAGTATGATAAAATATGTCTATATAAGGCTAAACTTAAGTCTACTACTGAGGAGAACTAGGGGAGACTATTAAGAAAATTCATGACATTACACAACTATGTATTGCATTTTCCCATTGGTACTTTAAAAATGACTGAACGGAATTACACCAAATTTGGCATAAACTTAGATTTTGTTCCAGAGATCATGCTTTTTGTGATTTGGTGTAAATCCAATTAGTAATTTTAGAGGTATTAAAGGTAAACAAAATAGATCTACAGGGAAGCGGATCCCACAGTCCCGGTGCTATAATCTGATTGGCTGCCAACACTTCCCCCAGGCCGTTTTGGCAGCCATTTGGGACTTAGCTTGAGCCAAGTCCCACAAAAAAAAGTAAGAAAAGAAAAGTAAAGGGGGCAGGGTAGGAACTCCCTGATCCCCTGGATGTGGTGGTGGGGTGCCAAAGGGACCCAGCTGGGGATCAAAAACATTTTTGTTTCATTTTGCTGCAAATTTGTGGATGGATCTGCAAATTTGCGGGAAAATTGAAGATACAAACCATGTGTGGTCTTCTGTGCTTGTTCTGAAATGAACCCCGATTTGGGCCGATTCCCAGGGGCAATTTTAAAAAAAAGAGGTGGGTGAATGGGACCACCCCTCCTAAGGTTCTTTGAGCCCCGGGCACCCCCACCTCCCTGGGCTCTATCTTTATAAATTGAGAGGGACTGCAAAGGCCCCCTCCTGGGTTTTGTTGAACAGAAAGGGGGCAAGGCATCTAAAGAGGTCTCAGCAATCCTGCTGTGGGAGACTTACTGCTGGACAAATGGGTGTTCTTGTCCCCAAGAACCCTCAACAGCCATCCCCCAATCCGTAGTATGCCAGTCGGCCCCTTTGCAGAGTGGTTGAGAAAGGGGCTGGGCCTCCGATGAGGTCTCAGCAATCCTGCTTTGGGGGACTTAGTGGTGGTAACGAGAGATCTTGGACCCCAACAACTCCATGCAACCAAGGGGACTTCCTTTCTTAACCAGGAATGAGCCAGGAGGCGTGTTTGCAGAATGGTTCAGAAAGGGGGTGGGCCTCCGACGAGGTATCAGCAATCCCGCTGTCGAGGTCTTACTGGTGGCTCCAATGGGGGTTCTTGACACCCAAGGACATTCAGCAGCCAAAGGTACTTGCTCCCCAACCAGCAGTGTGCCAGGAGTCGCATTTGCAGAGAGGTTGAGAAAGGGGGCAGGGCATCTAACTAGGTCTCAGCAGTCCCGCTGTGGGGCACTTATGAGTGGTAACCATAGGTGTTCTTGGCCCCCAAGAATCCCTCAGCAGCCAAGTGGACTTCATCCCCTAACCAGTAGTGCGCCAGGAGTTGCATTTACAGAGTGGTTGAGAAAGGGGGCAGGGCCTCCAATGAGGTCTCAGCAGTCCCCCTGTGGGGGACTTTCTAGTGGCAACAATAGGAGTTCTTGGCCCCCAAGGGAACTCAGAGGTCAGGGGGGACTTCATCCCCCAAACAGTAGTGCACCAGGAGAAACCAGAGTGGTGGAGAAAGGAGTCATGGCCTCCAAAGACCTCTTAGCAATCCCTCTATGTGGGATTTGCTGGATATAACAGGAGGGGTAGGTGGCCACCAAGGACTGCGCATCACTAGGCCCGTCGACTGGATCCTTGATGTCAATGCAACAGGACCTCGCACCACAACCTTGTCGCATCACGGAACCAACACATGGCCTTGGCTGTACAATGCTTTTTCTTCGAAAATCCACACAACACTCCATAACCAGGATTTAAGGTGCTCCTTTCCGCAGGCCTAAATGGGTCCCTGTAGCCGGCCTGCATTCCATCTCGCTCGGCCTCAGCTTGTGACTTTGTCCATGTCTGGTGCAAACAGATATCTCCATTAGCGCTTTGTGCTTTTCACAGCTATTTCCGAATAGAAACTTTAAACTTCAATAACTCCAGTTCTGCACATTGGAATTTTGTCGTTTTGGTCTTGTTTCATTTAATAAAGTACGTTCTGTATTTCTTACCACCTTTTTGTGTGGTGTTTTACTGTTTGAATGCTGCACAAATACTTTACACATTGCTTCTAGATTAAACCTGACTGCTCTGTGCCAAGCTACCAGAGGGTGAGAACAGGTTAATTTAGGGTTTGCCCCTACCTTACCCTGACTAGCATTGTGATTGCCGCTTGACCAGGACTCACACCCCAGTCAAGCAGTATCCAATTTCTCGCAATCTCCACCTTGTAAGCAAACAATTTCAGACACTTACCAGAGTCCTGCAGTTAGCATTTTTTTTCTTGACAACCATAGCATTGAAACACCCTCCTTCTGATTTTAAATAAATGACAAATCTACTTCACGTTTAGCAGAAATTGATAACTTGTTTTAAGCACACTTAAGGGTTCATCAGTTAGGTACTGTGGTAAGAGACCTCTTGTTGATTTTGGGTTCCATGAACAACAACTATTGATATAAATATAAACGTACCAACTCAAAAATCGAAAAATAAAAATTGTGGGAGTTATGATTGGCTCAAATCGCAAAATCCCTTAGTACACTGTTCAAAATGCACTGGGAATTGGTGTCTGAATCCCTAGAGGTGTGTTAAGATGCCCAACAGTACTTGAGCCAAACTCCCGCAGTTGTAGAATGCGAAATAGTTTGGCCTGCATAGAATCCTTTTTCTCTATCAGCCTGATTCATCAAGCTGAATTGCGCTCGCAAAGGGCCAGATTCTGAGAATCTGGCCCTTTGCGAGTGCGATTTTTGCATTTGGGATTCATCATCCCAAATGCAAAAATCGGTAATAGCGATTTCGCTATTTTGCGAGGAATTACATTTAAGGAATCTCTATTTGAGATTCCTTAAATGCAATTCATCATCCATTTTTAAATGGCGAATTCGCAATTTCGGCCCGCTATTTACCGTGAGGTCAAACCTCGTGGTAAATAGCGAAAACTTAGAAAAATGCTTTTAAAAGCATTTTTCTAAGTTGCATGTTGCACACACACATGTCCTTTGGGCATGTGTGTGCGCAACACCTGTTTAAATTTGCATTTAAGGGGTGCTACAGGGTGTCCTTTGGACACCCCTGGCTCCCTTTAAATCGCTATCTTATTTGCGATTAGCAAATTGCTAATCGCAAATAAGGAATACTCCCCATTCATTCCTATGGGCCTTTTGGTCCATAGGAATGAATGGGGAGTTATTCCTTATTTGCGATTAGCAATTTGCTAATCCCAAATAAGGAATATGTAGGAATCACATTTTTTTTGCGATTCCTACATGAATCCCGTTTTGCGAGCCTGTAATAGCGATTCCTTATGAATCGCTATTACAGACTCGCAAAACGGGTCTTTGATGAATCAGGCTGTATATTTTTAATACCTATGTGATGCACTCTGCCAATTTATGCCAGGGAAAGACACCTAATTTGACTGGAGTGCACTTGTTTATGCATGGCCCTAGCAGAGGCATCACCACTCTTAATCCAGCGAACTGTCATGTGCTCGGTGCTCCTTTTACAGGTCTTTCAATCCCTTCCACATGTCGACGCGCGTGCTGAGTCCGCGTTAGTTGTGTCGTCGCTAGTAAAACAAAGCCCACCCCCCCCCCCCCCCCCCCTTGACAGCTCGGAGCCCCAGTGATGCCTAACAAGGTGAGGACATGTCGACATGTCATAAGCCAGCTCCCTGCTGCTCTGTGCTATTTACTTCCGCCTTTTTCTTCCTTTCTGAATGGAAGAGGAGTAACCTCAGATAAACACGGTGTCTTACAGAGACGTCACTCAGCTCTCATTAGAGAACCGGCCAATTAGCACTTTCTCCCTGATCTGGCAGGGTTGCGATGAGCAGTGAAGGCAGTGAACACTTCCCACTGTCAATCGCCATTTAATGTCACCTGCTCACAACCCGACGCGGCAGCTTAGCAACCTGGGCCACCGAAGAAAGGAAGCTTTTAAAATTCATTTTATTGGAACATTTCCAGCTTATTAAAATTTTAACATGGCTGTCAAATTAATCCGCAAAGGAACTCTGTCTAGAGCGAATAAAAAAAATAATATAACTTTTAAATTAGCCCCCGCACCTACAGTAAAACGGTCAGGCGTGTCTTGACTTCAAATAACCTCAGGAGAGACAGATGATGAAGACGAGGACAGAAGCCACAAAATAGCGACAGATAATTGGCCTGAAAAAAATAGTGACACATCTACTTTTTTCATATTCATATTTCAAGACTTAGCATTCAAAGTTTATGCACTGCCAAATGTTGGCGTACTGCACACTATAGCATAAACCATGGCCTTCCCGTTCCTTAATTATGCCGTTTTCATGTCAACAATCACCTGTAATAACCCACTAAATACTGTTAATGCATTTTACTCTATAATTATTTCATGTTTTTCTTACAAAAATGTATGATTTATTTGGTATATTTAATAGTTCGAGACAACTTTTTTATGTTTAAATTAGAACGAAGATGTGGAATGCACAAAAATAATGATGGGTCTGAGTCATAAGAATCAGTGACTTCATGGGTCATACATTTATGATTCACACTATTTGGAAACTCATAAAAATGTCTTTCCTAGAGTAAATAAATAGTACATTTCTATGGGCATGCCTAATCCCAAAACATAATTGTTTTCGTTGACAGAAAATCCAAGCGCTTTCTATGGTCTATAACAAGGCTGTAAGTAAGTAAGTAAGTTTATTTGCATAGTTAATGAAAACCATTGCAATAGAAAAACATCAAGTTAAAGCAATTCTGCATACAATATTAAAAGATATTTCCAAATGTACGTCTTTTTTTCTTTTTAAAATCAATACTGTGACTTAATAGACATTCCACTGGCCAAGCAATTTTTTGTTTCAGCTCATGCTTTTAGTAGTTGAGTTATTTAGTTAAAATCCACTACTTCTAGTCATATCTTATGCCAGAGATCAAAAAAGGTGCTTCTGAATATTTAGAGTACTTAAAAGTTTTTATAAAGTGCTTGGTGCCAAGCTCAGTGGGAACAGGTAAAAGGACTGTCCTCATTTAAACATCCATAATAGAGTTGCTGTTTTATTTGGAGGATGTCTTGTAATAGATTATATAATTCTGGTGTTGGCATTTTCTTTTCCATCACCCTCATAAACTTCACCAGGCTGCAGTTAAACTGTGGGTCATTAGGTGCAAAACAGGCAAGAACTGCTTGTCTTCTGAAGCATAACCCACGTTGATTGAAATGGCGTTTTAGCAATAAATAGCTTTCGTTCTTCCAAGAGTTCTGTACAGATACATAACAGATGCAGCAGATCTTCTGGCGCTGAACCGCATAGACGGCAGGAGGAGCCCGCCTTTTCCTTTAGCCAATGAGGAAAATACTGAATACAGGGTTACAAGCCAAGTCTGTACTTCAGGAATTTCATTTTAGTAGTTTTGGTGTAACCCAAGTCAAGATAATTCTGAGGTGCTGGTGAAGAGTACATGTTCAGGGTCATCCAGCCATGTGACCTTTTCGAAAGGGATGCCTTATCCTCGACCCACGAGAGGTATTTAACTGTCTTCCAGACCAATGTTTTTAAGTGTTGAGGTGTTTATAGGAGTATCCCAGAGTTCGTTTAGGCCAGTATTGGCCAGACTGCTTTTGAGGTATTTGGCAGCTGGTGAGTGGGATTGTTGCTGTAACTCCTTCCATAGATATTCGTTTAGAGTTCCTTGGTTGGATATCCGCACTTTGTCCCAGGTAATTATGTATGCCCCCTGTCTTGCCAAAGACTGTTTCTGAACACCAAACTCTAGCCTGATTTGCGCTGGTGAAGTATGTTTGGGCAGATCAAGAATAATCCTGTATGCAGCTATGTGTTGTCAAGAGTGTTTGCATCTCTTCCTCTCTGTTCTTCACTTCCGTAAGCAATTGTTGGCAGAAGTTTGGCATGTATCACTTGTGCCAAAGGCAGGAGTGATTTATCAGTTAATTTACTGTTTAATGATTTTAAAGAGATTGCTAAAGCAAGGCCTTTGCCTCTAATGCTGTTTTTCTGTGCAATAAAGTGGCCACCTTTGTCAATGTTCACCCCTAGATATTTATATTCTGACGAATCCTCAATATGGGTTCTGCCCAAAAAACCAGGCTGCTGTTTTTTTCCTGTTTTTGCTAAACGTCATAGACCTTGTTTTGTCAAAATTTATGATGAGTTCATTTACTCTAGAATAGTCCTGCGTAGCATTCACAAGATGTTGAAAGCCTACTTGTGGTGGCTGATCAGGACTATATCGTCTGCATAGAGGAGACACTGTAGTATTAACCCACATAACCTGGGAGCGTGAAAGTTACAGCTGTTTAATATCAGAACGAGGTCTGCTAAGAAAATATTGAACTGTGTGGGGTTTAAGACGCATCCCTGTTTGAGCCCTTTATTAGTTAATATGCGTCTTGACAGAAGTGACCCATCGCCCAACTTTATCTGAACTCATGTGTCAGTATGAAGCTGACCAACAAGTTTAACAGAGACTTTGGGATTCCGCAGCTGCTCAGTTTGGACCATAAGATATTACGATTATGTGGTCAAAGGTAGCCTTGTAATCTATGAAGCAAAAATGAAGGGGCATTTTCGTTAACTCAGCATTGTCTATTAGCATTGCCAGGGTTGGACTATTTGTGGTTGTTCCAACTGTTTTGGCAAAGCCAGTCTGATTAGGTGGAATTATAGAATTCTCTTTGTCCGAGGCCTGCAGCTCCTTGAAGAGTCTTCCTGCAAAATAGTTTGCCTCATTATCCATAATGGCCAATAATCGATAGTTCTGTGGGAGTGACATATCCCCTGACTTAAAAATTGGAGAAATAATTTATCCTTTCCAGGAGTCAGGCAGTCTGTTAAATAACGTTATTTCTTTAACACCTTAACTTATAACGGTTTTCCCGCTGTGTGCTGGGTTTTCAAAAATCCCGAGTAACATGACGAGCTCAGCTTGTCATCAGCATACGAGCGCCGTAGCTGATGACAAGCTGAGCGCGTCATCAGCATCGAAGGGGTTAAACAGTGGTTCCAATGCTACTGCCCATTCATTCGCATCTTGTTTATAAAGGATAGGCAAAATTCCAATTGGACCAGGCGGCCCCTCTCTCCCTCCTTTTCCAATTTTTCGCTTAATGGTGTTGGTTATATCCATCAGACCATCATTTATTAATAATAATTGACCTTTGAGTTTGTCACTATCAATGCTTTGGTAGTAATAATGCTTTTTGAAGCATTTTCAGTTCCTAACTCCAGAGTCGTAGATTCCAAATCCTGATTAAAGTGATTCTTAAGATAACTTGCCCATACTTCTTCTGTGATATTAGAAGTAACTCCATCATGCGAGGGGTGTATAAATTGGTTTACAGTTTACCGAATCTTGCACTAATACTCTGTTTAGTGTCAGCGTTTAGTTTTGCCCAGAGATTGTCATCCATAGATCTGTGAGCTTCCCATTTGTGTTTTATCAACATTGCTTTTTGCTTCTATAGTAATTCAAGTTGCGTTATTTCTGCTGGATTATGCCGAAGATGTCTCAATGTTTGGTTGATTGATTTTTCTTCTTATAATTTTGAGAGACATACTATTGTGACTCAATTGTACGAGTAGGTTAGGTCTGGCAGCATATGCTGCCATGGTTGCTGTAAAGTACTTCCCTTTCTCGACTTCGCTTAAGCCGACCCTTGACTTGAAGTGCTGATTTACATTTTCCAGCATGCTAATATTGGCTGCTGATGCAAACGTAATTTTTTTTAAATTGATGGTAAAAAGAGATTCCTGAGGAGCCAAAGATCGCCCAAATCTGGGCATGCTTATTTTAAGCACAATTTCTTATGGCCGGTGATCACTGTCAGCTTTATCGCCCATCTGAAATGAAATTATATGTTGGAATAAAGGTATGGAGATGAAGGTGCAATTTATTATTTTTTTACTTTTGTCAAATAATGTGTTGTTGCGGCCGGTTATCTCCAGCAGATCTTCCATTTATTGATCTGAAGTTTAAATGTTCGAATTCCTCCAGTATCTGCTTCCCAGTTTTGGTTTGTATATAATTGTTTGTGGTTTCCCTTGCAATAGGATGTTCCATATTGAATTTTGCATTAGAACTTCTTCATCTGATGAAGTACCCATTAGATTGAGGTTAAAGCCCCCGGTAAGCATAAGATCTGTTGTTAATATTTCTCCTATACGCACCTCCAGAAAAGCACATAATTCCTTTGCTGCCTTTATTTTTCCATTTTAGATGGACGTAAGTATTGATTATAGTAAGATCAATGTCCCCTTTATCTGATGTTGAGGGCGAAGTTAGAAGGTTTACTGCCATTGTCGCTGAAGACGTTGGTCCAATTTCCCTAGCTATAAGTATACTTGTGACTCAAATATAAGTTACTAGGTCACCTTGGTGGTGCCCATATTTTGCCCTCCTAAGTGCACTGGTAAAGAAGCGCAAGAATCCCTGAAGGTGCGGAGGCTCTATTTGCCATGTTTCCTGTAATACTACAATGTCAAATGACCTTATGTAGATAACAAAATCTAGATAAGTCATTTTGTTAGCTAGACCATGAACATATTTGTAAATGTCCATAACTGCTGGTTCTTCATTGTGGACTGGTGTATTGTCAATTTGTTTGGTTATTTAATGTTCTTGTGATCCATCTTAGATCTGTTTGCTGGCTTGGTGACATTGTAGAGTCCTTGTCTCTTCTAATGTTTCATGGAGGTGTCTCATTGCTCGTTATGCAGTGCCCCACTGCTACACTCAGCACAGATATTGCAGATCTTTTCAAAGTAGCCTGAGCCCCCACTATTGTCCCCGGGTTTAGCAAATCAGGGTATCCTGGCTTAATGTAAGGAGTGATTGTTATCCCCCAGTTTGTAAAAGTTTGGACTTCTAGAAGCATTTTTTGTGCAATTGATGACGTTATCCACATTGTTTTTGGTTTTTCTCCTTCAATGGCATTCTTACATTTGATAAATTCAATTGAAGCCAAGTCCAAAGTTGTCACTTCTTTCAGAGAATGGATGTGAGATAACAGCCATAGACTATTGCCTTGATTCAGGATGTTGTGTCTGCCTTTAGAGCTATAGCCTTGTCTGAACCATATAGCACTTGTTTCCCTCCTTGATTTCTATAAATTGATGGTCCCTTGGTTGACTGGGGATTGGGGGGGTGGGCTTTTAACCCAAGAGCTTCTGATTGTGGCTGGTGTTTGGAGGACTCCGTTTTTCTTATTCACTTTGGGGCATTACATGTTGTATTGGTCCAAGCGGTTGGCCTTCACTTCCCTGCCAGGAGGGATCAAACGTGATTCCCGATTGTTCTGCAGGTGCCTGAATTCCCTGTCTCCATTGGGCCCCTGTGTGTGTAATGGGGGCTTCTTCATTATTGAAGGCTGCTTGGATGTCATTTGTGTCTTTGTACTCTCTTCTCTTTATTCCACCTAGCTCCCTATTATGTGAGCATTGATCATTACATTTCTTTAGGCTTGTCACAAGAGCCTTTTCACCATTGGCTGCTCGATGAGTGATGAGTGATGTTGAGGGGTTGCTATTTTGAGGTAACGTCTGGTTAGGTTCGAGAAATTCAACTTCCGCTATAATCCCTAATCCATTTTCCTCTTTATTCTTTAGAGGGTTAATGCTATTTCCTTTTTGGTGCGAGAGTTCTGGTTCTTTGTTCTCAGCTTTACCAAATTCTTGCATCTTATCTATTTCTTGCATTCCACTAGAGGAGGTTTGATTTGTTCCTTTTACAGATTTTATGTTCTGTTTGAGACTCCCTACTAAGTTGATGTCATTTTCGAGTGTTAATTCAGGTTGTGCTGATGATAACCCAAAAAGGCGCATGAATCCATATTGATATGAATTTCTTTTTTGATTTTGGACTTTATGTCTTTTTGCACGTCATTGCCTTGCACTCATTTTGTTATCTAAAATGTCTCCTGGTAGAGGGTCGGAAATTGAGCCTACTGTTGTTTTACTTTTGTTACACTCTGTTCTTATGACTGTTTGTTTTGTGTTTATCTTAGTCAAAGGATTTCCTTTCTTAGAGTTTTTAGCTAACTGTGTTTCTATGGGTTGATGAATTTCCTTTTCCTGTTTTCCATCTGAAGGCGGGTTATTAGAACATTGCGGAGCTCTTTTAATTTGTGTACACTAGTCACTTAGCATTAAAGGGAGGGAGGATAATTTGTTGATGATCGGTACCGTGCGATTGATCATGCAAGTTTTGTAAAAACGTATTTAATGTGCCTAACTTTCCATCGATAGCAACCACAAAGATAGCCAAAGTGTTCATAGCGTTGGTTGCGCATCCATTTTATCAGATTGACATTAGAGAGTCTCTACCAGGAGTTGCACTGTTTTTAACAGACTTAGCCAGGCACTTCCGTCATCTGTTTGTTTTGACGCCCCCAATTGGCCTCCTAAGTTTGATATAACATTTTGCTCCCCATTATTATGCCTGACAGACTGGTGTTCTTGATTATCCTTGATGGTTGTGTTGGAAGTATTTGCGGGAGGCCCCTTCCTACACTTATCCTGGGAGTAGGCGGTCAGGAGGTCCTCCCACTCTTCCTTTCCCAAATATGAAAAGTCTTTTGGGTCTTCTGGATATTCCAAGGCGTGGTTTGTTGGCATATCCTGTTTTGCTTGTTTTTTTTTTTTTTTTTTTTAAATCTTTATTGACATGAAGGCATATTAGGCAGTGTGCGTGGTTCAGTTAGTCACACACTTTACGTTTTGATGTACAACAATCACGTATCATGTAGTATACATCCAACAGTTTCAAACATTGACTCTATCCACCCCCCCTAAGATTAATATAGCCATTGTCGTATGTCCAGTCCATAGTCTCTGGGCGTTAGCCATTACCGTGATGGTCTTGTTGCCTAGCATGCCCCCCATCTTAGTAAACCTATTAAAACCATCCCCCCTCCCAACTTAAGCCATCATGTTCATTAGTATTGCCGCAACATTCTGCTCAACAGTAAGTCTGCATTCCCTTCCATCCCCGCCTAGACACCCTGCTCTAAACCACCAGTGCACTCACCCCTCACCGGCTGTCACCCCCTTATCTGCCGTTACTCATCTTCCCCATCGGAGTCTATATCATCTCCCTCAGGCAGAGGTTCACATATCTCTCCTCTATAGACATTCCAGGCTGTCCTAACCTTGTTCCATTTACGGGGGGAAGCTCGAAGGACATAAACAGCCCTCTCCGTAACCATGAGCGCATCCATATTTGTAGCCCATCTGTTCATCTTGGGTAGCTCCGGAGCCCCCCACTTTTGCGCGATGTCACGCTTAGCCACCGTCATGGCCAGTGTAGCCCAGATTAGTCCATATCTGTCCAGGTCATTGGGATCCCAGACATTCAGGAGGCATTTGCGTGGTTCAGGCAAAACAGAGATTTTAAGTGCTTGGGAAATAGTTCGCATTATTTGTTTCCAGAATTCTTGTATATGTGTGCAATCCCATAAGGTGTGAAACAGTGTTCCCTCCTCCCCGCAGCCCCGCAGGCAGAAGGGGTGTGGCGCTCTATGTATTTTGTGAAGTAACGTTCTAGTATAATAGATGCGGTGTAAAATTTTCAGTTGCACCAGTCGTAACTTCGCAGAAATTCCCACCTCTTTCGGGGAGGCTAATGCTTCATTCCATTCTGACTCATCCATCTCACCCACCTCTCATTCCCATTTTTCTTTCAGTTTCAGTGTAGGCTCCTCCAGGTTGTTAACTAGTTTTTTATAGGTAAGAGAGGTCGCCTTGTGCTGCATTAAATCTGTTAGTAGTCTATCCTCTAGTGGTGAGGATTCCGGTATGTCAGTGCCCGCCGGAACCACCCGGAGTAGTGCGTGTCTGATTTGCATGTACCTATATGTCTCTGTGGATCTAAGGCCGTATTGCTGCTGAAGCTGTGGAAATGTTATTACTGTGTCTTTGTCCCACATGTCCCCTACCGTGGAAATACCTATTTGGTCCCACTGTGCAAATCCTTTGCACGTCCTCAAGGTCCCCAGTGACCTTGTGTCCCACAGCAGCGTCATCTTGGTGATTTTCCCCTTCCAGCCCAGTCGCGCCTGTGCTATATGCCACAATGTCGCCGTGTGTCGTGTTGGACCTACCAGATGACCAAGCCGTGGTTTATTATATAGCGCCGAGAGCCTGCAATCTGTCCCTAACTGTGACCAATCCGCTTGATATGCTGGGTCGTCTCTCGGGGCGTGGAGCCATTGGTTAATCACTTTGAGTTGCGTTGCCCAGTAATATAACTGTATGTTAGGCAGAGCGATCCCCCCTCCTTACCAACTTTTCACCAGTTTATCGTAGGCTATGCGTGCCGGGCCATTATTCCAGAGCAGGTTGGAGACCAATGCCGCAATTTGTTTAAAGTATTGTGGTGGGACAAGATGCGGGGTGTTTTCAAAGACATAGAGGAACCTGGGCAGCGCCATCATCTTATATAAGGCTGCCCTTCCTAGGAGGGTCAGGGTTAGAGCTGCCCAGTGTTTCACGTCTGCCCGCAGGCGCTCCATAAGTGGTGTCAAGTTGTTAATGAAGAAGTCCGGTGCTTCCCGTGTGACGACAATGCCCAGGTACTTAAAGGAGGTCGTCGATGTCGCCAAGGGGCAGTCTTCCTGTAAATTTGGAGCTGGGCCGTTCAGTGTGTATATCACTGATTTTGACCAGTTCAGAACGTATCCCGAGGATCTCCCGTGTGTGTTGCAGAGATCCAGCAGGGCAGGGATTCCGACATCAGGGTCAACCATGTAGACGAGCATGTCGTCTGCATATAGTGATACTTTATCTTCCCATCCTTCCTCCCATTTAATTCCTCTGAATTAGGGTGTCATCCTAAGCAGGATTGCCAGGGGTTCGAGCACCAACGCAAATAGTAAGGGTGACAAGGGCATCCCTGTCTGGTCCCTCTGCCTAATGGGAACATCGGCGAGATGTGGCCGTTGGCTACCACCTGCGCCATTGGTTTCGCGTATAGGAGTCTTATCCAGGCTATGTATTTCGGCCCAAAGCCCATGCGTGCAAGTACTTCAAAGAGATATTCCCATTCTACCAGGTCAAAAGCCATTTTGGCGTCAAGAGAGATAATCACGGCCTTCTCCGAAAGGAGGTGTGTCCGAGCCAATACCCCATGGACCCTCCGGAGGTTTAATGCTGTACTTCTATGCGGCATAAAGCCTGACTGATCAGGGTGGATTAGGGTATGCAGGTGTGGAAACAAACGGTTAGCTAGAATTTTGGCCAAGACCTTTGCCTCTATATTAAGCAAGGATATTGGACGATAGGAAGCGCATTCAGTTGGTGGTTTTCCCGGTTTTGGTATGGCAATGATCGTGGCCGTGCGTTGGTCAAGTGGTAATTCAGCCCTGTCCCTGCTCTCTTTGTACATTTCTAACATGGGTCCACTAAGCTCCGAGGCCATTGCTTTGTACCATTCCACAGGCAGGCCATTAGGGCCCAATGCTCTGCCTGACTGTAATGCCTGAAACGACAATTTTATTTCTTCCTCTGTCGGGTCTATCTCCAGGTCTTGCATAACCTCATGTGGTATACTGGGGATGTCGATTGCAGTTAGGGATGCTGATGCCATTTGTGCGGTGATGGTATGTTCTGGGGTGTATGTATCTCGAAAGTGATTCGCTAAAATGTGCACAATTTCCTCCTGGTGTGTCATTACTCGGCCGTCCATCGTGTGAAGCTTCTGAATACCCCTCGCTCCCTCCTTCCTCCTATCCAACCATGCCAGTATTTTGCTCGCTTTGTCACCTACATCATAAATCCTGTGCGCAGTGTTGGTGATGTAGCCCTGAACTGTTGTTTTGAGATGTGTCTGGTACTGCTGCTGCTTCAGCCGCAATGTGTGTGCTGTGGCTGGGGTGGGATTTGCCATGTGAGCCGTGTTCGCGTCATTAAGTGTCAGTTCTAACTCAGTGAGTTCTCGACGGGAGTCTCGTTTGTGTCCTGTTATTGCCGCTATTGCCGCTCCTCTGAGGACCGTTTTGTACTCTTCCCACAAGACTGACGGTGAGGTCACCGTGCCCATGTTCTCTGCGAAGTAATGTGTTGTTGCTAGTTTAAGTTTCCTCTGGATCTTAGGGACCTTTAAGTAATTCGGGTATAAGGGGTAGATTCTAGCGCTTTTCTTTTCTCCGGTGGTGAGAGATAAGGTAATTGGTGAGTGGTCAGATATACCCCTTGGCAGGATGTCTATTCTGTCCACAGCTCCCAGTCCTACCCCCAGAAACAAAAAGTAGTCAATGCGAGATAGGCTATTGTGCACTGCTGAGTAGTAAGTGTATTGCGTCAGTGCGGGGTGTAGATGTCGCCACACATCCGTTATGCCCAAGGCTTCTAGAAAGTCAGGTAAGGATGCGTTCCCTCTTGAACGGACTCTGGTGGGTAAGGTATCCATCGCCGGATCCATTATGACATTTAGGTCTCCCCCTATGATCGTGTCCCCTTCAGGGAGGTCTAGGAGGAATTTGCCCAGGGCAGGCAGTGCTATGGAGTGAAGCGCTGGGGGTATATATACAGAGACTACATTTATTGGCTTCCCCTCCCACTGACCATGTATGGCTGCAAAACGACCCTGTTCGTCTGCCACGTGGTGTGTAATGATAAATTGCGACGTCTTTTTCGTTAGGATCCCTGTCCCCCTGGAGCCAGTGGTAAATTCTGCGTGTATCGCCATCGCATAGCCGCGCCTATCTAGCGCCTTACACGTTGTCCCTGCCAGGTGTGTTTCCTGAAGTAGGACTAGATCCGGGCTCTGTCGCTTAATGGCCTGCAAGACCAACCCCCTCTTTATTTTGTCCCCTAGGCCTCTGACATTCCCAGTTAATAGGCGCAGGGGGGGCACTTCTACCATCCTGGAGTCACCCCCAGCGGGTGCTGCATGAAATGGACGGGCCATTAAATCGTCGGGTTAGTGTTAACTGTAATGTGGCTTTTGAGCTAATGCAGACTTCATGTGGCATGTGAGTGCGCAGGCGTGTGGCTATTCCTTGCGAGGTAGTGTAGCGTGCGGTTTGAGTGACGGCTAAAAACAGAAACAAGAACAACATAACTTTATCTGTATCCCCCCTCCCTGCTCCCCTGCTACACGGACAAACCCCCGCCTGTGTCCCCAACTTTGCAGAGTGCTTTAGTCTTCCCCAAATTATCTTACTTGCTCGTGGGGTTGATGAGTCCCTTACAGGCACTAACTGTGCCCACCCTACTCAGCCGCAGCGGGACCCAGGTCCATGCCGTCACATCCCGCCCTTTTCAAACATAGTTAGACATCAGACCGGAGCTGGTTGCCCCGAGTCGAAGAGATCCTGTGTAGCGTTGAGCTCAGTTTCTTCCGGGCCTTCCTGCCGTGTCGAGTGGTTGGCCTGTCCGCTCAGTTGCATGCCGTTGCGCTGATTGGGTCGATCTCTGTGTGGACGATGCTGTTGCCTCACTTGTTGCCAACCATCAAGCCAGTCTTGCGCCGCTTCTAGTTTGTCGAAGAACCACGCCTTCCCATCAGCGACTATCCGTAACTTGGCAGGAAACAACATAGAGTATGGCAGTTCCCTGTCTCGTAGTGCTTTCTTCACCTCCGTGAACGATTTGCGGCGTCTGGCCACTTCCGCCGTGTAATCCGGGAAAAAGGCCAGAGTTGCGTTGTGAACCTTGACAGGTGGAGAGACCCTCGCCGCCTGCAGGATGGCGTCCCTGTCCCTGAAATTGAAGAGTCTGGCCAGGACAGGCCGTGGAGTGGCTCCAGGTTTGGGTATGCCTCCTGGCACCCTGTGTGCCCGTTCCACGGAGAAGAAGTGGGACAGTCCTTTTGGTTGCAGTTTGGTCTTGATGAGGTCTTCAACGTAGAGGTCCATAGCACCCTTCCCCTCCGTTTCCGGAAGTCCGAGGATGCGTACATTATTTCTTCGGGAACGCCCCTCTTGGTCGTCCAGCTTGTCTTGTAGAAGCCTAGTGACCTTTTCCATACGTTCCATGGCTATTTGCAGTTCCGACGTGTCCTCCACAAGCGATTTTGTGACCACCTCCACTTGGGACACTCTTTCAGTCATCTTTTGAAAGTCTGCACGCAGTAGCGTGACTTCAGAGGAGATGGAACCTACTGTAGTTTTGACCTCCGAGAGGGTTTTCATGATGTCTTCTAACGTCACCTTCTTGGTCACCTTCTGTTTCTTGGGAAGCCCCCGTGGAGTTCCGCCCGTTGGACTGCGATTGCGCCTGTTGGCTGTATGCGAATTTGTCCAGCTTGGCCTGTGTGGATCCACTCCTAGTGCCTTTGCCCGCCATGTCTAGGGGCTTGTGGGGATCGGCGTGTCACTCACTGCGTTGAGGGTAGGTGTTGCAACGAACTTCGTCAGGCTCGTGTGGGCCAGTTAACAGTGGGCCGGTATGCAGCCGTGGCGCCCAGAGGCCGTGGGGAACTCGTCTCTCAGCCACTCGTCACTGTGTAGTCTGTCTCGTCGCAGTTTAGTGGTAGGGTTCTCTCAGGGCCAGCCGGCACTCCGCCCCGGGTACTCGTAAAGAAAAGGTGCTTCCCACTCTGCAGTGCGCAATGCCCAAACTGTCTTTTCGCTGCCTGCTGCTGATATTGCTGCAAGGAGGAAGTGGTTCACGTGTCTCCCACTAGGCCACCGGGCTGGAGCAGGATTGATTCAGTACCTTCTAGCAGGGCGCCCCTCAAGGCATTCGTAGCACTACTGGTGGGCCACGCACTGGGTTTGCGGTATCTGACCGCCCGGGCCTCGACCGAGTGTCTGCCACCTGGTGTCCAGATCTCCCCAGCTCACCGGCCCCCCACTGTGTCTGGACTGCCGTTTTATTCGTGATGGTGCAGACTAGGCGCTGCCAACCCCTCCGATAATGCTTACAAGGCGGCTGTGCGTTCGCCGGGCCCCCGGGGGTACCTGTTCCAACCGCCGCCGGCCGGGTCCCAATACGTGTCTCCTCACCGTTTCAGAGGGCAAGCAGAGTCTCTATAAACTGCTGCAGTCGCGCTCCGGTATCTGCAAGGCGATCACTGTCTTGCTGAGGTGCGACTCGGTCTCGGACCGTGCCGCCGGTTTCTCCGTCTGCAGCCCGTGTCCGTGGGGTCCGTCTTCCTCCGGCTGTATGGGGCAGATGCCGACAGGCTTATCTGGTGTCCACACCCCCGGGCTGTGACTCAGGGGGGTGTGTTAATCGTCCCGGTCTCCTCCGTGCGTGCCTTCACAAGTAGGCCGGCCCGGCCTCGCTTCGGCCGGGGCCGGAAAATCACTCCAGTCCGGTGCTGGACTTCCGGATGCAGGCCCAAGTGTGCCACTGGGTGTCGGTGCAGCTTCCAGACTCCGTTGGTCATCAAAAGCGGATCGGGTGGTACCGCCCCAAACCCGGATCTGACCGCCGCCGCTTCGGGTGAGCAATTTACCGGATAAGTATGTCGGATTGTTAATCAGGCCACAGTGCCCTCAGGAGCCCTTACGCTAAGCTGCCGCCATGCTTGGCTGCTAGCCACGCCCCCCCTGTTTTGCTTGTTTTGATGCTGGTGCTGATAGCATTTTATAATCTATCACTGAGTCATTCATTGTTGTCCCTGGAACTGCCAAGGAAGATTATGTTTCGTTCCACTCCTTCCTTTCCTTCATGTATTTGTGCTTTGTTTTTGCATATGGCCATGTCTGAACTGGGGTGGCAGAGTGGGCTAAAGAACGGTGATGGATTAAACCCAGATCTGTTGACTGGGTGTGAGTGTTTGATTGGTTCAGATGCTCCGTCCGTCACCACCCCTTTTTGTACCACTTTGTTCACCATAAGTTGGCAGGGTATGCTCAGACGTGAGTCCCTTGCTCACTTTGCCACTGGATTCAAGCAAGCCGGGCTGAAGACGGCTGAAATGCCAGAAAACGGTCCTCAGAAGCTTGTTTCCGGTCCAGGGAAGGTATGGCTTTGCAGTTCAGGCTGGACTGTTCCCATGAGGCACAGGGTCAGACTGATTTGCATATGGCCATGTCTGAACTGGGGTGGCAGAGTGGGCTAAAGAACGGTGATGGATTAAACCCAGATCTGTTGGCTGGGTAGGAGTGTTTGATTTGTTCAGATGCTCTGTCCATCCCACCCCCTTTTGTACCACTTTGCTCGCCATAAGTTGGCAGGGTATGCTCAGACATGAGTCCCTTGCTCACTTTGCCACTGGATTCAAGCAAGCCAAGCTGAAGACGGCTGAAATGCCAGAAACCGGTCCTCGGAAGCTTGTTTCCGGTCCAGGGAAGGTATGGCTTGGCAGTTCGGGCTTTACTGTTCCCATGAGGCACAGGGTCAGACTGATTTGCATATGGCCATGTCTGAACTGGGGTGGCAGAGTGGGCTAAAGAACGGTGATGGATTAAACCCAGATCTGTTGACTGGGTGTGAGTGTTTGATTGGTTCAGATGCTCCGGCCATCACCACCCCCTTTTGTACCACTTTTCTTGCCATAAGTTGGCAGGGTATGCTCAGACGTGAGTCCCTTGCTCACTTTGCCACTGGATTCAAGCAAGCCGGGCTGAAGACGGCTGAAATGCCAGAAAACGGTCCTCGGAAGCTTGTTTCCGGTCCAGGGAAGGCATGGCTTGGCAGTTCGGGCTGGACTGTTCCCATGAGGCACAGGGTCAGAATGATTTGCATATGGTCATGTCTGAACTGGGGTGGCATAATGGGCTAAAGAACAGTGATGGATTAAACCCAGATCTGTTGACTGGGTGTGAGTGTTTGATTGGTTCAGATGCTCCGTCCATCACCACCCCCTTTTGTACCACTTTGTTTGCCATAAGTTGGCAGGGTATGCTCAGACGTGAGTCCCTTGCACACTTTGCCACTGGATTCAAGCAAGCCGGGCTGAAGATGGCTGAAATGCCAGAAACTGGTCCTCGGAAGCTTGTTTCTGGTCCAGGGAAGGCATGGCTTGGCAGTTCGGGCTGGACTGTTCCCATAAGGCACAGGGTCAGACTGATTTGCATATGGCCATGTCTGAACTGGGGTGGCAGAGTGGGCTAGAGAACGGTGATGGATTGAACCCAGATCTGTTGACTGGGTGTGAGTGTTTGATTGGTTCAGATGCTCCATCCATCATCACCCCCTTTTGTACCACTTTGTCTTCCTTGACTGCGTAATTTTCTCAGGGCTTCTCTGTTCACAGATCATTAGTATTTTGGTCTTAGCACAGTTGCCTATTACATTTTTGCTGTAGAGTGTCCGTCCGGCCGTTGGCAACTCATGTGCACCTATTCGATTTTATATGCTTCTCTAGTCCCATGTACTTGGATTAACTCTGTATCGGCCACAGCCATCTTGACTGGGGACTTGGTGCTCTGAGCCTCCAATGTCTTTTGGCATTGTGGGGTTGATCTTACATACAAAGGCCTGGAGTTGCCAACTAATATGCTTAGATTTTCCTTTTTATTAACACTTCCCTGCGAGCTAATGGGTTGAAGCGGCTGGAGAGGTGACTGAAGGCCCGGCAATTCTGTGGTGTTTGAAAGGAGAGTGTCACCCGCATTTTTAAAAAAAGCAACATATTGTGTTAATCTTTGGTTGGAAAAGGGATTGGCAGATTTTTGGAGATTTGATTTTTTTCAGTTTTTGATAAATGTTCGCTCGCTTGAGTTATTTATGTCTGCAATTATTTCAATTAAGGAGTAGTCATGCTGTACAGCTGGCCTGGTTTTAGTCGGTGGTTCTTCCCTGGAGCCCTCTAACGTATTAATGATCCGCTTTCGCCTATTTGTATTTCCTTCAAGTGTCGGGCCTCCTCGTAAACAACCTGATCTCATGGTATGCTTTGCTGTGTCTATCCTTTATATATTTATATGTAAATTTTGTAAGTAAAACCTTAAAAAGACTTTAAAAGGGTCCTTTGAAGATTTACAAGTATTTGAAGGTTTTTAAAGGTTTTGATTTTTTCTCAGTCCTGAACGTCTGAATTCATGATGCTCCCAACACAGCAAACCTAGGAAACAGTGCAGACCTGGGATGATGCCTCAGGCTGCTTTTCAAGTTCCTCAGGTTCCCCCAAGTGCAGGCGCAACCAGACCCAACCAAGCACTGTCCTGGCATCACGCCGTGACCGCCCTGGCTTGGCCCAGGCTCAGTCAGGTACCAACCTGGCACCAGCAGCGGCGCGGCCAACTATGCCAAGTCACGCTAGGCGGGTGCTACACAGTATACAGTGCACAGAACAGCCCCTGCTCAGTGCCGCTTGACTTGGGGCGCAATACCCTCAGATGATTTAGGTAGAAAACACCTGCAAGGAGCGGGTGCCCCCCCCCTTGCTCTAGTGGTGCTCACTTTTCCTTTTTTTGCCACTCTTTAGTGAGCAGTGAGCCATCAGTGAACAATCTCTTGATTCTGCCTCCATCTTGCCACTTTCTCTCACTGTCGCAAGGCTACACAGCTCACCTGCTTCACCGGTGCTCCCATTGCTGCCCTGTCTTGCCATTGTGATGTCTCACCATCTACCATCTACTATCTGCTGTGCTGTGGCAAACTGCAGCACACAAAGGGCGTGTCGTGATGCCAACTCAGCTCCGATGCGGCACCACTCCACTTCTACATCACAACTTCTCCAAACACCTCAAATTCTCCGGTCCTCTCTGCTCTCTGTTTCAAAACTCTGCAGCTCTGCAGCTCCACAGCCCTGCCTGTATCAAGTCTCAATAGTGTGTATCACCAGACAACAAACCGGCTGATGTTGCATAATATTTCAAGAGTCCGATGTGGTGGGTATCACTGATGTATATAGTCTATGACCGATGTACAAACATCTCTTTTGATGAAGGACTAGTCATGGAAAAGGCAGATCACAAGGGAAGGAAGGTTGGTTCGACAAAAATTGTTCAGCGGCTAATCGCAAACTCAAGGCTGCCCTTAAGTCCGACCCAGTTGATAGACGGCTTGTAGCTATCCTTAGGAGAGAATACAAGACTGTTATTGAAAAAAGGCGGCGTGATATTAGAGAGGACGCTTGGGCTGATCTGACTTCCATAGATGTTCTAAAAATAGCGCCAAGTTTTGGGCGGCGGTAAACCAACCTTACTTCTCGGATTCCAGTAACAATGAACTGGACTGTGGGATCCAAGAAGAGCGATGGCACATGCACTTTAGTTCTGTTTACGAAGAAGAGACCCTGGCGGTAGAAGGCATGATCGCCTTCCCTCAATCACCGTATATTTTAACTGTGAACGAGGAGGAGGTGGCAGTGGCCATCGGTATGATGACCAGTAACAAAGCTCCCGGGCCAGATGGCGTCCCCCCTGATCTTTTTAAAGTTGATATTTTATTTTGGTCCAAAGTTTTAACCAATGTTTTTAATAGAGTTTCTAAGACAGGCATTCCTGAGTCATGGACGCAGTTGGTAATTGTACCCATCTATAAAAAAGGGGACCGGGGGGACCCTGGTAATTACCGACCCATATCCCTCATTGATTCTGCAGTCAAGGTTTTAGGGAGGGTGGTTTTAGGCAAACTGACCACTTGGTTAGAGGAAACCAACACACTTTCCCCTCTACAGTATGGATTCCGAAAGGGTCGCAGCACTATCGACCAAAGCCTAAACTTACAGCTGCTCATCGGGAAGTACACCCTGGCTAAGCAAGGGTCACTGTTTATAGCTTTTATGGATCTGTCCTCGGCATTCGACCGGGTAAACAGATCCAAACTGTGGGGTCAGCTCCTTAACATCAGAATAGACCCCAACATAGTATACTTCCTAGCAGACCTCCATAGGGACCTTACCGCAACGGTCCGATACGATAGAAAGGGGAACTGCACGGAAAAGATTAGTATTATCAATGGTGTGAGACAGGGGTGCATTCTTGCTCCCCTGCTCTTCACACTATATATCAATGACCTAGGTAAAGCTTTGAGCGTAGTTTGCAAGGATATCCCGAAGGCTGGGAAATACCTACTGCCTGCCCTACTGTATGCGGATGACGCTGCCCTCCTAGCCAGAACTGCAGTAGGACTCCAATGCCTGCTGAACTCCTTTTATGCTTTTCTGGATAATCTTGATCTAAGCGTCAATTTTGGCAAGTCCCATGTTATGGTAGTAGGTCACAAAGCGAAGTCCCAAAAAAATGTGATGCCATTATTTTGTAACAAACAAGAGTTGTCACGAGTTTCCAGATTTCCCTATCTGGGGGTGGTTTTCGATGAAGGCTCCACGTGGCATCCCCAATTGGTGGAGAAAAAAACATCCTTGGCACAATCAATCTCGGCAGTGCTAAGTTTCTCCCGTAAATTGGGGGTGAAGCCCATTGAGGCAGTACTAAAAGTATACGCTTCCAAATGCACTGCCATCGCCATGTACGGGGCCGAATTGTGGGGTTTTAAGCAGGTTTCATCGCTTCAGGTTACAGAGGACAATTTTCTAAAAACACTTCTTTCCCTCCCAAAATCCACCGCAAACTATATAGTTCACCAGGAGTGTGGCGTGGGTTACCTGGAAGACAAAATTGCCATGGCCCCTTCATTAAAATGGTTGGCAGTCTGGTTAAATCCGGAGCTTGAGGTAAACCATGAAATTCTAAAAGATTGTTTACTGCTGGACCACTGGGAAAAGATCCCCTGGTTGAAGTACGTGCAACAAATGTGTGAAAAATTGGGACGGCCCGAATTGTTCGATAAACCCTCAAGTTTGGTGAAAGGGGATCTGAAATGGGTCAAAAATACTTTTTTGCTGAATAGAGGAATGGACAGAGAGGGTAGGGAGCTGATTAAACCCTCTGTCAGGACCCATCAGCTGATCGTTTCACCTGACCCCAAACCGGAACTGTACCTTAAAGTTGTGAATAATGCTAATCATAGGTATCTGTTAACGAGGTTCCGATTGAACAAAATTCATCTTTTAATTTCTGGCCGCCCTGTTTGGACCAGGAGCACGGACTTAGTTCTATGCAAATGTGATGGCTGCTCAATTATGGACACGGCCCACTTTTTGTTCTTTTGTGATTATTTCAAAGGTATTAGAACAAAATTTATTATACCATTGTTAAAAGGAAAAGGCTTTAGGCAAGTAAAGCCAGCTTTGTTGTACCTCCAACTGTTGACAGAAATATGGGTCATTTATAATGTGGCAAAATTTTTAACTATAGCAGTGAGACTCGGCAAAAAGATCGCTTGGTCCTAGAGGACTTTTTATAAATATCAACTACTGTACGAATTCTCTAATTAGGTTACCATTGTTCATGTAGTTGTTTTTAAATTCTTGCCATCATGTACTGTATATCTCAGGGGTTATCCCCTGTTCTGTATCATGTTCTGTTATATTTTACTACGGGTGGCGTGTGGACTTTTTAATGCTTGTACACTTTTATGGTTTTTGTGATTTAAACCGAATAAAGTTTCTTTTGAACTTTGATGAAGGATGTCCTCAATAAAAGTCAAGTTCCATGTCTGGGGCTTACATACGATTCATAGAAAGCCAAAGATGGCTATGCCTATTGTCCCTTTTTAGTAGTAATCACGTTAAATAAGACAGGGTATTTTGAACTCGACCTGATATACCACTGGAAGCCCGTTCAACAGACCTAAGCATTAGAGAAAGCGCAGTCAAAACAGCCAAGTGGTTGTTGTTCAACAACTCTAGTTATCTGACATTGCTTACAGAATCAATCTATAAAAAAGAATAACAATGATGATGCACAAAATGGGGTTTTGAGTGAGCCCCCTTTGTATCAGTGCACAGGACAGCGTGTATAGGGGTGGACAATGGGTCAGCCACTTCAACAGTTGCTTTGTTGATGTTATCCTTCACAATTTGAATCAGTTCACAGGAAAGTCATCTTGTCAGTCATCTTGAGGGACAACATTTTCCTTCTCCGTCGGTGGCGTCAGTTCTTCAGTATTTGAAGTGACAGTTTTAGACATGGAATTTCTCATCTCCTCTATCCCTCTGCCATTATACTAGTGCAAGAGACTCGTGAATCCAGCTTAATTGTTCTTAAATTAATATTTTAAATATACATAAAGAACACAATATTGAAAAATACGATTAGGTTGATAATACATGAAAAACTACATTTCCAAGAATATGACAATAGACATAATTTAGAGGTAGCTAGGGGTTACAGCTAAGATCCCTGACTTGCTCCTTGCAACACCTGGCACTGTCTTGTGACCCCTGTCTTCAGAGGTGGGAAAATCAGGGCCAGAAACACAGGGGCAGCTTGTTCGTATGGACATTGTTTGGATCTCCACTCTCCTTTTTTTCTGGATTTGTTTGTGTTGCACTAAATATTAGTGTAATAAAAAATGGAATACAATTAGCTGGAATATAAAATTCCATTGCAGATGAGGTAAGCAAAAATATTTTAAATGTATGTTGTGCACCCGTTTGCAGATGTGAGTGTGCTTATGTGTGGTACATTGTTTGTATGCGTGTCTATGTTTATGTGTGTGTGTAAAAGTGAAAGTGAAAGTGAAGGACAAAGGGCATGTGATGTCGCTTAAGCTTAAGCTATCCGTGACATCCATGAACATTTCCCATATGAGGCAAAAACTGTAATTCAGTTTCCTAACAGAATAAATTACAGTTTCTAATCTGTTTCCTAGATAGTAAAGTTTACTCAACCAGTCTTCTGTTATCAGCTCCTTCCTTCAATTGCTAACACATTGTGGTATTCACTTCTTTCCTGCCGATCATTTTTAATCCAGCATTTGGATATCACTCTAAATTCTATATACAATCTTGCAGTCTAACAAGCCATTCAGGACAATTGTCAGAGGTTTATATTTAGCATCAACCCCCACACTCAGAAAATGTTCTCTTTTTCCACATCTCAGGTCAGTGGAAATTAAAAATCGCAGTTAGAACCTTTTACTCTTACACACATTGCTCCCTTGTCATTGTCAAAGAGTTTTTTAAATTGTAAAGACCTTGACCGGGCACTTGCCTCAAGAGGCGTTGCTGTAAGACATCCCAAGGACCTTGCTCGGGCAAATGCACTTGTCTCAAGAGTCCCATCTGTAAGGCATTCCAAGGACCTTGTTCAGGAAATTGCCCTTTTATGTCCTTAGGTGAAGATATTTCTTGTTAAACCATGTCACACCGTGCCCCCTCGTCCCACTGCGACTGCGACACCCGCATTCACTGATGAATGTGGGATTAATTACCTCAGGCGACAAAGCTGGGGACTACTTGTCCCGGTCGCCTTTTAGGCCGTGCTTGTGCCCATGGCCCTCTTTCTTGATTGGGCTCTTTGAACCCAAACTCACTTGGTCACTCACTGGCCTTTTTCTCTCATGCTCTGCTGCTGCAGTTCCATTTATCTGCAACCCATGGGGGGGGGGGGGTTAGTCATTCCCTCTCTATGGTCAGCTGCGCCTCCCGGTTGGTGGGACAAACCTCCCTCCTTGCTCTGCTAGAAACTCACAGGCCCTCCCGCTGTTCCTTCTTTCTCATCAAGTATGAAGACCAGGACCTTTTGTTGTGTTAAGACAGTTGCAGCTTATTTACATCATACATCGGCACACAGTGGTCGATATTGCCTTGGTCATCAACATGTTCATTTGTGGCTTATTTTGGACCACTATGTTAGGCATTTTAAGAACAGGTTATACAGTGTGCATCCTATACTTTATTGCATATTAATAACCATAACTTTTCTAACCCTGCAATGTATCATCCTTCTAATAATAATGTTTCTTAAAGGTTGTCATAAATCACTGTCTAACTGCTGTGTCAGCTCTACCTCTGTCACTTACTTGGTATAAAGGGCTGTTAGACCTGGCACCATTGGTGTGGGTCTCCCTTCCATTTCTGCTGTTGCCTCATGTGCTTTTGCTGTGTTAGATGCTTTGGGCACTGTGCCACTGCTGTCCAGTGCCACAGTGGGAGTGCTCCTTACTGTAAATTGATGTATTGATTAGTGGTTCCATAATTGGATGTTTGGTTTACTTGTCAGACCCTAGTACAGTGCACTGAGTGTGCCCATGGCGTGCAAATCCAAATGCTGCTAGTGGGCTTGCAGCACTGATTGTGCCACCCACAGAAGCATCCTTGTAAAATGTATCTAGGTTCTGCCATTCCAGAGCCTGCATGCAGTCAGGTACTGCCATGCTGACTGGGCAAGTGCACCCACTTGCCAGGCCCTTGGGCCTGCCCTATGGTAGGCCCAAGGGCAGGGTGCATTGTAAGTATAAGGTAGGACAAGCCCTGATGTGTGTGGCATGTCCTAATAGTGAATTACAGCCATTTTCGTTTTTCACTATTTAATTTTAATTTAATTTAATTTCTTGTAGAGCGCTAACAATCATCCAGGGTAGGATATCACGGCGCTATGCTTGCTAATGTGCATGTGACGTGGGTGAGAGCCCAGTTCGATTATTCAGGATGGGGGAAGAGGAAAGATTTTAGCTGTTTCCTAAATGCCAGGTGGCATTCTGTAAGTCAAAGGGCTGTGGGTAGTTCATTCCATTTGGCAGCAGCGATATGGGAGAAAGCGCGCTCGCCCATCCTAGCTCTCTTTATCCGGCAGGTTTTTGCACGAGCCAAGAGTTGAGAGCGGAGGTTCCGAGTGGGAGCATAAAACTGAATCCTATTTCTAAGGATGAGGGGACCAGTTTTGTGCAGTGCTCTATGAGTAATGCACATCATTTTAAAAGATGTTCTTTGCTTCATTGGTAGCCAATGGAGGTAACGCAAACAGCTCTTGGCCGAGTCGTATTTCCTTTTCATGCAGATGGCCTTGGCTGCTGCGTTCTGCACCATTTGGAGTTTGGTAAAAAGATACTCGGCCATGCCTACAAACAGGGAGTTTCCGTAGTCCAGCCTACATATCAAGAGTGACTGGACCAGGATCTTTCTACACTCCATTGGAATCCAGGGGAAGACTCTCTTAAGCATTTTTTAGGATTGCGAAGCCTTTTCCGCATATGGCAGCTCCATGAGTCTTCATGGATAGGGCAGTATCTATGGTTATTCCAAGGTTCCTTGCTGTTTGTGACGGGGAAGGTGGAATGCCCAGCGCTTTTGGCCACCAGCTGTCATTCCACAGCTGGGTGTGGCTTCCGAACAAAAGTATCTCGGATTTATCTGCATTGAGCTTTAGACAATGCTGGTGCATCCATTCGGCCAGTTCAGCAAGACAGTTAAGTAGCCTTTCTTTGGGATTGTTTTTTTCATCCAGGATGACAGTGAGTTGCGTGTCGTCGGCATAGGAACAGATTTCCACACCCCACTTTCTGCCTATTCCCGCCAGGGATGAAACAAAAATGTTAAACAAAGTTGGGCTTAGTGAGGCCCCCTGTGGGACCCCGTATTTGATGTTCCGGCATGGGGACGAGAACTTACCCATGCGTACTGATTGAGATCTCTCCGATAGGAAGGATCGCAGCCAGCCCAGAGCTTTTTCCCTGATACCTTTAGATGCTAGGGTTTCCAGGAGCAGGTGGTGGGGGACGGTGTCGAACGCCGCCGAGAGATCCAACAATATCAGGGCAACTGTCTTTCCCTGATCTACGTGCATCCTGATGTGATCTAGCACTGCCAGGAGAGTTGTCTCCGTGCTGTTATTGGCCCTGAAACCCGTCTGTGTGATGTCCAGCAGGTTGTTTGCCTCGAGAAAGCTGGCCAGTTGTCTGTTGACCAGTTTCTCTAGGACTTTCGACAGGTAGGGAAGTTGGGATATGGGTCTATAGTTGGCCGGGTTGTTAATATCTAAACCAGCTTTTTTTATAAGGGGAGTGACTGTGGCGATCTTCCAGCTGGATGGGAACTCTGCAGCATCTAACAAATGATTTAATACCTGAGTCACTGCAGGACAGATCATGGGAATGAGCTGCCGGAAAATATGATGAGGGCAGGGGTCCAAGGGGGAGCCAGATTTGATTTCGAGCATTACGTTGCCTACTTCCTCTTCGGAGTACGGGCCAAAGCTAGTGCAGCAGGCTTGAGGGGAGGAGGACTGGTGATTCACCCGGCTGCCTGTTTTGGGTTTAGAGAAGGATGAATAGATCTTGTCTATTTTTTCGCAAAAGAAGTTATTCATTTTGTCGCAGTCTGTTTGAGAGGGAGTCAAGTTGGACGAGAGATTGGCAGGACTGCAGAGCTCTTTTACAATTTTGAAAAGCTCTTTTGAGGAGTTCTTATTCTCTAAGATTCTGCTGGAAAAGTAAGCTTTTTTTGCCTTCCTGATGGCTTTAGTATATTGTGACAGTTCTTTTTTGTAAACAGCCCTCGTCTCCTGGGTTCTTGTTAAGCTCCATTTGTGTTCGAGCATTGTGCATTTCCTTTTTTGTGCCTTCAGTTCTTGCCCGTACCAGTTTTCGGACACGGTGCGCCTGGGATTGGCATCGCGCCGGAGCTGTGAGCAGTGCTCCAGGGCCGAAGCTATGTGGCTCTGAAGTCTGTCTGTTGCTTCGTCAACACCTGACTCTCCTCTAGAAGGATGGACAAAGTGTTTCCGAAAGGTTTCAACTTTGAAGTTGGCATAACTTCTCCTATGGGTTGTTATTGCAAGTCTACCTGTTGTCCACTGGCCAGAATGGGTTGTTAGAATTGCTACACCTTATAATCCTCAGAGAACATGATAGAAATTCGAGTTTAGTATGCCTGAATAATAAAATACATACTTTAGTGAAGTTTATTTTAATATTCTGTGTTTGCAAATACCACTTTTAGAAAGTAGGTTTTTGCTTGCTAAACCATTTAAGCCTGCCTCTGGTAGGTTGTGTATTCCTTTGTCTGGGTTTGTGAGTGACCGGGCTTGGGGATTCCAGGAGACAGGCTGGGGCAGCCCAGTGGTGAATAGAGAGATCTGAATCTAGATGGGAGGGAGAAGTTGCACCTGGGACCTGAATAGGGCTGGGCCTTCTCTTTAAAATGCCGGCTCCACCCCCTGTGGTGCGTCTGATGTCTCTGCCCTGCACACTGAAAGAAGAGAAGAAAGACTGTCAACAAAGTGCTCCAGGACTGTACTTGCCTTCCACAATGCTGGCTCCACCTCCTGTGGGGCATCTGATGTGCCTGCTCTGTGCTGTGAAAGGAAAGAAGAAGTCTGGTAAACAGAGTGCTTCATAACTGGCTTGAACTGGGCACAGGCCCCTCTCCCCTCAGAGAACAAAGGATTTTGTGGTATAAATATTGGGACCCTGATCCCAAGAAATTAGATCACTTCTGGACTTACAAGACAAAACCTCTCCTGACGAGAAGGAACCTGAAGAAACTGAGGAGAGACTATTCCCAAGCTGAAGTGCTGCTTGGGGGATTGGCCTGCAGTGGTTGCCTGACTGCCAAAAGAGAGGAGAAAGAGCTTTGTGGACTTTTCTTTCAACTTGTGCAAAAGATCTCCAAGGGCTTGGAAGAGAGCTTGCCCCCTGACTGAAGTCCCGGGACCAGTGGCCATCACCAGCCTTGGTGAATTGCTGCTGGAAACAAGTGGCTCCAGACACAGGGAGCTTTGACCGACTCTCATGACCAGACCGGTGTCCTGTAGGCACCGCATCAAGCAACGTCCGCCTCGAACAACGCAAGCTCCGCGCTCACCGACTCCATCCTGACGCCGTCACTGAGCCGTAGCCTGCAACGCAACTGATAGACACCGCGACGTGCAACGACTCGCTACACCGAATCGAACTGGTCTGACCGAAAGGATCACTTCTGCTGACTTCGAGTCCTGTGACCGCACCGGTGTTGGGTACCGCCTCGCACGCTTTGCGACGCACCGCCTGACTCGCAACACTGTCCGGACTGATCAACGCCAGCTCCCGAACCCCAGCTCCTTCGCCGCACCGCAAACTGCAAGCACCACATCGAAGCACCGTCTCGCCCTGCAACGTAAGCCTTGAATCCACCGACTCTGTCAACGGACCGCAGCCTGCACAGCATCGAGCGACAACGCATCGTGCAACGCTTCCTTTCTGCACCGCGATGATCACCGGAACTGGCTCGCACATCCGTGCCGGCCGCCTCAAGTAAAAGGTACTGTGACAGAGTCTGTCGACATCTGAGTGGGCTCGTACCGACGCGGTCCACTAGATCTGCTAGACTCTGTTATTTTCAACAACGCTGTTGCCCATTCAGGCTACCGACTCTCACAGACCCTTGATTTAAGCCTTTTAAACAAGCACTCTTGAAAGCTAATAGTACTGTCGATTCTTTTTGTCTTTTTTTGGTCTTGTGGTAACTCTATATAAAATATACTTATTTTTTAAATACAACCTTGTGTGTTGTCCAATTGTAGTGTTGTCACTGGGTTACTGTCTTTTGTCACAATGCTTAACTTACACTGCCTCTGAAATAAGTCTTGACTGCTCCAGCCACTCTACCTAGAGGGTGAGCAGGGGTTATTTTAGAAGTGTAATCCCCCTTACTCAGACTGGAGGAGAGGGCCCCTATTTGTCACAAGTACCTATCTGTACCAGCTATAGACCCCTAATTCTAACAAGGGTCATGGCTTTGAGGCTTCAACTTGCTACCAAAAGTCTGGCGTTAGTGGATCCATGGCCATGCCTGGGCTGCAAGTGCCGTTTCCGCCCTGGATTCTTACCCTTTTTTCTCCCATCAAGTATCCCTGCCATAAGACAACCCAAGGAGCTTGTTCGTGCAATTGCACTTGTCTCAAGAGTACCTGCCGTAAGGCACCCCAAGGACCTTGTTTGGGCAATTGCCATTTTACGTCCGTATGTGAAGATATTTCTTGTTAAATCTCGTTACTCCCTGCCACATTGGAGGTGGTTTACCAACTGCCAACAGTTTCCCCCCCATGATTAGTAGAAACAGCAGCTCGAGTTTCCTTGCAACGTTCAAGAGGAATACGTTGGTTCAACCATGCTGACCAATCTGCACCCTGCGTTTTCCCAAGCTTAGATGCTGCCCACTCTTGTTACCATACCCCAGTAGGGCTTTGTTGCAGCCTCTCACCAGACCGACTGTGACTCCCCACACTGCATGCTATCTAAAGATCCCTTCTATCTAAAGCTCCACTGGACAGATGAACCCTGTCATCTGTGTAACTCTCAGGGAAACAACCAGAGGCAAAGGCATATGCCTCTGGTGAGGGGGCCCACCATGCCCTTTCAACCTTGTGGAGTGGGGCATCCAGGGCCCCCACCAATTGATCGCCTCAAGCCTTGCTCAGCAACCAGTGCTCTGCATTTTTACAGGCTTAGCCGGTGCGCGCTCTTGTTACCAACCCTGGTAGGCTTTGTCACAGGCTCTTCACCGGTCCAGCAGCACCTCCCCTCCACGAGTTCTATCTAAAGGAATGGTTGTTGGAAGCTGGCTCTGTATATACTATAAGAAAGCAAGGTATGGTGTGCACAAAGTCCAGTGCATCCCCAGAGGTACAGCAGAGGCTAAAGTAGATAATACTAACAGCTCTATTTGTGGAAGTGTGCTTGAGCAGTTAGGCTTATCAGAGGACGGTTTTATGCTTTTATTGTACACACTCAGGCAGGAAATGGTATCACACACTCAACGACTGAACCCAGAACAATTGGTAAGTTTGAAAAGTTATACTTTGCATTTTATTTAAGATTCAAGGGTTACTTAATAAAGTCAGGTTGCAGTACTTTTCAGATAGAAAGGTCCGTAGAATTTCAAGCAATACTTTTCAGTTGGTAGCAAAATACGTGTGATTCAGGATTTACAGTTAGTGCAGTACAGAGAGAAGGCTATGCAATCCTGTGGAGAGAAAGACAAGTGTTGGACTTACAAACAAGTACCCAGCGTATAGTTCAAGTCGCTGGATGGTCTCAAACCAACTCTGCAGGAAATGTCGGTCGTGGGTGACTGGGGGCACACAGAGGTGTGGGATTCAGAATCTCCACCTGTGGCAGTCGATACCGGCAATAAGCTTTACCCTTTCGTTCCACGGAGAGTAATGTAGTAGGTTGGTTTTCAGCAGACTGCCAACATCGTTTCCGGCACTGCTGGTTGGCTGCTGTTGTGCGGCTGGAGGAGTTTGGTTGTCGTTGTACCTTCACGGGGAGGTCGCTGTCGGCAGTAGGGTCAGAGGAAGCTGACATGGCCGCTTGCATGAGGATAAAGGCTCTCATGCACCAGTTGGGCACAGCTGAGGTCATGGGGGTCAAGAGAATCCTTCAAGTTTGTGGAGGCCATCCGGCTGGGATGCTTTTCTTCAGACAGGGCAGAGTCGCGTCGACACACGTGTCGGTCCTCCACCATTGTGGTCAGGGAATTTTTTTATAGCAGTGATTCGCATCAGCACCAGTGCCGGTCCTGTTTTTGTACCAGTGGATGACTGGGGGGTAGAGCCTCTGGTCCAAAGGGAGATTCTTGGTGCTTTGAAAAGGTTGCAGGCGTTTGGGTTCAGGCAGGGATTCTGGACAGTAGGTCTAGTGGTCGGCCCAGGTACAGGTGGCAGGTTTTTTACTGAGTTTAGTCTGCAGCTGTTCAGCTCCTGGCCCATCAGTAGTCCTGTCCTGTCTTCTTCTTCGGTCCATCGAATCTGAAGAGGTAATGTTCAGGGTGGCCCTAAATACTAGATTTAGAGCATTACAGGGGTGTGCAATTAAGCACCAATGGGTCCCTTCCTAGCGCTGGCGAACACCCTAGTAGTCCACCCTCCCATGGGAGGGGGGCATAATCCTCTTCCTAATTTGCTGAGCCCCCTTATTTTCAAGATGGAGGGGACGGAGATGTAGACTTCACCTCAGGAGAGGTGTTTTCAAAGGTGGGTACACCTCCCTTCCTGACTAGGATTTCCTGCCAGTTCCTGTGCCCATAGATGGGCCAGAACCAGAGGGAGGCGGTTGCTGATAGCAGCAAAAGGCTGGTGGTAGCTGACAAAGATAGCAGGCCTTTGAAGCTCCCTCTTTGTGGACCTGCCCATCCTAGGAGAGGAGGCATGACATCTCTGCCCAGGATGTGCTTTGTTTCCAGACCCAGAGAGTGGAAGGCTCTTTCCCCCGGGCCCAGAAACATGTCTCGTGGTGGCAGATGGTCAGTCAGGAACCACACCAGGGCTAGTCAAGTTTCAGGGGGTATCTCTAAGATGCCCTCAAGAATGCATTTTACATTAAATCCAACACTGGCATCAGTGCAGGTTTAATTTGCTGAGAAGTTTGATACCAAACCTCTCGGTCTTCAGTAAAGCCACCATGGAGCAGGAGAGTTTGTGTTGACAAACTCCCAGCCTATCTACTCAGAATGGCTTCACTGCTCTGACAATGTCTGTGAATGGCACAGACACTCTAGGGGCACAGGGCTTGTGTGGTATAGTGAACCCTGCTAAAGGGGTGACTTGTCTATGCCACAGGCAGTGTTGGTTAGGCATGGTACCCAGGGACGGGTGTCATGTCGACATCTGCGTTTGGGGTCCCACTCAGACACACAGGTTGCAGTGGCAGGGTGTATGGGTCAAGTGATAAATCTCTGCGGGAGGCATAATACATGCTGCAGCACTCAGAGGCCCTCTCTGGTCACAAGCCCCTTTGGTACCAGTGGTACCTTTTAGAAGGGACTTACATGTGGGCCAGAGGTTGTGCCAATTGTGGATGCAAAGGGCCAGTTTTGGGAAAGAACACAAGTGCTGGGGCCTGGTTAGCAAGAACCCAGCACACACTTCAATCAGGTTGGCATCAGTTCTAGGCAAAGCGCTAGGGGGTAATCATGCAAAAAGGGGCACTTGCTTACACTGGTGATCTCCAGCATTGCCGTACCCGGAAGATAGTGAGGTTTGTGTTTTTCCTTTGAAAAAAGATGCATCTCAGAAGCCCTGATCTCACTGGAATTATGCAGCAAGAAATGGCAACTATGCCACATAATTTTTAAGGGTGGGTGGTGAACTCCGCTCTGCTAGCGAAGTTACAAAAAGTCTGCGAGCCACCGGCGGAGCGGAATTTACTGGCATGCTCCTCCCTCAGCCCTCACCCTAACCAATCCTGTCGCATCATAATGAATTTCTATCTATTGATTGGTTGCTGGGTCCTGACATACGTTTGTCCGAGCCAACCTACTCAAGTTTGAAAAGGGCAGGGCTTGAAGTTAGTGCTACAGCCTAATATCTGGTTTACCCCCAAGGATCCCCTGAAGTTAGCGGCAGTGGTGGCATGTTTTTTCCAGTTGACACTGCAGGGCAAGTTTGTTTGTTGTTGTTGCTGTTTCCGGACTGCGAATCTGGAGGACAGTTAGGGGCCTGCGCAGAGTACAGGAGCTCTGGGCAGAGCGCCGGCTGCGCACTTAACCTCTTCTCCCCCACAAATACACGCTTCATGCTGGCCCGGGGCTTCACACCCACATGCGGTGCCACAGGTCTTGTCAGCAGCACTCAGCAGAGACTCAGCATGCGGGCCAAAGGCAGCGGTGGCCTTGGCGTCCCCCTGCTGGGTCGCAGTGTATAAAAAGGCTTGCACCAGGGGACCCGCTTTTGGGTCATTTGTTATTCTCCTCCCCACTAGCACAACAAGAAGTAGTCTCTTCAGCATGAGGGCCAGTTCCTTCGCCCACCCTGGTCACTCGGCTGCCGGTGCGACCCCTTAGCAGAGTGATGTACTCCACCCCCACCCTGGCTGTCATGCCCCCGGCACCATGACCATCACCAGCTGCAACCAGGAGTTTGCCCATGCAGGACCCTCCGAAGTCCAAGACCCCTGCTCTGCCTCTACCGCCAAACCCATTGTCTCCCCCAGACAATCCCATGAGCCTGCTCTGCTGTCCTTAACTCCTCCCCTGAAGCCAGTGCCAACACCACCTCAGCCTCCTGAGGTTGAAGGGCTGTAGAGCCTGGAGGACCACAGGGACTGTCTGCACCCTTCAGCATGACCCATCTCTGGAATCCATGGACATGGTGCAGGTGGCCAGGCAGCAAGAGAAAGGAGGAGCTGCAGGCACTCAATACCAAGCTTCCTGCCTTCATCAGCAAAGTATGAAACGTGTTTACCTCAGGGCTGTAGTGTTCCGTGGCATGTGGTTGGCAAAGGCAAATTTGGAATGAAATGAATAGCTGCTGCTGCCCAGCAGTTCAGCTTGGCTGTGCCAAGATTTAATTAGGTGCTGGACTTCACTCGTCGTGTGGGGCAGCCTGACTGTCACTGGTATGATGTGCTGATGTGAGCAGCAAGAACTGTCGGACTTACATTGTAGAAATCCCATCTAAATGAAGCAGACACATGGCCAGTGAAACACATGTGGCATTGATGGAATTCGCCAGCTCGCGAAACTCCACGGAATTCAGCTGAGTTTTCTGGTAACTCCGCCCAGTTCTGGTAATATTCTTCAGTAGTGGCCATATACTAGTTATTTTGCAATCTTGTCTTCATTGCCCTGTCTAGCCACTGGCTTCCTCCCCATCCTACCTGTACCGTATTTCAATGCCAACATTGTCAACTGGAGGGTGCTCGGTTGAAATCTCAGCACAGACTTGGTGCTGTGCATCAATATTTTGTAATTACTGGGTGGACCGGATATGCATACTAATAGTTATGTGGCTAGTGCAGTAAATCCGTAATTCTATGGCAACTTCCTTTGCCGATGAATCGCCTGGCACCAAGGGCCTTGGGTCTAGGGCCTTCAAACCATCCCTGGATGTACCTATTTGGGGATACTCGGCTCTCCCCTTTAATATGCGAATCTGATCCTGAGCAGAGTTGCTGTCCATGGCTGGCCTGCCTCCCTTGTTTATCGGCATTTGCTGCAGCTTCTATAAACATGGTGAGTTTAATCATGATAATGTTTCTATAGAGAGCATTACCCAGTGCATCATGCTATGATGCCATTTAAAATAAAGAAAACCCTTCTAATTCGCGGGAACAGGAACCTGATTTATCACGCCTGAAAGTGCTGCTTGTTTAATGCATTAAGCTATGCATCCATCAAGTTTGTTAGACCATTTCACAGATGGGATAAAGGTAACCTAGCCCTTGTAAATACCTATCAGGTCGTTACCATTCGCCCAAGCCATTCTTGTAGCTTTGGGGGTGTTGAGCGATCTAAATCACCACACTTGCAGCTGTGTGATGGCTAGTAGCTGTTTGGGTCCTTGTTGTGCAAGCTGCGGAGGCCTCCTGGGGATAGCCCCGCCACTATTCCTTTCATACCAGTGTAGGGTCTCAGTGCACTTTATTCCACCACCCACTACACAGAGATAATCAAGCATATGCGTTTGAATCAGTGTGTAGGTATTATTACATAGGACAGACGACTACAGGGTATAGTAGTCACAAGCCATCTGTACTGATAGGCAGTATAGTTTCAGAGTTATTGTTCTGGAAAGGCACTAACTCATAGTTAAACGTAAAACCATGGTCGGGTTCTCTTTCCTATAAGAATAGATTTCTACACTCATTAACCCTTTTTGCAGTATTGGGATAAGGAAGGATCTTTTTTACCTTGGTGTTTTCAAGGTTTTACAAGTGTTGCACAAATGCTTTACACATTGCCTCTAATTTAAGCCTGACTTCTCTGTGCCAAGCTACCAGAGGATTAATCAAAAGGTTAATTTCTTACAGAGAACCTGAAGGCTCATATACACATTGCAAGATCCTTGGGCCTCAAAGCAAACCTATAAGTAAAGATGACCTTCTTGGCATTCAGTTTGAAGGCAGTCTAATAGACAACATAATGACTGACCTCCCAAAGCTCAAGGAGTGCAGATTACAAATAAAGGCAAAGCGTGTTAGCCAACAGTAGTGACTTGCTGAGCTGCAACGATTGCAACTGCTCTTTGACCCGCCGCAATGACAGTGTCCCTAATGACTTGTTCATTCATAGAATGATAATATAGAACATGTGCCTACTCACGGAGACAGAGGCAAAATCACTGTCACTGCAAAAGGATGTTTTGTGCTGCCAGCAGTTGCAGCTTGGGTTTTTTTTGTTGCTAGCAATGTTAATGCTTGAATGACATTTGAATTTGTCTTTCTTCGTTGGAAATCCATTTGATGCTGTTCCAAAGAGACTTTTTCTGATTTCACTTCATCTAAATCATCAATAAGGAAATTTTTTGGTTGTAAAATTTGGAGTAAAACTGAATTCTAGCAACCAAGTCCACTCGCTAACATCATGCATTCAAGCAGAACACTGACAAGCGTATATGCGGATTACCTTTTCGAAATTCAATCGAGGCTTTTAAAGGCATTCCTTATGGTAACCTTGGTTACCTTTCACAATTTACTTTTTAGTCAGAGTCCCTTTCGAGAGCACCTAAAAGCTGCAAGTCTCTAAATCAGTGCTTAATTTGTGCCCATGGTTTCCGGTGCTCGGCACCAGCACTTAATTATCAGCACCAGCCCCAGCACCAGCTCCAGTCTACCACATGGGGGCGCTGGCTTTTACATTTTGAGATGGACACAACAACAGAGTTATATTATGACAATATACATTGAAAATGAATAATACCAGCCTCTAATTCTATTATTATCGCTTTCTGTGGCATGAAATAGTCAGAATTTTTACATTTGTAGGAGTGCGATGGTTTGGTATTATGTTGGTACTATCATTGGCAGCGCTGGCAAGGTATTGGTGGCGCAGGCTGCAGTAAACTTCTAAGTTTGGTCCTAGATCTTATTTTTTTTTTTTACAAATGAAGCACTGTTAATTAATACCTAATGTTTCTACCAAAGGCTACGCACCTTTATTTTATCCATGTGGCCCAAGCCGGAGAGTTTCAAGTTTCCACACTAAACTAACATTTACCTATCTCGGATGTCTCAACTGCATAAAACGTTTGAGAAAAAACTTCAAAACATCTTTATTCAGACAAGTTTTTTATGGCAAGTCTATTCTGGCGAGATCCCATCCCCCCACCAGCAGCGACTGTGCCACTGCATTGGGACCTTTACCTTGTCCATTTGCCTTCTGTGTGGAAAGCTAAAGACCGGACTATTGAAATGCACTGCAATGACACATCAATGCCAGTGTGCTCATACACATGCTTGTTAACAATAGCAGTATAATTCGGACCAGAAGAACCTCATGTGACTGCCCCAGGCTTACCAAACACAACATGCGCCTAAGGAGGAGCCCAACTAGCTACTGATCTGGAGCTCAAGACGGCCCTTGTTAAACCCTGAAGACTTGAAGGGGCATATTACAAGCCCCTATTGCCACCACAACATCACTTTCAGTGATGTTGTGGTGGCGAAAGGGGCCTCGCCTTATTTACAAGGCAGTGTTAAGCCACTTAAAGTGGCTTAATTCTGCCATGTAAATAAGGCACCCATTCACGCTGTATTTATCGTGAAAGGGGAGGGCAATGGGTGTTGTGGTGGGCGTTCTACCCCAAAACCCATGATGCGGTATGCATGCATGAAGCAGCGCACATAGAAGTTTCAAAACGCAAAGAATGATTGTTTATGTGCAGGAAGTGAGACCTTCCTGCACATAAACAATTATTCCCCCCAACGCAGACACCCTGGCGCTATGGTGCAAGGGTGCCTGTGTTGGAGCTAGACAGCTGAAGTCTGCGCCAGCAGTAAGGGAAACCCAGGGGTAGACCACATTCTTGTGAATACAGCGCATCCCTGCTTTTTCAGAATGGAGAAGTGTGGCATTACAATGTTTGCATAACACCAAGCTTCTCCATTCTTTGTAAATATGCTCCGAAGTGAGCTATTCTAAGCATTATCAGCAGTGGTAAACAAAGCGTGTTTTTGGCTTCCACGCAGTTGCAGCAATAACTGGAACATGGGAATCATAGCAATAATATGAATGCACAAGATTAACATGAAGAATGGTAACACAGTCAAGGGCATATTTACAAGCCCCTATCACCACCACAACGTCACGTTCAGTGACGTTGTGGTGGTGATAGGGACCTCACCTTATTTATAAGGTAGTTTTAAGCCACTTTACGTGCCTTACCACTGCCTTGTTAATAAGGCACCCTTTCAAACTGTATTTAGCGTGAAATGAGAGGGCCAAGGGTGTTGCAGTGGTCGTTCCACCGCAACACCCATTGCTTTTGATGCGGTTCTCTATTTACAAGTGTGGCGTAAATAGGAGGCAGCACCAAAATTAAAACCAGGGAAAACATGGGGGTATATTTACAAGCCCCTACGCCACCACACCATCACTTTCAGTGATGTTGTGATGGCGAAAGGGGCATCACCATATTTACAAGGCAGCAGTAAGCCACTTTACGTGGCAAAGCGCTGCCTTGTAAACAACATACCCTTTCACGCTGAAGGGGGAGGGCAATGGGTTTTGCCGTTGGCGTTCCACCGCAACACCAATTGATTTTGACTCTGCCTCCTATATACAAGGGCAGCGTAAATAGGAGGCAGCAACAAAATTAAGAACAGGGAAAGCCTGGTTTTAAACAGGCAAAATGAGGTGCAATGTTTTATTTCTCCTTGTTTTTGCTGTTTCCTTGTGATGGAGTAAGGACTCATAGAAAACAGAAGTGCTCGGAAGCAATCCGCGCCTTTAACTTACTAACTAGTAATTAAAATTGTCTTGTGTAAAACTAATGCGCTCCACAGCAACGCGCAGGTTAGTGAAGTTTGCTTATGCATTTGCTACTAAGAATAACATGAACAAAGGACTAAACTGCTTTAAACGGGGAAATCTTTACTGTGCATGCGTCAACTGCATCTATAGAGAATGACAAGCTTCGGCTTAGAGGAAAATTCTTGCGCATGAGCAGAAGGTACTAAAATGGAGTCTTGAAGACTCTGGTGCATGGCAATGAAAGCCAAGGTCGCAAAGTGTCCCAGCCTGAGAACAGACGGTGAAAGTTCAACGAATGTGGACTTGTATACAATTTTGTTGCAAATAAGACATGAATGTGGGTGGGAAATAAAATTGTGAATAAAAATTAAGAGGATGGGTTGGCGATTACTGAATTAAATGACATGTAAGCATGGTGTGATGAGCTTCCCCTTTGCCTGACCAATTAGAATTCGTATTTTCATGATATTGAAATTTTAGTGGGTGGTACATGAAGAACCAAAGGTATAATTGAGATAGCCTTAGTTAGTTAGTTAGCACGATTTGGGATGCTATTGCTGCGGGAGGTGCTGTTGCTTGAAGAGATGCTGTGAGATGCTGATGAAGAATCAAATGCAGAACCTGCTATCCTAAGTTAATTGGGTTAGATAAAAAGATTGCAGAAGAATCTTGACGAGGAAGAGAGTGTCAGACTGTGGCAGCTTCTCCATTTGGGCGCGGGGGCGTCGCCCCATTGCTTTCTCGCAGTGCGAGAAGGCAGAAACATAAAATGGTAAAACTACTATTTTATGTTTCTGCTTCTCGCACAGCGAGAAAAAAGAAGTGCCTGGTTTCGGTCCAGCTCGAGAGTAGGAGGAGTGGCATGCCCTCTGTTGTGGGTACTGACCATACAGTCAGTACCCACAACAGTGGGTAAGCCACTCCCCCCTGCCCCCGAGCAGGACCGCCTAGTCTCCCTTTTTCTCTATGTATGCTAATGCATTTAGCCTACATAGAGAAAATGGCCCGGCTGGGGCGCTCTCCGCTGCACCTCTCCAATAACAACGCTACCATTGCAGCATTGTGATTGGTTTAGGAGGGCTGGAGGAGGAAGGCTGCCAAAAGCAAGCCAGGACTCGGAGCAGCAGGAGCTGAGGCGGTGGCGCCGGATGCGGTCACGGAGGAAGCTAAGTTTTTTATATTATATAGATTCCCCCTGCGTGAACCCACCCACCCGTTTTGCAGGCCGTGACTGAAGGGCATCTAAGGGGGCACCACGAACGGAGCTGCAGGTTTGGAAAATGGAACAAGGTTGGAACCTCGGCTCGGCTCAACACCCTATGATTCTGGACATGTCACAATCCCCGTGTATAAAAATAACATGAATGTATCCTTGTGTAATATTGGCGTTCATGTAAAGTGCTCTAATTCCTTTGGGTCGAGGTGCGCAAAATAAAACTGAAAAAAAGTGCTTTATGGGACACTCGTCGTGACTGCTTGACTCCAAGACCCATAACGCTTAGCACAGCTCCTATAAATGGCTAGAACTGTACAGCGCTATCTACGTAAGTGTTGAACACCCATCCCTCCCGCCATTAGCACGTCAGTTTGCCAGCACCATCACCCCTCTCACCTCACTTGTTCTGCTCTCATTGCCAATGCTTCAAATGTGCAGCCCCCTGACATCCTGACTAAGTCCTAAACCTGGATTATTGTTTATGTGCAGGAAGGGACACCTTGCACATAAACAAGCATTTTGCCCAACACTCATTTTGCCCAATGCAGAAACCCTTGCACTATAGCGCAAGGGTGCCTGTGTTGTCGCTAGTTAGGTGAACTCAGGGCTAGCGCTAGGGGAAATGCAGGGATGCACTGTATTCTTATGAATACAGTGCATCCATACATTTTCAGAATGGAGAAGCATGGCGTTAGCAATGTTTGCTTAACCCCATGCTCAGTGGCTGCTCCTCCACTAAGGCAGAGGGGAGTCGCCCCACTGCCAGAAAGCAGCAAAAGAAAGGAAAAAATAAAATGGAAATAACTGGATGTTATTATCATTTTATTTTTTCCTCCTGCTGCAGCAGTGCATGAGGTGGCAGGGCAGAGCTGCAGGGGAGAAGTGATAGAACACTGCTGTGCACAATGATTGTTTGGTCAGCCCTCTCTGGCCACCCAAAACAGCCATTCACACTTTCCCCCTTCCCCATGCAGGCTGCAAATGGCCTGCATGGAGAACATGCCTCCCCTACAGCCTTTGGCTGAGCGCTATGTCACGGTGCTCAGACCAATTACAATGATGCATTGCAGTGTTGTGATTGGCTTTGGGGTGGGAGCCTGGCTGCCTGCTTTCTGTTCCAACCTGGAATCTGACACAATGGAGCAGGAGAGAAGATGTGGGACCCAGTGGCAGAGGCAAGGTAAGTGTTTTTATTTTTTATTTATTTCAATGCATCTCACAATTCACCCCCCCCCCCCCCCTGCATGCCTGCCCCCCACCTGCGAGCTGTGCTGGCTGCACCTGTCCAGACTTCTCCATTCTTTTGTAAATATGCCCCTCATTAGCAAAATGAGCATAAGCATAATGTAATATTTGTGGGAACTGATGGCATAAACTGACACTTTACATGTGTAAATTCTGTTTGTGTCTCCGTCGCTCTTACCTTATGCTGCACGTTCCCTCCAGGACTCAAAGATAGGTGCAGAAGACACATCAGGCCGATTCACAAAGGTAATTTGAGACAAAAGTCTAACTTTACAACTTTTGATATTCACAGAAGTTATTTATGAGTCGTATCTGTACGTCCACAGTCTGGCTGGAATCTCAGCACCAGGGCCATACTCTTTGCACCCAGGCCATACTCTCCAGCTGAGGCTGTACTCTCCGGCTCAGGGCGTACTTTCTGACTTATTGTTGACTGTAGTGTTGACACCAGAGTCAACAATGAGGAGAGCACAAATTGTGCACTGCATGTACCATGATGCAAAGGAGCAAACCTTTTCTAGGATATAATGAGGTGTCTTGCAACACTCTTTTTCCAGCCTAAACTGATTTTCATGACTTCCTCTACCGTTTATTACCCATTCCTAATGTTTGATTTTGTAAAAATTGCATTCTGGCCCTTTGATCACTCTTCATCCGGCCTGAGTCGGAGAGTACGGCCCGGCTGCAGAGAGTGAGGCCTGAGTGCAGAGATTCCAGCCCGACTGCGGACCTAAAGATACAACTTTTAGGCTGTGCTTGTGACCACTCTCCCTCTTACTTGATTGGGCCATTTAAACCCTAACTCGCTTGGTCAATAGCTGGCCTTTCCTTGACCCCTTTCACACTCTACTTCTGATGTGGCCTTTGTCTGCCGTCTTCCGGGGGGAAGGTTAGCTGACCTCCCTCTAGGGTTGGCTGAGCCTCCCGGTCGGTGGTAAAACTTCCATTAGCCTCAGGAAGGAGAGATGACGAAGACAAGGACAGAAGCCGCTAAATAGCAACAGATAATTGGCGTGCAAACATAGTGACTCATATACTATTTTATAGCCGTACTACAAGACTTAGCATTCAAATTTTATGCACTGCTAAATGTTGCGTCCTGCACTTTATGGCATAAACCATGGCCTTGAGGTTCCTTGATTATGTTGTGTTCATGTCTACAATCACCTGTAATAACCCACTAATTACTGCTAATGCATTTTACGCTATAATTATTTCATGTGTTTTATATAAATGTGTGATTTCTTTGGTACATTTAATAGTTCTGGACAACTTTTTAATGTTTAAATTAGAACGAAGATGTCGAATGCACACAAAAATAATGATGGGTCTGAGTCATTAAAATCAGTAACTTCATGAGTCATACATTTATGATTCACCTATTTGGAAACTCATAAAAATGTCTTTCCTAGAGTAAATAAATAGTACATTTCTAAGGGTATGCCTAATCCTAAAACATCATTTTTGTTGTTGACAGAAAATCCAAGTGCTTTTTAAGGTCTATAACAACAGCTGTAGTTATCTGACATTGTTTACGGAATCAATATATCATAAAGAATAACAGTGATGATGCACAAAATTGAGTTTTGAGTTAGCCCCCTTTGTATCAGTGCACAGGACAGCATGTATAGGGGTGGACATTGGGTCAGCCACTTCAACAGTTGCTTTGTTCGTGTTGTCATTCACAATTTGGATCAGCTCACAGGACATCCATCTTGTCAGTCATCTTGAGTGACAACATTTTCCTTCTCCATCAGTGGGGGCAACCAGTCTGAATTTGAAGTGACAATTTAAGACAAATGCAATTTCTCAGCTCTTCTATCCCTCCTCCATGTCACTAGTGCAAGAGACCCGTGAATCCAGCTTAAATATATCAAAATTATTACTTCAAATATACATAAAGAACACATTATTAAAACTAAAATTAGGTTGAAAATACATGCAAAACTATACTTACAAGAATATGCCCATAGACATCATTTAGAGTTAGCTGGGGATTGCAACTGAGACCCCTGGCTTGCCCCTTGATGTATGTCCCAAACATTTAAACATGCAAATTCGTTTTCTGTTCTCAGTATACTCCTATCACAGGGCATGGCATATAGACTCATATTCATTGTCAGGAGCTGAACTCTGGGTGATAGCTCACTGTCAAAGGCACCAAGAGACTCATAAATGCGCAGCTGTACGCCTTCATCGAAGAGAACTCCATCCTAGACTCCTCCCAGTATGGGTTCCGCAGCAACCACAGCACTGAGACAGCCCTACTCGCCGCCACTGATGACATCCGCGTGCTACTCGACCAGGGACACACTGCGGCCCTCATTCTACTGGACCAATCCGCAGCTTTTGACACCATCTCACATCGCACTCTCGCAGCCAAACTTCATGACCCTGGGATATGAGGAACTGCCCTCAACTGGATCCAAACCTTTCTCTCCGACAGAACCCAGAGGACCAGACTCCCTCCCTTCCTCTCCAAACCCGCAGAGATCAACTGCGGAGTACCCCAAGGATCATCGCTCAGCACCACGCTCTCTTCAACATCTACATGGCCCCCCTCACCGCGATCGTCAGACAGCATGGACTCAGCATAGTATCTTACTCTGATGACATCCAGCTCATCCTCTCCCTCACGAAGAACCCCGATGACACTAGACTCTGCTTCTAGGAAGGAAGGCATGACATCCCAGCCTGGATGAAGGAGAGCTGCCTGAAGCTCAACTCTGAGAAGACTGAGGTCCTCATCATCGGACGCTCTGCCTGGGACAACACCTCGTGGCCCTCCGTAGTCCACCCGCCCCTAAAGACCACCCACGGAACCTCTGCATCATCTTTGACTGCTCCCTCACCATGACCCACCAAATCAACTCTGTCACCTCGCCCAGTTTCAACTGCCTCTGCATCCTCCGCAAGACCTTCAAATGGATACCCCCCAATTGCAGAAGTTCCATCACCCACACACTCATAATCAGCAGTCTGGACTACAGCAACTCCCTCTACGCCGAAATCAACAAAACTCTTCTACACAAGCTCCATACAATCCAGAATACCACAGCCAGACTCATCCACGGGACCCCACAGCACAAACACATGACCCAACACCTACGAGACCTCCACTGGCTCCCCGTCGAGAAGAGAGTAACCTTCAAACTTCTCACCCACGCCTACAAATCCCCCCACAACATCAGACTCAAATATCTCAATAAGAGAGTCTCCTTCGACATACCTAAAAGGAACCTCCGCTCCGCCGACCTCACCCTGGCAGAGACCCCCACATCCACAGAAATAGAACTGGCAGAAGAGCCTTCTCTTACATATTAGCCAAGACCTCGAACGAGCTCCCAGTTAACATCAGTCGCTCTCCGTCCCTGCAGACCTTCAGGAAGAACTTCAAGACCAGGCTCTTCAACTGAACCGGAGCAGCAACCACCCCCAGCGCCTTGAGACCCTCAGAATTGCTCTTTATAAACCCCTGATTGATATATTAATTGATAGCTTTCAGTAGCATTAAGCCATGGCAAGGCTAGTGAGCTGCTGTCATGCACAGCTGCCAAAAGAAGCCTGGTGACCTGTTGAACTAGTGATGACTTTACCTATCCATATCATGTTGGATTCTGGAACTTGTAGTTTTGTTTTTTTGAATCGCCATAAACTAAAAAGCCAGAACGTGTTGAAGATATCACCAGCAGGCAATTCTAAATGTTTTACATATATTTAAGAGCTAAAAGCAGTTGTCGTTGTGAAGGGAGTTGGGAATGCACTTCGGTCTGTACAGTTTAATATATCACTTCTCTTAAAAATAAGCAGACTAAAAGACTAATAACAAGCACCTTCTCTGACCAAAGAAAAGCGTGGGCATGAAATGTATTCTTTTTTGTTGGTACATGTTGGGCTGCACATCGTGGAATCACCACTGGGCCTAGTTCACTTTTCACTAACACCAACAACGCAGGGGACTCAATAATCTGGGGTATGCATTTACAGAATACTACAATCAATTATCTGCACTTCACTAAGGGTTAAAACACCCACACTGGCCCACAATGACAAAGCATCCCAGGTGCCATGGTTTCTGCAGAGATCACCATGCCACACAGTGTCTGCAGGCAAAGCCTCATTGAAATGGAAATCCACAGCAGCCTTCAACCCATCGTGGGAAGAGGCTATGAGCTCATCTTAGGGCATGAGTTATAGTTACTTGAGATAACTGTAACCGGTGAATTTCAGTGGTTTTGTACATATAAAATGGCATGTTTAACTGAGATTTTCAGCTAACTATAACACCACTTTAACTCTTGTTTTTTTCAATGAAGTTGTGTGTGTGTGCATGTGAGTTGTGTTTGTGTGTTGCGTGTGTCATGTCTAGTGACATGAGCTGTCGCCAGACTGCTAATGTGTTTTGTGGGCAAGACCTGAAAAGGAATTAATCTAACTGGAAGATTGACAAAACAACATACACCAGCTACTGAACCATTTCTTTTAAAACGTGTTTCAAATATCAAATACAGGTGAGAAATGAACACTCAAATATAAGAACTTGCCTCTACAATATGAGGGTTGTGGATAGCATACTGTCATCTTGAAGGACCGTTTCATAGTGCCGCCAAAACACTTGATTTGCAGTTTTCAATGTAGCTGTTTTTATAAGTGGAATATAAGTTGTATATTGCTTTTCACCTTTATGACCCTTCATCTTTGGCAAGAGTTTCGTCCAGATAGATTGGCTGACCCAGGAGAAATGATTTATATTTGATGCACAGTATGTCAAGGGCAATTCCTCCTCCCAAAAGTTGCCAGTGTAGTTAGATCTGAGTCAGGTATGAGACCGTCCTTGCAGCAGAATCTAATCATGACTGAGCAGAGGATTGCCTAAATTGGGAAATTATTACTTTGCGTGGATCACCTATGGTTGCAGTAACCCCATCAAGATGCGATTGCATCAGTACTTTAACTGCGTTAGAAATCATGTGGTAGAATTGCTGGCTTTATTTCCTAAGTTGATGGTTTTGATCTAGTGACACAATGTTGTAAATTCAGGTTCCTAAATGTAGTTTATGTTGCAAGGGGATTTTTAAACCCTAAAGGTATGCAATGTCTCATTTTATGTTGTGTGGGTGAATACTGTTTGCCTAAAACAATGAGGAAAATATATATGTCTTGCTAGGGTTTAATTGAAAAAAGAAAGCTGATATCAAGGGTTCAAATTTGTAATGGAAGTTGCACCCTTCATCTGTTGCCCAGGGTGAAAAAATGCTGATTTGATGGGTGCGGTCTGCATACTAGTGGATGGCTGCACCACTCTCTTCCAAAATCAAGAGCCCAAGTGGCTTCAGGTCGGTTGAAAATTGAGGGCGATAGAGGTGAAGCTTGATGTACTGTGCCCATCAGTGGCATTTTCAGGTTTCAGGAACATTCAAATCTGTATTGACTGTGACCTGTTCTGCAACAATAAGGACACCCAGTAAAGTAAGAGCCCCACTCTCGCAAGATGAGCTCTAATAAAGTAGCAGTTTCATGACATACAATGTTGAACCCAGGGAGAGATCTAAGAAGACAACGAGGCAGCAATCAGACTCCCCCAAAGTACGTAGATTATCATATAATACCCAAAGGGTGCATGCTTGTGTGCTTCATTTAAAGCACAATTTTGATTAGTAATTTTATATGCAATTTTGGGTTGGAAATATGTTGTACTTGTATATTAGTACACCTAATAGGTGCAGGAAAACATCAAATTTAAAAGGAACAAGAAAAAATAAACATAGAATGAAACAAAAAGAAAGAGAAGAAGTCTTTCAATCCAAAAGAACTGTAGACAAATTATTATTTATTATGTATAGTAAAAAAGTTTGTTTTAAAAAGGACAATTACGCTCAAGACAAAGATGCTGGTATAAAAAAAAACATATCACAAACCAGACAGGTGGCAAACAAAACCTTACATGTTACAGTGAAGGAACAACATACACACAGATATAATGTGTCCTCCAACAATTTAGGCCACAAGAGCCGTCGACTGCGTTTCGACCGTTATGTTACTGCACGGTCATCTTCAGGACTCTTTACTTGAGCATTTGACAGTCTGTGAGAAACCGTATAGACCAATAAGAGATTGATGGTCATCCAAACGGCCACAAGAATTATATGCCACAGTAATAGTTTAGGGCACTGTTTCAAGGAGCCTTGGTTCAATCAGTCCTTGGTGATAAAAAGCCCTCTGAGTACTCGCCCATTTAATCGGCGGCCATTTAGGAATGTGCACGCAGTCAGGAGACTTGCCAACAGAGTGAAAAGTTAAGTACTTGTATATTAAACACTTTACACATCTGCCAGACAGGAAGTTTGGAAACGGATCAGAGATCTAGCAGATTCTTTGGTATGTGTCAGTTTATTGTATCAGAAGCAATATGAGGCATTTTTAGTTCATTAGGGACTTTTACTTGTGGATGTGGGACATCTACAATTTAAAGAATTAGTTTGATTTCTGCAAGCGAACATTTCTCGCTCTATTGGGCTCATTTGCATCATTGCAGTAGGCGGACTGTTAGAAGGCTAGTAAGGCTTTTAGCAATGGCGTATTTGAAGTCTCAGCAGGGATTTGCATTGGTTAAGTTTTTTTTCTAGTGAATTTTGTTTTATTTTAGTCATTATCACTGAATATTTTGCCATGTTTTGAGCTAGTTCAGAGGTTGGTGTTGGAGCTGGTGGATTGCTTAACTATAGGGTTGGAACAATACTTGACCATGTTGACTATCCTTCTTGGTGGATTGTGGTGTTTATGATTCAAGTTCTGAAGCGCCAGGTCTTAACATTTGGAATAAGATGGTTATTTTCAATGTTTTGATATTTGAGGTCACCAAGCATCGTCTCATGAGCTGCAACTTCGTTTCTCAAGTTTTCTCACCTGAACTTGCTTCTGTTGATAGCTTAAAAGTAGTAAGCTTCTTACCACAGAATGTGCTTTGATCTTGCCCAGTTTGAGGCTTGTAGGCGGAAAGGCATTAGGCTAATTGTTGACCGTGGCAGGAGTTCTGTAAAGGATAATGTTGGATGTATGTCTGTGTGTCATGCCTTGATCAAAGTCTCCATGTTAGAGAATGCCTTGTTTCCCTCTATTATTTGTTAGGTCTCGACTGGCGTACACTGCGCAGCAGTGTCGCGCAGCTCGAGAATTTTTTGTTTTTAGTAGTTGAACCCTCCTCTCTCTTCCATTGGCTAGCTCCATAAATGGAGGCTAGCCATTGGAAGAGAATTATGTCAATCAGTCTCGGAGCAGATTAGTGGGCGTTTCTGTCTTTTTTTAAGCCTTGCCCCCTTTGTTTCGTCATTCAGAGGTGGGCCATTGTGGGTGTTTACTTTTTTTTTTTTCAAGGCCTGTTTTTTCGTCAGTCTGTGCCAGCTCGGTCCCGATCCCGGTCCCCACTGAAGCCTCTTCCGCCCAGCCTTGTAAAGCACCAGCCACCCGCTCTCTTTCCTGGTAGTTTGTGTGTATAGACGTCGGTTGGTTAATAGCAGTGATGCGGGTTGATAGTGTTGGCCTTTATCGGTGCTTGCTGGCATTGGGCTGTTGTAGGTAATGACAAAGTTGTAATAGGGGTTCCTCAAGGGTGGTCGTAAACTGCTGGTCGCGTTGGCACACTGTGGCGGTGTTGTGGAATCATTGGAGTGCCAATGGCATTGTTTTGAGACACGTTTGGGACCACCCTAGGCCCGGAAGGCGCCCGCCGCTCGCTCGCAGTCTCCTCCCTGTGCTCCCACGGGCGTGGCTCTGACGACGCTTGTTTTTATTGCCAATCTGTCCGCTATCTAATAAATAGCCACAAACTCAGCGTAACATTGGCCTCCGACTCTTTCATGAGATTAGAGCTTTTGAGCAATAAGAATTGGATAATCCACATTTATAATCTACTACTGTATTCTTAGAGATCAAAAATATTATATAGTGAAAGTAGCCTTTCAAATATGGCCACCAAGTCGGCCGGCTTGCCTACTCATTAGTCCTTTCTCAGTGCCGAAGCTCCTTCATGCCAGAGAGAAGTCAACTGCTCTTCCAGCCGGCACTTCCGGTGCACTGACGTGGAGCAGCAGAAGAGGCCTGGGGGAGTGCTGCCTGCCGGTAGTCCTCAGGAAGAGAGGGGCGGATAGGTTCTTTGACGTCCCAGGCAATATTCTGTCAGCTCTGGGTCCAAGGGAACAGCTGAACCTGCGGGAGCCTCTGTAGATCGGAAAAGAGAGAAGATGCTTACCAAGTTTGAGACCAAGTCTGCCCGGGTGAAAGGTGTGTGAGGCCGAGGGACTTGTACAAGCTCCTGGGGGTGCAGCCGATGTTCATTCTATTGAAGCTCTGTGCTTCGTCACCTCTCCTCATCAAACGGGCGCAAGGTGGTAGTTTGTGTCTATAGACGTCGGTTGGTTAATAGCAGTGATGTGGGTTGATAGTGTTGACCTTTATCGGTGCTTGCTGGCATTGGGCTGTTGGAGGTAATGGCAAAGTTGTAATAGGGGTCCCTCAAGGGTGGTCATAAAGTGCTGGTAGCGTTGGCACACTGTGGCGGTGTTGTGGAATCATTGGAGTGCCAATGGCCTTGTTTTGAGACCCGTTTGGGAAATATTAGAGTACAATGTCATGAGGAATTTTATGTTTTTCCGTACTTTTGTAACCATCAGACTGAAGTATTCTTACTTGCCTTTTCGTATTGCTTTGCTAGGTATCCCCTTTCCAGTCTTTAACATGCTTCAAGTTATTGCCTGAAAATTAATGATTGGGTAATAAGGAACAGATCTAGATTGTTGCAAATTGGATTTGATTTGATTGCAAAAATGCTATAAAAAGGCATTTGAATGGGTGTATGTATATATATATATATATTCACTGAAAAAACCATAGGTTATAGACCATATATAGTTAGGAATTCGCATTTACAAAACCTTATTTTACTCACACAAAACCATTGAAATTACATATATAGTTAGTTGCACTAACTATATATCGCGCACCCGCAATCCACTGCTGATGATGTCACATATTACATCATTCATGACATGGTCAGTGACATCACTGATGACATCACTGATGACATCTCAAATGACATCACTGATGACATCTCAAATGACATCACTCATGACATCACTGATGACATCTCATTTGACATTACTGATCACATCACTGATGATATCATTCATGTGATAATACGATGAACCTCTTCAGACTGTAATATAACCTTAGATACAATCAGTGTAAACAGACACTCACAGACTGTCACTCATCCATGGAGTTACTCACACACCTAGTCAGTCATGCAAAGAATCAATCACCCCTCCATTTCCTCAACTATACAGTTATACAAACTTTACTTATTCAAACATATACTAACACATATTTACTCTCTTATACAATCCCTGATACAAGTTCACAATGATCCATACAGCCACTCACACATTCACTGGCTCTTAGGCACAGTTATTTATATATGTCAACTCTCACATGTACTGTGTTTTACATATGTACTTACTTTGACATGTAGCACTGAGATATCCATTCACTCACCAATACACTCATGCACACAGTCAACCGCCCATACAGCTGTTTCCACATGCACTTTTGAAACCATACATCTAGTGAATCAACTGCTCACACATCTATGCACAGAGTCATACACCTCCCAGCCACCCACACACACACTCAGTCTCCCATACAAATACTTGGGCAACCAATCAATAACCCATATAGTTACTCATATAGCTACTTATCAACACATGCAACAGTTTACAGAACAACAGACATAATGATGCACAAATTAAGACAGTTTAGTCACTAACCCATGCACTCAGTGAGACACATTTAATCACTCACTCATACAGTCAGTCATGCACCTACTAAATCCTTCATCCAGACACTTATACATCCACTCATTCTTCAATATGTAAGACATATTTTAACTTTACAGAAACATACAGTCACTGGATGTTGTCATCAGTGATGTCATCAGTGATGTCATTTGAGATGTCATCAGTGATGTCATCAGTGATGTCACTGACCATGTCATGAATGATGTAATATGTGACATCATCAGCATTGGATTGCGGGTGCGCGATATATAGTTAGTGCAACTAACTATATATGTAATTTCAATGGTTTTGTGTGAGTAAAATAAGGTTTTGTAAATGCGAATTCCTAACTATATATGGTCTATAACCTATGGTTTTTTCAGTGAATTTTCAAGGTTTTGTAAATGCTAATTCCTAACTATATATGGTCTATAACCTATGGTTTTTTCAGTGAATTTTCAAGGTTTTGTAAATGCTAATTCCTAACTATATATGGTCTATAGCCTATGGTTTTTTCAGTGAATATATATATATATATACATACATATATAAACATATATCATCTGTATATCTATATTAATACAAACATAAATGCATGCATACATATACTTATATGCATACAGATGCATGTTATTTACATGAAAGTTGAAAAAACACTAATAAAAGCAAAGCTAAAAAGCCACCTCATTACAAACAGAATGGCTTTAACTTAAACGAGGGCGAGATCTATTGCATTTTCAATGCTTGTTTACTTTGGTTCCATCAAGAAGGCATTCAGATGTGTCACACATTTGCCATAAATTCTGAATGTTAGCACTCTAGTTGCACATTAGATCACTGTAGTAAAGCTACTGCTCACCAGGGACGTCTGCTGCTGGTATTCAAAGTGCATGTTTCAGTCTGCATGTCAGAATTTTTTTAATGAAATAGAAGAGGATTTGAGAAGTCACTCAAAATGATCCCTAATTTTTCTTTCTGAAGCACTAATCATACTTTCTATGGTCAAAATTAACCCCCTTATGTTGTTCCTTTTTAAATTGAGTGTTTTCAGACTTACCACTTCATTCCAATCAAGATGGCTTCTGGTGTGCCATACTTTTGTCATAAGTAAGACTGTTAGCGCTCTAGTTGTTCTTTAGAACACTCTGGGACATTCTGTCATTGGGCTATACTTGGGGTACATCTGGGTGATATTTGGGCTACATTTAGGCTCTTTTGTCTCTGGTGGCCATCTTGGGAGACTGTATGTCAGAATTTTTTAATGAAATTGAAGAGGGTTTGAGAAGTCACTCAAAATGTGCCCTAATTTTTCTTTCTGCAGCACTAATCATAATTCATGTGGCAAAATATACCCCCTCATTTTGTTCCTTTTTAAATTAAATGTTTTAAGAGTTACCACTTTATTCCAATCAAGATGGCTTCAGGTGTGCCATACCTTTGTAATAAGTAGGACTGTTAGCGCTCTAGTTGTTCTTTAGAACACTCTGGGACATTCTGTCATTGGGCTATACTTGAGCTACATCTGGGTGATATTTGGGCTACATTTAGGCTCTTTTGTCTCTGGTGGCCATTTTGGGAGACTGCATGTCAGAATTTTTTAATGAAATAGAAGAGGATTTGAAAAGTCACTCAAAATGTGCCCTAATTTTTCTTTCTGCAGCACTAATAATACCTTCTATTGCATAATATATCCCCTCATTTTGTTCCTTTTTAAATTAAATGTTTTAAGAGTTACCACTTTATTCCCATCACGATGGCTCTAGGTGTGCTATACCTTTGTAATAAGTAGGACTGTTAGCGCTCTAGTTGTTCTTTAGAACACTCTGGGACATTCTGTCATTGGGCTATACTTGGGCTACATCTGGGTGATATTTGGGCTACATTTGGGCTCTTTTGTCTCTGGTGGCCATTTTGGGAGACTGCATGTCAGAATGTTTTAATGAAATAGAAAAGGATTTGAATAGTCACTCAAAATGTGCCCTAATTTTTCATTCTGCAGCACTAATCATACTTTCTATGGCAAAATATACCCCCTCATGTTGTTTCTTTTTAAATTAAATGTTTTAAGAGTTACCACGTTATTCCAATCAAGATGGCTTCAGGTGTGCCATACCTTTGTAATAAGTAGGACTGTTAGTGCTCTAGTTGTTCTTTAGAACACTCTGGGACATTCTGTGATTGGGCTATACTTGGGCTACATCTGTGTGATATTTGGGCTACATTTGGGCTCTTTTGTCTCTGGTGGCCATTTTGGGAGACTGCATGTCAGAATGTTTTAATGAAATAGAAAAAGATTTGAGAAGTCACTCAAAATGTGCCCTAATTTTTCATTCTGCAGCACTAATCATACTTTCTATGGCAAAATATACCCCCTCATGTTGTTTCTTTTTAAATTAAATGTTTTAAAAGTTACCACTTTATTCCAATCAAGATGGCTTCAGGTGTGCCATACCTTTGTAATAAGTAGGACAGTTAGCGCTCTAGTTGTTCTTTAGAACACTCTAGGAGGCTGCAGTAGAACACAAAGGAATCAACTGACAGTCTCTGTCCTTGTTGGATGTACATGTTTTACTGAGAATGTCAGACTTCATTTTCACATGACTGAGAAAGATAATGTGAATTTACAGAAAATATGCTTTCAGTTTAGCTTATAGATCCCCTTCCAAACCACTGTGGGAAAATCATGAGATATTAGTTTTCTTTCAAACAATATTCATGATATCACAGCAGAATGTTTTTTCACATGGTAAAATCACCTTAGAACCCACCACAGTTCCTAAAACGAGTATGGTACCATCAACAAATGATTTATAATGTAACTAAAGTCCTAAAACCCTCTATTAACTACAATGCTTTTTAATGAGGTGCTATCATGTATATTGGTCCCAAGATGGCTGCCAACACTTCTTGGATGAAGTACTGACAGCCAATCAGATCAGATGTGTGTTTAGGCTCCGCCCAGATATATATCTTTATTTGAACCTAAATTACTCAAAATCTACTGGAGCACATATATTGAGACCTAGCAAAGGCACATCGGGCTAACAGTCCCTACAATTTTGCCAAGTTTCGTGCAAATCCATTCAGCCGTTCGAGCTAAAAGTGAGGCCAACCGCCCTATGGAAATTAACATGGGAAAAACGCGTTTTGGGACCCCCCTTTTTTCTCGCCCCCCCCCTTGATGAAGCCCCCCCAAATTGTCAGGGGCTGCTCAGAAACAAAATGTTCCATTTTCCTGAAAATTTCAGCCAATTCCGTCCACAAACGCCAAAGTTATTAGACATAGAATTTTCAAAAATCCCATAGAGAAAAAATCCTAACTATATATACCTACTGGCGACAGCCAGTAGGTTATATATATATATATATATATATATATATATATATATATATATATATATATATATATATATATATATATATATATATATATATATATATATATATATATATATATATATATATATATATTCACTGAAAAAACCATAGGTGTCACACCAGTTATAGTTAGCCAAGTTTGGTGGAAATCCATTCAGCCGTTCGGGCTAAAAGTGAAATCGACCGCCCTATGGAAATTAACATGGGGAAAACGCGTTTTGGGACCCCCCTTTTATCTCGGCCCCCGCTTGACGAATCCCCCCAAAACTTTTAGGGAAGGACCGGAACGCCGCGAGGCCATTTTGAGGAAATTTTCAGGCAGATTCGTCAACCGGCGCCAAAGTTATTCCAAATAGAATTTTGAGATTTAACATTGAAAAAAATCCTAACTATAACTACCTACTGGCGACCGCCAGTAGGTAATATATATATATATATATATATATATATTACCTACTGGCGGTCGCCAGTAGGTAGTTATAGTTAGGATTTTTTTCAATGTTAAATCTCAAAATTCTATTTGGAATAACTTTGGCGCCGGTTGACGAATCTGCCTGAAAATTTCCTGAAAATGGCCTCGCGGGGTTCCGGTCCTTCCCTGAAAGTTTGGGGGGGATACGTTAAGCGGGGGCCAAGATAAAAGGGGGGTCCCAAAACGCGTTTTCCCCATGTTAATTTCCATAGGGCGGTCGATTTCACTTTTAGCCCGAACGGCTGAATGGATTTCCACGAAACTTGGCAAAATTGTAGGGACTGGTAGCCCGATGTGCCTTTGCTATGTCTCAAGATATGTGCTCCAGTGGATTTTGAGTAATTTAGGTTCAAAAAAATATATATATCTATAGGCGCTCTCCCGTGCGCGCACCGGAGTGCGCTCCAGGCGCGACACGCGACTTGCGCGCAGGAAGCTGATTGGCTCTCAGTTGTCTGTAAACATTCTAAACAGTGCAGAGCGGCCGCCATCTTGTGTCTCGGTAAAATCGAGACACAAGGGGTTTGAAAAAAAAAGGGGCAAATGACCATAAGGGGGAAGAGTAGACCCCCTCTGACCCCCTAGGTTTGATGTAGGGACTAAAATAGGGTCCTGCAGGGCATTAAAAATTTTTTTTCGTTTTGCGCGGGGGAAGCGCATGGTACGCGCACCGGCGAAGCACGGGGAAAATCCAGGACCATATTTATGAAGGCCTTGCGCTGTTAGTTTTGCGCTTCCTGTGCGTCAATTTTTGTGACGCACCAGCGGTGTAAAAAAATGCGCATTGTTATGCAATATTTAAAAAGTGACGCATCTATCTAGATGCGTCACTTTTTAAATATAGTGCAACGAGGTACATTTTATTACACTGCTGGTGTTATGCGTCACTTTTCTGTGCGCACTCCTTATGACATTCCAGATGTGTCATATTTAATGTATGACGAATCATGTTGCAAGGAGTTACAGATACGTCAGTATTTCTGACATATCTGTAAACATAAAAGTGATGCGAGGCAGGTGCAAGATTTTGACGCAACAGCATCCTAAAAGTGACGCAGAGAAATCTTATAGATTTCAGTACGTCGTTATTACCAAGCTTTTTGCGGGGGAATGCCCCCTTTGCATACATTATACCTGATGCAGATACAATATGGCGCAGAGTTTTAAAAAGTGACCCATGTACCTAGATGCGTCACTTTTTAAAAATAGCGTCAGGTATAATGCATGCAGAGGGGGTGTTCTCCCGCAAAAAGCTTTGTAATAGCGACGCAGTGAAATCTTTGAGATTTCACTGCGTCAGTTTTAGGATGCTGTTGCGTCAAAATCTTGTGCCTGCTTTACAGCAGGTGTTAGACTGAGGCAAGACCTTTCACATGCTGCTTTCCCCATTTGAAAGGACACATTACTGGAGTTGCGTCACTTTTGTGACGCACTCCAGCAATGCGTTACTTGGAATGTCATAAGGAGTGCGCACAGAAAAGTGACGCATTGCACCAGTAGTGTAAAAAAATGTGCCTCGTTGCGTTATATTTAAAAAGTGAGGTATCTAGGTAGATGGGTCACTTTTTAAAATCAAGCGCCACATTATATCTGCGTGAGGTATAATGCATGCAGAGGGGGTGTTCTCCCACTAAAAGCTTTGTAATAGCGACGCAGTGAAATGTTTGAGATTTCACTGCGTCACTTTTAGGATGCTGTTGCATCCTTTAAATATAGTGCAACGAGGCACATTTTATTACACTGCTGGTGTGATGCGTCACTTTTCTGTCCACAGTCCTTATGACATTCCAGATGTGTCATATTTAATGTATGACGAATCATGTTGCAAGGAGTTACAGATACGTCAGTATTTCTGACATATCTGTAAACATAAAAGTGATGCGAGGCCGGCGCAAGATTTTGACGCAATAGCATCCTAAAAGTGACGCAGAGAAATCTCATAGATTTCAGTACGTTGTTATTACCAAGCTTTTTGCGAGGGATTGCCCCCTCTGCATACATTATACCTGATGCAGATACAATATGGCGCAGAGTTTTAAAAAGTGACCCATGTACCTAGATGCGTCACTTTTTAAAAAATAGTGTCAGGTATAATGCATGCAGAGGGGGTGTTCCTTGCAAAAAGCTTGGTAATAATGACGCAGTGCGTCACTTTTAGGATGCAGTTGCGCCAAAATCTTGCGCCTGCTTCACAGCAAACCTTTCACATGGTGCTTTTTCCATGTGAAAGGACACATTACTGGAGTTGCGTCACTTTTGTGACGCACTCCTGCAATGCGTTACTTTTGTGTTTACAGATATGTCAGAAATACTGACATATCTGTAACTCCTTGCGAATTGATTAGTCATATATTAAATATGACATATCTGGAATGTCATAAGGAGTGCGTCCAGAAAAGTGACGCATCGCTATTTTCACGTAGCGATGCGTCACTTTTCAGAAATGAGGCCTCCAGTTTATTCACTGTGTCATAACTTTCTTTTCTAACACTCACCTTCTTTCATTCCTCCTACTTCACTTCCTTTCACCTCTCATACCTTTCTGTTCTTTCTTACTCATTCTCCTTTCAATTATCAATGCACTATATTTCACTTACTCTTCATTTTTTAAGATTATAGCTCTTTGATGAGAATTGGAGGTAGTTCTGAAAAGAACTTTTGGTTTTCTTCTTTTAACTGAACAGGAACAAAAACAGGGAATAGAAACTGCTCAACAGGAGCAAAAAGAAAAGAAAAAAATTAGGGGTGGGAAGGGCAGTGATGGTTCTCCAATGCCCGAACCATGAGCAGGACACTTTGCTCCCCATAGGTGAGGAGTTGATTGCAGTATCTGCATCTGACGACCCCATGGTTGAATGCAGGTTGAATGTTTGCTACCTGCCCCTGAGATTGTTCTCTTCCAGAAGAAGTTGCTCCTCCTGTTGATGTAGAGGCCCCATCTCTGGGAACCTCTTGTGCCAGAGCCCTGACACTTTCCCGGGCAAAATTCTGGGGGTGCCTCCTCTCCACATGGCGAATCATGGTGAAGTTGCCAAAAGAGTATTTTTTTTGGGGGTTACCCCGTGACAGGACCTGTTTGCAGATCCTGCACTCTACTTTTGGTGCATTCACCTTCTTCTGGCCTGCTGGAAACTTAAAAAATTTCCAGATGAAATGTTCCTTCACCTTTGGGGTAGGAGGCTCTTCATCAATGAAATCATTGGAGTCATCTTCACTGCTGGATGGTCTGGCAGCCATGATGAATCCAGGAATATGGAGCAGCAAAAAAGGCAGGTCTTTCAGTCACAAAAGTGAAAGAAGAAGTGAAGGAAATGGGTGGGGATTTCATTCATTGTAAAAAAAAAACTGTTAGCAACCAATGAAAAGTGTTATTTTAGGGTCACATGACCCGACGCGTTTACGCTGCGCGCTCCGGAGCACTTCCGGGTGCGTTTACGCAGCGCGATCGTAGGCGCTTCCGGGGCGCAAACGTGGCGCGATCGTAGGCGCTTTTCCGTGCGTTTAGGCGCCGCGCACGTATGCGCTTCCGAGGGCACTTACGTTGCGAGCCGAAGTGACGTCATCAATCTTTTATAGAAATGCATAATCATTTTCCATATTAAAAAAAACAAATTTTATTTGTATGGTACGAAATGTTTTGCATTATTATTAACTTTTCATTCATATTTTTTTTTCACGAACGACAGTTGCGCTCTGGGTGCGCTTTCAGATGAGCTCTCGGAGAAGCTTACAGGAGAGCTTAGCTGAAAGCTTCCCGGAGCGCGCACCCAGAGCGCAAAAGAAAAAAATTATAAAAAAAAAATGAATACTTAAAAAAAAAACAGCAAATTGTAAAAAAAAAAAAGGTTAGAAACTCGATATACAAAGGAATTAGCATTTAAAAAACCTATGAAATTCACTGAAAAAACCATAGGTTTCACACCAGTTATAGTTAGGAATTAGCATTTAAAAAACCTATGAAATTCACTGAAAAAACCATAGGTTTCACACCAGTTATAGTTAGGAATTAGCATTTAAAAAACCTATTAAATTCACTGAAAAAACCATAGGTTTCACACCAGTTATAGTTAGCTGGAAATTTTACTGATATAAAACCATTGAAATTCCCACGTTATAGTTAGTCGGACTCACTATAACTTGCGCGTGCAATGCACTGCTGATGACATCACATATTACATCACTCATGACATGGTCAGTGACATCACTCATGACACCATCCTTGTGACATAGTGACAGACCTTCTTTCACTATAATGTAACCCTTGAGACACATATTCAAAAATAGAAACTGAAATTTTTAAAAAAATGGAGATACCTATATCAGTTACAACAAGCAATTCAGTAATTCCACTATCTATATACACATCCACTCATTCACCAACAGTTCTATATAGTCACTCATACATATACTCACTCATCATATGAAGTGATACACCTATACATCCTGTTACACACCGACATTCATCCAAAAGTTACTCACACACATATTCTCACGTGCAAATAAACTATTGGACATCCATTTATTTGAATATAGAGTTATACACACACTTCCACCTTACTTCTATTTAAAATTACACATATTTATTCTCTTAAACAATCACTTATAGAAACACATACTTATTTAAACAGGAACTCTTACAATCTCTTACTCTCACATATACTCACTTATATACATCAATATTCACATATACTAGATTAAAACATATGTAGTTACTGATAAAGACACTAGTGAGACAGTCATTCACTCACTAACAAACACATATAGACACTCATCCACCCATACAGTCCTGTACATATGCTGTCTTCAAAACACATACAAACAAAGAGTCAGTCACTCATGCATCTATGTGCTAAGTAATACCCCCACCAAACCATATAGACACTCATACTGATACTAATAATAATATCAAATAACCCATATACATACACATGAGTGGATGTGTATTAGATGGTGGTATTACTGAATTGGTTGTTGTAACTGGTATGGGTATATCCACTTTTTTGAAAATATTAGTTTCTATTTTTGAATATGTGTTTCATGGGTTACATTATAGTGAAAGGAGGTCTGTCAGTGTGTCACAAGGATGGTGTCATCAGTGATGTCATGAGTGATGTCACTGACCATGTCATGAGTGATGTAATATGTGATGTCATCAGCAGTGCATTGCACGCGCAAGTTATAGTGAGTCCGACTAACTATAACGTGGGAATTTCAATGGTTTTATATCAGTAAAATTTCCAGCTAACTATAACTGGTGTGAAACCTATGGTTTTTTCAGTGAATATATATATATATATATATATATATATATATATATATATATATATATATATATATATATATATATATATATATTCACTGAAAAAACCATAGGTGTCACACCAGTTATAGTTAGCTGGAAATGTTACTGATATAAAACCATTGAAATTCCCACGTTATAGTTAGTCGGACTCACTATAACTTGCGCGTGCAATGCACTGCTGATGACATCACATATTACATCACTCATGACATGGTGAGTGACATCACTCATGACATCACTGATGACACCATCCAGTGAATATGTGTCTTTCTGAAAAATAAATATTAGTGAGTTATGTTTAAATATTTAAATACATATATTAGTGTTTCACTTTGTGTATAAGTGGCTACATGTGTTGATAAGTAGCTACATGCGTATGTATATGGGTTATTTGATATTTTTATTAGTATCAGTTTGAGTGTCTATATGGTTTGGTGGGGGTATTACTTAGCACATAGATGCATGAGTGACTGACTCTTTGTTTGTATGTGTTTTGAAGACAGCATATGTACAGGACTGTATGGGTGGATGAGTGTCTATATGTGTTCGTTAGTGAGTGAATGACTGTCTCACTAGTGTCTTTATCAGTAACTACATATGTTTTAATCTAGTATATATGAATATTGATGTATATAAGTGAGTATATGTGAGAGTAAGAGATTGTAAGAGTTCCTGTTTAAATAAGTATGTGTTTCTATAAGTGATTGTTTAAGAGAATAAATATGTGTAATTTTCAATAGAAGTAAGGTGGAAGTGTGTGTATAACTCTATATTCAAATAAATGGTTGTTCAATAGTTTATTTGCACGTGTGAATATGTGTGTGAGTAACTTTTGGATGAATGTCGGTGTGTAACAGGATGTATAGGTGTATCTCTTCATATGATGAGTGAGTATATGTATGAGTGACTATATAGAACTGTTGGTGAATGAGTGGATGTGTATATAGATAGTGGAAGTACAGAATTGCTTGTTGTAACTGATATAGGTATGTCCATTTTTTAAAAATTTCAGTTTCTATTTTTGAATATGTGTCTCAAGGGTTACTTTACACTGAGAGGAGGTCTGTCACTGTGTCACAAGGATGGTGTCATCAGTGATGTCATGAGTGATGTCACTCACCATGTCATGAGTGATGTAATATGTGATGTCATCAGCAGTGCATTGCACGCGCAAGTTATAGTGAGTCCGACTAACTATAACGTGGGAATTTCAATGGTTTTATATCAGTAAAATTTCCAGCTAACTATAACTGGTGTGAAACCTATGGTTTTTTCAGTGAATTTAATAGGTTTTTTAAATGCTAATTCCTAACTATAACCGGTGTGAAACCTATGGTTTTTTCAGTGAATTTCATAGGTTTTTTAAATGCTAATTCCTAACTATAACTGGTGTGAAACCTATGGTTTTTTCAGTGAATTTCATAGGTTTTGTTAATGCTAATTCCTAACTATAAGTTTCACTTTATAAATAAGACTGTTAGCACTCTAGTTGTTCTTTTTAACACTCTGGTACATTCTGTCATTGGGCTACAGTTGGGCTACATCTAGTTGAAATTTGGGCTACATTTACAATTTTTGGTCTCTGGTGGCCATCTTTGGGCTACATTGGGCTACTTTGGGCTACATTTGGGCTACATTTTGGCTCTAACATATATTAAGCCCAATGTAGCACAATACATATTTTTATAAAGTTAATTTTTTTACAAACCACTTCAGAATAGGGCTACCTGTCCCTACAATTATCCCATTTTTTTTTTTTTTTTTGGGGGGGAGCGCTCCCAGAGCGCGCCCCGGAGGGCGCCCCGAAAAGCGTATTTCCGAAAAGCGCCCCCAGGCGCGCTCCGGGGAGCGTCCCGTGAGCGCCAATATCGTAAATTAAAACATGATCGTGACGTATCGCGTAACCGCGATCGCGTGATACGCACGGCGTAAGCGCACCCGGAAGTACTCGAGCGAATACGATCGCAAAACGTAAACTTCCGACGCGCTTACGCTGCGCGCCCCCGGGCGCGTAGCGTAAGCGCGTCGGGTCATGTGAGCAGAAAATAACACTTTTCATTGGTTCATAACAGTTTTAGTTTCATAATGATGAAGCCCCTGGTCTTGTGACCTGAAAATAACACTTCTCATTGGTTCAGGACAGTTTTTTTTTCTAAATGATGAAAGACCCCACCTTTTTTGCTTATTCTGACTTTGTCCTTTGACTGAGGAAGACCTGTTTGTTGCTCTCTCTACTTTTTTGCTCCAAATAATGGCTTCAGTAGTAGCATCAGCTGGTGCATCTGCCCCACCACCACCACCACAACCACCAAAAGGACCAGCTCCAAATTATATTGGTGGTCAAGAACAGGAGGAGGAGGAAGAGGAAGAGGAGGAGGGGAGAAGAAGATGGCTGCCAGAAGAAAATACACCTTACAAACCCAAACCACACATTGTATGGCAGTTTTTTTCAATCCCAGAGGGGAAAAAAAAGGTGAATGCGCCCAAGGTGACTTGCCTCATCTGCAATGATGAACTTTCACGGGGCAACCCAAACAAAAAATATTCTTTTGGTAACTATACCATGATTCAGCACATGACCAGAAAGCACCCAAACAACTACTCTCGTGCAGAGTTCAGGGAACTGGCCAGTAACCTCCCCCAGTCATCAAGGACCCCCTCCCAAAGAAACCAACCCACCTCATCAGAACCAGAAACATCCGAGGTGATGCCTTGCATTCAGCCGAGATTTGCTGATTTTAAAATCACTTGTTCTGCATGTGGCAAGCTTATCGCCTATGGCGAAAAAAGCGTTAAGCTCATCGTCCTTGCAGGTGATAATCACAAGTGCCCCAAAAAGAAGTAATTTTTGGGTTTTTTTTTTTTTTTTCTCCAGTTGAGCCAGTTTCAATTCCCTTTTTTTGTTTCTCCCCCTAAAAAAATACTAAAAAAATATAAAACTGTTTTGAAAAGCCAAAAAAAGTTCAAAAAGTTCAAAAAACACAAAAAAAATATAAAACAACAAAAAGAAGAAAAAAAAAAGTTCTTTTTAGAACTACCTCCAATTTCTAAATAAAAACTTCATTTTTTTAAAACTCTGTCATCTTTTTCCCTCATTTTACGCTCCCCGGTGCGCTACCTGGTGCGCGCACCGGGCGCTTCCCCCGCGCAAAACGAAAAAAAAAAAAATATTTTAAATGCCCCGCGGGGCCCTTTTATAGCCCCCACATCAAACCTAGGGGGTCAAGGGGGGTCTACTCTGCCCCCTTATGGTCAGTTCCCCCTTTGTTTTGGCCACCTCTTGTGTCTTGATCCTACCGAGACACAAGATGGCGGCCGCTCCGGACTGTTTAGAATGTTTACAGACACCCCAGAGCCAATCAGCTTTCTGCGTGCAAGTCGCGTGGCGCGCCCGGTGCGCGTACCGGTGCGCTTACCGGAGCGCTGCTATAGATATATATATTTTTTTGAACCTTAATTACTCAAAATCCACTGGAGCACATATCTTGAGACATAGCAAAGGCACATCGGGCTACCAGTCCCTACAATTTTGCCAAGTTTGGTGGAAATCCATTCAGCCGTTCGGGCTAAAAGTGAAATCGACCGCCCTATGGAAATTAACATGGGGAAAACGCGTTTTGGGAACCCCCTTTTATCTCGGCCCCCGCTTGACGAATCCCCCCAAAACTTTTAGGGAAGGACCGGAACGCCGCGAGGCCATTTTGAGGACATTTTCAGGCAGATTCGTCAACCGGCGCCAAAGTTATTCCAAATAGAATTTTGAGATTTAACATTGAAAAAAATCCTAACTATAACTACCTACTGGCGACCGCCAGTAGGTAATATATATATATATATATATATATATATATATATATATATATATATTCACTGAAAAAACCATAGGTTTCACACCAGTTATAGTTACCTGGAAATTTTACTGACATAAAACCATTGAAATTCCACGTTATAGTTAGTTGGACTCTCTATAACTTGCGCGCCTGCAATGCACTGCTGATGACGTCACACATTACATCACTCATGACATGGTCAGTGACATCACTCATGACATCACTCATGACACCATCCTTGTGACAGAGTGACAGACCTCATTTCAGTGTAATATAAGCCTTGAAACACATATTCAAAAATAGTATTTAACATTTTCAAAAAAGTGGAGATACCCATACCATTTACAACAAACAATTCAGTAATTCCACCATCTATATACACATCCACTCATTCACAAACAGTTCTATATAGTCACTCATACATATACTCACTCATCATATGTAGTGATACACCTATACATCCTGTTACACACCGACAGTCATCCAAAAGTTACTCACACACATACTCACACATGCAAATAAACTATGGAACATCCATTTATTTGCATATACAACTATACACACACTACCACCTTACTTCTAAGGGAACTTACACATACTTACTCTCTTAAACAATCACTTATAGAAAGACATACTTATTTAAACAGGAACTCTTACAATCTCTCACTCTCACATATACTCACTTATATACATCAATACTCACATATACTAGATTAAAACATATGTCGTTACTGATAAAGACACTAGTGACACAGTCATTCACTCACTAACACACACATATACACAGTCATCCACCCATACAGTCCTGCACATATGCTGTCTTCAAAACACATACAAACAGTGAGTCATTGATGCATCTATGTGCTAAGTAATACCCCACCAAACCATACAGACACTCATACTGATACTAAAAAAACATCTAATAACCCCTATACACACACATGTAGCTACTCACCAACCCATGCAGCCACTTATACACAAAGTGAAACACTGATAAATATATTTAAATATTTAAAAATTATTCGCTAATATATGTTTTCACTAAGATACACTTAATAAGCCAGTTAACCTATCAACTTTTTTTTTAAAACATCCATTTACACACTTATTAAAACATTTATTCTTCCATCGTCCTTTACATATACATATATAAAACATATTTATTTTTCAGAAAGACACACATTCACTGGATGGTGTCATGAGTGATGTCATGAGTGATGTCACTGACCATGTCATGAGTGATGTAATATGTGACGTCATCAGCAGTGCATTGCAGGCGCGCAAGTTATAGTGAGTGCAACTAACTATAACGTGGAATTTCAATGGTTTTATGTCAGTAAAATTTCCAGGTAACTATAACTGGTGTGAAACCTATGGTTTTTTCAGTGAATTTAATAGGTTTTTTAAATGCTAATTCCTAACTATAACTGGTGTGAAACCTATGGTTTTTTCAGTGAATTTCAAAGGTTTTTTAAATGCTAATTCCTTTCTATATCGAGTTTCTAACCTTTTTATTTTTTTTCAATTTGCTGTTTTGTGTAAGTATTCTTTTTTTTTTATATATAATTTTTTTCTTTTGCGCTCTGGGTGCGCGCTCCGGTAAGCTCTCTGGTAAGCTAACCAGTAAGCTCACCGGAAAGCGCACCCAGAGCGCTACTTTCGTTCGTGAAAAAAATAGGAATGAAAAGTTAATAATAATGCAAAACATTTCGTACCATACAAATAAAATCAGTTTTTTTTATAAGGAAAATGATTATGCATTTCCGTAAAAGTTTGATGACGTCACTTCGGCGCGCAACGTAAGCGCCCTCGGAAGCGCCTACGTTCGCGACGCGTAAACGCACCCGGAAGCGCCTACGTTCGCGCCACGTATGCGCCCTGGAAGCGCCTACGTTCGCGCCGCGTATGCGCCCCGGAAGCACCTACGTTCACGCCGCGTTTGCGCACCCGGAAGCGCTCCGGAGCGTGCAGCGTAAGCGCGTCGGGTCATGTGACCTTAAAATAACACTTTTTATTGGTTGCTAACAGTTTTTTTTACAAAGACTGAAATCCCCACCCATTTCCTTCACTTCTTCTTTCACTTTTGTGACTGAAAGACCTGCCTTTTTGCTCCTGGATATTTGTTGCTTTTACAATGGCTAGCAGACAATCCAGCAGTGAGGATGAACCAGAATTCATCGATGAACAGCCTCCTCAACGAAAAGTTAAGGAACATTTCATTTGGAAATTTTTTATAATCCCACCTGGACTAAAAAAGGTAAATGCTCCAAAAGTACAGTGCAAGATCTGCAAAGAAGAGCTGTCACGAGGAAACCCTTTGAAAAAGTACTCTTTTGGGAACTTCACAATGATCCGGCATGTGGAGAGGAAGCACCCCTAGAATTTTGCCCGGGAAAGTGTCAGGGCTCTGGCACAAGAGGTTCCCAGTGATGGGGCCTCTACATCAACCGGAGGAGCAACTTCTTCTGGGAGGGGGCACTCACAGGAGCAGGTGCCAAACATTCAACCTGCATTTAACCATGGTGTCCTCAGATGCAGGTACTGCAATCAACTCCTCACCTATGGGGAGCAAAGTGTCCAGCTCATGGTTCGAGCATTGGTGAACCATCGCTGCCCTTCCCACCCCTAATTTTTTTTTTTTTATTTTGCTCCTGTTGAGCAGTTTCCATTTCCTGTTTTTGTTCCTGTTTTGAAAAAAGAAGAAAACCAAAAGTTCTTTTCAGAACTACCTCCAATTCTCATCAAAGAGCTATATTCTTTAAAAAATGAAAAAGAGTAAGTGAAATAGAGTGCATTGATAATTGAAAGGAGAATAAGTAAGAAAGAACAGAAAGGTATGAGAGGAAAAAAGAAGTGAAGTAGAAGGACTGAAAGAAGGTGAGTGTTAGGAAAGAAAGTTATGAGAAGAAGAGTGAATATGGGGAATGTTGATATTCAATGAAAATGTTGAAAAAGAACAGGAGTGTTGAAGGATAAGAAAAGATGCATTGCTGGAGTTGAAGGTAGAAGGCCTCATTTATGAAGCCATGCGTCACTTTAACGCCACCAAAGCATCACTTTTTGTGACACAACATTCCAATAAAAAATGCACCTTATTTATTCATATTTACAAAGTGGCGTTTCTTGGTAAATACATCACTTTGTAAACCCCTGTGCCACATTATTCCTACGTCAGGTGTAATGTATGCAAAAGGGACGTATTGACGCAAGAAAGGGTCGTAGAGGTGACACAGTGAATAAACTGGAGGCCTCATTTCTGAAAAGTGACGCATCACTACGTGAAAACAGCGATGCGTCACTTTTCTGGGCGCACTCCTTATGACATTCCAGATATGTCATATTTAATTTATGACTAATCATTTCGCAAGGAGTTACAGATATGTCAGTATTTCTGATGTATCTGTAAACACAAAAGTAACGCATTGCTGGAGTGCGTCACAAAAGTGACGCAACTCCAGTAATGCGTCCTTTCACATGGAAAAAGCACCATGTGAAAGGTCTTGCGTCAGTCTTACACCTGCTGTGAAGCAGGCGCAAGATTTTGACGCAACAGCATCCTAAAAGTGACGCAGTGAAATCTCATAGATTTCACTGCGTCGCTATTACAAAGCTTTTTGCGGGGGAACACCCCCTCTGCATACATTATACCTGACGCAGATATCATGTGGCGCAGGATTTTAAAAAGTGACCCATCTACCTAGATGCGCCACTTTTTAAATATAGCGCAACGAGGCACATTTTTTTACACCGCTGGTGTGATGCGTCACTTTTCTGTGCGCACTCCTTACGACATTCCAGATGTGTCATATTTAATGTATTAGGAATCATGTCGCAAGGAGTTACAATACGTCAGTATTTCTGACGTATCTGTAAACACAAAAGTGACGCATTGCTGGAGTGCATCACAAAAGTGACGCAACTCCAGTAATGCGTCCTTTCACATGGGGAAAGCACCATGTGAAAGGTCTTGCGTCAGTCTTACACCTGCTGTGAGGCAGGCGCAAGATTTTGACGCAACAGCATCCTAAAAGTGACGCAGTGAAATCTCATAGATTTCACTGCTTCGCTATTACAAAGCTTTTTGCGGGGGAACACCCCCTCTGCATACATTATACCTGACGCAGATATAATGTGGCGCAGGATTTTAAAAAGTGACCCATCTACCTAGATGCGTCACTTTTTAAATATAGCGCAACGAGGCGCATTTTTTTACACCGCTGGTGCGATGCGTCACTTTTCTGTGCGTACTCCTTACGACATTCCAGATGTGTCATATTTAATGTATGACGAATCATGTTGCAAGGAGTTACAGATACGTCAGTATTTCTGACGTATCTGTAAACACAAAAGTAACGCATTGCTGGAGTGCGTCACAAAAGTGACGCAACTCCGGTAATGCGTCCTTTCACATGGGGAAAGCACCATGTGAAAGGTCTTGCGTCAGTCTTACACCTGCTGTGAGGCAGGCGCAAAATTTTGACGCAACAGCATCCTCAAAGTGACGCAGTGAAATCTCATAGATTTCACTGCGTCGCTATTACCAAGCTTTTTGCGGGGGAACGCCCCCTCTGCATACATTATACCTGACGCAGATATAATGTGGCGCAGGGTTTTAAAAAGTGACCCATCTACCTAGATGCATCACTTTTTAAATATAGCGCAACGAGGCGCATTTTTTTACATCGCTGGTGCGATTATGCTTTCGAGAAAATCAAAATTGGATAGGACACTTGTTACCACTTATACCAAGAGAAGTATTGTGAAACCCTCATAAACGTTGTGTATAACGAGAAGCGGTATATCTTGTTCTCCGCCCCACACAAACGTTTTGGCAGCAATCATCGGGTTAGACAAAGTGTGTGTTTGCCTAGCCTCGCCCGAGGCTTTCTCTGGTTTTTTTGTGGCAGTCTCCAGAGATAAAAATTCGAATAACCCCAACAGAAAAAAAGGCACAAAAAGGGGGATAAAATAGTTTCCAACCGAGTGAGATATTCTTATTTTATTAGTATCGGTGGACAACTAATTTAAAAGAAGTTGGTATGCTCGCTGGAAAATAAGGAATCCATAGCATGTATCACTAATATTGACAAAAAAGTCGACATGTTTCTGCTCTGTTGGCCCGTGGGTCTGAGAGCATTCGTCAGGACAAACAACAATAAACAGAGATCTACCTATCACTATTTGTGATGTAGAGGGTTAGAGGTGTAATTTACAGTCTTACCCACATGAGGTTCTATGAGGTCACCTGTAAATTTAAAGAAAAAGTTGGGGTCACTAATGGTATTTACCGAAGTGCTGTTTTAAAATGGAAAAACATTGTACCATTTTTTATGCGAGTTCATTAAAGGCATACTCTATTAGGGTATTAAGAACAAAAAGGACATGTTGGCGAGTTAACGGTAGCGACTAATTGTGACATATAGAGTTACAAGGAGTGTGACATACCTCTAATCAGGTGTACTCGGATTTGTGAACCTGATAGAAAAAACGTGATAGAAAAAGCGGGAGTGAGTGTACAGCATATTTCCGTAATGGTGAGGAAGTCTGTCAAACCCCAAGTGAGGTCTTACCCTATTAATGTTTAAAAAAGGTTCCCTCAGGAGGTCCCAGGCTATAACAGTATCAAAGAAACAGGATATTAGTCATTCTTATACTGCAAGGAGTGGATGAGCGAGGGCGGTGGGGGGACGACTTACCCGCAGCGGAAATCTGTTCCGCGTCTTGTGCTGGCTCTGCCTCCTGGACGCCAAGAGCACGTTTCCAATGGCGTTTTAACTACGCTGGTCATAGAGATAGAAATGAGACTTTTGTATACAATCGGGAAACACACATAGAAGTAGGTATTAAAAATGTTTGTGTGTTTTTTAAGTAATTATAGATTATCTACATCATGGTCCCGTAATTGTTGAGACACAAAATTAAGAAAGGCTTATGAGTGTCAGAGCGCCAGATGTACACTAAATATACAGATTAACAAACAGCTAGTATCAGCGTGCAAAATGGTGCCAGCAAATATCATCATTTAGACCATTTTTATTCGTCTTGAGACGGTCCACCCAGCGTTGTTCTTTTTCGTATAACACCTTTTCAACGTTGGGTGTGTTCTCTTGTACTTTTTCTATGACTGTCCACTTCAGGTCTTCAATACAATGGTTTTGTTCGATAAAGTGTGCACATAGTTTAGTAGTGTTCTTTTTTAAGCGTATGTTACTTTTGTGTTCACCTATGCGCAGTTTTACCTTTCTGCAGGTCATTCCAATGTATTTTTTGTCACATGGACATGTGACCATATAGATCACATGGGAAGTGTTGCAGTTGCTGTGTTGTCGCTGGGTCCATGTAAATGAAGGTGACAATTGCAATGTTTTTGAAATGGATGTGGAAGTACAAGCTGTGCAAGAGCCGCATGGGTAGTGGCCTGAGACTGGAGCCATATTTATGTTTCTGATCTGATTTGCTGGATTTCTCTGTTTTGGGCGCGTATGAACCAGCATGTCACGTAGATTTTTTGTACGTCTATTAGCAAATCGGGGTTTAGGCCAGTTGAATTTGCCAGTATTTACAATATGCCAATTCTTGCTGATCAGTTTGTTGACCTGGTATGTTGCAGGGCCAAATGTGGTAACACAGGTTACGAGGTCCTTATTTTCAGTTTTCTCAAAGGAGGTTAAAAGGTTTTCCCTCGGCTGGTTCTGCGCTCTTTTTTGGCATTTTGATATTGTGCTGTTTTTGTAGTGTCTTTGATGTAATCTGATGCTCAGAGCTAATGATTGTGCCTGATAATCCTTTTTTCGACTGCAGTTCCTTTTTAAGCGCAAAAATTGGCTGTAAGGGAGGTTGTCTCTGAGTGGTTGAGGATGGTAACTTTTGTAGGACAATAAGCTGTTTTTGGCAGTCGGTTTTCTGAAAGTTTTTGTCTCGATTTTGTTGTTCTCAGAAAAGATCGTTAGATCTAGGAAATCAATACTTTCCTTGTCGGATGTGTATGTGAATCTCAACCAGGGATCACGTGTGTTAAGCCAGTCGACAAAAAGCTTTAGGTCTTGGTTATTGAGCCAGATCAAGAAGACGTCGTCTATATAACGTTTCCAGTAGATGATACTGGAAACGTATGGGTTGGATGTTGTGTGTACATGGTGAGTTTCAAAGTTACTGACATAGAGTCCAGCCACCGATGGCGCAAAGGCACTGCCCATGGAGGTCCCATGGCTCTGTAGGAACAATTGGTTTTCGAATTCGAAATAGTTCTCCATGAGTGCCATCCGGCAACATTCCAGAACAAAGTGTCTGGGTGTTCTGAAATCCCAGTTCTCCATAAAAAGTACGTCTTCCAACATTTCTAGAGTCTCTTTTTGGGGCAGACTCGTATATAGGGATTCAACATCCAATCCCACTAGAAGCATCTTGGTGGGGTCAAAGGTTAGATCTTTCAGCTGATTCAACAGATCACGTGTGTCTTGTAAGTAAGCTGGTGTTTTTTTGACAAGTGGTTGGAGGAATTGGTCCGCAAATTTAGATAGGGGTTCCAGTGCTGACCCTATCCCCGACACAATTGGACGGCCTGGAGGAGGTATCCTGTTTTTGTGTGTCTTGGGGAGGGAGTAGAAATAAGGGATCTTAGGGTTCTCAGTTACTAGGAAATCAGCCTCTTTTTTACTTATCCAGCCATTTGTTTCGGCTTCATGCATGCGATTATGCTTTCCCCTTGTGAAAGGACGCATTATTGGAGTTGCGTCACTTTTGTGACGCACTCCAGCAATGCGTCACTTTTATGTTTACTTTTATGTCAGAAATACTGACGTATCTGTAACTCCTTGCGACATGATTCGTCATACATTAAATATGTCACATCTGGAATGTCGTAAGGAGTGCGCACAGAAAAGTGACGCATCGCACCAGCGGTGTAAAAAAATGCGCCTCGTTGCGCTATATTTAAAAAGTGACGCATCTAGGTAGATGCGTCACTTTTTAAATATAGCGTAACAAGGCGCATTATTTTACACCGCTGGTGTGTCACAAAAAGTGACGCACAGGCGGCGCAAAACTGGCAGCGCAAGGCCTTCATAAATATGGTCCTGGATTGTCCCCGTGCTTCGCTCCCCGGTGCGCTTCCCGGAGCGCGTACCGGGCGCTCCCCCCGCGCAAATCATTTTTTTTTTTTTTTTAAATGCCCCGCAGGACCCTATTTTAGCCCCCACATCAAACCTAGGGGGTCAGAGGGGGTCTACTCTGCCCCCTTATGGTCATTTGCCCCTTTGTTTTTGCCACCTCTTGTGTCTCGATTTTACCGAGACACAAGATGGCGGCCGCTCCAGACTGTTTAGAATGTTTACAGACACCCAAGAGCCAATCAGCTTTCTGCGCGCAAGTCGCGTGGCGCGCCCGGTGCGCTCCCCTGAGCGCGTACCGGGGCGCGCCTATAGATATATATATTTTTTTTAACCTATATTACTCAAAATCCACTGGAGCACATATCTTGAGACATAGCAAAGGCACATCGGGCTACTAGTCCCTAGAATTTTGCCAAGTTTGGTGTAAATCCATTCAGCCGTTCGAGCTAAAAGTGAAATCGACCGCCCTATGAAAATTAACATGGGGAAAACGCGTTTGGGGACCCCCCTTTTATCTCGGCCCCCGCTTGACAAATCCCCCCCAAACTTTCAGGGAAAGACCGGAACTCGACAAGGCCATTTTGGGGAAATTTTCAGGCAGATTCGTCAACTGGTGCCAAAGTTATTCCAAATAGAATTTTGAGATTTAACATTGAAAAAAGTCCTAACTATAACTACCTACTGGCGACCGCCAGTAGGTAATATATATATATATATATATATATATATATATATATATATATATATATATATATATATATATATATAGTGATGGTAACTATTTGTGACGAATGAAACAGCACGCTTACAAATATTTGACTTGTACTATATAAAGTAACACAATTACGTATTTTATAATGGACTTATGCGCACACACATTATTTGCAGCATATGCCATATTCCTCCTGACAACAATTGTAGATGTATTCATTGATTTAATTCTGTTTGCAATCTTGTGGATCATTGCTATAAACCACAGGATTCCAAAGAGTTTGTGAATGTCCATTGCATAGTAAATAGGCATGCACTGCTGCCCTCAGTGCCCTACTGCATTTGATTCAGAAAAGGGGGTGGTGATGGACAGAGTATCTGAATTAAGCAGAACACTCCTACCCAGTCAACAGATCAGGGCTAGATCCATCACCGTTTTTTAGCTCACTGCACCATCCCAGCTCAGAACCTGGCTACATGCAAATTAGTCTGTCGCTGGCCCAGTGCATCATGGGAACAGGGCAGACCAAACTACCTCATAGGGTTTTCTTTCTTCTAAATTAGTTTGGGAAATTATCATGTCTTTTCCTAAATGTAAGGTTGTGTTTGGTACCCCTATTCAATCCTAAATGCACTTCCCCTGAAGGTAGCCTGTCTGCTTCTAGTAAGCTATCAAGCCCCAGACGAGGATTATTGCTTTTACTTTTTAAGCATTAAATACTATTTTACAACACGTTTTGTTAGTTTTATTAATATACAACGCAGCACAAGAAAAAAAGATTCAGAATCCATGACCTTCCTTTTATGATGAACTTCCAGATATGACAGTACTCTTGAGTGTATCATGTATTTGCTTTTGGATTTCAAATCTGTTTAAATCATTTTTGGTAAGTAACACATACACTTACCTACATCCATTGGCCAGTGAGGTGTAATAGGGGGGCGGGGAGAGGAACAAAGGGGTGACTGGAGGGGGACGCTGGGTGGAGGTTAACTTCGATGGGGAGGGAAATCTTGGTGTAGTCCATACAGGAAGGTGAGGGTACTCTGTCTCTACGACTGTCTAGTTGAACAGGGTTCTGCTTTGTGTGAAAGGGTTCACACAGCCTCCAGGGCAACTCTGTTTCCTGTTGTTACTGGGGGTCTCTCTTGGGCTCCTTGCATGAGCCGTAGAATTTGAAGATAGTTCTGATAGGAGAGCTTGCGAAAATCATGTGCAAAGAAGCGGATGCATGAACCCCACATTTTGTCAAATTGCGGCACTCTGGTTTCCAGTATGGCTGTTAGTTTTTCAATTTCAACAATATCCCATAATTTGTGCAGCCAGTCAGCATGATCAAGGGTATAATCGGTGCCCCACTTGGAGGGGATTGCTTGCTTAGCTGCTCAGATTGCCATTGTGATAACCTCCCCTCAGCTGGAGCACAAGGGATAAGTCTGGGCATTCGGTAATCCTAGTAGTACTTAACTGGGCATGGCTGGGATGTCCATGTCAAAAACTGCATTAAAGTTCCTGAGAATATCTTCATAGTAGCATTTGAGTTTGGGGCATCGCCACAGTAGGTGTGTCAAAGTTCCTGTTTTGCTGCAGTTGCACCAGAAGGTGTCTGTACTGCCTGCTTTCCATTTTACTACCCATGCAGGGGTATACTATCAATAGTGTGTAACCATGAGCAATTCTTCCTGTCCTGTGGCCCTGCAGGATGATATTCATGCTATGTGGAGGATGTTGGTCCATTACTTGAGCGTGAATGGGCATTCCAGTTCTATCTGCCCATCTCTTTTGCGTTTGGGACTTCGTTTAGTTGACAACTTCATTTAGGAATGCATAAATGTCTGAGAGGAGGCAATGTCATCTTGCTTGGTGAGCAATAATTTCTTTAATTTGGTCAGGCATCTGCTCACCGAGGACTGGGTCTTGGGTTGAGCGAGCCAGTGTTTGATCGGGCTGTAACACTAGGGGGCATATTTCCAAGAGAATGGCAGAGTACAGTGTTACATCACAATTGATAACGCTGTGCTCCGACATTCTGAAAATGTAGGGATGCAATATACAATAATATACAATAATACGGCACACCCCTGTGATCCCCCTGGCGCTAGTGCTAAATTTAGCTGCCTAGAACCAACGCAGGTCCCTTTGCACCACAGTGCAAGGGTACCTGCGTTGCCGGGACTGATTGTTCAGGTACAGTAAGGTGTCCCTTCCTGCACATGAATAATCACTAATTGCGATTTGCTTTTTCTATGTGTGCTGCAGAATGGAGCACACATAGAAACAGCAAAAACAAGGAGAAATTATTAATTTTTCCTTGTTGCACAGTTTAAGAACAGGTTTTCCCTGGTCTTATATTCTGGAGGTGCTCTATATTTACTCCAGCCTTGTAAATAGGGGACAGTATCAAAACGCAATGGGAGTTGCGGCGGAATGCCTACTGGAACACCCATTGCCCAACCTATTCATGCTAAGTGCTGCGCGAATATGGGCATTATTTACAAGGTGAAGTTAAGCCACATCTAGTGGTGACAACCCCTTGTAAATATGCCCCTTGGCTTCTGTGAGTGGTAAGCCATAACCCCTTTGGATATGTGGGAAGCCATTAGCCCAGTGTGACCAAACAGATCACATACTTTTTTACTGTTTGCTTCTTGCCAGACCTGGAAAGCCTGTCCCATGGCTTTGGGAGGGAATTCAGGGTCTCCTATAATGGGTGTGAGGGGAGATGTGTGTGGTAACAACAAAAACACTACGGTGGGATAGGGCCCAAGGGGAATATTTAAAGACCTTACTCCGGACACATCCCCCACGAACGTGAAACAACAAAGTAGTGCCGGAGGGTCTTGTCATGAAAGTGAGGACTACTAATGTATAAAGTACAAGCAAAGAAACAGTGAACACCTGAAGCTGACCTGCAAATGATGGTGTGTAAATGACAACCTAAAAAGATAGTCAGAATCACCCATCAGTCACCACTCGGTACCGCCCTTCATCATTTGGGGTATTTCCAAAACCATCCGTATAGGTATGTAAAACTCAGTGAAAGGAGAGCCCTGGATGGATTGAGGGCTCTTAACTGAGCGGACGGAGATATAATCGGCCACTACTCTATATTAGTGAGTGGTCGGAAAATGTGGTGACTAGGGTAGTGCAGTGCAAAAAAAGGTGGAAGAGAAACAATAATAGTGTGAGTGACTAAAATTGGATGAGGGAGCACAGAACAAACTTTATTCAATTGGTGCTCGCTCCGCCAATATTAAAAATTGTTAAAGACAGATGGAACACATTTTTACTGTCTAGAAGTGGAACTGGGTCGACATGTTTCAGCAACCAAGGGACACAATTGTCCTTGCTTTCATCAGGACCTTGTTAACAATAAAGTGCTACTGCATAAAACTAAAATAATAATGAGTGACAACTAAAATAGGTGTAAGAGACAAGTACAGAGGTCACCTGCAATATCCAAGTGACACATCTCGTCAAGGACTCACAGCTAGAGTTGTTCACTGAAAGGTCAAAACATACAGGGGTTACATGCCACATATGATGACTTCATACACTAGCCTCACAGTAAAGCCATGTTTAATATATAAACATTATACTGTGTGCAACTAGACACACTGACATATAACATTCAAAACAGTAATGTAATTGGTATAGCTTGTTAGGATATATAGTTTATATGCCACAACAATAGGGTCACATCTTACCATAGCTTGTAAGTAGTGAAGGCCTCACCCCACCTGGCAGTGGCTCAGGGAATAGAGTGAAGCACCGCTCTAAAAAAATATAAAAGGAGAAACCTAGTATTTAAATGTACAGAAAACGCTACTAATTGACAACCCTTAGATGGATATCAAAAAAGGAGGGCAAAAAACGCGAGATTGCACTCACTCGCATCAAATTGCACACGTCATTTAAAGTAAGTAAGTATTCACAACAAGTTGTGTAGTGTCACCCACACAAAAGTGTGAGTGATCGCTAGCAGTAGCTCCTCAGGGTAATGATATACGGGAGCCTGGTGCATGGGCTTGATAGCAGTATGCTTGAAATATCAGCGCAAAACTGCACAAACCTTCGGATCGGCTGCTGGTCTTTAGCGAGAGAGAGCGCGCCTGCCGAATGAAGCGCTGAGCCAGTAAGAGGCTCAGAGTTTACAGGCAATGGACGCGCAGGGGAGAGGGAGGAAGAAACAAGCTTACCTCTCTGTCAGTACTTCCTAGTTAGCTTCTGATCCAACTGGGAAGGTGCCGAACCCTGGCAACAGAACTCAATAAGAGCTGAATCTTGATTTGCTGGCGTAACCACGTGGTTTGAAAAAAAACGCGTGATTGGTTCATGAGCAACGGCGATGACTATTGGATATCGGGCCGTTGCCATGGCGGCCACTCGAGTATTTACTACCAGTCAAACGAAACATGGACATTAAGGCAGCAAAACCTACAGAAACACACCAGATTTGGACTGATCAGGCAGTCCATAAACTTGTAATTAATGGTGAAAAAGAATTGATGTATAAAACAGACCAAAGCTATATGTAGATGCTCGACAAAGAAAAATATGGGAGCGAAGTGCTTCACTATTTACCATGGGCGTTATCTCGACAATGATGTTAATTGATATGACCCTCATAGTGGAGAAATTAAAGGAAAACATATTTGTCAAAAGGCTTATTTAAGCAGTCATCAAAGTAAAATAAATCCAACTATGAGGATAAACGGAGTACATGTATGTATTTATCTGATTACAGTGTGGACCAGGGTATTTCATCATTCAGTCCATTGCGGTGGGTGTCCAATTTGAGGACCCATCGTTGTTCTTTCATAAGTAGGAATTTAGTCACATCCGCAACGTGGGACGGAATGAAGGGCTGCTCTAGCACTGTCCACTGAAAGGAGGTAGAGGGATGGTTAACCTCTAGAAAGTGTGTGGTAAGCTTGGTAGCCTGTCTACCGCATCTAATTGTGCTTTTATGTTCTGATATTCTTACACGAATTTTGCGGGTAGTCATGCCCACATACTTATGCCCACATGGGCATGTGATGAGATAAATTAGGTGTTCACTGTTGCAATTGGTGAATCTATTCAATTGCCAAGGTCTCGATGTCCCTATATCAATTTCTGTCATTTTGTTGGTCTGAGGGCAAGCTTGACAACCCCCACAAGGATGATGACCTTTGACTGGGGGAAGATCCCATAATGACCCCAATGCCCTGGGTTGTTCTTCCAGGGGTCTCGTATGCACCAACCTATCTTTCAGATTAGGACCTCTTTTAAAAGAAAAGAGGGGATGCGGGAGAGACAGGCGCCCAGAATTCAGAATTGGCCAATGTTTTTTAACAAGTTTCTGTATGTTGTTAGAGAGAGTTCCAAAAGTCTGGACAAAAGTGAGTCTTTCCAAGGGGGGTTTAGGTGGCGATGGTTCCAAAAGAGCCAAACGATTATTGTTCTTGGCAGGTTTCATAGATTGACGTACTAGCTTGGGTGGATACTTGCGCGAAATTAGTTGATTCCCCAGATGTGTGTGGTGACAGGCCCTGAGGTACCATAACCCTGTCCCAAGCCCCTAACGTAACTGGGGAAATGTACACCCTTGAGGATTTGTGTTTTATTACATGTGTATCCAAGCAAAGCATTGGTCCATAAAACATCTGTGCCTACCTCAAGCAGTCTGTTCCATTCTACCATGTAATGCAGATGGACTGTGAGGTAGTAGTGAGTAAGATGAGAGATCTCTAGGCCTCCCTCAGAGATAGATTAGTAGGCTCTCCTTCAGTCCATGCAACTCTTCTTGCCCCTGATATGTAGGTTGCTATTATTTGTTGTAACTACTGAGATAGTGTAGTTGTGGGGTTAATAGGGGAGTGTGCATAACATACAGGATATTGGCAAGAATGTTCCTTTTTCCTGTGGCTATGAGGTGGAGCCAAGAGAACCCCTTACCTGTCCAGGACTGTAAATCAAACTGTGCCATTCAATGTTCCCGCTAATTTTTTTCCTCTGTGTGCGGAAGTGGAGGGTCTCTGTGCGCTGCAACCATGGCTCTGTTCCACTCGTTTTTCCCTTGTTTTTTGTGCGCTTTGACCTCTGTTCCACTCGTTTTTTGTGCACTTCTGCCCTTTCTACTTGTTTTTGTGCCTTTCTGCCCTCTGTTCCACTCATTTTCCCCTTGTTTTTGTGCTCTTCTGCCCTCTGTTCCACTCGTTTTTGTGCCCTTCTGCCCTCTGTTCTACTTGTTTTTGTGCCTTTCTGCCCTCTGTTCCACTCATTTTCCCCTTGTTTTTGTGCTCTTCTGCCCTCTGTTCCACTCGTTTTTGTGCCCTTCTGCCCTCTGTTCTACTTGTTTTTGTGCCTTTTTGCCCTCTGTTCCACTCGTTTTTTGTGCCCTTCTGCCCTCTGTTCCACTCATTTTTGTGCCTTTCTGCCCTTTGTTCCACTCGTTTTTCCGTCGTTTTTTGTGCCCTTCTGCCCTCTGTTCCAATAGTTTTTTGTGCCTTTCTGCACTCTGTTCCACTCGTTTTTCCCTTGTTTTTTGTGCCTTTCTGCCATCTGTTCCATTTGTTTTTCCCTTGTTTTTTGTGCTCTTCTGCCATCTGTTCCACTCATTTTTTGTGCCCTTCTGCCCTCTGTTGTACTTGTTTTTTTGTCTTTCTGCCCTCTGTTCCACTCATTATTCCCTTGTTGTTTGTGCTCTTCTGCCCTCTGTTCCACTCGTTTTTTGTGCCCTTCTGCCCTATGTTCTACTTGTTTTTGTGCCTTTTTGCCCTCTGTTCCACTCGTTTTTTGTGCCCTTCTGCCCTCTGTTCTACTCGTTTTTTGTGCCTTTCGCCCTTTGTTCACTCGTTTTCCCTTGTTTTTTGTGCCCATCTGCCCTCTGTTCCAATAGTTTTTTGTGCCTTTCTGCACTCTGTTCCACTCAGTTTCCCCTTGTTTTTTTTGCTCTTCTGCCCTCTGTTCCACTTGTTTTTGTGCCTTTCTGCCCTTTGTTCCACTCGTTTTCCCCTCATTTTGGGCCCTTCTGCCCTCTGTTCCAATCGTTTTTGGTGCCTTTCTGCCATCTGTTCCACTCGTTTTTCCCTTGTTTTTTGTGCTCTTCTGTCCTCTGTTCCACTCGTTTTTTGTGCCCTTCTGCCCTCTGTTCTACTTGTTTTTGTGCCTTTCTGCCCTCTGTTCCACTCATTTTTCCCTTGTTTTTGTGCTCTTCTGCCCTCTGTTCCACTTGTTTTTTGGGCCCTTCTGCCCTCTGTTCTACTTGATTTTGTGCCTTTTTGCCCTCTGTTCCACTCGTTTTTTGTGCCCTTCTGCCCTCTGTTCCACTCATTTTTTGTGCCTTTCTGCCCTTTTTTCCAATTGTTTTTCCCTCGTTTTTTGTGCCCTTCTGCCCTCTGTTCCAATAGTTTTTTGTGCCTTTATGCCCTCTGTTCACTCATTTTCCCTTGTTTTTTGCGCTCTTCTGCCCTCTGTTCCACTCGTTTTTTGTGCCCTTCTGCCCTCTGTTCTACTTGTTTTTGTGCCTTTCTGCCCTCTGTTCCACTAATTTTTCCCTTGTTTTTGTGCTCTTCTGCCCTCTGTTCCACTCGTTTTGTGTGCCCTTCTGCACTCTGTTCTACTTGTTTTTGTGCCTTTTTGCCCTCTGTTCCACTCGTTTTTCCCTCGTTTTTTGTGCCCTTCTGCCCTCTGTTCCAATAGTTTTTTGTGCCTTTCTGCACTCTGTTCCACTCCTTTTTCCCTTGCTTTTTTTGCTCTTCTGCCCTCTGTTCCACTCATTTTTTGTGCCCTTCTGCCCTCTGTTGTACTTGTTTTTGTGCCTTTCTGCCCTCTGTTCCGCTCGTGTTTCCCTTGTTTTTTGTGCTCTTCTGCCCTCTGTTCCACTCATTTTTTGTGCCCTTCTGCCCTCTGTTCTACTTCTATTGTGCCTTTCTGCCCTCTGTTTCACTCGTTTTCCCCTTTTTTTTGCCCTTCTGCCCTCTGTTTCACTTGTATTCCCTTTTTTTTGGTGTTCTTCTGCCCTCTGTTTCACTCGTTTTCCCCTTCTTTTATGTGCCCTTCTGCCTTCTGTGTCACAGCTCTTGAGTGCTGTGAGACGCGGGGCAGACTCTGGCCTTTTCTTTAAGTATTGCTGTTAATCACAGCCCCTGGGCAAAGACAGTTTCCAAACACAGCGCGTACTTTAGCACACACTGTGTTTGGAAACTGTCTACGCTTTTGTTAGTAAAGCGCGGGGCAAACTCTGGCCTTTTGTTTAAGTATTGCTGTTAATCAGAGCCAGTGAAGGGGCTCTGATTAACAGCAATACTTAAACAAAAGGCCAGAGTCTTCCCGCGTCCTCACAGCACACATGCTCCACCACCCCCCTCACAGGTACTCCGAACCCTATTTTAAACCACTCACTTAACACTACACATCTACACAGTACTGGCCCCTCACTCCCACTCCACCATACGGCTATTGGAAGAAGATCTCCGCCAAAGTGCCCCATCTACAGGGAGCCCGTTGGGTATTGCACCGCCAAACCAAAGAGGAGCAGCCCAGATGATGAAGCATGACACCCTATTGGGTGTGTGAGGGTATTATAATCTAATAAATGGACCACCAACACTGAACCCAAAGAGTTAGGTTGGAGTCAATTCCCTTGTTTGTCCACTGAGGAACAGCATACGCTTCTTTTTCACATTCGCAACCCGGGGCACTTTTGCTGGACCTCCCTCTTTGCTGAGAGAGGAGAAAGCCCCTGAGTCCCCCTTCTTTGTGTATCGATTGTCAGCAGGCAGCCATTGATGGAAACAGCAGAGGTATCAGCTGCGGTGTTGCACATCAGCTCTGTCCCAGGTCATCTTGTCAGCATCTCTGGGGGAGTCTCCATTTTGTCTGCTCGATGTGGACCACGAGGTTCGGCGTCTCAGTCCTGGCCACTCTGTCCATGTCCAGAGGGTCTAGGCTGCTCACCACCATGTTGGGGTTGTCCCCCGCACATCCTTATATTGTGATGCACATAGGAGACAGTCAGGGCTGCAGTTCATTGTAGTCGGGCCGCAGAGTGGTGAGAAAATGCATCTACTCAGCCTCCATATTGGCCACCCCCCGTGCATTTGCTTTTCAAAAATAGTTACACTAAACATCTCATATTTCAAAGTGTTTTTCAGAACACATCCCCTTGACTTGTACACAAATTCTATTGCTTTAGCGCCATAGTCAAATCCATGTGTCCATCCTACCGCAGAGGGAGCTGAGGGCAAAGGGCAAGATTGTAGCCATCAAGGTTCTAGTGGTCCGTCTGAGCCCCATTCACCCATTAAACACATTGATACAATTTTTGACTCTGGTAATTCCATATATACTTTTCCATTTATGGAACCCTCCCATCTAAGGCAGCGAGGATCTAGGTCATGCCTCAACTTGCTTAATCTCTTAGGACTATATTATACTCTGTGGAAGTATCGACAATGGAGTAGCCTAATTCTGATTAAAACTAATAATTTCCTAGGAGTCATCTTTGTTTCTACACAATCTTCTTCTTACATGGGACCCACATCCCTCTCCTACATTTTCTTCAGTATTTGCATGGGGTCTGGTGTATTGTGCACAAGCGTGTGATATGTTTGGATACCTCTTTCCACCTGTCCCTGCCATGGTAATCTTCACCTCCATTCTGTTATTACAGGTAGGGGCTGCAGATTTTCTTAATGTGCCTCGCGAGCATGGTGCAGTTTAAAAAAAACAAATCAATTCCATTTTATACACATCGTGGGTCTCCATAGGGTATGCAAATGTGTGTATACAGCATCCTTTCTGGAAGGCTCTATTATTAGACATACTTATGATGTTCCAGGCCTGGAGACCCTCTAAAGTCACAGTTTACATTAGCCAGTTTCCACTCCTTAATAGAGTCCCAGCCATCAATGCCTCGCACCATTTATTCCAATTCAGGGCCTAATGCCAACATGAGGCATTAGATAATTGAACTTTGTGGGAGCTCAACCACAGCTAATATCAATACTGAGACCTTGTTCCTGCCCGGTTAGCCATCCAGTTCTCTACACTGACCAACTGGAAATAAGATGGGGCAGTAGTCAGTTGCTTAGGAAGTAACAGAAGACTGTTCAAAATCTCAGGTAATTTAACTAATACCAGAGAGTTTTCAGTGAATAACTGACTGCTAATTATGCTGTTGTTGTGCCCTAGAAGCTAGCCTCATCAATATTCAGTATCTAAAGAAAGACAGCTATTTCTTGTGACAGATTAGCCTTCCCTTCAATCTAGGCGTATACAAGTGGGGCATAATCTAGATTAGCATAATCATCTTGATCAGACAGACTGTACCTAATAGTGTGGTAATGCTTTTAATATTTTTGTGGTCATGCTTGATATTGATACATAGGTACCTCATCTAGTTTGCCGTGCATAACATATCGTGTGGAGCTGGCTTGCAATCTCTATTACCTGTTTATCAAACTGGAAAATGATGTGAGTTCCAGTGCTCCAATATGCTCCCAATCCTTCTCCTTATTATTTCACAAAATGGCTTATGTTTCACGGCTGTCCTCCCTTGGCCTTTCTTGTCCCTTAAGGGGTACACAGCGGTTAGAAGGAAATGACAGCAGTCCGGAGGCAGTGAATGGGCAACAAAGCTGTATGTAGGCTTCATGAATAAGAAGTTGTTTGCTCTTTAAACTGCACTGGCTCAGGATAGTGTAGGTAATTGCACACCAGGGAGAGGTATGCCATCCAAGTCATGAACTGAGGGAAGATATTGCACTCCAAGATGCCAATAGACCTGCAACAGATGTTCATTGTCAACAGATAATGGGAGAGAAACCTTTTACATTAAGAGCTGGTTCCTACCACAGCTGAAAATCATGGGGATCCAGAACCCATCTAGCCTGAATATTTGTAACTGAAAGATTCATTCGGTCAGGATTGGCACTAAAAGTCAACAACCACCAAGAAAACTGAGTGAATATTTTGTTTGGATATTGAGGTTTAGGTATGATTTAAGTTTCTGTTCAACCTTCTATGAGGGAAAATTAATCCCACATGTGAGCAGATCACTTGAATTGAAGGCAGTATGAGGCAGTACATTGTGAGTACATTGTTGTACTCACTACTGTCTCTTTATTTTGTAGCCTCCTAGCTTACAATATCTCCATCTGTTTGACCCTCCTGTCACTCACTGGGGGAAACAATGTGAGTGTGAAATAGGGTTGTGTTTGTTTCTGGAAAGCGGTCAGTGAGAATAGGTTTTGGTCTATAGTGTGCAGGTTTAACCTGCAAGAATGGCAGGGAAATCTCACAAGGTTTCAAAATCTCTGATTTTGGCAACCATCTTGAGCATGGTTTGAGTAATTATGCAATGCTCCTTTCTCACCTTTCAGCTTGCAATCCAGATTCTTGTAGGAGGGGGAGCCCCTCATACATTGCTCATCTTATTTTCTGATGCAACATTTTAGTTTATTTTATAGTTATAAAATTATAGGCGAGTATACAGTATTCAATATATAAAATGTTTAAAATAATAGTAAATGTCACCTCTTTAGTGTCCAACTTCCTCCCCCACTATGGATAGATTGTTGTGGGAATAGTAAATTAGATACTTTTAGTGTCAACACCTTTTCCCAATATGGCTAGTTTGGAGGAGGAATAGTAAATGTAACCCCTTTAGTATCCAAAACCTTCCCCCAATATGGTTAGATTGGAGTGGGAATAGTAAATGGAATTCCAGCTGTTCAATAACTTCCATAAACTGGTTTATATTGGAGTGAGAATAGTAAGTGTCACACTTTTAGTCTCCAATGCCTTCAAATTGGTATAGATTTAAATGGTAATAGTAAATGTTATCCTTTTATTGTCATACACCTTCCCTAAATTGGTATACGTTGGTGCGGAAATAGAAATGATTCATTGTTTAGTGTCCAATGCCTTCTTCAAATTGGTATAGATTAGAGTTGGAATATTAAATGGGACCCTTTTAGAGCCCGATTTCAATGTCAGGTGGACTCAACTCCGTCTGACAGCGATTCGGTTCAGGGATCAACCAAACTCCGGTCGGCGGTCCCAACCAAGCAATTTAGATCCGACCGAACACTGTTCGGTCGTACTCCGATTCTTTACAATGGGAGCATGCATTGCAACTGGAATGCATGCTCGCATTGTAAGGAGAAGAGGTGCAGTTCATCCCTGTACCCCTGGCAGGTACCTCAAGGTGCCTGCCACGGGGTGCAGGGTCCACATGGATCACCATAGGTTCCCCCTTAGCTGGCATACAGAGGCCTTGCACCCATGTGGGCCCTGCTGAGGGCCCCCAAAGTTGACTTCCAACAGCCTGGACACAGTTTGCGGCATCTGCTCCTGCTCACTCTTCTGCTCCCGCGGCTTGCTGCTCCAGCGGCCAGTCTCTCTGCTGGATTTCGGCTAGATACCCCGGACTGCCACGGATTCCTGTGGATGTTGCGGGTGCTTGGATTGCCACAGCTGATCATGATTTGCGGCTTCTACTCTACTCCTGCTCTTGCTCCCGCGAATACCTGCCAACAACAACGGGATTCAAAACGCTGAAGAAAAAAAACTGTGAGTGCGGGCTGGAGCTGGAGTTGGGCTGAAGTTGGAGCAGGTGTTTCGGTGGCGTGGCAAACTGAAGCCCCGCAAAGTCCAAGGAACGGACAAAGAACCTGGTAACGACCCCCTCAGCGGGAAGGAGCGGGAAGGAGCCAGCGACTGGCAGCAGGCAGCAGGCCCGGGGGACAAAAGGTGAGGTGCCGGTCCGGGGGTGGACGTGAGGGGTTTCTTATTTTGATTCTGACCCTAACTGACTTTAACTGCCTCCCCTCCCGTAGTCTGTTTTCACAGGATGGTCAGGCTAACTCATCAACAAACACTCCCCATAGTAGTAGAGATGAGAAAAATGCCTACACGTAAGGCCCTGAATGACCCCCCAGGAGGAGGAATTGTGGGGACCCTTGACTCATTTTATTCTCGAGCCACATTGGTTTTAAATCATGAAAATTTAATTGACACAGCGCCCCCTATCCCTGGAACCTGTGTTGTTAACAGGGGCCATGCAGGGGGAAGCAGCTGTACATATTGCTGATATACATTTCCCGCCATTAACACAGAAGGCGGAAAGACTAGCATGGATTGGCGGGGCCACATGTGAGCAGATCACTTGAATTGAAGGCAGTATGAGGCAGTACATTGTGAGTACATTGTTGTACTCACTACTGTCTCTTTATTTTGTAGCCTCCTAGCTTACAATATCTCCATCTGTTTGACCCTCCTGTCACTCACTGGGGGAAACAATGTGAGTGTGAAATAGGGTTGTGTTTGTTTCTGGAAAGCGGTCAGTGAGAATAGGTTTTGGTCTATAGTGTGCAGGTTTAACCTGCAAGAATGGCAGGGAAATCTCACAAGGTTTCAAAATCTCTGATTTTGGCAACCATCTTGAGCATGGTTTGAGTAATTATGCAATGCTCCTTTCTCACCTTTCAGCTTGCAATCCAGATTCTTGTAGGAGGGGGAGCCCCTCATACATTGCTCATCTTATTTTCTGATGCAACATTTTAGTTTATTTTATAGTTATAAAATTATAGGCGAGTATACAGTATTCAATATATAAAATGTTTAAAATAATAGTAAATGTCACCTCTTTAGTGTCCAACTTCCTCCCCCACTATGGATAGATTGTTGTGGGAATAGTAAATTAGATACTTTTAGTGTCAACACCTTTTCCCAATATGGCTAGTTTGGAGGAGGAATAGTAAATGTAACCCCTTTAGTATCCAAAACCTTCCCCCAATATGGTTAGATTGGAGTGGGAATAGTAAATGGAATTCCAGCTGTTCAATAACTTCCATAAACTGGTTTATATTGGAGTGAGAATAGTAAGTGTCACACTTTTAGTCTCCAATGCCTTCAAATTGGTATAGATTTAAATGGTAATAGTAAATGTTATCCTTTTATTGTCATACACCTTCCCTAAATTGGTATACGTTGGTGCGGAAATAGAAATGATTCATTGTTTAGTGTCCAATGCCTTCTTCAAATTGGTATAGATTAGAGTTGGAATATTAAATGGGACCCTTTTAGAGCCCGATTTCAATGTCAGGTGGACTCAACTCCGTCTGACAGCGATTCGGTTCAGGGATCAACCAAACTCCGGTCGGCGGTCCCAACCAAGCAATTTAGATCCGACCGAACACTGTTCGGTCGTACTCCGATTCTTTACAATGGGAGCATGCATTGCAACTGGAATGCATGCTCGCATTGTAAGGAGAAGAGGTGCAGTTCATCCCTGTACCCCTGGCAGGTACCTCAAGGTGCCTGCCACGGGGTGCAGGGTCCACATGGATCACCATAGGTTCCCCCTTAGCTGGCATACAGAGGCCTTGCACCCATGTGGGCCCTGCTGAGGGCCCCCAAAGTTGACTTCCAACAGCCTGGACACAGTTTGCGGCATCTGCTCCTGCTCACTCTTCTGCTCCCGCGGCTTGCTGCTCCAGCGGCCAGTCTCTCTGCTGGATTTCGGCTAGATACCCCGGACTGCCACGGATTCCTGTGGATGTTGCGGGTGCTTGGATTGCCACAGCTGATCATGATTTGCGGCTTCTACTCTACTCCTGCTCTTGCTCCCGCGAATACCTGCCAACAACAACGGGATTCAAAACGCTGAAGAAAAAAAACTGTGAGTGCGGGCTGGAGCTGGAGTTGGGCTGAAGTTGGAGCAGGTGTTTCGGTGGCGTGGCAAACTGAAGCCCCGCAAAGTCCAAGGAACGGACAAAGAACCTGGTAACGACCCCCTCAGCGGGAAGGAGCGGGAAGGAGCCAGCGACTGGCAGCAGGCAGCAGGCCCGGGGGACAAAAGGTGAGGTGCCGGTCCGGGGGTGGACGTGAGGGGTTTCTGATTTTGATTCTGACCCTAACTGACTTTAACTGCCTCCCCTCCCGTAGTCTGTTTTCACAGGATGGTCAGGCTAACTCATCAATAAACACTCCCCATAGTAGTAGAGATGAGAAAAATGCCTACACGTAAGGCCCTGAATGACCCCCCAGGAGGAGGAATTGTGGGGACCCTTGACTCATTTTATTCTCGAGCCACATTGGTTTTAAATCATGAAAATGTAATTGACACAGCGCCCCCTATCCCTGGAACCTGTGTTGTTAACAGGGGCCATGCAGGGGGAAGCAGCTGTACATATTGCTGATATACATTTCCCGCCATTAACACAGAAGGCGGAAAGACTAGCATGGATTGGCGGGGCCCCGGAGCACCAAGACTCACCAGCAAAGAGGTCATTGTCAAGGGGAGTGGCGGTGAAGAAATTGCCGAATAATGGGAACATAGGCAAGAGGAAAAGAGGTGGTGGCTCAGAAAATATTAAACCTGCACAAAAAATCCCAGAGCAATAAAAGCAAAGGCAAATGGTAATGTGGATCAAGTAGGGGAATGGGATGCACATGGTTGAGAAAATTCAATCGAAATTTCCCCGTGTATAAAGAACACCATAGTAAACGAGGACATGTGGCAGAGATTTGAGACTTTGGTGGCCACCCTGTTAAACCCTATATTAGCAAAATTACATAGGATCGAAGAGAAGCTAGCAGATCTCGAAACCCAGGCAACAAGTAACACACACTTATTGAAATCAATACCCCCAGGCAGGACTCAAGACCAGAAAAAGCGCCCCAAAGCAATATACAGGCGCATTGAATTATTCCACCCACAAGTTATTCAAAGGAGGGGACTGGGCCTATGCCCATTGGAAGGTCTAATCCGCCACATAGTTACATTATTGACCCTGCCAACATGAACACAAACTTGGTGACATACCCCAACACAGTAGTCTTGTGTCAGCCCCCTACGCAACATCCAAACGGGACAAGGGACGCAAGACCTTCAGGAGCGCTAATCCTGAAACACTACTTGTGGGTCAGGGGGGGGCACAGAGTGGGGAGGGCAGCAAGCCTGGTTATCAAAGGACAGAAAGATCGACTACTTGTCAATGGGCCCCTGGATTGCAGTTCCTTCATCTCCCCCTGGCAGCCGCACCCCTAGTATTAGTGTTGGGGGATGTTGCAGACCTAAAGGAGGGCTAAACGGAGACTATGGCGCAATTAATAGCCAAAGTAGTACATTGGCTGACACAGAAATTGAGAGAGACAGGGGGTTTCTGAAGAAATCTTTCAAACAGACTTATAATGGCAAGAAGGACACCCTGGATATGGCCAGCTAAGAAAGAGCTGATAGGAGATTGTGTGGCCTTAAACTTTAAGGATGAAGATGTTGTTAGATATTTATTAGAGTCTAGAAGGGGAGGTTCACCAAAGAGAACGCAGATCATTGTGCTTCCCCAAGTTCATTTTTATAGGCCTCCACGTTGGGTGGTGCCCAGAATTAACTGTTTTGAGAAGGAGGATCTGGCTTGGAAGGAACAAGGGGGCCTCCCTGGGATCTTGAGTCCGTCCGCGGCCATAGAGGAGGAGGGAACCTCCGCATGGCCTGCGGAGTTCCCTCCTGTCCAATTAGGATGTGACCACCACCCTGGCGGTCACATCCTCTATTTTTACCATTGCGGCGGGTCCGGCTTCAAGCTGCACCCGCCGCAATGGTAAAAATGCATACATTGCATTTGTATGCAGAAAGCGGCAGGCACCGTGCAGTGCCTGCCGATTTCTGCATACAAATGCAGGGGGGTACCATAGGTACCCCCCATGTGCACCCCCAACCCCCCCTTCAACCAGGGGGCCCGCAACAGGCCCCTGCAGTGAAGTTCCAAATGCTTTTCCACGGCGGAAAACCCGCCGCGGAAAAACACTTTTTAAAGCCCATCCTAATATGGCTGGAGGTGTCTGAGAGACACCGCCACCATATTAGAGCTTTTCCACCGTGGTTGTAAGCCCACCGCGGCGGAAAAGCTGCGGACGGAAACCAGGACAAACCAGCCATCCTAATGTGGCGGTGGGTCTTTGGTGGGTCCACTGCGGTCTTTCCGCATCCTCCGGGCCGGCGGTGGCTTCCGCCGGCCCAGAGGATGCGGAAAGACCGCAATCGGAATAGGTCCCTAAGTAGCAATACTATACCAAATAGGGAAATCTGTGCCACCCCAGGCCCCACCACTAGAGAGTACCTCTGTCCTTCTATCTCTCCGAGGCAGGTCAACAAAGATCTGTTTAAAATAGCATCATGGAACGTGGCTGGTATATCATCTAAACTGGGAGACACCAACTGGCTTCAACTCTGGCAGGGAAATGATGTCTCCTCTTTTCAAGAGACTTGGGGCCAGATGTAGGTAATCCTAATTTACCGATTCTAAAATACCGAATTTTACAGAATCGGTATTTTAGAATCGGTAAATGGGATGTAGATAAAAAATCAGTAAAAAATACTGATTCGTTAAAAATCTGAACCGTACAATCAGTATTTACCGAATCTGTATTTTCCGAACCGTTTGCCCCATAGGAATGAATTGGAAATACCGAATCAGTAAATACCGATTCGGAAAATACTGATTCGGTAAATACCGATTCGGAAAAAAAACCAAAAGTGAAACTTAAGGAGGCAGCCAATCAGGTGCTACCACCCTCCCCCTCCCTACCTGGAAGTGGCTACACAGGCAGCTGCTACTAATTAGAAGCTTCTGGAGAGGCAGTTGGAGCCAAGCTCAGTCCCTGAGTAGCAGAAAGAGTTTTGTGCTCTTTTAAAACCGCAAAATGGCATCCAGCAAAGAGAAAGAGCAGCCAGAGAGGAGGAGGAAAATGAAATTCAGCAGCATGGAGCTGCAGGACCTTGTTGAGGATGTGGTGAAGGTGCACCAAAAACTGTTTGGCAGGCAGACCCTCACTGTGGCAGAATCTGCCAAAAGGAAACTCTGGCTGGACATACTTAATAAAGTGAATGCTGTTGGAGTGACAACCAGAGACACAGAGGACCTAAAAAAGAGATTCTACGACCTCAGAATCCAAACAAAAATAAATTGGCTGAAATCAACAAGCAGGCAACCAAAACTGGTGGAGGCAAGGACCCAGCACCCCCCCTAACTGACCTTGAGGAGATGGTGGCTTCAACCATTGGACCTGACAGCGTCTGCGGACTGGGAGAAGTAGACAGCTCAGCCAGAGCTGCAAGCAGAAAAGGTAAGATGCATGCACAGCAATTCCCCCCTTTCATCTCCCTTAGCTTTAACTTTTGTGGCCAAGTGATCCCCAGTCCAGTACTGCTCGCACTATACAGGAGCAATGCATCATGGTACATGTAGTTAGGGAATGTAAGAGCATGTCAAACAGCACAGCAACAAGCAAGTTAGGGAAATGATTGCACAGAGAATAAAGCTAAAGTCAGAAATATGTATTGTAGTGACTGTGAGACAGTAGCGCTCAGCTAATGTACGCTCATATGTCCACAGGTGCCACATCTCGCAGGCGTTCCCAGGAGAGTGAAGGCTCTGCACCAGAGAGGGAGGAGAGTCATGAGCCAGGCCCAAGTACACAGGACGTCTCACAGGACACAGGTGCACCAAGTAGCCAGCCTTCTGCACAAGATGCAGAAATGGCTCCAGAGACCCCTGACAGATCACAATTCCCTCTGCTGCAGTCTTCCCCAGAAATGCCAGTATCACAGCATGAGACAACACCTGCATCACAAACAAGCAGGAGGTATGTCGTGGCCCCACTCATAGAAATGGAGTCATCAGCAAGGTGACATGGAGGAGTTAGTGACACCCACCTTGCCTGTGGATGGTAGCTCTGCCACACAGCAGACCAGTGCAGAGCAGAGGGGACCCATACTGGAGCAAGATGCCGCAGAGTCCAAGAAAGCAGTGCATCTGCACGTGTGGAGGGTCCAAGTGTGTTCCGTGGCTTGGAGGGGAGCATGGTGAGAATCCAGAGGATACAGGGAAAAGCCATCATGTCTTGCCAACGCCAAATGAGGTCCCTGAACAACAACATGGGAGACATACCAAAGGGCATCAGGGAACTAGTAGAGGTAAACAAAAACATGGCTGCAGGGATTCACAAAATCACCCAAACGGTGCAGCTGCTATGCACCAAACTGGACAACAAAGTAGCATCAAGGTGCAAGGAAAGGCAGCGTGTGCAACAACAGAACAAAGCAATAAACCGCCTGGCCACAGCCACATCCCTGCTATGCAGGAGAAGCATTAACATGCAGGAGGCTGTAACCCAAAACAGCAATGAGGTCACTAGGGGCATGGGCAGGATGACAAGTGCTCTTGAGGCGCTGTTAAATGCCCAAACTGCACATACTGCTGCCCTGGATGTGCCAGAGAGTGAAGAGAACACAATCAGGAGCAGCATGGGAAGCACCCTTGTCCCAGAGACCAGGAGGAGCAGCAGGTGCCACGCTGAGGCTACAGGCCAAACAGAAAATGTGCAGAGTGAGCACCATACAACTGGCACTGGGAAGCGAGGACGCAAATGACTATTTACAGTTCATGTTGAAGTTACCCAGGACTCACTTAATCCAAGTTAGATAATTTGTGTTGCACATTTGTGCATGAGGAACCCACTTAATCACACGATTAAACTACGTTGGTTGCATACTCCACCTGTCTGTGTGTTTTTACTTATTTAAAAAAAGTTTTGTGTGATCTCATTCCATCTGAGTCTGCCATCAGTTGGTGTTACTACTCCAGATGTGTGTGTCTCAGGCACTGCTTGCTCATCATCATGGTCCTCATAGTCAGAGATGTCCACTTCGGTGCCCTTCTGAACCGCAAGGTTGTGCAACATTGCACAGGCTGCAATCATCTTGCAGCAGGTGATTGGTGTGTACTGGCGGGCCCCTCCACTCTTATGCAGGCAGCAAAGCCTGCTCTTCCACAGACCAAAGGTGCGCTCCAAAATGTTTCGGGTAGATTTGTGTGCCATGTTGTATCTCCTCTGGCTGTCTGTTGAAGGGTTGAGGTAGGGTGTGAGGATGAAGGACCGGAGGGCATATGCACTGTCCCCTTTTAGTAACAAGAAAAAAACTTTACTCACATGCACACATACACATCCATCTGCAATATGTATCAAGGGAGTTTCACACAGTGTCTTACCTAGCAAGTATCCTTCCCCAAATTCCCTCGCTGTCAGGCATGCGTAGATCCCACTGTTTTGGAAGATGTAAGAGTCGTGGGTACTCCCGGGAAATTTTTCTACTAGGTCCGTGATAATGTATTTGGCATCACAGATCACCTGTACATTTATGGTGTGGGTGGACTTCCTATTCCTATAAATGTACTCAGTGGCAGCAGGTGGACAAATAGGTATGTGGGTACCATTAATACAGCCAATGATATTGGGGAAATGTGCCATCTGATAAAAGTCAGTCTGAATGCGTTGCAGGGAAGCTGATGTAGTGATGCATCCTGTGCAACATAGCGTCTAAGAATTTTTTGAAGAAACGTGACAGGCAGCTCTGGGACACCCCACCAACCACAGCAACCACACTCTGGTAACTCCCAGATGCAAGCAGGTGTAGGCTGCACAGTACCTGCACATGGGGTGGGATGGCATGCGCCTTTGGGGTTGGGTGGTCCAACAGTGGGTGGAGGTCCCTGATAAGGTCCAGGATGGTTTGGGGGTCTAACCTGTACCGTTGTAGGATTTCTGGCTCAGTTAGCTGGAATAGGGTGATCCTCTGCCTGTACACCTGCTCCTCCCTTCTCCAGACCCTCTCTCCTTCTGCCTGTAGCCGTAGCCGTCTCGCAATCACATAGAATGCCGCCATTCTGGTGAAACTGTTGCATTTTGGGCCCTTTTTTATAGCCTGCACCTGGTTTCCACCTGATTTCAATCCATGGTAAATACAGACTCTTAAATACCTTATTTCAAGCAAATTCGGTATTTTAGAGGTTACCTATATCTCAAAGTTCATTTTTACCAATTCTTAATTTCCGATTAGGTAAATTTACCGATTCGGTAAATTCACTGATTCGGAAACTTTACCGATTCGGTAAATTTACCGATTCAGTAAATTACCGATTCAGATGTTTTTTTGTCCCCTACATCTCACAAGCCAAATACAGGTCGGTAAAGGCCAAAAATTGGTATTTTCGGCCTTTACCGACCGGTATTTGGTTACCTACATCTGGCCCTATGTCCACTGAACCAATATTTTTAAATGGTTACCGCTCATTCTAAACACCAGCGGAACCCTTGGATTCAGGAAGGGCAAAAGGGGGCATTTTGACACTGATTCCAAATGATTTCCGTGGTCAGATAACAAAGTTTATTCCTGCCAATCCAAATTTCCACATTCTCTTGTTCAAGATAAAACAGGAAGGCAAGTGGATCTTGATTAACACCTACAACAATAGATTTGGCAGGAATATCCACTCCATTGTGGGTGAGGTTGACATGACTCTTAATTTTATCATAGGAAATTCCAGAAAGGAAGTTCCAAATATTATTTGGCTGGAAGACTTCAACATACACCCCTGCAAATATAATACAGCCCCCGTGTGTGGGTCAGAGGATCCAGGGGGAAATCATTTGCTTCATTTCACCCACAATGAATATGGCGAAGCCTTAAATAGGATATTATCCGCCAGAAATATGGAAATGACCAATGACACCGAACCAGTAACAGACACTCCAATAGGCACATTACCGAGAAACAGGGTAGTTTCAATTATTGATTACATATTAGTCACTACCCCAATCAGTCTAAAGGCCACCCGATTTCAGAATTAGTTCTCAAGCTTTAGTGATCACGCCATCCTCCAATTGCAATTAAATGTATTCCCAGAAAATCTCCCTTGTAAGCAAAATATTGGCACCCCTTTAGTAGTTAGAAGAAACGGAATACAGCTAACATGGGCCCACATTGACAAACCTAAACTGACCTCAGCTATCGTCCAAAGTACAAGGAGAAAGGTATCACTATGCCTAGACCCAGATACTGAGCCAGGTGACATGTTAATGACCTTTTGCAGCATCCTAGAGCAAGTAAAAACGTTGCTGACACGCCATAGAGGGTCAAAGCCAGAAGTAGGTAAAGGCTGGTCTAATTTGTCCTGTACCCAAGCCAGAAAGGCACTGATACGCGCCCAAAAAACAAGCCCCAGATATCATGAACAAATAAAGGTATTAAGGGCCAAGTACAAGCTAGCTCGACAGAACAGAGAAAAGGATATGAAGAACGGAATCTGGGCAGATCTTGACCAGGCAGCCAGAACAGGCAACAGCACAGAGTTCTGGAGAATAGTTATTGCTCCACATTTTAAAAACACTAAGCATCCCTCGCTTGATAGCAATGTAGGCGAGGAAGCATGGGTAACCCATTTTAGAGATATATTTGCCCTTAGTACTTCTTCACGAATACCTTCTCCAACAATAGAAGATTGTACTCCTACTGTCCTTTCCTTCTCACTAAATGAAGTGAAGGAAGGACTGAGCTCATGCATCCCAGGTAAAGGTCCAGGCCCAGACGGAGTCCCAATCGACTTCTTCCAAGAAATACCAGACTTATGGGTCCCCCTGCTTACAAATGTTTTAAACTCTATAGCTAAAATAGGCCCCCCTCCCTCATGGTCCACAGGTGTCATCATCCCATTATATAAAAAAGGGGACAGGGCGAATCCACAAAAATTATAAACCCATTTCCCTGCTAGATACTACCTCCAAATTGATGGAACGGCTTTTACTCTCCAAACTAGAGGGCTGGGCACGGGAGAATAATATACTAATGCAGCCCCAGTATGGGTTCCAGCAAGGAAAGGGTACTGTAGACCAGTGTTTACATTTAGAAATGACCATAGAAAAAGATGTCAGAATGAAGGGAGGAAAAATCTACAAGGATTTCATGGATTTGTCTGCGGCGTTAAACTGTGTTGTCAATGAAAAGCTATTGAAGATATTGGAGGAGACAGGTGTTGATCATGCCATAATAAATTTTATCAGACAAATGTATACCAATGCAACAGCAATGGTCCGATACACCAAAAATGGTGACTGTACACACCCTTTTTCGAGTTGTTAGAGGAGTAAGGCTGTGTACTTGCCCCTCTTCTCTTCTCTATTTACAAAAATGGTGTTGAAAAAGCACTTATTAAGGCTTCTCGTGATGTCCTTAAATTTGGTTCCCAAGCCCTTCCCATCTTGGCATACGTGGACGATGCAGTATTGATAGCCAGGACAGGGTTCGGCCTCCAAAGCCTGATAAATATGTATATATCATTTATGGACTCCCTGGATTTAAGGGTCAACCACACCAAGTCCTTTGCCATCATAGCCGGGACCAGGAAAAGCATAAAAAACCCTACCTACATGTAGATGGAGAGAAAATGGAGATGGTTGACACTTTTTCCTATTTTGGGGTCCTTTTTGATAAAGACTCATCCTGGCTAAAACTGGTGGAAGGTAGGAAGAAACCCTAGCACAGAAAATGGGTGTAAGACCATTGATTCCCCTAAAAAGCATTTATCAAGCCAAGGTTAAGGCGGCAGCAACCTATGGGGCGGGAGTATGGGGCCGGGTAACATCAAATATCCTCTAAACATCTGAAAATAATTATTTCAGGTCCCTGGTAGGCCTTTCCTCCTCTAGTTCAAACTATGCCTTACATCAGGAACTGGGCCTCCGGTATATACAAGATGCAATTCAATTGGCCCCAATCCTTTTGTAGCACTCAATTTGGCGCATGGAACAGTGCAACTCACACAACGTATATTAAGTGATTGTTTAAGCATGGAAAAAAACTGAAATTCGCTGTGGCTTGGCTATGTGGAATCAGTCTTGAAGGAGCGTGGCCTGCATGGTCTATTTAAGGAACCCTTAAGGTGCAGAAGAGTCTCAAAGAGAAAGGCCTCCTGTTTCTTTATTGCACAGGCGGACTATAAGAGGAAGGAGCAGTACAACGGAAAAGTTGCAGTCGTCACCAACAACCTGCACCAGTCATGTCAGAGAGAGGATTTTATTATCTAGCAGATGTCACCATTCCTCAGCACAGATTCATACTGTTGAGGTTCCGTATGAATGTGATTCCTTTAATGTTAGGATACCCTGAGAAAAAGTATAACCATGCGGAGCTCAGCTTATGTCCATATGACTCCCTCTCAAGACAAACTGAACATCATCTGGTTTTATTTTGTAGGCTCTAGAAGAAAGAGAGGTATCACTTTCTTAAGCCCTTTTTAAAGCAGAAGAATATTAGGCAGTGTTGAGTTGCACTCTTCTTTTTAAAATCATTACCCGACTTTTTAACATGTTTTTCACTAGCCTCTTTTCTTTAGGCCTGTATGAGAAAAAGGAAGAGAGGGACGGCTTGTATCTAAGGGCCATGGAAAAGTTATCCACTACTGCATCTTAGAGAGTGACTCACATAAGGTTGAGGTTAAACGGGCACCTATATTATATTATCATCCTTTTATTTTATTTTTTATTCTTATACAAGGGACATGAAGTATTTAATGGACATCAAATTGTTACTTTGTATTTATTCTGTGCTTTTATTATCTTTTTTAAACTGATGGAATAAAGAAGTGAATGAATGAAAATGTCTTTGAACAGCCTTTCTGTGCTGGAAAGGCCGGCACAGAAAGGCAGTCTGAATCTGAGATTGAAATCCCTCGGGCTGAAAAAGACTTCCTTGGGATTATTGAAAGCATTCTGACTGAAGCCAGTCGGAATGTCCGCTTGCATTCCTTTCCAACCAGCTCGATCTTAATAGGTCTGTCAGAAAGGAATCCAACCGCCTGATTAGGAAGTGGTTAGGACGGCACGGACGGCAGTCGTAGACGTTTCAGACCGCATCCTAATCAGGCCCTTAGTGTCTAACACCTTCCCTAAATTGGTATAGGTTGGAGTGGAAATAGTAAATTGAACCTTTTTAGTGTCCAACGTCTTCCCCAAATTAGTTTAGATTAGAGTGGGAATAGTAAAATCATCCCTTCAGTGTCCAACACCATCTCTAAATTGGTTTAGATTGGAGAAGGAATAGTATTTTTCACATCTTTAGTGTCCAACCCCATCTTCAATTTGCTATTGATTGGAGTGGAAATAGAATTTATACTCCTTTAGTGTACCAAACCTTCTTCAAATTTATGTAGATTGTAGATTGAAGCGGTAATAGTAAATTTTACCCTTTTACTGTTGAATATCTTCCCCAAATTGATGTAGGTTGGATCGGTACAGCAAATGACACCCTTTTAGTGTGCTCAAGCACCACTGTCATATTAAAGGTTTATGTTGGTGTGTATTTATTTAGTTTTATAAATTTGGCCAGAAATCATTTGTTTTAATTGTATTTGTGTGTAGTAGAAATTGTTTGTATTATTTCATTAGGTTTGGTGTTTAGAAACATAATAATAAAAAGAATTAGTTAGTTGTATATGGTAATACTATCATTAATTATGCAATGTAATGCATCTATCTAATTTTATGTTTTAAAAGTTTATTTAATGTATATATATAAAATATATATTTCAACTTAAAAACAAATATATATATATATATATATATATATATTCAATGAAAAAACCATAGGTTATAGACCATATATAGTTAGGAATTCGCATTTACAAAACCTTATTTTACTCGCACAAAACCATTGAAATTCCATATATAGTTAGTTGCACTAACTATATATCGCGCACCCGCAATCCACTGCTGATGATGTCACATATTACATCATTCATGACATGGTCAGTGACATCACTGATGACATCACTGATGACATCTCAAATGACATCACTGATGACATCTCAAATGACATCACTGATGACATCACTGATGACATCTCAAATGACATCACTGATGACATCTCAAATGACATCACTGATGACATCTCATTTGACATTACTGATCACATCACTGATGATATCATTCATGTGATAATACAATGAACCTCTTCAGACTCTAATATAACCTTAGATACAATCAGTGTAAACAGACACTCACAGACTGTCACTCATCCATGGAGTTACTCACACACCTAGTCAGTCATGCAAAGAATCAATCACACCTCCATTTCCTCAACTATACAGTTATACAAACTTTACTTATTCAAACATATACTAACACATATTTATTCTCTTATACAATCCCTGATACAAGTTCACAATGATCCATACAGCCACTCACACATTCACTGGCTCTTATGCACAGTTATTTATATATGTCAACTCTCACATGTACTGTGTTTTACATATATACTTACTTTGACATGTAGCACTGAGATATCCATTCACTCACCAATACACTCATGCACACAGTCAACCGCCCATACAGCTGTTTCCACATGCACTTTTGAACCCATACATCTAGTGAATCCACTGCTCACACATCTATGCACAGAGTCACACACCCCCTAGACACCCGCACACACACACTCGCTCTCCCATACAAATACTTGGGCAACCAATCAATAACCCATATAGTTACTCATATAGGTACAGAATAACACATGCATCATCTTATACAACAACAGACATACTGATGCACACATTCAGACAGTTTAGTCACTAACCAATGCACTCAGTGAGACACATTTAATCACTCTCTCATACAGTCAGTCATGCACCTACTAAATCCTTTATCCAGACACTTATACATCCACTCATTCTTCAATATGTAAGACATATTTTAACTTTACAGAAACATACAGTCACTGGATAATGTCATCAGTGATGTCATCAGTGATGTCACTGACCATGTCATGAATGATGTAATATGTGACATCATCAGCAGTGGATTGCGGGTGCGCGATATATAGTTAGTGCAACTAACTATATATGGAATTTCAATGGTTTTGTGCGAGTAAAATAAGGTTTTGTAAATGCGAATTCCTAACTATATATGGTCTATAACCTATGGTTTTTTCATTGAATTTCAATGGTTTTTTAAATGCAAATTTCTAACTATATATGGTCTATAACCTATGGTTTTTTCAGTGAATTTCATTGGTTTTTTAAAAGCTAACATCTGTAGCTGTAAAATGTATTATTCTTTAAATCCCAAAATATATATAGATATTTATTGATAATTTTTTTTAAATATTTTTTTATTCGCTTCTATTTCGCGAACCGGGAAGCTTTCCGTTAGCTCATCTTGATGCCGCGATCTAGTCCGCGAACCGGTCAACGTTACGTTAGAGGAACAGTGACGCGTCGCGGAAGCGCGACATATCACGTTATCGCGTAATGCGTCTAATGACGCGTCGCGTTAGCGCTCCCGGAAGTGCTCCGGACCGCGGTCCAGAAGCGATCTGGGACGCGGCGCGCGCCGCGTAACGTAAGCGGAACAGGTCATGTGACTTGTTTATCAAACTTCTCATTGGTTCATTTCACTTTTGGTTTCCAAATGATGTATGACTAGGTCATGTGACCTAAAAATAACACTTTTCATTGGCTCAGAACTTTTGTTTTCCCCAAATCATGTAAACCCCTCCTTATTTCCTCACTCTGACTTTCATCTTGGTGAGAGAAAGACCATTTATCTGAAGATCCACAATGGCTTCCATTCTTGCTGCAGCTGGTGGACCCCCACCACCACCTCCACCTCCTCATAAGAAGAGAGGACCACCTAGTCAAATTCTGACTAACAGAGAGGAGGAAGATGAGGAAGAAGAAGAAGAGGAGAGAGAGGGACAACAATTTGTTGATGAGTTGCCCCGGGTTTCTAAACGAAAATCCAGTTTTATCTGGCAGTTTTTCACCATCCCTCCTGGAACAAAGAAAGTGAATGCAAAATATGCCACCTGCCTCATCTGTGATCACACATTGTCGAGAGGCACAGAAAAGAAGTACAGTATGGGGAACTATACAATGCATCGTCACATGAGCAGGTGGCATCCCTTGAACTACAGCCGGGCTGAGTTAAGGGATCTTGTAGACAATCCGACGGCAACTCCTGTGGCAAGATCTACATCCACATTGTCTTTGACGGGAAGAGAGGCACAAGAGACTGTGCCAAACATCCAACCTAACTTCCAGCACATAAAGTTATCTTGTGTTCACTGTGGTGAAATGCTGTCATATGGCAACATGAGTGTCAACCTCATGAACATTGCATATGAAAATCATAAATGCCCTAATGCACCCAAAAAGTAATTTTCTTTTTTTTGCTCCAGTTGAGCCGTTTTGAAAGCCTGTTTTTTGTTGTCTCCCCTCCATAAAAAAAACAAAAAAAACATAAAACAGTTCTAAAAATACAAAAAAATCAAAAAATGTTCAAAAAATAAAAAAAAAATATAAAACACCAAAAACAAAAAAAAACAGTTCTTTTCAGAACTACCTCCCCTTTCAAACAAAATTGCTAGAATGTTTATCACTCTGGCAAGCTCTATTTCTTTTGGTTCGCTTCAAGTTCGCTGACCGGTTCGCGAACTTTAAGCGAACTAAAAAAATATTTTTTTAAAAAAAAGAAGAGTTAGTATAAGGGAAGTAATCAGGGAATAATGTAAAAAGAAAGACAGCTAGAGAGAGTAAATGAGAGATAGTGTCAATGACATCATCAGCAGTGCATTGCGGGTAAAAAGAGTGGAAAACATTTACCTTATAATTCTTGTTACCTTTTTTAAATATTTTTCCATACTTTCAATCTGTAAAACAAAGAACAAACATTTCAAAAAATATTAAAACATGTATTTAAAAATTAGAAAAGACAAGGGAAAAGGTTCAAAAACAAACAGTTTTTCAACAACTTTGACATTTACAGAAGTCTCTGCTTCTCTACGTTCACTACACAATCCTAAAGATATATATTCGAAAGAAACTGTATCTTGATGTTGCTGAACTGAGGCCTATTTTGGAACATGATGTTTTTCTTGCACTGCTAATGTCTCACAATAGTGATGCAATAGCAGCGCAAAAAAGATGTAAAGCCATAAAAAAATTGTGTCTAACATTGTAAATGATTGTTTTAGGATGCAAATAAGATGTGTGCTTTCAAGAGCTTTCTTTGAGGTGAGGCCTCTTTTTTTTATAAAAAAAAAAACACTACCCAGAAGTACAGCACTCTAAGCATTAAAATTGATATTTACAGAACTCAGCTTACCCATATGTACCACACATTTCTAAATGTATATCATAAGGACAAAAAGCATAACATTAATTATACATGTTAAATGGTTTATTTTTGCTGTTCTCAGAATGTATCAAATTTCACTTAAATCAGTGACTTGAAGGTATTCATCATGTAACAGCGGGGAAAAAAAAACACAATCAAAATGACTGTGTTTAAAAAACCCATACAACCTAAGAAATCTGATTTCAAAACTTCTTAAAATTAACTTACTTTCAATGACGTCGAAGGATCTCCTATAAACAGCATCCACTCTGTTGTGCTTTAAATATTTTCAGCCCGCCACTTTCTGAAAGAAAACCTCCATCGATACGTGAAATATGTTACATAGAAAAAAAACTTCTCTCATTATATCACATGTTTCCACTAGGCCAAATCATGTTGCCGCGATTCGCAAATCTTGTAATTCTTCCAATCAAATCCCGACATTTTCTATTTTCGCAACTTTCAAAAATAAAATATTTGAGATTATTTTCACAATCCTGGACTACTAATATCTTACTCTTCTTTGTCACTCATGTTCTCCTTTTCCTATGACACTGATACTGCTTACTATGAAGCAGACTTACTTGCATCAGGTTTATATAGTTGAATTTTTAATCGAGACAGCATTGCAGACTTACATTCCCTCTACTTAAAATTTTGGTTTTAAAAACACCAGGTAAGAATTTTTAAGGTCAAACGGCAATTTTTTTTTGAACGTTACAACAGAATCATTACAGAATGACCAGCCGTTTCCAGACTTTAAGTAAGCTGTATAATGTCCTGATGTAGTTGATGAACCATCGTGATAGATAATTGCTACAGTAACAAAAGTCCTCCCTGATATTGACAGCTGAGAAGCCACAAAATTTTTTATTAAAGTTGACAATTTTGTTCCATCAGGCCTACATCGTTGCATCATTAAAATGACATACTGGCCATATCTACGTATAAATAATGTTGACATCATATCACATTTACATTGACTACACTCCATGTTGTGATCCGCTGCATTTACTAGCTTATTAAAGGAGACTGATTTACTGTCTGGCAAAGTTAAATATATAAATCTTTCTGAGTCTACACTAGTAGTACTTGATACCATACAGTTCTCGCAGTCATGCTGCCATTGATAAGAAAGCCCAAACAGGTGATCTACATCTACACCCTCAACTTGCAATATATCAAGCATATACATTAAAAACTCCTGACAATCTTGCTGATTATTTTCAGAGAAGTCTGTTTGACCTGAACATTCATCTAACAGATAACGAACTTCAGACACACTTTCTACTTTTGTTCGATCAGTGCTACATTTCTCGAAAACAGAATTCAACAAACAGCATAAAATTTGTTCAGAATTCAACAGAATCTGTTCTTTTAAACTCTCTAGTGAAAAGAGAACATTAACCACTACATTTGCATAGCAGTTGACACCAGAACTGTTTTCAAATTGAAAACCGACAACATCTTCAACAGAATCCACTTTATTTCTGCTAACAACTTTCGGTTCATTGACTTTTAGTCTTTTTGCAACAACTTCCCTACTATTACTACTATTTCTACGTTTCCGGCCTACCACACGTTTCTCAAACAAAGGATATTGAGGCAAATGTGGCGCATACTCTCTTCTTAACCTATTGTATTCCTTAACACAATCTAGATCCGCACAAATGTTTGTGACATCACAGTCAATCAAGTACAATCCCGATAAAGTTCTAACTCGCGACAATGCCACATATGCCATACCCTCCTTGAACACTGAACTGCCAATATTCACCAATGCACAGTCTACACTTAAACCTTGCGATTTATGGATTGTCACCGCATATGCCAAGCAAACAGGAAACTGTTTACGGCGAACATATAAGTCTTTAACAAGCAAAAACCTAGCAGAACAACGAGCAATTTTCTGTACTTCCTCAATACCATCAAATTTAATTCTTAAAAATTCTATTCCATCTCTATTTCTGTATTTCTCAAAATCAACAACATTACCCATTGATCCATTTACCAGACCTCTTTCTACATGTAAATTCCGTCTCAAAATGATTCGGCAATTTAAACACACATTCAGAGTCTTTTCAAAACCCGCTGTCTTAGATATAGTCTTCTCTAATGAATCCAATTTTGATTTCAAATTATCTGACAAAATAATTGTTGATCCCATATGCTCTAATTTGTCGATAGCTTCAAGTTTCACAATCTCTTGCTTTTCTAAATTCAACATTTTGTTGTTGAAGATGGCACATTCTGCAAGAGTTGGCATGAGACATATCCCGGATTTCTTCTCAGTAATTTTCTGAAAAATATTCTCAGGCACAATCTCTTGTTTGGGATACAAATTTGACAGTAACCGTGCATTTAAAGCTTCTTTCCCATACTCGGTCACTTTTCCAATTCTAATATCTTGTAGAATATTCTTGTAATCTTCATCCTTTGCCTGACGCATATTTTGATGCAGTTCTGCATAATTGAAGTTTAACCATATATTGACGTTGCCAATGCTCCCTAGGCACTTCCTGGTATCTTCATGCGTGAGTATTTTGAACACAGGTTGACCTTTTACTGGTGTCAGCTGTAGAAGATCTCCGAAAACAATAATGTGTTTCCCACCAAATAAGACATCATATTCAGTTTTAAGTACTTCTTGCATTCTCAAATGCACAAAGGCAAGCATGACATTGGAAACCATGCTTACTTCGTCAATGATAAGTAGTTTCATTTTCCTCAAAACTCTTGAAACTTCACAGCAAGCATCTCCAGATAACTTGTTGTATTGTAATTTGTTGTCATGCTCCACCGGCAGCATCAATAGACGATGCAAAGTAATACCTTTAATATTATGTGCTGCCAGTCCAGTAGGAGCGGTGACAACACAAGACAGCGATGACTCAGTCCTTTCCTGCAAATAACAAGAGATTGCTTTAATGAGGAAACTTTTTCCAGTTCCCGCTTCTCCACTCACGTACAGTCGGACAGGCTTCAACGACGTACACGAGCACTCTTTCTTCTCATGACTTAATCCGTGCTCAATTTCCTTGGTAACTTCATCATATATTTTCCTCTGCTCAACGTTGAGTTGTTTTTCCAAGTCTTGTAAGTTAACTGAATCCTCCTGAGCATGTGCCATGGCTCTTTCTACTTCATTCATAGCAGTGGCAGCTTCATTTTCGATAATAGGTCCTCCAAGTGGATCTTGACTCAATGAAACAGAACTCTGACTGTCCTGAGAACTGTCTCTGGCAATCTCAGCTGCAATCGTTGCTTCCTGCTCAATTTCCAAAGTTAGCATTTCTTGATATTTAGAAAAAGCAGGACATTCTATGGACTCCTTGGCTGCATTGAAAGAGTCTTCGTAACAGAGGAAATCTCCAAGCAGTTCCTCTTCTGCACGCCAAGGCTTGAAAAGTTGCAAAAGTGCTAAATAGAAAAACTCCTTTTTTTCTGGAGATTCGCCACTTAATTTTCGATGGTTTACTAATTGGCATTTTCTTTGCTTGACCAGGCATCCCTCACTTCCAATTACAGCATACACTCCTTTCTCAATATCTTCTTTGATGTTCCTCTTGAATATATAATTTTGGAGAACCTCATATAGACAAACATTCTCAAGGTGACTGCTTCGATTTGGATAATATGTATCCAACATGTTGGTCTTCAAAATGTCGGTACTGTTTGGTTCCTTTTCTGCCAAATACTCAATTTCCCGAACAGGTTTTAGAACTCGATTTCGCGTTGCAGCAAGACCAAGACTCGCCCAAACGAGACTCCTGGATTTGGCATAGAGACTTGCTGAAGACAATCGATCAGAACATTCGTAAGCTCCGATTTCTCGATGCGACAACATCTTCAGACTGAAACTGTACAACTTCTTGCTGAGGCTCTTTTCATGGGAAATGTCCTCCCACATATCCTTCAGTTCAGTCTTTTCTTTTTTGGTGATGTAAGATGTCACATACCGAGCCACAGCCATACAGTTGTCAGCCACAAACTGTATATCCATGTTGGCATTCCACATGGACAAAATCACTGGGTTGTAGTCATTGATGTACTTGGACTCTTCGTTCCTTTTCAAATTGTATGTATTCTTGGGTGATTTCCTCGTCACATTATGTCGCAGCGAAGACATCAAACTGTTCACTCTTCCTTTAGAAATCACCGGTCGTGGAAAGTTGAAACGACATTTGGTGTAGAACTTGTCCTTGTTTCTGAATTTACGACGACAGTACTTTCCACAACGATGGCTTTGGAAACGTAGAACTTGTTCTCTTAGACTTTTCTTCTCCGTTGCGTTTGGAACAGCACACGTAGAATACTGTTCGATGAAATTCATCACTAAGTCATCCGGATCTGTTCCAAATTTAGGTGCATCCTTGATCCACAGCAACATATGTATATGAGGGGCACCTCTTGCTTGGTACTCCTTTCTCCAGAAGAAATCCAACACCTCTCCAAGAGGTGGATTCTTTTTATTTGTGATGAAAGACATCATAGCTTCAAATCTATGATTGAAGTACCTGCATACATTCACAGGATCCAAAGAACACAGTTCTCCAGGTGTCTTGAATTCAATATTTTCAATATTTCCATTTGCCTCTCGTAGAAATTCAAGTAAGTCATCCCAGCCATACTCGGCACAGCTCAGAGTGAGGAACCATGTCGGAGTTCCTAAGTTCCTCAGCATACATTTTAAGTCACCATGACGACGGTACCAGTACTCATTAGTACCACGCTGACACGCCATGAGATTAATTAAGTGAGAATCCAAAATACTGTCTTGGACATTGACTTTATGCATAAAGTCACTTGCCGAGATGTTTCGCATCTGTATACCACTTTTTAAGATGTGGTTCACTGCATATGACAGTCCAGACAGATCGCTTTCAAACAGGAGATGAAACAAATAGGGAATGCATTGCCGAAACCTAGGATCTTCTGCATACAATCGTAAAGTCCGGTATTCAGACGCAGGAATTTCACGAGGTCGCTCATCATATCTTCCTCCTTGACCTATGGGAAATAGCTGTGGGAAACACCGAGCTTCCAAACTTTCCTCCCAAACACTAATGGGACTCCCTTTGGCTTGTTTCATTTGAAACAACTCAATAGCATTCCCCATGACTTCCTTGGAATGCAAAGGATGAACACTATAATGTTCATATATTTCTTCACTTTTAGAGGCCTCTAGTTTCTCAATTTGGCCAGCACACAAATCGCTATCCTCTTCATCACTTACTTCCTCTTCTGCAACATATACATTCTTATAGTACTTATTATTTTTCTTCAAATACACTGTTGCCTTTTTGACTTTCCTAACATCCACTAAATCTTGCCATATTTTCTTATTCTTTGTCGGAACCCCATTAACCAAGATAACCAGAGGTTCCTCTTCCACTTTTTCTATTCCAATTGTGTTAATGTTTTTGTTCAAATCTAGAGGCAAATAAACAACTCTTCCCTTTAATCCTCTCTGTAAATCTGCTGGAGGCAACTTCCCTGTCTTTGGCTCCATTCTTACAATAGCCTGAAAGGGATGGATACTTTGAATCAAAATAGATTCATAAGTATTTAAATCCTTCAATTCAGAAGGAATCTCAACCAATTCCAGATTATTATGAACTGCCCTAGCAGGCATCTGGTTTTGGTTTAATTTATTACAACAATAAGTACACACACGTTGATCCGATCCCAAATCAAAATAATTTTCTACCATCAAGTATGTGGCTAAATCCTTCCATTCACTATTATTTTCCCTTTCACTTTTTGCATATAAATCCACTACCTTAGTCTGATTCTTATAATAAGTGCGTCGACAACATACACAAGTGAAATTAGGCCTCTCACTTGATTTCATCTGAAACGTGGCAATTTCCTTCTGAAAATTATCTGTACTGGAAACCTGTACATTATCTTCCACATTACCCTCTACTTCAGGGTCAATTTGAACATTCTCATCTTTACTACCAAAGTAACAAAACTCAATTTCTTCACAAATATTTTTCACATCTATTTCAGAACCATGCAAAAGAGCAGCACATAACTGTTTAAGCATAATTGCTGGACTCTTAGCATAATACAACATTCTCACTAATTTTCTCACTTTATTATGATGCACTGCTAGCATCCTGAAATGATGAAAAACACTCTGGCATACTCTCCTGGAAAGACAAGCCAGTGAATGACCACGCAAACCTGTCATTTGTCTCACTCTGCAAGGATCTAAATCTTGCAACAACTTCATTTTCTGCTTCAAACTTTTCTTATTAAATGTCCGTATAAAATCACAAAGCAAATTGATGGAAACCTGTCGCACACTGCAAATAGAACTACACTTCCAAATGTACACAGGACCCTTAGGACGTCTTCCTAAAACCTCATCACTTAGCGCCTCTTCTGTCTCTGTTGTCACAAGTTGTTCTTTTTCAACTGGACAACCATCCTTCACTTCATAAGCTCGACCATTGATGTCAACTGCATGCACCAAATCATTATCCTGAAAATAAGTCTCTTCATTAAAAAATGCCTCAGAACTTGAACTATGCATCCATTCTCCAGAAAAAACTTCACAAAAGTTAGTACGATTTACTACTCTCTTCCATCTACTTTTTGTTTTGAAATCAGAAATTACCTTGCTTAGTTTCCTAATTCTATTGATTACCAAAATAAACAACTTTCGCTTGATTTCAAAAGCATGATCAATAATTTTCTCTACATTTTTCTTCTTCCTATAAAATGCCGCTTTCTGTTGGCCTTTCTTTTTAATATTTTTCAATAAATTAACTAATATCCTATTACGGAACATTCGTTGTCGAATGTCCCTAAACTGTTGTTTCCTTCTACTATCATGCACAGAGTTATCTCTTCCTCTACCAGTAACATTTGTGATGTGTCTCTCCTTTCCATTTAAATTACGTTTTTTTTTGTGAACAGACACATTTTTTTGTGCAAAATTTTTTTTACTACAAATATTTCTTAAGAATGATTTCGTGCTCTTACCCGGCCCTTTCTTGGTGTTTTGACAAGTATTTGGGGAAGAGGACTGCTGCAATAAAACATCATCCTGCTGTCTTTGACGTTTTCTAGCCTTTCGTATTCGACTTCTGGAAGGCATTTTCCAAACTATGAAAGAATCTGCAGTTGAATCTGTGAAAAAATATAATATAAAATGTTATTAACCACTATTACCAAACAGTAAATAAATAACAGTCATCTAAAACTTAATGCCGTACTAATTATTTAACATAGCAAATATTTTCCACCAGCACTGCAAATGCTCTTAGCCATGTTATCCACTTCCTAAAAATAACATCAAAGACACTAAAATGCCTTCTAAATATGAACCCAAACAACCTATGAAGCAATGTGGAAAAAACTGCCGCAATGCATGAATATAGCAGAAAAATCAGCGACATTCATGCATTTTCCAGCAAATGCTCTTAGCCATGTTATCCACTTCCTATTAAATAACATGGCTAAGAACTGCTCAGGGCACCATGAGGAACGCTTTCCATTTAAAAAGGGAAAAATAACATCAAAGACACTAAAATGCCTCCTAAATATGAACCCAAACAACCTATGAAGCAATGTGAAAAAAAACGGCCACAATGCATGAATATAGCAAAAAAATCAGCGATATTCATGCATTTTCCAGCAAATGCTCTTAGCCATGTTATCCACTTCCTATTAAATAACATGGCTAAGAACGGCTCAGGGCCCCATGAGGAACGCTTTCCATTTAAAAAGGGAAAAATAACATCAAAGACACTAAAATGCCTTCTAAATATGAACCCAAACAACCTATGAAGCAATGTGAAAAAAAACGGCCACAATGCAAGAATATAGCAGAAAAATCAGCGATATTCATGCATTTTCCAGCAAATGCTATTAGCCATGTTATCCACTTCCTATTAAATAACATGGCTAAGAACTACTCAGGGCCCCATGAGGAACGCTTTCCATTTAAAAAGGGAAAAATAACTTCAAAGACACTAAAATGCCTTCTAAATATGACCCCAAACAACCTATGAAGCTCTAACAGTACATATCCTGAAATTTAATTCATTTCAAAATTCGTTTTTAAACACAGCATATAAATCAATTGTATACCTGCATTCATGAAGAAATAACTAAAAATATCCTTGAGACACATGAAAGTGTTTTCTGGAATGCCCTAGCACCATTTTTGGGACACTATTAACATGGCTAGGTAACTCCCATAATCAAAATCTAAATTTGCGAAGCACAAGTGGGAGCGTATTTACAAGACACTTGTCCCATGAGGAACACTTTACATTTTAAAAGGCGAACACAACATCTTAGACACTCAAATACCTTATAAATATGGCCCAAAACAACCTATAAAGCTCTAGCAGTACATATCCAGAAATGTAATTGATTTCTTAAATCGTTTTTAAAAGCAACATATCTGTTTCAGCTTACATAACAGACCATGAAATGGCCTCCATGTATTACAATATCTTGTGTTACTGCATGCCAGAATGTTACACCAAATATGCAATTATAATTTCTCTATGAAACTAATTCTATTAGTATATCACTAGAGACAAAACCACATTTTAAAAACACAGCTTTCTTCATCATTTTCTCCTTAAATCATACTATTCTCTATCTAAATTAAATAAATCTTTTCTCACCTTAGCAAATATTTTTTGAGTTTTGAAAACAGTCTCAGAAATACACCAAATTGTCTTCAGCAGAAGAAAAAGGATGCACTCCAAAGGCTGCAGCTATTGAAAGCACAGAAATACAGATATTCTTTTCACATATCTCTCATATTAGCCAATCATACCTCTTCCCTCACTTTTTTCAAATCAAAACCCTTCCCCCCTCTGCCCTGTCTGCCTTGTTTCCATAGCAACCGCCTCCTGGAAGACCTCTCATGTTTCCAAATTCACAAAACAATGTTTCAATTGAACTCTGAACTCTCAGTGCACCTGCGTATCCAGTGCAATCTTTCATTAATTGTTTCTTCCTTGACCATTCAAATTACATCTTTCAAAGAACACATCCATGCACCCTAACTTTCTGTTTTCAGAAATGGAAATGCACCAATCACTGCTAATGAATCATTAGCATAGTAAAACCACAGTTTTTTTTCTTTAGAAACTCCTACTGTTTCAACTGCCCTTTCATTACCACACTTCATCTGACTGCAGAACAACCTTCTTCCACCATGTTTAACGTCTGGATTGTTGGACATAGTTACATCCACTGGGCTCAAAGGTATGCTGAGAGCAGAAATTTACACAACCTCAATTTACAAGATGTGGAAATTAACTGGTTGGGCCAAAGAGGATTAAAATGTCACCAATTGATTCCATTGGTGAAAACCTTTATGCATTTGCCAAAACCTGACCTGTTAATAGTGCACTGTGGAGGTAATGATTTGGGCACTTTGACAGGGGTAGGTCTGGAAATGCTTTTAAAGGACACCTTGGAGCAATTAATGGCACTTTTTCCTCAAACTGCCTTGGTATATTCCAATATATGCCAAAGACAGAAATGGAGGTGGTCCAACCAATTTTGTCCACAAATTGAGAAAGCGAGGAAGCATGTAAACAAATCTGTTTCAGCTTACATGAGAGACCATGGAATGGGCTCTCTGTACAACAACAACTTGCGTTACTACATGCAAGATATCTACAGAGGAGATGGAGTTCACTTCTCAGATGAGGGCAACAGAATTTTCATTCTGAATTTAAGACTGTGCATTGGTACCTACTTATAAGTACCTAAATGTACCATAAACCCAAAAGCTCTTCTCAGAGCTACCCTACATCTGATCACTCACAATTATTATTTTTCTCTAACTTTTTTCACTAATTTTCCACAAAATTCGCTCCCCGGAGCGCTACCCGGTTCGCTAACCGAAAGCTAACCTCGCGGAATTTTTAAAAAAAAAATTTTTTTTCCCGCACATATAAGCCTCCTCAGCCACGCTCAGAAAACCTAGGGGGTCAAGATAAGTCTACCATGACCCCTTCTACCCATTCTAAACATTATTTGCCCTCCATCTTGTATCTTAATGCGAACGAAACACAAAATGGTGGACTCCCGTGACGCTTAAGGTTCGCTAACCGGGCAGCTTCCCGGAAAGCGGTCCTAAAAAAAGGCGGGAAAGTAATTTACAGAAAAACGACTAGAGACACTCTCACCAAATATAGATTAGCTCATACTACATAACAATCCCTTCCATTCTCACAAATTTCATTGAAATTCCATTTAGCCATTTAGCCTGTAGACCTCTCCAAGTACCGTGAGGTAAATTACTTCACAAAACACATCTGAATTGTTGGAATTGACAACCAATGAAAATGTTACTTTCATTTTCTACTTTTATTACCTGACATTTGATTGGTTATATACCTGTATATATATAAAGGGAGAGAAGGAAACACAGCCATTTTGACTACTACTTCTTGTTGTACCTCCTATTTCAAAAGCTTCAAAAAACTTCAACTTCTTTGTGAAGGTAAGTTATAATTTAATATATTGTGCACTATGACTTAATATAGTAGACTTTTTCTGCTAGATATACACTATCCCTCTGTAGTAGTAATGTATTTAGATAGACTTCTCTGTTATAGTTATCAATGGAGTAAGGCTTGTCTTGGTTAAATCACATACACTTTTTTATAGTCCTATTTCCACTCTCATACTATACACTGCCAAAAGATAAATTCACTGATAAAAACTGCCTATCTAAAATTAATCCCAACAGTGCCCTATCTCTACTAATATATATTTTCTTATTCAAAATTTCAGGCAAAATGGAAGGCGAACAACAAGTTTCATTTTCGATTGAACTGAAGGAGAACAGCCAAGACAAACTTGATGACTTTATGGATGACAGTAGAGACCACGAACTTCTACAATGTGTTGAAGCAGTAGACAACTTGCTTCAAAATGAAAAACAATTACACCCTATAATAAATTATGACATTTCTGACAATGAAATGTTAGAAAATTTAATAAAGTATGAAACACAATCATAATAAAAAAAATAAATAAACAAAGAAAACAAAAAAAAACAAGAAAAACAACAAACAATTAACATACAGTATTAGAAAAGTCTTTCATTCTTTTATCCATAAAGTTCGCTGCCCAGAAAGCTATCCGGTTCGCGAACTTGGCGCTTACCACGCAAAATTTTTTTTATTTTTTTTGGACCCTCTAGGCCCTTTTAAAACCTCCACATAAAACCTAGGGGGTCAACGAGGATCTACTATGTCCCCTTATGGTAATTTCCCCCTTTGTTTTGGCCTCCTCTTGTCTCTCGATCCTACCGAGAGACAAGATGGCGGCCGCTCCGGACTGTTTAGAATGTTGACAGACACCGGAGGGCCAATCAGCTTCTCATCGCAAAGTTCCGTTACGCGAAAGGTTCGCTAACCGGATAGCTGCCCGGAGCGCTGTTACAGATATATATCTTGATTTAAACGTTAATTTCTCAAAATCCATTGAAGCACATATATTGAGACCTAGCAAAGGCACATCGGGCTAACAGTCCCTACAATTTTGCCAAATTTCGTGAAAATCCATTCAGCCGTTCGGGCTAAAAGTGAGTCCAACCGCCCTATGGAAAATAACATGGGAAAAACGCGTTTTGGGACCCCCCTTTTTTCTCGGCCCCCCCTTGACGAACCCCCCCCAAATTTCCAGGAGCTGCTCAGAAACAAAATGTGCCATTTTCCTGAAAATTTCAGCCAATTCCGTCCACAAACGCCAAAGTTATTAGGCATAGAATTTTCAAAAGTCCCATAGAGAAAAAATCCTAACTATATATACCTACTGGCGACCGCCAGTAGGTAATATATATATATATATATATATATATATATATATATACATATATATACTTAATTGATATTTCCAAAAGACACTACTCCTACCAACTGCATAGGACCTGAGGGAAGTGGGACACACACGTGGAGCGCGCTGGTAAATCAATCCATGTAAAGTTCCAATATAATGTGATCTAAGCAGGTACAGATTCAACGACTATTTAAGTTCCAAGGGTGTTTATTCACAATGTGTTTCAGCTTACTGCGAAGCCTTGATCACGTGAACGTTTGTGCATACAAAAACTACTGATAAAGCATTTTGGTATCAAAAAGTAGACATAGACACAGGACTGACGTGTTTTCTTGCATCATTTTGGGACATAATCTTGTTTTGGTGGACATCTTGAAATGGTTCATAGAATAGTATGACACAATTCATGTGGTATCAATATATGCAAATGACCAATTGATGGAATTAGTTTATTACAATAATGTCATGAAGGTAGAAAAAACCACTGCCGAACACAATCTATGTGTCTAAAATGCACAGGAATCTCTAGTGTGACCCACGTGACCGCCAGACAGGTTCCGTGAGCATATGTACCCTTATTTACTTGTTTTTTAACATGCCGTGACGTGAGTGTATATATCAGTAGAATACAGGTTCACTGCGGCAAGGTCATAACAAAATGTTGCGAGGGTATAAAAAACAAAGTAAATACAAACATGCATGCGCCCCATGCTAGCCTCAAATGCATATGATTGCGTGCAATGAAACCACATGATCACGAAGTTTCTGGGATTCGGCTGGTGATACAAAATGATAGAGCTGTTAATGGAGGGTGCCTAAAAACATGACAAGTTAAGATCAACTCATGTAGTCCAAACCACCTGTATTAGAACTCATGTCATACAGGTGTCCACCTTGCTTACACATATAATAAAGGCGGATACCCTCATGTTCAATCCTGGGATGCAAGTCCCATTAGATAAACATTTTGATCAATGAAATATGGCTTGGCTAAAATCCAAGTGCACGTCGCAGGTCTCGTAAATACTCTGCCCACCAGTCAATCGTGGTAAGTGATGCCTTGAGAAGTGAGTGTAGGTGTTTGGGCCCCTTCTTTTCCTCCTGTAGATAAAAAAAGAAAAGAAAACTGAAATTAAATGGGATTAAAAACAATGCAGTATTTTTTTCTCTAATGCACAAAGGTAGACAAATGAAGACTATGAGGAAATAAAAGTCCCCGATGGAGTCTCAGAGAGGGCAGGAGTATTCAATGTCAGCTTAAATCTCTGTTATATCCTGAGATGGATTGCCAGTTTTTCGTCCTGGTTGAGGCCTCCAGGATGTTTAGTCTGAAAGTCCACAATACTTCTTGACTCTTTCTGACTTAATTTCAAAACACTGTTGCCACATCTGGGATTCTGCCAAACTTGCTCTAACACAAAACATTTCAGTAAGGCAGGATTGGAGTAATGTTTGTCCCTAAAATGGCAGGTCACTGGATATTTCTCATGATTATGTGTGATTGCCCTGAAATGCTCTAGTACCCGCTTTTTGGCCATGTGGGTGGTGCTGCCGATGTACCAGAGTTTGCACAGGTATTCTATCACATAAATGAAGAAGATCGAACTACAGGTGAGGAATTGATTTATTTCCCTGTCAATGGCATTGTATGTAATCTTACTGCGAAACACACTACTTCTACATGATTTACAATGGCTGCAGGGGAAAAATCCCCTAAGGCCATGGTCATGGCTAGTGGGGTACATGGTGATGTCACTATGTACTATCATATCCCTTATGCTCCTTCCTTTCCTGTATGTTATGCTGGGTCTAGTTGGAATCTTGTCACCTATGATGTTATCACGCCTAAGAATATCCCAATCCTTAGCAATGATCTTTTGGACATTCTTGGAATCAGATTTAAAGGTCATAATCATTCTGATGTTGTTTTCGCTGCCATCTGTGGAATCAACTGGTTTGTCAGAGATGGTAAATGATCTTAACACCCCATCAGCTCTTTCTTTGGCTCTCCAAAGTACCCAGTCGGGATATCCCCTGGTTTTAAAGCGGCATAGCATCTCTTTACATTCTAGTTGATAAGCAGCCTTGGTTTTGCAGTTCCTTTTTGCCCTCAGCAGTTCTCCGTATGGAATACTCCACTTAAGAGTTTCTGGATGGCTGCTGAGGGCATGTAGGGCACTGTTGCCTGCCGAAGTCTTTCTGAAAAGAGTGGTATGTACTTTGTTATCTTCGATGTTAAGCCTGACATCCAGGTATTCTGCCATGTTTTTGCCGATGTTACCCGATAGGACAATATTGTAAATGTTCTTGTTCAATTTGACTATGAATTCAGCCGCTTCATGTTCACTGCTATTCCAAATGATGAACAGGTCATCTATGTATTGCATCCATGTGGTCACATGCTCTAGATAACCTGTATATTCTGGATCTGTGAATACCTCTTCCTCCCAGTGCCCTATAAAGAGGTTCGCAAAACTGGGAGCAAAACATGACCCTATCGCATTTCTGGTGGCCTGTCTGTACAGGACACTGTCAAACTGAAAGATATTATTGGTTAGACAACACTCGATCATAGCAAGTATCATCTTGCTGTGCTCCCTAAATCGTAATGGCCTAGTTTATAAATATTGGTCACATGCATTCAGCCCTTGACTGTGATCGATGATGGTATATAGGGATTGGACATCTAGAGTGATGAACAAAGAATCCTTCTCCCATTGTATATCCTCTATTTTCTTTAGAAAATTCTTTGTGTCCCTGATGTAACTGGGCTTCGATTGGAATTCATTGAGCATATTATCAAGGCCATTATCGCCACTTTATCGGCAGTTTCCTGCCGATAAAAGCGGCGATAATGTATCGCCTGTCCTTGATAATATGCCCCAAAGTTATAGGGAAAACATAAAACGCTTTTTGAATAGAAACGAGGTCCTAACTATAATCTTCACGAATTTCTCGAAGAATTTGGCCTGCTCCGCTCCGCTCATTCCCTGGAAGTTTGGGGGTGATCCGTCAAGTGGGGGCAGAGAAAAAAGAGGGTCACAAAACGTGTTATCTCCATGCAATTTTCCATAGGGACCTTTACCCAAGGCTACAGACAGAACGGCTGAATGGAATTACACCAAATTTGGCAGAGAGGTAGAGTTCGGTTCGCAGATTGTGCTTTATGTTAAATGGTGTAAATCAGTTGAGTAGTTCCTGAGAAAATCAAAAGTAAAATCATAGTGATATCTAGAGACGAAGTACTGCTCGCGTACGGAAATTCGTACAATTACGAGCACGAGCTGCATGCTGATTGGATGTCAACTGTCTGTCAACACTCGAAACCAGGAACTGTTGGCAGCCATTTTGTGCCTCGGTAGAACCGAGTCACAAGAAAACCGTAAAACAAAGTTGAAAAATAAGGAAAGGGGGCAGGGTAGAAACATCCTGACCCTCTAGGCCTGTTCAGGGGGTCCCACATGGATTGTTATGCTCCAAGAATTGTTTTTAAAAAATCGCGGGGCTGCGTATGGTACGCGTTTTGGGGAAAAAAAAACAACCGAAGCCCACTGTTAAATACAAACAAATAAGATATTTGGCGGGCCAAATATCGGGGGCAATTTTTTTTTCATAATGGGGGGCCCAGAGGGGTCCCCCTGCCCGGGGGATGACCATCCCCCGGGCTTTCACTATATGTATGCGGGGGTTCATGGCCTCCCCACACGCCCCGGGGACCCCCACCTCCCCGGGGCTCTAATATAGAAAATAGGGGGATGGACCACCCAGCCACGGGGACTACTACCCCTCGGGGCTTTTGAATGTTGAGAGAGGGGCTGCGCAGTCCCCTTCCTGGAGCCTTAGATGGCCCTGGGGGCTACCACCTTTCAGGGCCGGCTTCTGCAGTGTCCCGGGCTGCCTACAGTGCCGCCTTCTGCAGTGCCCGAGGTGACGAAAAGCAATGCTGGCTGTTGAAGGACGCAGGGACCCGGCTGGGACCGTGGGTGCTTTTGGGCTCATAAAAAACAGTTCTTTTAAAACTAATTTTACTGGTCAAAAAAGAGCTATATTTCTATGATAGTATGTACAACTTTCCAGTTTTTTCTGCACCAGTTGTACTCTCTACGCATGCACAGCTCGTTTCCAAGCCCACGCTTCTTTGTTTTTCTTTAGGTTCGGCAAGCGAACCTCTCCTCATTTCAGGTATTATATTTTCTGCTTTCTTCTGCTGGGTCGTGTGTCTCATTGGCTGCTATACTTTTGTAATATATCAATAATCATATTCTATCTATATTTATTTGAAAAGTATTGGCGTGGCCCCAAACATTAATTACGTACTCCAGCGTCTGCCATTTTAGTAGTTTTCTTCCGTTATTTTTTATTATACCTGCTACTTTCAATTTACCCTCCACCTATATTCCATGAAATCCATGAGATTTTCTGCCACAGACACCACCGTGTTTGTCCTTGGCCTCCAATCTTATGAAACTACATCGGATTAACTTGATACGTGATTAAGTGATTTGCACAGAACAAAGGATAGCAAATCAAGTTTAACGTTATTAAAAAACATGGAGAGTGTGCTAAAATACATAATTTGCCAATCGATTACATGTGCAGTGCATGGGGAGGAAGCAGCACGTGGCACACTACATAAATAATGAAAGGCGACAGGATTAACTGATTTGCCCAGAAACAACGGCTACCAAGGCAAGTTAATCGACATACAAGAGTTGGAAACCGTGCTAAAATACACTATTGCCGAAAACATTACTTTTGCAATGCATGGGGCATGTGAGACACTACTTACACGAGAAAAACTACATCGCATTAACTTGAATAGCATGTAGCACACTGCTGCGGGAACGGCCAATTGGCGCTTGGCAAATCAAAGAAACGCAGCAGGATTAAGTGATTTGCACAGAAAGAAAGAATAGCAAATCAAGTTTAACGTTATTAAAAAACAAGGAGAGTGTGCTAAAATGCAACATTGGTCAATCGATTACATGTGCAGTGCATGGGGAGGAAGCAGCAAGTGGCACACTACTTAAATAATGAAAAGCGGCAGGATTAACAATTTACCCAGAAACAGTGGCTACCAAGGCAAGTTATTCGACACATAAAATCTGGAAACCATGCTAAAATACACTATTGCCGAAAAGATTACTTTTGCAATGCATGGGGCACGTGGCGCATTAATTACACGAGAAAAACTACATCGCAATAACTTGAACAACACTTAGCACACTGCTGCGGGAGTGGCCACGTGGCGCTTGGCTAATTAAAGAAACGCAGCAGGATTAAGTGATTTGCACAGTTACAAAGTCAACTTTAAGAACATAAAAAAGCAGGAAAGCGTGCTTAAAAAAGCATTGCAAATCGAACAAAAATTCCATTTACGTGGTACTTAAAGATCCTTCAGATTAATTAACTTACTTACCCTTAAAAAAGAGCTCACCTAGGAAGAAGTGAATACAAACACTATCAATGGCTGTGACTGCGGAACAGGAAAAGTTTGAGAAGGATGGAAGGTTATATCTGCTTTGCAGAACGATGATTGGTTGAGCATGATGTCCCTGGCTGTGAGAGCTATGATTGAGCATGTTGTAATTGAGCATGCGCAAATAAAATGAAATACGTTAGGGGTACATGGCCAGATGGTGGGACGAATTTTGCACATGCACAACATTAACACGCATGCGCTACCACAAACACACATGCACAAAAAGAAGGCAATGCCTAGGGGGTAGACACACAGATGGGGTTCGGATATCGATAGAACACTGGCTCCCGCAGGAGGCAGGGAGCCGGCGGGACCGTGGGGGGATTGGAGACCCCCCACGGTCCACAACGGTGAAGGCCAGCCCCAGGGGATGGGCTCCCCAGGGCTACCAGTGGCATGGGAGGGGGGCCATGCGACCCCCTCCCCATTAACAAAAATAACATTTTTTTTTTTTAAAAGACCGGCCCGGGGAATTGGGTCCCCAGGGCTTTGAATTTGTCTCAGGAGGGGGGCTATGCAGCCCTCCTCCACAAAAAACAAAGAAAAAATTGGCTATACCCGGGGTATGGGGTCCCCAGTGCCCGGAACAGGCCACAGGAGGGGGGCCACGCGGCCAACTTCCCATAAAAAAATGAATACGGATACTGCGTGCATTGTCATCGTACCTTAAGCGGACCGTTACGATCACACGCTGAATGCTAATTGCCTGTCAAGTGGTTGTCAACATTCAAAACTCAAAACTGTTGGCAGCCATTTTATGCCTCGGTAGAAGGGAGGCTGAAGAATCCGGTGTAATGTATGTTTAAAAAGTTAAAAGGGGAGAGTAGAAGCACATCCTGTCCTTCTAGGTCTGTTCAGGGGGTCCCAGAAGGACCCCCAGGGCCCCCCAATTTTTTTAAAACATTTTTTGGAAAAATCGCGGGTGCCCGTATGATTTGCACATTCTAGTGATTTAAAAAAAAAAAAGAAAAACGTGGGCTTCTGCGCGTCTTTGGTAATTTGCATTCTTTCAACTGTTTAGAGGAGATGCAGCAGTGCTGGATCCAGGATCCACCACTAAGTAAGAATCAGTGACGATTGCACTACTTACCTGCTAAGTGAATTTACTGCCATAGGATAACATTGGTGATTCTATGTAAAAAAATGTCTAAGTGTTAACTTTTAAAATACAATAATATTCCTTAAAAATCACTATTGTAACCAAAACGCTTTTACTCAACTGCTTACAGGAGATGTCCCTGGATGTCGCGTAATACATACATCTCGTGTATGCCCCAGGAGTCGCGCGGAAGTCGCATAGCAAATGCGTTGGAAAAGTTGTACCCGTCGCACACCCTCCGCGGATCCTAGACAGCCACTGTAAATTGTTTATTTTTTTAAAAATAATAATAAAAAAAAATAATAATTTACTTACATTATACGCAATATAAAATAATAAAAATAAGACATTTTTATGTAAAAAAATACAAAAACATGTGAAATGTAATTTAAAAAATAACATATCTAAAAATAAAAAGATTACAAACATTTAGATAAAAAATATTCAAAAAAACAACAATAAATATATTTAAAAATTATCATTTAAAAAACCTTTGAAATATACTGAAAAAAACAATAGGTTTTTAATATGTTATAGTTAGGAATTAGCATTTAAAAAACCTTTGAAATTCACTGAAAAAACCATAGGTTTCAGACCTGTCATAGTTAGGAATTAGCATTTAAGAAACCTTAGAAATTCACTGAAAAAAACATAGGTTTTAGGGGTGTAATAGTTAGCTGGACATTTTACTCATACAAAACCATTGAAATTCCTCCGTTATAGTTAGTTGTACTCACTATATCTCGCACGCCCGCAATCCACTGCTGATGATGTCACATATTACATCACTCATGACATGATCAGTGACATCACTGATGACATCACTGATGACATCTCAAATGACATCACTGATGACATCACTGATGACATCATATACGTAACAATCTGATACATCTCATCATACACTATTATAACCTTTCAACACTCATTATTAAATATGGAGTACTATATTTGAAACTATTCCAACACCAATACAAGTTTCTAAAAACCCATTCAGTGATTACTATATCTACACACACATCTAAACAATTACCTATATATTCACTCATACATGCTAACAAAGATCAATAGAACACTAATATTTTCTCAAGATAGTTTGCTTAAGTGAGAGAGGGTATGTAGCAGGTTCTTGTGGGGATATAGGCGATCGCAACGAGCGGCTAAGTGGTCGATCTTCCCCGAGATAGGGGGGGTTGGGCGGTCCCCAGTCTGGCTATGTATTATTGGGCAGCAATGCTGCAAACTATGGGAGTGCTGATATGTGGAGAGAGGGCGATTGTTCCAATGGCTAATCAACCTACTATATATGAGTTAGGACTAGGTGAAGCAGCCAAGGGTATACTGTTGGAAGTCTTGGCGCCTAGCTATTATAAAAGGACACGCTTCAAAGTTCTGATTACTGCATGCTCTATTTGGCGTAAAATCAGGAAACATTTAGACATCCCAAATTTGAATCTTTATACACCATTTAAAAGCAGTAGTTTCCTAGCAATTTTCAAGAACAAATAATGCTTCGGTGGCAAAGGAATGGTGTCTATATGCTGGCTGACCTAGTGGAGGATGGGCAACTTTTAACATATAGTGACATCAGGAACAAATTTAAATTACCCCAGCGCGACTTCTTTAAATACCTGCAAATACAAAGTTTTGTTTATAAACAATTAAAGATTTTACCAGTCATATTTAATAATCTACCAATTATTGAGATGATGGGGAAAAGGAGTAGAATAGGGGTACTATATCAATATATAGTATCATCTTTCCCCGATGATTTGGCAGTACAAAATGCCAAGTGGAAAACTTAGCTGGGACAGACAGGTATTGACTTAGTCACGGTAATTGAATATGCCAGTAAGGTCATTATATCAGGCTCATTGAAGACCCAAAGTTATATGGCCATGTTAGATCTTTATTATACGCCAATGAAAATTGCAAAATGGGGTGCTAGGAAGGGCAATACCTGTGCTCGCTGTAATTCAACAACCGCGGACATAATACATATGCTCTATGCTTGTCCAGTATTAGCAGGGTTCTTTGTTGACATCGAGCATTTTATCAACTCCGTATTTAAGATAAATTGCTTATTGACTCCAGAATTGGTAATACTCGGGGTTGATGTGGGCAATAGCCTGACGAGCACTTATTCTTTTTATAATTCTGCATTTCTCTTCATTGCCATGTCCCAGGCACGACTATGTATTACATCTCAGTGGTTGTCTGCGGAAGCCCCAACATTTGCACAATGGCGAGCAAGATTGTTAGCCCTGCATAGGTTAGAATTCTCTGTATTTTCTTGTAAAGGGAGGAGGAGCCGGCAATTAGCAACTAGGATTTGGGCACCGGTGGCTGAATGGGTTGGTTAAAGATCTATTGTACTATGGGGTATTGATGGATTTGTGTGTTGTTATCATTGTTGGTGACATCTATTTTTATTTTGTAAACCGCTACATAAGTACCTATCATTAGATTGTCTATAGGGATGTGCAATGCTTCTTTTTTGTTAAGTCTGCTCCTATTTTTCTGTGTTAAAAACCAATTCTGCAATGTGTAATGTCATGTGTTCTTTGTGCTTCTACAATAAAAAAATAAAAAAAGAACACTATTAAATACACTTATACACCTACATTAAAATTACACACCAGCACACATCATATTCACAGTCATCCTGCTCACTTATGCAAACAATTGATCATACTTACATTTAGTCAGCTACATACTTATATAAACACCAGTTTATTTATTAATATAGATAGTAACTAATACATAGTGTATTATAAAATCACTATTACAAGTATACAGTTTACGATACACTCACTCATACAATCACTGAGCATTATGTATATTTATTTATATACAACAACTATTACATACACTGCCTTTTATATTTCTAGTTTGTTGGACATGTATCATTGAGAAAAATATTTACTCATCACCACACCCATAAAGAGATTCACTCACCCAAACAACTGTTTCCATATTCTGTCTTAAACTCATATACCTACAAAAGCAACTATTTACACATGTTTGGACAGTCACACCTCTCACTGAACCACACACACATTCACTAATTCATACAATACTCACTTAACTAATTAATAACTAATATAGACTTTCACATAGCTAGTAACCAACTTATGTAGTAGTTTATACAACAAGAGATACAGTGATATAGATATTCACACACTTTAATCACTATTTCATATATTTAGAGAAACACTTTAAATTAGTCACTTAGACAGTCAATCAGAGTGCTACTAAATCATCCATCCAGAGAATGATACATCCACTCACTCTTCAATGCAGATAGCTATATATATAATACTAATTTAAATATCAAACCAAACCACATTCACTGGATGATGTCATCAGTGATGTCATCTATGATGTCATTTGAGATATCATCAGTGATGTAATCAGTGATGTCACTGACCATGTCATGAATGATGTAATATGTAATATCATCAGCAGTGGATTGCGGGCGCGCGAGTTAAAGTGAGTACAACTAACTATAACAGAGGAGTTTAAATGGTTTTGTACGAGTGAAATGTCCAGCTAACTATAACACCCCTAAAACCTATGGTTTTTTCTGTGAATATATATATATATATATATATATATATATATATATATATATATATATATATATATATTCACAGAAAAAACCATAGGTTATAGACCATATATAGTTAGGAATTTGCATTTACAAAACCTTGAAAATTCACTGAAAAAACCATAGGTTATAGACCATATATAGTTAGGGATTAGCATTTAAAAAACCTTATTTTATTTGCACAAAACCATTGAAATTCCATATATAGTTAGTTACACTAACTATATATCGCGGACCCGCAATCCACTGCTAATGATGTCACATATTACATCATTCATGACATGGTCAGTGATATCACTGATGACATCACTGATGACATCTCAAATGACATCACTGATGACATCACTGATGACAACACCCAGTGACTGTATGTTTCTGTAAAGTTAAAATATGTCTTACATATTGAAGAATGAGTGGATGTATAAGTGTCTGGATGAAGGATTTAGTAGGTGCATGACTGACTGTATGAGAGAATGATTAAATGTGTCTCACTGAGTGCATGGGTTAGTGATTAAAGTGTCTTAATTTGGCAATCATTATTTATGTTCTTCTGTAAACTGCTGCATGTTTAAATCAGTAGCTATATCAGTAACTATATGGGTTATTGAATGGTTGCCCAAGTATTTGTATGGGAGACTGAGTATGTGTGTGGGTGGCTGGGAGGTGTATACCTCTGTGCATAGATGTGTGAGCAGTTGATTCCCTAGGTGTATGGCTTCAAAAGTGCACGTAGAAACAGCTGTATGGACAGTTGACTGTGTGCATGAGTATATTGGTGAGTGAATGGATATCTCAGTTCTACATGTCAAAGTAAGTACATATGTAAAACACACTCCATGTGAGAGTTGACATATATAAATAACTGAACATAAGAGCCAGTGAATGTGAGAGTGGCTGTATGAATCATTGTGAACTTGTATCAAGGATTGTATAAGAGAGTAAATATGTGTTAGTATATGTTTGAATAAGTAAGGTGTGTATAACTGTATAGTTGAGGAAATGGAGGTGTGATTGATTCTTTGCATGACTGACTAGGTGTGTGAGTAACTCCATGGATGTGTGACAGTCTGTGACTGCCTGTTTACACTGAGTGTATCTAAGGTTATATTAGAGTCTGAAGATGTATTATCACATAAATGATATCATCAGTGATGTAATCAGTAATGTCAAATGAGATGTCAGTGATGTCATCAGTGATGTCATTTGAGATGTCATCAGTGATGTCATCAGTGATGTCATTTGAGATGTCATCAGTGATGTCATCAGTGATGTCACTGACCATGTCATGAATGATGTAATATGTGACATCATTAGCAGTGGATTGCGGGTCCGCGATATATAGTTAGTGCAACTAACTATATATGGAATTTCAATGGTTTTGTGCAAATAAAATAAGGTTTTTTAAATGCTAATCCCTAACTATATATGGTCTATAACCTATGGTTTTTTCAGTGAATTTTCAAGGTTTTGTAAATGCAAATTCCTAACTATATATGGTCTATAACCTATGGTTTTTTCTGTGAATTTCATTGGTTTTTTAAAAGCTAATATCTATAGCTGTAAAATATATTCTTTATTAAGTGACGTATCACGTAGCCCGTGAGACGCCTCATGATGCATCGCATAACCGTGACGTATCGTCTCTGCAGCGCAAACCAAACCCAAAACGTAAGCGCGCCAAAACACGCTTAAAGATATATATATATTTTTTTAACCTTAATTAGACAAAATCCACGCGTGCACATATCACAAACGTTCAAAAAACACAATATGTCGGACTCCCGTTACGCTGCCGGTTAGCTGCCCGGTTAACGTACCAGGAAGCACCTTTACCGCGAAAAATCGAATTTTTTTTTTCACCCCCCAGGGAACTTTAATAGCCCCCTCATCAATCCTAGGGGTTCAGGAGGGGTCTGCCTTACCCCTTTCATTCATTTACACCTTTTTTTTTTCCACCTCTTGTCTCTCGATCCCACAGAGAGACAAGATGGCGGCCGCTCCAGACTGTTTACAATGATAACAGCCAATCAGCTTCTCCTCAGACTCCCGTTACACTGCCGGTTAGCTGCCCGGTTCGCGTACCAAGACGCGTCTCTACGGCGAAAAATTTTTTTGGGGGGCCCAGCGTGGCTCTATAATATCCCCTCATCAATCCTAGGGGGTCAGAAGGGGTCTACCTTGCCCCTTTCCTTCATTTCCCCCTTTGTTTTGGCCTCCTCTTGTCTCTCGATCCTACCGAGAGACAAGATGGCGGCCGCTCCGAACTGTTTACAATGTTGACAGCCAATCAGCTACTCGTCAGACTCCCGTTACACTGCCGGTTAGCTTCCCGGTTAGCTGCCCGGTTCGCGTACCAAGACGCGTCTCTACGGCGAAAAAAACGGATTTTTTTTTTTTTTTTTTGGGCCCAGCGTGCCTCTATAATATCCCCTCATCAATCCTAGGGGGTCAGAAGGGGTCTACCTTGCCCCCTTTCCTTCATTTCCTCCTTTGTTTTGGCCTCCTCTTGTCTCTCGATCCTACCGAGAGACAAGATGGCGGCCGCACCGGACTGTTTAGAATGTTGACAGACACCGGAGAGCCAATCAGCTTCGCTTCGCAAAGTTCCGATAAGCGAAAAGTACGCGAACCGGATCGCTGCCCGGAGCGCTGTTACAGATATATATCTTGATTTAAACGTTAATTTCTCAAAATCCACTGAAGCACATATATTGAGACCTAGCAAAGGCACATCGGGCTAACAGTCCCTACAATTTTGCCAAGTTTCGTGCAAATCCATTCAGCCGTTCGAGCTAAAAGTGAGTCCAACCGCCCTATGGAAAACTCAATGTTAAAAACGCGTTTTGGGACCCCCCTTTTTTCTCAGCCCCCCCTTGACGAAACCCCCCCAAATTTCCAGGAGCTGCTCAGAAACAAAATGTGCCATTTTCCTGAAAATTTCAGCCGATTCCGTCCACAAACGCCAAAGTTATTAGACATAGCATTTTCAGAAATCCCATAGGGAAAAAATCCTAACTATATATACCTACTGGCGACCGCCAGTAGGTAATATATATATATATTCACTGAAAAAACCATAGGTTTGACACCAGTTATAGTTAGCTGGAAATTTTACTGACATAAAACCAATGAAATTCCACGTTATAGTTAGTTGGACTCACTATAACTTGCGCGTGTAATGCACTGCTGATGACATTACATATTACATCACTCATGACATGGTCAGTGACATCACTTATGACACCATCCAGTGAATGTGTGTCTTTCTAAAAAATAAATATGTTTTATATATGTATATGTAAAGGCGGAGGAAAGAATAAATGTTTAAATTATTGTCTTAATGAATGTTTTTTTGAAAAAGAAATGATTGGATAACTGGCTTATTAAGTGTACCTTAGTGAATACATATATAAGCGAGTAATGTTTAAATATTTAAATATATGTATCAGTGTTTCACTTTGTGAATAACTGGCTGCATGGGTTGATGAGTACCTACATGTGTAGGTATTTGGGTTCTTAGATTTTTTTTAGTATCAGTATGAGTGTTTCTATGGTTTCATGGGGGGATTACTAATCACATAGATGCATGAATGACTAACTCTCTCTTTGTATGTGTTTAGAAGACACCATATGTGCAGGACTGTATGGGTGGTTGAGTGTGTATAGTTTTATATGCAAATAAATGGATGTTCAATAGTTTATTTGCATGTGTGAGTATGTGTGTGAGTAACTTTTGGATGATTGTCGGTGTGTAACAGGATGTATAGGTGTATCACTACATATGATGAGTGAGTATATGTATGAGTGACTATATAGAACTGTTGGTGAATGAGAGAATGTGTATATAGATGGTGGAATTACTGAATTGGTTGTTGTAACTGGTATGGGTATGTCCATTTTTTTGAAAATGTTAATTTCTATTTTCGAATATGTGCTTTAAGGGTTACATTACACTTAAAGGAGGTCTGTCATCAGTGATGTCATAAGTGATGTCACTGACCATGTCATGAGTGATGTAATATGTAATGTCATCAGCAGTGCATTACAAGCGCAAGTTATAGTGAGTCCAACAAACTATAACATGGAATTTCATTGGTTTTATGTCAGTAAAATTTCCAGCTAACTATAACTTGTGTCAAACCTATGGTTTTTTCAGTGAATTTCATAGGTTTTTCAAATGCTACTTCCTAACTATAACGTGTTTAAAACCTATGGTTTTTTCAGTGAATTTCATAGTTTTTTTGAATGCTAGTTCCTAAGTATGTAATCACGTTCGTAACTACATAGTGTCACCGCCTACACGTCCTGAGAAGCGCATGTAAAGTCACGTGACTTGAAAACAAAACTTCCAATTGGTTATTAGTAGTTTCTGTTCTGGAATATACACGAAGCACTCCACCCACTTTCCTCACAATCTTTTCTACTCTCAAGAGACAACAACGTCGAGCATCTTCCAGAAGTCTTTGCTGAAATGGCTTCCCTACCAGATTCATCTTCCGAATCTGAAGGAAATGAGCGACCACCGTTAAGAAGAAAAAAGGAATCTTTCATTTGCCAATTTTTCACTTATCCTGAAGATCAAAAGAAAGTGAATGCGCCAAAAGTAACCTGCACGATATGCAATTCGGAGTTCTCAAGGGGAAATCCAAATAAAAAATATTCCTTTTCTGCACACACCATGCAGCGGCATGTTAAACAAAGGCATCCTGAGCATTATGCAAAAGCATCGACAAGAGCCCTGGCCACGCTATTACCATCAGAGGTGGCCAGCACATCTTCTGGTGGACGACCTGTATCTCCATCGAGTGCTGAGATGGACTTGAGACCATATCTTGCGAAGGTGCATATGAAATGCAACGAGTGTGGAGAAATCCTTTTGTATGGAGAGCAGAGCCTCGTTCTTATTAAACTGAAAATTGAAAGTCACAAATGCCCCAAGAAAAGATAAATTTCTTCACTTCATTTTCAAACTATTACATACTGAAAAATGTAGTAGCAACTTTAAGAAATCGAAAGCATTATAACACTTCTTCCCCCCCCCCCAAAAAAAAAAAAAAAAAAGGTATTTCCAGAACTAACTCTTTCCACCAAAACATGCTCGAAGAGCATATTATAAGATGTTTTTTCGCCACTTTATTTTAGTGCGAGGCCGGGTGCGCGCACCCTTCTATCGCGTACAGGACCTGACACTCCCATGTGAAGTCATGTGACTTCTAAACAACACTTCTAATTGGTTCTTGGTAGTTTCTATTCTGCAATTTACACGCAGCACTCCACCCACTACCATCACTTTCTTTTCTACTCTCAAGAGACAACAACGTCGAACATCTTCCCGAAGACTTCGATACAATGGCTACCGTTCCGCATTCATCTTCCGAATCTGATGAAAATGAAAGACCACTTTTCACAAGAAAAACGGAGGCCACGCTATTACCATCAGAAGTAATCAACACATCTTCCGGTGGACGACCTGTATCTCCATCGAGTGCTGAGATGGACTTGAGACCATATCTGGCCAACGTGCACATGAAATGCACGAACTGTGGAGAACTTCTTGTATACGGAGAGCAAAGCTTTACTCTAATTAAACAAATAATTGAGAGTCATAAATGCTCCAAGAAAAGTTAAATTTCTTCACTTTATTTGGATAGTATGACATACTGAAAAATGTCGTCGCAACTTTAAGAAATAAAAAGCATCATAACACTTGTTTCCAAAAAAAAAAAAAAAGTTGTTTTCAGAACTAACTCTTTGTACCAAAACAAGCTTGAAGAGCATATTAGCTGATATTTTCTCGCCGCTTTCTTATAGTGCGCGACCGGGTGCGCGCACCCACCTATCGCGTACAGGCGTCGAGACACGCATGTGCAGTCATGTGACTTTAAAACAACACTTCCAATTGGTTCTTACTAGTTTCTATTCTGCAATTTACACGGAACACTCCACCCACTTCCCTAGAAAACCAGTTTATCGTAAATCTTTTAAAGCCTCCTCTTATGAAATATTCGACATCAATCACATAGCAGAGTACTAAATAGCACTATATACACTCCGTCCCTTAATTATAAGAGACTTATTGCTATGTAAAATCAACTTTTGCTCTCCAAGATAATGTAAAATGCTGAGCCTATTACATAATTTTATTACACATATATGTTACTAGTCTCCTTCGAGTACTAACACCGTAGAAAATACCACCAATAGCGGTGATATTTTTTACACCGAGAACGGGCGATTTCTATCGCTTACAGCCCTTACAATTATAAAGTTTTATTTCCTAAGTCTCTGATCGCCAACTGTGCAACGTAAATCCCCTGTGTGTCGCAATAAGGTCCATAAACAAAAAATACAGAACCAGCATTATAAACATACACAAAGCAACAAAACGACAAGAGCCACCATGATAATATATATCCTTAATATAATAAACCTCTGAGAATAAATACATATTTCCGTGGCAGCCCATAACACAAATGTGGCGTCCTCTGACTCTGCTCCATTACCAAACACCGTAACTCCCCGCCCCCCTCACTTTTCACTAAACTCCGCACTCCACCCCAGCCAAACCCCCTATTACAAACCCCCAACCTACCCTCCCTGCCCAAACCCACCATGAACCTCAAACCGCCCCTAGAAAACTTATAAGACACAGGATTACTAAAACTCAAAGAATACGCAACAGGCACATAATGTAAATAGTACATAAAGACACATATTTTTTCCAAAATACTATTTAAAAACATGTTCTATTTTTAATAAGTCTATCATGCATCTGACCCTCTAGAACTGCTTTCAAAACGTGAACTATAAACCTCTACTTTTCATTTTCAAACCATACACTTTCTTCTGACCCTCTAGAACTGCTTTCAAAACATGAACTATAAACCTCTACTTTTCATTTTCAAACCATACACTTTCAATTACATTATTTTTTTTCCACAATTCATGTAATGTTACAAACCTTTTCTAAAATACACCAGTCCGTATCATTTATAAGGATTTATTTTCAGTCTTCATCAGTGACACTTTCTTCACATACAATAGAAATCACTATAACTTTTTAAACGACAATGCTAACGCGGTAAAAATAACCCTTCATTTACTTTCCTTTAAGAATGCACACTAAGTACCCCACGCATGCGTTTCTTAATCTTTGTATTTGGCAGCGAATACCAACCTTGAATCGGAAGACATGAACAAGAGCGCCATTGTCACATTTAAAACTGAACGTTGCATCTGCTCACACACATATCTTTCACTAAGCTAACATTCACAGAAAACAGCATTGATGTAAAAAAAAATTGACCTTGCTTTACAACTCCCTCAAATCACTCCCTTATTTTTTAACGCATCCTCCAGTTCAAAAAAAGCTACTTTTTTAATAACCACTAAGCAATATATAAGTGACTAGACTCCTAGAAAATGTATCAAGACATTCTGCTCCTCTCCACTGCATAGCCGGCGACCTAATTCTGTGGAGTTGCTATACAACCAGCGGTGCTGCGCCGTTTCCTGTACCATCTTGGGAAATTCAAAATGGATGTCCCTCCTGCCTTCGCAAACGAGCCGGGCCACTTAGAACTATTTCGCCAGAGGATGCTTGACTACTACGGCATCTTACCACTCTCGACTTTGAATACTTCATATTGATTATCATTTCGATATTCGCATTTCACCTGTGTGCAGCCTGTATTTCATTGCCTGAGCTGTGATTTCACGTGGGCCCTGGATTTATGTCTCTGCAATTTGGTACCTCCTGAACCGAATTACAATCACCTCATGAATCCGTTACTTGATCATGAACAGCTTTATTACAACGGAGGGTTTATGGCCTTTGCAGCGATACAAGGAGTTCTGGGTCATTGGAATATATTCGCAGCGGCGCAAGATTTCCTAACAGAGAGCTACATCGAAAACCCACCGAGCTGCCCAATGATGGTAAAAGACACTCCAATAATGACAGATCATGAATGCTCCTTTCATCTTCTCAATTGGATGGCTGACATGTTTTCAGATGATAACAATGATTTCATGTTAGAGGCACTTGCTGCATACTTTGCCTACACAATGGACACTTAACTCTTTCCTAACAGCGAGCTACATCGAAAACCCACCGAGCTCCCTCTGATGGTAAAAGACGCTCCGATTATAACAGATCATCAGTACTGCTTTACTCTTTTCCATTGGATAGCTGACATACTTTCCGGAGGGTTTATGGCCTTTGCAGCGATACAAGGTGTTCTGGGTCATTGGAATATATTCGCAGCGGCGCAAGATTTCCTAACAGAGAGCTACATCGAAAACCCACTGAGCTGCCCTATCATGGTAAAAGACGCTCCAATAATGACAGATCATGAATGCTCCTTTCATCTTCTCAATTGGATGGCTGACATGTTTTCAAATAATAAAACTGATTTCCTGTTACAAGCAGAAGCTACCTATTTTCCCTAAACAATGCTTCAATAACTCTCAAACAAGCCATTGACGTCCTCATTTCCTTTTGGTTTTCTATATTCTTCACGTTCTTTTCCATATTTTCTTTTGAAGATCAGACCTATTTGCTTTACTAACAGTGGACATTATAATTTCGTGTTGTTTGACAGCTGATTCATAAACTAATGATGTATAACCACTTGCATTTTCATATATCGTTCCCAAACTGAAAGGCCAGAGACCTTCTTCCATTTATTAAAATATAATATACTTCCTTATAAGAGTGTACAATGTTTTTTTCCAACTATATTCATTTTTCTTCAACTATAGCGTTTGTATTCCATGTACTACTGACAATACCAATTACTGTGTTTTTTGCAATTTCTGTACTCATATTACATAATGATTTGCCTTTAAAACAGTACATTTCTAAATAAACATTTCAAATATTCACGGTTTCTCTTTTAATCCATAATCTCAACTGAAATGATTTCATATTGAAAAACTATTCATGGGTTCCACATAACCTTAACTGTAGTCACTGAGGACCTTATTTATGAAGACCTTCCGCCGCCGGTGCCTCATTTCTTAAAACGGGAAAAAGTAACGCACCGGTGGCGCAAGGCCTTCATAAATAAAGTCCTGAATGTTTTCTTTTCTCGACCTCACTTACTGATACTAGAACCTGCAAACTAATTACGGCCCGTGAACTCTTTCTTAGTAGGTTGCGCACCGTAAAGACAGTTATACCACTGTTAACATTTTTTTTTTACTGTTACTAAGCACCGACACAGTTCCGCTTCACTCAGAGTTAATCACTGCTCCCACGCTTCTACAGGCCAGAAGCTATGTCGTATTTCTCTCCTTATCACCCTTTCATCTCCACAATAACAAACAGTTGTCCGCCAGCCACCAGAGAACAGACTCAGATGCAGAGGCACCAAAGAGTGAACCCATCACCAACTGCCATCTCCGGCTGTTTCCATGGTTACACCTCATTCTGCACCTTCCTGAAGGCACAGGTCAAAAGTTCATGTCTCAACGTTCTACAACAAACTAAGAACACTATTTTCCCTCCAGAAACACCTGCCAATCCACAACTCTGTTACATGTCTTGTTTTTTCACACCCAATAGTACTTTTCGTTTAACATAAACATTGACCTGTTCACTCTCCACTTGTTACAATCAACCAATCATTTTTATTTTTTTAACCACACCCAGCCTCTTCCTTTTTCTTTATTTAAAATTTCAACTTCTAACTACCATTCCACTTCCAGAACCGATCGGAGGACGACTACAAATCCCTTGAAAATGAAGGTCTGGCTAATAGGACACAGTTATCTTCACTGGAGTGAAAAATATGCAGTAAGCAGACGAATTTCCAACCTCAGCTTACCAAATGTACACATAACATGGATTTCCAAAAGAGGATTGAAATGTCACCAATTGATTCCATTGGTGAAAACTTTTATGCATCTCCCAGAACCAGACCTTATAATTGTGCACTGTGGTGGGAACGATCTAGGCACAATCACTGGGGTAGGTCTGGAAATGCTTCTAAAAGACACCTTTCGACAATTGATGACACTTTTTCCTCGATCTGCCTTGGTATATTCCAATATATGCCAAAGACAGAAATGGAATTGGTCCAATCACCATTGTGCACAATTTGAGAAAGCAAGTAGACATGTAAATAAATCTGTTTCTGCGTTCCTCAGAGATTATAGCATGGGTTCTATTTACCACAACAACTTGCGCTACCACATGCAAGACGTCTATAGGAGAGACGGTGTTCATTTCACGAATGAGGGAAACAGAATCTTCCTCTGCAACATCAGGCTCTGCATCGGTACTTACTTATAAATGCAGAAAACACTCAATTAACACAAGGGCTCTTTTCAGAGCCACCTTATATCAAAGCACTCAAACTTCTGATTTACCTCCTTTTCCACACTCTTGTAAATAGGTGTGCGCGACCGAGTGTGCGCACCCCGTATTTTTTTTCCGGGGAAAAATTATATCTTTTTGCGTTTAAGGGCCTTACTGCACACCCAGAGAAAACCTACGCAGGAAGACAATCTCAACCTTCTCCCCTTTCCATGTTTCAACGCTTTGAAATGAACAATATATTTACTCGCAGTGACAAAATGGCGGACAAAACTTCCTGATTTCCTTCGAATCGAACCTTAACAGACGTCACGCAGCAAAATTCTGCTCGCGCGCGCAGCCGCTTGGGTGCGCGCACGTGTGCGCGCCTATAAATATATAATTGACTTTAACTTTAATTTTCTCAACAACTACTGAACGGATTTACACCATTCCAAAAAAAGCGTAATCTGCGAACAAGACTCTACAGTTTTGGCAAATTTCTTATAAATTCATTCACCCGTTCGAACTGTAGCCGAGTCTAAAGGTCCTATGGAAAATAACATTGAGAAAACACGTTTTGGGACCCCCCTTATATCTCAGCCCCCACTTGACCAATCCCCCCCAAACTTTCAGGGAAGGAGTGCAGGGAACCTAGCCATCTTCTTTGAGAAATTCGCAAAGACTCATCCACCAGGGCCAAAGTTATTCCAAATAGAATGTTGAGGATTTCCTATGGAAAACAATCCTAACTATAACTACCTACTGGCGACCGCCAGTAGGTAATATATATATATATATACACGTGGGTGGTACATTGGCATTTCCATGCAACCACCCATGCCTTTTGATGCAAAGCCCTATCTGCAAACAATTGTAGACCGGGTTTAATGCCCAAAGTTAAGAAGGTAAGCAAGATGTCATTTGAGATGTCATCAGTGATATGGTCAGTGATGTCACTGACCATGTCATGAATAAAGTAATATGTGATATCAGCAATGCATTGCGGGGGAGTAGAATTTCTATGGTTTTGTAGGAGTAAAATGTCCAACTAACTATAACGTCCCTGAAACCTATAGTTTTTTCAATAAATTTCTAAGGTTTTTTAAATGCTAATTTCTAACTATAACGTGCCTGAAACCTATGGGTTTTTCAGTGAATATATATATGTATACACACACATACATATATATATATATATATATATATATATATATATATATATATATATATATATATATATATATATATATATATATATATATATATATATATATATATATTATTTTTAATTGTTGTCTGAATGTTTGTGGCTACTGTTAATATATTTATTTGGCTTATAGTGTTATGAGTTTAGTTATATAATCTTTGGGGCGAATGGTAAATATCTTGGTAATGTAATATATTTATATATTATTTGAGCATGTATAAAAAGTGTTTAAGATTTATTTGGAATAATTATTTTATGTAAAAAGAGTTTTTTAAATATATTTATGAATGATAATATATTTATTTTGGGGATATAATTGTAGTTGATATTGTATGAATGAATATGTTTGACTTTTTATATTTGTATTTAAAGGTGACAATATTTTTGATTCTGATATTTGTGTTTTAGATATAAGTAAAAATCAATATTTCTGGTTTTATTAGTTAAGTATAGGAAGTCAAATTTGTGTTAAAAATATTTAATTTTCAATATTTTCTAAGTTTCAATCTTGTATGCATCAATATTATGTCAGTAATCCAGAACAGTCTCTGATGACATCAGTTTTAGAACAGGTGTTCAGAAGATCATTAACATTCTATACTAAAAATAATTTCTTTCCATGGTGCACCTATCAGAAAACTATGTGGAAGTATAAGATGTTATTTTAGGTAACGTGTTGATCATCTACGAGGGACATGGTTTATCTGTTAGCCTCATTTTAATAGTGGAGGGGCACTTTAATAGAAGTCCTGAACCAATACCTGGCTAAGATGACGGCATTTGGCAAAAGGCAAGCAGAAACAGGAATATCTCCTGGTGAATGGCAGATGCTCATGCTGACAAATAGGGAGATATTGCTGCAATAATGTTGCATTGTTGCATATTTGTTGGATATTGTGGGAATATTTAAGTGAGGGAAGCAACCTGAACCACCTGGAATTTTCCTTGAAGTTTGTAGTCTGCCTGTTTGACTCTCGGCAAAAAAGAACATTTGATGGACAGAATGCTGAACAATGTCAAACACTCACCCCCAGTACAGAGATCTGGGAATAAATCCCCAGTTTTTTTGCTCACTACGCCACCTCAGTTTGAACCTAGCCATATGCAAATCAGTCTTGACCCTGCTCCTTATAGGAATTGTCCAGCCCAAACTGCCAAGCCAGATCGTTCCTGGACCAGAAACAAGCATCCTAGGGCAGAGTATCACCCTAATCAGCCAGGATAGCTTGTCTCCAGAGGCATGGCAAGCACGAGACCCATGTCTGGGCATCCACGTCCCACTAGGAATGACAAATGCAAAAAGAACAATTGATGGATGGAATGTTGAACAACGTCACTCACCCCCAGTAAAGAGATTTGGACACAAATCCATACATTTTTAATCACAACGCCATCACAGTTTGGTCGAGCCATATGCAATCAGTATTGACCCTGTCCCCCATGGGAACATTCTAGCCCGAAATTCCAAGCCAGATTCTCCCGGGACAGGAAACAAGCATCCTAAGGAGCAATTTTGGGATATTATCCCTCATTAGCCAGGATAACTTGACTCCAGAGGCATGGAAAACATGGGACCCACATCTGGCATTCCCATCCCATTTGGAGTGCACAATGGAAAAAGAATAATTGATGGTTGAAATGCTGAACAATGTCAAACACTCACACCCAGTAACAGTTTCCGGTTAAATCCATCATTTGTTTGCTCTCCACACCACTCCTGTTTGGCCCAGCCATATGCAAATCAGTCTACACCCTGCTCCCCTTGGTAACAGTCCAACCCGAAATGCCAAGCCAGATCCTCCCTGGACCAGAAACAAGCATTCTGGTACTGGTATTTTACCACCCCTCATCATCCAGGCCAGCTTGTAACCAGTGGCGTAGCAAACATGGAAGCCACGTCTGGACATACCCTTCCCTCCTAGGGCCAAATTGCAACACAAAAAGATGATGGATGGAATGCTAAAGATTGTCAGACATTCACAGCTAGTCACGGACCTGCGTTAAAGCCATCGTTTTTTTGCTCACCATGCAACCCCAGTTTGGTCAAAGCCATATGCAAATCAGTCTTGTCTCTGCTCTCCACGATAACAGTCCAACCCGAAATGCCAAGCCATGTCCTCCTTGGACTGGAAAAACACTAGGACCGGTTTAGGAGTATTAACCCTCATTAGACAGGATAGCTTGAGTCCAGTGGCATGAAAGCACAGACCCACATCAGGGCATCCCCGTCCCACTTGGGGTGACAAATGCAAAAAGAACAAATGATGGACAGAATGCTGAACAATGTCAACAACTCACCTGCAGTATGGAGATCTTGTCCTAAATCTTTCTTTTTTTGCTCACCACGCCACCCCAGTTTGGACCTAGCCATATGCAACTGAGTCTTGACCCTGCTGCCCATGAGAACAGTCCAGCCCGATCTGCCTAACTAGGTCCTCCTTGGACTGGAAACAAGCATCCTAAGACCGGTACCAGTGTATAGTCCCTCATCAGCCTGGATAGCATGAATCTAGATGCATAGCAAGCAGGGGACTTATGTCTGGGAATCCCAGTCCCATTTAGGGTGACAAATGAAAAAAGAACAATTGATGGATGGAATGCTGAACAATGTCAAAGACTCACCCCTAGTAAGGAGGCTATGGCAAAAAAAAAAATACATAAAACCGGGAGCCCTAATTATAAGTGTAAAGTTGGGCGCTAGGCCCCCATGCTGGAGAAATAATTGTCACACAGACACAGTCAAGTACTGGGTGCAACTGGCCCAGAGCACGTGTGCTCGGCCACTTTTATTCATGCAGCGTCACCTGACCGGTGACGTCTGTGGTGGGTGGGTGTACAGTGTAGGGCATCGTCAGAAACACTGGTGTGCTGACTGAACATCACTACAATAAGCAAAGGCAAAAAGCTTTGCATTATTTACATTTTCTTAGGAAAACTTGAAAATACAATTCAAAGAGTTTCTAAGTGATCTCAAGTTCCTGTCTGTAAGTCCTCGGCCTGAGGAAGATCCTTCTCCTACCTCACTGCCAAGACCTGAAGCTCTCTACTGCTAAATCTCAATCAATCACATTCTCTGCCTCAATTCAGGAAGGACCTCAAGAAGACCTTGCTCTTCCACTGCATTGCAGAACCCCCCTCACCCCTCCAGCGCCTTGAGACCCTAACGATTGATTAGCCACGCTCTATAAAAAAAAACCTGATTGACTGATCGATTAAATGCAAAACACTTTAAGTGTGGAAACAAGTCCAGACTACCAGTTTAACGAAAACAGAACAGTATACTCTATGATCTATTATTCACTCTGTGTAGAAACAAGGCAGGTGGCGGAGGGAGGGAGGTGGCGAACAAATGGAGGAAGAACTGTAGCCTATAGCCTGTTACTGACCTGCAGGGAAAACAATATCCTGCCGTCTGCGAACGAATCCCGTAACCAGACTGACACAACATCAACAATAAACACAGAGCACGTCAGCTTGAGCCTCTGGTGGGCAAAGATTGCGCAGGCAGGGTGCAACAAGGTTAATAGATAATGATACAGAACACATCCGAGGGGCCTGGTCTGGAATCATAAAGACCATGTGAAAATGTGACAGCTGAGCTGCATTCATGCCATTCACGCTATTTTTTTAGCAATTGAAAAGGAGATCTATTTTTTTTCCGTACATTAAAAATTGAAGCACTTTTCATTTGTATTGATTTCTTTGGAAACATTGCATTGTGTATTCTTATTTATCACACTGTGTGGTCTCCCGGAAAATAGTGCTCCGCCAAAGGTGGAAATATAAGGGGATCTTTCAAATGTAATAATTCACTTTAGGATTTTATCCTATATGTCATCATACAGTTTTTCACAGTCATCCTAGGTCAAAAAGATTTGGCACAGAGGGATAATGTAATATTTAAAAAGTCCTATCAAGTTAATGTAACGCATCCTTTTTCTCAAGCTAAACTAAAGATGATTAGGATGCAGAACAGCCAGACTGCTAGAAACGACACCATCAACCGAGTTAAAAAAGATGGGGCAGATTTATGTTAACTGGCGCATCCCCAGGGAAGCGCCAGTTAACATGCGCCACAGTGCGCCACAGCTCCGCCAGCCATGGTGCGCCGCATTTATAATGCGGCGCACCATGGTGCAAAAACGGCACAGATGCGTGACGCATCTGTGCCGGAAATGTGTCGCATTGCTGGAGTTGCGTCGCAAGCGCGACGCAGCTCCAGCAAGGCTCGGGGGTGCCCCATTTTAACAATTCTGCGTCAAGACCTACGCCTGCTTCAAGCAGGCGCAGGCTTTTGACGCAGCATTGGCTTAAAAGTGACTGAGTGAAATCTCATAGATTTCATTCAGCCACTTTTGCGAGGCGCACCTGCCCCGGAACGCCCACCCTGCGCCGGAACTCCCACAAGCGGCGCAGGGCTTTACAACGTGACGCATCTGCCTAGATGCGTCACGTAGTAAATCGCTCGTATGGATGCGCCACGTTTACGCCGTCTTGCGTGACGCAACAGCGGCGTAAACGTGGCGCAAGGGCCTCATAAATCTGCCCCGATGTGCGAGAGGATTTTTGGATACTGCCACATCACTGGTTATTATCTAGAGTTAAGAAACTTTTTAAGCATCACAGTATTCCATCATTGGAAAAGCACCCATTTCTAGAAGGTGTAGCTGGACCCATTCTCTTTGCTCCTCTGACATAAGCTACCAAGCCAATACTGATTCAAGGTAAGCCCACCTCAGTACCTATTCTGTTTCTTTCATCTAAATATGGGGGGAAAGACTGCCGCTAGGAGGAAAATCGTTTTCAAGAGACTGGTTAAATTAATACTATTACCTCTTATTTGTCCTCAGCAATGGGAGTCATTTAATCAGAACGCTAGACTTTTGAAAGTTGGATAGACACAGTACAAACACTCATCAAAATAAATGACTCCCCTGGACTCTGTACCCCTGTTGGAAGCCACATCATCAAAGACCATTGACGACAGGCGAGCAATGCCCATTGGGCTCAAAGTGCTGGAGCCCCCCCTCATATGTGTCAGCCCGGCTGAGACAGCTTCCCAGGCACACACACAGCTGCACCTGAGTACTTCACAGGACTTTAAAATGCCATTTACTTGCTAATGAGGCTTTGTTGTGTTTTCACCCCTTCTTAAAGCCACTCTGCATATTGCTTGAAAAATCAGCCCAACCCCAAAAATGTTAGTAGCCCCTCCTGAAATTTGACTCTAGTTGTGCCTCTGATTGACGTCCAACCGAATCATAGGCCAGTAAGTTCATCGACCCATGAAGTAGCCCTAATCCTGGCAACACCTATAATTCCCCTCAAAATCCTTTTACGACTATTGCAGTTGGATTATTTCCCTAAACTCAAAATACTGCCGACTCAGCAGAAAAAAGCTAAATGAAATCAAGCAAAAAGTCTGCGCAAATGCAAAAAAAAAAACGTATAAAGTCTGAAGTATCAGCCCCAATATATGTAAGGGATCCAATACCGGGATCTCAACTTAGATCAATATTTCGGGCTGCATGTAAACCTTTATTAAAAAATCCAGAGACCATATGGGCCATCCAATGAGATGCCCTATTTGTAATTGAATCGCTAGGTGATAAAGTGCAAGCCCTCCTGGATCAGTGCAAACCAGTCAAAACACGGTTCATACCAGACTTCAACTTTCTGCCAGATCCGGTTCAATTTCTTCCATCCCAAGTCAACCTCCCTCTGAGCCAACCACTTTGAGGACTACTATCTTGGGCCAGCCAACTATTCATTCAACGCACACTAGTTAGTGCTCCACAGCGCATTGGAACTCAAGTGCAGCCAACAAACCTTGTCCACAAGATTATCATCGTCAAGAGAGTGGGTTGGCTGGGTTATTCTCCCTAGTTTTCAAGGGATGACTCCCGGGCCTTATGGGAAGTAATAAATAGACCACACTTCACAGATAATAACCAATCCAGAATGCCACATTTCCTCTGAGGAGTGGGTCAGTCATTTTTTCAAAAACATTATCCCATGATTCACCTCTTAAAACTGAAATAGAGTTACCAACCTCTACATTCATTGAAATACTAGACTTAAGTTATTCCATTGAAGTCAAAGCAGTATCTAGGTCCATTTTACCAACATCTGCTAGAAAGGCAGAAGGCCCTGATTTTTTTTTTAAACTTTATTGGGGTTTACAAAAGATTCCAGAAATCAACAATGCATCACAGTTAACATTGTTCAGGGGAGTAAGTAGCTGGGCCATGATACACACAGCTCAATAGCAATACAATATAAAAGGACCCTTGTCCTCGCTGTTCATATTAGCCCTCCCCCCTCCTCCAGCAAACCAAAAAACAGGAGTTATTTGTGACATCTCTTGGACTGCTACAGATATCTTTAATCTGTGACTCAAACTCCCTCCCCTGAACTAACCCCCTCTCTGCCCTCCCCCAGGCGTGTCACTCATGTATAATCTACTCTTTTGTGATAATCTTCTGCTTCAATCTGTTTCACCATTGTCTAAGAGAGCACTTTAGAAGCCCTCAGTCAATGAGAGTGGCGATATGTTGATGTTGCTATCAAACTACCTAGGTCTATAAGTTAGGTGGGGTATATAGTGCCTAGACCTTCTCTACCGGTGATTCTTCCCTCATTTCCTCATCTTCAGCATCTTCTGGGATTTGGAGTAGTATTAACAAGTTTTTCCATGCTCTTGCTGCTTCCAGCAGCTTCTCGCTTCCTGTTCGTTAAGCTATTTGCATCATGATTATTCCTTCACATACTGCCAACTTAATGAGTTCTTTCTTCCACCTGGCTATATTTGGGCCGTGTTTTGCTTTACAGTACATACTTGTATCGCTCTTTGCTAGTACTAAGCCCATAGCTATACATTTACTCGTGATTTTATTTTTAGATGTGTTTGGAAACCAATGTAATAGGCAGTAACCCTGAGACGCCTTGGCTTCCCTGTCAGTAATATCTGCCAACAGCCTTGTTACCTCTTTCCAGAAACTACCCAGGTGCGGGCAGGCCCAGAACATATGTTTGAAATCTGCTCCTTACCTACTGCATCGCATGCAAGCTGCTGTTTGGGACTCAAAATATTTATTCATCTTCTCTGGGGTAAGGTATGCCCTGTGCAGGATATAGAAATGCACCAATTGAAATATGGAATTCCTGGTGCTCTTCCAAACCCTTTCCACTAGCTCCCTCCAGGTTTTCTCTGGAATAACCTCATTGACGTCCGCCACCCACTTCAATCTCAACTCCATTAAGGACTGCAATGTTTCTCACGATGTTCACCTGTATAAACTAAGCATGGGCGAATTTTGCGAATCTGGCGTTCGCGAATTTGTGTATTTGCAAACTCGCAATCCGCAAAATCCGCGAATTCTCGTGAATTTGCGGATTTTTTTTGTGTGTTCGCAAGGGTTTCTGCCAGTTCGCAAGGGTTTTGTACCAGTTCGCAATTGCGAACTTACTTGTCGGCTTGCAACGGTCACGACTTTGTTGTTTCTACGTCTGGTTCATCATCACAGGTTCACATCACCCTCTGTTTCACCACTGCCACCCTCTGATTCACTCATGCCACCCTCTGGTACATCACTGCCACCCTCTGATTCATCACTGTAGATTATGGGGGGAAAAAGCAAGCACACCTGCCCTGCTTCAACTGACATGAATTAATTTGGGGTTGATTAATGTGTCACTGAATTTAAACTTCCTGTCTGGCACCTGCTTCCTTATCTGTAATTTGCTTTCTGTTGCAGTGCAATTTTTTTTCCCAGGACCTTTGTGGCCTACTTGTAGCTATTCTATGAGCCTGCTGTGATGGTCAGAGCAGGGTCATAGAATAGTTGCAAGTAGGCAACTGAACTCTGGAGGGGCCCCTCAGGAAACAAGCACTACAGGGAATGGTTACTAATGATGAGTTTGAACTTTTGCACCTGCTGAGTGCTTTCAGTTTTGCAAAACTCATTTTTCTGCAGAACAGCAACTGTAATGCCCCAAACAAACATAGGCAACTGAACTCTGGAGGGCCCCTCAGGAAGTACTACAGGGAATGGTTACTAATGATGAGTGAACTTTTGCACCTGCTGAGTGCTTTCAGTTTTGCAAAACTCGTTTTTCTGCAGAACAGCAACTGTAATGCCCCAAACAAACTTACTTGTGAAAGTTGATTTCTAATCCAAAAGTGATCCAAAGAAAGTAAAAAAGGCCTCAAATCCAAAAAAGTGCAGGCAAATGTCAACCTGAGGAGTTATTCTGATAACAATCATCATTTTCAGAAGGTCTATGCTGCTTGCTATTGGATTTCTTGTGCAGAATTGCAAATTTTGTAATTCCGCGAGTGCAAGATTGTTGCTGCCCGCCGCACCTACATGTTCGCAATTGCGAACTCTCGCGATGCGTCGCCAAACTCCTGCGGGATCGGCACAGCACTCGCAAAATATCGAGAAAAACAACTCGGCAACGCTGAATGACGGTAAGTGAACGCCGCACGGCGCAATATTGTATCACCAACCAAAAAAATCCGCTGTGTGCGAATTTGCGGATTTTCAGTAAATTCGCGAGAGTTCGCGGATTGCGAATTTGACGGAAAATCCGCAGAATCCGCGAGCGGAACGGATTTTCCGCCCATGCTTAGTATATACACGTGACAGCCTTAATAGTACCTACCGCCACTACCATATATTGGCATCCTAGTGAGACCCTCTCTCCAATGCTTTTGTATGGCATTGGTGAGGGCGGAATACAACAAGATGTACCCACTGGGTAAATCATATCAGTCTTGCGGATCGTTAAATGTGATCATGGCGCCTTCCTCGTATAGGTACCCTATAGTACCCAGTCCTTGCTCAACCCAAGACATCAGTCTCTGCCAGCTGCCCCCATGCGGCAGGGCCTCCCACATGAGTAACGGAAATCCTGGTGCATAAGGACATCTAATTTGGGCTTGCATCAAGTACCAATTCCAACATATCCGGGCTATGCATAATTCTAAGAGGAGGGCCAAAGATCTAACAGGAAGCTTCAATACAATTTGGGATATCACTCTTAATGTCACTAGGTCCTCCCTCAGCTCTTGCATCCCTCTGATGTGACTCACCACCCACTTTGTGAGCCAATTGTAGCTGTGCTGAGATGTAGTAGACCACAAAGTCAGGCACCACCAACCCTCCCTATGCTCTTAGGTGCATGAGAATGCCAAGTGCCACTCTTCGCTTGCATTCCCCACATTAACCCTGACACCATTGACTTTAGTTGGGTAAAGTACCTCCTTCATATCCACATTGGCAGGGACCCACAGTAATACAGTAATCTTGGCGGAGTCACCATCTTGAGCAGAGCCACCCGGCTGGCCACCAACAATGGTAAAGAGGCCCAGAATTCAAAATTACCTTTTGTACCTCTAATGGCTCTCCCTATATTACCCTCCAGGATGTCTCTATTTGGGTGCCCAAGTAAGTCAAGCTCACATCCTCCCATCTTACTCCCTCCGTGTCTTGTGGGTCTATCCTACCCTCCATTGCGGGGAATAAACAAGACTTTGCCCAGTTCACTTTCAGTCCGCTGCTACTCTTAGTGCCTGTAATAATTCCTTTGTACCCGTAGCACCTCCCCGAGTCTCCTAAGAACATCAGCAGATTGTCCATGTAGAGTGCAATGTGGTGGATTTGCCCAGAAACATTTAGGCCTTGATAATATTGTCCCATTCTGGCTCTAGCTGCAAACGTCTCCATCGCCAGGGCGAACAAAGGAGGGGAGAGTGGGCACCTCTGTTGTGTTCCCGTCCTACATTACAAGCATCTGATATGAGCCCCCTGTTTTCACTCTAGCAGTAGAGTTGGAATACAGGAGAGTTGTTCAGCTCACAAAGGTATCCCCAACCCAACTTTCCTCATCACATGGAATAAATAAGGCCACTCCAGGCTATCAGATGCCTTTTCTATATCCACTGAAAAGACCGTCGCTACCTCTTTCCTATACGAGTCTGCTTTGAGTACCTGTAAGAGGCGTTTGACATTAAAGGCTGTGTTTCTGGTGGGTATAAACCCAGATTGGTCTCTATGATAAGGGTTGTCATGTGAGGAATCAGACGAGTGGCCAGTACACGACTAAGGATTTTGTAGTCTAGATTGAGCATAGAGAGCTGCCCTATCCCAGGGTGGTTTCCCTGGTTTAAGCAACGGTGCTATGATCTACTCTCTGGTCGACATAGGAAGGTGCCCCTCCTGTTTTGCATCATTGTACAGCTTTACCATCTGGGTCAATGAATGTTAGGTAAAATTCAACTGGTAGGCCATCTGTCCCTGGCATTTTCTTATATGCCATATTTTTAATAGCTCCTCTGGCTTCCCCAATTTCTCTTTCCCATCCCAGGGTCTCCGCAAGATCCTCATCTAAGACTGGGAGTTCCACACCTCCTATGAACTTGCCTATGCACTCTCCCACTTCGTTTGATCCACTTTTTTATAGATCAGTATAGTAATCTAGAAACAGGTTATTGATGCCTTGCTGGTCATACCATGCTTCTCCATTCTGTTCTCTAATCTCCAATATGACCGAATCCCTCTTGGCTGGGTTGGCCAACCAAGCTAATAACGCTCCAGACTTATCCAACTCCATTGAAAAGGCACTCCCGCTCTCACCCAGATCAGAACCCCCTGTGCAAATGCCGAGTAATTGGTATAGAATGCTTGCCCTCTCCAACGACGCTGCAATGCTGCTCCTTCATTTGCCATAATGTGGGTCTCCAGGAGCAGTGCAAACTGGACCCCCCTACGAATCAAATATGCCTGAATTTTATGGCGTCATACCATTTAGTGCATCCCCGTACATTCCAGGTAATACATTTTAAATCTAGTGAGGGTCCCATTGTATGAGGAAAATCACGCCTCTGCCATATTCTGCCATTGTGACATGCCTGACCCCATCTAAAATTACAAAACCCAAACAGAACCCCAACTCCCCCTCCTAGGGCAGTCACCAAATAACTAGTTCCCATGCAAACGTTACCTAAATACGCAGTCTATTAACAGTTGCAGGGGTGATCAGCTTACAGTTCTGGACTCAGTTCCCCGCCTGCCACCCCCTTCATTCCTGTAGGAGGTTTTTCACCTTTTCACCCCAGACCAGCCATCAAAGTCCTCCTGTTACAGCAAATTTAGCAGAGGGCTCAATTATGCGCCCTCTTAGTGCAAGTCCACAGCACCTCTCCTCAGGCTACAGTGCGGGATACTAGATCATAGTCATCAGACAATGTTGTCCGCCATCTGGGGTGTGACCTCCGGGAGTTCTGACTCTGAGGAAAAAATCCCAGCAGGAGTTGGCAAACCTTCTGATCTTTCCACGTCCACTCCGCTTCTACTTGAGATGGGGCTGGAGCCCTGTTGGCTATGCTTCTCTACTTCCTTCAACACTCTCCAATGCTCTAGGCTGAGCTCCCTAGGAGATGGAGCCCCAGATATTCTTTTGTTGCTGCAAGGGCTCTGTTGAGGTGTGCTCAATGGAAAATTAGGGTGTTCTGGAGGCCTCCGCATGTCCATCCCTTCCCAGGCTTCTTGAGGCATGGCGAAGAAACGAGGGCCCGCATCATCCTCCATGCAGAGCTTCGCAGGAAACAGCATTGCATACAGCAACTGTAGCTGGTGTAGCTTCTTTTTAACAGCTAGGAAGGATGTTCCTTTCCATTGAACTTCCCCAGTGAAGTCTTGAAAAATCATGTCTTCGCTGTTATAGATCTGCAATATTTGTTTTTGGTGAGCTTGTTCTAATTTATGGTCTCTGTCTCTAAAATGCAGCAGGCGCGCAACTTTCGGGCGAGGATGGGCCCAAGGTTTGGGCGGTCTTGCCAGGACTCTATGGGCTCTTTCTAGTGCATAAAAGGATGACAGTCCCTCTAGGGCAACCTCTGCTTAGAGCCAATCTCCCAAGAAGTGCACTATGTTTGCACCCTCCATCTTTTCTGGCACTCCACTAACACAGATATTATTCCTGCAGGATATCCCCTCACTATCTTCGGCCCGTAATTTAACTTTAGTTTCAAGTTCTGTTAATGATTTCTGCATTGAAGTTACCTTCTCTGGTAAGCCTCCTAGCTCCTTCTCCAAGTTCATCACCCAGTCCCTGAGCTTCAGATGGTCATCCTTTAACAGGCTTAAGTCTGCGCCTATTGTATCTATTTTCTCCTCCAAGACATCTCTAGAGTCTCTGATCATCTGCATAATATCTGTTAGTTTAGGGTTCCTGGGGGCAGTTGCTTCCTGACTCCAGCGCCTCTTCATCCTTGTCCGTCGGAGCACCAGTGGTCTCCACATTGTGGACTGTTTATCCTCTCTTCTTTTGGGTTCTCCCATCGTAGGCTCTACCCGCTTTGCTTTAGCTCACAGGTAGTCATTTCAGAATAGAGGATGGACCAGTTAGATTGACACAGGAGTCTGACTCTACCTATTCTCCAGCATCTCAGTTGCTGCCGTCCCCGTTGAAGTCACCGTACTCACTCCGGGGAGTCACTGCTTTGTTGCTGCTGACTGTGACCTGCGCTAGAAGCACTTAGGTCAGGCTCTGCTGAGCGCACATACTGTTGGTGCTGGGTGGGTGATTCCGGTGCAGATTGGCCTAAGGCAGTAAATTTCTTTGGGATGTCAAAATGACACTCTTCATCGCGAGCTTTCCTGCTCTGTCTGTGCCCTTATCACTCAGTATGGTGGCCACCTACCAGGTACACCCGGGCTCCCTTGTGCTGCGGTCACTTCCTGCTTCCAGTTAGCGCCACTACACGCTGCTTACCAGGCCTATCACTCTTGATTCTAGGCACTTAGTTCTTTTTGGAGCGAAACCTAGGGCTTGTTCCTGCAGCTGCTAGTCCGTGCACAGCCGGTGGTTCCTGTGATAAATAAGCGGGCTTGCTGTTGCTGGTCACTACTGCCCAGGCATGGGTGGTAGGATGACCAACTTCTGTACGGGCCCTGCATGCAGGATCTCCATGCTCCCCCCTGGCCCGCTGCCACTGACCCCCAGGATAGTCTTCAGGTGGCGTGTCTCTCCGATCCGGGGAAGTGCTTAGCCTACCTGGACCTTGATGCGTATAAAGCTTCATGCCCTGTTCCACTGCATCCGGACTACAGGGGCTCTACCAGGGGACAAGACGCCCTTCTGCACCAGTAGACTGCTGTTCACCTGACTGCCTGTGCCAGGCTCACTGGGCCACCTATGCCATGGGCACCATCTTGCTGGTGGTTCTGTAGCACTGAAATAGGCCAGATTTAGAACTCGGGAATTTCTTCTCGCGGAACTCAGGTCCACCCCGCCATCCTGTGTGATCCCAGGCAAACTCTGTTCAGCGAAGATGTGTAGGATTCCTCCATAGGGTGAAGGGCTCTTTCCCACCAGGGCCAACACTTACTTGGCCGGCCAAGTCAAAGGCAGTGGGCGCATTTATACTCAGGTGCAATCTTGCAGCCGATTTCGCTCCCCCAACTCACTCCGATCTCCGTGAGTTTTGACCCTTCCAGAGACAGGGCCCTGCTCCCCTTGCACTTCAAGCGCTTGAGGGTCTGCGGTCCGCATATCTGTTGCCATATCTGCAATGAGGGTTCAGGATCTATGATTTGGGGAAAGCGGCGGAGGGAGCACAGCGGTCCGCGTCCACTCTCATCGGCTTCAAGCCATGCCCCCCACAGAAGGCCCTGATGGGGTCTCCATTTATGTTTACAGACAAGACCTCTTTTAACTAATGTATTTTGTGCTGCAGTAAGAGGTGACATCCCAAATTCATGGAAGGAGTCCACCATTGTTCCTATATTTAAAAAAAGAAATAGAAGCCAACCTTCATGTTACCAACCCATATCCCTCCTGGACTCTTCAGCAAAGATTCTGGGGTGGGTCCTTTAACAGATCATGGAAGATTGGACACTTGACAATAGATTTTTCTTGGAAACAGAATCTGGTTTCCGCCCGGGGGAAGACATTGTTAAGTGAACATTAACCCTTTTATTGGTATCAGGGAAATATGTTCAAGCTAGAGAAGGGGCTCTCCACATACCCTTCATGGACCTCCCTACTGCGTTTGACTTGGTGGATAGGGGAAAGCTAAGGTTCATGTTGTGCATAGCATTGATTAACTCAGCTATGACAGATTTTTAGGTCAAGCATAGCGGCAGCACATTTGCGCTGCTTGCACTGCGAGATTGCTGTAATAAAGTATGGAAGAGAAGCTGCTCCCACTCTCCTCCCATATTTTTCATTGGCTTGTGTCATTGTCTTTTCTAAATGCTGCCCTCAGATTCGTTAATAAAGGGAACTTTTTAAATACATTTATATAACAATATTCAGAAAACTGAAATTATTAAAGTATTAGCAGAATTATGCCGAACCCTGAAAAATATAGAAGATCAACTGAGGGGTGATATGTGCTTAATATGGGCTGGTGATTTCAACTGCTCGCTATGCCCATATAACCATCTGGGCATTTGTGGCATGGACAAAGACAAAGAAGATCCTTTAACACATTTCTCCCATACTACCGTGGGGGACATGTTAAATGATATAATTTTCCAATTTGATCTGGGTTTTCCTAATGACTTATGCATACCGTCTGTATCATTTGAACCAACCTTTATAGGGAGGGGCTGTAACACAGTAATTGATTTTGTCCTTATGTCAAAACGGTAATCTTCTAACGTCAACATGTGTAAAACTTCTGAAATAGCAATGCGTGACCACCACCCTATCTGAATATTCTTCTCCCTTGCAGGGGGTAAACAAACCTCCAAGGAAATACAAGCAATGTATAACCACAACAGAAATCTTGCTAGGACAAATGGTTATGCTATAAACTGGGATAGAGTGGAACCTATGGTTTTTCTAGAAACTTTAGTAAAAATACATTTGGGGATTTTGAGATTTGTTTCTCACAGACGGACGACAATGTACTAGTGTTTGAGGCCTTCCTTAGAATTACAGCGGAAATACAAGATCTTCTCACCAGCAGGCAGAAACAGGTCATAAATAAGGCATAGGGCTGGTTTAACAGGGACTGTAGCAAGGCCCATGCTCACCTAAAGAAGGTCTTAACACAAGAAATTAGAAGCAAGGAAGAACTGAGGCTGGCCAGAATTGATTATCAACAAAAAATCAAAAAGCGTAAGGCCCTGTTAAAAATGGAAGCACGGCAGGCGCTACACCAGGCCTGTGTAACAAAGGATAGCACGGGCTTTTAGAGGGCTGTTAATGCGCCCTTTTTTGTAGATAGGTACACTGATATTATTAACGTGGCAATCACGAAAGATAAATGGGTCAACTACTTCAAGGATCTTTATAAGACTGATGTTTTACCCCAGAGTGAGGGAACTACCACTAAGGAGGGAGATAAAAATGCTCATATTACACCATTCCCTTTGAACATTAAAATCTCTTATGAAGAAGTTTTAACAGCGATTAAAGAGAGTGCCTCAGGGAAAACCCCAGGCCCTGACGGCGTGCCAGTAAATGTTTACAGGTTTAACACCGAGCTATGGGCCCCGCTCCTAACTAGCGTTTTGAATAGCTGCAATAGATATAGGTTTATTTCCACTTGGTCAGATGCTATTGTGATTCCCATCTTTAAAAAGGGTGACAGAAACTAACCCAACTGTTACCGTCCTATTTCCTTAATGGATTCGGTAATGAAAGTGGCGGGGAGGGTTATTTTAAATAAATTACAATCCTGGGTGGAAGAGACAGGTTTACTTTCAAAGTTCCAATACTGGTTCAGGACAGGCTCTAATCATAGGCAAATACGTATTAGCAAAAAGGGTAAAACTTTTTTTAACGTTTGTCGATTTAAGTTAAGCTTTCGACTGCTTAAGTCATGACAAACTTTGGAGCACCCTGAGAGAGATGGGTGTTGAACCAACCCTGCTGCTATTCAAAAAAGGAGCTATATAGGGGAGCGGGAGCGAGGGGGCGAGGGTCCGGTATGGGAAAAGGGGAGAGTGTACAACTAAATTTAATATTAACAAGGGAGTGAGACAAGGTTGCATATTCGCCCCGTTCCTGTTTAACCTCTATATAAATAGTGTAGGTCCATATTTGGCCCAGGACAGGCAGGATTACCCTATGATTGAGAATGACCCAGTCCCCATTTTATTATATGCGGATGACGCAGTCATCATGGCACGGACACCGATAGGCCTGCAAAGAGCTGTCACTAAATTTGCAATTTATATGATGGAGAGAGGCTTGAAAATAAACAAAAGTAAACTGCGTGCTGTGGGTTAAAAAAAGGAAATACATGTAACATTTTTATTGATAAAATCAAAATAGATACCACAGACATATTCTCTTATTTAGGTATCAATTTTGATAAATCGGGCATGTGGTCCTCAGCTGTAAATGTAAGAAAACGATGTTTCTCTAGAGCGATAGGCGCAGTTCGGACCTTTTCAAATAAACTGGGCCGCCGACCAGTCCCGGTGCTGGCGGATATTTATAAGTCCAAATGTGTATCTACTGCGACATACGGGATGTACTTTTTGGAATAGCTGATGACCCAAAAATCTGGTGTTGCGAGAACTAATTTTTACGTTACCTTCTAGCTGTCCCGGGTTCCACAGCTACATTTGTATGTCATAAGGAACTGGGCCTGCCTTATATTTCCGATATTATTAAAGTTAACCCCCTTCTTTTGTGGCATAAGGTGTGGTCTTCCGTTGAGCCCAGTTTTAATAGAGATGTGATTAAGGACTGTCTTAAATTGGAGGGGGCATCCAGGATTTTATGGATAAAATATTTTAAAAAACTATCGTACAACATCGGTCTCCCAGAATACTTTAGTTCTCCAAATTGTTTAGATAGTATATTGAGGAAGAACTTGGAACTAATATGTTTAAATTATCTAGAAAACAAGCGTTGACTCTCTGAAAAAGAAAAGCCTTCAGTCATGGAGAATCATTTGATGTCGCAGTGTAATGGTACTCAACCCTACGTGGTACAGGTTCAAGGATGCTACCCACGCATGTTGCTAACTCGTTTCCGTGGTGGGTCCTTATTTAGAATGATTACTTTCCCAGAGGCAAACTCATGGTCCAAAAACCTGTTACCATGCCCGTGTGACGACGTTTCCACCCAATCTATGTTACACTGCATATTCTTCTGTGTATTCTATGAATTCCCTAGACAAAGATTTTTAATACCCATTTTGAAGAAGTGGGAACTACAACAATGTAGAACGGCATTTTTGAGACTTCAAATGTTAGAGAAATAATTTATTACATTTGCTGTATCGTCCTTTTTAAAAGCTGTTATTAGACATAGGATACAATGCACTAATTCTCTAGTCTTTACTAAATGAGTTCAACATTCTTGCGTCTTATGTTAACAATGATTTTGGTTCAAGAAGGATTTTGTAGAATATTGTTCATGTGAATATGTTTGGTATATTTTATTTTAGTTATTGTGCTTTTATGGTTTTTAAGAAACAAAATCGAATAAAGCTATTTTTGATTTGATTTGATTTGACTCCCCTTGCGGGGTGTTAGAGATCGAGACCCGGAACAAGATTCCAACCTCTCTCATTTTAAGGTATGGAGCGGACTAGAACCTAGAGGGACTTTTGGCAAATCTTGGCAACACCAATCTAAACCATAGCCCAAGTAGACTATAGAAAAACAACACCTACTTCTTACCCTGTATTACACTTAGGTTAGGTACACTGGGGTAAAACTAGCTGGAAGCACCAGATGAGTAGTCACATTTTAGCCAGTGTTATTTATGTATGTATTTTTATGAATACATGTCATAGCTACAAACCATGCTATTGCAGTAATATTTTATCTTACTGCTAAGGCTGTACGTATTAAACTTCGCATTCTGTCTTACGATTGTAGCAGTTCATATCTCTTGCACAAGAAATAAGACTGTTCAATAAACCCTTTTTATTGAAACACCTGTCTATCTCTTTCTGTGTAAACTCTGTAGAAACAAAGCATGCATGATTGACAGAGTGAAATTGCTTTATATTGTTTCCACAATTCTGAGACAGTTCTGATTCTAAGGGAAACACAGTTGTCATGTTTATGCGGTTGTCAGAAACTAATCCCTTCCTGTTTATTCGAAAAGTTTCTAGTGACCTCTGAGTTAGCTGGCACACACGTAATTAAGTTTAATATACGATAGAGGCATACTGATCTCAGTCCTATGTCACAACTACAGTGTATATTATTACAATGCGCAGAGCCTATCAGGGATATAGGAACTACACTACAACTGGAGGTACCTGGTAGGCTAGTTGGCCCCCAGGGACACTCAGTATTGTACAGGGAATACATTCCCAAACTTAAAATACGCCACAGGGCGTTTTTGGGTAGTGTTGCTAGGAGGGGGTGCGATGCCAGCTTTTTTTTACATTTTGTTTTCTAGAAGGGTGGCTGTGTGGCCCCCCTTCCTTTCCTATATTTTGGGCCCTGGGGACTCCATCCCTCAGTGCCTCATCCCTAATTTGATCTTTTTATTTTTTTTTAAATGGAAGGGGGCCGCGTGGCCCCCCTCCTGAGGCCAGTTTCGGACCTGGGAAGCCCATCCCCCGGGGCATGGCCACTATATATATATTTTTTTAAAATCTTTACAAAGGAGGGGGGCTGCGTGGCCCCCTTCTGAGGCTTCTTTTAGCCCCGGGGAACCAATCCCTGGGGCTCTGCCTTGTTTTATTCATTTTTTGGGGGGAGCGGGCTGCGTAGCCCTTCTCCCAGGCCCCTTCTAGCCCCGGGGCCCTCATCCCCCGGGGCTGGCCCTCTCAACTGGGGACTGTGGAGGGAGGCACAATGCCCCCACTGTACCGCCGGCTCCTCCCGTCCTGCGGGAGCCGGCATTGCTTTTCTACATGGGGATCTTCTAACATGCAGCTCCCCTTGTGGAAAAGCAATCTGCTTTGCTTTATTGAAGTGAGAGCAGGTTTCCCTGCTCTCGCTTCAATGAAGAAATGCAGTATGCAATGACAGGGCGGGAGCCTTGCGGCTCCCGCCCTGTCATTGCAAACCGCAGTGTTCCGGGGTTGGGCATCCCAGGATACTGCAGGAGCCGGCCCTTTCAGTGGCAGTCCCCAGGGCCAATTTACAATTACCTTACGATACTGTTTGGAATTCTTTATAAACATGTGTAGATTCATGTATTAATTGCTGATTGAGGTAAACTAGTAACTAGTGTGCTTCTATGCCAGAGGGCTCAATAGTGTACTGTGTTAAATGTATTAGGAAGAGTGTTTACTGTCTTTCCTACCTAGTTCAAAATGGCCAACAGGTTTACCTTATCTGTTGACCTGTACCTGATTGTTGATTTATTCACGTAATTCCCACAACTCAGCATGTGATCAAGACTTTGTTGTCAAAACGCGTAACGTTTGAGGATTAAATCTTTCTGCTCTTGCAAAGGACTTTCGAGTGTGTGTGTTCATTTGGGAATTGTTTGGATTACAAGGTCCGGCGGTGGTTCCAACGGCATTACGCACCACCTGGCTGTGGGCTCAATCTCAGAAGGAACCTCTTTGCAGCAACCTCATTTATATACCTAAACTTTTGGTGTTTGCATGAGACTGCAACGCATCGCCACGCCGGCATTTGATACCGCCAGCATGGGGAGAGAGAAGGCAAAATTGTTTGCCTGACAAGGAGGACACAGAACGGCTTTACCACCCGCAGGGCTGTGGCAGCTTCTGGATCCAGGCCAACACAGTTTGGAACATCACATGGTGTCATAAGAGGCCCGTCACTGTATGGGCTCTTACGAAGGACTACACTAACCAGAATGCAGCAGTGTGGATGAGGAGCGCCAAGTGCCTTGCACCTGTGAGGCAGGCGGAAAAACTATAGAAGCAACCCCCCGGAACACCAAAGAAACAATCTGGAATGGGCACTGATGAAGCCATTGAGGCGGAAACGCATCTGCTCTGCATTTCCAGAGACTCTTGAATGACAGCGCTTGAAAGAAAATAAAGCTGTTCTTTTCTGACCCCCAGGGCAGTGTCACACTCATATCTATATGAAGTAACCACAATCCTGAATGGAATTCCTCTTTTCGCGTAAAAGCCGGTACGGACCACAGCGTATTTTCATTAACCCAGTGCTTTACTGTGTTTTCGGCAGCATGACGCGTTTTGACCGTGTTTTCCCGGTCTTGATCACATGACATGGCAGGACAAGTGACATCATTATATAGTGACACCACGAGAGAGCAATCCCTCCCACTCGCATAATGAAGCTGAACAACACACTACTGCTGTAAATATAAAAATAAAATAGATTAGATTGCATGGTAACCAACTATAATTCCATATACAAATAAATATATGTAATTAAATACTATTACATACCTGTATAATAAATAACTATAGACATGACCAATACATGAATATACATGTTGAATAAAGGGCAAGTGCCCAAATGCAATAGTATCTGTTACCACTGTTGCACCATGGCACAAAGGGACAAGATTAGCACTTCCCCTGATGGCAAATATTTATGTTGAACAAATAAAGTGCCTAATAGTGAAACTCTAGTAAGAACAAGGGGTCAGATTTACAATAACTGGCGCATCCCCAGGGATGCGCCAGTTATGGTGCACCGCAGCTCCACCACCCATGGTGCGCCGCATTTACAAGATCTGTATTAGAACTGCACATTATTTTAATTCTTAAAAATTCTCCATAAGCAATACTTTTGATCAGGTGTCTGTGGTGGGAGCTGCAGCTACCTGGTGGGCTAGTTGACCCCCAGGGACCCTCATGATTCAAGGAACTTAATCCCCCAATTTACGACTCGCCACAGGGCGCGTTTGCACAAGTGTCACATCAGGCCCGCCCCCTCCCTGCACCACTGTGCAAACGCATCCCGGGGAGCGTTTTAAGTTAGTATTTATTTATTTATTTATTTATTTATTTATTTGATTTGTATAGCGCGTTATAGCCACCGGGGCCTCTAAGCGCTGGTTGTCCAAATTAACTAGTAGGGCTGAGCATATTACTTGATCTTAGAGTGCGCTTAGTGACTGCTCCATGCTTGTTTGAATAACACAGTTTTTAGCTTTTTCCTAAAAGTTAACAAATTGCGTTCCTTCCTAAGATCTGGGGTCAATTTATTCCACAGAGCCGGGAGTGTTTTAGAGAAAGCACGTCCCCCTACCGTGGCCAGTTTAAATCGGGGTTGGGATAGGAGAGTAGCATCCGAAGAGCGTAGAGTCCTGCTCGGCGTGTAGAGGGAAATTCTGGACTTAAGGTATGTTGGTGCATTCCCGTACAGCGTCTTATGCACTATACACAGTCCCTTGAAAACTACTCTCTGCCGAATTGGGAGCCAATGAAGCTCCTGCATCAGCGGGGATGAGTGGGTCATCCTAGGTTTCTTGTAGATCAACCTGGCCGCATCGTTCATAACCCCCTGTAGCTTATCCAGCAGCCGCTGGGGTAACCCTATGTACAGGGAGTTTCCATAATCCAGTCTGGCCAAGATTGTAGCTGAAACCACCTGTTTCAGGGTGGAGAACGATAGCAGCGCCGATATTTTTCTCAGTTGCCGCATTAAACCAATGCAGGTTCCTACTACAGTCGTGACCTGTTTTTCCATGGATAGTTTCCCATCCAGGTACAGACCCAAACTTTTGACTGCTACCGCTGGTTTCGGTGGTGCACCCAGCTCTACCGGCCAGAAACTCTCGTTCCAGGGGTTGCCCGTGATGGAAATGGGCAACACTTCCGTCTTATCCGGGTTAATTTTTAGGGAGTTTTTAGACATCCAATTAACCGTGGCTTTAAGTATGTCCTGTAGCCTGGTAGACGCTCCTGGACCTTCCTCTAGCCGGATGATAATCTGGGTGTCATCAGCGTAGTTATAGACTAGGCAGTCCATCCTGTTCAGGAGTGCAATCAAAGGCTGCAAATAGATGTTAAAGAGTAGGGGCGACAAAGCAGAACCCTGTGGGACCCCGCAGGTAATAGGCGCGGAGGTGGAAAGCAGGTCCCCCAGTTGGACTCTTTGTGTCCTGCCCTGCAGGAATGATGCAAGCCATGCCAGGGCTGTACCTCTGATACCAAAAGACCTCAACCGCGACAAAAGTTGTTCATGACACACGGTGTCAAACGCCGCGGAGAGATCTAATAGTACCAGGGCACTAGGTGTTTTAGTATCAGCCCGGCTCCTCAATTCATCCAGAATTGATAGCATGACTAGTTCCGTGCTATGGTTAGCACGGAACCCTGCCTGATTGGCCTCTAACAGGTTGTTACTGTCAAGATGTTTTGAGAGCGATACCAGCACATGCTGCTCAATTACCTTAGCCAGGAAAGGCAACTGGGAGATGGGACGAAAGTTCTTTAGACACTTAGTGTCCGAGCCAGGTTTTTTCAACAAAGGGATCAATCGAGCCTCCTTAAATGCTAAAGGGACCTGTCCTGTATGGAGAGAAGTATTCAGTAAGTGCAAGACTTCTTCTTCCATGGCCGGAAGGGCTAGCTTGAATACTTCCGGCGGGCATGGATCCACCAATGAACCGGATTTAACTCGGTCCGTGATCTTAGTCAGTTCCTGCTGTATAATGAAAGGGAACTCAGCTAACGGAGTGAGAACTGGCGGAACAATATAACCAGGTGGGCTGGGACAGTCGAGGGTTATAGTTGCAGCGATTTCTCCCAGAATGTCGGAGATCTTACTCACAAAGAAGTCCTGGAACTTCTGGCAATCTTGTTGGGTGAACTCAGTGCTTTGCTCCTTGTTTGTCCTGAGTTCTGACAGAACCCGAAAGATTTCCTTCTGTGGATTCCTAGCTGCCACTATTCTCTCCTCGAAAAAGGCCGCCTTTCTGGTTTGAATGGCTGATTTGTAGGACGCCAGGGAAGACGTGTAGTCTTTCCTAGCAGTGGCGTCATATTTCTTCCACCACACACGTTCTTTCCTCCTCACCCCACGTTTCATGTCACGTAGGGAGTCATTATACCAAGGGGCCCCAACTCCCCTGTCCACCTTCTTCACCCTACGAAGGGGTGCCACCAGCTCAATGGCTCTCCCCAATTTGTGGTGGAGGTGTCCGCAAAGGGCATCGACATTAGCGCCCTGCTCCTTTAGTGGCGGAGACTGTTGTAGGAAAGTCTTCATTCTCTCTCCATCAAGATTTCTCCATTTTCGGGCCATTTTCCAACCTTCACCCAGCTTGGGCGGATGGCCGTTCAGAGGGATTTTACATTTTATTAACGAGTGATCAGACCAAACGCATGGCAGAATCTCTGTGGCGTCCTGGGCTGGCATAGTAGTCCAGATTAAGTCTAGCATGTGTCCCTTCTCATGGGTCGGTCCATTCACCTGCTGAGTAAAATCTAAGGAGGAGGTTGCCTCCTCAATTAATAATGCTTGACCTTCTTTAGGGGATTTCTCCCAGTGGTAGTTAAAATCTCCGACGACAATCAATTTATCGTATCTCGACCGCAAATGCTGCAGCAGTCTAATAAACAGCACAGGGAAGTCCGGCGAAGCCCCAGGCGGGCGGTAGACCACCAGAAACACCACACACGCCGCCCCCTGTCTAAGTTTGACTCCTAGGATCTCTGCGCCCCCCATGGTTTCTGATAGAAATCTTTCAGCGCGGAGACGAGCTTGATAGAGGAGAGCTACTCCCCCTCCTTTTTTGGCTCCCTCCCTATTGAAGTGGAGTGCCAAATAGTTGTCTGGTAGCGCCGCCACTAAATCCGGCACAGAGCAATCTTCCAGCCACGTTTCCGTGAGTGCAAGGGCATCCAGCTCTCCGTCTTCCAGTAATGAGAAGACCTCCAGCTTATGTCCCTGCAGCGAACGCGTGTTCAGAAGGCCGAACTTTAACACCTGGGCTTTTGGCTTCAATCCTGAGGGTCCCTGGGGGCCAACTAGCCCACCAGGTACCTCCAGTAAGTGTCACAGGACTGTGTTGCAGAGAGATGGTCTGAGGCCACACCCTTTTTTACACCTGTCTGCAAACTCTCAGGTTTCAAGGGGACTTAATCCTCCAACTTAGAATGTGCTAGGGGCGTGTTTCCACAGTGGTACAGGGAGGGGGTGGGCCTGTTATAAAAAATTAGCAATCCTGCTGTGTGGGACTTACTGGTGGTAATAAAAGGGCTAGTTGGCCCCCAAGGTTGGCGTTGGAGGCTAACTATTCCTCCTATTACCTCCAGTAAATCCCATACAGAGGGATTGCTAAGAGGTGTTTTGGAGGACACGCTCACCTTTCCCCACCACTCTGGAAATTCACTGGAAAAAACATAGGTTTCAGGGACATTATATTTAAAAAATCTTTGAAATTCATTGAAAAAACCATAGGTTTCCAGGAACGTTATAGTTAGTTGGACATTTCATTCATACAAAACAAGAGAAATTCCACCATTATAGTTAGTTCCACTGCACCGCTGATTAAGTCACATATTAAATTATTCATGACATAGTCAATGACATCACTGTTGACATCATCCACGTGAAAATATGATGCACCTCCTCACACCCTAATATAACCTTTAATACACCCACTCTAAAATACAGACTACTATTTTCAAAACCATAGACACACCAATACCAGTTACCACATATGCACTCACTGATTCCTAGGTCTACACACACATCCACTCATTCACCCATACAGTCACTCATACATGCAGTCACTCATCAATACAACATTATCATATGCACTCATACACCTATGCAGACACTCACACACCGCCACTCATCCAGAGTTACTCACACACCTAGTCAGTCATGCAAAAAATCAATCACACTTCCATTTACTCACCTATACAGTTATACACGCACCACCTCACTTTGTCATACAGATACTAACACATACTTACTCTCGTATACAATCACTGATAGAAGTACAAACTCATCCATACAGCCACTCTCACAATCACTCACTCTCACATATAGTTACTTATATACTTCATCACTCACATATACTGCCTTTTACATATGTAGTTACTCGCACATGTACCACTGAGATATCCATTCACTCACCAACACAGCCATACACATACTCACCCACCCATACAGCTGTTTTCACATGCACTCTTGAACCCATACACCCAGTGAATCAACCACTCATACATCTATACCAAGAGTCACATACTTCCCACCCACCTACACACACACAGAGACACCCATACAAATACTCAGGCAACCAATCAATAACCCGTATAGACACTCATGTAGCTACTCACCAACCCATGCAGCAGCTTACACAACAGACAGACTGATACAGACATTTACACAGTTTAGTCACTAACCCATGCATTCAGTAAGACACATTTAATCACTCACTTATACAGTCTGTCACACACCTACTGAATCCTCCATCCAGACATGTATACGCCCACTCATTCTTCAATACACCTTGGCATGTATATAAAACATATTTAAACTTTACAGAAACACACAGTCACTGGATGATGTCAATAGTGATGTCATTTGAGATGTCATCAGTTATATCATCAGTGATGTCACTGACCATGTCATGAATGATGTAACATGTGACTTCATCAGCAGTGCATTGCGGGGGCGCAGGTTATATTTAGCTGAGCTAACTATAACGAGGGAATCTCTATGGTTTTGAACGAGTAAAATGTCCAACTAACTATAACGTCAATGAAACATATGTTTTTTTCTGTAAATATATATATATATACATATATATATATATATATATTCACTGAAAAAACCATAGGTTATAGACCATATATAGTTAGGGATTAGCATTTAAAAAACCGTATTTTATTTGCACAAAACCATTGAAATTCCATATATAGTTAGTTGCACTAACTATATATCGCGGACCCGCAATCCACTGCTAATGATGTCACATATTACATCATTCATGACATGGTCAGTGACATCACTGATGACATCTCAAATGACATCACTGATGACATCACTGATGACATCACTGATGACAACACCCAGTGACTGTATGTTTCTGTAAAGTTAAAATATGTCTTACATATTGAAGAATGAGTGGATGTATAAGTGTATGGATGAAGGATTTAGTAGGTGCATGACTGACTGTATGAGAGAATGATTAAATGTGTCTCACTGAGTGTATGGGTTAGTGATTAAAGTGTCTTAATTTGGCAATCATTATTTATGTTGTTCTGTAAACTGCTGCATGTTTAAATCAGTAGCTATATCAGTAACTATATGGGTTATTGAATGGTTGCCCAAGTATTTGTATGGGAGACTGAGTATGTGTGTGGGTGGCTGGGAGGTGTATAACTCTGTGCATAGATGTGTGAGCAGTTGATTCCCTAGGTGTATGGGTTCAAAAGTGCATGTAGAAACAGCTGTATGGACAGTTGACTGTGTGCATGAGTATATTGGTGAGTGAATGGATATCTCAGTGCTACATGTCAAAGTAAGTACATATGTAAAACACACTCCATGTGAGAGTTGACATATATAAATAACTGAACATAAGAGCCAGTGAATGTGTGAGTGGCTGTATGAATCATTGTGAACTTGTATCAAGGATTGTATAAGAGAGTAAATATGTGTTACTATATGTTTGAATAAGTAAGGTGTGTATAACTGTATAGTTGAGGAAATGGTGATGTGATTGATTCTTTGCATGACTGACTAGGTGTGTGAGTAACTCCATGGATGTGTGACAGTCTGTGAGTGCCTGTTTACACTGAGTGTATCTAAGGTTATATTAGAGTCTGAAGATGTATTATCACATAAATGATATCATCAGTGATGTAATCAGTAATGTCAAATGAGATGTCAGTGATGTCATCAGTGATGTCATTTGAGATGTCATCAGTGATGTCATTTGAGATGTCATCAGTGATGTCATCAGTGATGTCACTGACCATGTCATGAATGATGTAATATGTTACATCATTAGCAGTGGATTGCGGGTCCGCGATATACAGTTAGTGCAACTAACTATATATGGAATTTCAATGGTTTTGTGCAAATAAAATAAGGTTTTTTAAATGCTAATCCCTAACTATATATGGTCTATAACCTATGGTTTTTTCAGTGAATTTTCAAGGTTTTGTAAATGCAAATTCCTAACTATATATGGTCTATAACCTATGTTTTTTTCTGTGAATTTCATTGGTTTTTTAAAAGCTAATATCTATAGCTGTAAAATATATTCTTTATTAAGTGACGTATCACGTAGCCCGTGAGACGCCTCATGATGCATCGCATAACCGTGACGTATCGTCTCTGCAGCGCAAACCAAACCCAAAACGTAAGCGCGCCAGAACACGCTTAAAGATATATATATATTTTTTTAACCTTAATTAGACAAAATCCACACGTGCACATATCACAAACGTTCAAAAAACACAATATGTCGGACTCCCGTTACGCTGCCGGTTAACGTACCAGGAAGCACCTTTACCGCGAAAAATCACAATTTTTTTTTTCTTTTGCCCCGCAGGGAACTTTAATAGCCCCCTCATCAATCCTAGGGGTTCAGGAGGGGTCTTACCCCTTTCATTCATTTACACCTTTTTTTTTTTCCACCTCTTGTCTCTCGATCCTACCGAGAGACAAGATGGCGGCCGCTCTGGACTGTTTACAATGTTGACAGCCAATCAGCTACTCCTCAGGATTTTTTTTTTTTGGGCCTCGCGTGGTTTTATAATATCCCCCTCATCAATCCTATGGGGTCAGAAGGGGTCTACCTTGCCCTCTTTCCTTCATTTCCCCCTTTGTTTTGGTCTCCTCTTGTCTCTTGATCCTACCGAGAGACAAGATGGCGGCCGCTCCGGACTGTTTACAATGTTGACAGCCAATCAGCTACTCCTCAGACTCCCGTTACACTGCCGGTTAGCTTCCCGGTTAGCTGCCCGGTTCGCTTACCAAGACGCGTCTCTACGGTGAAAAAATCGGATTTTTTTTTTTTTTTTGGGGCCCCGCGTGGCTCTATAATATCCCCCTCATCAATTCTAGGGGGTCAGAAGGGGTCTACCTTGCCCCCTTTCCTTCATTTCCCCCTTTGTTTTGGCCTCCTCTTGTCTCTCGATCCTACCGAGAGACAAGATGGCGGCCGCTCCGGACTGTTTAGAATGTTGACAGACACCGGAGGGCCAATCAGCTTCGCATCGCAAAGTTCCGTTACGCGAAAAGTTCGCTAACTGGATCGCTGCCCGGAGCGCTGTTACAGATATATATCTTGATTTAAACGTTAATTTCTCAAAATCCACTGAAGCACATATATTGAGACCTAGCAAAGGCACATCGGGCTAACAGTCCCTACAATTTTGCCAAGTTTCGTGGAAATCCATTCAGCCGTTCGGGCTAAAAGTGAGTCCAACCGCCCTATGGAAATTAACATGGGAAAAACGCGTTTTGGGACCCCCCTTTTTTCTCGGCCCCCCCTTGACGAACCCCCCCCAAATTTCCAGGAGCTGCTCAGAAACAAAATGTGCAATTTTCCCGAAAATTTCAGCCGATTCCGTCCACAAACGCCAAAGTTATTAGACATAGAATTTTCAGAAATCCCATAGGGAAAAAATCCTAACTATATATACCTACTGGCGACCGCCAGTAGGTAATATATATATATATATATATATATATATATATATAAATATATATATATATATATATATATATATATATATATATATATATACTGTCCCTGCTGAAATTCCGTTATGGACTGTGTGGCAGCTGTGGACCGAGGGGGCCCAGGGGAGACCCGGAACAGGTTGGCAGCATCTTAGGGGTACTTTCATTCCCTACCTGCAACAACTGGACAAGCGATTTTTTCACTTCAACGCACCCCCCACACCGCCGACCCGGTTGCACCCACTCAGTGCACTCTGGGAGTTGGAGTCCTTGCATTTTTCCTGGACACCAACAGGTGAGCACAATTGACTGGGGGAGGAGTTTCCAGACCCGAACATTAAGGGAAGCAGGTCTGGGACGCATTTGTGAAGGCTTACCTTGCACGGCAGGACGCTGAGGAAGGAGTCATGTCCGAAATGCATTCGTCACCCGTGTAATTACTGCCAATTAAAGCCTGGTTTACTCTGCAACCCCCTCTGGCCTCCGATTCTTCTTGTGTGGAGGGATGTTCTGCTCATATTTTCTGCTCCAGTCAGAGGAGCAGTACGGATGGCCCTGCAGCACTAAGAGACCCGGACTCCATCTGACAATCATCGTTGTTCTGCAGCGACGTTACTGCTCGGGGTACCGAGTGATCCGGTGTCCGCCTCACTTTCCAGAAGGTATCAGGCGGTAGGAGGTATTTTGCCTCCGTTTGGACGCTATGCCCAATGGCTGTCCCTGCTGAAATTCCGTTATGGACTGTGTGGCAGCTGTGGACCGAGGGGGCCCAGGGGAGACCCGGAACAGGTTGGCAGCATCTTAGGGGTACTTTCATTCCCTACCTGCAACAACTGGACAAGCGATTTTTTCACTTCAACGCACCCCCCACACCGCCGACCCGGTTGCACCCACTCAGTGCACTCTGGGAGTTGGAGTCCTTGCATTTTTCCTGGACACCAACAGGTGAGCACAATTGACTGGGGGAGGAGTTTCCAGACCCGAACATTAAGGGAAGCAGGTCTGGGACGCATTTGTGAAGGCTTACCTTGCACGGCAGGACGCTGAGGAAGGAGTCATGTCCGAAATGCATTCGTCACCCGTGTAATTACTGCCAATTAAAGCCTGGTTTACTCTGCAACCCCCTCTGGCCTCCGATTCTTCTTGTGTGGAGGGATGTTCTGCTCATATTTTCTGCTCCAGTCAGAGGAGCAGTACGGATGGCCCTGCAGCACTAAGAGACCCGGACTCCATCTGACAATCATCGTTGTTCTGCAGCGACGTTACTGCTCGGGGTACCGAGTGATCCGGTGTCCGCCTCACTTTCCAGAAGGTATCAGGCGGTAGGAGGTATTTTGCCTCCGTTTGGACGCTATGCCCAATGGCTGTCCCTGCTGAAATTCCGTTATGGACTGTGTGGCAGCTGTGGACCGAGGGGGCCCAGGGGAGACCCGGAACAGGTTGGCAGCATCTTAGGGGTACTTTCATTCCCTACCTGCAACAACTGGACAAGCGATTTTTTCACTTCAACGCACCCCCCACACCGCCGACCCGGTTGCACCCACTCAGTGCACTCTGGGAGTTGGAGTCCTTGCATTTTTCCTGGACACCAACAGGTGAGCACAATTGACTGGGGGAGGAGTTTCCAGACCCGAACATTAAGGGAAGCAGGTCTGGGACGCATTTGTGAAGGCTTACCTTGCACGGCAGGACGCTGAGGAAGGAGTCATGTCCGAAATGCATTCGTCACCCGTGTAATTACTGCCAATTAAAGCCTGGTTTACTCTGCAACCCCCTCTGGCCTCCGATTCTTCTTGTGTGGAGGGATGTTCTGCTCATATTTTCTGCTCCAGTCAGAGGAGCAGTACGGATGGCCCTGCAGCACTAAGAGACCCGGACTCCATCTGACAATCATCGTTGTTCTGCAGCGACGTTACTGCTCGGGGTACCGAGTGATCCGGTGTCCGCCTCACTTTCCAGAAGGTATCAGGCGGTAGGAGGTATTTTGCCTCCGTTTGGACGCTATGCCCAATGGCTGTCCCTGCTGAAATTCCGTTATGGACTGTGTGGCAGCTGTGGACCGAGGGGGCCCAGGGGAGACCCGGAACAGGTTGGCAGCATCTTAGGGGTACTTTCATTCCCTACCTGCAACAACTGGACAAGCGATTTTTTCACTTCAACGCACCCCCCACACCGCCGACCCGGTTGCACCCACTCAGTGCACTCTGGGAGTTGGAGTCCTTGCATTTTTCCTGGACACCAACAGGTGAGCACAATTGACTGGGGGAGGAGTTTCCAGACCCGAACATTAAGGGAAGCAGGTCTGGGACGCATTTGTGAAGGCTTACCTTGCACGGCAGGACGCTGAGGAAGGAGTCATGTCCGAAATGCATTCGTCACCCGTGTAATTACTGCCAATTAAAGCCTGGTTTACTCTGCAACCCCCTCTGGCCTCCGATTCTTCTTGTGTGGAGGGATGTTCTGCTCATATTTTCTGCTCCAGTCAGAGGAGCAGTACGGATGGCCCTGCAGCACTAAGAGACCCGGACTCCATCTGACAATCATCGTTGTTCTGCAGCGACGTTACTGCTCGGGGTACCGAGTGATCCGGTGTCCGCCTCACTTTCCAGAAGGTATCAGGCGGTAGGAGGTATTTTGCCTCCGTTTGGACGCTATGCCCAATGGCTGTCCCTGCTGAAATTCCGTTATGGACTGTGTGGCAGCTGTGGACCGAGGGGGCCCAGGGGAGACCCGGAACAGGTTGGCAGCATCTTAGGGGTACTTTCATTCCCTACCTGCAACAACTGGACAAGCGATTTTTTCACTTCAACGCACCCCCCACACCGCCGACCCGGTTGCACCCACTCAGTGCACTCTGGGAGTTGGAGTCCTTGCATTTTTCCTGGACACCAACAGGTGAGCACAATTGACTGGGGGAGGAGTTTCCAGACCCGAACATTAAGGGAAGCAGGTCTGGGACGCATTTGTGAAGGCTTACCTTGCACGGCAGGACGCTGAGGAAGGAGTCATGTCCGAAATGCATTCGTCACCCGTGTAATTACTGCCAATTAAAGCCTGGTTTACTCTGCAACCCCCTCTGGCCTCCGATTCTTCTTGTGTGGAGGGATGTTCTGCTCATATATATATATATATATATATATACATACATACTTGAGTACTTGAGTGACAATGGTCTCCTACAATATTTTACATTTGATCAGGTGCCTGAGATTATCAGGGGTGGTGCCACACTGCTATCAGTACGCAGATTGGTATCTCGCTACATAATGAGTTTCGGGACGCTGCTGGTGTAAATCTGAATGAAGAAACAGCAGTTCAGTTAATCTAAAAGGATGTATATCTAGATTATATACTTCAAAATGTCTGGAAATGCAGTGTTATCTATGCACTTAAAGCTCTTCTGCTGACCTCCCTTCTTTGAATCACAATTGTTTTTATCATGTTTCATTTTATTTTTTCGCACAGCTTAACTGGGGATAACTGAGGAGACAATAAGATATTACCTAGGCTAAGCAAGTCCCTTTTTTGTTTATACTGTCCTATTACAAGTTTGAGATCCTTTATTTAATTGGGTTTGCTGGAAATTAAACTGCGAGCCTACACTGAAGACAGCCCAATAAACAGCCCACTGGGGCCTTATTACAACCAACAATGTTTATTTGAATATACATTTTTACTTTTTATTTTTTAGGGAAGTGCAAAGTCTTACTCCCAGCGGCTGTAGAGCTTTTGGAATGTATCCTTATTTGGCTGATTTTCGAGTTGCCTTTTATTTTTCTGCTTAATTTTTGAGCAGGCTTCACTTTAATTATGTGGCTGTTACAATGCCTTTTTTGTACGTGGCTAGAATGCACATTACCTGAATTTGTTTCCTGCAGTTCTCTAGCCGTTAGGATAATGGCACTGATCCTGCTTGGACGTTTCAGTTTTGTATTATTATCGTTAATATTTGATCTGTATTACTCATATAGGCATCTTGTGGCCATGACTAAACACAAGTGCTGAGCTGGGCATGTTGGTTCGAGTGCCTTATGAACCATCTCTATGGCACAATTTATTTATGATTGTGGAAATATGTTTGTTTTGGAGCAAATTTAAGGGGGACGTGGGGAATGAGCCCACTTGTGCACTCTCTCCAAGTCCACCTGGGCGACTTTTTATCTTTCTATTATTATTATTATTATTATCACTAGTATTTGCGCTTGTATTACACATATGATCAATTCAGTGATTCATTTGTCAAGTAAAGAGTGCTAGGGCCCTGGCGAGGAGGCTTTGCAACTTGCACCACCAATTGCACCTCTTATCACTGCCAACAATGGTACCAAAACATCTCTCTCGCCTGAAAGTGATACAGTTCAGATTATTTGAGGTCCCCATAACTAAAGGAATGGATGGGTAGGTACGTATTAGTAATTTTATACTATATATTGTATTGCTAAACTGTTGTTCTGCTCATCTCTACATTAGGGGCCTCATTTATGAAAACTGTTGCATCGCTGCATGAAAACAGCGATGCAAAAGTTTTCACTGCGCCCTCCTTGCGACAGGATGGATGCACCGTTTTTAATTTACAGTGCTCCGTGTTGCAAGGCGTTACAGATACACAGTATTACTCAGTCACTTTTAGGCCAATACTGGGTCAAAACCCTGTGCCTGCTTAAAGCAGGCGCAAGGCTTGACGCAGCATTGGGAAGAAAGGGCCCCCCAGAGCATTGCTGGAGCTGCGTCGCGCTTGCAACGCAGCTCCAGCAATGCGCTGCTTTATGGCACAGATGCGTGACGCATCTGTGCTGTTTTTGCCACATGGTGCGCCGCATTGTAAATGCAGCGCACCATGGGTGGCGGAGCTGCGGCACACAATAACTGGAACATCCCTGGGATGCGCCAGTTATTGTAAATCTGCCCCTATACATTTAGCCAACGAGGGAGCACTTACTGATTAGACAGTAGAAAGTACTCCAGTTGTGTAGAGGTATTGCACAAAAAGGTGGCATCTTCGTGGACAAACACGCAGGGCGGGATTCATTCTGCCCCCTCGTTTTTTGTGCCCTTCTGCCCTTTGGTAAACTCGTTTTTCCCTTGTTTTTCTGCCCTTCTGCCCTCTGTTAGACTCATTTTTCCCTTGTTTTTCTGCCCTTCTGCCCTCTGTTAGACTCGTTTTTTGTGCCCTTCTGCCCTCTGTTATTCCCTTGTTTTTGTGCCCTTCTGCCCTCTGTTAGACTCGTTTTTTGTGCCCTTCTGCCCTCTGTTAGACTCCTTTTTGTGCCTTTCTGCCCCCTGTTAGACTCGTTTTTTGTGCCCTTCTGCCCTCTGTTAGACTCGTTTTTCCCTTGTTTCTCTGCCCTTCTGTCCTCTGTTAGACTGGTTTTTTGTGCCCTTCGGCCCTCTGTTAGACTCGTTTTTCCCTTGTTTTCCTGCCCTTCTGCCCTTTGTTAGACTGCTTTTTGTGCCTTTCTGCCCTCTGCATCACCACATCATCACTCAGCGCTACCCCAGTATCACTCAGCACCACCACATTATCACTCAGAACCACCACATTATCACTCAGCACCACCACAGCACCACTCAGCACCACCACAGCATCACTCAGCACCACCAGAACATCACTCAGTGCCACCACAGCATCACTCAGCTCCACTACAGCATCACTCAGCACCACCACATTATCACTCAGCACCACTCAGCGCCACCACAGCATCACTCAGCGCCACCACAACATCACTAAGGGCCAACACATTATCACTCAGCACCACCACAGCACCACTCAGCACCACCACAGCATCACTCAGCACCACCACAGCATCACTCAACACCACCACAGCACCACTCAGCACCACCACAGCATCACTTAGCACCACCACAGCACCACTCGGCACCACCCCAGCATCACTCGGCACCATCCCAGTATCACTCAGCACCACCACAGCACCACTCAGCATCACCACAGCACCACTCAGCACCACCACAGCACTACTCAGTGCCACCCCAGCATCAATCTGCACAACCATTCAACAACAACTGGTTCAAATATGTTCTCTCAATGTTTCAAGCTTTATTACAAATGTCACAAAAAGGTGTTAATATTTCACTTCTGTTCTTGGATTTTCGTCACAATAAAATACACTGAACATAATCTTCACAAAAGTTATTTACAAAAGTTTAAGCTACTGCCATTATAAATTAAAATCACTTTTATTTAAGTATTAATTATTTAAAAAAATTAAAAGCCATTGTAATTTGTAATATCAATACATCTAAGTCACGTAAATACAAAACATGTTGCATTACAAATGCTATAGGTGTCACATTTGCAAAAGTTATAACTATTGGCATTGTAAATGACAAAGCTATTAATTTAGCTATTTTCAAAACCAACACATAAATAAAAAAAATTGTCATTTACAAGACCAATAGTTCAAACTTTCCTAATGCGAGACCTATTGCATTGCAAATGCTTGTTTTTATATCTGTCAGTGCTTCCTGTTGAGGTTTATTTTTCGTGACAGGTGCCTCATTGCCTACTTGTAACTATTCTCTGACTCTGCTTCAAGGGTCAACTCAGAGCAGGGTCAGAGAATAGTTGCAAGTAGGCATCGAGGCGCCAGGAAGCACTTACAGGCTTACAGCAGCAGGTGCCCAAGTTGAAGTTAATTTCTTTGTAACCCTTTTGTAAAAGGTAACAAAAAATTAGCTTCAACTTTTGCACCTGCTGCTGTAACCCTGTAAGTGCTTGGCTGAAAATTCGTCCCCGCTGATTCGCGGATTTTACCGCGATTTCGCGAGATTCGCGGATCGCGAAATCGCGAAAAATGCGCAAATTCCGCGAGCGGAACGAATTTTCAGCCCATGCTTACAGCTAACATAACTCCTTCAATATCAATAGACTTTTGAATGTGGGAAAGAAAGGGTTCAATTGCCAACACAAAAAGAAGTGGCGACAATTGACATCCTCTCTATAGAGAGAAAAGGGCTTTGAAAATTGGCCATTAATAAGGCGTCGGGCAGAAGGGGAGCCATATAAAGTCAATATAATTTTTATACAATTATTACCAAAATTAAAAGAAGAAAGTATTTGAAAAATAGTTTGCCAGTAATCCTTATTGAACGCTTTCTCTGCGTCTAATACTAGTAGGCCAGCAGGAGAGGTGAGGGTAGAAGCCTTATCAATAACATGAAAAAGGAGTTTTGTGTTGTAATCAGGAAACTGTTTTGACATAAATCCAGATTCATCGATATGAATAAGGCAAGACAAAACCTGAGCTAATCTGGTGGCTAGGATTTTTGCAAAAACTTTACAGTCCTGGGGAGTAAAGGGAGGAGCACACCCGTTTTAGAAAAGGACTATCATAGTACTAACAGGAGCACTACTAACTTGTCAACAAATATATCTATGAGTTTCCATACATGTAATGAAGCATAAGTAGTAATACTATCTGAATAACTTCAAGTTTGAGAGTCATGTGTATCCATTGATAGAGGAAAGTAGTTATCCAGAAAAGCTTGAAGGTCTTCCGGTCGATGAAAGGATTTGGAGATATCGTCTTTCCAGATGCTCATGTTGGATGGATTGAAATCTTTGAGCCAATAACTAGAAGAGAAGGTATTTCACGAGCTGCCTTCCTGATGAGGATAAGGTGATGATGGCGTAAAACCTTGAAGATAACTCGCCTGGGCTTAGTCTGACCTTCACTTCAATACATTAGGTAGTAGAATCTCTAAATATTGCCTACAATCATTCCCTTCAATATCTTCAGGCAAATAAGATACATACGTTTTTGCCAATTCCTGTTCTCTAATTCAAGCAATCTAGTATTAATGAAGGGGACTTTTGTAAACATTGGCAATATCTTCTCCGTTTTGGCTATAACATCATGTAGTTTGTCCTGCAAGAACCCCTAGGCCCCCCCTCCCAATTTTTTTGTTGTTGAAAAAACAGAGAAATGTGCACGGGGTGCATGGGTCCACCATAAAAAAAATAAAAACGAAGCTTGGGCTCCTGTGCTTGTTTAAAAATTAGCTACCTGGGGGGGCCAAATCCCGGGGTCTGAAATATTAAATTTGATGGGGGTCCAGAGGGACCTCGTAGTCCGGGGACCGCCATCCCTCGGTGCTACAAAATAAATGGGTGCGGGCCTCAAAGGTACTCCCTCAGTAAAATACTTGCGTTGGGGGGGGCTTAAAGGCCCTCCCCAGCCCCGGGGACCACTATTCTTCGGGGCTTTGAAAAAAATGGGCCGGAGGACTCAAAGGTCCCTCTAAACCCCGGTGATCACCACCCTCTGAGGCTTTTTATATTGTGGGAATGGGGCAGCGTGGCCCCCATTCTTGAGCAGTCGAGGGCCCTGGAGAACACCACTCCCCAGGGCCGGCTCCTACTGTGTATCGGTGTGCGCACCCCTGGGACACTGCTGTTTGTTATGGCTAGGCGGAAGTTGAGGTTCCCGCCTTGTCATAGCAAACTTGAGGGCATATTACCAAGGGCTATTTTGCCGTATCTTTTTAAAAAAAGGCAAACATTTGGTGAACATTTGTAAAGTAATATCGCCTTGTTTACTGTTTAGGTTTATATACAAGGTTGGGGACCGTGGGTGGAGCCCCAATGTCTCTATGGTCCTAGCCAGCTCCCCGGGTCCTTGTGAAGCCGCCATTATTTTTCCGCACGGGGACCTGCTAATATGCAGCTCCTCGTGGGGAAAAGCAATCTGCTTTGCATTTTGAAAGAGTGAGCAGGTTTCCCTTTTCTCTCTTTCAAAATCCAAACCAAGGGGCATATTAGTAAAAACCTTGTTAAAATTATCGCTGTTTTAGCGGCAGGAAATGGCAGCTAAAACGCAGATAATGGGCTTGCTAATATGCGCTATAAAATTGCAATAGAAGCCCAGGTTAGATGTCCTGCACATCTAACCTGGGCTTCTATTGGAATTCTTTAACGCATATTAGCAAGCCCATTATCGCCGTTTTAGCTGCAGTTTGCTACCGCTAAAGCAGCGATAATTTTAATGTCCTCCTTGTAAACATGCCCCTAAGTTTTGGAAAGTCGACAACCCCATGTTCCATTTAAAGAGCCACAAAGTATTTAGTGAAATGCACACTGTGAAACAGAAAGCAGCAGTGTGTGATTGGGATCGATAAAGAATTGCACATTGTTGAGTACAGAGTAGGCAAATTGTACATGGGGTTTTGTTACGCCAGTGGCTATTGCTCGCGCCCTCTCTTGAATTTCATTCGAAGAGTTGTGTACTTCTTTTGTTTCTAATGTAGTCAGTGCTCTGTTGTCTCTGTTTGCTTTCTCCTCTGTCACGTAGAGTACTTTGGGTAAATATGATGGTTTCTGTACAGCCAACACATTTGAACCCAAAACTCCAAAGATTGATCAAAGAAACGGCGATGTATACAAAACTCAACAAATTAGAAATTCACATTGACAAAACAAAAGTTATGCTTATTGGGAAGGATCCCGGTACTTCTTTAAAGATCAAGCTAGATAATCTAACCATAGAATAAGTCAGTACCTACAAGTATTGGGGTTTTAATTTTGACAAAAACTTTAATTTCAAAGCCCAACAGCAGTATAAGTTTAGGAAGAACAATGCCCTAATATATGCATTCAGCTTGCTAGCAAAAAAACAAGACGGTCCATCCTACCAACCACTGCTTTCTGCAATGAAAGCAAAACTGCTTCCTTCGCTAACCTATGCAAGTATGGTGATGCATGGAAGGGATGCTAAAATGTTAGACAGATTATAAACCAAAGCATACAAGCAGGTATTTCATCTGCCTGGCAATGCCTCCCCTGCCTAAATTTGTTTGGAATTTGGACTAACACAGCAAAACATAGCAAGAAGGTACCAGTTCATTAAAACCATGCATAAAATACGAGACAATCAATCTAGTCTATTAGTCAACGTGTTATGGGAAGCCTTGGTCAACAATGATAATTCAACTTACAATAAATACTTGTTTTCATCAATACAATTAACTAATGCGGGTGATCTGTGGGACTTGTCGCTTCCCACGTTTTGCCAGGCCATGAACAAAGCGGCAAAAATTCACTCGCTAGTTGAGGATAAAAGTGTTTTCTCGCGACGAGCCCATGCATGAAAATGCAAACGTATACAACATTACAACCTGCAGCTTACCTTAAGCTAACCTATCCGGTGCACTTCAAGAAACAAGTATTGGCCATGTGCTTAGGTGATTTGCCGTCCCTGTCAGACAAACCACTTTGGCGATACAATGGGCCAAAAACGTGCAGACTATGTGATGCCACAGAAGAAGACTTTGTGCATTTGGTTTGTAAATGCCCAGAAATGAACAATGCTCTTCGATTACACTTAAAGTACTTATTTAATGAGCGAGGGATCTGTACGAGCAGAACAGCCATCATGAGAAGCTTGAATTCTACAGACCCCAGCTTAATTGTAAACTTGTGAAGTTTCTACAATCTCATGATAGAGCAGTAAAACAGGTGTGAAAGTAGTAGTAGTTTAACACCACAAGTTAAAAGACTGTATGACACGGACTGGAGGATAAAATTGTAGCAGGATGACGATATTTAGAACCGTCGAATCCTGTTTGCTACTACAGACGCTTACCCAATGTGAATATTGAATAATCTGAAAAGTCCCTGCAGTTATGCACTGAATATATCTTATAATATTCTATTTTGCAAATCCATGATAATATTGTGTTATACCAATATTTATTAACGTTTTAATGAAAATGGAGTAATATCCTTTAACATGTATTCAATTTGTATTTGTATTGTGATGGTTTTCATTAACTATAAAACAATAAACAATCAAATCAAATCAAATCAAACCTTTGAACCCTACCCCCAAAACTGGTTACTGCCTTTTTACCATAGTAACAGTTCATGGAACACTTAATTGAGCACACATTTACAAGTTCAGTACACAATGTTACTAATTCAAACAGCAAGTGTGCTTGACTTTTAAAAAAGTTCCATAGGAACCGTTAATCGTAGCTACAGCCTCTGAGAAAGAGCTGGTAAAGAGTTACCCTTCTAGTTATAAACATAATTCTTTTTTTAGTAAAACTATGAGCCCCATCAGTTATTCTTTAACAAATTAAGGAGTATAATTTTAACATCTTCTTTGTAAATATGCCCCCAAGTATTGTGTTAAAGTCGCATGTGAATTGGGCGGGGAAGGCTACAGAAATGTTTTGTAGTCTAGGAGATGGTCACCTTCCTGAGAATTATTTACTAATTGTTCGAGGAGTTCGAGGCAATTTAAGTCCGCGAATTGTCATACTCAGGATCTTTATTTTCATATGCATGGTGTGCCTCAGCATTCTCTGAAGCCCCGGTGGTGCTAGTCAAATGTTATCAGAAGAAGAAGACCTATACACTCAGTTATTTTTTTATTATCCTTTATTAAAACAAAAATAAATAAATAGAAACGTAACTTTGATAGAACAATATTATAAACAAAACGTGAGATGGACTCCAGTGGTAGCAGCGTAGGTAACCTGCATAACAAAAATGAAATATAAGTATGTGTGGTATGTCGAAGAGGTAAAAAAAGGTAGTTCCGAATTAAAAGATCATAGTGAAAATGGAAGGGAGGGTAGTGGGTGGAAGTGAGAAGGTGAGGGAGAGTTAAAAGTAGAGAGGCAGGAGGAGATAGAGCTTCGGCATATTGCACTCAGTCTTTAGTGTTTACTGCTTGTCATTTGTTTGTCTAGGACGCAGGGATCTGCAAGTTAGAGTGTGTTTTAAGAATCCCTTAAAATTAAATACATGAAGCCATAGATCACCGTTGTTTGATAATATACTCCTACATTATTACTTACTGGAAAATCGCTTGCATACAGCTGTGTTCCCAGAGTGTTGCAGTCCAGTCCCTTCCCGCAATGTGCTCAATTGTAGGTCTTACACACTGAGGCTTCACAGCTCACCTGCTACCACTGGTGTGTCCCACGAGCAGGTCTCCACAACGGAACGGTGTCTTGTTACTGCCATGGAAGGTGTTAGAATGCTCAGGGCATCATTGCAGGTGAGAGTTCGTGCTCAGCCCCTCTCAGCCAAATCATTTATCTCTGTAAAGAGAGAAGTCATTTAATGGTGGAAACATTTGCAGGTAAATGAATGTTTATTTTAAGCTTGATAGAAAATAGGAGTTGAGTGCATCCTTCGTTTTTGAAATACGATTGTGGTACAAAGAGGAGTTGGAATGCCCAAGAAAACACAAGGTTAAATTATATTATATCATGTTAATGATAATATACATAGCAATGAAGGGTATGCTAGAAGCCTAATGTTCGCGTGTAATGTAGTGGTGGGAGCCTGTGTGCATGTACACTCAATAAGGAAGCAACTAAAGTGTCCTAAAAGCTAACATCATGTGTCTGTAGAACAGCGGTTGTTGCTGGCTGATGTCTATTGTACGGTCCAGTAGGTCCGTAAAACTACATTGATGTTATTGAATGAGGTGAGAGATTACATCATTACGAAAGGCAAGATTTCTTTTTCTCACATGCACACTCAGGGTAGTGCACCCCACCCCTCCCGCAGAATCACCCTCAACCGGAATCTGTAAAGCAGCGCTGCTCATAGCCTTAGGCCTATCTTATGGTATAGATGGTATTTAAAATGAGATAGAGATGTGACAGAATGAGGTGAAAGATCACAGATTAACATAACACTTGGCAATATTGCTTATTCGCACATGTGTAGTGTGCTTGATGCTTGTGCCCCTCGTAGGCCCGCGCTGAAGAGGTGTCTGAAGGGAAGTGCCTGCTGGCTCAAATCTACAGTGTGGTCCAGCAGGTCTTTACAATGATACAGCGATGAGACAGAATGACGTGAGAGATCACGTCATTATGCAGGACAATATTGTTTGTTCGCAGTGCATTTAATTGGAGGCATTGTGTATCTAGGCTGCCCTGCTTACCTTTTGCAAATACTGCTTTTAGCAGAGCTCACAACTTGAATTCTGCTTTGGATCTATACTGCAGACAATATTGAATTCAGCCTTGATTTATTTATCTGCAGTGTGGACAGCAGCGTTCATAACTTGAAAAGAGAAACAGAAACAGTGTGAGCGAGAGAAAGAGAGAAAGAAAGACATTGAAAGTGTGGTGAGAGAGAGAGAAAGTAATGGATGGAGCAGGAGAGGTAGTGTTGATACTGGAGAAAATCTTCACAGCTCACCTTTTTGCCACTGGTGTTTGTCCAACCACGTACCAGTTCATAGTGCACCCTCAAGTTTAGTGATCTGAAAGATAGTATAGAATTAGTCATTGCAGAGTACATACAACTGCACACGTATATTTCTGCGCTACGCCTTTGCACACCCAGGGTACTGTATTACATTAACTCCCACTGCAAGGAGGTGCCCTTGCGCTTTACTCCCAGGGTGCTATACCCCATGCACTCCCACTGCATAGCGGTGAGTTCACATTACAGTGCACGTAGACTGCTGTACCCTATTGACTCCAAGTGTCTGGAGGAGAGTGCCCTTTCCTGCGGACCCAAACTGTTGCAACCTATCCACTTCCACTGCCCGGAGGTGATTGTACATTCCTACGCACTCAAGTTGCTGCACACTATCCACTCTCTCAGCTCACAGGTGATTTCTCGTTGCTTCAAAAACAAGGTTCTCTGCTCACCATGTGCCATGGCCATGTTTCAAAGAGGGTCCACCATGTGTTGAAGCAACCTTACTACGCGTTGTTCCTACTGGACACGCATCATCACAGAATCCTCAAACGTTGAGCTTTGGAGGTGTTGGGGGGATGCTAATTTGTGAAACACAACCTGTTAGATAAATAGGAAGATAAGATTGTGCATCATGTGTTCATCAAAGGAGAGAGGAAGTGAGAGAGTGACTGAAAAGAATAATCGCAGCTCACCTTTCTGTCACTGGTGTGTCTTCCTCCACTTGCTGGGACATAGTGCACCCTGAAGCTCCACATCTAAAAGACAGTGAAAGAAAGATGTTATGATTGGTAATTGCCACTATCTTAATGTGGAGTAGAATACCATCGCCCTTTAACACACCTTCCCTCCCCCATTAAAAGTACAACCATTTGTACGGTTCCAACTTGTTTAATGGGCTTCGATTTATGAACAATTAGTAGAGTAGTAATGTTTTCCATCTAGTTATAGAATACAAGTTGTGCACAGTCATACATGTGGTGTCAATAATCACACCTGTGTCTGGGCACGATAACTGAAACCTCATGTGCTGTTGGAGTCTATTACGCGCAGCAAGCGCCTAATAGATATCAATAGGCCATGGACAGAGCAATGCGTCTGCCTCTGGCTAATTGCGTGCACATAGTATAAAAAAGAAATACTCATCTACTTTGCTAGGCATGTGGGAGCGACGGACATTTGAACAACTATAAAAACGTTCCTGCTATAGGGAAAAAAAAATACAAATGCAATAAGATAGGGTATGTAGGACTGTGTACGCCTAAATCACTTTGTCACTTTTTTGTAACCAGTCTGCTGTATCGCATCTCCTCCCTGCGCACCCAGGCCTCACTGTTCACCTTTTTGCAGACAGAGCACCTTCTACATCATGCAGTCCCGCTCTGCACACCAAGAAGCCTCACATTTCTTGCTGAGTCTTGACATCGCTAAGGCAAAGGACATACTCGTGCCACCATCATCATTGCAGGTTCTTTACCTGCTCAGTCCTTTCGGTACCACTAACTCAGTGACCAGAGAGGCCACGCAGGTGATAGTGGACCCCCCTGTTCAGTAGTTCGGGCCTACATGAGGCGTCTGAACCATCAGGTCGGGCCATCACAGTGCTTGCGATGGGAGCAACTCTAAAATGGCCTAGAGCACGTGCGCCCGGTCTTTTCTATTGGTAGGGTCACGTGTGTTGTGACGCCTGTGCTGAATGGGTGTGGTGTGGGTGTATACCAGCCATGAGGGAGTGTGTGTGTGTTGCGTTCTAACAACTAGACCTGGAACTAAGAAATCACTACAATGTAAACCTGGGCCATGTAGGGTTGTTGTGTTTTCCTGGAAACTTAAGTGGAGTGGGCTGGCCTGATGTATGCCAGTGCTGTGCGAGGCTGTGAACAATGACTCCAGAGCTATGGGCGTGGTTCCGTCGTGAGCTATATGAGAAATCAACTGACTCCGGTATCTCTGTTTGTAGTCCTGCCGTCACCCGGGTCTTTAACACAAATGCGTCATCGTGTCTGTTAAGTCTCACAACATGGCCAACATGGAAGGTACGGGGCATCACTGATCCTAGATTCATCCATAGTTCCACACATAAAAGTTGTTGGACATGACGCATTTCTGCGACTATGATTGTTTGTTGTACATTCAGTGGAGTGGCAGCTAATATATATATATATATATATATATATATATATATATACGTATGTGGTCATTCGGGTATACTGTCGAACTTGGTGCTGAAAATCAATGTTCCATTCTTGGAGTTGCGTCCACATCCTGTTATTGTAGACAAATGACGTAATCTATGTTTTCCTGAAAATGTACTGTAAATATGGTGCTCATGTAAATCGCTGACATCGTTTTGGGTCGACTTTGCGCTATATAAATATGCTATAAAAAAAACTTGAGTAATAGCACACACTTATAAATTTACTATACACTTTGCTTGCAGTATTGTAATGATCCAATTTCTACGTTCCTATTTGTAGAATGAGCGAGAGAAAGTTATATAACGAAAGTTGTTGTTACTGCCAGAAATAAGATGGTTGCATAGGCTGTTTACATCACAATATAAGGTGGTAGGGCCCAGGAGCAGCATAATACAAACATAATGAATACACAGACACAGATAGATAGATGAAGTCGGTACGGGCACATGCTCTCGACTCCCTTTTATTACTTTGCTGTTGGTAGCAAGTACAATAGTAATCCTCATATGATACACAGATATTCCATCATAAACGCTTTATGACTTGTGCTGTACAAAGGTAGGAGCACTACATGTGAAAAAATACACAGAAGATTCTATCTAAAGGGTTCATGAGTTGTGGTGCACTGAGGTAGGGGCGGTGTGTGTGGCGCCTGCGATGATGCATGCTGCGGCCAAATCTGACTGGTAGCAATGTCTTTTGCCTACTGAATTCTGTGTTAATAAGGCTATGTGGCGATGATTTATGGTGCACTGAGTTAGTAGTACCTTTGAAGCTTAGCATGTATGTACCCTGCGATGATGCGTGGTCGGGGGGGCACAGTAATTGGACTAATATCTTTTGTCTATTGAATTCTGCATCAATTCGATTTAAAAGTGATAGTATGCCTCACTGCTGAGATAAAACTGTTCACTCTTCTTTGCAATGATTTATGGTGCACTGAGTTAGTAGTATCTTTGGCGCTGAGCTTGTATGTACCCTGCAAAAATGCGTGGTTCAGGGGGTCACATTCCGACCAATGACTTTTGTCTGTTGAATTCTGCCTGAATATGGGCATGTGGCAATGACTTATGGTGCACTGAGTTAGTAGTACTTTTGGCACTGAGCGTGTACGTAACCTGTGATGATGCGTGGTCCAGGGGGGGTCACACTGGTAGCAATGTTTTTTGCTTTGTGAGTTCTGCCTAAATACGGCCACTTGAAAATGACTTGTGTTGCAAAGTGTTAGTGATACCTGAAGAACTCAGCGTGTGCGTACCCTGTGAAGATTTGTGGTTCAGGCGGGTCGCACTGCAACAATGTCTCTTGTTTACTGGAATGCTTCATGTGCAGTCGCCATTCCACCTGAATCGTGAGCCCTCACAATGTACATTGAAGGCAGTAGTCAGTACAGACATTGAGGAATATTTTTTGTCACATCCTTTAACAAAATCTGAGGACATAGAGTACAATTGTCTCTACCCTAAAGAAAGCAAGGCTGAATTTCATGCTGTCCGTAGTGTGGATGCAAAGCTGAATTTAAGTTGTGAACCCTCCTGCCCGCAGTGTAGATCGAAGGCAGTAGACGACACAGACATCGAGGAATGCTTTTTGTCACATCCTTTAACAAAATCTGAAGACATATAGTACAATTGTCTCTGCATTAAAATAAAAACAGGCTTAATTCAATGTTGTCTGTAGTGTAGATCCAAATCTGAATTCAAGTTGTGAACCCTGCTGTCCGCAGTATAGATCGAAGGCAGTAGTCGATACAGACATAAGTCTGCAGTGCTGTGGCGCTGAATTCGCAATAGGCCTGTATCGAGGAGGCACATGGTCATGGCGGCAGCCGCGTGGCAGGGTGAGGACTTTCGCTGTGGCAAAGACTTTTGTCTTCGCACAAGTAAACCATGCCCAAGGTGTAGCCTATGTATTTATACTCTTACGCTGGAGTTGCATGCATTGGACCAGCCCACTCTGCTTCTGCTTCAGGGGGGGGGACAGCACAGCTACATGACCGAGATATTCCCCAGTGTCTGAGATAATATGGTCGCGTCCACTGTGCAGTACACTACAAGTATCAATACTATATCTACACACTGAAAAGTTTTTAGTTTGTATAGTGAGCTGTGTATATCATATCACCAGTAGTCTTGGCATTGTGTAAATTATTGTTGATGTGCGAGTTCCCTCCCTTATACGTAGTTGGTTGCCACATCTCTGAACATTCAGTTAGTGTGCTGTTGAGGGGATATATTGTTTTAGGAAGGTTCATTGTCCTATTTTGTGCTGCCTCTGAGGTAGTAGAGGAGGAGGGGTCAGGAGGGGTGGTTGTAGTGGTGGTGGCGCTGGGTGTTGTGATTTTGTTGGGTTTCGGAGGTGCATAATTAGTACCTCTATCACATATTCGTCTTTAAATATGGGTGTGAGTTGGATGTAATTCACATAGTACATAGTTGTTCTCCTTACACTAGTTAAATGTTGATGGTAATTTGTTAGTTCTCTGGGGCTGGTGCATTTTATTTCCAGTCAGTATTGTACTGTTTATGCAAGTGCACTTAATTGCATAATATTATTTTTGTGTTTGAATCATTTTATTTCAGTATATTTGATTCTATCTACATAATGTCACATAATGATAATCAGGTCATGCAATTTAACTTTATTGTACGCTGATTCAAACTTACATTGACAGAAGAAAGATGTTGATTTGATGATTTTGTCATTTTTCAAAGTATGTCCATTATTTTCATGATGATGTAAGCAATCATGTGGGGTAAACTGGTTTCCTTTATCAGTTTTCCAAAGACGTAGCGTGATCGTGTGATCAAGGCCACAGGCCGTGGCCGAAACACATCATGGGCAGCACGAGCAAACAATAAATCTTTATACCTAAGTACCAGCAAGATACCGGAGTCCATTGCATCTGTGGATGTTAGCAAATGTACGTTCGGATGTGTGTTTTGTGAGAAATTTATATATATATATATGTATATATATATTTATATATCCAACCATATGGCTCCCTTTTTCTACCCGTAGGCGCTGCAAACCGCGGCCGCGTTACTCCTGCGGTTGAGCCCAAGGACAGGAGCAATGCAGTTGCAATGCAGTTGCTAAACGGTATGCAACTGTTACCACGCATCTTTTACCACGCATACCATTACCACGCATACCTTTACAACGCTGGATCGTTTACAACGCATACCTTTACAACGCAAGACATTACAACGCAGATACTATTACAACGCATGCCATTACAACGTAAGTATAAATACAGGTAAGTATATCATTTAATTTAACCTTTTAGGGTTCAGGGCTGGGTTTGGGTTTTGGGGTACAGGGGTATTTTTAGGGTTCAGGGCTGGGTTTGGGTTTTGGGGTACAGGGGTATTTTTAGGGTTCAGGGCTGGGTTTGGGTTTTGGGGTACAGGGGTATTTTTAGGGTTCAGGGCTGGGTTTGGGTTTTGGGGTACAGGGGTATTTTTAGGGTTCAGGGCTGGGTTTGGGTTTTGGGGTATAGGGGTATTTTTAGGGTTCAGGGCTGGGTTTGGGTTTTGGGGTACAGGGGTATTTTTAGGATTCAGGGCTGGGTTTGGGTTTTGGGGTACAGGGGTATTTTTAGGGTTCAGGGCTGGGTTTGGGTTTTGGGGTACAGGGGTATTTTTAACATATATATTTACAAATTATTAAATAAAAATTTATATAATTAATTTAAATATGTAATAGTAAATATTTAATAATTAATTAAAATATTTAAATAATTATTATTTACATTATTTATTAATAATATATACTTACCTATACTTACGTTGTAATGGTATGCGTTGTAATAGTATCTGCGTTGTAGTGTATTGCGTTGTAAAGGTATTCGTTGTAAAAGGTTCTGCGTTGTAAAAAATGCGTGGTAATGGTATGCGTGCTAAAAGTATGCGTGCTAACATCATATATCCTTGCTAAACACATGGAGGCCCACCATAATGGAGATTGGAAAATGCTACGATTTTGGGGCATAGAAACAATGACATTGTCTGACAGGGGAGGTCATAAGGAAAAGCTTTTGCGGCAAAAGGAATCCAGACACATCTTCAACTTCAGGACAATGACCACTTTTGGTCTTAACCAATCTGAAGAACTGTATATACACCTGTAATTTTATGAGGAGAGATTAAATCCCAAAAATTCCCTATATGCAATCCCGTTTAAACCCTTTTTTCACACAAAATTTGTAACAACCCTTCATCACTCACTTCCCTTAACACTGATACAGCAACTCACACAGATTTCGGGGACTGAATCCACCAAATCCCCCCATTAACATCATGAACCATCGACAGCAAACCATACTCAGGCCCACTAGAGGGAGGAAACTTAGTCATTGTTTGATCACATCATACAATCTGGCCCACTGGAGGGCGGCAAAACGCATATGCAAGCATATCACATAATCACGACCACATCAAGCACTTTAACATGGGAGGGAAAGACATTAATTATATTCCAAACATAGTCCTTCGAAATGTTCACCACGCAATTTGGTTGGTGTGAATTAATAATATGCTATGTTGTGATTTTACGTGAAAATTACAGTGTGACTACAATGCCCACAATGCCTGCACCATCAGGGGCGGAACAAAATATGTGGTGGGTTCGGTAATGCCCCCCTTGGGGAGTGACTTTGTATGCAACTTTATTGTTTGTTTTATAAGTTGTGAAAATGCACTCAACAAAATAACCGTGAACAAGACAGCGGAGGCTGTCGAAACGCGTTGGTTTTGCCTTGTTTTATACCCCAATGGATTGAAAAATAAACTATCAGAACATTGCCTTGTGTGGATAGCAATTAATTAACTGCGACTCCAAGTTTCTTCTATCTTGAGGAATCGTTGTTGTGATATATATCTATATCTATATATATATATATTCACTGAAAAAACCATAGGTTTCACACCAGTTATAGTTAGGAATTAGCATTTAAAAAACCTATTAAATTCACTGACAAAACCAGTTATAGTTAGCTGGAAATTTTACTGATATAAAACCAATGAAATTCCACGTTATAGTTAGTTGGACTCACTATAACTTGCGCGTGCAATGCACTGCTGATGACGTCACATATTACATCACTCATGACATGGTCAGTGACATCACTCATGACATCACTGATGACACCATCCAGTGAATATGTGTCTTTCTGAAAAATAAATATTAGTGAGTAATGTTTAAATATTTAAATATATATATTATTGTTTCACTTTGTTTATAAGTGGCTACATGTGTTGGTAAGTAGCTACATGCGTATGTATATGGGTTATTAGATGTTTCTCTTAGTATCAGTATGAGTGTCTATATGGTTTGGTGGGGGTATTACTTAGCACATAGATGCATGAGTGACTGACTCGCTGTTTGTATGTGTTTTGAAGACAGCATATGTGCAGGACTGTATGGATGGATGAGTGTGTATATGTGTTTGTTAGTGAGTGAATGACTGTCTCACTAGTGTCTTTATCAGTAACTACATATGTTTTAATCTAGTATATGTGAATATTGATGTATATAAGTGAGTATATGTGAGAGTAAGAGATTGTAAGAGTTCCTGTTTAAATAAGTATGTGTTTCTATAAGTGATTGTTTAAGAGAATAAATATGTGTAATTTTCAATACAAGTAAGGTGGAAGTGTGTGTATAACTCTATATTCAAATAAATGGATGTTCAATAGTTTATTTGCACGTGTGAGTATGTGTGTGAGTAACTTTTGGATGACTGTCGGTGTGTAACAGGATGTATAGGTGTATCACTTCATATGATAAGTGAGTATATGTATGAGTGACTATATAGAACTGTTGGTGAATGACTGGATGTGCATATAGATGGTGGAATTACTGAATTGCTTGTTGTAACTGATATGGGTATCTCCATTTTTTTTTAAATTTCAGTTTCTATTTTTGAATATGTGTTTCAAGGGTTACATTACACTGAAAGGAGGTCTGTCACTATGTCACAAGGATGGTGTCATCAGTGATGTCATGAGTGATGTCACTGACCATGTCATGAGTGATGTAATATGTGACGTCATCAGCAGTGCATTGCACGCGCAAGTTATAGTGAGTCCAACTAACTATAACGTGGAATTTCATTGGTTTTATATCAGTAAAATTTCCAGCTAACTATAACTGGTTTTGTCAGTGAATTTAATAGGTTTTTTAAATGCTAATTCCTAACTATAACTGGTGTGAAACCTATGGTTTTTTCAGTGAATTTCAAAGGTTTTTTAAATGCTAATTCCTAACTATAACTGGTGTGAAACCTGTGGTTTTTTCAGTGAATTTCAAAGGTTTTTTTAATGCTAATTCCTAACTATATAAGACCTGAAAGCCCACCAGGAATCTCCAGTATGCGCCAGGGGACTGCATTGCAGAGAGGTGTAATGAAGCCACAACCCTTTTTACACCTCTCTGCAACGCAGCCCCCGTGCATGTTTGAAGAGGGGAAACTAATTCCCCTTGCATACTGGGGGCCCCTGGGGGCCTATTAGCCCACCTGGAACCTCCAGTATGCGCCTGGGGCTGCATTGCAGAGGTGTAATGAGACTATGCCCCTTGTTACACCTCTCTGCAACGCAGCCCACTGCCGCGTTTGCAGAGGGGGAACTAATTCCCCTTGCATACTGGGGGTCCCTGGGGTCAACTAGTCCACCAGGAGCCTCCAGTATGCACGAGGGAGCTGCATTGCAGAGAAGTGTAATGAGGCCACACCCTTGTTACACCTCTCTGCAATGCAGGCCACTGGCGCCTTTGCAGAGGGGGGACTAATTCCCCTTGCATACTGGGGGTCCCTGGATCATATCTGCCCAAACACCGATATTCCGAACGATTGTAAATGACTTTTCTTGAGAAACATTTGGATTTGGATTATCATGTCCTATACTTTGGAATTTTTGAAAGACTGACTTTGAGGATGCTATAAATTACTCAAGTCTGCCCGAATTGTGTGGGTAAAATTGATACCTAGTCACTTTTAATAAGAATATACTTATGTCTCGTCTAACATTTGGAAGAAATATCTAGTTATATGACAACGGGATACCGACATAACTTGAAGGAAATAAGAACGCCCTGAAGAAGTTCTGTTGTACAGAACGAAACGTTTCGGCTGGCTGTGGTACATAAACTTAAGGAAAATAAAAGCATTTGAATATACACCAAGATTCAGCGCTTCAATAAGTACTCTAAGTGATATGATTTGATTGGACTCATTGTGAAAGTGGTGCTGTGCCAAACTTTGGAATATTCTCCACTACTCTCTACTACTTACTCTCTCCCACTCTCTACTACTCACTCTCTACTGCTCTCTACTACTCACTCTACTACTTACTCTCTACTACTCTCTACTACTCAGTCTCTACTACTCACTCTCTACTACTCTCTACTACCACTCTACTATTCACTCTACTACTCTCTACTACTCACTCTGCTACTCTCTCTACTGCTCTCTACTACTCTCTACTACTCACTCCCTACTCTCTATTACTCACTCTCTACTCTCTACCTCTCTACCTCTCTACCTCTACACCTCTACCTCTCTACCTCTCTCTACACGCACACATATAGACATATATGCATATATATATGTGCATATGCATTTATATATATGTATGTGTATATATAAAAAAAACAACTAAACATTTTTTTTTCTAATCAGCTACTTTTAAAACTGTCATTCTTTTTCCCCATGGTACACTCCCCGGTACGCTTACCGGTGCGCGTACCGGGCGCTCACCCCGCGAAAATCAAAAAATTTTTTTTTTTTTTTTTTTGCCCCGTGGGGCCCTTTTATGGCCCCCACATCAAACCTAGGGGGTCAAGGGGGGTCTACTCTGCCCCCTTATGGTCATTTCCCCCTTTGTTTTGGCCACCTCTTGTGTCTCGATCCTACCGAGACACAAGATGGCGGCCGCTCCGGACTGTTTAGAATGTTTACAGACACCCCAGAGCCAATCAGCTTTCTCCGCGCAAGTCGCGTGACGCGCCCGGTGCGCGTACCGGTGCGCTTACCGGAGCGCTGCTATAGATATATATATTTTTTTGAACCTTAATTACTCAAAATCCACTGGAGCACATATCTTGAGACATAGCAAAGGCACATCGGGCTACCAGTCCCTACAATTTTGCCAAGTTTGGTGGAAATCCATTCAGCCGTTCGGGCTAAAAGTGAAATCGACCGCCCTATGGAAATTAACATGGGGAAAACGCGTTTTGGGACCCCCCTTTTATCTCGGCCCCCGCTTGACGAATCCCCCCCAAACTTTCAGGGAAGGACCGGACCGCCATGAGACCATTTTCCTGAAAATTTCAGGCAGATTCGTCAACCGGCGCCAAAGTTATTCAAAATAGAATGTTGAGATTTAACATTGAAAATTATCCTAACTATAACTACCTACTGGCGACCGCCAGTAGGTAATATATATATATATATATATATGCTGCAAAGGCTCGTCCTCCACTTCTTCCACAAAACTTGCAAACGGAACTCGCAAAAAGACGAGGTAGACCCAATTTAGTGCATCTTTTTTTTATTTTCTTTCAAAGTGCAACCACATCACCACGACGCGTTTCGGCAGCTCCCTGCCTTGATCACATGACAGCAGTGTTGTGTGATGCAACTCCTTTTAAAGTGCTAGTGCGTGAATGGACATAGAAAACATACTTGTCAGTCATGTTTATATATATATATATATATATTTAGGGCAGTGTGCAGCCTCCAAGGACCTGACCTTGGATATGTCCCCAGCAGTCTGAAAAGCGGCATGCGGGGATTCCGTGAAACTTGTATTGCAGCATTACAAAACGGCATAACCCATTGTATGGGAAACATCCGCAAGAATAGCGCACTACGAAGACCAGCAGACTCTGAAAGACAGCCAGCCTTTCGAGGCGACCACCAGAGGGCCAAAACTCTCAAAAGGAGCATTCTAGTTGAGAAGCTGATTCACCTAATAATGCCGTGGCGTCCTCCTCCTTTGAGAAAGGTCTGCGATAGACCGAAATGCATTAGGAAATTCCCATGCTGCAACTAGCTAATAAATGCTTTTAAAATCCACGGAAAGGTAGCGACTCAATTTCTTCTCATGGTGAGAGACTGGTTTGATGTTAAGAGGCTTGGTCCCGCCTCGAGTTACGCACCTCTACCAAGAGCGCCATACTGCCTGAACTTAGACCGCCTTGTGTTTGACTGAGGAAGCATTTAGGGCAGTGAGCAGCCTCCAAGGACTGGACCTTGGATATGTCCCCAGCAGTTTGAAAAGCGGAATGCGGGGATTCCGTGAAACTTGTATTGCAGCATTACAAAACGGCATAACCCATTGTATCGGAAACATCCGTAAGAACAGCGCACTACGAAGATCAGCAGGCTCAGAGAGACAGCCAGCCTTTTGAGGCGACCACCAGAGGGCCAAAACTCCCAAAAGGAGCATTCTAGTTGAGAAGCTGTTTCACCTGATAATGCCGTGGCGTCCTCCTCCTTTGAGAAAGGTCTGTGATAGACCGAAATGCATTAGGAAATGCCCGCGATGCATCTAGCTAATAAATGCTTTTGAAATCCAGGGAAAGGTTGCGACTCAATTTCTTCTCATGGTGAAAGACTGGTTTGATGTTAAGAGGCCAACATGTTTGATGTTAACCGTGCCAACATGTTGAAGTCTGAATAAGTTTAGCTTGAAATAAATGTAATGGAGTCCATAAACAGTTGAATAAAATACAAGAGTTAGTTTGATAGAGCGAGATAGGTAACCAACCAGAAATACTGTTAAGCCAAATACCTTTCCATGCATCAGTAGATAAGGAGATTGAAAGTTTATTATTCCAAAATACCAAAATCATATTATTGTTGGCTCCTAGAGAATTAGATAATTTTTTATATAAAATAGAAACACAATGAGATACTCTTTAAACAGTTTGAATATAAATTGATAAATCAGATTTAACATTAGAAGAAATACCATTAGGAAATTAATCTAAAATCAAATTACACAAATATTCATATTTGGCAAGGTCGGACAGAGGTAAACTACATTTTGATTGTAAAGCCTCAAATGATATGAAAGCATAATGACTGCGCTATGCCATAATGACATTTCTTCTGTATTAAGCATGGGAGATTGAAAAATATAAACTAAATCATTAAAAATCAGTTTAGTAGATTTAGGAAAAACACATTTATCAAAAAATGGTGATTTATTAGACATGGTTAACAAAGTTGGTAATGGAAATGGTTTTACTATTGATTTATCAATAAGAAGCCAAATAGGTTGATTATTTAAAAAGGAATGGTTAAACCATATGGAACTTTTTTTTAAATAAAAGCCTTATGGTATTGAAAAAAGTCCGGTAATCCAAAACCTGCATTACATTTGGGCATTTTTCTTTTTTCATAACTAATAAGAGGTGACTTGTTATTCCAAAGAAATTTGGTGAGAAATTTATCAACATCCTTGTAAAACTTTAATGAAAATTGAGTAGGAATCATGGCAAGGGTGTGGAAGATTTTAGGAGCAATAGTCATTTTTATAGAGTCCATTCTTCCCCACCATGAGAGGTGAAGTGAAGACCATGTGGATATTTTATCTTTAATATAATTTAAGATACAGTCGCAGTTCAATGTTATTGTTGATTTTATGAATGAAGAGAACAGAATACCAAGATAGTTCAATTTATCCTTTTGCCAAATAACTTTATTCATAGGTATCATATCAGGAGTACAATAAATATTTAAAGGAAAAACAATCAGTTGTATTAGTATTCAATTTATATGCAGAAACTGTGGAATACTTCAAAATAATCTCTAATAGGGACGGAAATGAGAATATAGGATCACTAATAAATCAAAGTACATCATCAGCATAAGCTAAGGTTTTAATAATAACGTCCTAAATATTGATTCCTTTAACATTATCACATTTTCTTATAGAAGTAAGTAAAGGTTCAATACCTATAAGAAACAAAACCGGGGAACCTTATCTTGTACCTCTAAAGAGAGATACGTGGTTTGAAACTAGGCCATTGATAAATAAACGAGCAGTAGGAGTAGAATACAAAGCAGAAATCATGGGGATAAATATTTCACCAAAATTAAATGATAATAACGTATGGAATAAGAATTGCCAGTGTATTTTATCAAAAGCTTTCCCAGCATCTAATGCGAGCATTCCTGATGGTAGAGTAAAAGTGGAACCTTGTTCAATAACATGTAGCAAAGTTCTTGTATTGTTGGCAGAATATCGATTCTTCCAAAACCAGATTGATCTGGATGAATAATAGAATCTAACACAGGGGATAATATAGAGGCAAGTATTTTAGCAGATAATTTACACTCTTGCTTAATTAAAGAGATAGGACGATAATTTGAAACAAGTGTGGGATCCTTATCAGGTTTAGGAAGTACAATTTATTTATTTATTTACTTATTTATTTATTTATTATAGTGTTTTGTACAGCGCGGACAAGACCCGTGGGTATCAGAGCGCTTGACATTAAGAGGTCGGTTAAAGATTAACATAAGTAATAACAATTTAAAACAACAGATATGAGGTAGGTAATTATATGGCTTTTGGAGGTGAGTATATAACGATGCTTACATAATATGAGCATTTACGATATGAGTTAGATTAAAGATTAGCATATCTGGAAAACGGATTAAACAGCAAAAAATTATGAGGTAGATAAATATAAGACATTCAGGAGGTGAGGACGAAGAAATAAATCAAGTAAAACATGAGGTAGTAGTAAGGATACAACTAGGTCTCAGGAGAAACTCCCGCACCGCACCATAGTTCAGGGTTTATCTTGGTTCAAAGTTAGCGACTTTCCTTACTAGCGACATCGATGCTCTGTCTTAGGGCAACAATAGATCCTATCTATGACCAGCTGTCATCACTACGTGAGGTATTTACTCATCAGGAAGCTTTTCACTTACCTCTTAAATGATACTGTATTTTGAATCTTTCTAATGTTTGGAGGGAGTGAATTCCAGATTCTGGGGGCTGCTCCCGAGAATGCTCGGTCATAAGTCTTTTTCTTCCAGATGATGGCTGGCCGCAAAAGCAGTTCCTTGGCACTCCTGGCTGGTCTGTTTCCTCCTGATAGTTCAATTTTCCCGGCTAGGTATCTAGGTGTGTTGTAGTGGAGCACTTTGTGGGTGGTACACGCCATTTTTAGTTGAATTCTGGCTTCATATGGTAACCAGTTTAATGCTTTCAGGTGCGGAGAGATATGGTTGAATTTCCTCAATCCAGAGATAAGTCTTGCCGCTGCATTAAGGCATGCTTTTAGTGGTGCTGTGGACGCTTTTGGTAGGCCGGCTAAGGTGGTGCACCCATATTCAATTCTTGAGATAACTAAGGATTGTTTTGCCAGTTTCAGATCTGCCTCTGAGATGAATGGTTTCAGTTTTCTTATATAGTTCAAGTGGAAACGGGCACTTTTAGCCATGGATTTAATGTGGGCTTGCATGTCGAGGTTCTCATCTAATGTGATTCCTAGCGATTTCGCTGAGTTGACTAGGGTAGGGGTGCAATTTAGCGCTGTCACTAGCTTGGTCCATTCCTTCATTTCCGTTTGATTCCTTGGTGGTGCAATTAATAAGAACTCAGTTTTGTGAGCATTTAGCTTCAGATGATTGTTTGTTAGCCATTGCAGTGTCATTTTTAACGTCTCATTCATTAGTTCGATGCCTTCCAGGGACGCGATCTTTATGTATATTTGCGTGTCATCTGCGTACATGTGATACGAAATCTGTGAATTATGGAGAATTTCTGTAAGAGGTTCGACATACAAGTTAAACAGATCAGGGGATAGTGTTGATCCTTGAGGGACTCCAATTGAGTAAGGGCATGATGGTGAGAGTGATTGGTTAACCAGGAATCTCTGTGATATGTTTTGCAGGAATGATTCGAACCATTTCAACACAATGCCAGATATACCCATCCTATCCTCCAGCCTGGTCAGTAATGCTTCGTGGTTTACTGTGTCAAACGCAGAAGATAGGTCCTGGAGAATCAGTAGGCATGCTCGATTTTGATCTAGGGCTTGTAGTGCGTCGTCAACAATATGGAGTATCGCTATTTCCGTGCGATGTCCTGCTCTGAATCCTGATTGGTAATCGTCTAGTAGGGAGAAGTTGGTGATGTGTTGACTCAGTTGGCCTTGCACGCATTTCTCAATTAGTTTGGCAGGTAAAGGGATGTTGGTCACTGGGTGAAAATTATTCGGGTCAGTAGCATCCGCTGTGGGTTTTTTGATTATGGGGACTACTTGTCCTGTTTTTAGGCAGTCTGGGAGGATCCCTTGAGAGAGCGATGCATTTATTATTTTGGTCCAGATTGGAACCACAATATGGCTGATTTCTTTTAGGCATTTCACGGGTAAAGGGTCGTTATAGTGGTTGTTAGGTTTGATATCCGAGAGCGTTTTGGTGACAGTATTCTGGTCATATAATTTGATGGTGCTCCACTGTGCTTTGTTTTTGGCCTTATTACAATCTGTTTCCAGGCTGGAGTCGATCGCGGATACTGGTTGGGTGGGTAGGTTATCCGCAGCGCTTTTGAGCTCTTTCTCAAGCGAATTGGCCTTCTCCGTGAAAAATGTCGCGAATTCTTCAAAGCTTAGAGGTGTTTTCGTGTTCATTTGGGCAGATTTTGCTGGTTTATTTGATTGTTCCTTTAAGATTTCGAATAATTTCCTTGGTCTGTTTTTGGCCTTATCAAGTTCTGATCTTATGAATTCCTTTTTAGAGTTGATTATCTTTTTGTTATATTGGTTTCTTTTTCTGAGGGATTTCAGCTCGGGGGATGAAGGGTGTTGTCTCCATTTTCTTTCAGCCATTCTCAGTTTACGCCTTTCTACGTTCAGTGACCCATTAAACTATGGATTTTTTATCTTCTCAGTGACTCTTTTCAACTTTAGTGGCATGGTGTTGTTGACGATTTTCGAGACTGATGTTGTGTAGTGATCTGTCAGATCGTTTACATTCTGCAGGTTGCTAGGAAGCTTTAGGTCTCTCTCACAGCATTCTAGTAGTAGTTCAATATTCTCCTCTTTTGTGTCTCTAATCCATTTTTTGATCTTGATGGGTTGCGAGGTCACGCTCTTTTTCAACGTGGGTATCAAAAATGTTATTGCATGATGGTCTGACCAGTCACATGGGTCTATTGAGAGGATTGATGTGTCTATGTTTCTTGATATTATCCAGTCTAATGTTGCTCCTTTCAAGTGTGTTGGTTGCGTGCATGCTTGTGTGAGATTTAGTTCCGTTAGGAAATCTATGAGCGCGTTGATTGATTTGTCATTGCAGTCGTCCCAGTGTAAGTTGAAATTGCCTAGGCAAATGTTATTAACGTTGGTGTTAGAGTTGGCCGTTATGATCTCCATTAACTGGTCGATGAACTTTGCGTTCTCACCTGGTGGGTGGTACAGCGCATGCAGGTTACATCTCTGATTGGCTGCAGATCTTATATTAAGACCTAGGTATTCACATGATTCTAGTGGGTCGGATTGTATTTGGTTGACCTCAATATCTGATCGGTGAATGCAGGCTAAGCCTCCTCCTATCTTCTTTAGCTTGTCTAGTCTTACAATGTTATACTGTGGAGGTACTACAAGATCCATGGTTGGAGATGAAGACTCCGAAAGCCACGTTTCTGTAAGTATTGCCAAATCGATTTCCTTGTTGATGATGAGGTCTGCTATGTCTGAAGCGACAGTTGAGTAGAAAGCATATCATAGGTTTCCCTGGATTACTGGGGTTCAGATTTTTCGCTTTGGCAGTTAGCTAAACTTGTTGTAAGTTATTGTGGTTGGATTTTCTTTCATTCTGTTTAGATGTTCTATTGGGGTCAATCGGTACTGTTTTGATTCTCTCTTCTCCCTTTCGGTTCGATGGTTCATATGAGCGAAGCAAGGCAAGGATCTCCTCCTTCGACCAGGAGCTGGTCCTAGCTGGTCGGTTGTGTCTATTTGATAGTGGCATTGCCGTCTCGTTGCTCTTTCTTTGTGAGGCGTGTACCAGATATCTGATCGGTGAATGCAGGCTAAGCCTCCTCCTATCTTCTTTAGTTTGTCTAGTCTTACAATGTTATACTGTGGAGGTACTACAAGATCCATGGTTGGAGATGAAGACTCCAAAAGCCACGTTTCTGTAAGTATTGCCAAATCGATTTCCTTGTTGATGATGAGGTCTGCTATGTCTGAAGCGACAGTTGAGTAGAAGGCATATCATAGGTTTCCCTGGATTACTGGGGTTCAGATTTTTCGCTTTGGCAGTTAGCTAAACTTGTTGTAAGTTATTGTGGTTGGATTTTCTTTCATTCTGTTAAGATGTTCTATTGGGGTCAATCGGTACTGTTTTGATTCTCTCTTCTCCCTTTCGGTTAGATGGTTCATATGAGCGAAGCAAGGCAAGGATCTCCTCCTTCGACCAGGAGCTGGTCCTAGCTGGTCGGTTGTGTCTATTTGATAGTGGCATTGCCGTCTCGTTGCTCTTTCTTTGTGAGGCGTGTACCAGATTTTGGATATGCGTTACCTTGGAGTGAGTGCTTGTCGTCATTTCCATTATTTTTTCCATCGTTAGTCGAGTATTAAGAGTGTCTTGTGCCATGCTGCCAATTAGTTTCTGAAGCTCTTTGATATCTTTCTGATTATGGAGAGATCTCTTAAGGATGGAGGACCTATGTTTTCCTATGTCTTTTCTATGTTTCGGAACAATTCTTTTAGCCGAAATCCTTTTCTTTATATCCTCAGTATGGCTGATAGATCGGATTCTGTTCACCAAGTGGGGTATGTTTTCTGTATTTAGTGATGATAAGAAAGCATTAGTGGGTGTGGTTCTAGGTGTCTCTTGTGTTGAGCTAGAGAGACAGGTAAAGAATGGTTGATATCTTCTACTTTATTTAATTCCCGATCATCGTTGTGTGGCTTACTCGAAGGAGATGTCTGCGCTGAGTGAGGTGTCTCTTCATTTGGGAGCGGCGTCAGTTCCTCCCTTTGGAGTTGGTCTTGTTTATAGTTCTAATGTCTTGTAGGCTTCTTTGACCTTATTGTCTTCTTCTTGGATATTGTCGCTCCCGTTTCATTTTTGTCACCTGTTCTTGTAGCTTGATCCTGCTGTTCTCCATTTCGTGTAACCACTCTAGTATTGTCTTCTGGTGGGGACCGATGTGGTTGATATCTTAATCCCTCTAAAGGTAGCTCTTCATTTGGGAGCGGCATCGACTATTCTTTTTGGATATGGTGCTGTTCTTTATTCCTATGAATTGTAGGCTTCTCTGATCTTTCTGTCCCATTCCCAGATGTTGTCATTCCTAATTTAATTTCAGTTTTTCTTCCTAATCTTGAAGCTTGAGCCTGATGTCCTCCATTTCAATTGACGGCTCCGTTGTTAGTAAAGTTTTTGTCAGGGTTGTCTTCTAAGGGGATCCGGTGTAGTTGAAATCTTGCATCCTCTAATGGTTTATTTAAGGTCGGAGATACTTTGTTAGTATTATCGTTGTCAGGATTATCTTCTGGTGGGGTCCGGTGTAGTTGACATCTTGCGCCCTCTAATGATGATTCCTTTAAGGTCGGAAATACATTATCGAACTTATCCAGCTCGCTGTTGGCTGCTTGTATCAGCACTATTCCTGTTTTATACATGGTAATGCATAGATCTGCTTTGCATCTTTTTGACGGAGAGATTATCATTTTTGTGCCATATGGGATATTCTTTATATCTTTAGTGTTAAGCAATTTTGTGAAGGTATTGCGCCTTTAGGCTGTTTTATTTGTGAAGAATATCAGGTCGTTCACAATAGCGCCCTTGTCTGTGCTAAAGTAAGGGTCGGAGATCAGTATGTCTGGGTTATTTCTCGGGAAGTTATGTTTGAATTTTTTTGCAGCACTTTTGGACAAATTAGTTGGATATTTTATGGTCTGGGCATTCAGGCCGGCAGATTCTGTGTAGTTTTCGTCCATGATTGCTCCTCTTCGTTGATCTTGTGATGGCTCTTCCTTATTTGATTGCGTGGATTCCTACTTAAGTTGGTGTTGTAGTTGTCTTTTACCCTTAATTACCCTTAATTACAGGCTAGTAGTAATCATAGTTATGTATCCAATATTATTTCACCAGTAATATATAATTATTATATCAAGTGTTATACCAGATAGGGTTATCTTAATGCTTGTGGTGATTGTAGTAATCCATGATATATTCCTGTTGTCGATCGATTTTTTCTTGTTCTTTTCTTTTCTTTTTTTTTTTCTCTTCTCTGTGGATTCATCTGCATTCATTAGAGTGTGCTCTCATCATGCTGAGTGAACAACTTGCTCCATTTCAAGATGTCCACCAATTTGGATGTATATTCTGTGAGCTGCACCCTTTATTTCTTTCCACTCTTGCCTTTGTCCATTTTCTATTTTCATCATCTGTTAGCTCCTTCCTTCCTGCCCCTGCAAAAGTTCGTTAGTCCTTTTTTCCTTGCTCCTGCCTCAGCAGGCTCCTTCCTTCCTGTCCCTAAGAAAGCTTGTTAGTCCTTTTTCCTTGTTCCTGCCTCAGCATTGATGCCATTTTGAGGTCTATACATCTGTTCTGAATTAGGGTTGGTTTCTTCCTTCTTGTCCCTTGTTATTCCCCTTTCCGTTGCTCCTGTCTCAACATTGGTGCCAGTTTGTAAGACCTCTCTCTATGGCTGTAAGAGCTAACGATCTTTACTTGGAGAGGTTGGTCAAATATAAGTTTCCAAAACAAGTTTGTCCTAGGCGGCCGCCATTTTAAGTTCAGGCGAGCTAGTTTGATATGAGTCTCTGAGTTTGCGTGTGTTTATTTCCAAAGGGCATTTAATTTAGCTTATTCTCAGCATTTGCCGCATTATAATTGTCAGCCAGAGGTGTACCTCCACTCTGTTTGCGTTCCTGCCCCTCGTCTCAGCCCGATGCCGTCGCGGAGTACAGCGCTCTCTTCAGTCAGCGCCCTATTTACTCCGTAGTCCTCTTCCTTCCCACATCACGGACCTCACTGCTCCCGCTCCGATCCCACCTTCAGACTAGTCCCAGGGGTAGCGCAGAAGGAATCCCGCTGTCGGCGCTGCAGATGTCTCCGGAAGCGCAGAGGGTGTCCTGTTGTCGGGCTACAGATGTCTTAGCCGTATAAGTCCTCCCCAGCTCCCCAGAGGGTGTCCTGTTGTCGGTGCCGCAGATGTCTTTGGCCGCATGCAGTCCTCAGCTCCCAGTCGATCGTCAGTGTCACGGAGGATAGCCGCTCACGACCGCGGGCGCCCTCAGCAGCCTTCGATGGTGGCAGTCTTTGTTCAGAGAGGGGCTGCTACTGCTTTCTTCTCGGGTGAGTTGTGATAAAAATATCTCCTAATGTCTCTTATTTGTTGTTGCCTTAGTAAAAGAACCTGAGGTAATTTCTGTAGAACCAATAAAGGTAAAAAGTTGAAATAAAAAAAATGTAGGCTGTGTTTGAAATTCTTTGTAAAACTCAGCAGGAATGCCATCGGGACCAGGAGACCTTTTTTTTAAGAGTAGAGTTAACATTTAAAAAATCATTCACCATATCATTTTCGGATAAAGCAATTTTACCACTAGGGTTATGAATTGAATTTATTTGAGTTTTATCTTTTTTTATACTCAAATAATTAGCTAAAAGTCTGTTGGCATTAAAACTAAATTTGGCTTTAGAATTAGAAATTAAAATGCCAGCTCTTTTGCTATGGATTGAGTTAAATTCATATTGACGTTTTTGTAATTTGACTCTATATTGAGGATCATTAGTCGTAATAAAAAGTCTCTCCAATTTTGCAATCTGCTTTTCAATTTTTTTTATATTTGCATTAAAGGTTTGATTTTTGTGGGCCATAAGAGAAATAGTTACACCTCTGATATAAGCTTTAAAAGCATCTCATCTATTAACCATAAAAGTAGAACCTTAAGGGTTAAAAAGGAAATATTCCTGAAGGGCATTTAAAAGCTTAGGTTTATTATGTTCATTAAGAACAATGCCAGTATTCATTCGGCATCTAGATTGCATTGTAAAAGTTGAATTTAAGTTCAAAACAAAAGAAATCAAAGCATGATCCGAAATGTCAATGTTACCAATCATATGAGTAATCAAAGAGTTAATTAGTTGCTTGGAAACTAATAAATAATCAAGCCTAGAAAGAGAATTGTGTGGTTTAGAAAAGAATATGAAACTTTTTTCTGTAGGGAAGTGTAGTCGCCAAATATCAACTAACTTTGTGGCTAGAAGAAATGATTTGAAAGCTTAAAAAACCTGGAGGATAAAATTTAGTAAGAGGTAATCGATCTAATAAGAGATCTGATGTAACATTAAAATCACCTCTAACAATTAAAGGAACTTTACCCAACTTTAGAACATTAGTTGTTAGATTAGACCAAAATGCAGAATCATCCGCAGTAGGACCATAAACATTTAGTAAAAACATGACTGAATCATTAACTTTAATTTTAACTATGACATATCCTCCGTCAGTATCTGAAAATGTATTCAAAATTTGATGACGTCATTTTTTTGCAAATAGAATAGCCACTCCATTTGTTTTCCATTTGCAGGAGAAGGGACAATGTTATCAAGCCACTTTTTTCATATAACCCAAGATTTTGTCATCTATATGAGTTTCCTGTATAAGACAAATATCTGATTTGCAACTACCTAAATAATCTACATTTTTTGAATGAGACTACTTTAAAATTAGCCATATTAGAAGAAAAATAAAAAAAAGGTAAGGAGGAGGGGAGTAAGAAGTAAGGAAAGAATATGAAAAATAGTAGCTCCAGAACATACAAAAAGGAAAGAGTAAATAAAAGCATAGACAAACTAACACACAAAAGACGACATCAAGTAAACACTAATAGCAAAAGTGAAATGCACACACGCTTTACATGCATGACTAAACCTGTGGAGCCCAGCGGAAAATCTATAATAAAATATTCAGTCAGAACTAGATATATTTAAATCAGTGCCGCCCCATTACCCACCTTTATTGGCCATGGGAGCGGAACCACAATTGATTATGTTTTTGTTTCACCTCCTGTCGCAAATGCCCTAACAAAGGCCGAAGTTGTATGTAAAGTTTATAGCGATCACTACCCGATTGTTATTCACCTATTGCTCCCGAGAGGTAAGCGCACACGAAATGAAATAGGTGCAAGAAATCTTGAAGCTTCGACTGATAAACTGAGGGTAATTTGGAGGGGCGTGGATAATAGGGGAACACTGGCAAAAATTATCAAAAAACACCCTGTTCTCATTGAGCATTGTCTTACTAGCGCTGGTCAAGGGGCTAATATCATTACATCATTTACTGAACTCTGCTCTGTAATAAAAGATGAGATTTCCAGACCTGCTTCGAGTAAAGCTGAGGAAACACCTAGATGGTTTGATGCCTCCTGTTCAAAGGCAAATAGGAAGTTGAGAGCTACCCTAAAAGCCGAACCCAGGGACATCTCCCAAATAAGGTTACTCAGAGCAGAGTACAAATTTACCCTAAGAACCAGATCAAATGAATTGCTTAAAACACACTGGGGTTCCCTGGCATGCTCAGCCGAATTGAAAGACACCACTGGGTTTTGGAGGGAGGTAAAGAAGATAAGATCTATAGGTTCAAATTTAACGGCAATCAATTGTAACATCACTGGACCTATTTGGGTTGAACATTTTGCTAAAATTTATGCCACACCTAGCAACCCTGCTCCGACCCTTCCCCCTTTAAGCCCCCTTAATATTTCTGTGTCTGAGGTTGAGGACGCCATATCCGAAATCGCTGGAAACAAGGCACCCAGCCCTGATGGGCTCTCAATTGATCAACTAAAGTGTGAGCCCAACTTCTGGGCTCCATTATTATGTAATGTTTTTAACAATTTAACAAACGAACACATTCCAGAAACATGGTCCTGCAGCACAATCGTCCCCATTTTCAAAAAGGGTGATAGGCTAGACCCCGGGTGCTACCGCCCCATTTCGTTAATCGATAACACCTTGAAAGTTTTGGGCGAGTTATCTTTAAAAGAATTAGAACTTGGGCTGAAGAGAGTAAGATCCTACACCCCAGTCAGCTCGGTTTTCGTAGCAATGTCGGTACGGTGGAACAATGTTTGAACCTGAGTCTGACTATGGCAAAATATAATACTGCTAAAAAATCCCCTTTATATTTTGGTTTTATGGACTTAAGTTCTGCATTTGATTTTGTTAACCGTTCCCGCCTATGGTCCACCCTTCTTGATTATGGTTTGGATGATTACTTGGTCCATTTTTTAGCTTTTTTACACTGCGATTTAAGAGCACATGTGCGTATAAACCAATCTGGCGAAGTTTCTGACGACATTAGAATAGGTCGGGGGGTCAGACAGGGGTGCGTGCTGGCCCCCCTCCTTTTAATCTTGTATATCAATAATCTGAGTAGCTCACTGAACACCCTTACAAAAGATATACCCCATGTAAATGGAGTCCCCATACCTACCCTTCTTTATGCCGATGATGCGGTCCTGATGGGCCGCACCCCAAAAGCACTTCGCACTTTAATTTCAGGATGTGTTCTCTTTATGGCTGATTTAGGCCTGACCACTAATTTCAAAAAATCCTTAATTATGAGTTGTGGTCCAAAAAATTATAAAATCACAGAGATTAAATCAGGGTCAAACGTTTTGAAAAGCACCTGCACTTTCCCCTATCTGGGGCTGCTATTCTCAAATACTGGCTCATGGCATGCACATGTATCTTATGCCAGGAACAAGTTGGGTAAAGCAATAAACAGTGTTACCTCTTTGAAACAACCCAACTATGCTGATGTAATAACACCATTAGTTAAGATCTACCAAACCCAATGTATTCCAACTGGCACTTATGGTGCCGAGGTTTGGGGTTACACAAATTGCATCAGTCTCCAAACAGAAGAAAATAGGTTCTGTCGGAAGGTGCTGGGTGGGGTTATTTGCTCCCCCCACTATGTATGTCATAATGAACTAAACATTTCATATATAGAAGATTTTGTAAGATCTAGACCAGCACTCTTCTGGCTAAAGATACGGCTGTCACTTTGACCCGTGATATAATTTTAGACTGTTTAAAGTGCGATAGGGCACATTTTATACCGTGGTTAAAAGCGGTAAAAGATTGCCTCGATAGTGTAGGATATGGCTTTTTGTTTACTTCCCCCAGCCTAATAAATAGTTCTCACAAGACCATCATTCTTAGGGCATTATACCTTCTTTATAGAGAAGAGCGAGAAAGGAAGAATCTGTCCAAATGCACCGTTATGAAATATATGGGCCACTCTGAACCTCACATTAAACACCCAGGCCCTCCATACAGGTATTTACGTTTGCATCTTGGCAGATGGAATAGGAGCTTATTGTTTCGATTCCGAGATGGGAGTATAGTAAACTTACTAAACTTCCCCCTGGGTTACAATAGACACCTTGAAACCATGAATTGTCCATGTAACCCTAACATGAAACAGAGCCTTATGCACTTTTTGTTCTTCTGTGGTTTTTACAAAAAACTTTCCGCTCATTACTTAATGCCCTATTGTAGAAAAGAGAAATTGACTAGTTTTAGAATAGCTTTGAGGTCCTTCCTATTATTGGAAACGGATTAAGTAATATTTAGGGTGGGCTGTTTTCTCAAAGCTGCCGTTAGATCACGAGCCACTTTACATATTGATGTTTAAGATTTGCACATCTGCACTTTTTATGCATTTTAAAATTTTCTAATTTGCACATCGTTATTGCTGCTTTTGCACATTATAAATATGGACTTACTGATGATGCTGTTCTAACCATCCATTCTCTCTCTTTTAAATCATGTTTTATAATCTTTTAAATTGTATATAATATCTGTTTTTAATAAGAAGGGACAATTGATATATAAATGTGAAAATGAAAATGAAATTGACATTGATTTATTAGTCTTAAATTTTGCTTTCCAGCTGTCATACCTTTGCATTGTATTGTTTTTGATTTAAAATGTATTTTGTTTGTACTTTTATGGATGTTTTTAATTCCGAATAAAGATCTTTTGACTTGACTTGAAATCAGTGTTTAAATAACAGAATTATGCATAACCATAAATTGATGCAAACGTTGGTCCGGGAGTAATTTTAAACCTTCTGTACATTCGAGAAACCAAGATAATTACAGAAATACATATCAAAGCATTGCTCAAGTGACAAAATCCTCAGTATCCACAGACTGCTGCGAACGCTGGTCCAGGAACACTTTCAAATCCTTCGGACGTTGAATGGACTTGGAAAAATTGTCTTTCCAAAATCTCATTGCTGAAGGATCAAAAAGGCCACATTTAAAACCAAGAACTCTCAATTGAGGGCGAAGTACAGAAAAATCCTTACGAGTCTTAACAGTATCTTTGGCAAAGTCTTGATAAATACATTTCTTATTGCCATTGACCATTAGGGAAGGAATATCCTGTGCTGCTTTCCTTAACAAAACCAAATGATGGTGACGTAAAACCTTAAAAATCATTTGTCTTGGTTTAGTATGGCAAGGATTACGGTGGGACAGAATCCTATGTGCTTTATCAATCTCAAATATCTCTGGGAATTTTATATTAAAGAGACCAGGTAACAGATTCTCCAAATATAGTCTGCAATTGGAACCTTCAACATCTTCTGGCAAATTGAAAATACGCAAGTTATATTGCCTATTGAGATTTTCCAAATCCAGAAGGAGAGCCGACATAGGAGAGTTTTTTGCAACAAGTGGTGTGAAAGCATCAATTGTAACTTTGTTTTCTTGAATTTAAATTGAATTGTCTGAAATTTTCATTGCCATACTAGCCATATATTTGCAGAGGTTTTTAATTTCACATGCTATAGTGTCAGTGTTAGTATGAAGTGCTTGAAGTTCTTCAAGAATTAAATTTAAAGAAGGATCACTGGATTACCCCACTTTAGATTTTATCGGAGGAGGAGAAATTTGCAGATTCCTTTTATTATGATGAGGAGCTTGCACAATTTTACTATCCATTTTTTCTTAATGTGAAGGATAATAGTGGAGAAATAAGTAGACTGAATAAAAAGAAGCCAATTGTAGACAAAATACTTCAGATAAAAGTTGGTGCAGCAACTAGAACTGGATGAGTGAGTGGCTAGGCCAAAGCCAGGCCCTTTCCAGAGAAATCACTCTGCCCCCCTGACAAGAAAATTGGGCTGTACCTTGAAGCTGGGCATGAAGAGACAACAGGAAGATGAAAAACACCTCTCTGATTTCAGATTCAAATACTTTATTCGGTTAAAAAGCAAAGAATAACCATAAAAGTAGCATGAAAAGGTACAATTTACAAAGGGGTCAAGTAGTCATTATTTAAAAAATCACACAGAAGAGAAAACACCAAAATTAAGTACATATATACGACATAAAGAATTAATTCATTTGAATCGATTTACGACACTTAAAAACTGATTTAAAAAATTCAGCAAGTGAGGCTACCATAAAAACAGTTTCCATTTTCTGACACTCTAAAAACGCTAAGCGACATCTGTATACATTTAAATCTTTAAGAATAGGGATGATAAGTTTCTTTCGGAAAAAAGTATAAAATTTGCAAAAAAATAAAATATGTATATCAGATTGTGGGGACACGTCATCACATGGACAAAAACATAGGTCTTTCGACCAACAATTCATCACAGGAAAAGATAATAACCTAAAAACAATGTTAAGTCTAAACCGGGTTAAAAGGAAACGTTCATGATTGGACATAATCAATGATAAATATGGCTGTAGTTTCTCTCCACATAAAATATCCTGATGGGCAGAAACAGTCTTTTTTCTCGCCTCCTCTAAATATCTTTTGTCCCTGAGATAGGCAATACACAAATTTTTCAGGTCTCTTCTTGATATGTATGCCATTGATAACGGATCCTCAAAGTATTGGGCACAACTTAATTCTTCGAGAAAGTTTCTGACATAGCCTATCCATTTGAAATCATTAATGTTGTCCAATGCTAAAATGTCCTTTAAAATGGCCCGGTTAACCGCACATTCATCGTTTGTCCAAACCCTGTGCCAAAGAAGGATTGGCTGAATCTTAATCGTATCAGTAACATAAACCACTCCCAATTCAGCGTGGCATATCATAGTCGCAGTACTTTCAGGCACGGACAAGATGTGGCGTACAAACTTGCTTTCCATAGTTTGAATTGAGCTAATATTTGAGTAACCCCACAAACCTGATCCATAGGTAGCTACAGCTAAACAAGTCGCATTATAAATAGTTAAAATTTCCTTTATGGGTTTTTTTCCTAATTTTTTCATAAAACATTGTAAGGCCATGATAGTTTTGGAAAATAACAGAGATCTAGCATAAATTGCAGTAGTCCATGAGCCACTTTCATGAAACAAAATTCCCAGATATGGGAAGGTGGAGGTCTTTTCTAAGGGATTGGAATTTATAAAAATTGGCTTCAAATGCTTGCTTGTTCTTGACCCACAATACATAGACAAGGTTTTGGAGCAATTAATTTTCAAGTCTAAGCCAAGCATGAAACTATTAAAAGATGTGACCAAAGTTTTTAGTGCCATTGGGGTGCGTGCCATCAAAACAGCATCGTCGGCGTACATCAGGGCAGGGACAGGCCTCCCACCCACCATAGGCATGTCCCTACCCTCCTGCACGAGGCGATTCTCCAAACCATTTATGTATAACAAAAATAGAAAGGGGGCTAAAACGCACCCTTGGCGTACACCCCGACCAATCCCAAACTGTCTGCTGCATTCTCCGTCTTTCCCATGCCGGACGGTTGCAGTGGCCCCGGAATATAGATCTCTCAAGAAGCATATAATAGCGTTGTCTACCCCCAGTTCGGCCATAATTACTCACAATTTATTGTGTGACACACAATCAAAAGCCGACGATAAGTCAACAAAAGTGAGGTATAGACGTTGTTTTTTAACCCTTATATACTTCTGTTGCAAGATAAACAGATTCAATCCTTGCTCTATAGTCCCTAAACCCCTTTGGAACCCAAATTGAAAATCACTTAACACCCCGTTTTCTTCTGCCCAGCTTTGCAGCTTAACTAAAACCACTCTCCCCAGATTTTTTATGGAAGAGTCCAATAAAGAAATTGGCCTGTAGCACGTGCAATTCTGCCTGTCACCTTTCTTGAAGATTGGGACTATAATCGATGTAAACCAGGTAGGAATTAGACCTTTTGCCAAAGCAACATTAAAAATCTGGACTAGCAGTGGCCCCCATAATTCGGTGTTGGCTTTATAGAGGTCGGCTGGTATACCATCTGGTCCAGCCGCCTTACCCCCCTTAATTGCCTTCAAGCTCGCAAGAACTTCAGGAAGGGTTACAACCAAAACTTTAGATGTGTCTAAATTTAACATCGTAGGGTCCTGGCCTGTATCAAGGACTGGTTCCACAGCCCTATAAAGGGAGGAAAAGTGAGCCACCCACTCATCTTCTGAGGCGGCGATTTCCATGCGTGCCTTTTTTTCATATAGGAGGGGGGTGTTAATAACCCTCCAAAAAGCAGCCGGATCCTTTGATTGTGACGCCGCACATAAGTCGTCCCATGCCTCCCTTTTTATCGAGACCTTCCTGTCCTTTAGTACTATGTTATAGTCCCTCCTCAAGTTTCTAATTAGGGTTACATCCCGTGGTCTTTTGTGAATCGCATGTCTAAGCTTTGTTAGGGCTTTAGTGCACTTCTTGTCGAACCATTTCCTATTAGACTTTAGGGAGTTTTTCCTTGCAACCCACAACGCCTCCTTAATTGTGGTAGAAATAATATTAAAATGAGTTAAGATTTCATTACTCTCGGCATGTTCATTCAAACAGATCAAAAAGCTATTCATACACTTATTCAGTAGTTTGGACAAAAAATCAACCGGGACCACTCTACTCCATTTAAGGCTATAACCATTTTGGGTACCTAGCTTCACATCCTGCACCATATGCTTGGAGCCTACTATATGATCGGGTGCAGCAAATAGGTTCTCCATTTTTACTACCTGTGGGTAGTGGTCACTCAATGGTAAGTCCATTATACTAGAGCTGATCAATCTCCCCGCAGAGCTATATGTACACAAACAAAAATCAATAATAGACGAGGCCCCCCGCCCCACAAAAGTTGGAACAAATGGCATTGTGTGGTGGGCTAACTCATTTGTAAACCCAAAATCAAAATTAAAAATCATCTCATTTAATGAGTCACCTAGTAGGGTATGTTCAAAATGCGTCAAGTTAATATCCTGTTCCAACATCAGGCCGCAAATACCCTTCTGACCCTTTTTACACAGAGTACAATTAAAATCACCCCCCATAGTACCATAACTTCACCCCTTTTCTTTATATCAAATTCGTGCTGTAAGTCTGCAGTTATGGTGACAAGTACATCCTTAATCATGCTACTTAAACAGTTATTATAAAAATTAAAAAGAACAATCTTTGGACCCTTCCTTGTGTCTATCACTATTTTCTGATAGTAACTGGATCCAGGGGAAAAGGAGATCTTATCATAAACTAGCAGGTTAGATATATACACAGTCAATCCTCCCTTGGGTCTTCCGTGTGCGCCCTCCACCGCAGGGGTAAAAAAGGTTTTATAGCCATTGAGGTGTATCGGTGCGGTGGCCCAAGTTTCTTGTAAGGCTAGTATGCCCACGTCAGTAATGGCATCATCCCAGGATGGATTGAAAATTTTCTGTTTTAAACCTGCCACATTCCAAAAGACCACCTTGCAATATTCTTCTATGGGTAAAGCTTCTGCAATAACCCCAACTTGTCTACCCTGACTCCCTTGTGTAATCTCGTCCACCACTCGAATTTCATGTGTCTCCTCACACCCCAAAAGGTTTATCAACCCCAAGTCTACAGGTTTAGTTGTCTTAAAAACCTCTTCTTTTGTCTTGGGGAGTCAATCCACCGCTTCCAAACAATCAAACCGGTTATAACACAGAAAGATCGGAGGAAATTGCAGATTGCCAAGCCATCCTGGGTCATAACTTTGTAGGTGGAAGTAAGGAGGCCTCCCTCTATATTTCACTACATTCCAACCATCTTCATTCCTCCCTCCCCATTGTGTGTTATAATGGTTGCTATCAAAATCCTGACCATTATTACCTCCTTGATGTCGGTTGTCCCTAGTCCAACTCCACCTGTTATCCGGGTGTTCCCCCTCAGGGTAAAAATAAGATAATGCCCTGGCCACAATGGACAGCCCATGGTTTCTAGGGGGCCTCGTTGTGATATATTCGGCAGTGCGTGGGTTCTCAAATGTTATCACCACACAGTCGCCGTGTCCCCTTTTTTTATTATACCCAATCCATGGAGCTCTTTCAACCATCAGAATATTACTTCTGATAGCTGGCGGGAGAGGGTAGTTATCATTCAACCAGTAGATAATTTCATTTACAAGTCCCCCATTATTTTCGTTTGATTTTGCATCTAGTTGAGGGACTCCAGTGAGAACCACAACATACGGTGCAGCTTTTGGGGGTAAGTGTATACTTCTGCGCACCTCCCTTTTTTCTGGTTTATCTTTGTTCTGTGGTAGTTTAGGAGTTTGTGGGACTGACACTACTTTGTCAGTTGGGACGGGAGTTTTAAGTGTTGGTATAGTTTTTGGTAATTGATTAGTGGTAGGGACACTTTTAACAGCTACGGGTGGCTTGTTTGTTACAGTTTTTACATGTGGAACTTTATTATTCAGGTTGAAGCTAGAGGCACTTATATCTTTATGAATATTTTTCAGTATTGTTTCCAAACAGCGTAACCTAACCTCAATGGGTTCTAGAAGAATTTTTAGCATTTCAAAGATGTTATTATTAGCCATGGTCAGGCTACTACTGTCCTCACTACCTCTAACTTGGTTATTTACTTCGCCACTTAGTTCCAAAATTTCCTCCAAGCTGCTATCTAAAACAGTTTCGTCTGGGAGACTTAAGGGTAGACCAACGTTGGCCTGGTGCCCTCCCCTAGTGTCATTAGTATGAGCAACTGGATTGCTGCTCACATTCAAGGGCGCCGGATCTAAACTGGTAGGATCTTGATTTTTACTAATATGAGCTTTTTTCCCTTTGCGAATGGTGGATTTAATGGTCTTTTGTTTATTAGTCTTATGTTTAGGAATTGCCCCCTCTTTCATACCCCTTTGATTTAAAGCGCTAGCTATAGATAGGTTTTCAATCTCATTTTCAGCTGGGCCGCTATCCACTAGCAGGGAGAGATTGGGGGTTGCCTCCAGGCCTTCCTGGGAACCTAGAGCGTTATAGCCCCTGTCCTTGTGTACCATTGCAAGAGTGTTCGGGACAGATACAGTATTAGGGGTACAAGCTTGAGCGATAGGACCTAAAGAGGAACGCCTGGTGGTGGTGTTGAGTGGTGCTGTGGTGGTGCTGAGTGATACTGTGGTGGTGCTGAGTGATGCTGTAGTGATGGTGAGTGATAATGTGGTGACACTGAGTGATGCTGTGGTGGCGCTGAGTGATGCTGTGGTGGCGCTGAGTTGTGATGTGGTGGTGCTGAGTGGTGCTGTGGTGGTGCTGAGTGATGCTGTGGTGGTGCTTAGTGGTGCTGTGGTGGTGCTGAGTGATACTGTGGTGGTGCTGAGTGATGCTGTGGTGGGGCTGAGTGGTGCTGTGGTGGTGCTGAGTGATAATGTGGTGGTGCTGAGTGATGCTGTGGTGGTGCTGAGTGATGCTGTGGTGGCACTGAGTGGTGATATGGTGGTGCTGAGTGGTGCTGTGGTGGTGCTGAGGGATGCTGTAGTGGTGCTGAGTGATGCTGTGGTGGTGCTGAGTGGTGCTGTGGTGGTGCTGAGTGATAATGTGGTGGTGCTGAGTGATAATGTGGTGGTGCTGAGTGATGCTGGGTTAGCGCTGAGTGATGATGTATTGATGCAGAGGGCAGAAAGGCACAAAAAGCAGTCTAACAAAGGGCAGAAGGGCAGAAAAACACGGGAAAAACGAGTATAACCGGGGGCAGAAGGGCACAAAAAACCAGTCTAACAGAGGACAGAAGGGCAGAAAAACAAGGGAAAAACGAGTCTAACAGAGGGCAGAAGGGCAAAAAAACGAGTCTAACAGGGGGCACAAAGGCACAAAAACGAGTCTAACAGAGGGTAGAAGGGCACAAAGAACGAGTCTAACAGAGGGGCACAAAAACAAGGGAATCACAGAGGGCAGAAGGGCAGAAAAACAAGGGAAAAACGAGTCTAACAGAGTGCAGAAGGGCACAAAAAACGAGTCTAACAGGGGGCAGAATGAATCCCGCCCTACGTGTTTGTCCACGAAGATGCCACCTTTTTGTGCAATACCTCTACTCAACTGGAGTACTTTCTACTGTCTAATCAGTAAGTGCTACCTCGTGGGCTAAATGTATAGGGCAGATTTACAATAACTGCCGCATTCCTAGGGATGCGCCAGTTATTGTGTGCCGCAGGTCCGCCACCCATGGTGCGCCGCATTTACAATGCAGCGCACCATGTGGAAAAAACGGCACAGATGCGTCACGCATCTGTGCCGTAAAAGCAGAGCATTGCTGGATCTGCGTCGCAAGCGCGACGCAGCTCCAGCAATGCTCTGGGGTCCCTATCTCCCCAATGCTGCGTCAAGCCTTGCGCCTGCTTCAAGCAGGCGCAGGGTTTTGACGCAGCATTGGCCTAAAAGTGACTGAGTAAAATCTTGTAGATTTCACTAAGCCACTTTTAGGAGGCGTTCCTGCGCAGGAACGCCCTCCCCTGCGCCGGAACGCCTCCTGATGGCGCAGGGCTTTACAACGTGACGCATCTCTCAGATGCTTCACGTTGGTAATACCCAGCATCATGGCGCATCTTTTGTGCTGCCGCTGCGTCACTAAAGTGACACAACTGCGGCGCAAAAGAGGCGCAAGCGGCTTGCAAATCTGCCCCATAGTGCTTTTACTACACTGTAGCTGTGTAAAGGGCCAGAAGATATGTCTCCAGTCACCATGTGTGCCTGTGCCTGTGTTACAGGCACACATGGTCACTGGAAACACATCTTCTGGCCCTTTACGCAGCTGCAGTGTAGTAAAAGCACCATACATTTACCCAATGAGGGAGCACTTACTGGATTAGCCAGTAGAAATTACTCCAGGGCAAATCGCAAAAAAAATCAGAGACTTGGCGGGAAAATTTGCGAATTCACAGATTTTTTTCCGATTTCGCGGGGAAATCCGCAAATTCGCGGAACGCGAATTCGCAAATTTTGCCCATGCTTATCAGATAGTCAAATTGTTTAACTTCCTCCAGCAGAGTTGATCCCAGTTTTATACTTCGGTTAAAAGATTTATGATAATTAAAAACCATGAATTCTGTTTATAGGTGATTGATTTACAGCCCCTGTTCTTCACGATCCCTCCCAAATTGGTCCACTAAGTTTTGGAACCCCATTGGTGACCTCGAAATAAGCATGGTGTCGTCTGCAAAGAGTAGTGCAGGCACCTCACTTCCTGCAAGGTTAAGGGAATTGCCTCTGCAATCCGTAGCTGATCAATCAGGCCATTTATATAAAGCGTAAATAGTGTTGGTGCCAAAACGCATCCTTACCTTTCTCCGCGGCTCACCCGCAACTGGTTAGTTAATCCTCTGTTGTTACCCTATCTTATACGGGCATAGTTGATTATGCAGAAACCAATATGGATCTGAAAGAGGGTTGAAGGCATCCCAAGGTTAGTCAAAGCTGTCCAGAGTTTTCCCCATGGTACTAAATCAAACGCGGCCCTAAGATCTACAAACACCACGTATAGAGAGCCTTTACCTATTTTTGCATATTTCCACAGGATCAAGAGGAAGTGAAGCAACTGATCAACAGTGCTTGTCTTTTCTTGAAATCCTGCCTGCAGGAGTGATAATAAATCCCCCTCACTGATCCATTCATTAACTCTCTTCAGCAATTGCCGACAGAATATTTTCTGTACTATATTGATAAGACAAATCGGACTGTAATTTATCGGGTAATTTTTATCTCCTTTTTGTGGAACTTCCACCCCCAGCCATGTATCTGGTATCTCTGCTCCTCCCAGTATGGCATTGGAAGTGTAATTTAAGATCATACTCCATATTTGGGGTTCAGAGAGATAAAGGTCACCCGGTATTAGATCCAGGCCTGGGGCTTACCCCCACTTCATGGTCATGATGCCTCATGAGTTTCATCTACTGAAAATGAAAAACAAGTAGTGTCATCTCCCTGGAAAAAAGATTCCCTGTGGTGCTGCCTCACTTTTCTCAGGTCCTGCATATAGTCTCAAAAAGTGGTCCTCCCAAATCTGTAGTAGGATGGGAAAACTGTCTTCCACAAATAAGCTTTTTGTCCCTTTTACAAGTAGGTGTCAGAAATTAGAATTATTTCTAGTCTGACCCGCAGCAAGTAGGTCTTCCCACTGCCCTTTATGCCAATTCCTGTGTGCCTCCTGCTGGGCCTTTTTGTAGGCTCTTCTATAAGTAATAATGGGTTCTCTTTGGCTAGGCTCTATTGCACCCAACAAGGACTGGCACGCTGATTTACAATCACCATTAAACCACACATTTTATTTAGACCTCGTGGTTTTATTCTTACTAGAGGTTTTTATAAAAAAATATACTGATGTTATTTATTAAAATCCTGAAAGCATCTGCAGTCGCTTGCAACTCCATGTTGTAAGGCCCTAAGGACAACAAGAAGTTGGCAACAATGGTGTACATTTTTGCAGGGACTCAGCATTGTTCTTTATTAGTGGCCTTTTAATCCGTTTTTTGTTGTTCCTAGTAACAATATAATTTGGGGTATTTAGCTTCCCTGATGGACAACGGGAGCCAAATACCTCTTTTAATTTTAGAGAGAGGGCATTGTGGTTACTATCCTCCCTCTATAGAACCCACATATCGACAAGACTTGACCAAAGTTATATGTCCATCAGGAAGTAATCTATTCCTGTTTTAGAATTCACCCGCTTGTAAGTATGGTACAGACCGAGATCTGAAATCAAGTGGCCATTCACAGCTCGTAATCCATGTTTGTAGGTAAGGGAAGCGACTTGTAGAGCCACTTTAACATTCTTTGCTAGCTTCTCGTGGCCCGAGGATGGAATGCCCAGTTCCATGTCTTCTTCATCAGTGATGTTTTTGGTAACTTCTTAGGGCTCGAATGTCACATTAAAGTCCTCTGCTATTACTATCTGATGGAGTGCCCTTTCTTTCTCAATTTTTTTTATCTATGTGCACAATAGTTGGAGAATCTTGATGTTGTGAGGTGGACCTATTATAGATATTCACCAGTAGAAAGGACATCTTCGAGCAGGTGCCTTTCAGGATCAGGGTCATTAAGTTAGAATAATCAAAATCAAGTTTGCTGATATGAATACCCAAATGAATTTTAATCCAAATTACTTGACCACCCGCTGGACGATCCTTTTTTGATGGAATGGCTTCTATACTGTAATTGGTGAATCCTACTCTGTAAAATTTTTCGACTGCTAATGTCTCCTGAAAGAGGCAGATATCATAGCTGTCTATCAGCCTCCCCCAGTCGTCACAGGCAATCTTCGACTTTAATCCTGATAGGTTCCAGGACAACAACCTGAGTTCCCCACCATTCTCTTTGGTTGATTGCTGAACCCATACCTTGTTAAATGCCAATTGGTTTGTTAAATGGGTTGTATAGTTACTACATTCAGGGACTGTCTCTATTCAACGCTAGCTGTATTGACCACGTGAGGGTTCAGTCAGGATGGAGTGGAAATTATGATGCGTAGTTGACATAGCGCTGTGTGGAAACAATCCCTCAAAACGTCAGATGGGCCTGTTCGCAGGGTCTATGTTGGTAATGGCTTGGGCATTGCTGTTGGTGATGTTAGTTATTGAGTGCATCTAACTTTGGCCAATGCTGGGAACCTTTCTTGGGGATGAGAGCCTGATCTGGATTTGCGATTTGGTTAAAGGCAGGGAGCGTTGCTCCAGATTTACCAATCCCATGACCAGGTCGTTAGAGGCCAGATCCAATTCAATGTGGTCAAAATCTTGGCTTGTGGGATAGCGTTTGGCATTCTGGATATCGGATCTGATGATAGAGCCTCACCTGCCTAAGCCAGTGGATGGATTTGTTCAGCAAGGCAACCCTATTCTCTCTTTGGTCATTGGTCAATTTTTGTACATTTGTCAGGTACACTCTGCTACTAGCCTCCTTAGGGGCACTTTTAAAAGATCCACCTCCCGTGACCTATCCCTCACCTTCTCTGTGTGAATAGTTAGGGGCAGGATCCCTTGGCCCGAGTTTACCAAATAGAGAAGCTCTTGAGTTGTTCAATTCTCCAGAAGTGCCTACCATGGGGCCCACTTTGCGTCTAGTCCCTCCCAGTCCATAATAGCAACCCACCTTTGTTAAGTTGTAATACATTTTTGAATAATCAAGGATATTTCCTTGGGTGGGCAAAAAGGACATGGGTGCTTGTTGGTGTGTTTGGGGGTTGGGATTGATAGTCTTGTTCTGCCGACAATTTGGGACTCTAGAGTGCGAAATGTGGCCTGTTACACCTGCTCCTACGTCTTGCACGACGGGTCTACCCGTTATTGCTATGATGAGGCATACATCTGTACTCAACACCTTCACCTACCCCTTGAGTTGTGCTGGGGGGATCATACTTGAGTAGATTGTGCTGGGTTCCACGCTGTTAAGCTGATCTATCAGGCCCTTTATAATTCCCCTAAGTACAGACACTTCAGATGTTAAGTCCCTGACATTTATCTTGAGCTCATATATTTCAGAACGTAGGACTTCAATGCCTCCATTCAGCAGGGCTTTCACTCCACCTCCAACAGACCTATCCACAGTACAATCCAAGCGGGGACTGGTGACCCTTTTATTGTTGATGTCAATAGAATCCATGTCTTTAGTGGCCAGGTGGTCAAAGCGGTTAGAGCATGCAATATTTACATTCACTATTTCCTCTGCCATATTCTTGGGAGGAGCGGCAGATGGAGATTGTGTCACTAGACTTACTTCCTGGTGCTCTTGGTTGTTTGTCTCGCTGGTCGGTGCTTGGCATGTTACAATATCCTTTGGTAATGGACCAGAATGTGTGACCTTCCTCTTAAAATTCTTATGTGAAAAGGTAGATGCCATTTGGGGCAGATTCCTGTTTTGGCCACTTAACAGGCTCTCTACTTCCTCAATTAATGAGTCTATATCGTCTAATACACAGTTAGAAGCAGCGCTTACTGGTAGTCTCCTAGCTTGCTTTATTGCTCCATTTGGACTTCCGTTGTCCTTGCGTTTCCCAATCCTGCCATGCTCTTCCCACTTATCGGTGCATACACTTCCAGTTCATTAATAGAAAGAATAAAAACACAGGGTAACTGGATGGTGTCACAGTGCTCATTTTCCTTGGTCCAACTCATGAACGACAGCTCAGAGGGGTTGCCCACCCTTGGCTCCTCCTGGCTTTGAAGGGGGTGGACGGGCCCGCCCTTGCGCTGCAGGACTCCTGGTGATTATTTATGCGCCTCCTGGGTGCTGTGTTGGTGGGCGGCGGCGCGACTGCCGCGAAGGACTCTGGGAGCTGTGGTTTACCCTGCAGCAGACTCAGTAAGGTTCTCCCCTATAGGTACACACCTATGAGAAGTCAGTCAGTATTCAGGAATTACCATTCACCTTGAGATTTGTTCAACTTATGCTTCAGTTACTACTTTCTCCCATTATATTGTACTTAGGTACTTATGTTTGTCACAGTGGGACAAAACATTGCGGGAATGTAGAAGAGGCAGTAAGAAGTAGAAGTAAAAGTAGCACAATGCTATCTGGTGTGTGGCCCTCTGGCCCAACAATCACGGCTCGTAGAACATTTGTTTTCCTTCAAAATGTTCCTTTTTCTTTTCAGATGATTCAGGGTTTCCTGTAAACAATTTTACAGGCAGTCTAGTCAGTCTAGCCCAGCAGTTATGATACTTATTTGGCTTATTTGTTCCGAAAAGCACCTCTCTTCTGTAGCTTACAGGCATATACAAGCATATACTCTCATTATGAAAAGTGGCTTGAGATCACTTACACAACTATCTCTCACTTAGTTGTGAAAGCTGGCATTAATCAGTCCCATACTGCCACATCTATATCTTTCCTGCCCTCGCCTTGCCTCTGGACCACAGTGGAGAAAGTGCAGAGAAAAGAGCACAGTGATATCCGCCTCAGCCCCAGAACAGACCAGAAACAGGAACGGAAATGAAGATCTGAGCTGGAGTCACCCTCACCATCAGAGGCAGCGCTGCGAGGATTCCACATAGCTGACTCGATGTGCCCAAATGGCCATGTAGGGGGGAAACTGCATCACGCAACGTGAGGCCAGTGAAGCCATCACTAACCCGCCATCTGCCGTCCCCATCAGCTGTATGACGGTAGCAGTATTTCAATAGCTTTCCTTCCAGGCCGGAGCGGTGCTGGTGCAATGCAGGGGCAGAAATCATCCATTGTCTGCATTTGGCGTTAGGGAAGCTGGAAGCAGGAAACTGGTGATGTGTCGTATTAAGGAAGCCTCTATGCTGGTCCGGTTGCAACGTGTCAGTGGAGTAGAGGGATGCTGTCTTGATATTTGGATTGAACTCTAACCTAGGCTCTCCCATCACCCATGTTTCAAGTGGAGAATGGACGATCAACATGCATGATCTGAACATAAAGCAGGTTTTGTTGCATAGCCCTTTAGAGCTCTAATTTTTCCTATTCATTCTCTTGTACGTCTTCAAATTCTGTGAATGTATTTATAGATAATCGAGGCGCCTCAAGGATTTGTATGGAAAACAAGGAATCCGAATGGTATGTACGGAGACTGAGGTGCAGAATGTTTTCAATTGATGTTAAACCTACAAGAGTATGTTAAACCTATCATCCTTACGGTGTTCTTTCCCCCAAACTTTATGCCTACTTACCTCCTAATTTTTTTTAAATTAATTTTTGGTGACTTTTGGGACTCTGAGCGCTTTATCACTGTTAACCAGTCCTAAAGTGCATGTGCTCCCTCCTCTAAAAATGGCAACATTGGTTTATAACAAATTGGCATATTTAATTTAATAATAAGTCCCTAGTCACATGGTACTACATGTACCCAGGGCCTGTAAATTAAATGCCACTACTGGGCCTTCAGAACTTATTGTACCACCCACTTAGGTAGCCCATTTTAAGTCTCAGGCCTGCCATTGTAGCCAGTGTGTGCAGTTTTAAGCTGCCATTTTGACCCAGCAAAATAAACCTTTTGCAAGGCCTAAACCACCTTTTTAATACAAATAAGGCACCTCTAGGGTAGGCCTTAAACATCCAATGGGACAAGGTGCAGTGTACTTAAAATGTTGGAGATATACTTTTGAGTTTTACATGTCCTGGCAGTGAAATACCCACACATGTGTTTTTCACTGCTGGGAGGCCTACCTCTCCCAAAGGATAGCATTGGCAACCTTATTATATTTAAAATGTAATAATGTTTGCTTTGGAGCAGGTAGGAATATCATTCTTGGTTTCTAAAGAATTGTACTTTAAAATCTTCTTTAATGATAAAGATGGATTCTCAATTCTGAAAACTCAATTGTTTAGAAAGTTGACATTATCATGTCCTAACCATCTTGTGCCTGCAGTCTTTTCCAGGGTCACATGACTAGGTGTGAGTGTCAGTTGGTCTTTGTGTGTTCCACTCCAACAGGCACACAATAGAGGGAAAAATGGGTGGGGGGCAGTATGGGCCACTCTGGCAGGATTGTGTACTTCAAAGGACTGTCTGGCTGCACCCAGAGGACTGCCTGGCTTTCTTAAGCCTGCCCTTTTATCTCAGAGGACTGCCCTGCTGCTGGAGATCTGCATTTCTGCTTGAACCCAAGCCTTCCAGAGTGACTTCAAGAGTTAGTTGACTGGCCTCCTGATCAGGGTCTCAGGGACATAAAAGGCTCCAACCATCCTGAATCGTACCTAGAATAGTCTTAGTGAGTCCTGATCCTCCAATTGGTGCATTTCTAGTCCAGAATGCCTGGTTGGCACGAGGGGGCACTTCTCCTAGACAGAGCAACAACTTCTTTGATGTTGACCAACACCGACATCAGTCCCGCTCAATGCTCTCCAACGCCAAACCTTGCATTACAATTTCTGTTCAATGGCTTTGACAGCACTGACTCCGCTTGATGCGCCTCGGTGTCAACCAATCTTGATGCAAGTCCTTGAATTGACAACCTCTGACTGGTGGCTCCAGCAGCCTTAATACAGTGGGATGCTTCTCGACAGCCACTATCACAGCTCCTGATTTGGAAGCCTCAACTACACTGGCCCAGCACGCTGCATCTCAATGCCAGTCTTCATCTCACTGCTTCTGTTCGAAGGCTCCTCAGTGCAGCATGATGCAAGCCAACGCTGATTTCACCCCACCACCCCAAGGACACAAATTACTCTAAACAGCAGACTGAACTCAGTCCTGTACCCTGCCTGGGCTCCATCGTAGTCAGACAGAACTTGTGACTTTGTCCCGGTTCAGCACAACCAGATAACCACAGTTGGTGCTTTGTATTTTTTTGGGTCCTGTTTTCACTTTCAACTTTAGAAATTCATATCTCCGGTTCTAAGGATTTTTGTTGTTTTGGTGTCAAATAATTTAGTATGATTTACTGTATTTTTCTAAATTGGTTTGAGATTTTTCTTGAGTTGAGTTTTCACTTTATTGCTGTTTAAGTACTGCATAAATACTTTACTCATTGCCTCCAAGTTAAGTCTGACTTCTTTTATGCCAAAAGGTTAAGCACAGGTTAATTTAGTGAATTGTGTAGTTCACCCTGACAGGCATTATGTCTGTTGCTTGAGAAGAGCCCACACCCCATCACCCAACAACTCAATTTTCCACAATGGAAATCAGAGCTTCCATATTGTTAGTTTGGAAAGTGAACACCTGAAAATGTTTTGAGTAGAGAAACGGGCCATCCTATTGCTCTTTATGGGACAAGCCCCTTAAGAGCCTGTATTTAGGGTCTGTCTATGACATGTTGAGCCAGGAGAAATTAAGCTTTATGAGTGAAGAGTAGAACAGAAGGTCTCCATTGGTACTGTGCTGTGTGCCCACAAAAGCTTCAGCAACTCACTGGATGTGGAGAAAATGTGCACACCGTGCCAGTGGTTTTACCACAATCAATGGCATGACTACAGCTAGGCAAGGACATCGAATCAGAGGGACCACAATCATTTTTCTATGCCATTTCCTCTAGCTGCCTTAGCAGAAAATGATGTCCTTAAAATCGCCACTGCGGGCGTGAAGTTTTGGCATCTCTAGGTTAATTCACAACCTTGTGGTATTTACATGGTCATAAGCACCAGGATTGGTGCTGTCATTTTTAGACCAGATTAAAAGCTTTACAGAGGTTAACAGTGCATAATACATTTTGGAAAACAACTTTGCTTTAGTGAAGATATTTTGACTATTTGTATGTGAAAATGTAATGTGATCCATGCTTTGAATGAACACATGCATGCATGGGCTTCAGGTATTTCCTTTCGTTGACCTGAACCCTGATTATCACAGTAATTTATAATCCAAACAATTGCGGGGGGGGGGGGGGGGGGTCGTTTCCTTTCTTGCACTAGAGCCCAAGCTTGACAACACTAATGAAAGGCAGCAGCCATCAGCTGTGAACTCCGATGCCCTGGTGCCCTCGGATCCCTTGTAAACGGTCTGGGATCCCATTACATGCTGCATGCAAATATTTGCTCAAAGCATCCAATCATATAAGGATCTATCCAGTAAATGATGGCTCAGTACATACATCTCACATTCCAAGAAGACGTCATCCAAGCAAAACAACCTACCTAAATGCCTATTGTTTCTGATTGTTAGAGATGAAGGAGGGGGTAAAGTGAGCTGCTTCATTCTCTACCCTGCATGGCCCTTTGAAATCAAATTCGGGTGAAATCAGACTGAAGGCTGGCACTGCAGTTCTCACATGCACGTAAGAGTTAATATATATATCTTGCTGAAAGAAATCACATTTCATTCATATCTTGTGGTAAGAACCGTCTAAGCTGCTTGAAGTTAGTGCTATATTTTAATTGCTTTAATTCACTTCATGAAAGGGTCGTCAAGTGATGAGTTATTGTTCGCACGTTTGAATTCAAATCAGTGGTTTTTCATTAGTTTGAAGATGATTAACCATTAGGGGATGAATAGAAATGGGATACCTTCTTGGTGGATGACAAAGAATTCTGAAGAGTCCTGAAAATAATTATCTTCAGTCCTCTTGTCATTGTTTGTGGTTGCTATACTCTTGTGAAAGGGGCTATAAATGTAAAAAATATTTGATTTCCATGCACAGTTATTTACATATGAATGTGCCCGATGCAGCACACTGCACATGTAAGGGTTCAGCAATAATATCATTATGGTACCTTACCAGCTGGTATACCTTTGGAAACAATTTGCTAGTCCTTCCAGACAACTAGGGGACATATTTATTAAGGGTTTGCATTGCATTTGCAATATGCAACGTGATACATGCACAACGCAAAACCTAAAATGTGATTTATCAAGCCCACTTTGTATAGTCCTGAATGGCTTGATAAATCAGGAATAACGAAACACAGCACAAATTCTGCTGTGCGTTACTCTGCCCCATGAAGCCAATGCGCAGGTGTTGCATGTGTGTTCCCACGCAACTCCCATGGATTTTGACGTTTTCCAAGATTTACCATTAATAGTAGATCTGGGAATGCCCCAAAATGCCATGACTATGACTTCCCGGGAGGGGGGGGGGCTAACAAGGAGAAATATTTGTATTTCACCTCATTATTTCCTCTTTTTGTGTGTGCTGCATTCTGCCTCGGGGATTGTTTTTGTGAAAGAAGATGCCCCTTCCTGCATAAAAATAATCCTGCATGCAACGTCGGCACTGTTGCACCATGGTTCAAGGGTGCCTTCTTTAGTTCTTGGAAGCCCATTGTGCACCACCACTGGCCAAATGGCAGGAATATGCCGAATTGTGTTAAATACGGCACATTCCTTCCCTATCTCTATAACCCATAGTAGTGCAGCAAGGTGACTTGCTGCATTACTTTCTGACAAATAGGCCCCTGGATGTTTTGCTAGACTGACACTGTGAATTATTTCAACAAGGATATGCTAAACCTAGTCACACTTCCCTAGATGCATTGAAATGAAAATATCCATGCAACCTGTACTTTTTCACTTTATTTTTGAGTCTCTCTGCAGAATGTGGAATGCAACGTGTATTACATTATTTAACTGGGTGAGAAGAAAGGCGCACAAACTCTATATCTGATTCAGGTGGAAGGACTAAACATTATGTACAAAGTAAAGTAAAGGTAGGAAAGGGATGAAGAAGTAAACGTGTGAGGGGTGAAATCCCAAGTACATTTCAAACTAAGCATTAAAAAAAATACAGTAATAGATTAGAATGATACCATCAGAAAGTAGAAAAACACATGGACCTCATTGCATAACAAGCACAGCCTGGTGGTATTTTTATCTGGTCTAGAGACAGCTTTACCTGTCTTGCAAGTCTCATGTGATCAAACAATCAATTACAAAATGCATGCAAATATAATTGTTTTCATAAAAAAAACTTGACGCAGCCCTCTTCATGCATTGATCTTGTCAATTGGCATCATATTTTGCTCTCGCCCACCATAGTATACATATTGGGCAATGGGTCACAACCTATTTCAACAACTGGATATATTGCATTGTGAGTGTCGACTTTTTGCCTGATAACAAGTGCACATCGGCTTAGAAGAAGTGTAAGTGCATCGATAGCATAGTTGGCAGAGTTTTTTCTTTACATTTTTTTTATACCCTTGGGTGTTTAAACTATTCATTCAGGTTACAGTAATTCAAAGCTAATATTATCTTTCGTTTTCTTTGGAGAAATTGGAGTCATACTTTCCAGTAATTCTGCACCTGCCTATTAGGAAGCACACATTGAGTTCTTTTTAACTTACATACAATTACTGTTTTCTTTTTAAATTGTAACTTTTTATCGCAAACATGTGGCCAACTATCGCTCCCGCTTTCCCAAGCAAGACTTTTTGACCAGTGATGCCCAGAAAGTAAGGACAGTCTGATCAGGCATGCAGAAAAAAGGGCAGAGTGTGCAATTTCCCCACAGACTCGTCTAGTTCTCTCTGCTGGCCAATCAGTTCCATTTTTAAAGATGACACTCACATTTGGGAAAGCAAAATGCAAGGGACAAAAGTAGACTTGAATTGAGTTGCCTAGAGAACACATGAAACTGTGCCTGCACTCTCCTGCGAACCAGCAGTGTTGCAACACTTATTAGGAGTAGATTTATTATTTATTACAGTGCCAGCTGCATAGACAAATGCGGCCCAATAAAGTGCTCAACATCTGGAAACCTTTTTATTGTATTAGAAATATTTACCTGACCATCAAAAAGAATACTGAGGATTAATTCTGGAAAGCCATATGTATTCTTTTCCAGAGCTCTGTTCATTGCCTGGTGCTGGAAATTGTGTTCATCTAAAAACTGCAGGCCTCATTCGTTGATGTGAATACAATGAATTTAGACTTAGGACGAGGTGCTGTCTCATTGGCAAGAAAGGAATAGTTTTCTTAATTAATCTAACATCCAAAATTAACAAGGTATTTCAATATGGATTAGTTACGAATAATCTAGCCAAAATCCCTTCTTTCAATGGACTTAGGGGTAAAAGACGTTTTGTTTTGTTGTCTCAGTGCAGAAAAACTCAGCTGTCACAGAAAAACAGTACTACATAGTTTTGGCTTTGGGTCAGTCCCCTTGCTCACAATGGGATGCTTTCTTGTCTGCATCATTACCCTGTTCGTTATTGTATGGCTTTCCTCACTAATCTTTTGTTTGTCACAGTTTTTGGGGCATTTACCTTTACCCTCACCTTTGATTTGCTTACTGGTATCCTTCCACTCTTGAGTCATGGACAATTTTCGTCTTTATTTATTTCTCAATTAGGTTTCCAAACGAGTGCATGTGCTGCTTGCTCTTCTAACTCTTTCGGGACACGAAGTGTGCTCTTTTTCTGGCTTTCCAGGCACCGGCATCCCATTCTTCTTGTCTTCTGGCCCCCAAAGTGACTGACATCACTACTTTGGCTCAGAACCGCCACAGTGTGATTCATCTCCATGCAGCAATATTGGAACCGCCGTAGCACGATGCATCCCTGATATCGGACTTGATATTGCAGCTCACAGTCTCTCCGTTCCACCACTGCATGATGCACCCTCGATGCAGGCCTTCGCATCACAAGTCTCTTGTGGACAGCATCCTCGATGATGATGCAAGATTTCACATCGCAGCCTCGCTGCTTTTCAGAACTGTCGCTGCACGATGCATCCTCAATGCGGGCTCTTGCAATGTTCTTCAACCAGGTTTTAACTCTTGTTCAGCGGGTAAAACATGGTCCCTATATCTGGCCCATGCTCTATTGTGGTCAGCCTGAACTTGTGACTTTGTCTTGTTCCGGCGCAATCAGTCAAGCACAGTTACCACTTTGAGATTCTACGGACAATTTTTACTTAAAACTTTGAAATTGCATATCTCCAGTCCTAAAGATTGGATTTGTGTTGTGTTGGTTTCAAATAATTTAGTCAATTGTAATTTAAATTTTTAAATTGTTGTGTGATTTACCTTCTGTTGTAATTCCATATTACTACTATTTGAACTGCTGCATACATTCTTTACACAGTGCTTCTAAGTTAAGTCTGACAGCTGTTATGCCAAGCTACTAGAGAGGTCAAGCACAGGTTCCTTTGGGGTTTTCTTGTGACTTCACCCTGACAAGGTCTGTGGTTACTGCTTGGGAACGGTTTCATACCCCTCAACAAATAACCTAATTTCCAACCTTTGGGCTGCAGCTGTGAGATTTAGATTTGCGTGTGTGTAGTGCCATAGAGTAATTTAGTATTAAACTAAAATTTCATATAAATGATTTAATTCCAATTCAAGCTTTTACATTCTCCTTGATTGGCTCTTTTACTTTTGCCAATCTACTCTCAATGCTACATGTCTGTGTCCACACCCAAAGTAATTACATTTGAGCTGGTCAACCTCAAAAGTTACACTGTGGTGAGCTCAAAGAGTCTGTAACCAAAAGGAACTGCAAACCAATAAAGACATCAAGAAGTTGGGGCTTCAGAAAGCTCTGAGGCCCTGAACAGAGGGCTACAAGTTACTGACAGCAACAGAGGATGGAAATGAGGAGAATGATCTGGGTGAGCAGAGCAGGGCCTGGATGACAGTCCTGAGAAGCTGCTTGCAGAGGAAGGGGATGACTCATCTCCTGAGCTGGAACTCCCTGCCAAAGTGGGAAGCAGTGCATCTTTGTATGGCCTGTCCACAGAGCAGGTGGGAAAGACATCAGAAAGGGAGTTTAGGCTGCAGAATGCCAAGCTCAAGTTGCAGGAGAAGAAAACTGAGACTTACGGAGCTTTGGCAAAGGAAAAGACTGAGACTGATGAAGCCTTGGAGGAACAGAGACTAGCCATGGAGGACAGGAGAATAGCCCATGAGCTAAGTCTCAGAGACCTGAACATCAGATCAAAGCAAGTGGAGTTCAACAGTAATGGTGGCAGCATAGCCACATTGTCTGAGGGCTACACAAACGTTCACATACCTAAAGTTATGGTGCCCGACTATGTGATAGGGGATGGCATGGACAAGTGCTTTTCTTCTTATGAGGTGGCCCTTAAGATGCACAGGGTCCCAGAAGAGTTTTGATGGGCATTATTCTGGAAAAACATGCCTACACTGGGGAGGGACACCTTGCTTAATCTGTTGGTAGGGGACCAGATGAAGTGCATAGAAAATGAAAACCATCCTTGTCATCAAGTTTGTTCTCACACCAAGAAGTACTAATTAACTTTGGTAATAAACATAAGATGCAGAACCAGTCTTGAGTGGATTTACTTAATTACACCAACTAAACACTGAATGGTTGGGTATGGGGCAACAACGTTGATGATTTTACTGGGTTGTTTCTTCTAATACTAAGAGAGCACATATTCAATAGCTGTTTTACAGAGATGTACCAGCACCTTGTTGATAGAAAGCTCACTTACCCTAGGGAGCTTGCTAAGGGGGCCAATCACTTTGTCATCACCAGTGTTCAAAAAGGCATCTGAAGGTGGGGTGGTCACCAGAAGGGTGGTCAGTAGTCCCATCAGCAGAAAGAGAGAGGAGGAACACTTAATAATAAGTTCTCTAAAAGGCCGCCAAATAATTTCCAAGGGAACCATAGTAACAAGTCCCAATCTGATACAAAGAAGAAGGGGTTCTTTGCCAAGCAGCAGAGAGGTGCGTCCTCCAGTGTACTGAGTGGTACAAGTATGGGCACTTCACATGAGACACCAGATGTCCCAAACGGGGGTAGCCACCCATGGGTTGGCAGATACCTGGGCTGGCAAGTGCAGAGCTTGGGGAGGAGGAGGCCCTAGTTAGCTAGGGGGTTAGGATAGAGGATACCTTAGTGTTCCTACAGGATGGAGAGATGGTGCCCATATGCCTTCAAATCATACTAAGTATAAGCAATGGGTCACCTTCAATGAGCAATGGGTGGAGGCCCTGAGATACACAGGAGCCAGTATGACTAATATGAAGTTCCATTTGGTCGCCTTAGAGCAGGTTATCCCTAATACACTCCACCAGGTCATAGTCGCAGACAACTATGAGAGCCACTACCCAGGGGGTATGGTTCCATTTGAGTGGGGGCGATTACAGGTTCTCCCTATGTAGCTGTGTGCCATGCCTGTAGAAAACGACTACTGTCTGGAAGGAAGTGGAGCTGAGTTCACACTTGGAGATGTCAGGCTTACCTGAATGGGTCTGTATGTCCACAAGGCCATGACTGCCCAAGAGGGGTGTCAAGGAAGCCTGGAGCCTGGAAAAATGGCCCAGGCAGCTGGTACAAAGAAGATGGGCAAAGGGGCATGGGAAATCAGCCCCTGAAGTTCCCACAGTTCAGACGATGGAGCGCCTGAGAAAGCTGTCCCTCAGCATCCTTTAGAGGACATCGCTGTCCTGGGAGACCTGCCTGAGCACACTAAGTGCATTTTGAGGGTGCGCCTAGCAGGGAGGATTTTTGTAAGGAACAGAAAGAGTTCACCACTCTAGAGGGATTGAGGCGACAAGCTGAGGCCCAGGCAGCAGGTGATATTTGTGGAGATCACCATGGTGACGGAGCACTTTGTTACACGTTAGGACTCTCTAGAGCTGTGCCATCATTCCAGCCCAGGATTTGGATCTCTGCGGTCTGTGTAGCCTCGCTGGGTATTAAGGTAATATTCTTACTATCCTATCACCTTCTTGCCTATAATAATGTTTCATGTACTGGCCTGATTTAGTGAATGTTGCGCGACTGAAGAAGCACAGAATTGGAGTCGGCTCTTTCAATCAGAGTAGCATGAAGTCATCAGAGAGGCCATAACGAAGTAAGAAAGACTGCAATCGCCCTGCATGCATGCATGGACCCACTGTGATTGCTAAATAATGAAGAACTTGTTAGGCATAGAATGGACTGCTACAGATACAGCGCAAACTGCCCTGTGATACTGTTGCATTCTTAAGGCCTCCTATTGTCTTTCTATTTAGTGAGGTAACCAAGATTAACACCAACAATATAATCATACGTCATAGCATTATTGTGTTTCTGTATGTAATAACAAGGCACTAATGGTGTGATGAATATATTGGCAAGACCGGGGCTTTAGTTGTCTCTTCTTTTGCAGCAGGCCTGAGTATAGATACCAGTGAGGGAGGAGCCACACCTAGGCCTAAAGCCATCCTCTAGAAGAGAACACAGAATGCATTATAGTTAGATAGAGACAATATATATACCTGCACTGTTTAATCAAACCTCCCCAGTCTACACATATAACTAATTCAGAATAGTGTATTTCCAGTTCTCTATCCCTGCTGATCCTTCCCCCACAAACCATTGCCTCGGTTGATCACCTCAAAATTCTGTGCTTTCATGGTTTTCGGAAATGAGGACGTCCAGAGGGGCACCCTTTTGAGCATCGCACTGATCCTGAGGAGCAACACCTAACATTGTGATGGGGACACGGAGCCGGGCGCAGCTTCTGCTTCAACCTCAGCCTCTCCTCTTTTCAACTCCACTTGGAGTCCACAACTGCGGCAGCTTGGAGAAGTGACAATGCACCCTCAATGCTCACCTCAGCACTACCTGCTCTCACCAGTGTGTGCTGTATGCTGGTAGGCAATCTGGTCACTTCAACTCCTTTTTCTGTACCCTCTTAAGCCAAGTCCCTACAGTGGTGATTGGCATCCTCGTCTCTGACCCCTTGCCTCTTCATCCTAGCCTTGCCTCATGGAACCTCTGTGTCCCATCAACATGTTATGCAATGCTAGTGCTCCTAGTTGCTTTGGAAATCTCAGATACAACCAGAGAGCTCAAATTCCAGATATTCCAAAAGCATGTTTGCAGTTAATGCATACCATTGCTTATGTCATATATGCAGAATGGTAAGTAATGTACACATGCACAGCCAACCATTTTGTATTTGGAATAGAAAAATATTCACACCTAATCAGAATCAAACACACAAGGCAACGATAACAATATGAAGCAGATATATACAACCTACACCCAGTGCCCTAACACATTTCGCCATGTGCTACACATTGTAGATATGCAGGGCAGATTGCTTTAATACAATTAAAGAGGCATATCATCCTGCTCAAGACTAAAAGTAACATCTCTTAGAAGGAGGAGGACATTGTGGTCAACATGCAGTTGACCACTATGATGAACCTAATGTGTTGCCTCCACACACCTTCATTGGATCTGAGAAGCAGGTCACATAGTAGGACATCACCTATAGGGTAAAAAAGCGTCAGGAATCAAGGTGTGCAGAGTGAGGAAAGAAAGAAAAAGTGTAAGACCGGTTTGGGGTTGCTTGTGTTTCTGTTCAGAAGGGACCTGGACTGGCAGTTCATACTGAACTGTTCCTAATGGAGCAGGGCCAAAGCTGATTTGCTTGGAATGGGATGTAGCCCCAAGTAATTACTGATGGCTAAGATGAATTCAAGCATTCCACAGATAAATTGTATGTTTTCCTCAGTCTCTTAAAAAAATCGTAATTGTCCTAATATTACACACCTAATCAGAATCAAACACACAAGGCAACGATAACAATATGAAGCAGATATATACAACCTACACCCAGTGCCCTAACACATTTCGCCATGTGCTACACATTGTAGATATGCAGGGCAGATTGCTTTAATACAATTAAAGAGGCATATCATCCTGCTCAAGACTAAAAGTAACATCTCTTAGAAGGAGGAGGACATTGTGGTCAACATGCAGTTGACCACTATGATGAACCTAATGTGTTGCCTCCACACACCTTCATTGGATCTGAGAAGCAGGTCACATAGTAGGACATCACCTATAGGGTAAAAAAGCGTCAGGAATCAAGGTGTGCAGAGTGAGGAAAGAAAGAAAAAGTGTAAGACCGGTTTGGGGTTGCTTGTGTTTCTGTTCAGAAGGGACCTGGACTGGCAGTTCATACTGAACTGTTCCTAATGGAGCAGGGCCAAAGCTGATTTGCTTGGAATGGGATGTAGCCCCAAGTAATTACTGATGGCTAAGATGAATTCAAGCATTCCACAGATAAATTGTATGTTTTCCTCAGTCTCTTAAAAAAATCGTAATTGTCCTAATATTACATCATGTATTGTAAATTTCTGGTGAATATATGCAAATAAAAAGCGTGTACCCATCATGGCTCGAGGTGTGTTTGTACTTGCAGGCTTCATAGCAGCAAATGTGGAACTGTATTCTACGATATCCAGTTAATTAAGAAACTGTCACATTGTTCCTGTACGGAAAAGGCAGGACAGAACATTATATAGGAACATGGCCTAGCTCCTTGTATAATAACACTTCCATCTTTAGTATCTGCTATTTACCATTTATTTGTTGCAAAATGTGTTGTTCGGAACTGTAGTTTATCAACATTCCCTGGACACAACATCGCCACATATTGACAAGCTTTCCAAGCGGAAGTTGTAAAGTTTGTTTTCTTTATTCTGCAACATATGTTGATGTCAGTCAGCTTCCAGAAAGAGCATAATTATTTCCTATACAACAGTTAACAGCTAACAGCCAACGTGCTTCGTCCCCATTCGGGACTACATCAGGGCTGTAAAGAAGGAAAAACACATAATGTCACCATAAAATCATAAATTTGAGTACACTATACATTGAAAATCATAAATTATTTAACATTATTTTCTAATGAAATTGTTCCAAATGTATATTGAACAGATACCACTCTGCCTATTGAACAATCTAGAAATCTTGTTAGCTTTCTGTTATCTGTCAGTCATGTATGACGGGAGCCCCAGGGCCTTAATGGCACTGTGTGACCTAATTCAGGACAATGTGAACTGACAAAAAACAACACACGTATGTTGCTGTTATTTGTTGAACACATCTTTGGTATTAACATTGTTTATGTGCCAGGACCCATGTCCTCATATCAGTCCCACAAATGACATAGGTGAAAGCTTGTTCTGTGGCTTTTAACTGTCATGTTTTTCTCTTTCAACAGCAGCTGCCTCTTCCAAGTTCATATGCTCCCAACCCCATTCTTGCACTGTGGTAGAGCTGCAGACATCACAGGGTGCATCTACACACAGACCACCCATGCCACTGGCAGGCAAGACATGCTAATCTAAAAAAACACAAGGTGCCATTCTACAAATGAATACTTGTCAATCTAGCTGGGAATTTTCTATGTCACTGCCTCATAGGAACTATCGAAATGACATATTGGTTTTGTCTGTATGGCTTTGTTCACCCTGCGTGAAATCCATTAACTAACAAATGACCTAGCGGGAAGAGCTTGAGGATGATGCTCCATCTACTACCATAGACCCACCAGCAGACCTGGCGAGATCCTCCTTACCTGCGAAGGCCTCCATCTTGGCTGCATACAACATCAGAGAGGATGAGATTGTTGGGCCAGCATAGGATGGCATGCCTACCACCGCATCAATGCTGATTGATAGTGTTTACACTTGCCTTGGTATCTTTCAGATTGCAACTCCATATGTAAACCACGGCCTTGGGGCAATCTCCCACCATGATGCCCAGAGGTACCCCAGAAAATCCCCAGTATCTCAGAGACTGGAATTCCAAAAGTGAAAAATGGGCTTCTGACATCCCACATCACGCACACCGCACTTCCTGAAGCTACCCCTCCACCTGTTACCTATCCTGCTAGCCAAGTAAGAATAGCACACATCCATGGTGGTATAGAAAGAATGAGGGGGCTAGAGTCTGCGAAACGTTTTTGTTGATTACTATAAAAATGTTGTAAACATTCATAATAATTCACAGTAATTCAGTAGAGATGGAAAATGATGATATGGGCTGTAGGTTCATGGTGGTGTTCTTTTATGCCAATATTTTATTCGTAATACATGGAGGTACCAGCCAACATGTGTTTTGCTCTCTTGTGTCAAGCAGGCCCAGGCTTTTTAAAGGCTGTAATATAGTGTTTACTGTTAGGTAATAGGAAAGTACAAAATACCAACAGGTGAAGGTTGAAAAAATATGAAGAAGTGTATATATAAAGCATGGTAAAACTCACAACATAGAAGGAGCATGAAAATTACAATTTAAATTAATCTGATTTCAATTTCTTATTTTCATTAAACAAACAGTTCCAAAAAGCAGTCTTCCAAGCGAAAGTTGTAAAGTTTGTTCTCTTTATTCTGCAACATATGTTGATGCCAGTCAGCTTCCAGAAAGAGCATAATTATTTCCTATTTAACAGTTAACAGCTAACAGCCAACGTGTTTCGTCCCCATCCGGGACTACATCAGGGCTGTAAATAAGAAAAAACACATAACGTCACCATAAAATCATAAATTTGAGTACACTATACACTGAAAATAATAAAATATTTAACATGAAAATGTTCTAAATGTACATTGAACAGATACCACTCTGTCTATTGAACAATCTAGAAATCTTGTTAGCCAACAACTAGTATTATTGACAAATTATAATCATGACTTTGACATGGAGACCTTCAATGTTTCAATTAGGAAATATTCAAACATTTACATTTCAAATAGTTCTTGTATTAAAACATTAACCTAACCAGTAATTCTTCTAACGCACGTCATATGTCCCATTAATCAACATAATCCTGTGACCATATAACCCTCCTATAGATAAGAGGAGTATTTGAACCCACTGATATATAGTTAGACAATACCTGAATCCTAAGCTCAGCTTAATCAATATTGGTTTCACCTAAATCAAAATTAATTTCTCGAGACCTTCAATGATTCCAGTTCCATCCACTTTAACTCCAATTCCAAACTGTAAATAACATATTGTGCATATTTTTAAATCATCAACCTCTATCCTTAACCTCATGTCTATACCCAAGTCCCCACATTACATATCTACAGTACTCTTACCAATCATAATCCTGAATCCAAAAGTAGTCATCACAATTTCCGTGATTGTTGTCCTTTCCACCCTGCCAACCCAGCAATATAGTTTGAAGTACTAGAAAAATATACCATAGAGCTATACTTACCAAGAGCACATATATCTCATTTACCATATATAAATCAGTGGGCAATGGAAAAGGTTCAATCGTTTATTTTGCAAAGTACCCTGTACAGGGGAGCCTCCCTCTGGTCACAGCTCGCAAAGGTGTGCAGAGGAGACTGCTGGATCACGTTCAAAACAGTGCATATATACTTTTGACACACCTCATAGAAACCTCGTACATGGAAAAGTACCAGTTTAAGAGAAACCAGCAGGAGCACCCATATAAGGCACAACAAATTGGTTAGAAACTCAGATAAAGCTATTCCGGGGGTAGGTCAGTAAAGGTGCCTCCCTTTCGTTCTGGTGCATGGGAGTACGGGCATGGCGCCTGTAGGAATGTGCTCATCCTACAAGAAAGAGCAGATGTGACCTTGAGTTTCCTAAGTTAGAATCAATGCTCTGTTCATAGCCTAGGCCGAGCTTTCTGACTCTTCTCTCAGCAGTATGTCACGTGTCTTCCTTAATAACGAAAGAGGCCTCGGGAAACGAAACCAAGATGGTGTTTGCTCAATTCGGACCTGTTTCTCAAGATGTACATGGGTCAAGTGAATTTACAAGGGGCTTTGATAAAATGGCAGATATATATTGGATATGTTATGACCACATTATATAGTATCTATTTTATATTCCTTCAGACCGCCCTTTTGGCATAACATAGCCAATATACAAAGGCTGGTCTTCTAATCCAAGAACACACCCTCATCTATCTGCATAAGGACGGCCACCTCCTTCTGTACTAACTGCTTTTCAACTTTAGTCTGTCGGGAAACTGTCAAGGAGGAAGTGAGTTTGGCTGCACAATAGGAGCAACATGCCAGGCCACAATGAATGCACAGGCAACAAACAAATACCACTCCCAGTGCTCCAGCCACAATCATAAAAATCTTCCAACCCCAAGTAGAGAGGAGATTCCAAAACCACCCGGTAAAAGACCAAGTGCCAGTGTCTGCATGGACCTCTGCAGCTAAGCGATGCAATTTTTGAATAGCTAAATGTATAGTGGGAGCAGAATCTGGAATATATACACAGCAGGAGCTGCCGATCATGCGACATGCTCCTCCTCGATCAGCTAGGATGACGTCAAGCACCATCCGATTTTGGAGCGAGACACGCCTCGTAGCCTGAAGCTCTACGGTGAGGTTAGTCAAAATCCCAGCCATAGTTTGAACTACATTTCTACGACTCTGGAGAGACGCCTGACATCTCTACTAGTGGAAATGGGACCCCATATTGGAAAGAGACCCTTCGCTATGTCCATAAACTGCTGAGCAGCAGTATCAATCTGATCGGTGCCTTCATTACTAATACTTCTGTATACTCGAAGAGGACCAAACTTCATTTAGTCAACTGGTGGGTTTTGTGGTAGTCAGAGGAGGCTAAGCCAAGTATAGGCATTTTCTCCACATACAAAATATACATTGGGAGGGGTAATTAGAGGTGGTGTACTGGTAGTATGCAAAATGTAAGTATAGTTACATCTACTACTCCCTACATTAACATGACCCTTCCCTTGTATACAAAAGGAAGCAGTACTATTCAGAATAGGAACTGGCATTGCCCTATCATCGGTGACATTTCGATCCTGGAAATGCTGAATATATTGAGTAAAATTGAATTGTTCAAAATCCAACATTTCCTCCTTTAACCAAGTAGCGTTTTCATGAGTCGTGTACATATTAGTACAAGCATTTGGATCTAAAGATCCCTCCCCCTGGTTCCCCTCAGCATCAAATCCCTGATGTTGCTCTATATATTTTAGGACAGCTTCATAATCCTTTTAAGTATATCTTTTGGGGTCAGCTACGTAATGCAAATACATTAGTGATAATAACTGAAACTAGGCTTCACAACTTGCCAAATTTGATAACGGTAAGGAAAGAAACAAATCATGGCGATGCATTACAGATGGCAAAAGGCCACATACCCAACAGTTTGTCTTATTTGTAGTGCTCTGAGTCTCATGCAACATTTCTATAAATGCATTCTTCACATAGGTTTCTCGATGTCGCTCCTTATGGGGTGGCAAAGTATAAAAGAAATGCTCAGGTTGGGTTGCGGTGGTACCTAAAACATGGTGCATTGGATATTGAAATTCTAAATATATAAACACGCTCATCTAGATTATCATAATTACTGCAATAGTTATTACTACCTTCACTCTGGTAGCCCAACCAGAAAACATAGGAACATTCTCAATAAAAGGTATGGGTGCGAGAGGTCTCTCATCCTCAAGAGCAAATTGGGCTAAGGGGTACATCCTAACTAAAAGTCCAAACTAAACTCGGAAATAGATGCAAGCCAACTGCCACAGGATTTCTTCTCCCTGTGTCTGTTTAGAGCCTCACAGGCAGGCTCTTGCTATCCATCCTTCCACACTATGATCTACCCAGTAATTTTCACTGTTGCAATTTAGGCCCTTTAGATTACAGAGTCTTTCTTTCTGAACAGAGCAATATGTCAGTTCCAAGATCTCAACGGGTTCAGTCCAGTGTCTTGCTCAATACCCCAGAAAAGCTTATCCTTTGCCCTACAACTCAAGTCTTTCCCTTTCTCCTGCAATCCGAAACTGGGGTATTGCTTGGTTTTCGGGGCCGTAAATTGTATTGCAGACGGCCAGGTTGCTCTTGATCATGGAACAACACAGCAGCAGGGACATTTGGTGCAACACAATTTCCTGAAGACTCAGGCGGATCAGCATTATCACCTCCTTGCGGTATTGACAATCCTTCCTCTTGCCCAATTTCAACGGCATCCGAGAAAGGCACAAACCATACCCTTTGTTCTCCCTCTTGTGTTGGAACCCCGTCTCGGTTCTGTTGATCAGAGGGAAGCGGCAAGGGTAGCCTCTTCACATGTGATGCATGAATGCAGTTTTTCTTCCCATCCACCTTTACTGCTGTTTGAGTGGCCAGGAGGATCTGATAGGGGCAGCTCCTCCTCAGTTCCAGACTCAATTTTTGTTGGTAATTCCGCACAAGGACCCACTGTCCTGGTTCCAGGCGATGTCCGGGACTCTCCGGCAGCGGCTGCAGTACTGCTGAGACCTGTTGATGAATAGAACGCAGATCTTTAGTTAAAGCGTACAGGTAATCTGTCATCATAGGATAATCAAGATCACGGAAAGATTTGGGTCTTGGGACACCCCACACGTTGGCTGGTTGCCCAAAAACAACCTCATAAGGTGACAGCCCAGCCCGAGAATGAGGGGTTACTCGTATTGACATTAATGCTAGGGGCAATGCATCACGCCAACTTAACCCGTACTCTCCTGTATTTTTGCCATTTTCAATTTCAATATGCCATTATATTTCTCGACCAATCCTGCAGATTGTGGGTGTCGTGCTGCATGAAATTTTTGTTTTATCTGTAACCCTGCACAAAAATGCTTAACAATCTCTGCATTAAAATTTACCCCATTATCTGTCTATATAATTCGGGGTAAACTGAATCAGGGCAAGAATTCCTTCATTAAGGCTTTTGCAGTAGCTAGGGCAGTGTTTTCCTTGGTGGGGTAGGCTTCAACCCATTTACTAAATGCACACAACAACACCAGTACATACTTGAGATTATTTACTCTGTCAAATTAAATATAACCCATCTGTAGTACTTCAAATGGTAAAGAAGGGGGGCAAAGATTCCACTAAGGATTGTCTCTCTTCCTCCAGGATTATGCAGCAAACAAACCATGCAATATTTAACTACACGGGTGGCAGTTTTAGGAATATTCATGTTATTCCACACTGGGTCCAATAATGAACAAATACCGTTTGCTCCAATGTGAGAAGTGCCATGGGCCATCCCTACTACTGCATACACCAGGGCATTAGGCAATAGCCATCTTTGTCTGTCCGTCAAATCAATCCAACAATCATTTTTGTCTAACCACACTATTTCCTGTTCCCATCTTAACAGTTCATCAGGCGTGGCCTCTTTCTGCAGTTCCTTAACACTTTCAATAGTGTTATCAAATACTGTAGTCTCCGCCACCCATCGAGTTGCTACACTGGGGAACATTGTGGACGTTTTAGTTTGTGCTGTTTCTTTCGCTACTTGGTCAGCAAAAGCATTTCCTTCTCCTGTGGTATCAATTATTTTCTTATGAGCACTACACTTGATGATAGCTACCTTTTCCGGTAAAGTTAGAGCATCTAACAGTCTTTCTATCAACTGGCCATGTTGTATTCTTTGACCGTGAGAAGTAAGAAATCCTCGTTCCCTCCACAGCCGCCCAAAACTATGGGCCACGCCAAAGGCGTATTGGCTGTCAGTAAAGATATTTACTCTTACCCCTTCACTCAGCTCACAGGCCCTCAATAATGCTATTTGTTCAGCTACTTGCGCTGAGTGCTGAGAAACCCGAGCGGTCTCTACTACTGTTCTAAGAGTAGTTATAACATAAGCAGCTGTGGTCGTGCCATCTGGTAACTTGAAACAAGAGCCATCCACATACAATTCCCCTTGTCGGTCAGATAGAGGGGAATCAGTGAGGTCTACACGTCCCTTTGTTTCTTCTTCCGTCCGAAATATACAATCATAGACATCGTCCTTTTGATCACTCAAAGGGAGGGGTAGTAACGTGGCTGGGTTCAGAGTGGCACATCGTTTAATTTTAATGTGGGGTGCGAATAAAGTTCATTCATAACCAGTCAATCATGTACTTGTGAGGTGCTGAGTTTTTGTTCTGTTCAATAATATGTTCACAGCGTGCGGTCCCATCACTGTGAGGTCAGTATCTAAAACTATCCCCTCCGACTGTCGAATGGCCACCGCCACAGCAGCAGTAGCTCTTAGACAGCTAGGAAGGGCTCGGGCAACATTATCCAATGCTGCTGAGAAATATGCACAGGGTCGTTGTTTTCCGCCAAAATCCTGGGTTAACACTGAAAGAGAACAACCGTCCACCTCGTGCACATAAAGTACAAAAGGTTTTCGGTAGTCCGGAGTACCCAGAACAGGTGCAGAGCAAAGAGCAGATTTAAAAGAATTAAAGGCATCTTGACATTCATCCATCCAGGGTAAGGGTTCATGCACATCTTTCGTAACCAAGTGCAACAGAGGTTTAGTCAAAAGAGAAAAATTAGGAATCCATTGGTGACAGTAAGAGGTTATGCCTAGAAAAGCACGAACATCACATTGAGTACGGGGCACAGACATGTTAGTTATAACAGTTATTCGTTCAGGAGTTAACCGCCTCCCCACTTTCGACAGTAAGTGACCAAGGTAGGTCACTTCCTGTTGACAATATTGAAACTTGGACAGGGATACTGTAGTATCCTTATGTTATTTCTATGTACCTGCATCTAGCTGATCAGCCCTGTGTGAGAGTTCCCTCTGGAATCTTGGTATCTGGAATGTTGGATGCATGAGAGACACAGTTGAGGATGGGCTGAGAGGCAAATAGGTCTGCTCCTGGTGGGGCTGTTAACTTGTACCATCTTCTCTGCTAATAAACTACCATCTACAAGCACCTGTTTTGGTCTGCTGTGTCTACCTATCTACACCTGGACTTGTGGGACAAGCCCACCACAGATACTTTATTACCATGAGTAGCCAGATGACGCAACAATTTAACAGTGGCCTCCTTACAACCATCCGCCGTATCAGACGCCAGCAAAATATCATCCACATATTGGATGAGGGCATTACCAGGAGGGAGGACTAACTTATTTAGTACCGCTTTCAGAGCCTGACTATAAATGCTAGGACTTTCAGTGTAGCCTTGGGGTGCGCGACAAAATCTAAAACTGCGGCCAGATAATGAGAATCCAAAAATGTGACGGCTGTCTGGATGTATGGGGATACTAAAGAAAGCGTTTTTGAGATTGATCACTGAAAAATACTCTGTGGTAGGGGGAATCATAGAATGGCAGTAATATCAGGGACCACAGGATATTGAGGAACCACTATTTTATTAACCTCTCTAAGGTCAATTACAAAACGATAAGTATCTTTATAGTCGGGGTCACCATCTAACGGGGCCTTTTTCAGAATTGGTAAAATTGTACTATCACAAATATTTGATGCTGTTTCCTCTACAACTCCTTTCTTAATCAAATCACGATTAACATGCAATAACGCCTGTTCACCTTCAGGCGAAATTCGATATTGGGGAATACGTGGTAAATGTGCGTTTGGTTTCTAAGGTTATGGATACTGGTAGTATTTTCAATAATCCAACATCCGTGTCCCCTTGTGCCCAAAGAGTGAGTGGTATATCGGAGAACTCAAGAGGGAGGGGTGCATTTTTGACTAAACATTGAGATACATGTTCAATGGGAGGTTGCAATGTTAGGGACACACCATCAGGAGAACAATAAATATGAGCAAGCAACTTTTTCAATATGTCCAAGCCTAGCAAATTCTCGCCACAACTAGAGGTAAGCAAAAATGGTGATTCTACAGTAACGGGTCCAATGGTAAAGGGAAGTGGTTTTGAAACTTGGCTGACCAAGGGGATTCCTGAAAATCCCACTGATACGTTATTTTTCCCAGACAGAGCAGCCCCTGGGACCAATGTATGAGCCACAGAACTATTCATAGCTCCAGTAACCACTAAAAACTTCTCCGACGTCCCCATCAATTCCCCCTGGACATAAGGCCCCTGCTGGTCAACTGGTGCTGATATATGGTCCCTGCTCTGTCCGTGGCTGTCTCATGCATAATTGTTTCCACAATAGCTGTCTTCTCGATAATCCTCATTATAGTACTGTCTTCCCTGAAAATCATCAAAATAGTTTTTTCCTGACTCATCGCCGGACCGGTCACTTCATTTCATACTACTTCGGTCAGTACCTCCTCTACCTCGTACCCTGCTGCAACCACCCCGTTCATACAATAATGGACACTGGGCTCGCCAGTGTCCCTCCTGTCTGCAATTGGAGCACTGATCATACCTTAAAGGGGGTCCCTGTCCTCCACCTCCTCTCATCGTTGCGCCCCTAGGAAAAGGGCCCCTGCTTGCTCTTCTTCCATTTTGCCCTCTGCTAACTTGCTGCAGCAGCACACGAGTTTTCAAGTCCTTAACCTTTTTATCCGACTTGTCCTTACTCTTATTTTCTCAATGCTCATAATACTGAGCCATGCTAAGGATACCTGAAGGGGTTGAGGTAGTTCAGGTACTTTCGGCAGCCTGTAAACGTGTCTTTATTTCTGGTAACAAATTAGTGACAAATCTATTGACAAATAACCGTATGCCACCTTTGGTGGACAAATCCTTTCCACTGAAGTCAATAAATACTTTCTCAAATCGGGTAAAGAAATCTGACACATTCTCATCCTTCTTTTGGATGCAGGCTGTCAACTTATCCCAGTCTAACTTCCGTGGGGGAATAAAGGTTTGCATAAATGTAATAATTTGAGCCGGTATAGCTAGAATCTCGTCTTTAGGTTTATTGCCAGGCTTTAGATCTTTGTCCCATGCCTTAATTTGATCCCAGGTCCCTCCAAGTTCGGCGGCATGATCTGACTCCAATGACTTGTCTCCATATATCCACTGGGACTAAAAGACCGAAAAATACCTCAAAGATTTTTCCGAGGGGCAGGAAGCTGGGCTTTTAAAGTTAGGACTTCACTCCGTTTCCAAGGGGTATAAACCCACTGGTCTTGGAAATATGCCTCTACACGGGCTCTAATAACCTGACCATCAGTCAAAGGGAAATCCCTGGGTGCACATACATCTAGCGACAGTTCGATCTAATAACCTGACCTCCTCCATCCAATACTTCGGGAACCTCGGGGTGAAAGAGGGGGTGCACTTCTCTCATAGGGTACTGTGTCCCTGCATCTGGGCATCTCCTAACCATTCGGTCCCGGTAATATATCAGAGTTTCAACATTCTGGAACACCTTGTTGACCTGTAATTCAAATTTAAATGCTCGATCTCTGATATCACACAATGTTTGGGGGGCAAGACCTTCGTGAAAGCATGTTGCCATAAAAAAAATCAGTCTTATTGCCATGTGTTCTAATGCTAGTTGCTGAGTAACAGGTTCAAAATCTTTCATTGTTATCCAAATGTCCTCTAGTGTATAAATTGGATTCCGCATCCATTGGGACGCCTGAATCACTACAGCCCGTCTTTCTTCATCACCTAAGGATGATCGAGTAAAAACTCAACGACCTTCCATCCCTCCCATAGGGCGTCGTGGAGTGTCATCTGAAGAGGCAGCGGTCATCCCGCTAGGAGTAACCGTCATTCCTCTAACCTGGGGTGTTAAGAATACTGGGGAAGCAGGGGAAGCGACCACCGTCCCTGGTAACAAGGTTATTAATTCCGAGGTAGAGGGACGGAGGGTAGGAGGGACAGTCAACGGGGCAGGAGGGTGCACAGCTACTGGAGCAGTCGCAACCGCTACTCCTATCCCTCCTTTTCGATCCACTGGAATTGCTGGGTACAAACCCTGGGTCGCTTTTAGTGGCGGAGGGCGAGTCTCCAACAGTTCCTTGATTTCATCTTCTGCTTCGGTTCGGGTCACATAACTTTTATCGGTCTGTAATCTAAACTGTCTATCTAATTGTTCGATATTCTTCTCTACTTTTTCCTTTTCGTACGCCACTGCCTTTTGGGTTACAGTCTGCCCTGCTTTAATTTTTTTCTAATTTCTCTCCTCGTATTCGCCGTCGCTTCGAGTCCTTGACTCATAAGGTCAAGGAGTCAAACATACTCTGACAGCTCCTTCTTAAAAATAATTTGTTTTGTAAGTAATTTATTTTCCTTTCATCAAACGACCCTGTTAAAGGCCACTGTAATTCTGCATTGTTTTTAGTGTATTTGTTCCATAATGTATTAAACAAAATAGGAGTAAGACCATGTTTAACATACATATCAAAACTAGGACTGCCTTCCGGGGGAGGGGACTGTCTTTCTTCCAGCCACCCACTTTTCCGGCAGCAGCACCCAAAACATAATTTACTAAAACAAGACATTTTGGTAGATATTCAACAGATCATATCATTCCAACTGCAGTCACACTCATAGACGTGTCTACTCAACATACACTCTCTCACTTTTGCCACTTACGACAAGTAGTATACATAAAATACTTAAAGTGCATTTGATTGAGAAAAATGCTCCGGTCATGACTTTACAATTCCTTACGACATGTCTCATATGCGAACAGAGCCCGTTGACTCCTGTTCGGGGAATCAATCACCCTGGATTCCAGACCACCAAAAATTTCACAAAAGAGACATTCCAGAGACTACCCTGAGATCATCAGACAGGCGAACCATGGACCCTCTTACAGACTATCCCCCAGTCCTCTGCTGGTTGGGCCAGGCGTTATGGGCGCCACCCCAGACCCTGCGCTTACCCAGTTGCTCCTGGGGGGGCCGAGAGAGCACCCACCTTGCAACACAAAGGCGTCCGACGTTCTCCCAATTATTCACCAAACAAGTCTGTGGAGCATCTGCCCGTGCAGTCACACCTCTGCCACGACTGACCCCCAGATCCCCTTGTGGTTCACCAACCACCATACCATACGCAGTTAACTGTTCTTCTGAGCCAATTCTCAAAATTGCTCATTCCATACCATACAATTCACTCACCTGGTGCACGCAGGTCTGATCTCCACCGCCAACTTCCTTTATAGACCAACACGGTCAGCTGTTCCCGGGTTAAGCCCGAAGGACTCTGGCGAAGGGTTATTTAGCAGCTGGGAAGGTCTCTGGGTCGAAGAGTGGAATTTTCTACTTCTACCACAAACTGGTTTCTCAATTAGGATCCTTTTTCAATCCACCCCCTCCACCAGAACCCCTCCCCATCCCTCTTCTCCCGTTTATGGGAGGAGACAACCCTATCACGGAGTCCCAGCGGAGTCGCCAACTGTAGTATTAGAAAAATATACCATAGAGCTATACTTACCAATAGCCCATATACCTCATTTACCATACATAAATCAGTCGGCAATGGAAAAGGTTCAATCGTTTATTTTGCAAAGTACCCTTTACAGGGGAGCCTCCCTCTGGTCACAACTCATGAAGGTGTGCAGAGGAGACTGCTGGATCATGTTCAAAACAGTGCATATATACTTTTGACATACCTAATAGAAACCCCGTACATGGAAAAGTACCAGTTCAAGAGGAACCAGCAGGAACACCCATATAAGGCACAACAAATTGGTTAGAAACTCTGCTAAAGCTATTCCGGGGGTAGGTCAGTAAAGGTGCCTCCCTTTCGTTCTGGTGCATGGGAGTACGGGCATGGCGCCTGCAGGAATTTGCTCATCCTACAAGGAAGAGCAGATGTGACCTTGAGTTTCCTAAGTTAGAATCAATGCTCTGTTCATAGCCTAGGCCGACCTTTCTGACTCTTCTCTCAGCAGCATGTCACGTGTTTTCCTTACTAACGAAAGAGGCCTTGGGAAACGAAACCAAGATGGCATTTGCTCAATTCGGGCCCGTTTCTCAAGATGTACATGGGTCGAGTGTATTTACCAGGAGCTTTGATAAAATGGCAGATATATATTGGATATGTTATGACAACATTATATAGTATCGATTTTATATTCCTTCAAGTTCAGAAGAAATCCAAACGCTCCTAACTCTTTATATCGTCACTCTGAACCAGAAAAAAGGAGGGGAGGTATATTTAAAGGCCTTTCTCGAATCCTCAAAGCTGTATTACAAGTTACCCCTTAGCTACCCTCCTTCATCTTACCGATTCTGTATGTCAAAGTCCGCGGCGCGCTCCTGGCTTCCGGCCCGATAAATCCGGAATGCGAAGGTGTATCATTAGATCTTCCTATTTAAACCATACGCTCACCAATCCTGTTACTGGTTACATAAAAACACTTGTCGACTTAGACTGTATCTATATGCTTCCCCTCACGTCTGCCACCTTACTCACAGAGGCAAATCCTCCGTTCCCTGTCACGTCCGCCGTCGGTACTCCTTTCCGGTCTGTTACGAGGCTTAACGTATTATGAAAACGAGACCGCGGTCCCTTCTCTGGTCCGTATCCTGTAATCGTGATCATCTCATGTTGCATCTTTACGTTTTATGTGCATGCTGCCTAGATTTTCACAGACAAACACCAATTTCACCCAAGTTGCTGTAAAGCTTCCGATATCAGGTCATCTCTGAATATAACCCTGATGACAAGACCAATATCAACTTATCAAAGTATTCTTGTCAGTTAAACGATCAGTCTCAAGTCATCTACGAAAAAAGTATAGTTTGCCTTGCGTTTATTTGCATGCTGCCTAAATTTCCATAGATAAAACCAATTTCAACCAAGTTGCTGTAAGGCTTTCAATATCAAATCATCTCTGAATATAATCCTGACGTCTAGGTGCGTGCTTATTAGATTTCCACAGATAAAACCAATTTCAACCAAGTAACTAAAGAGTTTCCGATATCAAGTCTTCTCAAAATATAATAAACTCTACGTCTATGTTCGTCTTGCCTAGATTTCCACAGACAAAACCAATTTCAACCAATTTAATGGAAAACCTTCCATGTATATTGACACCTAATGTCCTTCTCCCTGTGACTGATAAGCCTTCTAATATAACACCGTAGCCTACGAACGTGGAAAAAAATCTTAACTAACGCTCCTCAATATACATTCCATAATTGTCACAAGTGAGCATTTTGTGTGGTATTTCTAAAACAATGAAATGGTATCCCCATGTCACAAACCTCATTTTGTCACCTCTACCAACCGCGAACATGGGACAATCATCCTGAAATTTCTCACGACCACCTGCAGGCACTGTTCAGTACAAAGCGCCCCATTGTTATGAAAACATCTTAAGTCGAAAGTACCTAAATCCTCTATAACTGCATGAAATATTAAATGTATCATGACTGGAGTATAATTACTGGTGTATTACACTTACACAACCGAGTCATTATGCCAAGAAGTAGTGCAATTCTGAATCTGTATTGAGCCCATTAGTTACCGTCCTGCACTTGCAGATCCACCTTGCTTCTGTTTGCAAAACCAAGACAAACTGGGGGCCCAGCACCACCAGGGAACTCAGTTCAGAACATTCAACATTAGAAAACTCATCAAAACAACTGACCAGGGCTCCACAAGACCTGCAGACAGTAAGAAAATTGCCACTTACATACTAGAGACCTATGTGGGATATGGGTTATGTGCAAAGCTGAGCATGCACTCTCCTCTGACACCCTTGAATCAAGTGCCTTTGTGTGCGTGTGCATGTGTGCACATGTGTGTGCTATGTTCACCTGTGTCAGAGTACGTGGATTCTCAAATTTGCATTTTAACTTGAGTGCATTTTACGTGTGTGGGGGTAAAGAGTTTAGAGAGTGTGATTTTAAAAAAAATGGAAAAGGTGATGCTTGATATACTAAATATTTTTCTTTATTTATGTGACTTTAATGCCAGATTAACCTTGTCTTTATAGAACAGCTACACATTGACTGAGAACAACACATTGTGATATACGACTCTGCTCATCCCGTCAAAATAGGAGATCCAATAAAAGAGGATGATGGTTGCTGGAATTTTTTTCCAAAACTATTTTGACAAATGTTAATCAATGATATAATGAATTAAGGAAATGACCAACTTGGAAATGTGGCATCTGGTCTGTAAAAATCGATATTATTTTGCATTCTTTTCTTATGTTATATATCTAGGGGTTTGTAATTAAGGTTTCAGAAGTAACCATTTCTGTTACAATTATAATTAAGGTGGAAATATAATTTTGACTAAAAGATCAAATTATAGTCATTTGGAAACAACATTAAATTGTACTTTTAATAGCCATCTAAAGCACTATTTTAACTCTTCGTAATTTTTATTAGGATCTCTTACTTCAATAAGAATCCAAATTGGTTTTATAAATTCTTAGAGTGGGCAACAATATTGATCAGTAAGCCCCATGTATGGCATGCTTTCATCTATCCTACCATTAGCATTTATTTTATCTATAAATGGAAAGTACCAGAATAATCTTGCTACTGAAAGTGTCATTTTTTTAAGCAATTCGATTAAAATGATGTTAATTATGCTTCACAAAGTGTTAAAATTCAACATTGAAAAACCTTCAAATTTGCACAGTAAAACAAAATAATAAGAATAGTCTCTGGTGTATGGTTACCTTGCTTCGAAAAAAAAAAATTATGCAACGTTTGGGGTCATTCCTTCAGGTTTTGTGAGCAATACAGCAATGAATACATCATTTATGATCAGGTTTAAAGAATAGGAATCTCATTTGAAGTATCTGTATCAACCACGCAATATTAATTGTGTAGCGGGTATTAATACAATTATTATCCAAAATGCACTTGAAGATCATTGAATACACATTTTCCAAACTGAAGATGTAGTCACATGTATTAAAACAATCAAATTCATTTTCACCGCAAAGTCCAGATGGTCTGCTTGTCACCAATATTAAATATACTCTGGAATCTTATGCAAACCTATTTCAGCAATTGTTTCATACTTCCTGACCAGCTAAGTTATCCTGTAAAGGTGACAGGAATGTTTTCCTCAACTATTGCATGCCTATTGCATGCCTGCACTGATGTATTGCTTCTGCAAGACGTTCACAAAATTATTAGTAGAGAAATTGTACCTATTACTGTCAAAACCCAGTAGAGCAGATAGGTTTTAGGACGTTAGTAAGCACTACTGACAACTGTATGGTACTCAATCTCATATTATATATGGGCTAAAGTATGGAATTATAACAATGCTGACCGTATTATTTTTAATCATATGTATGCTTATGTCGATTAAAATACTGCGCTTGAGATCACATTGTTAAAATAAACCTTTTAACCTTACTGTGTCTCTATTTTACTCCTGTTGTGGACTGGTATGAACATATAAAAAAAGAGAGTTCTCACTCCCCACCATTTCTGAGATGGTCCTAAGTCGCATGTTCTATGTTGTCTAATCATTGGTTTCTTTGCTATAGGACGAAGAGCTAATGTGACACTGATTGCTAGTCCAATAGGGGATTTTGGGTACTAAGGTGAGTTTTGGCACACCCTAATTCACTGAAGTCCTAAGTCTCTATGCACAGTTCTGTGTCTCAGCAGAATCCCTGTAACATGGCACTGCCAACAAGTGTGGTCTTATTGTGAGACACTTGAGTAGTGCTTATATCAGTCTTCGACCCCCTCACTATAGTTTCCTGTTGACGCTAGTGAAGGATAAAAAATCTACCTATATTTACATAGGTTAATTCAAGCTTGATACTTCTCAAAGGTTTCCCAGTTGTGCATTATAGTATTGTATTGTACTTCTCTATTACTGTTTCGGTATGGCTGCGGTTGATATCCCGGCTCAAAGTCATGTAGCTGTGAGTAATCATTTGCAGGAATACCTCGTTTCTCTAGAGGGACAGGCGGTGGTTTTTGTAGCCTCTGCTGACGTGTCGTACCCGTTTGAGTTGTATTACTCATGGGTCACATTTCCCGCGGTGGATGCTGTTTCTGGTGTTATTCACTCGTATACCCCCGCTGATGCTCCTGCAGTGTACGCTCCATATCGGACAGTAGAAATTCCGATTTCTGTTTGGCAGCATGTCGTTTGGGTTAGTGGCGCCCTTCCACATGTTTTTACAGTGGTCAGACAAGGACCGTTGTCCATTCCAGATGCTACTTGGCCTGTGTTGGCTGCTAACACTCCGCATCCTCAGGTGGGTGGTATGACAGCCCAGCAACTGCGACCCCTATATGCCTCTTCGGTAGCAGTTATTAGGGGTCTGGTTCATTACATTACTCGCAACCTCCCGGGTGGGGCCCCAGGTGGTGCAGCACATTCAGTTGGCGGTGGCGGACTCAAACTTAGTCCCGTCATGGTTAATGCGGTCATGGGCAAGCATCCCCAGGATAAGGAAGAAATGCCTTTTTGGCTTACCAAGAAATTTGACCAACTGGAAGCAGTGTTCCCAAATACTAATCCTGTTGAGAAACACAGGATTCTCACAGTGAGTTTGCAGAAAGACTTAGTGCCTGACGTAACTGAGTGCACAACTTGGGGGGTGATTTTTGTGGCAGTCTATACTAGGTGCTTTGGCACCCCGTCAATGACTGTTTTGCTCACTGTGATCAAGCGTGTTCAGGATGAGCACGGACCAGAGGCAGCAGTGGAGTTGGGAATGTGGCTTGTGGGAGTGTTTGACATGGTGCGCAATCTCGTCCTTGCAAATGTCAAGGGAGATGCAGTAAGTTTCCAAGTCTCTAATGCTCTACGCGAGGTACCCAACGCCAACAAACGCCGTCAGTTGCCAAAGGTTATTACAGAGGCTTATAAGACCGTGGGCCGTAATAGTTCAGGTGTTAAACCTTTCGCAAAAAAATAAAAGGAACAGCAAACTCAGCAAGGGTCGTCTGATAAGGATGACCGCCCGAAGGTTCAGAAACAAAATTGGAGTAAGAACAAAAAACAGGGGAAGCAGCAGCAGCAAAAACAGGGTTCCCATCCTGCTTAGCCTACACCTGCCCCTGTTGAGCGTAAATATGATTTGCGCGACCGCAGTACTATTAAGTCGCCTGATAGGTTTCAGGTTCCAGAACAAAGTTCTCCTCGCTTTTTGCAGGAAACATCGGTAACAGCCACTGGTGGAGGAGGCGGCGGCAGAGGTCAAGGTGCCCAACAGAGCCGTGAGAAGCCTCGTAAGACTGATGGAAAAGGCAAGCAGGACGAGTCACCGTGTCAAAGACCCAAGTTGTCAACAGAAGAAAGTTGCTGCTGTGACAGCGATATATGAAACAGATAGTGAGAACACAGCTTCGGAATCTGACATGGGCTCTGATTCTGCTGGACAGCGCGGCGGAGATTGCCATCATTTGAGAGGCGCTGCATCCACTACTGAAGGTGACAGCGACTGACACCTTAGTTGTAGTTGAAACAGCAGACACTAGAGTGGCTCCCCCTGAAAGACTTTATGAAATAGTCCTTGTAATTGAAGGTGACATAGAACATTTTTTAGGGAAAATCTAAGGTACTTATGACATTTTGTTGGCGGAGGTCGACTGACCCCCACCTTTTGTCTTGGCCGCTCCACAAGGGGAGGAGGTGATCCTTCCCGCTTTCACGCACACTGTGCTGAAGGAACAGGCACTGCAATTTGCAGAAGATTGGGCTAAGGCGCTTGCGCCCGGGTTGTACCGTACTCACTGTGGATGAGACAAACTTTCTCCTCGGCATGAGATCCCTTTGCGAACAAGGCCACAGCCACAACCCCAATACCCCATATGGCGTGAGGCAAAAGTCTCTGTGGCCGAAATCTTTGAACAATTGGAATATCAAAGTATAATTGAAACTCCTGTGTCTCTGATGAATAACCCACTTTTTAATGTGACCAAGCCAGATGGCTCATACCGTTTGGTGTTGGATTACCACCACTTGAACTCACATTGTCGTACGTGTGCAGTGCAGAATACTCACAGCTTTGCTCTTGAGGATAGTCTTGTGCGTAAAAAGTTCAAAACCATGCTTGACATTTCCAATGGCTTCTTTGCCCATAACTTGTCCGCCCTTAGTGGTCAGTGGACGAGTTTTACCTGTGGCGGTAAATAACGCCAATTTCTTCGTCTGGCCATGGGCTACAAGAATAGTCCAGGAGTTTTTGCCCCCCGCATAGTCTCTCTGCTTCAGAGGCTCGATGCAGATGCCTGTTCGTATGTGGATGACATTTATCTCACAGATGACGAATTATGGCTGCATCTGTGCCGTGTTGACCGCATAATTTGCTGTTTTGCAGACTTTGGTTATAAATTCAACTTTGCGAAATCACATATTGCAGAGTTCACAGTGTTGTTCCTGGGCTACGAGCTCAACAATGAAGGTAGAGGCTTGGCTCCTCACTTCTTGGAGGAAATGTGCACTTTTGCCATACTCCCACAACACTGAAAAAGCTACAATCCTTACTGCGCTTTTTGAATTTCGATCGTACATACATTCTGGAATCTGCCCAGCGTATCAAGTCGCTTTATGCATTGATACAACCTACTTTTTCCAAATCGTGCTGGCTGCCAGAACATTCAGCCATCTTGCAACTTTTACAGGCTGACCTACTTGAATCTAAGTTCTTGTTAACTTGTGATAACCACACCAACCTGGTAATAAGAATCGTACCAGGGGCGGTGGGTTTCACGTACCTCACTTTTAATGAGGGAGACACAGTCCACATCGCTTACAAGTCACACCTGAACACCTCGGGCGAGTAGCGGGCCTCCACTGTAGAAAACATTTTGACAGCAGTGCAAATGGCGATTTTTAAGGAACGTGCACTGTCGCAGGGAAAATGCATGGTGGTTGTTACTCCGTATCCTGCCTTGGAGGCAGTGACGAAGGCCAGTGCTCCGAATTCCAAGGCTTTGCACCCTCGGTGGATACAATGGGCTATATCCTAGACATCCCCGGATGTAACGTTAATTTTCGATTCCTCTTTGCAGACTCAGGAGTGTTTGCAGTATGAGTTTGTTCATCCTGCTTCTCTGACTATACGCCCACTGGAGGATTTTCATTTACACTGATGGAAGTACCCAAGCGGCTACGGGTTCTAGACACGCGTATCCCGCGGCCTTTGCAATTGTGGTTGGTACAATGGTGGATGGTGAATTCAAGTCCGATGTTGTGCATACACAGACATTAGGGGACTGTACCACCCAGTTGGCAGAACTACCTGCTCTGATGCTTGCATTGGAGTACGCGGACCCCAGTGTGACTACTCTTATTGTGAGTGATTCTTACTACTGTGTACAGCCTTTCAATTACTATCTACCCTTCTGGACTCAAAATTATTATTGTGACTCCAAATGTTGCACAATAAAACATAAAATGATCTGGGTTCGAGTGGCGGAGCTAAAAGAACGACTCCCACTCGTTTTTGTAATTCATACTCTGGGTCATCAGCCTTATGGGGTTCACGCTGTTGGCAACTGTCTCGTGGACGAGGCTGTGAAGACAACAGTAGCAACATTTGCAGTGACAGCGGTTACACATTCCAAAAGTAAGATTGATGATGACATCTTGGTAGCTATTGCTGCAACTGAGAAGGGAGGTAATTATCCTAAGGTTTCCCCTTTGAAGTACTCCTATCACTTAAGTCCCGATAAAGTTCTTTATGTCAGATTTAACAACGTTGGTGACAGACTGATTCCAAACGCTAACCGCAGACAGGCTTTGATTACAGCAGCCCAAGCAGGGATGACTTCGGCGCATGCTGGCGTGTCAGCTACTGTATCTCTCCTCCAGCAACGGTATTGGTGGCGGGATTTGTACAAACAGACGTGTGATTTTGTCTTTCAATGTGGCATTTGCGCATGATTTTGTCCTTCAATGTGGCATTTGTCAGCAAATTAAACCTTCTGCTGCACGCCCGCCCCAAACTCAGTTGTACACATCTAATAAATCACTTGCATGTGTTTATTTGGATCACTGCGGTCCTTTCTCTTCTGATACTCCGTATAAGTACATCTTAATAGCAGTTGACTCTTGCACACGATTTGTCTGGGTGTGGCCTCAAAGGAGCGCTGATGCCAGAACTGTCATAAGAGATTTGCGTGTCTTTGTGGGAATTTTTGCATGTGGCATCTTCCATTCGGACCATGGTCCAGCGTTCGCCTCCAAGGCGTACAAGGATGCCATGGGTTCATTGGAGGTCCAAGTCAAATTTTTGTCTCCATACCAGCCTGAGGGCAATAGTGTTGTGGAGCGGATGAACCGTGATTTAAAGTAATCATTGACAGCGAAGGTGTTAGGTGCTGCCAGAGAATAGCTTGCCCACCTGAATAGCGTAGAATGTGCACTCAATATTCTCCCTAGAAGGTCTCTGGGTGGGCGGACCCCATACAAAATGCTATTTGGCATCAAGATGTTTGTTCCGGACCTTGACGATCTAGACATGGCAGTGGGAGCCACATCCTTTGACGTAGACGAACATTCTAATGTTTTACAGAACCTAGAAAAGACCAGAGACAGTCTTGCTAAGTAACACTTGCCCTCCACATCTGAAGCTGCGTTGCAGATTCCGGTAGTCGGCTGGCTACCGCAGGTTGGAGAACTGGTCCGAGAGAAGATCGACAACAAGAAAGAATTTGGTCCTTCCTATTGAGCTCCTGTTGCTGTGCTTGGTGTGCAGGGTACAAGAACCGTCATTTTACCTCCTCTTCCTAGGTGAAAGGGGAACAGGTGCATTTCAAATGACCATGTCAAACCACACAGGGCTGCTGATACTGTATAGTATGACGCCTACGGTTTCGTGTCCAGCAATGGTGCGACACTCTGTTTTGGCCCCGGATCTTGCCATCGGGCCTGATGTTGCCATTGAAATGAGTCCACTTACGAATCCTATATTGAATCTACCTGCTGGTGATCCTCTTAATAACACTGAATATACTTACCCAACTGATTTTTCTATGCCTGATTTGGAGACCCGTGTGACTAATCAATCCTAGTTTTCATTTGACACTGGCTCATCCACATCAAAGACCCCTTCAAAAGTTTCGATTTTTGCTACCTGATTTAAAAAACATTTTTTGATCCCACCTTGGATTTACATTTGGCTTGTGCTGATTACAATTTTTTTGTTCATGTCCATAGGAATGTGGTATATTTTTTTCGTTTTATCAATGGACACTATGTTGAAGAAAGAACATCAATACGAGTGATTGATGACATTTTGGCTCCCCACTCCTCTTTGCACATCATGAAGAGAGACCAGACATTTGTGAATATAACTGCTTGGCCTGTTTTAGATGGGATTGTATGGGATGCTGTAAAGTTCCGGATTCATGGTCCCACAGAGGTTATTAATGTTCCCAATGTACTCTGTGTTTCTATGGGGGATGTGGTTAAACAAAATATTCGCTCTGATGACTGGGATGTAAAAGCAGTTGAAGCTTTATTAACTGCTTTGAAATATTATGCTGCCTTCGATGCTGAAGATTTATATTTAGAGTCTGCGAATTATGGTGATTTGTACTGTTACCAACATTTTGGCAATCACTTTCTGCATAAGACTAGCTCATTTAGAAGTAGGGTTAATTTCACACAGTGTCCCATACCAGTGGAAAGCAGCTCGAGAACATTTTTGAAAAAGTTTTCCTATTTTATTGATTTTGATCAATCCAACCCTAATGCTTTTTATTTTAAATTGACTGGAGAGTCATTTTTCAAGGTTAGACTTACCCACACTAAATTACTTTATTCGAAGTCCTTTATTGACCAGTTGGCTGTTGGGGGCTATGAACTGTGGAGAGATACTATTGATCTTAAATCTGTTTGGGGTTCTAAAAGTTGGCAAGTGCAAGGCACTGCATCGTGCATGCCTCATCCCAAACCATATGTTGTTTCTGATTGATACTATCTCACAAACCACATGCTTTGGATTGGCTACTTCTAAAAAGTGAATTTCCCCATTGGAAATATTTTACCAGTACAACCTTGAGCGAAATACAGGCTCTGTTTAGTAATTCCTCTTTTAATGTTTCCAGCATTAATCCGAAGGCTGGTTGCTATGGCAAAAAAGTGCAGATTCCTGCCAGCACTGCTTTCTGGTTCTGACCCCTTGGCTATACGGTGGTTAGAGTAGACCCGCATTTTCAGAATCACCATTTAGTCACCACCTATTTTGTAGGCAAATTGTGCCATAGTTGGCTCAGGCATTCATCCTTATCATCTGTTAAGTCGCATTTGTTCAAACTCACTGAAACTGTAGATTTAAATGGTTTTGTGAAAAACCCTGCGGGTGGCAGTTCGAAAAGATGGATATATGCTGCTTACAATGAAGTTTGGAATCTATCTCACATTGAAGCAGCTTCTAGGCTTAGAGCTATAGATCAGGCCAATTTAGAAAATTGCTGGCTGTTGTAGATAATAGCATTAACACCCTTTCTTCCCGAATTTACACTTTAAGATAATATTGTGTCATCTGTGGTTGATATTGTGCAAGAAGATGTTGCAGTGCTGTATCAAGGGCAAAATCAATTGCGTTCTGTTATGCAGTATGCATGGACTTTGCAAACGTTAAAGAATGGTCGCGTTCCATGGAAATACATGAACATGAGCTTGTTATTTCTGCCTTTTTAATTTGACTATGAAACAGCCACATATATATATATAGATATATACATATAGCAACTCACTGCGAAGTTCCCTGAATCATTAGAGAACCAAGGTCAAAGACTAACTTGCTTTATAAGGTCATGGAACTCTGAGGTGACTTGTAAATATTCCTATCATGTACAGCGAGGTTACTTTATTCCTTGTAAGACATGGTCACCCTTTCACACTATGTTTAGCGTGAAAAGGGCATGCAGTGGGTGTTGTGGTGGGCATTCCACCACAACACCCATTGTATTTGACACTGCCCCCTATGTACAAGTGTGGCGTACTTAGTAGGCAGCACCAAAATTAAGGGCAAAACAAGGAGAATGCATTATTTCTCCTTGTTTTTGCTTTTTCCATGTGTGCTGCCTTGTGCAGCACTCATGGAAAAAGCAAAATGCCACGGTTTGTTTATGCACATGAAAGTGTCCTTCCTGTACATAAACAAACCTTTTAAAAAAGTGCCATTTTGTAACTTTCATGTGTGCTGCATGAAGCAGCACACATGAAAGTTATAAAATTGAATTTTAGGATTGTTTATGTGCAGGAAGGGACAACTTCCTACAAATAACCAATCCTTTCCTGCACACAGACACCCTTCCACTCTGATGTAAGGGTGCCTGCGATGGCGCTAATTTGTGAAACGTAGCGCCATCGCATGGGGAAACGTAAGGCTGCACCACATTTTTGTAAATATGGTGCAGCCTTGCATTTCCGAAGTGGCAGAGCGTGTTGTTAAGCCCACTTTGTTGTACATATGGCCCTTTGTTTTTCATTTCTCCTTTATACTGATGGCTTCATCCTTTTGGAATGACCCTAACTGGTCTCCAATGAAGACTGGAGATTGGAACCAACAAACAAAACCTTAAAGTTAATTAATTAAAGTATATTCAAGAGTAAACTCGTGTTTTTTTTTCAAACCTAAGAAACAGTGATATTTAGCAGGCAACATGCTTGAAAATTTAAAATGAGATTGTTTTTTAGCTGTCCTTTGTTCCTGCAATTTATTTTGGAACCCGAATGTAAAAAAATCTGAAAAATAAGGGCACCTTATAATTCATGTGATGGTATACAGACAATTAAAATTATAGATCAGCAGAGAATTGCTTGTCTCAAAAAAGTTTACAAAATAAAAATGTATCTGCTCCATCTGTGCGGGGTGTAATGCAACTATTTAAGGTCCTTAATATATTAATTCGATTAAGGGAGTTTTCTAAAGACATCTTTAAGTATGATTCAGAGCTTGTCAACTGAAGTGATTATATTCGAACTTGGTATCACCGTGCTCAAATTTATAATTATAAGACTTTTAGTATAACATTATGGGGCTGATTCCAATTCGGTAAACCAATCGTGCGACCAAATTGAATCCGTAGCCCTTTCCGTACGACTCGTACAATTCCGTCCGAATCACGTAGTACGATTTGTTTGAAATATATATAACAAAATTGTTGCGAACCGTATGAAAAGCAAGGGAAAATCTGTACAACACGGACCCTCACAGTGAACTGTACGAATCGTAAACATGCTGTACGATCTGACAAGTACGATCCAGACTGGGGAATAAGAACGCGATTCATACGGAAAGCTTCGTATATGAGCGATTCATACGGAGAGCCACACAATCACATATGCACAGTACCCCTGCAATCATGATGTGTACGCACGGTACCCCTATGCACCGTACCCCTGCAATCATGGGGTGTACGCATCATACCCCTACGCACCGTACCCCTGCAATCATGGGGTGTACGCACCGTAACCCCATGCACCGTACCGCTGCAATCATGGGGTGTACGTACCGTACCCGGGGGGATCCGTTTCGTACGCGGTTCGAGACAAATCTATTTTTCCAGACGTTTTGAGCTCCCGTAGAAAAAGAGTGTTGACGAGACGAATCGTACTTGCTGGGTCGGAAAATGCAGCTTCGATCCATACAGAAGTCCGGTACTGCGTGTTACGAATGCGATTCGTACGGATTTTAAGGTCATATGGTCTTTCGTACGATTCGTACAGAGATCTGCTTTGGATCTGAATCGTACCTCATCGTACGTACGGGGACGTTTAAGGGTATGATTCGTATGGGAAATATGCTCCGTACAGCTATTTGTAAGGGATTTTACGGAATCAGAATCGGCCCCTATGAATGCTAATTATTTGTCACTTAACAGGGCCCAATTTATACTTGGATGGATTAAGTATTGTCACCGGATCAATGAGCTACCACAATATCGTGGTGAAAATATCGAGTGACAGAATATTGACTTCCTATCTACAAACAGGTAAGTACAAAAATATTGAATCCTAAATATCCTTGTTAATAATATAGTTTGCTAAAATATGAACTTTTTTAAATGTCTTAAAAGTAATATAAAATCAATGAAATAATAAATATAATTAAGTAAAACATACTTAAAAATTATTAAAAAAGATTAAAATTACTAAATAATAAATGTAATGTAAAAAGAAAAAGTAAACATGCATATGTTTTTTCATATATATTAACCTAATAATACTAAAGAATAATCCATATTTTTAATTAAAAACATAATGTAATATATAATAACATATATATATAAATAAAACTATAATATAAATATAAAAATGAATTATATATAAGTTAAAACATTAAAATAAATATTGTAAAAAAATAATATTTTACACTACATTAAATATAACAATAGTGAAAATGTTGCATAGCGCAGGGGATAAAATGACTATTCCCACTCCAGCGAGTGGTACAGTAGGAAAAGTGTTGGATGGGGTGAATAAAAATGACTATTCCCACTCCAGCTAGTGAAACAGTAGGGAAAGTGTTGGATAGCGGGAGGGTAAAAATTACTATTCCCACTCCAGGCAGTGCAACAGTAGGAAAAGTGTTGGATAGAGGGAGGGTAAAAATTACTACTCCCACTCCAGCAAGTGCATCAGTAGGGAAAGTGTTGGATAGCGGGTGGGTAAAAATTACTCTGCCAACTCCAGGGAGTGCAACAGTAGGAAAAGTGTTGTATAGTGAGAGGGTAAAAATTACTATATAACAGTAGGAAAAGTGTCGGATAGCAGGTGGGTACACATTACTATTCTCACTCCAGCGAGCGCAACAGTAGGGAACGTGTTGGATAGCGGGTGGGTTAAAATGACTATTCCCACTCCAGCAAGTGCAAAGGTAGGGAAAATGTTGGATAGCAGGTGGGTAGAAATTACTATTCCCACTCCAGTGATTGCAGCAGTAGGGAAAGTGTTGGATAGTGGGTGGGAATTTTTCAAAATAAATTTACCTTCCACCATTTCCCCTATAAACGTCAGCTACAACATTGTAAAATATTAATACATTTACATATTTAATTAACAATAAATAATGAACTAATTACAGGTAACAATAACATTAATAACCATCAAATCTATATTAATCCATATAATTTAAAATATAATAACATATATATATAAATCAACTTATAATGTAAATATAAAAAAAATTATATATTATAAGTTAAAACATTAAAATAAAAGTAAAAAATATATATATTTTTATACTACATTAAGGGGCCGATTTGAATAGCCGTACGGAGCGTTTTTCCCGTACGAATCGTACCCTGCAACGTCCCCGTACGTACGATGAAGTACGATTCATACCAGGAGCAGGACTGCGTTCGAATCATGCAGAGACGTATGACTCTAATTTACGTATGATTCTCCCTCGAAACCCGCTGTACGCGACATCTGTACGGTTCGAAGCATGTTTTCCCGACCCAGCAAGTACGATTCATGTCAGGTACGCACCGTACAACGCTTTTTTTACTGGAGCCCAAAACGTCTGGAGAAGTAGAGTTTGCCTCGAAACAGGTACGGAACGTACACCCCATGATCGCAGAGGTAGGGTGCGTACCCCTGCGATCATGGGGTATACACACCATACCCCATGATCGCAGGGTGTACACACTGTACCCCATGATCGCAGGGTGTACGGTGTGTACACCCTGCGATCATTGGGGTACGGTGCGTACACCCCATGATCGTAGGGGTACGCACCGTACCCCTGTGATCATGGGGTGTACGCACCATATGGTGTGTATGTGATTGTGTGGTTGTCCATACGAATCGCCCTTACCTGACGTGGACCGTACGAATTGCGTCCTCATTCCCCGGTCCTGATCATACTCGTCGGGTCGTACAGCATGTTTACGAATCGTACGGTTCACTGTGAGGGTCGGTGTTGCACGGTTTCCCCCTTGCAATTCGTACAGTTTGGACGATTCGGACGGATTGACGAGATACGGATCATACTACACAATTCGGATGGACGTGTACGATTCGTACGGAGAGGGCTCCGGATACGAATGGGACGGACGCTTTTTTTCCCGAATCGGAATCGGCCCCTAAATATAACAATAGTGAAAAATTTGCATAGCATAGGGGTAAAATTACTATTCCCACTCCAGCAAGTGGTACAGTAGGGAAATTACTAAATAGCGGGTCGATAAAAATTAACATTCGCACTCCAGCGAGTGCAACTGTAGGGAAAGTGTTGGATAGCGGGTGGGTAAAGATTACTATTCCCACTCCAGCAGGAGCAACAGTAGGGAAAGTGTTGGATAGCGGGAGGGTAAAAATACTATTCCCACTCTAGGGAGTGCAACAGTAGGGAAAGTGTTGGATATTGGGTGGGTAAAAATTACTATTCCCACTCCGTTGAGTGCAACAGTAGGGAAAGTGTTGGATAGCGGGTGGGTAAAAATTACTATTCCCACTCCACGGAGTGCAACAATAGGTAAAGGAATGGATAGCAGGTTGGTAAAATGTACTATTCCCACTCTGTTGAGTGCAACAGTAGGGAAAGTGTTGGATAGTGGGTGGGTAAAAATTACTATTCCCACTCCAGGGAGTGCAACAGTAGGGAAAGAGTTGGATAGCAGGATGGTAAAAATTACTATTACCACTCCAGAGAGTGCAAAAGTAGGAAAAGTGCTGGATACCGGGTGGGTAAAATTTACTATTCCCATTCCAGGGAGTGCAACAGTAGGGAAAGTGTTGGCTAGTGGGTGGGAATTTTTCAGAATGAATTTACCTCCCACCATTTTCCCCTATAAATGTCACCTACAATATTGTAAAATATTAATAAATTAACATATTTAATTAACAATTAAAAATTAACTAATACCAATTAACAAGAACATTATCCATCAAATCTAAATAATTCACACAATTAACTCTATAAAATAACTTTTATTAAATATTACATAAAAATATTAGAAATTACAGTAAAATGTAATTACTTCCCACCCTACTCCTCTATCAACCCTCAACCCACTCATACAAAAATACACAACTAACATATTTACACATTGAATATTAATAATTAACATGTAATTAATTACTAATTAATCAAAATAAATTAACACAATTAACATAATTACCAATTAATTCCTAATTGATATTGATCAATTTAAAATTAAGTATTAATGACTTAATTAACAATATAAAGTAGTAAATACTAAATTATATATTAATAATATAATATAATTAATTTTGATTAGATTACTTCCCACCCTATTCCTCTAAAGAACCCACAACCCGCTACAGAATTCAATTACGCAAAAAGTAATTAACATATAATTAATGAATTCTAAATAGTTCTTAAAAAATATATTATAATTAAATTACTTTCCACCCTGTTCTCCTATAAAACCACAACCCGCTACGGAATTAAATTACGTAAAAATTAATTAACATAAAATTAATTACTTACAAATTATATTACATACTTTTAACACAAATACTAACAGACAAACACTAAAAAAATAGATATTATTAACGATATTTTGACAATCAATAATACTAACTTCGATATTATTAAAATTGATATTTCTAACCTGCATGTCGATATTCTTAACCATTATATTTTTGCAAGTCGATATCTTTTCCACTCGATATTAAAAACTCAGGGGCATATTATCAAGGGGGTTTATCTCTGCTTTTTTGGCTTTAAAAGCCAAGAAAGCGGAGATAAAATTATCTCCCTATTACCTAGCTGCCGCTAACACCAGTTAGCGACAGCTAGTAGGAGATAGCGACCATCTTGGGCCCCACTTTGCATGTCAGTGATATTTATCACTAATGAGATGCAAAGTGGGCGTGCCAAGATGTTAGAGACTGGAAACAGTCGCTAACATCGCTATCTCCTATTACCAACTTTTGGAGATATTCGCGCTAAGCGGAAATATCTCCAAAAGCTAACACCTGCCCTGAGCAGTTCTTAGCCATGTTATCCAATGGGAGGTGGATAACATGGCTAAGAGCATTAGCTCGCTAATGCATGAATATCGCTGACTTTTCAGCGATATTCATGCTTTGCGGCGATTTTTACCGCATTTGCGTTAAACCTTGGTAATACCAAGGTTTATTTGCGGTACAAATCGCCGCAGCGCTGTGGTAACTTTTTGTCTCTAACCAAGCAATAGCGATAATTATCGCTATTGCTTGGTAATATGCCCCTCAATCTTTTACTCCATTCGATATTTTTTTCTCAATATTATGACTAGTTACCACTGTCACCACTGTGGAGTACTTTACTCCCTCCATGGCGAGTGTAATCTGCCTGTTAAAGTTAAAGTTGTCTGCTGGCCCGGCGGACATATCTTGAAATTACAGAAACCGCTATCATGGTGTTCCGGTAAATGCTTTGACAGTTTGCCATATGTTTCCGTCAACATCATGGAGCAGGATGTCAAGCTTTCAATATTTTATTTATTTTAAAAAGGAAAATCCCAACGCAGGATTTTGTTTTTATAGAAGGAAAAACAGTGACCAGCCTCGCCTTGGGAGATTTCTCGCAGGCGCAGGGGTAATTTTGTTGTTTACATCTGTACCCTTACTGCCAGGTTTTACCTGCCAGTGAAGGACAGTGATGCTTGTCATGTGTTTGCGCACCCTAAAGAAGACGGATGAACATATGGCCAAACCGCTGACGACTATTACTCCATTGGGCCACCTGAAGTGCATGCAGGTGCCAGACGCTGAGTAGTCGCCGCCATCTAGATATTGAACGCCCAACTCTAAATGAGACGGGCTGAACGTTGCTCTTGCAGAGAGGGTACTCTGCCATTCTCTAAATAAGGCCCTTAGATATTATCAGAAAGTAAAATGATCACAAGTCCTGAAAAAAGGTCACAGAAGAAGGGTTTTTTAATTAAATGGTTAAACTTCGTAGAATTACTGAAGACACTCTCTTGTGCTGCTAATCAACAACCATTATGAAAGCCTATGTACGAAATCATTCGATCTGTGAACTTTCATAATGATTAAAGTAATTGTTTACTTTAAAAAAATTTAAATAGATAAATTAAGGTTCATCACATTATTTATGGTGTGACCAGGAGCCATCACCATGCGGATCTTCTTAATTTTTAAAAGTGAATTTACTCATTCAAGATGATAGGATCTATCCACCTTAGGAACAGAACTGTTCTTTATGTTATAAGCAGCTAACAAAATTTAACATATTTTGTTTGATTGACCAGCTTTAAAAACCCCGGAGAGAAAACCAGTAAAGACAGGGGCAACGCTTCCATTGGGCAGCAAGTGCAGTGGCACCAGGGCCAAGGGGCCAGAGTGTTCAACTGAACCGTGATTATTTCTGTATATTATAATTCAAACAGCAGCCAAGAGGCCAGTTTCCTTTCTTTCACCAAGGTCCATGACACCCAGCTATGCCAAAGGGTAAAAGACGTAATGATGTGATTGTGCAATGCATAGACGAATCTTTGGTAACTTTTACTTTATTTTTAATGTATCTTTAGCTAAATAACAGTGATGTATTTAGTGTAGATTTTTTCGGGAAGCCTGTTATTACTTTATCAATAAAATACAATAGTATTGAAAATACAGTGAAGAAAAAAAATCACACGCAGGGCTGGATCGAAAAATAGTTTCTTCTCTTTGCATTACGTGTCATTAGCAGTCGATTGCACAGTCTGGTAAGCACTGTCGGGCTTGGATTATGCACAACCACTCGTTGGAGACTGTTTGAAATGCAAAACAGGCACCTTTTTAAAACCTTTGGAATGAAATGCAGAATGGTCCCTGCTGAAATTCGATCTCGTGACCTGCAGGTCACAGCAAAAGTCAACGGGGAGCCATTTAAGTGGCTGAGCCATGTATGCACTGTTCTGTATAAAACTTGCAATTATCATAATCATTGTTTCTTACTTTTCACTTGCTTCTGGAAAAAGGAATAACACCCATTATTGGATATTGCAAATGGCCATGATTATGCAATCATGTATAGAAAGAATGGTTTTTAAAAAGCCATTGACAGTCTCATCTTGCTCACAAATCTATGAAGAAAGGTGACGAGCAAATGAAATGCATGTGCACACCTGTGGCATTTGTTTTAACTTGGTCTTTTTATATCCATGAATCAATGCATTACTTTTGGAACAATTAATGGAAACTATGGGCAAAATTTCGTTAGGTGACAGGGAGGCAGCACAAACGCAACATGCTTACAGATATGGCACGTCAGCTTCCTCCTTGCACAGGTGCAAGGGTGCTTGCGTTACAGACAGGATTGTTTTTGTGCAGGAAGGGACACCTTCCATAAAGGCTGCATCACACATAGAAAATGAAGTAACAAGGAGAAATAAAGATACTTCTTGTTACACAAGTGTCTGGGAAGTGTATCATTGTGATGCATTCCCAGGTTTGCAAATCTTTGTAAATCTGGGAATACAGCAAAATCCATGGGTGTGGGAACACAAAAACTCCACAGATAGAGAGCCTACCTTGCGTTACTTTGTATTTACTAAACCTCGCAGAGCCATATAAAGTGGCGTTCTGCTGCTTAGTAAATCCCACTTAAGGACTTGCATTGCCTTGTGACCACTTGGTCACTAAATGGCAATGCAAGCCCTTTGTAAACCTGCCCCTAAACGTTTAATAAAATCAGTGGGCATATTTTACAGTAGTATATTTTTAATTAACATCTATTAATGCAGTGCTGCTGTGTACCAGTTATGTAAAGATGAGGCTCTCAGGGGCATATTATCAAGGGGGTTTATCTCCTCTTTTTTGGCTTTAAAAGCCAAGAAAGCGGAAATAAAATTATCTCCCTATTACCTAGCTGTTGCTAACACCAGTTAGCGACAGCTAGTAGGAGATAGCGACCATCTTGGGCCCCGCTTTGCATGTCAGTGATATTTATCACTAATGACATGCAAAGTGGACGTGCCAAGATGTTAGTGACTGGAAACAGTCGCTAACATCGCTATCTCCCATTACCAACTTTTGGAGATATTCGCGCTAAGCGCAAATATCTCCAAAAGCTAACACCTGCCCCTGAGCAGTTCTTAGCCATGTTATCCAATGGTAGGTGGATAACATGGCTAAGAGCATTAGCTCTGTAATGCATGAATATCGCTGACTTTTCAGCGATGTTCATGCATTTCGGCCGATTTTTATCGCTTAGGAGATAAACCTTGATAATTGCAAGGCTCCTAAGCGATAAAAATCGCCGCAGCTCGGCGATGAAAAAATATCGTCGCTAAACCAACATAGCGACAAGTATCGCTAGTTGTTGGTAATATGCCCCTCAGTTTTTAACGAAATAATGGCTTTAATCATTGACCGCAGAAAAACAAAAAGCTCAGTTAACCTTTCTATGCTTCAAAATAGATAACTTCAGAACAGTCCAGATTTCAGAGGATACCACATAAATGATATGACTGTCGAGGTGTGATGTGTGAGAGCTCCAGTCCGTTATGTCTATTTTGTCCAGCAACACTTTTCATAAATAATTTTTCTTTAATTATACATTCATTGTTAAAGATTAGACTACATGTCCCAGAATGGAACATGCTGCTGGTGACTCAAGAGCTGTTGGCTGAAGGTGTCACACATTACATAAGGCCCCTTAGCAGCAATAGAGATAGTGGGCCAACTTGTGTCAGTGCATCCTTCGTTTGTTAAATGCTAACTGACAGTACATTGCAACACATCTATGCACTTTATTTAAGTACAATGAATAAATAACACCTATAAAGATGTGTTTACAGGGCACTGGTGCTGGCCACTGAGAGAAATGGCTGCTTCAGACAGAGCTCCCTTTATCAATCCATTTCACTTATGCTCTGGTGTGGCAGGACAGTATACATGTGATGTGAGCTTGGAGGCAATTGTGGAACATTTGAAAAGAGATTCAGAGCTGTCACAACCCCAGACAATCCATTGCCGCTGCTGCCTTTAGAGAACCCAAAACACAGTCTCCATGAATCAAGAGGCAACACACAAAACCAAGTCCTGCAAAAGCCTGTCATCCAGAGTAGGGTTAACACAGCTTTTTTTCTCCCAGCATCTAATCCGCAAGTTCTCACAAGGACTTCTGATCCAACTCGCAGTAAAGCTCATGTTCTCGTGGGAACAGTGGCCACCTAGGTGGGGTCTGAGTATAAAAGCCCTGCTCTCCAACAATGCTGAACCAACTAAGACTACACTTACCTTGTTCCTGCCTAGAATATAATCAAATCTGTTTTCGCAGAATGAGGGGGGAGATCCCGCAGGATTCAACAGCAGCAGTCCTGAGTCTACTGGTGATCAGGTAATTCTATTTTAATTTCAGAGCACCAATCAGAGAAACACCCCAATCGCCTCAAGAAGGGACGAGAACTTAGAGTGGTCAGTAAAGCATTACTTTAGACTTTAGCAACCTGAGACGTAATCTATAACATAGTAGATCCAAGTAGAAGACCATCACAGAGATCAGAGTTATCACAAATAGGCTGTTTATTGAATTAGGTACAAAGCATTGCATTCGATTACTTGCTCTTATATTGTGAAGTGAAAATGAAGGAACAGTATCAGAAAGAATATTGTGAAGTAAAAACCACTCTATTCTGAAGATACAACACTAGAGACACAAGGCGAAATATGGATGGAAGATACCTCTTGGTAAATTACTTGGTATGTGAAGCTTAGTGTAAAGGCTCACAGGTTCCATAGTCTATACTAAGCAATATATTGACTGTAAAGCTTTGCAACAAGCGGAGGACACAGTTCTTAGAAAGTAATTAGCCGTTCCCAAATCCACCTTTGGTTTTATTTGCCAAAACTAGCTGAGTCTTACTTTCATTGAGGACCTAATTGGATCAAGGACTGTGTTACTGTGGTTGAAGCCAGAATGCACTTTAAGCTTTGGGTTTAAGGCTTTGGTTGTATATTGCCTCTCCCATGACCTCTCCTAGAAACTTGCCTGGATTGAGTTTGTTATATCTAGTTATCAAATGATGGGATTAACTTTGGGGATCTCTCAGGGCAGTATCCTTGCCTTGAGTACTAATTTAACAAAGAGCATCATGAAATGTTGAAGAGTTTAGTGGTAACATATGCATTCATTTCTTCGGACCAAGACATGCAGATGTAGCTTGGTCAATTTTTGAACAGACTTCACAGTTACATCTTAACTTACTTTCATTTCTGTACTATTCATGTCATGGTCGCTCACCAGACTCCAGCGGGATGGTTTAAAAGGATCAGAGTTTGCATCTTTGATGGAGTATCAGGAAAAAGCGCCTTGCATTTAGTTTTCTCTGTAAATGTTAGAAACATCCCAGAGTTTGTTTTTTTAAAACAATTGTTTTAGGTTTTAAAACAGCTCTTTTATATTTGTAATCTTTGCCTTCTTCACTTACCTGTTCCGCTGTATTACGTTTTGTAAACAGCACAGTAACGATTAGGATAAGGTTCTCTGATATGCCTCCAATGTATATTTGAGTTGCTAAGCCTTTTAATATGGCTTATGTATTTAATGTTTTAAATGATCTTTCATGGTTTTAATGCAATAACCGAATAAAGATTGTATTGACTTGACACTCATTTGTGTATCATATCCCTAAACTGGGACTTCAGCACTCCTTTAAGCTGGGGTTTTATGACAGAGGCATGCATGGCTAAACCACGTGTTTCTTTACAATGCTGCCCGGACAAAGAATGCGCCTGAACAACGCATCCTTTACCTCACATGCCTTTACCATGCATGCCTTTACCACACAGTTTTGTGGTAAAGGATTATGTGTGGTAAAGGTGACACCCCCACTCCCTGCCTTAAGCCCTAAAAACTACCCCAATCACCCCAGAGCCCTGAAAACTATCCCGACCCCCCCAACCCCAAAATGTTACATGAACCCCTGACCCTAAAAACTACCCTGACCCCCCTAAGCCCTAAATACTACCCCGACACCCACCCACCTGAGCTCCAATAACAACCTTAACCCCCAAGCCCTGAAAACTACCTGAGTCCTACCAAGTACCCCCAAACCCCTCCTGAGCCCTGAAAACTACCCTAACACTTACAAATGACCCCACCCCCCAAAACCTGGACCTTGCCCCACTTACCTCATTGCGTACTCTCCCAAACCTTCGTTTTCCTGTGTCCACCCATCCCAGCATCTAGACAACGTACTGCCTTAACCAATCACATGCATGGTTAAGGCAAACCTGGTTCAGCTTGCGGAGGAATGGCACGAGTGGCTTATCCCCGTTGTAAATGGCATTTCCCTGAAGCTGGTCTTTAAATGCTAGCTGTTAATCCAATAACCCAGGTTTTCAATGAGGCATATAATAAAAATTTAGAATTATGACCCAGCCAACTGCAGAGGGTAAGTAGTGTTGAAGAAAACATTAATGGGGCCTCCTTGTTGTATCATGCCAGCAACTGACCAAATACTAAACAGTTTGTGAGCTGCGCTATGGCTTCACACAGCAGCCATTCTCCTTACCTTTGCCATGACTGTGTCACATCTGCTTGCTGACCTAAATCCCATCAGAGTCTGAGCTGCGAACACTGCAAACACTCACTATCTTATGACTTCTGTCCCGGGCCACCAAAACAACTACCCAACCTCAATCAGGCTGGAGAAAGCGTAAGAAAGAAAAACAGAAACAAAAAAAATAATAAATACGAGCATATATATTTTAGATAATGCCATGGTGGTGCAATGTCTGCTGAAACAGACACAAAAAAGCTGTTTTGAGGATTAAGGGATCTTTAAGGTCAAGAATGGGTGGGTCAAGGGGTAGTGGAGGGGTCAGTGATGTCTGAGGAAGGTGTGACACGCTTAATTTTGTAAGAAATGGCACGTGGTAGAGTTGAGGATATCAATCAATCAATCAGGACATTTGTTATGCGCTACATACCTGTGAGGGTCTCAAGGCACTGGGGGGGGGGTTGCTGCTACTGATCGAAGAGCCAGCTCTTGAGGAGTCTTCTAAAGGCCAGTAGGTCTTGGGTCTGCTGTAAGTTGGTGGGGAGGGTGTTCCAGTTCTTGGCGGCGAGGTGGGAGAAGGATCTGCCGCCAGCACTTGTTCTTCGGATGCGGGCAACTGTGGTGAGGGCGAGACCGGCTAAGCTTGCAGGTAGGGGCGTAGAAGCTCAGTCGTCTGTTGAGGTACGCTGGGCCGGCGTGGTGGAGGGTGTTGTGTGCGTGGATGAGGATCTTGAAGGTTATTCTCTTGTTGACGGGGAGACAGTGTAGGTCTCTCAGGTGGAGTGTTGTTGTATTTCTATCTAGGACCCTAATTTGATATTCCCGATTCATGCCCATATGTGGTTATAATTAATAATATCCTTATAAAGGCATAAGAATCATATCCATATTCAGTAATAGCCCATGCAGTCCAAAGCACAGCACGGCTACTCCCATTGACTCCTAGAAAGCACAACACGTTCTTTAAACAAACCAAGCCTCCAGCAGCCCGGGAAATCCCCCTCTGATTTTGTTTTGATTTGAACAAGAACTCCTGGAGTCCATAAAAAACTGTTAGTTCTTAGTGACATCTTATGTCCAACCTTACGTCAAACCCGGCACCTTTCAGGTATAAATATACCAACAGTTGCCTTAAGCAAACACATGGTGGTTTGGAGCAGAGCGGCTATCTACTTGCCCGAGAGCCCAGCTGATGCAAAGAGCCCACGCAAGCCGCCCCTCCCGTTTGACGCAATGAGAGTGACGCTGTCTTTTTCTCCAGCCGAGAAAATCCAGCTCCGGTGTTTCCAGCCACCCTCGCGGGTTGCTGGGAGATCGAGTTCTGAAGAAAGAGATACCAGACCTCCCACATTCTATTACCAAGGTACGGAGCTGACTAAACCCTTAAAGAGAATTCTTGATTCAGATTCTTGGCAAAACAATCTTAACCAACTTAACTTAAACTGCTACTTACTTACTCCTTCCCAAGTATTAGGCTTAGGTCAGGTACACCGGGGTAGGCATCGTTAGAAGCACCAGTTGAGTACGTTAGTCAATGTTTTTATGTATGTATATATTTTATCCATTTTAAAGTATCATATGGCTAAGAAACCATATCAATGCATTTACAGTATTATTTCATAATACTACTTTTACTGTACGCACTTTACTTTATGATAAGTATTGCAATTGTGGCAATTCATTTCTCTTGCATGAGAAAGAAGACTGCTCAATAAAAACCACCTTTTATTGAAAACGCCAGTCTCTCTATTACTCTGCACTCCGGTGAAACTAAGTATGCACAGTTGCATGAGTGAAATAGCTGCTTATTGTTTTCACACGACTCTAGAGATACACTCTTTTCTGAGGGAGCAAAGTTGTCATGTTTGTATGATTGTCAGAAGCTAATCCCTTCTTGTCTAAATCCGGAGAGTTAACTCTTTCCTGAGCATTCAAGCAAGTTTCTAGTGACCTCTGAGCTAGCTGGCAAAACTAATTAGGTCTTATATAGTCAGTAGAGACCTAGTCAACCTCAGTCCTACGTCTACACTGCTGTTTATATTATTCCAATGCGCAGAGCCTATTGGGAATATAGGAAATACACTACATGGCGCCCAACTTTTGGTAAGGCGATAATCTAACGCAAGACACTAGAGTAGGAGGAGGAGCTACGCGGGCATCCAAGATGGTCGCGTGAGCAGAGTGCTCCTGAGACCCGCGCCGCCCTTCTTGATTTATCCTTCAGCTATCCTGGTCACTTCGACGGGCTTTTGAAGTGCTACTCTTACTGATACTGTTGATCTTTTTTGGGCCGGGATCGGACTTCGGGGACCATTTTTACATTGTCTCTAACTTCCTGGCCTAACCCCGGACGGGACCGGGGTCTCTGTTGCCTTGATGGCCGAGCAGGTAATCAGACAAAATATCGAAAAAAAAATATCGGAAAGACAAAATATCGAAGTAAAAATATCGAAGGTCAAAAATATAGGAAAGCAAAAATATCGGATACAAAAATATCGTAATAGGTAAGTATGCAAAAATATCGAAAAAAAAAATATCGAGTGTCAAAATATCGTTAAAAAAAATATTGTGTAGTAATGGAAATAATCAATAGTATAGGAAAAAGTAAAATAATTGTATATAAAAAGTATTAAAAAAGGTGTATTATTATAAATAAAACAATTATAAATAAAATATTTAAAAATACATATCTATGTTTAGGAGCGGGTTATTGGGTTTATAGGGGATAAGGGTGGGAAGTAATTTATTAATAATTAATTAATATATGTCATTACAAAATACTAAATTATACCTATTTGTTAATTAATTATAATTAATTAGTTAATTAATTAAGCTCATATAGTCTATATTATTAATTACTAATTAATTGATAATTAATAAATATTTATTAAGAAATTATAAATATATACTTTAATAATTTAATGTAGATACATGTTTATTTTGTATTTCTACATTTAAATTTTTTTTTTTTAAATATTACATTTTTAGGTTTAGGAGCGGGTTATTGGGTTTATAGGGGATAAGGGTGGGAAGTAATTTATTAATAATTAAATCATGAATTAAAAAATGTAATTAAATATTTGTACATTATACCTAATTGTTAATTAATTATTATTAATTATAATTGATTAGTTAATTATTTAAGCTCATATAGTCTATAATATTAATTAGTAATTAATTGGTAATTAATAAATATTAATTAAGAAATTATAAATATATACTTAAATAATTCTATGTAGATACATGTTTATTTAGTATTTCTAAATTTATGTTAAATTTTGTTATTTTTAAATTACATTTCTAGGTTTAGGAGCGGGTTATTGGGTTTATAGGGGATAAGGGTGGGAAGTTATTTATTAATAATTAAATCATTAATTAATAAATGTAAATAATTATTAGTATATTATACCTAATTGGTAAATAATTATTATTAATTAGTTCATTAATTAATATTATATAGTCAAAATTATTATTTACGAAATAATTTGTAATTAATAAAATTTTATTGTAATTATTTTTAATAATGTAGTTAATTTTTTTTGTAAAAGGGGTATTTGTTGGGTTTTGGGTTCAGTTTTCAGTTTGTAGTTAAAGGGGTATTTGTTGGGTTTAGGGTCAGTTTTTAGTTTTTGGTTAAAGGGGTATTTGTTGGGTTTAGGGTCAGTTATCAGTTTTTTGTTAAAGGGGTATTTGTTGGGTTTTGGGTCAGTTTTCAGTTTTAGGGTAAATTGGTAGTTTGTTGGGTTCAGGGTCAGTTTTTAGTTTTTGGGTAAAGGGTTATTTGTTGGGTTATGGGTCAGTTTTCAGTTTGTGGATCAAGGGGTATTTGTTGGGTTCAGGGTCAGTTTTCAGTTTTTGGGTAAAGGGCTAATTTTAGGGTTCAGGGTCAGTTTTTAGTTTTTGGGTAAAGGGGTATTTGTTGGGTTCTGGGTCAGTTTTCAGTTTGTGGATAAAGGGGTATTTGTTGGGTTCAGGGTCAGTTTTCAGTTTTTGGGTAAAGGGCTAATTTTAGGGTTCAGGGTCAGTTTTTAGTTTTTGGGTAAAGGGGTATTTGTTGGGTTCAGGGTCAGTTTTCAGTTTGTGGGTAAAGGCATATTTTTAGGGTTCAGGGTCAGTTTTTAGTTTTTGGGTAAAGGGGTATTTGTTGGGTTCAGGGTCAGTTTTCCGTTTGTGGGTAAAGGCATATTTTTAGGGTTCAGGGTCAGTTTTTAGTTTTTGGGTAAAGGGGTATTTGTTGGGTTCAGGGTCAGTTTTTAGTTTTTGGGGACAGGGGTTTTTGTTGGGTTTAGGGTTAGTTTTTAGTTTTTGGGTTAAGGGGTATTTGTTGGGTTCTGGGTCAGTTTTCAGTTTTTGGATAAAGGGGTATTTGTTGGGTTCAGGGTCAGTTTTCAGTTTTTGGATAAAGGGGTATTTGTTGGGTTCAGGGTCAGTTTTCAGTTTTTGGGTAAAGGGCTAATTTTAGGGTTCAGGGTTAGTTTTTTGTTTTTGGGTAAAAGGGGTATTTTTAGAGTTCTGGGTCAGTTTTTTGTTTTGGCCTAAAGGGGTATTTTTTAGGGTTCAGGGTCAGTTTTCCGTTTTTGGGTAAAGGGGTATTTGTTGGGTTCTGGGTCAGTTTTCAGTTTTTGGGTAAAGGGGTATTTGTTGAGTTAAGGGTCAGTTTTTAGTTTTTGGGTAAAGGGGTATTTGTTGGGTTCTGGGTCAGTTTTCAGTTTGTGGATAAAGGGGTATTTGTTGGGTTCAGGGTCAGTTTTCAGTTTTTGGGTAAAGGGCTAATTTTAGGGTTCAGGGTCAGTTTATAGTTTTTGGGTAAAGGGGTATTTGTTGGGTTCAGGGTCAGTTTTTAGTTTTTGGGTAAAGGGGTATTTGTTGGGTTCAGGGTCAGTTTTCAGTTTGTGGGTAAAGGCATATGTTTAGGGTTCAGGGTCAGTTTTTAGTTTTTGGGTAGAGGGGTATTTGTTGGGTTCAGGGTCAGTTTTCAGTTTGTGGGTAAAGGCATATTTTTAGGGTTCAGGGTCAGTTTTTAGTTTTTGGGTAAAGGGGTATTTATTGGGTTCAGGGTCAGTTCTCAGTTTTTGGGTAAAGGGCAAATTTTAGGGTTCAGGGTCAGTTTTTAGTGTTTGGGTAAAGGGGTATTTGTTGGGTTCAGGGTCTGTTTTCAGTTTGTGGGTAAAGGGGTCATTGTTGGGTCCTGGGTCAGTTTTAAGTTTTTAGGTTAAGGTCTATTTTTGGGGTTCTGGGTCAGTGTTCTGTTTTTGGGTAAAGGAGTATTTGTAGGGTTCAGGGTCAATTTTGTGTTTTTGGTACCTAGTTCTACAGGATAACAATATATTTATTTTACATTTAATCAATTAAAGGAATTTATACATATATAACATTACACCAAGTTTAATTAACTGTAGACTACAGTTGGAATAATCTATTATAATTAATTAGTGTATAGTACAAATTAACATTTTATGTAGAATGCAGTAGGAATATTAATACTTATGTAATTACTGTGCAACACCTATTCTAATTTAATGTACACTGGATTTGGTATATGATTTATTACATTATTAGAGTCCAACATATAATCACATGTAATATACAGTTAATTATTTTTTATTACATTGATACTTTTTAGTAAGATAATAATACAAATTATTCAGCATGATTTCATAAACTTTTATTTTATTTACCTTTTAACAAATAACATAAATGCATAATAACATTTTTTTATTTACATTTCATTAGAAAAATAATTTTATAAACACACTTAATAACAACTATACAGAACTATTAGTATTTTTCTTCTTTTTCATATTAAATTAACATTCTTTATTATCTCTTTTACATATTGTTGTCAGAAAAGAAATGCAAATAACACAAATATTTTTCAGTTAAGCTTTTTTCAGCTTCATTTGTGAAGATCACATTTTTAAAATATAACAAAACATTTTTCCTTTTTTCACCTTTTTTTCATTTTGTGACAATGTACTTACATTTTTTTACATTGTTAACATAAACATTATTGTTTTAATCATATTAAATTATTATATTCATGTACATTTTTTTCATGATTTCTTTGTAGGATAAAAAAATACAAATTTTCTCTAACACATAAATTATTACTTCTTTTTTTACACATTTAGTTCTGTATAGATATTATATTTTACACTTGGGACTATTTTATTCATTTTTGGTGCTTTCTTTTGTAACCGGGTTAGGTCGTTTTGGGTTATTTGGAAGAAGGGCTGATTGCGGTTGGGAGACACTTCACGTCGCTGCAGGTAAGGTTCATTTTATATGTTATATGTGTATTATTATTATAGTTTGAGACTAGTGAGCTTATATTTAGTGCTGTTGAATGTGAGGGAGCTATGTTTCAGATTTTGAAATCACATATTTACGTATGGTATATACACGTCGTGTTAGTTAGTTAACTAATTATTTATAGAGTTCATTTAAGTCTTTTAGGGTATATCTAACATTAAATCATTAATGTTAATATGTTGTTATCTAATTATTAGTTAATTATTGTGGGTGGGAATGTCTGTTTTCTATGTTTTTTTCATAGGTGTACGCAACATCGGAAGTTCCGGGTTTTTTTTTAAGGAAGTGTTAGTTTTTTTCACCCAACACTGATTTACAAACACTTCTTTACATTTTTCGGGTTTTCCGGAGCGATTCTTTATTTTTTTCTACTTTTTCGGGTATTTTATGGTAGTTCGATGGCTAAGGACCGCGTGGATTTCGTAATTGTGGAACAGTTGTATTTTTACATTTTTTTTGGGTTACTTTTGCACTACCTGGATTACTTTGGTGGTGATGGACGTTATTGGATTGACAACATAATTGGTAAGTCTTTGCTTTCTATTATTTTTGTGGGTGGGTAATGTCAAAATTATTATGGAATTGTTTTTAACTTATTATTTTGTTTTAATGTGTGCATATATGAAAATAATATCATTATATATAGCATACATTAAATACTTTAGAAGCTCACGTTACATATTTTTACATACTTAGGTGCTACTTTTGGTGTTTTATTACAGTTTTGGATTTATTTACAGTAGTGTTTTGGCTATGATGTTTAGGTATTCTATGCCTTTCGTATTAGGGTAAAGTTTAACTTGTTCTTCCAGGTACTTGTGCATTTGTTTATTTTGCTTGGATGTTTTAGGGACAATTTCGGTTACAGATTGGTCCATTCGAAATTCTTGATAGCTCTGTTCTTTCTGTAGGCATTTTATGAATTTTTCGAGAGTAGGTTTGCTTCTGCCAGTTGATTGGACAAATGCATTGTGCCAACCTTCAACGTCATTGTTAGTTTTTGACTCCCCGTTAAGAGTACTATTGTACACATTCCACCAGGGAATCAGGAATTTTGGATTTCTTCTGTGGCCAGATCTGTGAAGTCTCCCTACCCAGGTGTCTTCAAAGTAATCAAGAAAAGGAGTTAATCTAGCTTTGTTTTGTTTGTAAAATGGACTGTCTATAATAATATTGTAATGTTCAGCTACATCTGTTGTAGGGACATAGGCAAGTGCTATAAGTTTTTTTATTTGGAAAGCAAATGATGAATTTGTAGCATATTCAACACTTAGGGTAGTTTTTTGAAGGTGTTGCCATAAACACTGGTTGAAATGATAATAGCACCCTTGAATGGAGGTATGGGGGTGGATTTTTAGAATAGTTGAGAGCATTGCATGCTCAAAATCAAGAATGATTTTGTCAGGAGAGAAATCATTCGTTTTTTGTTTTATGACATTTAATAATTCCATATATGTAGAATTGTTTTTGTTAGGCAATAGTGCATATAACAAAGGGATGTTGCAGTTGTGATAGAGGCCATGTATTGTATATAATTGGAAGAATGGTTTGGGACAGATGTTAAATGCCCCATCCATCATCCAATATTGGCTTTGCTGCAGTTTTACTAAATTCATACTGGTACCAAAAATTATAATTCTATTCTCATTGCTTTCGTTGTCATAAATTATAAAGGGTTGTTTATTTAAAGTTATTATTTCGTTAGCACTAAAAGTAATATCCTGATATGTTCTGGGACATGGTGTTGAAGAAGTTGTAGCTTTTTTGGTCCGTGCTATTGTTCTTTTTAATGATAGGATATTTGGCATTTGGGTTGTGGCTGTTTTGGGAATTTTTGGAATGGCTTCTTTTAAAATGACATTAGTTTGCTTTTGGGATCCGGTACTAGCTTCTTTTATACTTTCCATAGCTGTTCTGACTTCTATTTCTGTAATATTAGGTGGATGATTATGTTCCCTAGTATATAGTACTGTAGCTTCTTTTGTTGTTGCTCTGCCATAGCACTTGTTGGAATAATATTTGCAACATTTCCAATTCACTTTCATGCCATATTGTTTTTCCTGTGTGTACGTGTAACCCATGTAGCATAATAATAATTTTCCTTTTTGGCTGGTCACAAATTCGGCTCCTACGGTCATTTTGTACTTTGTATATCTATAAAATATATATATATAATAGTTAAAGTCAATTTAAATGTGATCAATAATCTATGTTAGTGATAAGTAGGAATGTTTATACTTACGTGTTTTAGAATGTACAGCTAAACTTAGGACTTTCTTGCTTCTTTAGTTGAGGATAAATGGTTTTGATGTTGTTGTAGCTGTTATGAGAAACATGAAAGTAGTATATTATTAATTAATGTTTAGGTAAATTAGCAATTATGAAGCTCATTTTTACAACAAAAGTGTATCTTCATTATTCACATTGTGAGGATACTTACATATTTTTTGTGGTTGATATTTGGCAGTATAATTCTTTCTTCAGCTTCTGTAGAATACTTTGTAGTGTTATCTTTAAAAAATAAGGAACATATGAGTTAGTTTAATCACCATGTTGGTATGTTTTTTTCAACATGTGGTAAAAATGTTATTTAATATACTTACTTAGTGATTTGTATAACTATTGTTTAGAATGTGAAGTTTTGTATGTTGTCTGTATATCTATTCACTGTGTTTGCTCTGTAAATAAACAATATGTCATAGAAATTTATTAGAACAGTTATAAATGTTAGTATTGTTTTTACACATTTATTGCAGTTGCATAATACTTACTTACTAAAATGTATTTTTGAAATAGTACTGAGGTCCTTAGTTAATTGGTAGTGCAGTTTTCAGAAGTCGAATCTACAGAGAAAAAAATATATGTTGAGCACAACTGATTTTTTTCCGGTGTTTAGATTTTTGAGCACATAATTAAACAATGTGACCTAACTTACATAGTTATTCGATTTTGTATTCCTATGCTTTGTTCACAGTTAGTTTGAGCAGAAAATTCAGTTGTCGTAGTATCTAAAAAAATAATAATATGTTATTATTTAGCATGTTAAGTAGTATGAATAGCAAAGAGCTACTGGGTATTTAGCAGGTAAATAATGAGTAGTACTAAATTATGCAGTTTCTATTTTATGTACTTACTTAGGACAAACTATTGTAGAAATAGTTCATATGTTCTTAGTTCAATAGTAGAGCAGATTTTAGTAGTATAATCTATAGAGAAAAATAAATATGTGGGGGACAAATGATTATTTCATTGTGTTTAGATTTATGTGGACATTAAGAAACAATGTGCAATTATTTACATATATTTTGGAATCAGTATTCCTATGCTTTGTTCACAGTTATTTTGAGTAGAATACTCAGTGTTTCCTTCCTGGTTGCCCGCCTACCGCGCCGCCCTCCGTCCTCCCTCCCCGCTCCCCGCTTCCCGCCACCTCCGCAGACCCCGCCCCTTTTTGCCTTCTGTTCCCTCCCCGCCTCCGCCTCCCAGCTGCTCCGCCCACCCGCGCACTTGGCCTCAAAAGGCGACCGTGCGACACAGGTAAGTGTGACCCACTTGTGGGACACCCCCGCGCCGCACGGCCACCAGCTGCTGCGTGTGCACCCTGCCTCGCTCACTGCCCGCCTCGCTGCCGGCTGCCGGCTGACTCCGCTGCCGATTGTTTTGTTTTTCCCCTTGTTTTGACCGTAATTGGTGCTTGCTGTCTGAATTCTGTGTTTTTCCCCTTGTTTTGACCGTAATTGGTGCTTGCTGTCTACATTCTGTGTTTTTCCCCTTGTTTTGACCGTAATTGGTGCTTGCTGTCTACATTCTGTGTCCGTGTTAACTCTTTATCCCCATTGGTTTGGGATTGTATTTTGCGTTGCCGTGTCAGTGTTTCCTTCCTGGTTGCCCGCCTACCGCGCCGCCCTCCGTCCTCCCTCCCCGCTCCCCGCTTCCCGCCACCTCCGCAGACCCCGCCCCTTTTTGCCTTCTGTTCCCTCCCCGCTCCCGCCTCCCAGCTGCTCCGCCCACCCGCGCACTTCGCCTCAAATGGCGACCGTGCGAACGCGCAGCGGCCACGCGCAGCGGGAGCGCCGATTGTGCGCCGAAGGCGCGCCAAAGGTAAGCCCGTCTGCGCCCGTCCGCGACCGGATCGCAACCAGCGCCAGGACCCCTGGCCCACGAAGACCCCGACCGACCCGCCTGACGTACTCCGCCGCCACCCTCATCGCTCTCAACCCCGGCCGACTCCCTGAATGCCATCAAGCCACACCACGACACACCAACGGACCTTTCAGCTGCCACGCCTGCAAGTTCTCCTGCATCCGAACCTGCCTCGCACCAGCACCCGCAAAGTCGAACTCCAGCAGCACCCACCTCAAGTGCATCCTGCTCAACACCCGCTCCGTCCACAGACACGCCATCGAACTCTGGAACCTCCTAGACGCCACAGCCCCTGACGTTGCCTTCCTCACGGAGACCTGGATGAATGCCTCTTCAGCTCCCGACATCGCCATCGCTATCCCGGAGGGCTACAAGATCGTCCGGAGGGACCGAAACGCCAACCAGATGGGAGGAGGCATCGCCATCATCCACAGGAACACCATCCGTCTCACGACCAGCACCGACAACACCCTGACCAGCGCCGAACACCTGCATTTCCAGATCCACACCAACCCGAACACCACCCTCAGAGGCACCCTGATCTACCGACCCCCTGGACCACGCACGCAATTCAGCGAGGACATCGCCGACTTCGTCAGCCCGCATGCCCTCCCCTCCGCTGACTACATCCTCCTGGGGGACCTGAACTTCCACCTGGAGAACAACAACGACCACAACACCAGCACCCTGCTCGACAACCTCGCCAACCTGGGACTCAAGCAACTGGTGTCCACCCCCACCCACCTCGCCGGACACACACTCGACGCCGTCTTCTCATCCAGCACAGACATCAACTTCAGCCACGCCACAGAGCTTCAATGGACGGACCACAGCTGCGTCCACTTCACCTTCAAGAGAACGACGACCCACCAACACCAGCAACACACCGCCCGCAGAAGCTGGAACAAGATCACAGCAGACCAGCTCGCCACCTCCCTGAGCCAACACCCTCCTGCCAGCTCAGCGAACCCCAGCCAGGCCGCCGATAACATCACGAAGTGGATCTGCAACTGCGCGGACGAACTCGCCCCGCTGAGGACCCCGCCCAGCAGACCCGGCAGCAAGAAGGCCCCATGGTTCACCGACGAACTCAAGAGCTCCAAGAAGAACTGCCGAGCCCTCGAGAAAGTCTGGAAAAGGGACCCAACACCGGACAACAGGACCTCCTACAAACTGGCCACCCGGAAACACCACCAGCTGATCCGCGCCGCCAAGAGAACAGCATTCAAGGACCGGTTGGACAACAACGCACACAACAGCAAGGAACTCTTCAGCATCGTGAAAGAGCTTTCCAACCCCAGCGCAGGAAATAACGACATCACCCCATCGCAAGACCTCTGCAACTCCCTCGCCTCATACTTCCACAACAAGATCACGGACATACACAGCAGCTTCAACAACCAACCAACGCACACCACGGCCGACCTGCCACCCCCCCCCACCACCACCCTCCACGTCTGGACCCCGATCAGCACAGAAGACACCATCCGCACGATGAACTCCATCCACTCCGGATCACCAACCGACCCCTGCCCTCACCACGTCTTCAACAAGGCCGACGCTGTCATCGCACCCCACCTGCGAGACATCATCAACACATCCTTCGACACCGCCATCTTCCCCGAAAGCTGGAAACACGCCGAACTCAGCGCTCTACTCAAGAAACCAACAGCGGACCCCACCGACCTCAAGAACTACCACCCCATCTCGCTTCTCCCGTTTCCAGCCAAAGTCATCGAGAAGACCGTCAACAAGCAGATGGCCGCCTTCCTCGAGACGAACGGATCCCTCGACCCCTCACAGTCCGGCTTCCGAGCCAACCACAGCACCGAGACCGCCCTCATCGCCGCCACCGATGACATCCGAGCCCTGATGGACAAAGGAGAAACAGCGGCCCTCATCCTCCTAGACCTCTCCGCAGCATTCGACACGGTCTGCCACCGCACCCTAATACGGCGCCTCAGCAACATCGGAATCCAGGACAAGGCGCTGGAATGGATCATCTCCTTCCTCGACGGAAGAACACAGCGAGTCCGCCTACCACCGTACAAGTCAGAGGCCTCCGAAGTCATCTGCGGCGTCCCCCAAGGATCATCACTGAGCCCCACCCTCTTCAACGTCTACATGAGCCCCCTCGCGGCCATCGTACGCAAACACCACCTCAGCATCATCTCATACGCCGACGACACCCAGCTGATCCTCTCCCTGACCAACAACCCCGCCGCCGCCAGAGCCAACCTGCACGAAGGGATGAAAGAGGTAACCGAGTGGATGACGACCAGCCGCCTGAAACTGAACTCGGACAAGACGGAGGTCCTCATCCTGGGCTCTTCACCCTCCGCCTGGGACGACTCCTGGTGGCCTCCCGCCCTGGGCACCGCACCCAAACCGACAGACCATGCACGAAACCTGGGCTTCATCCTGGACTCCTCCCTCTCCATGACCAGGCAAGTCAACAGCGTCTCCTCGGCGTGCTTCAACATCCTACGCATGCTACGGAAGATCTTCTGGTGGATCCCCTCAGAGACCAGGAAGACCGTCACCCAGGCCCTCGTCACCAGCCGACTGGACTACGGCAACGCCCTCTACGCCGGGACCACCGCCAAGCTCCAGAAGAGACTCCAGCGGATCCAAAACGCCTCAGCCAGACTCATCCTCGACATCCCACGATCCAGCCACATCTCCGGACATCTGAGAGACCTTCACTGGCTTCCCATCAACAAGAGAATCACCTTCCGCCTCCTCACCCACGCACACAAAGCCCTACACGACCAAGGCCCGAGCTACCTCAACAGCCGAGTCAACTTCTACGCTCCCAAACGCCACCTCCGATCAGCCAACCACGCCCTCGCCGCCGTCCCCCGCATCCGAAGAGCGACTACAGGAGGAAGGTCCTTCTCCTACCTGGCCGCCAAGACCTGGAACTCCCTCCCGTCCGACCTGCGCCTGACCCAAGACCACCTCTCCTTCAGGAAGAAGCTGAAGACCTGGCTGTTCGAGCAGTAGCGGCACCCCCCCTCCCCAGCGCCTTGAGACCCTACGGGTATGTAGCGCGCTTTATAAGTGTCACTGATTGATTGATTGATTGATCGTAGTATCTTAAACAAATAGTAGTAGATAATTTATTAGCATGTTAACTGCAATGAATAGCAAAGGGGTACTGGGTATTTAGCAGGTAATTAAGTATTACTAGCAAATAAAGCAGTTTCTATTTTATTTACTTACTTAATATAAAGGATTGTAGATGTAGTACTGATGTCCTTAGTTCTGTAGGAGTGCAGTTTTCAGTAGCAGAATCTACAGAAAAATAAAAAGATGGTGTGCGAAAGTCATTATTTCAGGGTGTTTAGATTAATGTGCACATAATGAAACAATGTCAAATTACTGACATACTTATCTGAATCTGTATTCCTATGTTTTGTTCACAATTATTTGGAGTAGAATTATTGGTAGTGGTAGTATCTAAAAAAAATAATGTTATATTATTATTTAGAATGTTAAGTAGTATGAATAGCAAAGGGGCACTGGGTATTTAGCAGGTAAGTAAATACAATTAGCAAATAATGTACTATATATTTTATTTACTTACTTAGAAGATGTAATAGTAGGTTTAGAGTCTCGTTCTTCTACTTGTTGTGCAGCAATTCGGATAGAGATGAATCTCCTTCTGTGACTTTTGGCAAGTAGTTTGTGCTTACATTTTCATTGCTTATATAGGGGAGTGTCAGTAGTAATTACTTTACTATTGGTTCATTTAAAAAATTAGGGTTGTGATTGGTTAGTTAGTAGATTTGAATTTCTGTTGAAAATAATTAGTATTAGAATTGAAAAACCAACAATAATTATAAAAGTATACACAGTACCATAGAATATTTTTATATGTGTAGGTGAAATTTTTTTAACCAATATAAAAAATTATATGAATTTATAGTGTGTGTATAGTAGAAATTAAAGTGTTGCATGTTATTTTTGATGTGAAAACATATAAAGCGTTAATTAATTATGTAAAGAAAAGCTTTACAAAAGTCGATATAGTTAATAACCCGATATTTATGTGCACGATATTTTTGATTTCGATATTTTTGTAAATGTCATTATATTTTGCAGATAGCGATATTTTTGTATTCTGATATTAATGTAGTCGATATCACAGTAAACAATGTTTTTGTATATCGATATAAAAAAATTGATATTTGTGTAGATATATAGTTAAGTATAGGATCCCGATATTTTTGACATCGATAATTCTGTTCCGATATTTTTGTACATCGATATTCTAGTTTCCGATATTTTGTCAGACATTCGGCCGAGCAGTAATGCAACAACAACGGCTGCCTGGCATTTGCTTCACCGATGGTGTGCCACTTTCACTTTCGGTTTCTAGCCCTTTTGTGTCCTGACTCCCTATGACCTGCCACTTCATCCTGGTCTGCTGCTTTCACTGGCAACACTCTTTCTCGCGGTGCCGGCTAGGTGGCCCGCGACAATTTCTTGCAAAAACCAGACTTTTGGGGTTGAGACTCGTCGACATTCATCTGCACCCGGGTTGTCCCCGTGGGGTGCTGAATTCAACATGGCGACGAAACCCGAGATGGAGAAGCGCAGGAAGACCAATACTCGTGGGGGGTCGTCCAGTCTAACATGATCGAACGCTATACACAACCGAGAGGTTCCCCCAGTGCTGCCAGCCGTGGCTTGGAAGACCCGAAGACGGACAGTGTCTCGGAAGTGTCCCTTCAGGACCTACTGGCCGCAATTGCGGGACTCAAGGCCGATATGAGTCAACAGTATGAGGCCATCGTGTCGAAGATTGACACGGTGGCGGTTGATGTTACTCTTATTCGTGCCGACCTGGCCAAGACAAACGAGAGGGTCAAGGCGTTGGACCTGAAGGCATCGAGTTTGGTGACGGACATGGCGGAAGCGCAGTCGGAGATTGGGAATTTACGTTCCTCGCAGGACCTGTTGTTCAAACGCATGGAGGACTATGACAATAGGGCCTGGCGGAACAACATTCGCCTAGACGGAGTGCCGGAGGATAATGGTGCTGCCTCAATCGATCTACTGGTTGAGGAGCTAATTATCCCTAAACTCGCTCCCGCAGGCCTCAGCAAGTTTTTTGCGGTCGAGCGTGCCTATCGCTTCCCGGGTGGACAGGTAAAGCCGGGGGGGTCCCCCGAGGCCTATCATAACTAGGCTGTTTCACTTTAGGGACAGAGACGCCATCCTTCAGGCCGCCCGCAAGCACGGCCCGTTGAAGTTCGACAATAACTCTGTCTCGATCTATCCTGACTTCACTCCTCAAGTGCAACGGCAACGTTCTGGATTCCTTGGAATAAAGCGTCGCCTAAGGGATTTGGGACTAAAATATGCTATGTTGTTTCCTGCTCGCCTGCGGATTGAATACAGGGAACGTGCCTACTTCTTCGATCAACCAGATAGTGCCAGTGACTGGTTGGACTCGCTGCCAAAAGATGACACCGAGAGCGGAGGCCCCGGAGGCGTGGACGGTGGTGCAACGACCCAGGATTGAATTGGGGCCCCTGAGGTCCGGCTTTGGACTGTGAACTCTACAGAGTAACTTATATTGTATGCTTTATGATTATGCCCGTGGTGGGGCGGGTTGGGGTGGTTACTCCCTTCCTTCTCGGGGGTTTCTTTGTGTAGATCAGATGGGGGGACAGGCACACTGCAGTTTGGGGTGGCTCTTTAGTCAGCAGGGGTGCAGGGTGGGGGGCGTTGTAACGGGTTCTTGGTTGGGGGGTGGTTGGTGGGGACTTGGTTGTGTTGTGTGTTTCTTGTTCTTCCTTTTTCATGGTACATTACTGATTGCGTACATCCTTGACCTGTGGTTCCGGGAGGGGGTTGGGTTGGGTAGATTTTCTTGGGATGGGGGGGGTGAGATGAAGGTTCTTTCTTGGAACGTCAATGGTTTGGGTGACAGAATTAAACGTGGCATTGTGTTACAATTTTTAAGGCGTCATGCCCCTGATGTTGTGTTACTTCAAGAAACCCATTTGATTGGTAATGCCTGTAGAGCTCTTGACCGTCGGGGCTACCGGTTGGTCGCCCACGCTGGTTTCACGTCCGGCTCTCGGGGAGTGGGTATAATGGTTAAATCCTCCTTGGCCCTTGACATTGATTATGTCACCCTAGATGATCGGGGACGCTATGCTGCTGTCTCGGGGAGATGGGAAGGGAAGCTAATTGTGATAGTGGCTGTGTATATTCCCCCGGGGCTGCAGGCAACCACATATGCTGATCTTGGCAAGACTCTTCTCGGTCTCCCCGATGGTCTACTGATCATGGGTGGGGATTTTAACTCTGTGATGTCTGGTGATTGTGATCGACTGCCCCCTAGAGTTCTGCCGCAGTCCCAGATGTGGCTCACTGACATGGCTGAAACTTTTGGTCTGGTGGATGTTTGGTGTTCGCTGCACCCCACCCAGGCGCAGTATACTTTCCACTCTGGTGCACATGGCAGCCTCTCGAGGATAGACTACTTTTTCATGCTGACCTCTACCCTATCCTTGGTGCGGGAAGTTCGTCATCTCACCCTGGGTATTTCAGACCATTCCCCTTTGCTGATTGAGGTCTCTGTGGGTGGTCTTTCTGGTAACAGAGTTCCCCCTGTCCCGCCCTGGCACTTTCGGAACCCCCGGCTCCGCTCAGATTTGGTGAAGGCTATTGACTGTTATTTCGATGAGAATGTGGGTTCGGTAACCTCCCCTACGGTTCTCTGGGAGGCCTTTAAAATGGTCATACGGGGATCCGCACTGTCTCTTATTGCAGCTGAATGGAAAACTAGGAGGGAGGCCGTGCTGGCCCTTGAGACCGAAATCACTGCACTTGAAAGTGAGCTGGGTGGGGGTGACACGCCTGCGCTTCTACACACTCTGGAATTGAAGCAGGCGGATTACAAAGCTTGTGTGACTGATGCTGCTAAGTTGATGCGTGCAAATCAGCTGGGCCGTCTGTATGATGTGGGTGACAAGGCTAGCAAACTCCTTGCGTGGCTGGATAAGGCTGAAAGAATGAATCGTGTGGTGCCCGTCATTACCCGCGAGTCTGGTGAATGTGTGTCTGACCCCGGTGAGATTGTTGACTGTTTCGTGGACCACTTTCGAACGGTTTATACCCCAGTGAGTGATCGAGATGAGGCCGACTCCCGTTTACTGTTGTGTGATATTGCTCTTCCTTGTGTCTCGGAGGAGGAGGGATTGACTCTGGAGGCTCCCTTTACGGTGGACGAGATTGCCCTCGCCATCAGATCCTTGCGCTCGGGTAAGGCGATGGGGCCTAATGGTTTGCCTATCGAGCTCTACAAACTTCGTCCAGACAAAATGGCCGCCCATCTGCGGACCATGTTTCTGGACGCATTTGAGGCTGGAGTCCTTCCGCTTGAACAGCGCCTGGCCACCATAGTGGTCATTTATAAGGATGGCAATCCTCGTGATCGCTGTACCTCCTACTGCCCCATTTCCTTGCTGAACGCGGAACCCAAAATCCTTGCCAAGGTCCTGGCCAATCGGTTGTTGACGGTGATCTGTGACCTGATTCATCCGGACCAATCCGGCTTCATACCCCATCGGAACACGGCCCTTAACTTGCGTAGACTCCATGGTGTTCTCGCGAGAGCTGCAACTCTCGCTGAGCCAGCGGTGGTGGCCTCCCTGGACGCTACAATGGCTTTCGACACCATTGAATGGCCTTATCTGTGGGCGGCCCTTTCTAAATTTGGCTTTGGCCCTAACTTCATCGCGTGGGTGAGGCTCCTGTATGAGCACAAACTGGCTCAAGTTGTGGTGAATGGCAGAAGCTCTGACCCATTTCCGTTGGGACGCGGCACCCGTCAGGGGTGTCCGCTTTCCCCACTTCTGTTTGCGCTGGCGCTTGAGCCCCTTGCGGCATGGCTCCGGTGGGAACCCTCGATTAAAGGGATCCGGTAGGCGCCGGATTTGGAAGATCGCGTCTCACTCTACGCCGACAACATCCTCCTTTATTTCACTTCCCCCCAAAAGTCCTTGAACGTGCTCTTTGGCGTTCTCACATCCTTTGGTAAGAACTCCGGATTAGTTATCAATTGGACCAAGTCCTGTGTTTATGTCATAGCGGGGGTGTTGCCGCCGCTGCCCCGTAGGTTTCCAATTCAGGTGGCAGACGATGGTTTCAAATATTTGGGGATCTATGTCTCCACGGTTTCCGCGGTGCGATATGATCGGAATCTTTATGCTCCCCTCCGTCGCCTTAAGCAGGATGTGAGGTGGTGGCGTGAATTGCCCTTGTCCCCGTTGGGGCGGGCGGCACTTTTCAAAATGATGTCGCTTCCTAGATTTCTCTATGCGTTGCAGAATTTCTTCGACCCGGTCCCCGCTCGCTATTTCCGTGAGATCGAAAGCCTACAGCGGCAATTGATTTGGGTCGGACGTGCCCGTATTGCATTGTCTAAACTCACACTCCCCTGGTACGACAGCGGCATCGCTTTACCAGATATTAAGCGATATTACTGGGCCTTGCAATTAAGCGCAATTAACCACGTAACATATTCATCGGAACCCGCTCCTGCTTTTGCCCTAGACAAATTCCTACTGCCCGGTGGCAACTTCAATAGGGCTTTGTATTCGAAGTCACCAATCCGTCTCCTTACTGGTCCTAGGAAGTGTGCGGTGCGTGCCTGGAAGGATGCGACTGTGGCTACGGGCTGGAGTGGCAAATTAACGCGTATGACTCCACTGTATGACTCTGATCGACTGGGCAACCTTTGTCGGACGAAAGGGTTTGACAGGTGGGATATGATTGGGATTAGTAGGGTGGAGGATCTTTGGGCCTGGGGCACTGTGAAGTCCTTCGAAGCCCTAAAACTGGAATTTCAGCTTGATGATAAGGAGTATTTTCGGTATATGCAGGTTCGGCATGCCTTATCCTCAGCCTTTCCCCCTGGGACTGATATTCCCCAGTCATCCCCACTGGAGGATCGTATCCTCGATAGCCATGTCCCTGACAGCACGATTTCATTAATATATAAGAAACTTATTAAGAACAGGGCTGACCTGCTGGGGAAGCTTCGTGCCTCCTGGACGGCAGATGGGCTCGAATTAGACGATGAGGATTGGCAGTCGGCTGTTTCTTCCCCTAAAGAGGTGGCTATCCCGGCCCGGCTTCGTTTTGTTCAATTAAAGATCCCCCACCGTGTGTATGTGACCGGTATGCGTCTGGAGCGAATGGGGCTTGCGACGGATGGACTGTGTAGACGTGGTTGTGGTATGGATGGTACTTTTCTTCATGTCTTGTGGGAATGCCCGGTTGTCTCGGCCTTCTGTTCCAGGGTGCATGATGTAATGGGACGTGTTACTGGAGTCCCACTCCTTCCTGAGGCACGGCGCTGCCTACTCAATGTGTGGGAGCCTACGGATTGTACGGCTGCCCAGACATTCTGGGTCACTCTGGGCAACATGGTTGCCAAGAGGGACATAGCTCAGCTCTGGGGCTCCACCAGACCACCAAGGCTCAGTGCCTGGAAAGACAACATGGACTGGTGCATGTTTCGAGAGAAGACGGTGTACGAGGCACGGGGTCGTCCTAAAAAGTGGTCCAGGGTCTGGGCGCAATGGAACGCGTACCGTGGGGATATCTGTTCCCCTCCACTTGAATACGACGATACTATCCCCTCCTCCCCATGATTGGCGTTCCCTTTTTTATTTCCTGTATTACTCATGTCCTATACTCCCACCATGATCGCCCCCCCATGTTAGACTCGCTCCTGTGCATATATACTCCTTCCCTTTTCCTCCCCCTCCTGTGAACCGTGCCAGTATAATGCCATGTGTTTGTTTTTGTTGTTTTTACTTCGACAAAATTATAAAATTAAACCTTCGCTATCCTTTAGTTATTGTATTGTGCACCACATCATAACGGACGCTCAGTGGCCGCCTCTATTGCGTATTGTTTTTCTTTATTCTTTTAATATTTGTCATAGCGGCCGGCCCAATGGGGTTGTAGGCAGACGCTGTGTATTGCGCATTTGATAAATAAAGGTTTTAATAAAAATTTAAAAAAAGACACTAGAGTAACTCATTCGTGCTTTTTCACACAGAACCCTTTTCCCGTAAAAACTCCAAAAGACGTCTGAAGTGGGTAAAAGGTTAATATCCGCCGGAACTTAGTAGGAAGCGATTCCTATGTATTCGTTTTAGGTTTAGTCAACGTTGAAGGATACAGTGTTCCAAAATATTGTGCACCTAATCTTTGTTTCCTTGACACTTGATCTGCAACAAAAACCTTTCTGTCAGTAAAAATGGTGGAAAGTGGCGATGAAGCAGAGAGAGCTAGAATAGCAGCTCAACTCATAGAGGATGACACAACCATCCAAGAAAATGACGCGAGTGCTATACTCATTCAGGTCAACGTAAGGAGAACCATAACTCTTAAACTTATAGAAAATGGACTGACATCACGTGGTGGTACAGTCATATTTGTGGTAGAGGCCCATGAGTATCGGCAGACAGAGGTGTTCTATTCATGGATACACTTTCCAGCATCAAACGCTGAATCAAAAGAATTCCATTATTACATAATAGAGGATCCTCCGGATATATACACTCCTTTCGAGGACGTTGAAATCCCACTAAATTATCAAGAGCACCTGCTCTGGTTTAATGGCACCCTAAAACATCAAAATCACATCACCAGGCATGGTCCACTAGGTAAACCAGGAGCAACGTGGCCGGTTCTAGCCAGCTACACACCACATCCAGACATTGATAAAATGTCAGACCGGGAAATTTTAGCTCAGCTAAAACTATTAATTAAAATACATAGACAATTGGTCCAATATGTCATGCGGACTTCAACAGTCCAACCAACAATTAATGTTCCACAGCTGACCCCTCATCAGGGGAACACAAACAAAAGTACACCACAGAACATACAATCATGTCTTGGTAAAGTACCCACAAAATGGGACCAAATTCCATTCTGGTTAGCACAAAAAATTACTCAAATAGAGGCAGTATTTCCAGATACTACTCCAACTGAGAAACACAGAATCCTGACTATCTGTCTTCCAATGGGGATCGCACCACATGTGGAAGACTGTGACACTTGAGGCATGGTCTTTGCTTCCATCTACACAAAAACACATGGTGTTCCGTCTATGGCGGTTATACCAGATGTACTAAGAAAGATTCAAAATGAATACGGTCCAGAGCCTGCTTTAACTCTGGGTATTAAATTACTGAAAGACTTCAAGCAGGTCTCGGCTATATTATTAGCCAACATAAAAGGAGAAGCAGCATCTGTGGCAATCCGCCAGAAATTGAAGGAAACAGATATAGCAGATCAACCATTTGAACTTGCCAGAATCATAGGAAAAGCCTTTGAAGAACTAGGAAGAGATAGTTTGGGTAGGAAACCAGTAAAACCCCAACTAACTGAAAAACCTGAAAAAACCTTTATTAAAAATAATCTGAATACTCCAAAAAGGTGTTGGGATGGTAATAAACAGTCCACTCCCAGGGAAAAACGATTCCAGTCAAGAGGAAGGTCTCCTCAACGGAGAGAAAATTCTCCAGACTGAGGAAATAAGTCTCCCCTAAGGGAGCCCTCTGAGAAAAGATACATCCTTAGAAATAGGGTTAATTTGAAAAAACCTGATAGATATCAAGATGTTGATACACGTCCCTCTCGATCTTTTCAGACTTCCTCACAGAAATCAGAAAGAAGAGGACGGTCAGAACACAGAGAAGAGCACGTCAAGTCCAAAGACAAGAAACCTGCTCATCAAAGTAAAAAATTACAATATCCAAGAAAGAAGGTAGCTAGTATTAAAATTAAAAATGCCTAGGATACTGAGGACACAACTGAAAAACGGAGAGTGGGCCCAGACAATGCTAGACAGCGCAGCAGAAGTGGCCATAGCTCGCAAGATCCTGATGAATCTTCTGGGACAGTGGACACAAATGAATACATTAAGGTGGAAACTGCAGACACGTGAGTTAGCGTGCCCCATAAACTATATGAAATAACATTACGTATAGAGGGAGATAAAACTAGGAAAATAAAAGGTCTCTTTTGAAGGAATCTATCTAAAGGCTATGACATCCTGTTAGCTGAAAAAGACTGGCCACCAGAGTTTGTCAGGGAGTGCCCTCATGGCGAAGAAATTAGTATGCCTGCCTTCTCAAATCATATTCCGATTCATAAAAAATACACATTGGCAAGAAAATGGGCACTGGCCCAAAGTCCCGCGTTATATAAAAATCATGTAGGATGGGATGAGTATTCGCCTCACCACAAAATCCAGTTAAAAAATCAGCCCACTGCACAAAGGCAGTACCCAGTTAAACAAGAAGCCAAAAAGCAAGTCAGGGAGATATTAGACCAACTTGAATATCAAGGGGTGATTGAAACATGCACCTCATAAATGAACAATCCTTTGTTTCCTGTCTCCAAGCCAGACGATTCATATCGTCTAGTTTTGGACTACAGACACCTTAACTCCTGTTGTAAAACATTTGCAGTACAAAACTTACATAGTGCAGCACTAATGAATAACATTGTGCGCAAAAAATATAAAACAACATTAGACATCTCTAATGGATTCTTTTGTCAAAACATTGCACCTGAAAGCAGGTATTTGACCGTTTTCTCAATAATGGGGTCACAAAAACACTTCTGTCGACTCCCACAGGGATTCAAGAATAGCCCAGGATTATTCCCAGCAAAGGCAACAGAGTTACTACAAATATATGATGATGAGGCATTATCCTATGTCGATGATATCTATCTCACAGATGATGACCTGGAGACTCACTTAAAAAGAGTGAACACCATAATACTTGGGTTCGCATCAGAGGGTTACAAATTCAACTTTAAAAAGTCACGAATTGCCCATCTAACTGTTTTTAGGATATGAATTATCAAGTGAAGGCAAGAGCCTAGCTGACAAATTCTTAGAGAAATGTGCTGTACTCCAAGCACCAAAAACGCTGAAGAATTTACAATCAATACTAGGGTTTCCTGAATTTCGGAAGAACATACATTCTAAATTATGCAGAGAGGGTTAAACCTCTCTATGAATTGATAAAACCAGATTTCAAACCAATCAATTAGACTCAGAAACACACAGAGATTTTGAGTTCATTGCAAACAGACATGTTAGCTAAAACAAAATTACAAACTCGTGAAAACACACGCAATCTTGTAATCCGAGTCATCCCAGGAAGATGCGGATTCACATACCTGACCTCTAACAAGGGAGAAACGGTACCTATAGCTTACGAATCACATTTGTACACTCAAGCTGAAATGAAAGTCAGTTCTACTGAAAAAATTCTGACTGCGATTCAAACTGCGGTAATCAGACAAAATATCGAGAAAAAAAATATCGGAAAGACAAAATATCGAAGTAAAAATATCGAAGGTCAAAAATATAGGAAAGCAAAAATATCGGATACAAAAATATCGTAATAGGTAAGTATGCAAAAATATCGAAAAAAAAAATATCGAGTGTCAAAATATCGTTAAAAAAAAAATATCGTGTAGTAATGGAAATAATCAATAGTATAGGAAAAAGTAAAACAATTGTATATAAAAAGTATTAAAAAAGGTGTATTATTATAAATAAAACAATTATAAATAAAATATTTAAAAATACATATCTATGTTTAGGAGCGGGTTATTGGGTTTATAGGGGATAAGGGTGGGAAGTAATTTATTAATAATTAATTAATATATGTCATTTCAAAATACTAAATTATACCTATTTGTTAATTAATTATAATTAATTAGTTAATTAATTAAGCTCATATAGTCTATATTATTAATTACTAATTAATTGATAATTAATAAATATTTATTAAGAAATTATACATATATACTTTAATAATTTAATGTAGATACATGTTTATTTTGTATTTCTACATTAAAAAATTTTTTTTAAAATATTACATTTTTAGGTTTAGGAGCGGGTTATTGGGTTTATAGGGGATAAGGGTGGGAAGTAATTTATTAATAATTAAATCATGAATTAAAAAATGTAATTAAATATTTGTACGTTATACCTAATTGTTAATTAATTATTATTAATTATAATTAATTAGTTAATTATTTAAGCTCATATAGTCTATAATATTAATTAGTAATTAATTGGTAATTAATAAATATTAATTAAGAAATTATAAATATATACTTAAATAATTCTATGTAGATACATGTTTATTTAGTATTTCTAAATTTATGTTAAATTTTGTTATTTTTAAATTATATTTCTAGGTTTAGGAGCGGGTTATTGGGTTTATAGGGGATAAGGGTGGGAAGTTATTTATTAATAATTAAATCATTAATTAATAAATGTAAATAATTATTAGTATATTATACTTAATTGGTAAATAATTATTATTAATTAGTTCATTAATAATATTATATAGTCAAAATTATTATTTACGAAATAATTTGTAATTAATAAAATTTTATTGTAATTATTTTTAATAATGTAGTAAATTTTTTTTGTAAAAGGGGTATTTGTTGGGTTTTGGGTTCAGTTTTCAGTTTGTAGTTAAAGGGGTATTTGTTGGGTTTAGGGTCAGTTTTTAGTTTTTGGTTAAAGGGGTATTTGTTGGGTTTAGGGTCAGTTATCAGTTTTTTGTTAAAGGGGTATTTGTTGGGTTTTGGGTCAGTTTTCAGTTTTAGGGTAAATTGGTAGTTTGTTGGGTTCAGGGTCAGTTTTTAGTTTTTGGGTAAAGGGTTATTTGTTGGGTTCTGGGTCAGTTTTCAGTTTGTGGATCAAGGGGTATTTGTTGGGTTCAGGGTCAGTTTTCAGTTTTTGGGTAAAGGGCTAATTTTAGGGTTCAGGGTCAGTTTTTAGTTTTTGGGTAAAGGGGTATTTGATGGGTTCTGGGTCAGTTTTCAGTTTGTGGATAAAGGGGTATTTGTTGGGTTCAGGGTCAGTTTTCAGTTTTTGGGTAAAGGGCTAATTTTAGGGTTCAGGGTCAGTTTTTAGTTTTTGGGTAAAGGGGTATTTGTTGGGTTCAGGGTCAGTTTTCAGTTTGTGGGTAAAGGCATATTTTTAGGGTTCAGGGTCAGTTTTTAGTTTTTGGGTAAAGGGGTATCTGTTGGGTTCAGGGTCAGTTTTCAGTTTGTGGGTAAAGGCATATTTTTAGGGTTCAGGGTCAGTTTTTAGTTTTTGGGTAAAGGGGTATTTGTTGGGTTCAGGGTCAGTTTTTAGTTTTTGGGGACAGGGGTTTTTGTTGGGTTTAGGGTTCGTTTTTAGTTTTTGGGTTAAGGGGTATTTGTTGGGTTCTGGGTCAGTTTTCAGTTTTTGGATAAAGGGGTATTTGTTGGGTTCAGGGTCAGTTTTCAGTTTTTGGATAAAGGGGTATTTGTTGGGTTCAGGGTCAGTTTTCAGTTTTTGGGTAAAGAGCTAATTTTAGGGTTCAGGGTTAGTTTTTTGTTTTTGGGTAAAGGGGTATTTTTAGAGTTCTGGGTCAGTTTTTTGTTTTGGCCTAAAGGGGTATTTTTTAGGGTTCAGGGTCAGTTTTCCGTTTTTGGGTAAAGGGGTATTTGTTGGGTTCTGGGTCAGTTTTCAGTTTTTGGGTAAAGGGGTATTTGTTGAGTTAAGGGTCAGTTTTTAGTTTTTGGGTAAAGGGGTATTTGTTGGGTTCTGGGTCAGTTTTCAGTTTGTGGATAAAGGGGTATTTGTTGGGTTCAGGGTCAGTTTTCAGTTTTTGGGTAAAGGGCTAATTTTAGGGTTCAGGGTCAGTTTATAGTTTTTGGGTAAAGGGGTATTTGTTGGGTTCAGGGTCAGTTTTTAGTTTTTGGGTAAAGGGGTATTTGTTGGGTTCAGGGTCAGTTTTCAGTTTGTGGGTAAAGGCATATTTTTAGGGTTCAGGGTCAGTTTTTAGTTTTTGGGTAGGGGGTATTTGTTGGGTTCAGGGTCAGTTTTCAGTTTGTGGGTAAAGGCATATTTTTAGGGTTCAGGGTCAGTTTTTAGTTTTTGGGTAAAGGGGTATTTATTGGGTTCAGGGTCAGTTTTCAGTTTGTGGGTAAAGGGGTCATTGTTGGGTCCTGGGTCAGTTTTAAGTTTTTAGGTTAAGGTCTATTTTTGGGGTTCTGGGTCAGTGTTCTGTTTTTGGGTAAAGGAGTATTTGTAGGGTTCAGGGTCAATTTTGTGTTTTTGGTACCTAGTTCTACAGGATAACAATATATTTATTTTACATTTAATCAATTAAAGGAATTTATACATATATAACATTACACCAAGTTTAATTTACTGTAGACTACAGTTGGAATAATCTATTATAATTAATTAGTGTATAGTACAAATTAACATTTTATGTAGAATGCAGTAGGAATATTAATACTTATGTAATTACTGTGCAACACCTATTCTAATTTAATGTACACTGGATTTGGTATATGATTTATTACATTATTAGAGTCCAACATATACTCACATGTAATATACAGTTAATTATTTTTTATTACATTGATACTTCTTAGTAAGATAATAATACAAAATATTCAGCATGATTTCATAAACTTTTATTTTATTTACCTTTTAACAAATAACATAAATGCATAATAACATTTTTTTATTTACATTTCATTAGAAAAATAATTTTATAAACACACTTAATAACAACTATACAGAACTATTAGTATTTTTCTTCTTTTTCATATTAAATTAACATTCTTTATTATCTCTTTTACATATTGTTATGTCAGAAAAGAAATGCAAATAACACAAATATTTTTCTGTTAAGCTTTTTTCAGCTTCATTTGTGAAGATCACATTTTTAAAATATAACAAAACATTTTTCCTTTTTTCACCTTTTTTTCATTTTGTGACAATGTACTTACATTTTTTTACATTGTTAACATAAACATTATTGTTTTAATCATATTAAATTATTATATTCATGTACATTTTTTTCATGATTTCTTTGTAGGATAAAAAAATACAAATTTTCTCTAACACATAAATTATTACTTCTATTTTTTACACATTTAGTTCTGTATAGATATTATATTTTACACTTGGGACTATTTTATTCATTTTTGGTGCTTTCTTTTGTAACCGGGTTAGGTCGTTTTGGGTTATTTGGAAGAAGGGCTGATCGCGGTTGGGAGACACTTCACGTCGCAGCAGGTAAGGTTCATTTTATATGTTATATGTGTATTATTATTATAGTTTGAGACTAGTGAGCTTATATTTAGTGCTGTTGAATGTGAGGGAGCTATGTTTCAGATTTTGAAATCACATATTTACGTATGGTATATACACGTCGTGTTAGTTAGTTAACTAATTATTTATAGAGTTCATTTAAGTCTTTTAGGGTATATCTAACATTAAATCATTAATGTTAATATGTTGTTATCTAATTATTAGTTAATTATTGTGGGTGGGAATGTCTGTTTTCTATGTTTTTTTCATAGGTGTACGCAACATCGGAAGTTCCGTTTTTTTTTTTTAAGGAAGTGTTAGTTTTTTTCACCCAACACTGATTTACAAACACTTCTTTACATTTTTCGGGTTTTCCGGAGCGATTCTTTATTTTTTTCTACTTTTTCGGGTATTTTATGGTAGTTCGATGGCTAAGGACCGCGTGGATTTCGTAATTGTGGAACAGTTGTATTTTTACATTTTTTTTTGGGTTACTTTTGCACTACCTGGATTACTTTGGTGGTGATGGACGTTATTGGATTGACAACATAATTGGTAAGTCTGTGCTTTCTATTATTTTTGTGGGTGGGTAATGTCATAATTATTATGGAATTGTTTTTAACTTATTATTTTGTTTTAATGTGTGCATATATGAAAATAATATCATTATATATAGCATACATTAAATACTTTAGAAGCTCACGTTACATATTTTTACATACTTAGGTGCTACTTTTGGTGTTTTATTACAGTTTTGGATTTATTTACAGTAGTGTTTTGGCTATGATGTTTAGGTATTCTATGCCTTTCGTATTAGGGTAAAGTTTAACTTGTTCTTCCAGGTACTTGTGCATTTGTTTATTTTGCTTGGATGTTTTAGGGACAATTTCGGTTACAGATTGGTCCATTCGAAATTCTTGATAGCTCTGTTCTTTCTGTAGGCATTTTATGAATTTTTCGAGAGTAGGTTTGCTTCTGCCAGTTGATTGGACAAATGCATTGTGCCAACCTTCAACGGCATTGTTAGTTTTTGACTCCCCGTTAAGGGTACTATTGTACACATTCCACCAGGGAATCAGGAATTTTGGGTTTCTTCTGTGGCCAGATCTGTGAAGTCTCCCTACCCAGTTGTCTTCAAAGTAATCAAGAAAAGGAGTTAATCTAGCTTCGTTTTGTTTGTAAAATGGACTGTCTATAATAATATTGTAATGTTCAGCTACATCTGTTGTAGGGACATAGGCAAGTTTTTTTATTTGGAAAGCAAATGATGAATTTGTAGCATATTCGACACTTAGGGTAGTTTTTTGAAGGTGTCGCCATAAACACTGGTTGAAATGATAATAGCACCCTTGAATGGAGGTATGGGGGTGGATTTTTAGAATAGTTGAGAGCATTGCATGCTCAAAATCAAGAATGATTTTGTCAGGAGAGAAATCATTCGTTTTTTGTTTTATGACATTTAATAATTCCATATATGTAGAATTGTTTTTGTTAGGCAATAGTGCATATAACAAAGGGATGTTGCAGTTGTGATAGAGGCCATGTATTGTATATAATTGGAAGAATGGTTTGGGACAGATGTTAAATGTCCCATCCATCATCCAATATTGGCTTTGCTGCAGTTTTACTAAATTCATACTGGTACCAAAAATTATAATTCTATTTTCATTGCTTTCGTTGTCATAAATTATAAAAGGTTGTTTATTTAAAGTTATTATTTCGTTAGCACTAAAAGTAATATCCTGATATGTTCTGGGACATGGTGTTGAAGAAGTTGTAGCTTTTTTGGTCCGTGCTATTGTTCTTTTTAATGATAGGATATTTGGCATTTGGGTTGTGGCTGTTTTGGGAATTTTTGGAATGGCTTCTTTTAAAATGACATTAGTTTGCTTTTGGGATCCGGTACTAGCTTCTTTTATACTTTCCATAGCTGTTCTGACTTCTATTTCTGTAATATTAGGTGGATGATTATGTTCCCTAGTATATAGTACTGTAGCTTCTTTTGTTGTTGCTCTGCCATAGCACTTGTTGGAATAATATTTGCAACATTTCCAATTCACTTTCATGCCATATTGTTTTTCCTGTGTGTACGTGTAACCCATGTAGCATAATAATAATTTTCCTTTTTGGCTGGTCACAAATTCGGCTCCTTCGGTCATTTTGTACTTTGTATATCTATAAAATATATATATAATAGTTAATGTCAATTTAAATGTGATCAATAATCTATGTTAGTGATAAGTAGGAATGTTTATACTTACGTGTTTTAGAATGTACAGCTAAACTTAGGACTTTCTTGCTTCTTTAGTTGAGGATAAATGGTTTTGATGTTGTTGTAGCTGTTATGAGAAACATGAAAGTAGTATATTATTAATTAATGTTTAGGTAAATTAGCAATTATAAAGCTCATTTTTACAACAAAAGTGTATCTTCATTATTCACATTGTGAGGATACTTACATATTTTTTGTGGTTGGTATTTGGCAGTATAATTCTTTCTTCAGCTTCTGTAGAATACTTTGTAGTGTTATCTTCAAAAAATAAGGAACATATGAGTTAGTTTAATCACCATGTTGGTATGTTTTTTTCAACATGTGGTAAAAATGTTATTTAATATACTTACTTAGTGATTTGTATAACTATTGTTTAGAATGTGAAGTTCTGTATGTTGTCTGTATATCTATTCACTGTGTTTGCTCTGTAAATAAACAATATGTCATAGAAATGTATTAGAACAGTTATAAATGTTAGTATTGTTTTTACATATTTATTGCAGTTGCATAATACTTACTTACTAAAATGTATTTTTGAAATAGTACTGAGGTCCTTAGTTAATTGGTAGTGCAGTTTTCAGAAGTCGAATCTACAGAGAAAAAAATACATGTTGAGCACAACTGATTTTTTTCCGGTGTTTAGATTTTTGAGCACATAATTAAACAATGTGACCTAACTTACATAGTTATTCGATTTTGTATTCCTATGCTTTGTTCACAGTTAGTTTGAGCAGAAAATTCAGTTGTCGTAGTATCTAAAAAAATAATAATATGTTATTATTTAGCATGTTAAGTAGTATGAATAGCAAAGAGCCACTGGGTATTTAGCAGGTAAATAATGAGTAGTACTAAATTATGCAGTTTCTATTTTATGTACTTACTTAGGACAAACTATTGTAGAAATAGTTCATATGTTCTTAGTTCAATAGTAGAGCAGATTTTAGTAGTATAATCTATAGAGAAAAATAAATATGTGGGGGACAAATGATTATTTCATTGTGTTTAGATTTATGTGGACATTAAGAAACAATGTGCAATTATTTACATATATTTTGGAATCAGTATTCCTATGCTTTGTTCACAGTTATTTTGAGTAGAATATTCAGTTCTCGTAGTATCTTAAACAAATAGTAGTAGATAATTTATTAGCATGTTAACTGCAATGAATAGCAAAGGGGTACTGGGTATTTAGCAGGTAATTAAGTATTACTAGCAAATAAAGCAGTTTCTATTTTATTTACTTACTTAATATAAAGGATTGTAGATGTAGTACTGATGTCCTTAGTTCTGTAGGAGTGCAGTTTTCAGTAGCAGAATCTACAGAAAAATAAAAAGATGGTGTGCGAAAGTCATTATTTTAGGGTGTTTAGATTAATGTGCACATAATGAAACAATGTCAAATTACTGACATACTTATCTGAATCTGTATTCCTATGTTTTGTTCACAATTATTTGGAGTAGAATTATTGGTAGAGGTAGTATCTAAAAAAAATAATTTTATATTAATATTTAGAATGTTAAGTAGTATGAATAGCAAAGGGGCACTGGGTATTTAGCAGGTAAGTAAATACAATTAGCAAATAATGTACTATATATTTTATTTACTTACTTAGAAGATGTAATAGTAGGTTTAGAGTCTCGTTCTTCTACTTGTTGTGCAGCAATTCGGATAGAGATGAATCTCCTTCTGTGACTTTTGGCAAGTAGTTTGTGCTTACGTTTTCATTGCTTATATAGGGGAGTGTCAGTAGTAATTACTTTACTATTGGTTCATTTAAAAAATTAGGGTTGTGATTGGTTAGTTAGTAGATTTGAATTTCTGTTGAAAATAATTAGTATTAGAATTGAAAAACCAACAATAATTATAAAAGTATACACAGTACCATAGAATATTTTTATATGTGTAGGTGAAATTTTTTTAACCAATATAAAAAATTATATGAATTTATAGTGTGTGTATAGTAGAAATTAAAGTGTTGCATGTTATTTTTGATGTGAAAACATATAAAGCGTTAATTAATTATGTAAAGAAAAGCTTTACAAAAGTCGATATAGTTAATAATCCGATATTTATGTGCACGATATTTTTGATTTCGATATTTTTGTAAATGTCATTATATTTTGCAGATAGCGATATTTTTGTATTCCGATATTAATGTAGTCGATATCACAGTAAACGATGTTTTTGTATATCGATATAAAAAAATCGATATTTGTGTAGATATATAGTTAAGTATAGGATCCCGATATTTTTGACATCGATAATTCTGTTCCGATATTTTTGTACATCGATATTCTAGTTTCCGATATTTTGTCAGACATTCCAAACTGCTGTAGCAAAAGAAAGAGCCCTAGCCCAAGGCAAGAGAATAACTGTTTATACAGCAGAATCAGCCCTTGAGGCATTAAAAAGTCCACGCAATCTGAATACAGTGGCATTAGATCCAAAATGGATACAATGGGAAAATTATCTTGCTACAGAAGACGTGAAATACTATTTTGACCCGAAACTGAAAAAACTAGATGATCTAGAATATGAACAAGAATATCCTCTGCCAATCGAAAGTCTGCCTCTGGAACAATATACATGCGTAATCTATATGGACAGATTCGCACAACACTACGATGTAGATAAAAAATCCTACAATGCAGCGTGCACGATTGTTAAAGGTCGCTGGCGCTCTGGTAAATTCAAACCGATGATTAGCAAAACGGAATCACTCAGAAACTGTTCAACTCAACAAGCTGAAATAAGATCTTTAAAGATGGTGCTTGAAAATGCTGATCGCGAATTCCCAACACTGATAGTGTGTGATTCGCATTTCTGCGTCAAGTCATACAACAGTGACATGCAGACATGGAGTAAAAACGGTTACAAAGATGACACAGGTGCCACAATAAAGGATAAAACGATTTGGGAACAAGTAGTTCTTTTAAAGAAAGAACTACAGAAGACTCACATGATACACGCACTGAGTCATCAACGTGATGGCGTTCACGTTGCAGGGAATTCATTGGCTAACACAGTCACAGCGGAAGCGGTTCAACCGGCTTCCGTAGACACTAAAAAGTGTTCCGAAACACATGTAGATGGGGAAACCATGCTGGCAGTAAAAGCCTCATTAAAAGGCGATTAATCAGCATTACCTCTCAACTATCCACTCAGTAATACATACATAATTGATGCAAACTCTGTTCCTTTTGCTCAAATTCCTGGAGTGGGGGATAGAGTAATTCCAAACACGAATCGGAGAGTTTTTTTGATTGAAAGCGCACACATGGGACTGGGTCCGAGACACCAACAGATCTTGAAATCTCTAATAGAATTACAATCATAGTACTGGTGGCCGGGAATGAGCGGGCAAATTTACAAATTTGCAATGGATTGTCCAGACTGCAACAGAGATCACAGTTGTGAACCGGACTAGACTATTGCCAGGACATCTTTGTTAGAGAGCATCAGACTATTTATAATGCAGAAATCCAACCGGAGAAATGCGTCCCCATATTTATTAAGACAAAATTAACTTAAAAATGTAGACCAGCAATACCCGGCTGATGCCTGAAATGTTATAAAAAGATTTGTGAGTCTTTATCGGCACATACGCAATTGGCATGCTACATTCTGATCAGGGTCCTGCGTTTAGCTCTCGAGTTTACAAAGAGGCCATGAACATCATGGGCATCGCATTGCGGTACTCTTCTCCCTTCCATCCTGAGGGAAATGCGGTAGTGGAAAGAAAAAACCGTGACATAAAGCAATCTATAACGGCGAGGGTATTAGGTTCGGGTGATGGGTGAGTCAAACATTTAACAAGTGTCCAACGTAGTCTTAATAATCTGCCAAGAAATTCTCTTAAAGGTCTCACTCCATACGAACTATTGTTCGGTACTAGAATGCACATTCAGGATCTTGATTGTCACACTTCAGTGGTAGAAGAAAAATCCTTTGATATCAAAGATCGTTTGGCTGTTTTACAGGATTTAAATGAAACAAGAAAAAGCCTGAGTAACATAAAGTTGAAACAACAGCCGACAGCCACTGAAGAAAAACCACCTGTCTCAGCAAGACCTGTCTGGATTCCATAGATTGGGGATCTGGTCAGAGAGAAGATCGCGGTGAAGAAGGAATTTGGGCCTTCTTACAGAAAAGCAGTACCTGTCTTAGCAGTCAGCGGAACAAGATCAGTTGTACTACCGCCCCTTGCTGCTAAAAAGGAGAACAGAGTTGTATCCATCGACCTGGTAAAACCACAATCATGTGGCCAATAATAAATAGTAGGCCCAGTGGACTACCAAGAAATAGCAGCATACCGAAATGTGCTACAATCCAAGAGGCTCAAACTGAGAGACTAATCACATTTTTTAAACCTGCAGTGAATAACAAAGGACTATGCAAAAATGCCATGGAACTTGTGCCTCTTGAAACCCAAATTGCAACAGATCGTCAAGAAACACCAGTCTACAATGATGTAGCCTCTGACTATGCTAATGAAACAAAGAAAAATGCAATAGCAAATGAAAATCCGGAAATAATTTCCAACAATTGACAGAACTGCATCTGGCTACTTCATCAACTTTGACGACTTTTCTGAAGATCCAAGCGAGCATGAAGAAACGCCTGCAACAAACACTTTCAAAGACAAAGTAATTGAACTTTTTCACCAACTAAAAGAAACATATCTGATTTCACCATGGATTGAATTTTGGATTGTGTTAGGTGTACTTACTCTCCTGCTTTGGCTCATCATGGTTCTATGTTTGGGAAAATTCATTGATGGAAAATATAGTACAATGGACACAGCAAGTCAGAACATCAACTTGGTCCTAAAGCCTCACACATCCTCCCACATCGAGAAAAGAGAACTGTCATCAGTAAACATCTCAGCCAATCCAATACCCGGTGGGGTAGCATGGGACAGAACTGATTATGACATTTTTGGCCCGGTTGAGCTCTTGAAATATCCACACCAGTTCAAGGTTTCATTAAGTGACTTTGTGGCACCAAGTACCTTCTCTGATGATTGGGACTTTGGAAACATTAATAATATGATGTCAGCTTTAGTAATGTCAGCCACATTTACAGAACATGATTACTTACAGGGTTCATCGAATTATGAAGAGTTATACTGGTATAATCATTTTGGTGATCACTATTTGCATAAAACTGCTCAGCCTAGAAATGTTTTATCTCATAACCAATGGGAACACTGTCCAACTCCGCCAAAAAGCAGCTCGAAAACATTTTATGAGAAATTCCAGTACTTCTCAGGGTTTAACAATAGTGATCCAGAAACATTTTATTTTAAAATGTTAATTAGGACAGGAATGAAAACAATGTTGACAAATACTAAATGGATTTATTCTGAAACATTTTATGACAAAATGTCTACATATGGTTTCGAATTTGGAAAAACAACATTGAAACAAAAACGATCTGGGGTACCAAAGATTGGCAAGTACAAGGCCTAGAAGCATTATTTAGGGCCTGCATGATCCCAGAGCAAATGATATTCTTGAATGACACAATTCAACAAACTACTTGTCTTGGCCTAGCTAAGATAAAAGACTTAAATACACCGTCTATTCCAAAACCCATAACTGATAGTGATAGCAGTACAAATGTGGAGATAGACATATCCCATATTTTACACCAAAACAGAACACATCCTGATTGGAAAAAATGGTTGATCTGGCCAACAGACACAAATAACTGTCAAGATAGATTCCTGAACAAAACACAGGGGTTCAAAATGACCTGGCTGGACCCAAGATACTCCCTGAGAAAACATCCAGGGATAGTTACAACATACAGTGTAGGGAAACTATGCCTTGAGTGGCTACAGAAATCCACACTGGCTGAAATTAAGCAACACTTGACTTTACTTAAAGACGGTGCTGACTTGCGTGATTTCATACTGGGACCACGCAAACAGCGTCAAAAACGTTTCATAGCGGCCGGTATATACGCTGCGTACAACTAAGCGTGGAAAGTAATGCAAATTGAAACAGCAGAAAAAATACGAGAAATTGATCGTATAAATTTGGAAAAATCACTTTCTGTAGTGGACAATGGGTTAACGACTCTGTCCTCCAGAATATATTCACTGGACAGCATTGTATCATTTGCTATTGATATAATAGAGCAGGACTTACTAATGTTACTACATGGTCAGTCTCAATTACATTCTATTGTACAGCTTGGTTGGACGTTTCAAAATCTGCGTTCAGGCTACGTATCATGGCGTTTAATCAACACAACGTCATTATTCGGTATCTTTAACCTTACTGATAAACAAATCAGTTTGGCACAAAAAGGAGCAGACTATACAATTCTGAGCATTGAAAAACTTGAGAGATTACCATTGACAATGTGAGAGAGACCTGTCATTGAATGGATAATACACGGAACAATTACAATTCTGATAACAACTTTCCAGTTTAAATACTTCCAAGAGTATATACCTGTGGGCCAGTATGAAAGGTTGGGTAAAGAATACATCAAATCAACCTGGGGTTTACCTTATACGCACAGATGTTATAGTGAAGGGAAAAAGGAGGTATTCCTTAGTGGTAACAATTGTAAAAAATCACTAAGCGGTACACTTCTGTGTCAAGGTATTAACTTGCATGGAGCCTGCGAAGGGTCTTCAAATCACCTTTCATGTCACCTGCATGGCACGCCTGCAAAACAGATAGAGCCATTTTTTACACAACTCTCTAACGGCAGTTACGTTTTAATAAGTGACCACAGCTGTTGTGGAATGGTGCCAGGGAAAGCCTATCTCGTGAGCGTAACTTCCAGGGTCGTTTGCTGTATGCAAGTATTATATCCACACAGTAATCCAGATATGGGGCTGCATTATGGCCTTCCTTGAATATCTCTTCTATTTGAATTGATACTTTAAGCAGAATGAAGTCTATTCTTTTACAGACAACTGTGCCTTTAATGTCATCCAAAGAAATGTATGATCTGCAAGTGGCAAGGACATCGGCAGAGATACATTCCCTTTTATCGACAAATTGCCCGTGCATTTCGTAGAAATGTTAAGCCAAATCTTAAACATGTCTGATACCTGGCTTCGCACATGTATTTAAGACAGTTTTTTCAGGACTGTTAGCATCCTTTGAAACAGTTCTGGGCATCTTCCCGAATTTTGTCCATTCTGTCTTTGGCGGCCTACCCTTAATCTTGGGACTCATGGCAGGAATTTTATTTTTGTTCCTTCTGCTCCGTTATGGCAAGCCAATCCACAGACAAGACTCCAGCAACGATGGAAGAAACTATCCTAGCAATACGATACTGAGACCGTATCACTAAGGTCCTCGGATTGGCCCAGCTAGGAGAGCTAAGTACAACCTGGTTTATTTCATTCAGACCGATCTAGCAGGATTGCATCTTACCTGTGCTTCGATGTCTGCTATGCGGAGAAGAATGCATGTTGGACGTCTGTCTTACACTGCCATCAGCAGTACCAATGGATATCGATACTTTGCTAGGGCCTGTAATGACTCATGCATTGTGTTGTCCCCAGCGGCTACCTATTCTGATGACGGCATTCGTTGAGACTTCACCACTACGAGTAGGTGGCGGTGAGGTACGAGAGGAACGCAGCACCAAACAGGTACAACCTTCTGTGAGCAATGCTGATCCAAACATCGATGATAGCAATCACGCTCCAAACTGCACAGTTACAGCTTTTTCGAACTTGGTCCAAATTTCACCTGATGTTGTAGACCAATTTTTTGCGAGTCTGTCTGATATGATGTTCTCTCCAGTCAACGAGAATAACTATTAAAAAATAATGAGCACACAGCGTTCCCTGAACTCTGAATTTGGCCTTCAGTTTTTGATAAACAAAGCTACCGAAAATATTTGGAACTATTTTTCCCCCTGAGAGCGAAAATATTTTTTTTCCATTTTCCAAAATATTTACCTTTTTTTTGGGCACATAGTACTCTGCTTAAAGTAGAACTATTCTTAGAGAACAGGGCTTCTAATTTTAGGATACTAGAAACAATATTTTACCTCAGCCTCTGGCACATATATAGACTTTTGTATAAATATGTGATGGAATGGTCTCGACCTTCTTTTCTGTATTCAGAGCCATTTCATGTGTAGTTTTCGCAATTCATTCAACTGATATATATATGCATTTAACTGAATGATGACACTGCTTGAAAATCATACAGTACCAACACTCATTTTCGTGTATTTACCATATACCATTTCAAATGCGAAATATGTATTTTGGGGTGGGTTGGAAAACACACATGCATCGTTATATGTTTACTATTGCTTAGTTTTTTAGTAATGATGGACATTAATCCATGGAGTGGGTGTTGTATTTCTATCTTGGACCCTAATTCGATATTCCCGATTCATGCCCTTATGTGGTTATAATTAATATTATCCTTATAAAGGCATAAGAATCATATCCATATTCAGTAATAGCCCATGCAGTCCATAGCACAGCACGGCTACTCCCATCGACTCCTAGAAAGCACAATGCGTTCTTTAAACAAACCAAGCTTCCAGCAGCCCGGGAAATCCCCCCCTCTGCTTTTGTTTTGATTTGAACAAGAACTCCTGGAGTCCAGAAAGAACTGTTAGTTCTTAGTGACGTCTTATGTCCAACCTTACGTCAAACCCCTCACCTTTCAGGTATAAATATACCAACAGTTGCCTTAAGCAAACACACAGTGGTTTGGAGCAGAGCGGCTATCTACTTGCCCAAGAGCCCAGCTGATGCAAGAGCCCATGGAAGCCGCCCCTCCCATTTGACGCACTGAGAGAGACGCTGTCTTTTTCTCCAGCCGAGAAAATCCAGCTCTGGTGTTTTCAGCCACCCTCGCGGGTTGCTGGAAGATCGAGTCCTGAAGAAAGAGATACCAGACCTCCCACATTCTATTACCAAGGTATGGAGCTGACTAAACCCTTAAAGAGAATTCTTGATTCAGATTCTTGCCAAAACAATCTTAACCAACTTAACTTAAACTGCTACTTACTTACTCCTTCCCAAGTATAAGGCTTAGGTCAGGTACACCAGGGTAGGCATAGTTAGAAGCACCAGTTGAGTACGTTAGTCAATGTTTTTATGTATGTATATATTTTATCCATTTTAAAGTATCATATGGCTAAGAAACCATATCAATGCTTTTACAGTATTATTTCATAATACTACTTTTACTGTACGCACTTTACTTTATGATAAGTATTGCAATTGTGGCAATTCATTTCTCTTGCATGAGAAAGAAGACTGCTCAATAAATACCACCTTTTATTGAAAACGCCCATCTCTCTATTTCTCTGTACTCTGGTGAAACTAAGTATGCACGGTTGACTGAGTGAAATAGCTGCCTATTGTTTTCACACAAATCTAGAAATACACTCTTTTCTGAGGGAGCAAAGTTGTCATGTTTGTATGGTTGTCAGAAGCTAATCCCTTCTTGTCTAAATACGGAGAGTTAACTCTTTCCTGAACATTCGAAAAAGTTTCTAGTGACCTCTGAGCTGAATCTCTGACAGAATATCGAGAGACAGGATATCGACAGACAAAATATCGACGTTGGAATATCGAAGAGAGTATATCAACACCCTATCTACAACATGTTAAGTACAAAAATATCGAAACTAAAATATCGATGTTAAAAATATAGAAATTAAAAATATCGGTTTTTTTGTTATTAAAAAAAGAAATATAAAGTAAATAATACTTGTATATAATTTAAAGTTATGTTAAAATATTTTAGAATGATTAAAATGAATAAATAATACATATTTAATGTTAAACATTTAATTAAAATTAAACATACAATATTTAATATACATTTAATTATAATATTTATTATTTTTTTAATTATTTTAAAATTATAAACAAATACTATAAATTACAAATACATCAACACTCATAAAATAATAACATAAATAATAATACATATTTATAATTAATACATAAAAACGATGAAATATACTTTCAATATTTAAAACATTAATTAAACACAACATTATGTAACATAATAAAAATATTATAAAATACATGAATAAATATAAATTATATTGGATAGCGTAAGACTAAAAATTACTATTCAAACTACATAGGGTGCAACAGTAGGGAAAGTGTTGGATAGCGAATAGGTAAAAATTACTATTCCCACTCCAATGAGTGCAACATTAGGGAAAGCGTTGGATAGCGTAAGGGTAAAAATTACTATTCCAACTCCAAAGGGTGCAACAGTAGGGAAAGCGTTGGATAGTGTAGGGGGCATAATTACTATTCCCACTCCAGAGAGTGCAACAGTAGGGAAAGCGTTGGAGAGCGTATGGGTAAAAATTACTATTCCAACTCCAAAGGGTGCAACAGTAGGGAAAGCGTTAGATAGTGTAGGGAGTAAAATTACTATTCCCGCTCCAGTGAGTGCAACAGTAGGGAAAGCGTTGGATAGCGTACGGGTCAAAATTACTATTCCCACTCCAGTGGGTGCAACAGTAGGAAAAGTGTTGGATAGTGTAGGGGGTAAAATTACTATTCCCACTCCAGTGTGTGCAACAGTAGGGAAAGCGTTGGATAGCGGGTAGGTAAAAATGACTATTCCCACTCCAATGAGTGCAACAGTAGGGAATGCGTTAGATAGTGTAGGGGTAAAATTACTATTCCCACTCCAGAGACTGCTACAGTAGGGAAAGCGTTGGATAGCGGTGGGTAAAAATTACTATTCCCACTCTAGGGAGTGCAATAGTAGAGAAAGCGTTGGATAGCGTACAGATAAAAATTACTATTCCCACTCCAGTGGGTGCAACAGTAGGAAAAGTGTTGGATAGTGTAGGGGGTAAAATTACTATCCCCACTCTAGTGGGTGCAAAAGTAGGGAAAGTGTTGGATAGCGGGTAGGCAAAAATGACTATTCCCACTCCAATGAGTGCAACAGTAGGGAATGCGTTGGATAGTGTAGGGGTAAAATTACTATTCCCACTCCAGAGACTGCTACAGTAGGGAAAGCGTTGGATAGTGGGTGGGTAAAAATTACTATTCCCACTCCAGGGAGTGCAATAGTAGAGAAAGCATTGGATAACGAACGGATAAAAATTACTATTCCCACTCCAGTGGGTGCAACAGTAGGAAAAGTGTTGGATAGTGTAGGGGGTAAAATTACTATTCCCACTTCAGTGGGTGCAAAAGTAGGGAAAGTGTTGGATAGCGGTTAGGTAAAAATGACTATTCCCACTCCAATGAGTGCAACAGTAGGGAATGCATTGGATAGTGTAGGGGGTAAAATTACTATTCCCACTCCAGAGACTGCTACAGTAGGGAAAGCGTTGGATAGCGGGTGGGTAAAAATTACTATTCCCACTCCAGGGAGTGCAATAGTAGAGAAAGCGTTGGATAGCGAACGGATAAAAATTACTATTCCCTCTCCAGTGGGTGCCACAGTAGGAAAAGTGTTGGATAGTGTAGGGGGTAAAATTACTATTCCCACTCCAGTGGGTGCAAAAGTAGGGAAAGCGTTGGATAGCGGGTAGGTAAAAATGACTATTCCCACTCCAATGAGTGCAACAGTAGGGAATGCATTGGATAGTGTAGGGGGTAAAATTACTATTCCCACTCCAGAGACTGCTACAGTAGGGAAAGCGTTGGATAGCGGGTGGGTAAAAATTACTATTCCCACTCTAGTGAGTGCAAATGTAGGGAAAACGTTGGATAGCGTACGGGTAAAAATTACTATTCCCACTCCAGTGGGTGCAACGGTAGGGAAAGCGTTGGATAATAGGTAGGTAAAAATTAGTATTCCCACTCCAATGAGTGCAACAGTAGGGAATGCGTTGGATAGTGTAGGGGGTAAAATTACTATTCCCACTCCAGTGAGTGCAACAGTAGGGAAAGCATTGGATAGCGTACGGGTCAAGATTTTTATTCCCACTCCAGTGGTTGCAAAAGTAGGGAAAGTGTTGGATAGCGGGTGGGTAAAAATTACTATTCCCACTCCAGTGAGTGCAACAGTAGGGAAAGCGTTGGATAGCGTAAGAGTATACATTACTATTCCAACTCCAATGAGTGCAACAGTAGGGAAAGTGTTGGATAGCGTAAGGGTAAAAATTACTATTCCAATTCCAAAGGGTGCAACAGTAGGGAAAGCGTTGGATAGCGTAGGGGTTAAAATTACTATCCCCACTCCAGTGGGTGCAATAGTAGGGAAAGCGTTGATAGCGTAGGGGTTAAAATTACTATTCCCACTCCAGTGAGTGCAACGGTAGGGAAAGCGTTGGATAATAGGTAGGTAAAAATTAGTATTCCCACTCCAATGAGTGCAACAGTAGGGAATGCGTTGGATAGTGTAGGGGGTAAAATTACTATTCCCACTCCAGTGAGTGCAACAGTAGGGAAAGCATTGGATAGCGTACGGGTCAAGATTTTTATTCCCACTCCAGTGGTTGCAACAGTAGGGAAAGTGTTGGATAGCGGGTGGGTAAAAATTACTATTCCCACTCCAGTGAGTGCAACAGTAGGGAAAGCGTTGGATAGCGTAAGAGTATACATTACTATTCCAACTCCAATGAGTGCAACAGTAGGGAAAGTGTTGGATAGCGTAAGGGTAAAAATTACTATTCCAATTCCAAAGGGTGCAACAGTAGGGAAAGCGTTGGATAGCGTAGGGGTTAAGATTACTATTCCCACTCCAAAGAGTGCAACAGAAGGGAAAGCATTGGATAGCGTAGGGGTTAAAATTACTATTCCCACTCCAGTGAGTGCAACAGTAGGGAAAGGGTTGGATAGCGTAGGGGTTTAAATTACTATTCCCACTCCATTGGGTGCAACAATAGGGAAAACTTTGGATAGCATAGAGGTAAAATGTACTATTCCCACTCCAGTAGGTGCAATAGTAGGGAAAGCGTTGATAGCGTAGGGGTTAAAATTACTATTCCCACTCCAGTGAGTGCAACAGAAGGGAAAGCATTGGATAGCGTAGGGTTTAAAATTACTATTCCCACTCCATTGGGTGCAACAGTAGGGAAAGCGTTGGATAGCGTAGGGGTTAAAATTACTATTCCCACTCCAAAGAGTGCAACAGAAGGGAAAGCATTGGATAGCTTAGGGGGAAAAATTACTATCCCAACTCCAAAGGGTGCAACAGTAGGGAAAGCATTTATTAATATAGATTTTTATTTTAACATACTTCTAAATAATGTTTATATTCGAAATAATGTATAATTAATTTTTCAAATACATCAACATCAATAAAAAACTATTAATAATAAATAAAACAAATTAAATTTGAATAATTAATTGACAATAAATTAACAACAAACACCAATAAATAATATTTATTATTATTACTCACCAAATAATAAATATTAAAAAATAATTTATTTGTCATAACAATTAAATATTTTTTTTATTTAAATTAAAATTTAAAATAAAAATACATTATATAAATTAATGTTTTTAAAAAAATATGTTTAACAATGAATTAATTAATTTTTCTAAGTATGAACAAATATTTACAAATTAAAAATATTAATTGACAATTTGAAAAATAATTATCTATTAAAATAATTAATTACCAATTAATACATATTTAATACATTAATTATCCATTACTAAAAATGTCTACATAATTACATATTTACTATAAAATTACTTTCCACCCAATACCCCAAAAAACCCACTACATGCTCAGGTACCAAAACATATAATTTAATTAAAATTAACATTAATTACCAATTAAATAATTAATTTATCAATTAAAATAATGATTTGCCAATTAATAATTAAATACAAAATAAATTATACATAAAAAAATATTTTATTAATTACAATTAAATTACTTACCACCCTATTCCCCTATAAACCCACAACCGCACCGGTACTAAAACACAACATTTAAATAAAATTAACATTAATTTCCAATTATGTAATTAATTTATCAATTAAAATAATTAATTGCCAATTAATAATTAATTACTAAATAAATTATACACAAATAAATATTGTATTAATTACAATTAAATTGCTTCCCACCCTATTCCCCTATAAACCCACAACCCGCTCCAGTACTAAAACAAAGCATTTAATTAAAATTAACATTAATTACCAATTATATATTTATTTTATCAATTAAAATAATTAATTGCCAATTAATAATTAATTACAAAATAAATTATACATAAAGATATATTTTATTAATTACAAATAAATTACTTCCCACCCTATTCCCCTATAAACCCACAGCCAGCTCCGGTACTAAAACATATAATTTACTTATAAATAAATGTATTAATATATACAATGAATACACATATAACATAAATTATTTTAAATACTTAAATAAAACATATAACACATACATAATAAAATACAAAAAAATAATACAAATATCGATATTAGTGTCATCGAAATTAGTTACATCGATATATATGCTATCGATATTACTAACTTCGATAATACTTACATCGATATTAAGAATTTCGATATTACTTACCTTAGGGTCGATATTCTGTCCAACGATATTCTTGACATCGATATTCTACACATTCAAAATTTTAAACACGATATTTTAGTAGTTCAAAATTTATAACTCGATATTTTGACTGTGTACCCTCTGAGCTAGCTAGCAAAACTAATTAAGTCTAATATAGTCAGTAGAGACCTAGTCGACCTCAGTCCTACGTCTACACTTCTGTTTATATTATTCCAATGCGCAGAGCCTATTGGGAACATAGGAACTACACTACAGTGTGATGTGGCTGCGGTGGGGGTTGTCAAGGATCAGTCGTTCCGAGGCATTCTGGATGCGTTGCAGCGGTCCCAGGAACTTGGTTGATGTTCCTGCATAGAGGGCGTTCCCGTAGTCCAGCCTGCTGGAGACGAGGGCCTGGGTGACTGTTCTTCTAGTTTTGGTGGGGATCACCTTGAAGATACTGCAGAGCATTTGTAGGGTGTTGAAGCAGGATGAGGAGATGGCGTTGAACTGTTTAGTCATGGAGAGGGTAGAGTCGAGGTTGACCCCCAGGTTGCATGCTTGGTCAGTGGGTGTTGGGGCAGTTCCCAGTGAAGTCGGCCACCTGGAGTCGTCCCAGGCTGAAGGGGTGGAGCCGAGGATGAGGACCTCTGTCTTGTTCGAATTCAACTTCAGTCGGCTGTTCCTCATCGATTCGGCGAAGGCCTTCAGTCCTTTGTGGAGGTTGGTTTTGGCGGTGTGAGGGTCTTTGGTGAGGGAGATGATCAGCTGAGTGTCATCGGCATAGGAGATGATGTTGAGGTCGTACTGTCAGATGACGTGGGAGAGGGGTGCCATGTAGATGTTGAACAGCGTTGGTTTGAGGGAAGAGCCCTGGGGTACGCCGCAGATTGTCTCGGTGGGAGGCAGATGCCCTGAGATCTGCCGGAGAGGAAGGATGTGGTCCAGTCCAGGGCCTTCTCTTGGATCCTGGCGTTGTGTAGGCGTGTTCTTAGTGTGCGGTGGCAGACCGCGTTGAAGGCGGCTGACAGGTCCAGGATGATGAGTGCCGCTGTTTCTCCATTGTCGAGCAGGGTCCTGATGTCATCGGTGGCGGCGATGAAGGCGGTTTCGGTGCTATGGTTTCTGCGGAAACCGGACAAGGATGGGTCCAGGATGTTGTTGTCCTCGAGGTAGCGGGTCAGGTGTTTGTTGACAATTTTCTCATTGACATTCGCTGGGAACCGAAGCAGGGAAATGGGACGGAAGTTCTTGAGGTCCTTGGGGTCCACCGTGGGCTTCTTGAGTTGATCTCTGCATGCTTCCAGCTCTCCGGGAAGGTTACTGTCTCGAAGGAGATGTTGATAGGTTTCCGGAGATGGGGGGGCGATGATTGTGCTGGCTTTGTTGAAGATGTGGTGTCGGCATGGGTCAGAAGGGGATCCAGAGTGGACAGAGTTTATGATTTTGATAGTGTCATCGTCGTTGACATTGGACCATGCAATCAGGCGGCTGGTGGAGTCGGGGGGGGAGGTCTCGGCGGTTGGCGGGGCGGTCATGGCGTTGAAGCTGGTGTGGAATCCTGCGATCTTGCAGTGGAAGTAGGTGGCCAGTGAGTCGCATAGGTCCTGCGTAGGAGAGATGTCATTAGTGTGGGAGCTGGGGTTGGAGAGTTCCTTCACAATGCTGAAGAGCTCTTTGCTGTTGAGTGTGTTCTTATCCAGGTGGTCCTTGAATGCAGTCCTCTGGGCGGTTCTAATGAGTTGATAGTGTCTGCTGGTGGTGTTCTTGAGGGCTGTGTAGTTTTCTGGTGATCGGCCATGGAGCCAGTTCTTCTCCAGTTTCCGGCATGCATGCTTGGCGGCCTGGAGGTCTTCAGCGAACCAGTTGACTTTCTTGCTGGTGTGGCTGTTGGGGGGTGTCTTGAGCGGGGCGAGAGTGTTGGCGCAGTCATCAATCCACTGTCGGAGGTAGAGGGCGGTGGTGTCGGGTTCGGTGGGATAGGCTGGTGGGCTTTGGGCGAGGGTGGCAGCTAGCTGTTCTTCGGCGACTTTGCCCCAGAAGCGACGAGGCATCTGTTGAGTGTGGTGGTGTGTGGTGGGCTTCCTGAGGGTGAAATGGACACAGCGGTGGTCGGTCCAGGGGAGTTTGGTGGTGTGGTTGAAGAAGACACGGGGGCATGTGGAGATGATGGGGTCTAGTGTGTGACCGGCAGTGTGGGTGGGTGTTGTCACAAGCTGTCTGAGTCCGAGGTTTGAAAGGTTGTTGATCAGGGTGGTGGAGTTGATGTTGTTGTTGTTCTCAAGGTGGAAGTTCAGGTCCCCGATGAGGATATAGTCTGTGGAGGCGAGGGCCTGGATGCTGATGAGGTCGGCGATGGAGTCGCTGAACTGTGGTCTGGGTCCGGGAGGTCTGTAGATGAGGATTCCTCTGAGGGTGGTGTTGGGGTCGGTGTGAATTTTGAAGTGCAGGTGTACGGCGGTGCTGAGGGTGTCGTCGGTGCTGGTCAAGACGCTGGGGGTGTTCTTGTGGACAATGGCAATTTCACCTCCTGTTCTGTTGGTGCGGTCTCTGCGGGTGATCTTATAGCCTTGCGGGATGGCTATGTCGATGTTGGGTGCTGAGGCAGGGTTCAGCCAGGTTTCTGTCAGGAAGACAACATCAGGGGCTGTTGAGTCGAGGAGGTCCCAGATTTCGACGGTGTGTTTGCAGGCGGAGCGAGTGTTGAGGAGGATGCACCTCAGGTGGTTGGGTTTGTTGGTTGGTGGTTTCGCGCGTCGGATGCTGGAGAAGCTGCAGTTCTGGCAGGTGAAGGGCCCTTAGCAGCGTTTCGGGGTGGCCCGGTAGCAGGTGTGTTCTCGTCCAGGGTTGAGTGCATGGAGGGTGCTGGCGTCGTAGTGCAATCAGGTGTTGTGGTATCTTCGAGGTCCAGGGGTTCTGACGCTGGGTGCGGTCCAGGCGCGGTCGGGCGCAGACGGGCTTGCCTTAGTCGCGCCTTTGGCGCGCCACTGGCGCGCCCGCTTTGTGCATCCGCTGAGCTAAGTAGCGGCCGCCATAAGAGGTGGAGGTGGGCGGGAGGACCAGCTGGGTGGGGGGAGCAGACCAATGGGAGTGGGGGTGGGGCCGCAGGGGACGCAACGGCGGAAAAACACTGGAGGAGGATGGCGAGGGTACAGAGGTGGAAAAAGGACACAGAGATGCGAATACAATACAATACCAAGAGGGCACAGAGATGCAATTACAATACATTACAGAAGGCACAGAGATGTAATTCAAAATATTATGCAAAACAGCAAAGTACGCTAGATACGGGGGCAGGGCTGCAGCGTCGGGATCGGCGAGGGAGGGTAACAAGCACAGATAAAGGCAACAGAGCGACAAGGCAGCAAACAGCAAGGCAGCAAGCAACAAGGCAACCAGCAGGGGAAAAATAGCAGTCACAGAACCAGTAATGCGGAATAAAAACCTAAGGGCCTACCACTGGCCACCAGGGATGAGGCGCAGGTGTTAGCCTGCGGGTGGAAGAGGGCCTCGAACTCAGCAGCAGCTGGGTCAGGGACACGGCGCAGTCAGGTGGAGCTACGCGGTGGGGGGAGCGACCTCCCTTCAACAGGGTCAAGGGTTGCTCCCCATGTCATAAATAGCAGGGTACTAATAGTATATAGTTATTTGTAAATTATGCATACTCAGGACTGTGTACAGGACTGATCCGTCATGAGTAGATAAAGTTGTTAGAAAAAGGAGGGTCAATTTTTAAAAGTCATTTGTTGATGAAGAAGATAACTTACCAGGATGAACGGGGGAAATTATTTATAATGGCTTTATCAATTCACACAAACCGATTTAAGTGTTAATCTCTGCATTAATTTATAAATAATAACCTAATACATTTATAAAGAATGCTCCATATTAAAGATTCTTCCGACTACATAAAGATTGATGTCCTAGTTTAGAAAACAAATTCTCTATGCCTCTGTTAACTAATATGCAATGATTCTGGAGGGAAAAACATCTGTTTGGCATGCAATTAAAGAGCGAGTAAAGAACATAAAACTGTAATTGCAAAGTATAAAACCCGGACGAAATAATGAATGCATGCTAGCGAGTGTAAACAACAAAGGCTGCTTCTTAAATTTCTAAAGCAATTACTATCAGCCAATAGTGGCGTTTCAGAAATGCACAAACAATAAAATTGATCTTATTTTTCAAATATATTAGCCCATCAGTCAACTTAATTCGTACACTAATGAGTTACATTGTTTCACACTTTTTGAAATGATCTATCAGAACCGTGTATGTTTAAACATGAGCCAGTGGACAGCAACAGCAAATGAAAATATAGTGAAAGAGACATGCAGATTATATTTCCTGCAGACTGAATTTAATTATTGTTTTCGCAGTTAGGAACACAATGTTCTCGAGACATCCTGCCATTCTTTGCTAATAAGTTCAATCCTTTCAACACTTTTTTCAAAGTTTATGTGCACAACTTGATGAGAACTTCCAGAGATAAGATTAAATCTAATCATTATTAAACATAGCAGACTTAAATGTGAGTGCCAATTCATTTATCTGACTTCCGCCTCAGCTCCATAACCAGTACCTGATTGCATATTAATATGGTACATTAATTTACAGAGAGTTGTCAAAATTAATTTTTAGATTATACCTCTGTGGGCTGCACAGGAAATAGTTTAATCTGTCCAATAAGCAGGTCCTCACACATTTTGAGCGTCATGAAGCAGAATTCTCAGATTCAGAAAGTCCAACTGTTAAATATTTTGCTTCCTGGCCTATCTGTGCTATTAGGGATGTAAGGGTACTTTTAAAGTAAAGTGCAAACATAGCTTGGATTCTACAGTGCCAGCACAGTGTAATGGGGTAGAGGAATGTTCAAGAATGCGATCAGGGGTGCATTAACTTCACATCTTGGCCAAGAGAGCAAATGCAGTTGGTAGGATTCATGTCCTCTAGAGATGAGCCAGCCAGAGTTTCATTTAAAGAGCAGAGCCAGAGTCAAGCCAGGGGTCTAGTTTAGCTCTAAAGGCCAGATATACAAAGGTGGTTTTCATTCGCAAATGGCCAGATTCAAAGGATCGAGCTGATTGAGAACATAATAAAGGTGTTTTTCAATGTACAAAGGCCCAATTTGTGATTTGGGGTTTGCAATTCGGTAATAAGGGCATGTTTATGGAGTTCCTAATACCAAATTGCAGTGGTATGTGGGAATGTTTTGTGACTGAAATGCGGCTGCAAAACATTAAGGGCCTCATTCATGAGGTTTTGGCGTAAGACAGTGCCGCAAGGAATCTTGCTGCGCTGCCCTACGTCAAAACAGAAGGGTAGGAATGTGCCATACACGGCGCATTCCTGTCCTTTTCCCCTGCACCGGGGTACAATGGGCTGCCATGCACCAATGCAGGCACCTTTGCACCATGGTGCAAGGGTGCCTGAATTATAGGGATGATTGATTTTGTGCAGGAAGGGACAACTTCCTGCAAAAAATCAATCACAAGAGGCGATTTCCTGTTTCTATGTGTGCTGCAGAATTCAGCACACATATAAAATGAGGAGAAATGAAAACATTTCTCCACACTGCACCACCCAAACGCCATCCCTGGGGTGGCGTTAGGTTCTAACGCATTCCCAAGTTTTCGATGCCTCTGGGAGTGCTTCAGGTTCCATGGGTGTTGCTTGGAAACACCCACAAAAACACCCATGGAATGCCCCTTTCACGCAGTTTCTCTGCATGAAAGAGGCACATATTTATAATGCCATGAAAATCCACGTAAAGTGGCTTAACGTGGCCTTGTAAATATGCCAGGACACATTGCGCCACCAGAAAGTAAAAAAAGCGATGTTCTGGCAGCGCAAGCATGCCGGTAGGGCCTCATAAATGAGGCCCTTAAATTTTACTACCTACTCCAAGTAGGTGGTCACTCATTCGCAAATTCACAAAGGGGTCCTCAAGGAACCCCTTTGTGAATGTTTGTAAAAAAAAAAATTCAGAGCAGGCAGTTATTCCAGGGACCACTGCCTACTCTTGAAAAATTAAAAGAAAACTTTTCATTTTTCTTTTTGAAACACATCCCATTTTTCTTTAAGGAAAGGGGGCTGCATTTCTTTTTAAAAAGTGCTTTATTGAAAAGCAATCACAGACATGGTGTTCAGGTGACCCCAGTATGCCACCATCCCTGTGATTTTTGCGATTCCGAATGAGTCGCAAACCAAAAAAAAATCTCATCAATAATAATGGGGTACATCTATTTGCATCCCAATGGGAATCCAAAAATGTGTTAAACTCGCATTGGTATATGGGTGTCTGCGATTACCAAATAGTGAAACGCCAAAAATTAGCTTTTTGGTAATTGCAAATCATACACTGTGTACGTCTAGCCCTAAGAACCAAAAACAGAGCCGGCAAAAAAACAAAACAAAAACTAGCAGGGGAATTATGAGTTTTAGGAGGAGTGACCACTAAGTGCCTTCTGATGAGTTACGGGAAAACCCCTGCAAAATCTTTATGTAAGGTCACTTTTTCTGAATCACAAAATATCAACAGCCAAATAAAGAACGATAAATACATTGCTGCACAGACCAGAGTGGCTCGGTTATGTGGAGCTTTTTATGACAACCTGTCCTCCTCTCAGTTTTAAATAGTTTACATTAGGAGGGAATACAGGCATTAGTGTTCCTTTTCGAAGCCTAGGATTTAAACCATAGTCATGCAATTTGTCTTCAGTATTGGATACAACACGATTCCTATAATATGCTGTTATTTCCCTTCCAGTGATGTTTTATTCAAGGGAAATATATGGTAGACAACGAGGATCCAATTTTTATGTCTCATCTTCTCCATTTCTTCTCCGATGACTGTGAAGGAATGTATGACATGTGTGACCATAGGCTCTGTAAGAAGGGGTGCTGCAGAAGGTCAAAGATGCCTTTAACTTCTGTATTTATCTTGCCACTTTTGCTGAGCATTCAAAAAGAGAATTTAAAAGCCTTCTGAAAAAATTGCTACTTATGCCTTTAATATGGAGACTGGTGTTTACTTTTCATTCTCTGAACACAAAGTGAGAGAAGTTTGTAAAATTAACTATGTGACTATCTTGCTGGAGAAAAATGAGTGTGAAAGGAAAGGCAGTAGGATGTTTGCAATTTGTTTCTAAAACAGCCACATTTAAAAACCTTCAAATGGACAAAGCCAATGTTTCAAAATATATCAGCAGTTAAGAAAGCACAAATGAAGAATTGTTTGTTAATTATGAAGTGTGATAGCAATAAACAACTTCAATAGGCTGAAAACAATACAAGGCACTTTACTTAGTGATGTGCAAACGATTATTCACTGAAACCTGAATTCCACACATTGTTGTTTGTGTGCTAAATCATTTTACTAGCAAATTTAGTAGTCCTTTCAAACAAACAAAAATGTGCTTCCCATAAATTACATCACACTACAACACCATGCTTTAGTAATATATTTATGACAGCTAGCTATATACCACACCTTCGCCTTTCTCCTGCGTAGGTGACTTGGATGATGTTACATTGATGGCAGCACTCACACTCTGAAAATTGTTCCATTATCATTGATTAGGACTTCCTTGTAAGAAGTATCAGATGAATGTTTCAGTGTCCTGAAGATACCTGGTGTGCTCCTACTCTGACAGAAGTGAGGACTTGAGTTGTCTGCTCCACCTGCAACCACACAAACTGTCATACCTTTGTGAGATCAGGAGCCATATTTGGGCTTAGACCATGGACACTATGAAGGTATTGTGAAAGCAGAAAGCCTTCAGTCAAGAGTACAGGCACTGCCATGTCCTTGTGACATTATGAATAACCTGGGGGAAAGCAGTCAGGGACCACATAGATTGGAATACCTTTGTGAGATCACATGCTTTCAGGGTCCACAGAGATGTGGTATATACTGTGGGTCAGATTTAGGTACGGCCGACATGGCAGCAAGCCAAAAACACTTAAAGGTCTATTTATGGGGAAGTCATGCTGCACTGCATGTCAGGGAAAGGTCAGGAATGTGCCGTATTTAAGGCAATATGGTGCCTTCCTATCCTTTCCTCAGCGCCTTGAGACCCTCACGGGTGAGTAGCGCGCTTACAATTCCTGTGATTGATTGATTGCCCTTGAGCTGGTGCTCTTTTGGCTGCCTAGCGCCAATCCAGTTCATTGCACTAAGGTGCAAGGGTGCCTACGTTGAATGCAGTTTTGTTTTTGTGCAGGAAGGGGCACCTTTCTGCACAAAAACAATCCTGGGAGGCATATTCCTCTTTCTATGTGTGCTGCAGGGTGCCGCACTCATACAAAGAGGAAGAAAGGAAGAGAAATAGAGAAATTTCCCCACATTACGCCACCCCTGGGAAGGTGTAAGATGTTGCAGCATACCCAGGTTTACAAGTTCTTGTAAATCTGGAAATATGGCAAAAAACATGGGAGTTGCCTGGGAACACCCAATAACGCCCATGGCACGCTTTTCTAGGAAAGAGTAATGCAAAGCAGCGATTTGCACTGTGTTTAATTCCTGCCCCCTGATATACCTCCATAACAAAATTGCTGTCCGGAGATTTTCATTTTTGATTTTGTTTTTCGATCATTAGAGAAGTAATTTAGCTTGTGTAGACATTGCTGATTCAGACCGATGATGATGATGTAATATTTCAGGAACCATGAAACTTATATACTTCATTTTGATGTCAAAACATAGGATTTAGGGGTCAAGTAGTCTAATTGCGACAGAAAATAACTCCCTCAGAGCAAACCTTCAACCATTTTCCAAAATGACGGCCATATTAAATAAAAAAGAGGCATATAAAGAATGAAACAAATAATAATGTTTTTTGAATCCTTTATATGTACAGCAAGCAAAGTTTTTGATCTGAATATGAAAAAAAATGCTTGCCACTCCTCTTTTAGACACATTTTCATAGTTCACTTTGTTTATTTGTTTTGGCAATCGCTCATAGCACATATGTAGAATGTTGAACATTTGAGATAAGCATATTGACAAGGACATCTTTTTGTAGCACAGGTTTTGAAAGTACATGTATATGTAAGTTTTGTGAGTAGAGGCTTTAGGAATTTCATAGGTTTTAGCACCCCATCAATATCTTCCCAACTAAATTCACACAGATCTTTCTCTCCATATGCATGATCCAAACCATTTTACACATCTTCTGAGCAAGTAGAATGCGCTTTAAATGTGTCCACTCACAAAGATAATGTAGGGCACTTAGTGGGACTGATCTCTTGAACCCACTGTACCAAAGAACATCAAGGGGTCGATTCCGATTCGGGAAAAACCGCTCCGAATAGCCGTTCAGAGCGTTTTTCCCGTACGATTTGTACCCTGTCCTGTCCCCCGCATGTACGACAAAGTACGATTCGTACAGGGAGCAGGACTCCGTACGAATCGTACAAAGACTGTACGATTCAAATCTCTGCACGATTCTCCCTCGGAACCCGCTGTACGCATCATCCGTACGTTTTGCGACTGGTTTTTCTGACCCAGCAAGTACGATTTGTGTTTGGTACGCACCGTACGACCCTTTTCGTACGACAGCCGAAAACAGCCGTAAAAGCAGAGTTTGCCTCAAAAGAGGTACGGAACGACCCCCCCTGGGTACATTGCCTACCCCCCATGATCGCAGGGGTACAGTGCGTACCCCTGCGATATTGGGGGTACGCACCGCACCCAGCGATCATGGTACGTACGGACCGTACCCCATGTTCGCAAGGTGTACGGTACGTACACTCTGCAATCGCAGGGGTACGATGCGTACACCCCATGATCACAGGGGTACGTACCGTACCCCGTGATCATGGGGCGTACAGACCATACAGTGTGTATGTGATTGTGTGCTTTTCCGTACGAATCGCCCTTACCTGACGTGGACCATACGAATCGCGTCCTCATACCCCGTTCCGGATCGTACCCGTCGGGTCGTACGGCATGTGTACGAGTCGTACGGTTCACGGTTTCAGCCTTGCAATACATACGGATCGCGACGATTCGGACGGATTGACGAAATACGGATCGTACTACGTGACTCGGACGGACGGGTACGATTCGTATGGAGATGGCTCCGGATGCGAATCGTACGGACGTTTTTTCTCCCGAATGGGAATCGACCCCCAAATGTGTGATAGCAAGAACTCCTTTTCCACACACACACAAGATATATTTCTACGTCTTAAAGTCGCATTCTTCTTCTGTCTCAGCAAATCTTTTTAAAAGCTTCACAAGTTTAGCAGCTCCAAGGTTTGTTCTAATTTTGCTCAGAGTCAACACCGGTAAGAATATGTGCCTTGATAAGAATGGTATAGAGCAGGAATATCAACGAAGAAATATTGTGGGACAATAATATCACCGCAAACATATTGTGGTGAAGAAATATCGACAACAAAAATACAGTTAACAAGAATATCGACTGACAGGTAAGTAATATTGATTACAAAAATATTCTTATAACAAATATAATTTACAAAAATATAGTTGACAAAATATCGATTTATTAATAATGTTATGTATTTTAGTGTTTTTAATGAGAATTGTTTGTCATTTTATTATGTTTTAGAATTTTACTAGTTATTCATTTATTTTAAGTTTAATTCTGTGTTTTTAGTTCCGTAGCGGGTTGTGGGTTTATAGGGAAATAGGGTGGGAAGTCATTTAATTATATAGATTTTAATAATAATTTATAGTAGTTAATTTTGTTTTTTTAAATTTGAATTTTGTGTTTTTAGTCCTGTAGCGGGTCGTGGGTCTATAGAGGAATAGAGTGGGATGTAATTTAGTTATATAAAATGTATTGAATAATTAATGTGTTAATTGATTGATTAATAATAGTTTAATAATTAGTTGTTAATTCATTATAATTAATCAATTAATAATTAATTATGTTATTTGTTTAATTAATTTTAGGTGTGTGTTGTGGTGTTTATATGTGTAAGTGGTGTGAAGGGTGGTAAGTAATAATTTTTTTATTGATTGATTATGAAATATTTTTTAATTAATTATCATGAATTAATTAGTAATTAATAAATGTGATTGTTTAAATATTTTAGGCGTGTGTTGTGGACATTATAGTGTTAAATAATGTGTAATTATTTTATTATCTTTGTTAATAATAATATATTTAAATTTATATTTTTATTATGTTAATATTGGAAATTAAATTTAATAAAAATGTTGATGGTTTTGTTTTTTATTGTTTTTGGATCCAGCGCTTTCCCTACTTTTGCACTCACTGGAGTGGTAATAGTAAATGTTACCCCTCTGCTATCCAACACTTTCCCTACTGTTCCACTCATTGGAGTGGGGAATAGTAATGTTTACCCCTCTGCTATCCAGTGCTTTCCCTACAGTTGAGCTCACTGGAGTGGGAATTGTAATTTTTACCCCTACGCTATCCAACGCTTTCCCTACTGTTGCACTCTCTGGAGTGGGAATAGTAATTTTTACCCCCTCGCTATCCAACGTTTGAGCTACTAATGTTTTTATTTTGTTATTAAATGTTTGTATTATTTGCATATTTTAATGTGTTATTAAACATAGAATATTTTATTTATTTTTAAATTATGTATAAATATGTTTATTTTATTTTTATATAATTAAAAAAGTTTATAAATACATAAAAATATTAGTTAATAAAATGTATTTAAGTACATATATGTATATTTACACTGTTTTGTGTTTATATTTATTAAATTAATTTATTTGTTATAATTAAAAATATATATATTAAATTGTATTTATTTTGTTAATAAGGTTAATATTATTTAATTTAAGTTATGTTATTTTTTTAAAGTCGATTTTTTTTCCATACATATTTTTTCCATCTACTTTTTTGAGTCAATATTATTGTACTTACCTGTTTAAGTATGGGGGTCGTTTTTTTTTATCAATATTTTTTTCAACTATATTTTTCACATCAATATTTAAACATAGAACCGATAGGAACACTAGGTATCTCTGGGTCAAGTTTCTAATACAGGATATGAAGCGAGATTAAATGTCTCTTCTCACCTGATCCATAATGTATTTGCACAGAAGTATGCCTATTCAGGAGATGCACATTTGTGACTCTGTATCATCGCTCTCTTAGATCTTCTTAGTTCTTGACTCTTCACTCTCTTTATTTAGATCTGAATCTCCCATTTCTTCAGGGATGCTTGGAAGACCACTTCTCCTTGTGGAACCAGTCTGCCCCTCTCATGCCTACTCAGCCAACGTTCTTCAACCGGCCTTCCAGGTTCCCTAGCACTTGGCCCTTCATCAGGGTCTGAATCAAGTTCTGCAACTACTACTGAGCTTATTTCTTTTTCTCCAGTTTCACTGTCCAGTGTTCTAAGATCCTCCTCAGGCTGATTAGGTGTTATTTCAGTTACTGATAGATCCCTACAGCTTGACTAACTTGATCCTCTGGTCACGTAACCACCAATGACTCTTCTATGAGAGGCTCTGTTACTTCTTCAAGGGGATGTGGATCCCCTCTGAGTCTGGCAGCGTGAATCCGATTAGGGAGACATCCACACTTCACAATAGTTCTTGTCACTAGAATGACTTGATGAGGTCCATGCCACCGAGGCTCCAAGCATGATTCCATATGTGCTTCTCCACCAGGACTTCATCTACGAGACTAAGGTCATGGCACTGCTCCTGATGTGGTGGGGCTGTAGCAACTTCAACCTGGTGAGACACAGAACACCCAACATCAGGAAGTTCCTTACAGTAGTCTAGTATCAAATCATCTATGATAATAGCCAATGCATTGGAAGGCACAGTTGGCAATCTCATTGCCCTTCCCATGAGGATCTCATGAAAAAATAGTCTTTTTCTACGATCAGGGATGCTGTGCTAACTCATCAACACAAGCAGCAAAGTATCTGGCCATTTCAATGCAATTGAAGTGTTCACTTTAACAAGTCTTGATTTCAGTGTTCTATTGACTTGTTCCGCCAGGCCTAAAACCTCAGATCAGTAACTACATTGCAGTCAGTTTGTAGAGCAGTACACAACATCTTCAAACACTTTACTATTTAAGTGTGTCCCTCCGCTAGATTCCAAAGAAGTCAGCAATTCAAACCTCGGAATAAGCTCCCTCAACAACAACTTAGCTAATGTGAGACTATCACATCTGCATGTAGGATATGCCGCACCCCATCATGAAAAAGTGCACAAAGCGACCAGTAGATAGCTCAGCCTATTCCACAAGGGCATCTCTATGAAGTCCAACTGCATCCTGTTAAAAGATCACTGCAGTTCTTTTCCCTATATTATTCTGTTGACACACAACACATCCATGGCACAAAACATCAGCCATCAGTCTGAACTTTGGATTAAACCACATCCGCGGAAGCAATCTCACTGTAGCATATCTCCCTACATGTGTCATGCTGTGGTAATGTCAAGCCATTTGAGGTAACAAACTGGTTGGCAATGCAGGCCTGCCATCCGTTGAAACCCAGATTTCATCCTCATCCCTTTGAACACAACCTGAATTCACCCAACTCTGTTGTTCGGACTCTGTCACTTCCTCTTGCAAGCATTTAACGTCTTCTCAAGTATCAGTGTCTGTAAGCAAAAGGTTGTAATTAGTCTCATCTGTTTCCTCATTTACATACTCTCCATTGAATATACAAGCATTGTGAGCACAGTATTTTGCAACCTCATTGGCATATCTGTTGCCAACAGTCACCTAATCATCTCCCTTGCAATGTGTGGAACACTTCACTATCCAAACTTGCAAAGGTAATTGCAAAGCCTCCAACAATTTTCTCACTTGATCACCATTTCGAATGGGGGACCCTAATGATGTCATTAATCCCCTCTGGGACCATAACTGTCCAAATGCATGGAGCACACCAAAGCCCTACTGACTATCTGTAAATATAGTCACTCTCAGCTGATCTGAGATACAACATGCTCTAGTTAAAGCAATCAGTTCGGCCACTGGTGCGGAGACTACACCTTGTAACCAAGCAGCTTCCACCACTCCTGAAACAGCAAAACTGCATAAGCAGCTATCAAATTTCCTTCTTTGTCTCATAAACAGGAGCCATCCACAAACACTTTGTGATCAGACACGGACTGTGGCTCATCCTGTATACAAGGCTTAGGCTTGAGGCATAGTTCAGGGACAATGAGACAGTCATGCACCACTTCATCTCCTTCATTTTCAGTGCCCTAAGAGAGCTAACAGAGTAGCAGGATTTAACATAGTGCACCTTTTCAATGTTTCCATGTCAGTTGCCAGTATAATCTGCTCATACTGAGTCAGACGGCTATTTGTAAGATGCTGTGTCCTCGTTCTGGTCAACAAAATCTCATCAGAATGTGGAACATACAGTTAAAGGATGACCCATCACTATACTCACACCTTTCGATGCTGACACCTTTCACCGCCATAGCTTTAAGGCAATCAGGCAGCGCTGTAGCCACTGCATCTAACGTTGCTGAAAAGTAAGCAACTAGTATTTGAGTCTCACCCATGGCTCTAAATTAACACTGAAAGAGCACAACCTTCACATTCAATAAAAAAGAGCGAAAATGCTTTGTTGTAATCATGCATTCCCGGAGTGCGACAGAGGCTTTCTCTCAACTCCAGGAATTCAGCCAGACAATCATTGTCCCAAGGCACTGGATCCTACACATCTTTGTGCGTCAGCCACAGTAGAAGTTTAGCGACTAGTAAAAAGTTAAGTATCCACTGACTCAGTAGCTCACCATTCCCAAAAACATCCTGACTTCTTTCTGCATTGTTGGCGGCATCATTTGCATGATCGCTGAAATTCTCTCTTGCAACACATTTCTTGCACCTTTCTCAAGGTGATGACCATGATACACAACCTCTTTCGAGCAGTACTGTAGCTTATTTGGGGACACCTTTTGTCCATTTCCAGCTAAGTGGTTTAACAGGGCAATAGTGTCAGCCTTGCAAGATTCCTGAGTATAGGAAGCAATCAACAAGTCTCCAATGTATTGCACCAGCAGTGAATTTTGGGGCATAATCAAACATTCTAAATTATTTTAAAGAATCTAATTGAAGATAGACTTACTCTTTGTATACCTTTGTGGTATGCTGCATCATGCCATAACACGACTGCCGAGCTGGAATGCAAAAAGAAACTGGATATTTTCATGCAATGTTATGGAGAAGATCGCCTGATACAAATCAACAACAGTAACCACTCAGCATCTCATGGAATCTAAAATAATATTACAGCAGGATTTTGTATCACAGAACAACAAGGACTCACAATATTATTTATTTTTCGAAGGTCCTGCACTATTCTGTTCTTACCATTAGGCTTCTGCATAATGGGTGAGTCACATCGATTTCCCATTATTTCTTTCAATATACCCTGCTGGATCATTGTCTCAATATCTGGAGTGATTCCAGCAATGGTTTCGGGAGGCAAATTGTATTGTGGAGTACTCGGGTATTCAGAATTTGGTTTTAATCTTAATTCAGACAGGTTCAACTCCTTTAATAAACCCAATGTCCTTTCCAGTGAAATCCCCAACCTTGGGTCTCACTGAGTCTCCGAGATCCAAAGGTAGATTTTCTGTTGTTATCATTGGATACATTTCAACAGTCGAATTCTAAGTTACCAACTTAAAAGCCAAATCTTCATACTTTTTTGCTAATTCTATCCCTGTCGGGGTGCAATAAATGGTGCAATTCAATTTGCACAAGAAGTCACATTCTAACAAGCTCACAGGCAGTGGCGGCTGGTGACATTTGATAGTGGTGGGGCGTAAAAGTTGGGGGATGAGTGTTGCATTGTGAGGGAGCCAGACTGACTTAAGGCGGGTTTGGGGTGGGGTTGAAGGACTTCCCTGTGAGAAAATGTTGAAAAAAGGAGTGGTAAATGGAGTATTTTAAAGCATATTTGAGCAAGCAAGAAAATCTATTGTGAACATGAAGTCTTGAAATATTAAAATAAGAAAAGAATTGCGAAGAACAAAATGGCATAAAAGTCTACAGAGTCGACTTTATCACCTTTAAACCTGCAGGCACGTAACCTCGCCTTTAATGCGAAAACCAGTGTCTGCATATGTTTTTTTTAAACTGCATTATACACTTTCAGCACTGTAGCCAGCTCCTCCGTTTTATTATTATTATCTTATTTTAAGAAAAAATGATCTAACTGTCAGGCGAAGTCAAGTAATAATATTTTGGGGAAAATCCAGTAAATCAACCAATGAAAGAGAAATTAATGTATTGCACAAAGGTTCCGTAGTTAATATGGTATGCAGTCAAGCCACTCCATTAAGATAAAAAAAGATGACCATTTCGTATACATTGTTCAAACTAGGTTCATAAAAGACAATAAAAAGAAGCACATCTCATTTATTAACGCGCACACTTATTTACCTAAATAAATCATGATGGTTTCTCATTGTGGGCAATGAAATGCCGGTTCTAAAATTCTATAATTACCGGCGAGCAGCAGTCATGAATCATTTGGGGAGATAAGTGTGCGTCTGATACAAGTGGAAGCTGCAAACGTAGACAGAGAGCAACAGAGGTGTGCCCACTAGTGCTACCGACATCCGACCTCGAGATTAACAAAACCGACTCCATCCAAAAGAGAAAACAACATTTAACTGGCACATTGTAATATCACACGTCTTCCTGGTTTTCACACTAAGCATGCAGGCTGGATTTATTTTTTAATCTATGTACAACTAAGTGACAAATCAACAGTCACGGCCAACATGACGGGTAGGGTGGAAATGGGGTCATCGTGGGGGCATGGAGGGGAGGCGGGAGGGGTTTAATTAAAGAAAATAAAACTTACCGTCTCGCCGTCTCGGCCTGCATTACGGGGCAAAGAAATACGCTCAAATATTCGAGGACGGATTATTTATTTTTCAAGTTTCAATATCTGAGGAGTGAGAGTCTGTTCGTATACATTTCTGGTAGTACCAGCAGTGCACCAGGCGGTCCATCCGTAGTAGGCACAAACTGCTGCAAGTCAGTCACGACGACGCACGAGCTGATGATCTACTTTCACTCTCACTACTTCACTAGTTTGTTGTTGTTGTGTGGCAGCACTTGTGCGCCACGCGTGGTGACATCACTGCAGTTTACTGAGTTTAGGGAAGTGGCCAATCACAAAGGTCATGGCTGATTATAGCCATATGTGATTGGCCATACTGTGCGGCCCTCAGCCAACACCCACGCGCGGTCCCATCCTGCTGCAGCAGGAGCCAATCCTGGCGCAGCGTTATCAGCACCACTGCGCCAGGATTGGCCTACGAGCAGGAGACTATCTGCCCTAAATGAGCCCGGGGCCCCGGGTCCTGCTATGTGTGTGTGTGCTAGAGAGAGGGGAGGGGGAGGGACGGGCTACACTGTGCGCATGCGCGGGAAAGTAAAAATATTGAAGACTCCGGCTTTTAGCTTGCGCAGTCACTGCCTGCTGCTTGTCTGTGCGCTGCCTGCCTGTCACTCTTTCTGCTGCAGCCCCGCCCCCCACGGCCCACTACCTTATGGATGCCCGATTCAGTCAGGCTGGTCCCGGAACCGTCGCGCGCAGTGCTCGGGTGCCTGAGCCAGTGCGCATTTATTTAAAATAAGTTAATGATTATGGCAGTGCTGGTGCGGTCGTCCATGGCATGGGATAGTGGGGCAACGCCCCAACGCCCCCAATGGACGCACCGCCACTGCTCACAGGACTGAAATCACAAACTGATGATTATACTCAAAATTCCCTATCTTTACAGGGACTTCTTCAGAGATTGGGTTCTTCATTCGTTGATTAGTAACACCTACAACTTGGATTGTCTTTCTTGAGAGGGGTAGGTTTGGAACTTCCACTGTTCTTACAGTAGAAGGAGTAGCACCTGTGTCGACCAAAAACACAATATTGTGCCCATTTACCTCACCATTTACGTATGCGCCACTCTGGTCTTCCTCTAAGACTGCCCCAAGTACACAATCTTCCTCCCCTCTCAGGCACCGTCCCTTCGAGTGATCGATGCCTCCAGTTCTGTCCATCTCAAACAAGGGAAATTGCTGATATGAGTTAACATTCTGTGCAATATTATGAGGCATATCAGGGACATTATTTGTAGAAAATCTAGGACTACCTGTAGCCTGCTGTGGCATTAGAGGTCGGGAAACCTGAATCATTGGAACTTGTGACCTGGTAAAATTCTGAGATCTCGTTCTGGGTAAGTTTGGCATAGGAGTTTTCTGAGGTGTACCATCCCCTGTAATATGGCCCTAATTTACAGATTTACAGAATTTTCGGGATTAAAATGACATGCATGCTTCCAATGCCCTAACCTATTGCAATAATGACACGGATTAGACTTCTTCAATGTATTCACATCATTACTAGTGCACAAATCTATTGGAACGCCTCAACCTCCACCTTGTGCCTGGAATCCACCTCCACCCTGCATCACCGGAATTCCTTGTTGATATACTCCCTGCATTGGAGGTTTTTTTCCAGACAACAGTACATTTTGTATTCCCCCCAGCCTTCATCTGTGCTGCCATCAATTTCTCCTTCAGTTTTTTCTGCACATCTCAATTTCATCATTGTAATATTTTGCGGATAGCAGAATTTCGTCACCAGATTTATTTTCTCAGCATATCAAATGCTGCTGTATCACTCATGCTATTCTCTGGTCACAATCCTGTCACAAACCTGGACACAAAACGTCCAATATCTTTATCCTCCAATGTATCCATCCCACTATACTGTTGAAAAATTGACTTTCAAAGTGGACTTTAGAGCTCCCTGACTCACTTCTCTACTCCCATGTGATGTGGCATTAAACATTTTCTAAAGATCTTCCAACTTTAAGTCCACAACGTTCTTCCGGGGTTAAGATACCACCTTAGGCATGCTATTCTGTTGGTTTAAAAGCAGTTCCCAAGTAAGTATACTCAAGTCTGGTATTCCAGAGAGGGACTTCAAAGGTCCAAATCCACCCTGATGAACAGATGAATCCGTGCTAGCGGCATAAAGAGAACTCGCATCAATTGGGTCTAATGGGACAAATTTTCAGGAGTTTGTTGTTGAGTAGAGATAACTGAATTATGCGTCTGATTTCCTCCTGTACAAGGTTTATATATAGGAACCACACATCCAATCATAAAAGGAACTGTGTGTGTATCTGGAATAACACAACCTGTGAGGATCTTAAGAGCGCAAGTCCCTGAGTTTCCTCCAATCCATCTTAGAGTTCCCCTCACACTCAGGGGCCCATTAGGATGTCGGGCGGTGGCACCACCGCAGTGGTGGCAGGGCGGAAAAACAGCTTTTTCCGCCTGCGAGCAGCGGAACGCACGTCCGCCACATTAGGATAGCAAAACATAGGTCATTTCCCGTCCGACGCTGAGCGCCGCGCACCACCATCAAAGTGCGCCCGGCACCGCGGCGGTGGGAGCCAATTGAGACTCTCTACCGTGCGGAATGACGTCCGCCCGCTCAACAAATTAGGATGGCCGAAACAAGTCGACGCACCTCAGCAGAGACACCACCCAGCCTGAGCAGGTGGTAACTCGACAGCGGAGCGAGATAGCCGAGACCCGGTCCTGAACGCCATGAACCCAGCCCTCCATATGCATCCGGTGATGTTCCTCCTACAACACTATCGTCAGATGGGCAACCGCGGACGCCGCCGTGGGTACGCAACCACACAAATGCAACACACAACACACAGGCTGACACAGGGTCCAATCACCACACAGACACCCTGCTGGGGGTCACAACACATCCACAAGGGCACCCACACATCACCCACCTGGCAACATAGCACCCCTCAGCATCCGGGACACACATCGTCTGCCAACCAGCAGCAACGTCCCGGTCCCGGTCACGTCACTGCCGCGGTCAACACATGCACTATGCAGAAGGCAGGGCCATTCCAAGGCATGGGCAGGGCACAAACACCACAGGGCCACACCACACCATCAAATCACAGGCTAGGTGCCCAACCCGTACAATCCCATGCACACCAACAAGCGCTGCAATAACAAGCACAATACACACTCTCTGCACCACACAACACACAACCAGTGAAACAACCACTGCAGCAGTGGCTGACAAGGAACACACAACACCAGTGCCGCATACACTGAAGGCTCACAATCCTTGCCAGCACATACACACACAAACAAACACACACCCTGGGTGTAGCTACAAACACAACACACACACAGGGATGCCTCAACAAATGGATGCACAAGAACAACACACAAACACTACAGGAACACATACTGAACTCCAACAGAAACAGACATACCCTGTACTCCCAACTGGGAAAAGCAATGGGAGCACAGACACAACAGGAGTATACAGCATCATCACTCAGGAACAAATCACACACACCATAACACAAATCACACAAGAAGTGCATCTGGACAAACACACACTACCACATCAAACCGACCACAGATGCACATCAAACACCAATCAACAAACACCACAAGGCATCAGGGGATGCACATCAGGCAATGCCAAGGCCACATACACACAGCACTGCATGCTCAACAAGCAGTGTGAGCATAACAAGCACAACAGCCGCACACACACATGATTAACACAACCACATCACACACACCACAAACCAGCATTGCACAAATACAACAGCACACCCAGGAACTGAACCAATACCACAGCCAACACCAACACATCCAACACAACAACTACACATGCACCACTCTGGGACACAAGAGCCAAGCCATCTCCACCAGAGCACTGGGCAGCACACACAGCTGAAGTGCACATGACCACCACAGAATGACTAATAGCACAAGGACAGCACACATACACCATTGTGGCAATGTCCAGAGTGGAACAACACACACTTATGGCCCAAGAACTGCACCACAAAGCAGAAGCTCACAAATGAAGTGATGGGGAGGCACACACACACATGGAAACCAAGGGGACAGCTTACATCAAAGTGAAATACCCTGCATGTCAGTAGCAGACATGTAATGGGTGTACCACACACAAATAGAGGGAGGGAAGACCCACAATGGCAATGCACAAGTGGCACACATAGAGGATGACGTAACACCACACACACCATGCCATAGAGGAGGAGAAAAACCACCATGTGCCTGCAATGCACGACAAACACAAACACAATGCCAGTGTGGAGCAGCAGGGCCACACAGTCTACACAAACACACCCAAGACCCATTGAGGACAAATCAAACACAACACTGATGTGCAACTCACACACTTTGCACACTTCAAACTTACAAAAACAACAAGGAGGAGTCACACACAACTGAATGGACACACCAACACACAGCACAGTGCACTACATACAGCTCACACAAGTGCATACAATCTTCTACACAGGGCAAGACAAAACAAACAACAGGCATAGAACTCCTGGCTGACACATGTGTGTCTCTCACAATACAGGGGCACACATACATCCACTACAAACTTACACCATTCACACTGCACAACACTGCTACACCCAAGACCACGCATCTCATGTAGGTCATGGTATTAGTACTAAGGGCCAACACAAGATGACCATACACATACACGGCTGAGCACACATAAACAAATCCACACACATACATCTTGACATATTCAACCTGCTTCAAAACCTTTGCACAGCATCACACCCTGTGCTGGCAGTGTCCCACAACCTGACATGTGAACAGTGTATCCAACAATAGCAAATCACTAAGAAGATAACTGCATGGCAGGTAAAATAGCCATCAAAGATTACACTATTATCAGGGTCTGAATGCACTGAAGACCCTGTCACCCGTCTAAAAATCTGATGCCTGCAAAGAGCCTTGCAATGTTGAAGTGATACATAGAGCATGGGGCACAGCCAATCAAATACAAACAGAAAAAGATCTTTAATCAGCAAGGACACTGACAAAACACACAACAGAAGTAACTGTATTTATTCACATATTGCAGAGATGTAGCAGTAGAACAATTGTAGACAACAGCAAGGCACAAAATGATGTGCAAGTGCAAGATGCTATGCACAGGTGAAACACAAACACACAGGATGGCCAGTGTCCATAGCACAGGGGAGAGCCCAACACAGCAGAGCAACAGGGCCAGTGTCCATGGCAGGTGAGCCAGCAAGTACACGAGAGGCTGCACAGGGGAGAGTACAGCACAGCAGAGCAACAGGGCCAGTGTCCATGGCAGGTGAGCCAGCAAGTACATGAGAGGCTGCACAGGGGAGAGTACAGCACAGCAGAGCAACAAGGCCAGTGTCCATGGCAGGTGAGAGTACAGCACAGCAGAGCAACAGGGCCAGTGTCCATGGCAGGTGAGAGGCCAACACAGCAGAGCAACAGGGCCAGTGTCCATGGCAGGTGAGAGGCCAACACAGCAGAGCAACAGGGCCAGTGTCCATGGCAGGTGAGAGTACAGCACAGCAGAGCAACAGGGCCAGTGTTCATGGCATTTGAGAGGCCAAAACAGTAGAGCAACAGGGCCAGTGTCCATGGCAGGCGAGAGGCCAACACAGCAGAGCAACAGGGCCAGTGTCCATGGCAGGTGGGAGTACAGCACAGCAGAGCAACAGGGCCAGTGTCCATGGCAGGTGAGAGGCCAACACAGCAGAGCAACAGGGCCAGTGCCCATGGCAGGTGAGGGGCCAACACAGCAGAGCAACAGGGCCAGTGTCCATGGCAGGTGAGAGTACAGCACAGCAGAGCAACAGGGCCAGTGTCCATGGCAGGTGAGAGGCCAACACAGCAGAGCAACAGGGCTAGTGTCCATGGCAGGTGGGAGGCCAACACAGCAGAGCAGTAGGGCCAGTGTCCATAGCAGGCGAGAGGCCAACACAGCAGAGCAACAGGGCCAGTGTCCACGGCAGGTGAGAGGCCAGCACAGCAGAGCAACAGGGCCAGCAACACACCCATATACTAAACAATGTTCAGGACTAGCACACCTGTATGAGGCACAGGCGTATGAGGTGGATGTCAACTCACTCCTGGCTGTCATGTGGACTTGGACCTGGCTGTGTGTTGGGGACAGCAGGCACACTTGACTGTGTTGACAGAGCCCCAGGTGATGTGGTGCTAACAGTGTCTTTGCAAGCTGGAGGGCTGTGTGGACCAGGTGGCATAGTGGCACGTGGAGGTGGAGTTATGCAGACCTCTGACACGGTGTGGGTGGGAGAGCTTGGAGGGGTGCCCTTCCACTTTTTGGGAACATGAGATGGCTTCCCTGTCTTGGGGTTGATGGGAAGTGGTGATGGCACAGCTGGCACACACCCCAACTGTCCCACATCAGGTGCAGATACTGCCACCACCTCTTGAGATATGCTGGATCCCGAGGAACGCTTGGTCTGGCTACGTCTCTGGACCACCTTCACCTCTTTGCCAGGTGTAACCCCTACAGTGCCCTCCTTCGACTTCTTGCCAGAGCTGGTCACTACTGTGCCCTCCTTTGCCTTCTTGCCAGGGCTGGTCACTACAGTACCCTCCTTTGCCTTCTGGCTAGGTATATACCCTACAGTGCCTCCTTTGCCTTCTTGCTAGGTGTATCCCCTACAGTGCCCTCTTTTGCCTTCTTGCCAGGTGTACCCCCTACAGTGCCCTCCTTTGCCTTCTTGCCAGGTGTACCCCCTACAGTGCCCTCCTTTGATTTCTTTCCAGGGGTGGTCTCTGCACTACCCTCCTCCACCTACAGCAATGGTCATGGAATTGGTGTAGATGTGGTGGGTGGATGTGTCCCTGTGCTCTTCCTAGGTGTACCCCTGATATGCAACACCTCCTCAGTGGGCACAAACACTGCATGGGTAGGTTTGTGTGATGTTTTAGTGACAGGAGAGTCTATTGCTGGTGATGCCTCTGAGACATGTGAGCTTGATGTCTGCCTGATTGCTCTTCGGGCCTTGCTCTTGCCTGACTGGCTCTTGTCTGTGCATTCTGGGGTGGACTTGCTCTTCAGTGGGGATGGTGTCTGTGGGCAGGAGTGTTTGGCTTGTGTCTGTTGTGTGCTCCTTGTGCTGTACCTTTTCGTTGACGCAGGTGAACCATGGTCACTGTCATCTGATGGGGCCACTGACTGGGGTTGGACAAAGGCACCTGAGCTGCAATGGGAGCATGTGCCTGTTGAAGGGCTGACGTGACTGTGGATGACAACGCCTGGACTGTACGGTGTAGCCCACCCACGTCAGAGTGTATTCCCTCTATGTATGCAATCACCTGGCCTAATTTCTTGTCATGGTCACTGAAGGCATTGAGGAGGGCAGTCTGGCCCACACAAAGCTGGCGTAGGAGCTCTACACACTCAGCACTGAGTGCAGCAGGTGGGACAGGTGCAGGGGCAGCGATGCCAGGTGTGAATGTGACTCGTCCCCTCTTAGTGACACGGATACGGGCAGCCCCAGAGGAAGTGGATGGGAGGCTGGGCATTGGCCGCTGGATGTTAGATGATGATGCAGACTCCCCATGCCCTGTTCCTGCCAGCATGGATGCATCCCCGCTGGCATCAGATGATGTGGTACTCTGTGTCTCAGCCACGGATTTCTCCTGCATACTTCTGTCCCCTTCAGATGCGCTGGTGGACTCAGTGTCACTTGCCTCCATTGCAGCTGTAGTGCTACTCTCGCCACCACTGGTTTCTGGCTCATGTTCCTCCGTGGTCTCTTGCGAAGCTGCATTAGAGAGAGATACAGGGTAATGTAAGTGTCATCATCTGGTCACACACAAAAAATCAAATCAATGCAGTACAGGAGAGGCCCAATTCTACATGGTAACCACCACACCCTGCAATCACTGTGCAGCAACACACTACATAGACCACAACAGTGCCTGTAACACAGAATAATGGCAAGGAGTGAGGCATGTTGATGCCACACAGCACTACAACCTGCCCATAGATGTACTGCCCCCCCCCCAACTTGACCTTCCCTAGGGACATGATGTGGGTACGACACTTATTTCCACTGACAGACCTTCATTGAACAGGAGGGGACAACACACACACCTAATATGACATTACATGCCACAATGCCAAGTAGGCCATAGCAAGCACTAAGTGGTAATCTGGGTCACATTGTTGCCAGATGTGTGGCCCTCAACCATCATAGTGCATGCAAAGTAGGCATACATGAAGTCGCACTCATAAAGTTGACACTGCAGTTCAACACAATATAGATTCCCCACACTACCCCAATGATGAATGACCATATGGAGCCTAACACATCTGGCAAGGCGAAAGAACAGCAGGGAGGATCAGCTTAGTAAGCCCAGAATGACCCAATGCATCATACAAGCACACATCACAGTAGCCACTCACATACACAGCACAGCATAGCAACACACGCACATATCATGGGTCACCGCTGCCTCCACTCCCAGCTAAAGTCACCCTCCCCAGATACTCATCACCCCTGCCTTGCTGCTGATGCTCCTTCAGACGTGCATCCAGGTCTGGATGAGTCACTGCCAGTATGTGGCCCATCAGTGGATCCATGCTGCGCCGTGCCAAACGCCCTATGCGTGGTAGCATCCCCAAGGTCATCTCTGCCACTTGCTTTGCCAGCCGGCTAACGTCGTCTCACCTCTTGTGACAGTGGGTGCATCATCTGTTGGAAGCCCCCAGGGCTCGCACCTTTTCTGCAATGACCCTCCACAGGGCCTTACACTGGTGTACCTTGAGCTGCAGGTATGAGAGAAAAGAAGGGTATACGAACAGTTAGATTACAACATCTATCAGTACAGTAGCAAGACACAGACTCAGGACTCATTGTAACCTCCCATTCTCCAAAACTGGGGACCCCTCACAAGGGCACTCTGCATGGCCCACACATTTGTGATTGCATGCACACATTGGGGCGTATAGGCTCCATGATAATCTCACAAATGCAAGATGCCTCAACACAATAAGCATCGACAGAAATGTGTAAGTCTGAAATTACACAGGGTACAGAGGGGGCATATCTACTATTCAGTGTGAAGGAACAGGAGCATGTAAGTCTAGTGATGTTTTATCGTTTGGGTGGGCAGCCACTGAACCTACTCTGTGGGTCACACTGACTCAGACTACAGGGGCACACTGAAATATTCACACAAGCAATTACTGTCCTGGCACCTACATGGCTAACATCCGTTTGCTCTGTATGGCTGACAATGTAACACACCCCACTCACACAAACGAGAACATGGCATAGAAAAGAGTGGCATTGGGACACACACACTCCCTCGTCCTGGAGACAGCTTGTCTGTCGGTGTCTTACACAACCCCACACCCTCAGGCATATACTGCAGCTGCACAACTACACGTCTGACACCCCCCTGCCCTACAGCTACCTTCATGGAGACTTACCACTACATTGGGACCACCAAACAGCCTTGGGTACTGTGCCAGCACCTCGTCCACACGGACCTCCAGCTCCTCACTTGTGAATGGACTGGCACGGATCTTCTCTATCCTTGCCATCCCTGTGGACATGGAACACCTGTGGTGGAAGTGAGTGATGAGGGGTCCCAGGCAGCAGGCTCTTCAGGCAGCAGCAGGAGAGGGTCCCAGGCAGCAGGCTTTTCAGGCAGCCGCAGGAGAGGGTCCCAGGCAGCAGGCTCTTCAGGCAGCAGCAGAAGAGGGTCCCAGGCAGCAGGTTCTGTGAGCAGTGGAAATGTGAGGCTCACTCCCACAGATTTATAGCCCCCTGGGGTTGTTTGGAAGCTGAAAAGCTGCTACAATTGGTTGTCCAGGTCTGCCTCTTTCAAAAGCATCCAATGAACGCCACCGCGGTGGCGGTGCACACCTTCTGCGAACTTCAAATCAGCAACATGCCACCATGATAATCGCTGCCATCGGCTGCAGGCAGTGCTTCATGGCGGTGACGCACCGCGGGTGCCCGGGGTGCGCTACCGTGATGGTGCATCATTCAAAAGTATCCAATGATCGCCTCCGCGTTGGCGGTACACACCTTCCGCGATTTTCAAATCAGCATCATGCAACTGCAATCATCGCTGCCATTGGCTGTAGGCAATGCTCCATGGCGGTGACACACCACGGGTGCCCGAGGTGCACTACCGCGATGGTGCATCATTCAAAAGTATCCAATGACCGCCTCCGCGGTGGCGGAGCATGCCCATCGCCATCTACACATGTCCATATGCCAATGGCTACCGCACTTGTGAAGGGGGTGGTGCTGGTGTCACACTGCCGGGACCAGGCGGTAGGTACCGCGATTCATGCAGCGGAGCATGCCCACCGCCATCTACACATGTCCATATGCCAATGGCTACCGTACTTGTGAAGAGGGTGGTGCTGGTGTCACACCGCTGGGGACAGGCAGAAGGTACTGCGATTCATGTGGCGGAGCATGCCCACCGCCATCTACACATGTCCATATGCCAATGGCTACCGCACTTGTGAAAGGGGTGGTGCTGGTGTCACACCGCCGGGGCCAGGCGGTAGGTACCGTGATTCATGCAGCGGAGCATGCCCACCGCCATCTACACATGTCCATGTGCCAATGGCTACCGCACTTGTGAAGTGGGTGGATCTGGTGTCACACCACCAGGGCCAGGCGGTAGGTATCGCCATTTTCGTAACATTAAATGGCTATGTCCATCGTGAACACTGTATCAGTATCCAGCAGCAACATGGTGAAGGGCACATCCTTGTACACACAATGCCATTCTTCCATGTCATCCACAGGTGGACGTACGTTCTGTGTCACACACTTTGGTCTGTGGTCCCTGCCGTGTTAATTATGCATTTGATGGTTGATGATGCTTGACACTCTTGAGCTGGTGTCAATGATGTTGAAGAAATCAATGTGTTGTGGGTCAGTGCTGACCTTGACAAGGCTTGTGTCACTGTATGGTATTGTACCAGACTGGTGCTTTCACATCAGCTCATGCACACAACTGAAAGTTTTCCTGTTACTGTGATGAATGTGTGGATGGATGTGTGCAGACTTTACATGATGCATTGATGTGTGACAGGTACAGCAGGTGGGTATGATACAGTCATGGTAGTTTCAGACACATCTGTGGATGTTACAGCACCTGGCGTGCACATGTGACATGTGTGGTTCAGTATGTGTGCATTCACTTTCATCAATGTGTTTGTGGCACTTGTGTATTTTTAGTGGAGAGGTGTGCCCTCTGTGTGTATCAAAAGGCCACCCATGTAACCTGGTGTGCTATGCATCTCTCAGGCAGTCTTTGTTTTTCCATGACATCGTTAATGGTATGTGCTGTGGCCATCTCATGATGGTTAGTTCCATCAACAGGAGAGTAAGGGTCAGAAAAAAACACTCTCATGCCCCTTATAAATCCATATATCAAACAACAGGGCAGTGTTAATACACACAACAGACAAAGTAAGCAAGCCAAATTCTGTTCAAAGTGCTACTGAACTGTTAGAAGAGGCTGTTATTTTCAGTAGGAAAAATAGAGTGCACGTGTTCAGAGATCTAGCTAAAAGGACCCTCAGGCCCCAGTGAAACACTGGTAGCCGGTTGTCTTCATTGGGTCCTCCTTAGTTGCTAGGAAAGTGAAAGTGAGTTAAAAAGAGTATGCACTACTCCTCAAAATTATTTTAATAAGAGGGTAGCTCTAACTCTGTTAAAAACAGTGTTTGAAAAACGTGGATATTTTTCTGGACCACTGAAAGGTTGTGCAAGTTTGAACCAATTAGTCCCATTAATGAAGTGAAAATAGAAAAAATATATAAAATACGGTCAACATGTTTCTGCCTATTAAGCAAAATTCGCTCGGCATTCGTCAGGACCAGGAATACAATATCACTCGCTGTTCGGAGCACGCTAAAGTGCTCAGATCCAGGGAGTAATAACACTGAATAATACGACCTGCAATTGTCGAGGCTCCTTTTAGGAAAGTCTTCCCCAAATTTTTATAAGCTCCTTGTTATAGGAGAAACGATAAGAATCTGTAAGGGTAAATAGAAAACACAAAAATGTCCAAATTACGAACCCTTAAAAATATGAATCTACCCTATTGAACTCCAATCATGTGCACACAATTACTAAGATCAAATTGTATCTAAAATGAAGGAAATTATCCTTTGCATAATCAGAGAAAGACCATGCTGGAGGTAAATCTATTATTCATTCAGTATTACAGACAAAGACTTTTCATTATCCTTTTAAGCATTAGATACCTACATAGAGTAAGTGATTACCTTAAAAAACAGTGCTCTATCAAACCGAATTGGTTTGAAAACTTGAAATAATTACTCCAAAAGACACCTTTGCAAGAAGCATACAGAGCGCAATGAACTCCAAAAGGGAAATATCAGCCAGACACTTACATGATATCTTTAGATAATAAGCCCCATGGGCATAGCGGCAGGAGGAAATCTTCACATTTGGGCTCTGGCGTGAAACAACGGAAAATAATTACTAAATGTTCCCAATACCGCTAAGTGTAGAATATTTAAATCTTATATGGTCTAGAAAGAGACTTACTTGTCACCAAACGGCTCCCCGCTGGAATACCTACAAGCGGCCACATCCGCCGCCCGTATCGACAAACGTGGTAGTGGAGCCGTGCATGAAATAAACACAGGGAACGCGAAATGCGTCTGGGACGGTGCTGCCGGTCACGTGTCTAACGTGATCGTGTCACACTCTTAAAGGGCCCGTTTGTTTACAAGCACGATTCAGAGCGATATTTGCGAATACCCAGTCCTCGCCTGGATCGTTTCAAACTGAAATGCGAACTGGGTGAGTTTTTTAGGAAACTCAGATTAAAATCTTTCTTTGAACAACAAAATACACAACTCCCTGCTACATTGAGTGACACCAATTTTAAAAGGAGATCCAATTTCACACCAACCAACTCACTTGATACCGGTTGATATCATAACTTTTGAACAAGCGGTGTCTCGGGAAGTAGAGACTTTGACTGAGCCCATCTCCTTTAAAAATTTGACAGCAGGAGAATACAAGGCTATAAAATCTTTGCAAGAGAACCAAGAAATTGTAATCAAAAGTGCTGACAAGGGGGGAGGCATAGTGATTCAGGATGCCACGGCCTATGATGCCGAATGCAAACGGCTTCTAGGGGATACTACCAGCTATACCGTGCTCCAACAAGATCCTTCTCCTTTCTTGAAAGATGAAATCCTGGAGCTGGTCTCCACTGCGGAAAGAGACGGTTATATCAGCAAACAAGAAGCTGATTTCCTTACCACCTCAGAAGAAAAAATCCCTTCCTTTTACACCCTTCCCAAAACCCATAAAAACCGCACACCACCGCCGGGAAGACCTATAGTGTCAGGGATTGGGTCCCAGTTGGAACCACTCTCTAAGTATTGTGATTTTTTCTTCAAACCCTTAATCCAATCCACAAGTACTTACATCAAGGATACGAAAAGCCTCCTTTCAATGTTACTTAATGTAGAACTTCCAGAGGAACCATGTTATCTAGTGTCCTTAGACATTGAAAGTCTGTATACTTGTATCCCTCAGGATGCAACTCTTAAAGTTTTGGCAGACATCCTGGACCAAACCACATGGTCATATAACACCTCTAAGACCTTCGTGATAGATTGTGCTACCCTGGCATTGAAACTGAATTTTTTCCAATATCAAGACACTCTTTATTTACAGAAGACTGGCACCTCGATGGGCAGTAACTTTGCCCCCAGTATAGTGGGGTTGTATGTTTACAACTTCGAAAAAACGTACATCCTAGCAAATTCCAATCCTTATGGTCTCAATGTTATCCTGTGGCAGAGGTACATTGATGATGTGCTTTTAATCTGGAAAGGGTTGGAGGAAAGTTTACTATCTTTTTTTGATTGGGTCAATACTTGCGACCCTCATTTAAGATTCACATACCAATATGATTCAAAGTCCATCGTCTTCCTAGACGTCACACTCACAAAAACTGAAATCGACTAACGAGCAAAACTTACTATAAACCAACAAGTAAGAACAACCTTCTTCACTTCTCCAGTTTTCACCCGCGTTCATTACGCGAAAACCTCCCTTTTGGCCAATATCTACGAGTACGTAGAAATTGTAGCAATCTTGCGGATTTTAACAAACAAGCGGATGACCTTACAATAAAACTAGAACAGAGAGGTTACCCTAGAAAAATCCTACAAAAGAGTCGAAAAAGAGCAAGAAACAATAATAGGGAAGCACTGTTGGAAGACAATGTGAAAGAAAGTGAATCCGAGGTCCCTCTGACCTGTGTGACTACCTACAGTAACATTTCTAACTCTGTAAGTCGTTGCATTGGTAAACACTGGCAAATCCTGACGAGTAATGGTAGAAATTGGCAGAAACCATTATTCTCTTATAAAAAAGAAAGGAGTTTGCAAGATGCTCTGGTGCATACCCGCCCGAGAACTAATCAACCCAAACATGATGCCACTGTTTTGAATGCCTGGGGTCTGCCTTCCACAACTGGCCGTGCGGGGGATGTAGTGTGTGTCACTTAACATCATCTACAAAAACACTACAACTAGAAGAGGGTAAAACATGGCACTTACGATGTCACACAAATTGTAATTCAAGTAACGTCATCTACTTGATTACATGCCCCTGCGGACTTAGATACGTAGGGATGACTACCAGAAAAATTAAAACACGAATAGGAGAACATCGTAGTAACATTCGGTGTGGCAGAAACACCACAAAGATGACTACCCATTTTCTTGAGCAAGGCCATTGCCCGAACGATGTCAAATGGGTAATAATTGAACAGTTGAGTTCTATTGATGAAGGTACACTGTATGAAAAGGAGCAGCAATGGATATACCGTCTATCTACATATAAACATGGCCTTAACGATGACATCCCATGGGGATCAGTCATGCGTAGATAGACGTGCTACCCACCCTAATTTTCAAATTTCCTCCGTTTCCATTGTTTTGTGGTCTTTTGAGCTCATGAACACAGAAATAAGAACTTATGTATCTCCTATGTGATATATGTAAAAGGTTGGATTCATTATGAACTGACCCAAATAAAAAATATATATGAGATACATCCTCCTCTATGGGCTTAATACAAAACCCATTTGTTTTGCAATTTTTTTACACAATTACAGTAACCGACCACAATCGGCCCCCATTGTTGTGTTCTCGAGGTGTTTCCCTCATAGTTCTACTTTTTCGCAAATATCGCTCTGAATCGTGCTTGTAAACAAACGGGCCCTTTAAGAGTGTGACGCGATCACGTTAGACACGTGACCGGCAGCACCGTCCCAGGCGCATTTCGCGTTCCCTGTGTTTATTTCATGCACGGCTCCACTACCGCGTTTGTCGATACGGACGGCGGATGTGGCCGCTTGTAGGTATTCCAGCGGGGAGCCGTTTGGTGACAAGTAAGTCTCTTTCTAGACCATATGAGATTTAAATATTCTACAATTAGAGGTATTGGGAACATTTAGTAATTCTTTTCCGTTGTTTCACGTCAGAGCCCAAACGTGAAGATTTCCTCCTGCCGCTATGCCCATGGGGCTTATTATCTAAAGAAATCATGTAAGTGTCTGGCTGATTTTTCCCTTTTGGAGTTCATTGCGCTCTGTATGCTTCTTGCAAAGGTGTCTTTTGGAGTAATTATTTCAAGTTTTCAAACCAATTCGGTTTGATAGAGCACTGTTTTTTAAGGTAATCACTTACTCTATGTAGGTATCTAATGCTTAAAAGGACAATGAAAAGTCTTTGTCTGTAATACTGAATGAATAATAGATTTACCTCCAGCATGGTCTTTCTCTGATTATGCAAAGGATAATTTCCTTCATTTTAGATACAATTTGATCTTAGTAATTGTGTGCACATGATTGGAGTTCAATAGGGTAGATTCATATTTTTAAGGGTTCGTAATTTGGACATTTTTGTGTTTTCTATTTACCCTTACAGATTCTTATCGTTTCTCCTATAACAAGGAGCTTATAGAAATTTGGGGAAGACTTTCCTAAAAGGAGCCTCGACAATTGCAGGTCGTATTATTCAGTGTTATTACTCCCTGGATCTGAGCACTTTAGCGTGCTCCGAACAGCGAGTGATATTGTATTCCTGGTCCTGACGAATGCCGAGCGAATTTTGCTTAATAGGCAGAAACATGTTGACCGTATTTTATATATTTTTTCTATTTTCACTTCATTAATGGGACTAATTGGTTCAAACTTGCACAACCTTTCAGTAGTCCAGAAAAATAACCACGTTTTTCAAACACTGTTTTTAACAGAGTTAGAGCTACCCTCTTATTAAAATAATTTTGAGGAGTAGTGCATACTCTTTTTAACTCACTTTCACTTTCCTAGCAACTAAGGAGGACCCAATGAAGACAACCGGCTACCAGTGTTTCACTGGGGCCTGAGGGTCCTTTTAGCTAGATCTCTGAACACGTGCACTCTATTTTTCCTACTGAAAATAACAGCCTCTTCTAACAGTTCAGTAGCACTTTGAACAGAATTTGGCTTGCTTACTTTGTCTGTTGTGTGTATTAACACTCTCCTGTTGTTTGATACATCTCATGATGGTTGTCACTGACATTTTCAAATTTACATCTCAACTAGGAGGAGTTCATATCTCCTACGTCACCTGACAGTGCTGGAGGACAAGGAGAATGTTGCAATAATTCGGAAATTCTGCCTAGATAGACCAACACTGAAGATCCTGTGTGATCTTTTGGAACCCCACCTGCAGCCTCGCCGTCACTATCCAACTGCATTCACACCCACATACAAGGTGATGGCAGCCCTCCACTTTTTTGCAACTGGTTCCTTCCAGAAGACCGTGGCTAGCGCTGGAGGGATGTCGCAGCCCATGTTCAGCCAGGTGCTGAGGGGTGTTCTTGCTGCCATGATGCTCTATAGGAATCGCTACATTCATTTTCCTTGGGGAGCAGAATTGGCCAGTGTGAAGGGTGACTTCTATCCCCTTGGGCGCATCCCACATGTTGTTGGTGCCATCGATTTCACCCATGTAGGTCTGGTGCCACCACAGCCAACAGAGCACATTTATAGAAAACGTAAACATTATCATTCTATCAATGTGCAGGTGGTGCACCTTGCGGACATGACCATTTCCCATGTGTGTGCAAGATTTCCAGGCTCTGCACATGATTCGTACGTCATGAGGAACATCATGGTGCCACGGATGATGGAAAATCTGCATCCCGAGCGTGCTTGGATTGTGGGTGAGTATGCCTACTGATATTGCGTGCTGTGTGTTACCTGTTGCACTCTGGCTGTGCAACATTGCAATGAGTGTTTGTCATTTACTGGTGACTCTGCATATCCCAGTAGGCCATGGCTGCTGAGCCCGCTAAGGAATCCCAGAACCCCGGCTGACATCAGGTACAATTTGGCCCATGGCAGGACCCTACGTGTAATTGAGCTGACTTTTGGCGTGCTGAAGTCAAGATTCCGCTGCCTTGACAGGACACAAGGTGCATTGGCATACTTGCCTTGGAAGGTATGCAAGATTGTTGTGGCATGCTGTATGCTGCACAACCTGGCAATCCACAAGGGGATCCCCCTGCTCCTGGACGATGGTGAGGAACCAAGGCCACCACCTACTCAAGGACCTGAGTCCAGTGATGAGGACAGTGGAAAGGAGGAAGGAGTTGACCTGCGCCAACAGCTCATCAACCGCTACTTCACTTAAAGGTGGGTGACGAGGTACGATGTGTACATTGTCTGGTGTGGTTACTGTTGTTGTGAATGTCTATGTGCAGATGTAACAGACAGTCACACATACAGTCACCTGTGTGTGGTTAATGTGACATTGACGTTCCATATGGGGACGTATGCTGGCCTCTATTTGTTCACACCTGCAGCCCATTGTCTTGTATGCCAGTAGTGTCTTGTGTATGTTTTGTGTAGTGTTCTGTCTGTGATGCCACAATGACATCAGTGACTGTGGTTCTGTTGTGTCTCCCTAGGTGCTTCAGAATAATCCTGCCCTACATACAGTACTTCATTTGGACACATCATGGACATTGTCAGCACTGAAAATGTTGTACTAAAAAAGATACTGCACAAAATCTGGTGCGTCAGGTATTTTATTAGTAAAGTGGACATGTGATTAGTGCATGAATATTTACATGAAGGTGGGGAATGAGCAGTGAGTTGACAGTCATGGTCGATGAGATGCAAGAGTAGACACCACATGGATGTGGTGACCCAGTCCAACAGACAAGTGCCATTGCCAAGGAAATGTGGGGAAAGACAGTCCAAACAGTCAATGCAGTGGGAAGAGGGTTGCCATCAGGGCTGGCTCTGTGACTGCCGTGTGGCAGGTGCTTTGCCTCCGGAGACTCCCAGGCTCTTCTTTGGACGGCCCCTTGATCTTTTTGGCGGTGGAGGGTCTGCTGACTGGCTAGAGGCGTCAGGGGACTCGTCCTCCTCTGTTGGTGCAGGGGAGGATGGGGCACTGTCATCCTGCGGCACAACAGGAGGGGGCCATGGTGTTGTTTGGGACACAGGCCAGTCCCTCTGCAACGCCACTTGCTGGCCCATGAGGTCCACCATCTGTCCAAGGCGGCTGTCGATGGACCTCATCAGCAGGATGCGCTCCCTTAATAGTTCATCAGACCGGCCACTTTGTCCCTGGACCTCTTGGTATGCCTCCACAACTCTGGTGAAGTGATCCAGGGATGGTGTCTACTCCTCCCGAGGTCTGGTGGTGACCCTGGCCCTCCCACCTGCCCTGCTGCCAGGGACCAGTTGCCTCGCCACTCTGGGTCCACGCACACTCTCCCTGCCCTCCATCGTTGCTGGTGTGGCCTGGCCATTCCCTGGGACAGGGCAGTGCTGCAGGTGGTACTGGTGGTGGTGGTAGTGGTGGCGGTGGTGGAGGCAGAGGCCGTGACTGCAGGGGTCTGCTGTGCTGTTGTTGTTGCAGCAGACGTGGTGGTGGGGAGGATGGGGTCTTGGGACCTCTGGGTCTGTGGCACACCAGATGGGCCGGCCAGGAGCTCATCGTCCAAACTGTCAACATCTGAAAGTCTATGTACCCGGGGTGGAGACTGGCTCTGCTGTTCGTTGTCGTGGTCCTCAGCAGTGAGTTCTTCATCACCTGTGGATTAGATGGGGAAAGGTCAGTGTTGTGCAATGTGCAAGTATTGTATCATCTGCGTTTCATTGACTGTCTGTACACTACACAATTATGAAGTTTCCACTAGCAATATTGATGGCAACACTGTGTGTAATTTCATAGTGCTGAGGAACATAATTTACTCACTACATGTCAGGTATCGATGCATTGCATGAAATTGTTGCTTTGTGTAGGGATGCAGGTCTCACACACAAACACACATCAGGAAGAGTTATGATAGCTACCTACCCGTTAGCTGAGGGAGAACAGTGCGATGGCTCACACATGCTCCTGGTTCGGGAGGCCTCCATGCTGCTGGAGTGTGGGACAGGGGGCATGCTGGGAGTAGTGATACAGGCCTCCCACCCCCAAACAGTTCTTCACTATAAGATGGCTACCTTCCTGTTAGCTGAGGAAGAACAGTGCGATGACTGACACATGCTCCTGGGTGGAGGAGGCCGCCATGCTGCTTGAGTGTGGGACAGGGGGCATGCTGGGAGCAGTGATACTGGCCTCCCATCCCCAAACAGTGCTCCAATACAAGATGGCTACCTACCTGTAAGTCTGCTTGTTGAACAGTGCAATGGCTGACACATATTCCTGGGTGAGGGAGGCCTCCATGCTGCTGGAATGTGGGACAGGGGGCATGCTGGGAGTAGTGATACTGGCCTCCCACCCCCAAACAGTGCTCCAATACAAGACGGCTACCTACCTGTAAGTCTGCTTGTTGAACAGTGCAATGGCTGACACATGCTCCTGGGTGGGGGGGGGAGGCATACATGCTGCTGTAGTGTGGGACAGGGGGCATGCTGGGAGTAGTGATACTGGCCTCCCACCCCCAAACAGTGCTCCAATACAAGATGGCTACCTAACTGTGAGTCTGTTGGTTGAACAGTGCAATGGCTGACACATGCTCCTGGGTGGGGGAGGCCTCCATGCTGCTGGAGTGTGGGACAGGGGGCATGCTGGGAGTAGTGATACTGGCCTCCCACCCCAAACAGTGCTCCAATATAAGACGGCTATCTACCTGTAAGTCTGCTTGTTGAACAGTGCAATGGCTGACACATGCTCCTGGGTTGGGGGCGGCATAAATGCTGCTGGAGTGTGGGACAGGGGGCATGCTGGGAGTAGTGATAATGGCCTCCCACTCCCAAACAGTGCTCCAATACAAGACGGCTACCTACCTGTAAGTCTGCTTGTTGAACAGTGCAATGGCTGACACAGGCTCCTGGGTGGGAAGGCCTCCATGCTGCTGGAGTGTGGGATAGGGGCATGCTGGGAGTGGTAGGGCAGGCCTCCCTCCAACAGACAGACATCACAAGCAAGATAGCTACCTACCTGTTAGGTGAGGGTCAACAGTGCAATGGCTGACACATGCTTCTGGGTGGTGTTGGGGGGATATATCTTTGTAGGATGTGGTAGAGGGCGTATGGTGTGAGTTGTTGTACAGACCTCCCTCCCACATACAGGCCTCCTAAGCAAGATGGCTAGCTACCTGTTGGGTGAGGGTGGACAGTGTAATGGGGTTTGGGTCGTGCAAGGAAGTACTTCTCATTGTGTTGGTTGCCATTTGTTTGTACTTACCAGCCTCCGTTCCCCTGGCTACTCCTGTGAGACTCTCAGGATGTAGTATGGCAAGCACCTTCTCCTCCCATGTTGTGAATGTTTTTGGTGGGATGGGAGGGCCATTGCCAGTCACGTTCTCCAGCTGCCAGTTCTTGCTCCTCTTCTCTTTGACCACCCTCTTGAGATCCTGCTACCGCTTCATGATCTCCTTCTTGGATCTTGGGGTGGTCCCTACAGCATTGACCCTTTGGACTATCCTTCCCCACATTTGTGTCCTCGTGGCTAATGGTGTCTGTTGGACCAGGCTACCAAACAGTTGTGGCTCTACTCTCACTATCTCATTGACCATGACTGTCAACTCACTGAATTTGGGCATTTTCTGTGATGTCATGGTGTGTGGTGTTTGAAGTGTTTGTGGGTGCAGGTGTGTGGGTGGCGATTGTGGTGTTGGTGTGTGAGCAGTGTTGTGTGCTGGGGGATGTTGGTGCTGGTGTGATGGTGGTAGTGATGGTGGTGGTGGATGTGTGTGTGTGCTGTGCTCTTTTGCCTCTCCTGTCAGGTGTGGTGTATGGCCTTCTATTCTGGAGTGTTGCAAAGGATTGTGGTCAGTGAAGGTGGTGGTTTTATACTCAGCTGTGTGGGTGTGTCTAAGTGGAATTTGGCTGTCAGGTGTGTAGAGGGAGTAGTCCTGTGCTTTAATATTTTTATTAGCATTATTTGTGTTCATTTGTATTCTTTTTATTTTTTTGGGGGTATTGCTACTTTGATTTGTGCAATGTTTGGCATTACTGCAGTGTTTTGGAAGCGTCCGCAATGTTTTTCATGTTCAGTCTGCTGCGGTAGCTATGCTGCCTCTCTTCCGCTATCTCTCTCATTCACTCATGTGTGCGACCGCGGCGGTCGGGAACAGCGGTTCCGACCGCGGGACCCTCGCGGATATCCTAATTTTCTGTGTTGTGTCTCCGCTTTCCATGCGGCGGGTTGTTGCTTTTCCGCTGCTTTTCCGCCCGCTGCGGTCGGTATTTTTGCCCTCACCGCCCCTGTCGGGCGGTCTTTTGTGGCGGGGGATCCTAATTTGCCCTCCGGTTTATCTGCGGTCCTGGCTGGCGTTTGTTTTCCGCCTCCATGGCGGTCGGGCTGATTTTCCGCCCGCTATTCTAATGGGGGCCTCAGTTCTTTCTGCTCAGAAGAAACCCCCATGACATTAGAACTTGTACTCACGGGTGCTGTGGACAATCACATATTTTCTCTGACAACATCTCCCTCACCATCTCCAGTTCGAGTTTCATCATACAGAGGTGATTTTTCAAACATCAATACATCTAAAAGACTATCACTAGTGTCACTATCACTATCTTCAACTTTTCACCTTCTCCATTAGTAGAATTTGTCTTTTTCTTTCCAGTCCCTTCTCCACTGTCTGATAATGGATATAATTTCACTCCTTCTTTCATGTCCGTTCTCCAGTATGTTACATCAACATTACCATTTTAGCAGGAGCAAGGGAACATTACAGTAAATGGAAGAAATGGTTCAGGGCATTCAACCTTCATGTGGCTGCAATGATGGGTTTAGTTTACAGCTTGTAAGAAGGTATTGGCTGTTTAAACATTCTTTCAGATTGGAAGGTGAGAATATTTATGAACACCTACTACCATGTGCAGTGACTATAGGTTAACACTTAATTTGTTTAACATCCTTCATTCAGAAATCACTATCCAGATAACTTGTTGCTTGACAGCAGTCTAGTAGAACTTTGCTCCAAGTTGTGGTAAGTGTTAAACATTGTAGAGTTCAATGGTGTTAGTTAGAGTGAAATATGTTTCTATCACGTTTTGAGTTGGGATGTTTAGTGCTCTTTATCTTGTAAGAGGGTATCAAACCTAGACTGTGTGTAATTACATTCATTGCTGATTCTCCAGCATCTTTGGAAAAGGAACATTTAGTGTAATTTCACATTTGTTTACAAACGTTTCTCAGGATTGCAACCAAAATGGATGTGTCTAATTAAGAATTTGTATGGGAGAAAAAGTAAAGCAAGTATTTCAAAAGCATCAACATAGAAATGAATTGGCACCAGTTTCACATGAATTAACACCAAGACAGATGCTCTGTTTGATGGTAAATGCCAGTAAGGACAGGATCAGTGTAGTGCTTTAACAAATACACGGGCATTTAAACTCTTGCATAACAGCATTCAGTCACTGGGAAATATACTTGCTTATATCAGGGCAGGGATGGGTACAAGACATACATTTATGGTATGCAGTTTATATCCACACTGATTATAAGCCTCCATTTTACATTCTCAAGGGGATGAGTGTTAGCAGGAGCAGGGTTTCCAAAGCTTGATACCAAACTATATATGACTACTTCCTTGGACGAATATCTGAAGAAGAGACTAGTAAAGGAAATCACCACAATTCTGCTGCACAGAGAGGCAAGTGGAATGTTGAATTCTGAGGAGGATTGAGAAAGTTTGCTTGCCTCAATGAATACTAAACAAAGTCAAGAAATGTTTTAATACATAATTCACTGCTCAGTAAGGTTATCAATTTGCGAGAGGAATGGTTTGACCAGACAAAGGTCTTAAGTGAGTGTTCTGCAACTGTTTACCAAAGTGGCGTCAGAGTTGTCATTGAAGAGTGTTTAGAGAAGAGAAGCTTGTCGCACCTAATGCTATCGGGGGGAACAAGTATTTCACTACAAGCCAATTAGGCTACAATATTAAATGTGAGTAGAAAAGCTGAATATGAATGGGGTTGTACAGATTCAGGTGAAATGATGCATGTTTTGCATACAGAGAGATACAAATTTAGGGGGCCATTAGGATGGCGGTCGGACTTTGCCCGCCCGCCATCCTCATGGTACTTGGGCCCGCTGCCGTAAGGGCGAGGGTCCCGTGGGGGGTAGTAGGATGCACCCGCCACAGTGGCCGGCGCATCTTGCATTTTCAACATTGTGGCACGCGGTGCTCTCAGCACCGCCCGCTACAATGCTAAAAATGCATGTATGCATTTGCATACACAAAGCGGCCGGCACTGCGCTGTGCCTGCCACTTTGTGTATGAAATGCTAGGGGGTACCACAGGTACCCCACATGTTCACCCCTTACCTCGCCTTCACTACGGGGGTCCGAAGTGAAGACCGCCTGCCTTGCCACCACGGAAAGGCATCTGTTGCAGCCCATACTAATATGGCTGGCGGTGTCTGATAGACACCGACACCATATTAAACCTTTTCCGCCCCAGTCGCAAGGCGATCAGGGTGGAAAAGTGGCGGACCGTCTTTCCGTCTGCCACGGCCCCCGCCATGCTAATATGGCGAGGGTCATTCTGGTTAGGATGGCGGGCGGATTGCCCCCGCCAGGCCGGCGGTGGCTACCATAGAGATATTGTAAGGTGGTTGATTAGCTGCACCATATTGGGTAGAGCCTGGTTATGGGGAAGCGACTCTGCTAGGATGGGATGCAGCCTGTGTGACCAGTGACAAGCTCCCTCCTACCTTCTGTAACACTCTACTTGCCTCCAAATATCCACATTTGACGTCTTTTTCTGTTGCTAACTGCTGCTGTCTGTGACATAATGATCTTACCTGTTTGCAAGTCTGACTAAATCTGCCTGCTAGCTTTAGCCACAGAAAGGAACAGTAATGGAAAGGAGTAGCAGGGGCACGAGTGCCAATTCGTGCATTAAGCTGCAACATTGAACACTACAAGCAAATGGGGATTCAAGCCGTCGCGACTTATGTATGTATTGAGTTCACCCCAACGAAACTACTTTGGATATTGAAGACAAATCTGATAGAGGGATTAGTTTGTCTCTATATATACAGTAAAGTCTCTCTTCGCAATGGCATTTAAAAAATGGAGAATCTGCACAACATTTATGAAGAGACTGGGAACAGCACAATCCCTGATGAAGAGTAAATTGAGATCAGCGCACACAGGCGCCCAACCAGGATCACATCTAATCCCTGAGTTTTTCCCGCCTTCTTCGACAACAGGTATCAAAGATAAAAAGAAAAAAAGAAGACCTGAAGCAAGTGAAACAAATAACACAGGAGAAATCAACGTCTCAAGACAGGAGATATAAATGGAAGCAAGTGCTGGATTCAACCAGCTGGTACCATCAATAGTGATAGACCAAAATCAGCAATTTTCCCAGGCTCCTGCAGAAGGAAACCCTGTCTTGGATTACACACTACCTGATTTAAATGTGAGTCAGTTCCCATAATCAAGGGAAACAAAATTACCGAAAGAGACACTTGAACTGTTTAATAGCACTCGAAGTAATCCATCCGACATAGAAGAAAATATCTCTCACTCATCATATTTACCATTACTTTCATCTGCTCAGTCCAGTAATAAGCAAGCACATTTTTTCTGTGAATCAATATTTACCTTGCAAAAGATATTAGAAGCAATCCTCACACTGCTTGAAAAAACTACAATTGATACCGACCATCTTCTGGAATATAAACAGCCACACTGCAGTAACTTGTGGATCATCACAAAAATGTTAACATTGAAAGGCATCAGTTCAGAACTGAAAAAAAGCGAGGTACCAGATCAAATAACAATACAAGGTAATAATTAGATGATTGATGTCCAGCACCAAAAAATAACAAGTGCTACCCAAACAATAAAAAAACAATAGGAGGAGGAATAAAGAAAAAGGAAAAATGGAAATGTAGGTACAGTTTATTCGCTCTGAAAACTATTTAAGGATTCAATTAGAGAAGAAGAGGGAAATACAGATACCAAAGTATTACCTTGCTATCCAATGTTCAATTGCAAAAAGAAATCTGAATCATCAGAACAACCTACACCAGTCCTTTTAACTCCGAATGAGCAAGGAGGGGAGTCTATCCAGAGTGCAAAACTTTTAAAAGGATCCAGTACAACTATAAAAACAAAAATTATAAAGAGAAAGAGGAGAGTTAACCAAACAATCACAAAGCAAAAAGCTTGCAAAATAAGATTTGCATAATACGATCCCTCTTTTAAAGATGCATTAAAAGACAAAAATGTAGCTCAAGAAATACTCAATATAGAGACCCTACAAGATCTAGTACTACGCCCACCCTGTTCAATGTGGAATCTCTAATGCAACTTTAGCACCAGGTTTCAACAGCTCAAAACCAATAAAGGGCCATCATCCTTTATTTCAATAATCAATGGAAATTATTCATGTGCCTAGGTAAAAGACTTAAATGGCATCCAAAAATCTCATCGCATCCTCGAGTTAATCGATCTCTTTGCCTCAGGACAAGATCCCATACACCGACAAAGGATCCGAAATCTCCTTCATAACTTTCATTCCTTACAGTCACTTACTTCCTCAGAAACAAAGCTTCTCACATTTCCTGACAAGCTAGACACAACCTCTGCATGAGTGAAATTCAGGTCTAATCCTCCAAGAAAGTGAAAGGTTACATACAAATGGGTTTGACATAGTAGGTGTAAGCAATAAACCTCCAACAGCTTCACGTAGAGCTTATATGGGATAATTTAGGGTACATTATTACATCACTCAAGTAACAGGCTCCAAAAGTGAGAGAAATTATGTTCCAGATGATAAATTACCAATATGCCTTGATGATGGCGATAGACAGATATGGAACAATGGAGCAGATAAAAAAGACAACAAACAAAAGGACATCTCTTGGTCCTGACTGTCAAGCAATCTGAGCGGCAATAAACAAGGTAGGGGAGCAAAGCTATTTTTTTAGCAAAAGTTTATCTATTATCTCGTGAAACATTTAATTTTTATTTATTTTATTTGTATTTATTTTTTCAGTTTATAGAGCGCGGCAGCTACCCAAAAAGGGTTTCCCGGCGCTAACGGAGACAAGAGCCACAAACACTGGGTCATAGATTATTGGATAAACAGCCAGGTTGTAATTGCTTTCCGAAAATGGCCATAGCAGCTTTCAGTCTGGATGTCCAGGGGGAGAGAGTTCCAAAGCCTGGGACCCATAGAGGCGAAGGACCTCCCGCCAATCCTTGAGAGTCTGACCTTAGGCACACAGATAAGTTCTTGGATGGACGACCACAGTGTGCGTGTTGGGGAGTATGTCTTGACCAGTGATTTCAGATATCTTGGGGCCGTGCCTGTTTTAATTTTGTACATATAGCTTAGGGCTTTAAACTTCACACGGCTCTCCACTCTGAGCCAGTGAAGGTCCCTAAGATGCCCTGCGATAGGTTCATTTCTTTTGCAGCCGCAGAGTAGACGCGCCGCGGCGTTCTGAACCATTTGGAGGCGCCTGGTGACTGCCTTGGTAGCCCCCAGGTAGAGTACATTACCGTAATCCAACCGGGAGGTCACCAAGGCATTGACCACAGACCTCTGGGTGTCAACAGGCAGCATCCACAAAATCTTCCTCAGCCAGCGCAGGATGGCAAAGCAAGTGGCCGCCACTTTCTTCGCTTGTGTCTGCATTGTAAGCCCCTGATCTATAATCACCCCTAAGTTGTGGACATGCTCAGATACGGATGGAATAGGGCCTATTTCGGCCTGCCAATACTTGGAACACCACAGATCATGCTTATTCCCAAATATCAGAATCTCAGTTTTCCCCCAATTCAGCTTGAGCAGATTTTGATTCATCCAAGTAGCTATTTCACTGAGACCTGACTGAAGGAGGGAAGTGAGGGACTGATCCGATTGTGAAAAGGAAAAGGCGATCTGCGAGTCATCCGCGTAGGTAAACAGTGTGAGCCCCGCTTGCTCGGCGATGTAGGCCAGGGGAGTAACATATAGATTAAAAAGAAGGGGGCTGAGGATTGAACCCTGGGGCACTCCAAAAGGAGAGGCATGAACCTTGGATGACGAGGACTGGGAGAAGGCTTGGAAGGTCTGATCGGCCAGGAAAGATTCCAGCTTTTTCAGGGCCTTGCCACCAATGCCTAGGGAGGCCAACGCTCTAAGCAGAATGGCATGGGAAATGGTGTTGAAGGCGGCACTGAGGTCTAACAGAATCAGTGCGTCTGTGTACCCTCTGTCCAGCATGAAGCGTGGATTCTCAGTGACTCCCAAGAGTGTTGTCTCAGTCGAGAATCCTCGGCAAAACCCTGACTGAGAGTCATTGCAGGACTGGAACCGGCAATAGTATGCCTCCAAGAGACCTTGTCACTAGGAAAATTTGACCAAAAATACTATTTTGTCTTCGATATCCTGGCCACAAGTTTGAGATGAGGCCACACAATGGAAGGCTTGTCTATTTTACTCCTGGAGGAGTTGAGGTGGGACTTTGAAATAATACATCTTCCCAGTAACAATGCACAATGCCTCAAGTTAAAATTCTTGAACAAAAGAGCTTGCATAGTCAAGTCACTTCTACTGTTTAACATCTATGTACCACCCAGCCCAAACACAATCCATTGCTGCTAAAAATATTTGAACAAATAGAAACTATCTTAGAAGCAAGTGGTATGTGCCAGTACTAATAAGCGGGGATTTTAACTCAAAAATCTCCAATGACTTGTTGAAATTATTTCGGAATATAGACCTCAAAGATTCCAGGTCTATTCCAACTTCCATTCTGCCAGTCTCTATCTAAGCCGATAAATATGGGAAGATGCTGCTTGAACTATCAGATGGAATTAACAGAATTATCTTGAATGGGAGATTGGAATGAGGTACTCCTGCCTCTTATACAAGGAAAGAACTTACTGGATATTCCATACTAGACTACGTAATCAGCAGCTATGACTTGCTCCATAAATGTCGTTATTTTAGCACACAACTCGTACGAAGTAGCGACCATGCAATTCTTCTCTTAAAGCTAGAACTAAGTCTACAAGACATATCCTCATGGTCTCTATCAAGTGGAAATAGAAAAGCACTAATACAACAAAAACAAGGTAGAATCTTTGGGAAATTTGACAATCTGAATAAAATCAACAAAAAATCAACACCACAATAGAGTCTCAATTATTTAAGCAAGTCAACAAAGAAAGCAACCCAGTTCTTCACTTTGAAAGCACGCTCACCTCTGTAGTTCATACCATGCAGACAAAGGCAGTCTCCTTCAAAAAGAGCCCTTTAAGGAAGAAGGATGTATCAGCGGACCCTCTTTCGAATAAACTGAATACATTAATTAGGCTCCAGTTCATCGAAGTCTCACTTATCAGTATGAAAGAAATTTCTATTCTCAAGAAAAAAAGGAAGAGAATCAGTTTGAAAAATAGCTAGTTATAATGGACAAAAACTAGGTTGACCTGCATGAAGCAGTTTTGCAAAAAAAAATTGTAGGGCTTTCTGAGGTTTAATTGCAAAAGTGAGCGGAAGCAAAATACCACTAATTGTGTCACCAGTCCCACAGAAGGAATGGGTAGACTACCTCTCTGAACTGTATGAAACTAGCTTAGTTACTCCCAGTAATATAAAAGCTTACATCTTCAGGACATGGTTTGAGTCTGACCAGCAAATAATGGCTCCAACTGAAAAACAAATAGACCATTATATAAGGAAGGCGAGAGTGACTGCAGCAATAGACCAGGAGAGGATCCCCATAAAAGTATTAAAGAGAAATGTGAAAGGATGGAGTAAATTTCTGGCCCCTCTCTTCGACTACTGCTATGAAACCGGACATAATCCAAGCTCTTGGTTGGGAAGCATTGTTGTCCCACTTCTGAAAAAAGGCCCCAACCTCTCTCCAAGTAATTATTGCCAAATTTCGCTCCTGGACACATCGGGGAAGATCTTTGCGGCCAGAATCTTAGACCATATAAATGACTGGGCCTCATCCAGGAGAGCAATCCACATGAACCAATCAGGTTTTCGGCGAAATCCCTCTGTGACTGATAACATTGCAATTTTGCAAACTATAATTGACAAATATGTGACAAGTAAATCTCAGGTGGCATGTAGCTTATTCATTGATTTTTCTACAGCATTCGACCGGATGAATAGACTCACCTTATGGAAGAAGTTTGCGTATAAAGGAGTCACGGTAAATCTGCTAAGGTTCATTCATCTACATGGTGCAGAGTACAGATGGGAGGGTATAAGGCACTCACACAGAAGATTCCCACTCGGAATAATCTTAAGCGGGAATGTCTTCTTGCTTCACTTCTGTTTTCATTATTTCTTACTGACTTACCTGATTGCTTTCTAGAAGTAAACAGTTAGCTGCCAAAGATAGCATCACAAAACATTCACATATTAATGTACGCTGATGACGTAGTCATTTTTGAACTCACACCAATTGGCCTTATGCGTAACATGGATGCTCTCTTGAGATAAACAGATAATAACTTTTTAAAAGTAAACATCTCAAAAACTAAAATGGTTCCATTAGGGAGAAGGAGAAATTCCAGCCACTTTGCCTGGAAGCTCAGAGGTAGACCAGTTGAGGCAGTACAACGTACACCTACCTGGGGAGAGTCTTTCACTTGGAACTACTCCCTACTTTCAGCAAACTGAACTTAAGGCAGAATCCCATTTTAGTGTAATAAAGAAATTTTACTCATCCTCGGAGAGCCTACACTTTTCTGCCCTCTCTGAAATCTATTGTGCTAACATCCCCCCTATTTTAACTTACACATTAGTGGGCATCTCTATAAAGAAATGGTCTACCTTAAATCTTAATGAAGGGAAGCTACTGCGTAAGATGACTTTCACGGGCCAAGCTATTCTAGTTCAAGTATTATGACTAGAATTAACAGTAGTCAGTGCATGCACAGGAGCCTTGGCTAACCTAATCAAGTGGGCAAATAATTTGCTTCAAGCATCTGAAGGCTCCTTGACAGCACTTTTTAAATTGCGAAACTTTTAAGGTTGGTTCAAGAAAAAACACTTTTGAAGAAAATCTCAAGATTGCCCTGGAGTATTTCCAATGCTCCATTAAACCCTTGCAGTCTAGGTCACCTGTACACTTGAAGTTTTTTCTGAAACAAATCAACTCTGAGACTAAATTTTGAACTCGATAAGGCACATCACACTCAGTTATCCCACTATAGGCCCTAAATAGCCAATTTCGAATACAAAATGAGTTCAAAATAACTTAGATTTACATTAATTCATAGAGTTAGAAGTTTCATTTTGATGTTTCTATTAGGGACCCTAATGCAGAAAGCCTTTACTAAACACTGGGGAGGCCCAACTGATAAATCAGTTTTGTGTGATCCATGCAGAAGAGGTGTTCAAGACATTGCACATGTTTTATACATCTGCCCAAATAAACTCTTCGTAGAAGCACACCACCTTTTTATAAAACCTAATGTTCTAGATATAATATTTCTAGAATCAATGATCTGACCGACATAATAAGAATACCACCAAATTAATTTGTATGTTATCCGTTTACATTTTGTAAAACATTTTTTACCATTGTTTTAAAGATTTCAAATTTATGAATAACCTTATCAATTGTACACACTGTAATTTTTATATTATTGATCTCAGAAGAGGTCTAAAACAATAAAATATATCTGAAATATTGCATACACCAGGAGGCTAGAACTTGGACTAGTCGCCCATCTATAGGACACATGTTGAATTTGCTTGTGTAAGACACTGGGCCCTCACCCATATTAGGTGGGATGCTTTATCATTGGACCCATTCCTCATATCTCCAGTAGTCAGCTTGTTTTGTATGGGCTGTGCTCACACACAGTGGGAAGCTCTTGAAGTTGGGAGTGGGTTGGAATTGTTGTGCACCGCCCCAACTAGTATTCACTGATTTAATTAATTACCAGCAGAGCCTCCTGGTTCTACCTGGAACCCCTAGACATGCATAATTGTTTAAAGTTGACTCAACATCAGTTTAACTCACATGAGTTTGTGACAACCATAAAAAATAAAAGTTAAAACCCTCTCTATGTATCAGCCTCCTCATGTTTCATGTTGCTTAATAAAATTATCAGTGAAATTTCACCAGGGTAAGAGGTCTCCCTATACACCTACTAGGACTAACCCCCTGTAAATGTGTCAGCGTGTGTGTAAAACACAGTGTACAGTGTCTAAACTATATTCTAGTAATGCTATACTGACTCACTGTTGTCAGGGATCCTATGATGAGCCCTTAAAAAGATTCTTGATCATGTATTATAGTCAACAATGTCTGCCAATTAAATAAGCAGTGGTCTGTGGTATGTGAGAGTATTCTTTCCACACCACACACAATTTATGCCTTGTAATAGAAGCAACTTGAGGCTCTAGGTGCCACTATCTTTACAATTAATCATAAAAATAAAACCCGAAAAACAAAGTAATAATTCCACACCACACAATTAAGCTGTGAATGTATGTGCTGTATGTTTCTCAGGGCCCTTACCCTAGTTACCCTACACAAAGATTACCAAGAGGTGTGGTTTCTAAGGCATGATGTTACTAAGGAAAGATATAGGTCAAACTAAGTAAGGAGTCTTGGTTTTGTAGAGGGAAAAGGAGCACAGGTCATCTTACCTCAGTTGGCTGTAGCAGGAGTAGACAAATCTACTCACATTACCCACATCATCTGCTTTGTTAGAACTTAGCTCGTGATCCTTAACCATGTTCAATATACTGTGCGTCCAATGAGGCATTGGAGTGCATAACCCAGTCAATCAGGTCACGTTTTACTGCATAAAACTCGGTAGCCATGGTGGAATAAAGTTTTAGTAGAAGAACAGTTATGTTAATCTTGATGTTTAATTGAAAACGTCCCTAGCTCATTGCACCATCAGGATTCAAGCAAGCCGGGCCGAAGACGGCTGAAATGCCAGAAACCGGTCCCCGGTAGCTTGTTTCCTTCCCAGTATAAGAATTGGCTTGGTAGTTTGGTCTGCTCTGTTCCCATGATGCACTGGGCCAGGGTCAGACTAGTTTGCATATAGCCAAGTTCTGAGCTGGGATGGTGCAGTGAGCTAAAAAACGGTGATGGATCAAGCCCTGATCTTTGGACTGGGTAAGAGTGGTCTGCTTAATTCAGACACTCTGTTCATCACCACCCCCTTTTCTGAATCATTTTTGCCCACCGTAAGCGTGGAAGGGTATACTCAGATGTGAGTCCCTAGCTCATTGCACCATCAGGATTCAAGCAAGCCGGGCCGAAGACGGCTGAAATGCCAGAAACCGGTCCCCGGTAGCTTGTTTCCTTCCCAGTATAAGAATTGGCTTAGTAGTTTGGTCTGCTCTGTTCCCATGATGCACTGGGCCAGGGTCAGACTAATTTGCATATAGCCAAGTTCTGAGCTGGGATGGTGCAGTGAGCTAAAAAACGGTGATGGATCAAGCCCTGATCTTTGGACTGGGTAAGAGTGGTCTGCTTAATTCAGACACTCTGTTCATCACCACCCCCTTTTCTGAATCATTTTTGTCCACCATAAGCGTGGAAGGGTATACTCAGATGTGAGTCCCTAGCTCATTGCACCATCAGGATTCAAGCAAGCCGGGCCGAAGACGGCTGAAATGCCAGAAACCGGTCCCTGGTAGCTTGTTTCCTTCCCAGTATAAGAATTGGCTTGGTAGTTTGGTCTGCTCTGTTCCCATGATGCACTGGGCCAGGGTCAGACTAATTTGCATATAGCCAAGTTCTGAGCTGGGATGGTGCAGTGAGCTAAAAAACGGTGATGGATCAAGCCCTGATCTTTGGACTGGGTAAGAGTGGTCTGCTTAATTCAGACACTCTGTTCATCACCACCCCCTTTTCTCAATCAATAATTGAAAACGTGTCACTTTAATATTACTCCTATTGATTTAGATACTTAGAGCTTTTTTACTCTGTCAATGGGATTTTGTTGTGTGAACATAACAGCTTATAATGGAAGGCTCCTATGGCGCACACTCTTCTTGGAGCAGGTTAGGTCTAAATATACAAATGTGCGTCCCTCCTGGAGTTCCCTAAGGTGTCAGTCAAGTCTTGTGTAAGTGTGTGAAAACAGTCGCTATCGTACACTCATACTTTACTAGAAAAATGTACATTTTAATTGCATTGATCTTGCACATATGGAATGATGTGCCCCTTTATTTCTTTTATTACCACTTATACTGATTATGAACAGAGCTATTCTGCTATCAGAATATGACAACTGTACAGGAGTCCTATAAAGCAGCCCCCATCTTAGAGCATAATATACCTGTGTGGCCTTCTTGTGACCCATCAAGACAACCTGAAATTATTGGAATCTGGCTCTGACTCTTTTTCCCCCACAGTTATAAATTCACATCCTTGTGGATCTAATGAGATAGGATGTCATCATTCAGACCACTAATGTGGGATCTAGAGGGAAAATCCACCGTCGCTCCATCCTCAAAAGAATTACAGAAATATATATATTTTTTAAATGCCTACAGCAGACCTTTTCATATCATTCAGAAAAGTATTTAATCCTATACCTGATTAGTCATTTTTGTGGCATTGGGTCTACATTTAATGGTACTTCTTTGTCCAAGGATAAGAGTCTTAAAGTTCCTGGCCGGCATACCATTGTAATAGTTTGTGTTACAGGGTATGTTGATCATATACATGATGTTTTTACTGTACAGGTCCAACAGGCCCTTAGTTCCCAAGGTGTTTGTCCCCCAGTCCTAAGTAATAGGTTGATTTGAAGTTTTGAGACATTGCAATGACCGCATGCAAAATAATCTCTTTCTAGGGGTAGGCTTTGAATGAAGATGTCCTGTACAATAAAGAATGGATTGCTTAAGGCTGGTGCAGTAACAGTTGCACAAGAAATGACAAGATATGCAGCCTGACTTATTCTATGCATTGATAAGGTGATAGATGTGCAGGAAGATGAGGCTCAAGTAAAAAGGTCAGGCTGATTTGGGGGGTCAGTGCGTAGTTGTGACTGTGCACCACTGTTTCCAGAATAACACAAAGATTATGTGAGATAGTTTTCTTGAGAGCTGTTCTGATATTTGCTTTCTTTCATTTCTAATGATGGGGGATTTTGTGGAGGTTTTGCATCTGTATTACTGTTTTCGGTATGGTGTTCATAATAAAAATGAAGATGAGTTATGCTCTGCCTGGTATTATTTCTGGTTAGGTCACTACTCAGGTGTATTATGTTGACCTACTTGACAGATTGGAAACAGAGTATAGAATATTATGGGAAAAATCTGTTGGGAACCCACGTTTTGTATAAAAAATGTGTTAATTGAGCACCACTGTGTGGGTTGAAATAGAGTGCAGCTTGTTTCGCCCATCATTAAGTGTACTTATTGCAAGGTATTTTTAATTTGTGGTGTTCGCTATGACCGGCATCTTAAAATCATAAGTACTTTTTTAATGTAAGAGACCAACCATAGTTCTCACTCCCAAATGGATGCAAGTAGGATTGTCATTTCACCAAAAAACACCTCTCTTCAATCAGCATAAACATATGATCAAGTCATCTTGCATAGAAGCACCTGCTATATTAAACAAACTGTAGGAATAAAGCTTGATTGAGATGCACCATGCACATTTTAAGGAGCAAAGAAACACCCATTTGCTAATCTATTCCCCCTACAATCCATCTTCAAGCACTGGCTAGAGAATCATTTCATAATATCGAGAAATAATGTTAAATAATGTGCAAAGCTAAGGAGACTTAAAATATGAATGAACTGCAAAGTTGCACTAGGCAATCATACTTAAACATGCTAGGCCTAATATGCTGAGATGCTGCCATATTAGAGTTAACAGAGGTAAAGAAATTGTACATTCAGCATTTGAACTTGATCTTGACCTTTTTGGACGGACTTGGTTTTCAATGAATTGTTGAGTGCAAAATGTTTTCTTTCGTTTAGATAGATGTTTCAACTTCCAAAAAGACTATTGTTAGCTAATGAATACACGTGTTATTTAGCCGGTTAGGAATGAAGATTTACACGTTGGAATGTAGACTCAAATGAAAGAATGGGTTATGAGACATTTAGAGATGATGAGACATAGCTGCAGTATTAGAAGTTGCTGCTTAAAGAAAATTGTGTTCCTGTGAGAAAACAGGGAGTGAACACATTGCCTTGGGTGAATCAGAAGCTGATTGGTTGACAGATGAGAGATAGTAGTGTGTATTCCTAGACCAGACCAGGCCAACCATTTTCCATTGTTCATATCCCTTCACAGTTTGTTTACGAGGCCCTACTGAGTTTCTTGAACCTCATAAGAAATTCTGCTTTGAATGATTTATCGAGCTGACTTTTAGTGCAGAAGCTATATGCTATATGATTTCTCTCAATATCAGAGCTCCTTATGGGTCTCTGAGACTGACACCTTTTCCTTCTCATTCTCCAGTTTTTAATTGTTTTCTCCTTTATGAAGCGCACTTAATACACTTCATGGCGATTTATTGATTACATACTGATTATTAGTTTCTAATGACATTCTAATGACTGATATTGATGATTTTAACTTGTAGCTGAAATAAAGATGACTTAGTAAGACTTTGAATAATAAAAGCCTGTAACTCATAACACATTCTCATTATTGTCTGCGATAGATAGAAATTGTGATAATTTAATTTAAATCACAGCTCTTCATCTTCTCTAAAACAACAGCAAATATTTATCGACCTGTGTAGAAAATAAGTAAGCTGGGTTTAAGCGACGACAGAAAAACCGAAACTCTGGTTTGAAACCATAACCACTCTAACAGGCCTTTATCCACCCCAGGATCATCCTTGTCCATTTTGAATATATGTCTTAATATGATTTTTAGATCTTGACTGGACAGCGCATGCCCTATCAATCCAGACCATGGGACCAACAAAAAAAAAAAGGTAAATTGCTCTTACAGCCTGTTTCAATCAGGTGGCACAGAAACAGCTGTGGACAGTCTGCTTTAATCTGGCAGTTACAGTTGTTGTTAATTTAAATTCAGTAAATAACAAAGGTCAGGCTTAGTGCCAAAAGATGCTGGTGCACAGAGAGGCCTCCCCTTATTAACTGATTGAGTTCAACCTTTCATCTAACAATGAGTTACACAATTAAGTGCATTATAAAGTTTCAATAAAAATGCTTCTAGGAGACAGGATCAGATCAAGACATTTAGCTGCTCAGAAGTTGTTCATGATGATCAGGCTCCCTTATTAAACTCAGCTGGCATTAGGTCTCCGATCAAAATGGTATACGATTCGGGATATGATTCAACACCTGAGATTGCAAAATAAGTATTATGGTCTAAAGATTTGGGGGCCCATTAGAATGTCGGGCGGATTGCCTCCGCCAGGGTAGCGGTGGCCACCGCCACCCTGGCGGAGGCAATCCGCCCGACATCCTTCCCTGCATTCCCCCCCGCCATATTACGATGGCGGAGGGGACCGCAGCGGTCGGAAAGACCGCCCGCCTGTTTTCCGCCCCGGTCGCATAGCGGCCGGGGCAGAAAAGGGATAACATGGTGGCGGTGTCTATCAGACACCGCCAGCCATATTAGAATAGGCATTTCTCAATGCCTTTCCGTGGCGGCAATGCCGCCACGGAAAGGCATGCGGTGTTCACTCTGGGGGGCCCCTGTGGGCCCCCAGAGTGACGGGCAAAGGGGGGTGGCACACGGGGGGGTACCTGTGGTACCCCCCTGCATTTGCATAATCGCAGCGGCAGGCATCGTGCGGTGCCTGCCGCTTCGAGTATGCAAATGCGTGCAATTGTTTTTAACATTGTGGCGGGCGGTGCAGTGAGCACCGCCCGCCACAATGTTACTTTGAGGAATGCGCCCGCCAGAGTGGCGGGCGCATCCTAATGCCAATGTCGGGACCCCCGCCCTTTAGGCGGGCGGTCCCGATCTCCGTTAGGGTGGCGGGCGGACTGTTTCCGCCCGCCATCCTAATGGACCCCATAGTTACAATTTTGGGGATTAGTATCATCACAAAAGAGCCTTAATTATTTTCCTTATTCAAGCCCCCTGAATCCTGAGAAAATCAGGAGACCTTTGGCTGTCAAACTCTTAAGTTAAACATTCTAATTATAATCTGATCCCTGCACTTGGCCCTTCTAATCAGAACACAAGAATCTATTGGTCACAGTCAGCAGTAAGAATCTTTAAGGTTGCTGCCAGCCAATCCGACTCTCAATAGCATTCCATACAGGCACTGCCCAGACTGATATGATAGTCTTCCTCCACTTGAATTCAAAGTGCAAAGTCACAATTCTCAAAATCAATATTTGTTTAGGATCTACTGATGGAAGGCATAAATATGTAATTATAATTTTCATACCTGTTGTTATTTAAGGGCCGATTTATATTTTGCTGGAAAGCTCATCGCCAAATTTATAAATGAGCGCCAAACTGGCAGAAATTTGTAAAGCATTGGCAGAAACCACTGACACAGTGGTCCCTGTTACTGCATATTGCTGTTTGTTACAGGGTTGCAAGAGCAAACAGGTTTATTTTTTTATTTTGAAAAGAAAAATCTCCAAACTGTTTTTAAAAAAAAAGAAAACAAAGAATAATGCTCCAATGACCATGGGAGTCATCTCCCATAGTGGGGTCCATTATTTCCATTTTATTGTCCATCAACGCCAGGGTTTTCCAAAGTTAAACCCAAGAACTTCTTTAACTCATACAGAATTGTGGGAGCTCACTGGGCATTTTTAGATTGGGACTTAAGTCTAGCACTGTTGCACCTCAAATACTGTCCAGCATACAAATTAGTCTGCTCAACAATATCACCCAAAAATACATCATCCATACACAACTGAAAAAAATGTATAGGCAAAAAGGTTTTCTGAATTCACTCTACACCCTGCAACATCAGTAAAGGCAGCTGGTTACAACATGTCTGGGGCTATCCAGAGTTCAGCTCTTTCAATGGGGAGCATTACAGCCCCAGGCTGCAATCCAGATGCCTCATGCTGCACTACCAACACATTAATGTCCTCCATTTAAGTAAGTCAGCATCCATATGCTATTTTGAATGTTAGGCGGTCCAGTATGATATCGGAGGTCTCGAGTTGTTTCGTTTTAGTGACCGCTTGTTTTTGTATATAGGTGATCGGCAGTCGATACTCTTCATTCAGTGAGTACCTTCCCTCGGGCACTTTGGGTGTATTGATATATTGGTCTTTGAATATATATGCATGGTCACATTGTGAACTCATGTATTGAAGTTCCACCATTGATTTATGTCTCTGCAGGTTATTGTTGAATCATTAATCGTTGATGTAAGTACCCATGTCACTGTTTCATATATTGTTGCGTTACTCGGAGACATTAGCAGATCAGTGCGATTCTGATTGATTTTTATTGTGTTTTAGACCATTATTTGAGAAACGTGACAGAGGAAATTAATTTTGTTCTCCTGTGGGATGGAACTACCGTGAATAAGGTGAATACACTTGAAGCCCAGATGACACGTTTTTAACATGCTTTTAATTAGTGTGGAATATAATTTTTCACATGACTTTTTTCACTCGGTGTGGGACATTGGAACGTTCTTGTTTCAGTCATTCACTGGGTAGTTTGGTTTATAAGGTTTCATTTGTTGTTCAGCTGTGTGAAGCAATACGAATATTGATATGCAGGTGAATTACTAAAGCACAAGCTTGTTTTCTCATTAGATGCACATGAGCAACTACATCGTCCTGATGATGGTCCTAAGGATCTTTTAGACCAAAAGGAGGACCGAAACGTCGACATATCACCATTTTGCTTATTTGTTGTAACTGGAGTACACGCAAATTCATGTATGATTGTGATTCTGTCGCATATGATGGTATTTCAGAAGTCCATATTTTTGGCAAATGGTGATTTTACACGACTGTAACCAAATGTAAATTTTCAGTTTTGTGTTTGTTGCCAAAGTATAAAGAAAATATAATAAGAAAAATGAAATTACAAGAATAAAACTTGTTTTTTGATACAGTTGGCTATTTGTACTGGTTGACTGTTTCCTGCTTTGTCAAATATTGATCACGACTGTGACACTATTTTGAAAAAAAGATTGAGTTGAATGATTCCTTTAGGGGCAATAGAATTTTGTTGTTGTTGTTGTTGCTCCTGTAAAACAGGCACTTAATCTGTACTTGAGTGGCTTCATCATCCGATGATTCCTCTTGGACAGAACATTTACTGCCAGAATATTCCACTCCCTCCTTTGCCTCAGCTGCAAAGTCAATCTCTGAATTATGGCCAAAAGAAGACTTGAAAAACATACAAACAACCTGCTGCAGCTGTCTTTCAGTAAATTAGTAGCAACTGGGAAAACTTCGAGAACGTCAGCTTCTGAGCTTGGTGGTATGGTTTATGCTACAGTCACAAACTGGGAGGATATAGCTAAATCTTGTTTCTCTTGCCATCAAAAGGGAACAACTATGGTCACCTGTAACTGTTTTTCTTAATACATCGGGCCGAATAGGATGACGTTCAGAAACTCTTCCGACCAAATCACACTGTTGTACATCCAGTTTTGCAACTCGCATAGCAACGCAATTTGCGAGTTGCAAAATTGCTGGTCGTACATCTGGCCCTAGATATTTGATATATTTAACACATATTTAACATTTCTGTTTAGATTCTGTACACTTCTATGAGCTCATTATTCATGAGGATGTTGTATACAATTTACTGTGTCTTGTTATTTTTACGCATTTCATATTTTGTATTGGATTTTGCCCAAGAATATGTAAATACTATCTTTTTGCCCTTATCATTTTTCTCTCTTTTCTGCCTTCTCCCCCTTTTTTCTCTTTTCTTTTCTTTTACTCTTCTTTCTTGGTTAACAGTTGATGATTTCTTATTATTGTCAGTTGATGCATCTTAGTATGTGTATGTATTTAATGATTTTCAACTTTCCAATAATTGTAAAACTTATTGTACACTTTTGTATAATGCGATTTGTGAAAAGAAAAGAAAAGAATTCCATAAACCTTAAAATAATAACTCTCCTGGAATTAAACAACTTAATTATCAACTATCCCGTAAGCAAAACAGAGGTTCTTATTATGAGCTGTAGAGAACATGGGATACCTGTCCATATGGGTTTCCAGGAAGTCTGTTTAAAGATGGCAAAATGTTTCGGCCCTAATGTCTATTCTCAGATTTTCAGAACTCTCGTTCCTGACTTAGAGAAGGGTTGATCTTATATATGCTATGCAAAAAAGGGGCCCAAAATTATCAAACTAGATAGTTCTTATCTGTAATAGATATGGGCTAGATGCATCAAGATAGCATTTTGCTATTGCAAATGGCTACAATATCGAACCCCACAGTTCCTATGCCAAGTTTATCCTAATCAATCTAGTCAGTGTTTTGGCTGTTCAAATCAGACGACAGCCAACTGGACACATATTATTGCACAGTGCTGTTTACTTCAGAGGTTTTGGAATTATATTTTCCAAAATTTGGAGGCCGAATATCTAATTAAATTGGATTCTAACATTTGGCGGAAATATTTTGGTTAAGGTCCTTCCCTGAGTCTATCTGAAAATTGAGTTAAATTATTATATATCACAATTGCAGTCGCCAGGTCTCTGCTGCTTCAAAAATGGCGATGATGCCAGGTTACCAACAAAGTGCAAGTGGGTTAGGAAAATGAAGCAGGAAAGAGCTAATGGCTACTGGCAATACAATACAGGGGGTTAAGAAATTTGTAAACATTTGGGAATCATATATCGACTAAATACTAAAGAAAGATTAAAAATGCCAATGTTCTATTAATAAGATTAAATATTATTAGAAGCTTCTTATGTTGTTATATTTGTATACTTTATTCCACTTTAATGCACTATCAGATATTTTAGTAACTTTAAAACAAAACAAAAGTTGGTACTGCATTTGGTTGTTGAGGATGATATACTATCATAAGCTCTATTTGCTGATATATTTATATACTCTATTTCGATTTGCACTTTAATGCACTATAGACACTTTAACTGTTCTTAGAATAAAAAGGGGACTTAATCCCCCAACTTAGAATGTGCTGAGGGGTGCGTTTGCACAGTGGTGAAGGGATGGGGTGGGGCTTGACGTGATGTGTGTGCAAACACGCCGTTTGGCGCATTTAAAGTTGGGGAATTAATTCCAGGTACCTCTAGTAAGCACCAGGGAGCTGCGTTGCAGAGTGTTGTAAAAAGGGATGTGGCCTCCGAACACCTCTCTGCAACACAACTCCCTGGCGCATACTGGAGGTACCTGTGGGCTAGTTGGCCCCTAGGTGACCTCCGGCTTGAAGAGGAATTAATTCCCCAACTTAAAACGTGCCACAGGGCGGGTTTGCACACATGTCACCTAAGGCCCCGCCCCCTTCCTTCACTATTGAGCAAAATATTCCTCTAAAATCAGCCGAACTACGAATTCCAATTTACTCACTTGTTATCAGGAGAGACCTCAGTGCTGCATCTTTCAGCCCACTACTGATCCTGAAAAGTAATTCTAACCATACTTACAGTAACGTGAATTTCCTTCCATAGGCTAACAATGACTGGTTTCACTTGGAAATTCTTCTAAGTGTGGAGTTTTGGAACTTTAAAACATTCTTTTAAAGTCAGCCGAACTACGAAATCCGATTTACTCATCTTTTATCAGGAGAGACCTTATTTCTGCATCTTTCAGCCCAGTACTGATCCCAAAAAGTAATTTTAACAGTACTTACCAGTAACTTGAATTTTCTTCCATAGGATAACATTGCCTGCTATATTAAATATATATACATTAAAACAAATATGAATACAAAAAAATATTACTTTTTCAATATTTTTCAATTTATATAAAAAATATGTAATGTAATTTAAAAAATAAAATATCTAAAAATAAATACTTTAAAACAATCAGTATAAAAAAATATAACAATTAATACATTTAAAAATTATCATTTACAAAACCTTTGAAATTCACTGAAAAAACCATAGGTTTCAGCCACATTATAGTTAGGAATTAGCATTTAAAACATCTTAGAAATTCACTGAAAAAACCATAGGTTTCAGCCACATTATAGTTAGGAATTAGCATTTTAAAAACCTTAGATATTCACTGAAAAAACCATAGGTTTCACACATGTTATAGTTAGCTGGACATTTCACTCATACAAAACCATTGAAATTCCCCTGTTATAGTTAGTTCAGCTAACTATAACTCACTCGCCCAGAATGCACTGCTGATGACGTCATATTACATCACTCATGACATGGTCAGTGACATCACTCATGACATCACTTATGACATATCAAATTACATCACTGATGACATCATCCTTGTGAAAGAGTGGCAGATCTCATCTCACCGTAAAATAACATTTGATACACACATTCAAAAATAGAAACTAACATTTTTTTAAAAATGGAGATTCCAATACCAGTTACAACAACTTACTCAGTAATTCCAACATCTACATACACATCCACTCATTCACCAACAGTTCTATATAGTCACTCATACATGTACTCACTCATCATATGTACTCATACACCTATCCATCCTGTTTCACACCGATACTCATCCATAGAGTTACTCACACACATACTCACACATGCAAATACACTATCAAACATCCATTTACTCGCATATACAGCTATACACACACCACTACACTTACTTCTACAGAAATGTACACATACTTACTCTCTTAAACAATCACTTATAGAAACTCATACTTATTTATACAGGAACTCTTCCAATCTCTCACATATACTCACTTATAAACATCAATACTCACATATAATGGTGTAAAACATATGTAGTTACTCATAAAGATACTACTGCAACAGTCATTCACTCACTAACACACCCATACACACACTCATCCACCCATACAGTCCTGAACACCGGCTGTCTTCAAAACACATACAAACAGTGAGTCAGTCATTCATGCATCTGAGCGCCAAGTAATACCCCCACCAAACAATACAGACACTCATACTGATACTCAAAAAACTAACTAATAACCCATATAGACACTCATGTAGCTACTTACCAACCCATGCAGCCACTTATACACAAAGTGAGACACTGATACAGATATTTACATATTTAAACATTACTCGCTAATACATGTATTCACTAAGATACACTTAATAAATCAGTTATACAATCAATTTTACAAAAATAAATCCATTTAGACACTTAATTACCCATTTATTCTTCCATCGACCATTAGATATACATATATAAAAAATATTTATTTTTCAGAAAGACACACATTCACTGGATGATGTCATCAGTGATGTCATTTGAGATGTCATCAATGATGTGATGAAAGGCTCCATGATCAGCTCTGCAAGTCAATCTTTTAGTGATTTCAATTGGTTTTTGTTTGAACGGGCTACTATAACAGGTCTAATTACATCCATAGCGACAAGCTTTACAATGAGGGCACTTCTTAAAACCTTTACTAAGAGAAATCCATGAGCTAGAAATGGGAGGTTCTAAGCTGTTATTGACCAATGCCCTAGCCATAGAGGGTGAACTTTTAAAAGTGACCGCTGGTTTATCTGCTACACTTTGGTCAATAACAGGATCCCCCTTAATCAGGTTCCAGTTTTTGTTGAAGATTTTCCTTAAATCAGAATGTTGTCTCCTGTAGAATAGAATTATACGTGACTGAGTACCAGATTCAATAGATGTATTGGATCTATCTTTGACTTTGGGAATCAATGCTTCTTGCCTAGTAATATTTTGAGTACGATTAATGGCAGACTCGAGAATTTCATGGGAGTAGCCTCTGGCTAGGAATCGAATCCTAATGGCCTCCTGTGCAGCCGCACATTCGACATCAGAGCTGCATATCCACCTGATGCGCAGCATCTCCCCGTAGGGGATGCTGCGGATAAGGTGGTGCGGATGATGACTCGCTGCATGCAGAACAGTCTTCCCGGCAGTGGGTTTCCTATACAATTTTGTAGCCAAGGTATTATTCTCTACATAAATCTCCACATCAAGAAAACATACGGAAGTAGCATCAATGTTGGAGGTGAATTTTAAATTCAAATTGTTGTTATTGAGCTCATTCACAAAAGCCATGGCACTCACTGAACCCCTCCAAACAAAAAACAAATTGCCTATGTACCGAATGTACAAGATTATGTTGTGTTCTACAGTTTCTCAGAGTTGTCGCCCCATGTGTAAACATGAATAACTGGGGGAGAAACAGGACCCCATGGCAACTCCCCTGATCTGTTGGTATATTTGATTGTTGAAGAGGAAAAAATTCTGCTCCAAGCACATCTGCGAAACAAAAGGTGATGATGGACGGAGCGTTTGAGGAAATCAAACACTCACCCCCAGTCAACTGATCTGGGTTTAATCCATCACCATTCTTTAGCTCACTCAGCCACCCCAGTTCAGACATGGCCATATAAAATCAGTCTGACCCTGTGCCTCATGGGAACAGTCCAGCCCGAACTGCCAAGCCATGTCTTCCCTGGACCAGAAACAAGCATCCTGGGACCGGTTTCGGAGTCATAATCCTTATCAGCCAGGCTATCTTGAATCCAGTGGCCAAGTGAGCAAGGGACTCACGTCTGAGCATACCTTGCCAACTTAGGGCGAACAAAGCGATACAAAAGGCGATGATGGACGGAGGGTTTGAGCAAATCAAACACTCACCCCCAGTCAACTGATCTGGGTTTAATCCATCACCATTCTTTAGCTCACTCAGCCACCCCAGTTCAGACATGGCCATATGCAAATCAGTCTGACCCTGTGCCTCATGGGAACAGTCCAGTCCGAACTGCCAAGCCATGTCTTCCCTGGACCAGAAACAAGCATCCTGGGACCGGTTTCGGAGTCATAATCCTCATCAGCCAGGCTATCTTGAATCCAGTGGCCAAGTGAGCAAGGGACTCACATCTGAGCATACCTTGCCAACTTAGGGCGAACAAAGCGATACAGAAGGTGATGATGGACGGAGGGTTTCAGCAAATCAAACACTCACCCCCAGTCAACTGATCTGGGTTTAATCCATCACCATTGTTTAGCTCACTCAGCCACCCCAGTTCAGACATGGCCATATGCAAATAAGTCTGACCCTGTGCCTCTTGGGAACAGTCCAGCCCGAACTGCCAAGCCATGTCTTCCCTGGACCGGAAACAAGCATCCTGGGACCGGTTTCGGATTCATAATCCTCATCAGCCAGGCCATCTTGAATCCAGTGGCCAAGTGAGCAAGGGACTCACCTCTGAGCATACCCTGCCAACTTAGGGCGAACAAAGCGATACAAAAGGTGATGATGGACGGAGCGTTTGAGCAAATCAAACACTCACCCCCAGTCAACTGACCTGGGTTTAATCCATCACCATTCTTTAGCTCACTCAACCACCCCAGTTCAGACATGGCCATATGCAAATAAGTCTGACCCTGTGCCTCTTGGGAACAGTCCAGCCCGAACTGCCAAGCCATGTCTTCCCTGGACCGGAAACAAGCATCCTGGGAACGGTTTCGGATTCATAATCCTCATCAGCCAGGCTATCTTGAATCCAGTGGCCAAGTGAGCAAGGGACTCACCTCTGAGCATACCCTGCCAACTTAGGGCGAACAAAGCGATACAAAAGGTGATGATGGACGGAGCATTTGAGCAAATCAAACACTCACCCCCAGTCAACTGATGTGGGTTTAATCCATCACCATTCTTTAGCTTACTCAGACACCCCAGTTCAGACATGGCCATATGCAAATCAGTCTGACCCTGTGCCTCATGGGAACAGTCTAGCCCGAACTGCCAAGCCATGTCTTCCCTGGACCGGAAACAAGCATCCTGGGACCGGTTTCGGATTCATAATCCTCAAAAGCCAGGCTATCTTGAATCCAGTGGCCAAGTGAGCAAGGGATTCACCTCTGAGCATACCCTGCCAACTTAGGGCGAACAAAGCGATACAAAAGGTGATGATGGACGGAGCGTTTGACCAAATCAAACACTCACCCCCAGTCAACTGATCTGGGTTTAATCCATCACCATTCTTTAGCTCACTCAGCCACCCCAGTTCAGGCATGGCCCTATTCAAATCAGTCTGACCCTGTGCCTCATGGGAACAGTCCAGCCCGAATTGCCAAGCCAGGTCTTCCCTGGACCGGAAACAAGCATCCTGGGACCTGTTTCAGATTCATAATCCTCATCAGCCAGGCTATCTTGAATCCGGTGGCCAAGTGAGCAAGGGACTCACGTCTGAGCATACCCTGACAACCTAGGGCAAACAAAGCGATACAAAAGGTGATAATGGACAGAGTGTTTGAGCAAATCAAACACTCACCCCCAGTCAACTGATCTGAGTTTAATACATCACCATACAATGGATTTAGACCCAGATCTCTGTACTGGGGTGAATGTATGACATTGTTCTGCATTCTGTCCATCAACTGTGGTTTTTGCATTTGTCACCCAGAGTGGGATGGGTATGCTCAGACGTGAGTCCCATGTTCTCCACACCACTGGAGTCAAGCTATCCTGGCTGAAGATGGCTGATAGCCAGAAACCGGTCCTAGGATGCTTGATTCCGGTCCAGGAAAGACATGGCTTGGCAGTTCGGGCTGGACTGTTCCCATGAGGCACAGGGTCAAGGCTGATTTGCATATGGCCATGTCTGAACTGGGGTGGTGTGGAGTGCAAAAAAACGATGGATTTAGTCCCAGATCTCTGTACTGTGGTGAATGTATGACATTGTTCTGTATTCTGTCCATCAACTGTGGTTTTTGCATTTGTCACCCAGAGTGGGATGGGTATGCTCAGACGTGAGTCCCATGCTCTCCACACCACTGGAGTCAAGCTATCCTGGCTGAAGATGGCTGATAGCCAGAAACCGGTCCTCGGATGCTTGATTCTGGTCCAGGAAAGACATGGCTAGGCAGTTTGGGCTGGACTGTTCCCATGAGGCACAGGGTCAAGGCTGATTTGCATATGGACATGTCTGAACTGGGGTGGTGTGGAGTGCAAAAAAACAATGGATTTAGGCCCAGATCTCTGTACTGTGGTGAATGTATGACATTGTTCTGTATTCTGTCCATCAACTGTGGTTTTTGCATTTGTCACCCAGAGTGGGATGGGTATGCTCAGACGTGAGTCCCATGCTCTCCACACCACTGGAGTCAATCTATCCTGGCTTAAGACGGCTGATAGCCAGAAACCGGTCCTAGGATGCTTGATTCCGATCTAGGAAAGACATGGCTTTGCAGTTCAGGCTGGACTGTTCCCATGAGGCACAGGGTCAAGGCTGATTTGCATATGGCCATGTCTGAACTGGGGTGGTGTGGAGTGCAAAAAAACGATGGATTTAGACCCAGATCTCTGTACTGGGGTGAATGTATGACATTGTTCTGCATTCTGTCCATCAACTGTCATTTTTGCATTTGCCAAGCACATCTGCGCCATGGTAAGTAACATTTTGTTATGTGCTGAGAAATTCATCAGATGTTTGTTAAGAAAGTGTTCAATGGCTTTCAATCCATCGTATTGCCTAATCGATATATATAGGGCAGATACATCCAAAGTCATTAAAAACATATCAGGGCCCCAAGTCATATGATCCATCTTACATATAAAATCAGAAGTGTCTTGCACGTATGAAATTAGTTTTTTGTCCCAGTCCTGTAGAAAATAGTCAATGTATATTGATGTGTTCTCCATTGAACTGTTGACCGCTGATATAATCGGTCTACCGGGGGGGGTTTCTCTGTGCTTTTATGTATTTTTGGGATCAAGTAGAAAGTGGGGATAACTGGATGTTCTTTTCTCAAGAAGCAAAATTCCTCCTCGGAAATCAAACCCCCACTTCTCCAAGCCTGGAGTTTTGAATATTGATCCATCCACGTGGCCTTAACTGTCTGAATGTTACTTTTTCTGTAGCAAGATGTATCCCCCAATTGTAGTTCAGCTTCCTCCAGGTACAATTGACAGGCCACAGGACAATATTTCCACCTTTGTCCGCTTGTCTGACTAAGATGTTGCAGTCAGACTCCAGCTTGCCAATTAGTTGTGTGTAACACCTATTTTGTTTACTGATGGAAAATCGCTTTTTATTGGTGGCAATATATAGTTTATTTAGGTCCTGAATTACCATATCCTGATAGACATCCAGATTATCATGTACCATAACAGGCTGAAAAACTGACATTGTCTTATAAGGAGACATACATTTGCTCATGTCATCGAAAAGTGATATTTCGCCCACGTTGGTAATCTCCCCCTGTTAATTTTGTAGAGACCATATATCTTTGAATGTTTCTCGGTCCCCCACAGTGAGAAGAGAAGGACTCTTGATGACTTCAGAGTGTGCCTTATTTTTTGGTTGTAGACTATGGAATTTACTTAGTTTGAATTTTCTAATAAACCTGAAAGTGTCCATTCTGGTGTCAGCGTAATTGAAGTTACAAGGAGGAAAATAAGACAATCCTAATCCTAGGACCGATTCCTCTGCTGGGGTCAACTTCAAATCTGTGAGGTTAATTACTGAGTTGGAGTTTTTGTATGGACCATGTTTCAGTTTTGGTATCGATTCCAACGGCCCCTCGCCACCTTATTTCCTCCGATTCCATTTTCTTTTGTTGCATCTACACCTCCGGCCGCGCTTGTAGTTTGCTCTTTGATTTTGTTTACAGCCGGCACTCCGGGACGTTGTGTGTCCCGCCGGTCCTGGCATAAGCAATTCACTTCTTCCACCAGAGAAAGCTTGATAAACCCCAAGTCTGGAGCTGAAATGGCATCCCCTTCAGGATCATTTTCTGCTGCTGAACTGAGATCCGAAGCTGACATGGACACTGTCGTCATTTCACTTGTTTTCCTTTGTTGTGATTGGCCCAAAGAATACCGTAGGAAAATAATTGAGTATAAAAAATGTTACCTGGAGGAGAAAATTAATAGAGCGCATGGCTCGGCCAGGGAAATTTTTAACACAGTGAAGACTTTCACAGATCCCTTGGCTCTTAAACAGTGTCTTCCAGTCTCTCAGGCCCTTTGCTCCCGCCTCTCTGACTTCTTTGAAGACAAGATCGCGAAGATCTATGACACCTTCCCCAAGAATAATGATCTTGGGAGTGATACGCCTTTACCTGACTGCATTGAGTCTTCTTCCATCTTTTCAGACTTTGAGGCAATCTCACTGGAACACTCACTGATGGAACTGTCTAGATGCCGCTCCGGCTCACCACTTGACCCTTGGCCAGCCAAGCAATATAAATCATTGGCCTCTTTTCTTAATCCCTTCCTCAACTACATCTGGAATGACTCGCTCAAAACCGGAATTTTCCCGGAGTCTTGGAAACATGCCCTACTGGTCCCGATTTTAAAGAAAGCTAATACAGATCCTAATGAGCCGGTGAACTATCGACCCATTTCTCTGCTTCCAGCCCCTGCCAAGGTCCTTGAAAAGCTAGTGCAGCAACAACTGGCAGGTTTTCTTGAAACCCACGGCCTACTTCATAAATCCCAACATGGTTTTAGAAAGTGCCATAGCACGGAGTCTGCCCTTATAGAAATGGCCGACTCTGTGCGGTGGAAACTGGATGGGGGTTCCAGAGCGGTGCTGGTGCTGCTCGACTTGTCGGCAGCATTCGACACTGTCTCTCACCCCATCTTGATTGACCGTCTTCGGTCGAAGGGTATTCAGGGGAAGGCCCTGGAGTGGCTGACCTCTTATTTGTCTAATCGCACCCAGGCAGTCTATACTCACCCTTTTACCTCTGTTAGCCGTACCCTGAAATGGGGTGTCCCTCAAGGCTCGGCTTTGAGCCCACTATTGTTCAATGTTTATTTCTCTCCTCTGGCTGAACTCATTGCAAGGTCGGGCATCATAGCTACTTCCTATGCAGATGATATTCAGCTGCTTTTCTCCTATGAGAGTGCCACGCAGACTACTTTTGATCCTTTGAAGGATTGTCTGCGGGACATTTCAAAATGGATGGACCATAACTGCCTCCGGATGAATGCGGCGAAAACGGAGGTTCTCTTTTTCCATCAACCCTCCCCTCTTGATTCAACTCTCTGGTGGCCACAGGAACTCAGCCTTCCCCCTGTCCCTAAGGACTCTGTAAAAAATCTAGGGGTCAAGTGGGACTCTAATCTTTCTTTTAGCAACCAAATACAGACCGTTTCAGCTGCTTGTTTTTCCAAGATCAGGATGATTAGGAAATTCATCACCTATCTCCCTAGTGATACCAGGAAAACCCTAGTCCAGGCATTGATTACATCTCACCTGGACTATGCGAATGGCCTGTATTTAGGGTTGCCCGCGGGCCTCCTACATCGGCTCCAGACAGTCCAGAATGCAGCTGTTCGGCTGGTCTGCGGGGTTTCCCTACGCACCCATATTTCGCCACATCGCAGAGCATTACATTGGCTTCCAATCCATCAAAGAGCTGCATTCAAAGCCATGACCTTAGCCCATCGAGCAACTAGGGGTAGGGGATTGGCCTACCTCTCTGCTAGTATCCGTCCTTATTGTAACTCTCGGAACCTCCGTTCCAACTCCCAACATCTGCTTTCCATACCAAGATTCAGGAAAGCACGTTCTGGAGGTAAAACCTTCCAGGTCTGTGCCACAACTCTCTGGAACAAACTCCCGATCGCAATTAGGATGATCCAGGAAGAATTACCCTTTTGTAAGGCACTAAAAACTTTTCTCTTTTGTTAATTCCCCCAGGACTATCACTCTGCTTTCACTCAGAAGCGCCGGGACACCCCGTTGGGGTAGCTGCGCGCTATATAAATCACACAAATACAATTTGTTTGCTCTTGCTTTCACAGCATCATACAGGCGAGCACAAGTGCAGACTTGTCCATTCAAATAGTCTGCTCGATCCCTCTCAAATTTGAAAGATTTTCTTTTTTTGATTACTTCCTCTTCTCTGCGCAATCTAACGATCATGTCTTCTCTCATTTTTTAAATTTGATCACACATTTCCAATTTGCCGATTTCCGTTTCCAATGACTCGATTTCGATTTGAATTTTTGCACGGTCACTTTCGGCGTATTTCACCAATATAGCCATTCGTATGCTGGAGGACTCGAGATTTGATTCGGCCCACTCCGCCAACATAGGTGAGTCTGGATTATCATAGCTAGGGGCCAGGGTGATACATAATCCCCCCCGAGGCACTCTCCCAACCTGTAAGTAGCGGGACAAGGACTGGTGCTCCCACCACTTGGACTGTTCTGAGCGCATGAGTCTTTCTAGCTTCTTGAACAAGTCTCTTGTTGTGGGATTGCCGGTAACTTCACTGGTATGTACTGCAGACGTTGACCCCCCCCCCTCTTCCCGGTCTCGCAACACTTTCGCTTACATTTTGCTGTTTGGCTTTAAGCAATATTGCCTTGCACTTTAAATGGTCACTTGCCTGCTGTGTAATATCGCTGCCAATGCCGTGCACACTCCCCACTAGGTCATCCGCAAGGACCCTACCTGAGCCAGACTACCTGCGCTTCCTCCGGTCGGCCAACACGGAACACGCCGGCTTCTGCAATCGAGTAGTTCAATCAGCGGCGCCTTGGGGCTCTTGCGGCTTGTTCCTCGCGGGAGTTCGTAACTTCTGTTTCCGGATTACCAGAATCAGCTGCTTCCTGCTGCGTTGCCTACACTCGAGGAAGGATTCTTCTCGTACCTTTGAAGCACCTCGGTACCAAGATATGAAGTACGTCGTCACCAACTGCTTTACCGCACAGAAAATGATGAAGAGCAGACCTAAAGTTTCTGGTGCAAACTTTAAAGTGTTTTTATTGTGCCCAGCATGCCCGGCATAACGCGTTTCGCTTCCCCGTGAAGCTTGATCACATGACATGTTGCGATTGATCAGGACTGCTCTTCAAAGTGCTAGTGCAATCGAGTGACTCTCGTTCAGTGCATTATAGGCATAGACATGAAAAAAATACTATAGTACTTGGTAGCTGCTGGTGATACATGAATATAGAAATCCATGGGGCATATAGTCATTAAATATTAAAAACCCAGGTTCACTTTTATAATAAAATCACATTTTTGATTAAAATATCTAAAGTGCCTAAAAAGGATCTTTATAATAAATACAGCCCACTCAGTAAATAATATTTGCATAATACAAAATAATCACTGTATATTGCTACATCTGATAGTAGTTCAAGTCAATGCCATATATATATTTATATATATATATGTTTTTTTAGTGAATATATATATATATATATATATATATATATATATATATATATATATATATATATATATTCACTGAAAAAACCATAGGTTATAGACCATATATAGTTAGGAATTCGCATTTACAAAACCTTATTTTACTCACACAAAACCATTGAAATTCCATATATAGTTAGTTGCACTAACTATATATCGCGCACCCGCAATCCACTGCTGATGATGTCACATATTACATCATTCATGACATGGTCAGTGACATCACTGATGACATCACTGATGACATCTCAAATGACATCACTGATGACATCACTGATGACAACATCCAGTGACTGTATGTTTCTGTAAAGTTAAAATATGTCTTACATATTGAAGAATGAGTGGATGTATAAGTGTCTGGATGAAGGATTTAGTAGGTGCATGACTGACTGTATGAGTGAGTGATTAAATGTGTCTCACTGAGTGCATGGGTTAGTGACTAAACTGTCTTAATTTGTGCATCATTATGTCTGTTGTTCTGTAAACTGTTGCATGTGTTGATAAGTAGCTATATGAGTAACTATATGGGTTATTGATTGGTTGCCCAAGTATTTGTATGGGAGACTGAGTGTGTGTGTGGGTGGCTGGGAGGTGTATGACTCTGTGCATAGATGTGTGAGCAGTTGATTCACTAGATGTATGGTTTCAAAAGTGCATGTGGAAACAGCTGTATGGGCGGTTGACTGTGTGCATGAGTGTATTGGTGAGTGAATGGATATCTCAGTGCTACATGTCAAAGTAAGTACATATGTAAAACACAGTACATGTGAGAGTTGACATATATAAATAACTGTGCATAAGAGCCAGTGAATGTGTGAGTGGCTGTATGGATCATTGTGAACTTGTATCAGGGATTGTATAAGAGAGTAAATATGTGTTAGTATATGTTTGAATAAGTAAAGTTTGTATAACTGTATAGTTGAGGAAATGGAGGTGTGATTGATTCTTTGCATGACTGACTAGGTGTGTGAGTAACTCCATGGATGAGTCACAGTCTGTGAGTGTCTGTTTACACTGATTGTATCTAAGGTTATATTAGAGTCTGAAGAGGTTCATCGTATTATCACATGAATGATATCATCAGTGATGTGATCAGTAATGTCAAATGAGATGTCATCAGTGATGTCATCAGTGATGTCATTTGAGATGTCATCAGTGATGTCATCAGTGATGTCACTGACCATGTCATGAATGATGTAATATGTGACATCATCAGCAGTGGATTGCGGGTGCGCGATATATAGTTAGTGCAACTAACTATATATGGAATTTCAATGGTTTTGTGTGAGTAAAATAAGGTTTTGTAAATGCGAATTCCTAACTATATATGGTCTATAACCTATGGTTTTTTCAGTGAATTTTCAAGGTTTTGTAAATGCTAATTCCTAACTATATATGGTCTATAACCTATGGTTTTTTCAGTGAATTTTCAAGGTTTTGTAAATGCTAATTCCTAACTATATATGGTCTATAGCCTATGGTTTTTTCAGTGAATATATATATATACATACATATATAAACATATATCATCTGTATATCTATATAAATACAAACATAAATGCATGCATACATATACTTATATGCATACAGATGCATGTTATTTACATGAAAGTTGAAAAAACACTAATAAAAGCAAAGCTAAAAAGCCACCTCATTACAAACAGAATGGCTTTAACTTAAACGAGGGCGAGGTCTATTGCATTTTCAATGCTTGTTTACTTTGGTTCCATCAAGAAGGCATTCAGATGTGTCACACATTTGCCATAAATTCTGAATGTTAGCACTCTAGTTGCACATTAGATCACTGTAGTAAAGCTACTGCTCACCAGGGACGTCTGCTGCTGGTATTCAAAGTGCATGTTTCAGTCTGCATGTCAGAATTTTTTTAATGAAATAGAAGAGGATTTGAGAAGTCACTCAAAATGATCCCTAATTTTTCTTTCTGAAGCACTAATCATACTTTCTATGGCAAAATTAACCCCCTCATGTTGTTCCTTTTTAAATTGAGTGTTTTCAGACTTACCACTTCATTCCAATCAAGATGGCTTCTGGTGTGCCATACTTTTGTCATAAGTAAGACTGTTAGCGCTCTAGTTGTTCTTTAGAACACTCTGGGACATTCTGTCATTGGGCTATACTTGGGGTACATCTGGGTGATATTTGGGCTACATTTAGGCTCTTTTGTCTCTGGTGGCCATCTTGGGAGACTGTATGTCAGAATGTTTTAATGAAATTGAAGAGGGTTTGAGAAGTCACTCAAAATGTGCCCTAATTTTTCTTTCTGCAGCACTATTCATAATTCATATGGCAAAATATACCCCCTCATTTTGTTCCTTTTTAAATTAAATGTTTTAAGAGTTACCACTTTATTCCAATCAAGATGGCTTCAGGTGTGCCATACCTTTGTAATAAGTAGGACTGTTAGCGCTCTAGTTGTTCTTTAGAACACTCTGGGACATTCTGTCATTGGGCTATACTTGGGCTACATCTGGGTGATATTTGGGCTACATTTGGGCTCTTTTGTCTCTGGTGGCCATTTTGGGAGACTGCATGTCAGAATTTTTTAATGAAATAGAAGAGGATTTGAAAAGTCACTCAAAATGTGCCCTAATTTTTCTTTCTGCAGCACTAATAATACCTTCTATTGCATAATATACCCCCTCATTTTGTTCCTTTTTAAATTAAATGTTTTAAGAGTTACCACTTTATTCCCATCACGATGGCTCCAGGTGTGCTATACCTTTGTAATAAGTAGGACTGTTAGCGCTCTAGTTGTTCTTTAGAACACTCTGGGACATTCTGTCATTGGGCTATACTTGGGCTACATCTGGGTGATATTTGGGCTACATTTGGGCTCTTTTGTCTCTGGTGGCCATTTTGGGAGACTGCATGTCAGAATGTTTTAATGAAATAGAAAAGGATTTGAGAAGTCACTCAAAATGTGCCCTAATTTTTCTTTCTGCAGCACTAATAATACCTTCTATTGCATAATATACCCCCTCATTTTGTTCCTTTTTAAATTAAATGTTTTAAGAGTTACCACTTTATTCCCATCACGATGGCTCCAGGTGTGCTATACCTTTGTAATAAGTAGGACTGTTAGCGCTCTAGTTGTTCTTTAGAACACTCTGGGACATTCTGTCATTGGGCTATACTTGGGCTACATCTGGGTGATATTTGGGCTACATTTGGGCTCTTTTGTCTCTGGTGGCCATTTTGGGAGACTGCATGTCAGAATGTTTTAATGAAATAGAAAAGGATTTGAGAAGTCACTCAAAATGTGCCCTAATTTTTCATTCTGCAGCACTAATCATACTTTCTATGGCAAAATATACCCCCTCATGTTGTTTCTTTTTAAATTAAATGTTTTAAGAGTTACCACTTTATTCCAATCAAGATGGCTTCAGGTGTGCCATACCTTTGTAATAAGTAGGACTGTTAGCGCTCTAGTTGTTCTTTAGAACACTCTGGGACATTCTGTCATTGGGCTATACTTGGGCTACATCTGGGTGATATTTGGGCTACATTTGGGCTCTTTTGTCTCTGGTGGCCATTTTGGGAGACTGCATGTCAGAATGTTTTAATGAAATAGAAAAGGATTTGAGAAGTCACTCAAAATGTGCCCTAATTTTTCATTCTGCAGCACTAATCATACTTTCTATGGCAAAATATACCCCCTCATGTTGTTTCTTTTTAAATTAAATGTTTTAAGAGTTACCACTTTATTCCAATCAAGATGGCTTCAGGTGTGCCATACCTTTGTAATAAGTAGGACTGTTAGCGCTCTAGTTGTTCTTTAGAACACTCTAGGAGGCTGCAGTAGAACACAAAGGAATCAACTGACAGTCTCTGTCCTTGTTGGATGTACATGTTTTACTGAGAATGTCAGACTTCATTTTCACATGACTGAGAAAGATAATGTGAATTTACAGAAAATATGCTTTCAGTTTAGCTTATAGATCCCCTTCCAAACCACTGTGGGAAAATCATGAGATATTAGTTTTCTTTCAAACAATATTCATGATATCACAGCAGAAGGTTTTTTCACATGGTAAAATCACCTTAGAACCCACCACAATTCCTAAAACGAGTATGGTACCATCAACAAATGATTTATAATGTAACTAAAGTCCTAAAACCCTCTATTAACTACAATGCTTTTTAATGAGGTGCTATCATGTATATTGGTCCCAAGATGGCTGCCAACACTTCTTGGATGAAGTGCTGACAGCCAATCAGATCAGATGTGTGGTTAGGCTCCGCCCAGATATATATCTTTTTTTGAACCTAAATTACTCAAAATCCACTGGAGCACATATATTGAGACCTAGCAAAGGCACATCGGGCTAACAGTCCCTACAATTTTGCCAAGTTTCGTGCAAATCCATTCAGTCGTTCGAGCTAAAAGTGAGGCCAACCGCCCTATGGAAATTAACATGGGAAAAACGTGTTTTGGGACCCCCCTTTTTTCTCGGCCCCCCCTTGATGAAACCCCCCCAAATTGTCAGGGGCTGCTCAGAAACAAAATGTTCCATTTTCCTGAAAATTTCAGCCAATTCCGTCCACAAACGCCAACGTTATTAGACATAGAATTTTCAAAAATCCCATAGAGAAAAAATCCTAACTATATATACCTACTGGCGACCGCCAGTAGGTAATATATATATATATATATATATATATATATTCAATGAAAAAACCATAGGTTATAGGCCATATATAGTTAGGAATTAGCATTTACAAAACCTTATTTTACTCGCATAAAACCATTGAAATTCCATATATAGTTAGCTAACTATAAGCGCTAACTATATATCGCGCACCCGCAATCCACTGCTGATGATGTCACATATTACATCATTCATGACATGGTCAGTGACATCACTGATGACATCACTGATCACAACATCCAGTGATTGTATGTGTCTGTAAAGTTTAAATATGTTTCACATATTGAAGAATGAGTGGATGTATAAGTGTCTGGATGAAGAATTTAGTAGGTGCATGACTGACTGTATGAGTGAGTGATTAAATGTGTCTCACTGAGTACATGGGTTAGTGAGTAAACTGTCTTAATTCGTGCATCAGTATGTTTGTTGTTGTGTAAGCTGCTGCATGTGTTGATCAGTAGCTATAAGAGTGGCCATATGGGTTATTGATTGGTTGCCCAAATATTTGAATGGGAGGCTGAGTGTGTGTGTGGGTGGCTGGGAGGTGCGTGACTCTGTGCATAGATGTGTGAGCAGTTGATTCACTAGATGTATGGTTTCAAAAGTGCACGTGGAAACAGCTATATGGGCGGTTGACTGTGCATGGGTGTGTTGGTGAGTGAATGGATTTCTCATTGCTACATGTGCAAGTAAGTACGTATGTAAAACACAATACATGTGAGAGTTGAGATATATAAATAACTGAACATAAGAGCCAGTGAATGTGTGAGTGGCTGTATCGATCACTGTGAGCTTGTATCAGGGATTATATAAGAGAGTAAATATGTGTTATTATATGTTTGAATAAGTAAGATGTGTATAACTGTATAGTTGAGGAAATGGAGGTGTGATTGATTCTTTGCATGACTGACTAGGTGTGTGAGTAACTCCATGGATGAGTGACAGTCTGTGAGTGTCTGTTTATACTGAGTGTATGTAAGGTTATATTAGAGTCTGAAGAGGTTCATTGTATTATCACATGAGTGATGTGATCAGTGATGACAAATGAGATGTCATCAGTGATGTCATTTGAGTTGTCATCAGTGATGTCATTTGAGATGTCATCATTGATATCATTTGAGTTGTCATCAGTGATGTCATTTGAGATGTCATCAGTGATGTCATCAGTGATGTCACTGACCATGTCATGAATGATGTAATATGTGACATCATCAGCAGTGGATTGCGGGTGCGCGATATATAGTTAGCGCTTATAGTTAGCTAACTATATATGGAATTTCAATGGTTTTATGCGAGTAAAATAAGGTTTTGTAAATGCTAATTCCTAACTATATATGGCCTATAACCTATGGTTTTTTCATTGAATTTTCAAGGTTTTGTAAATGCAAATTCCTAACTATATATCCACTATAACCTATGGTTTTTTCTGTGAATTTCATTGGTTTTTTAATAGCAAATATGAAAAGCTTTAAAATGTCAAGTACGTGATAGATAAAAACATTTTCGTATTTATGCACGCTGATGTGCTTTGAACGCTGCCCCCCCCCTCCCCTCCGTTGTAATCCGTCGTACCTCCTTGTCTCTCCATTTGATTGATTGTTGTCCAAGCATTTACTGTTTTAGAATTGGTTCTCTTTGGATCATTCTCTATTTACAAACAAGCACAAAGTCGCAATACTCTGTTTAGTCTTTGCAGATAGTGAAAAATCGTGTAAAAAAAATAAAAGTAATCGAGCAAAATCAGTAGGCCACTAATTGGATCTCTTTTTGACCTCGCTAAAATAGAAATATTAGGAACAACCCTTCTTGAGAAATACGAAAATAGTGAGATGAACTGAGCTCCACACCATGAGGGCTGCAAGACAGCTCGGCTCCATCACCCATCCCGCACAAAATAATGACAAACCCTATGCAAATATTAAAAATATAGACAACACACCAGCAAAGAAACAGGGTAAAACATTTTATTAAAAAACTATTTACATAACGTTGGTTTATAAGATGATGTCAGTAGTGGACCGATGTGTGAATAGATCGAAAACAGCACAAGGCTCCAAGATCCGGATAGCAAGCTCCTGGATGTTGGGTGCCATAGTTTAGAGTTCTGAATTTCAGCCTTTTTCAATGCCTGTGCTTTGTTGAATCAAAATGGCGGCTTGACACAAAGCTGACTCAAGCGTTGCTACTGATGCTATGCAGACCAAAACTGGTTTTCAGTTTGTACATTTTTCTAGATTTTTCAATCCAAGTTTGGTTGACTTTGTAGAACGATGGCTTCAGATTTTCAACATACGGTGTGGTGGCGCTGACTGGGAGGGGGCGCTTCGCTCCTGCCCCCTCCCCAAGTAAGATTTTCATACGTGAAAGTACGTTAATGGTTTTGGTCCCTGAGATGCTTCGATGTCACTACCATTCTCAAATAGCATAAGTTCTAGATGTTGGGTGCCATAGTTAAGAGTTCTGAGCAGCGCTTGTAACACTGTCTGAAGCTTATTTCCACCTACTGCAGCTTCACTATTCTCAAAGTAAGTGAGTGTCGTTTGTGGACCTGACTGCATTAGAAAACAATGTAATATGTTACCTTCCTAAACAGCTTGACGGAGGCCCCTGAGGGACGCTGTGATGGCCATGGACTCGGAGAAGACGCTTGGCTCCGACACCCTCCCCAAGTCTTATAGCACTGGTGTAGCCTGAGATCGCCCCCGACATAGGCGGCCGGCTCCCGGGGTCCGGCGGTACTTTTTGCCTTTTGATGACTCTTCAATTCTGGACCTTGTCCCACAATCCGTTTGACCTGAAGACAAGCTGTAGTGGGGCGCCCCTTTATCGTTTTAGTTGCCATTCCGCCCGCTTTTGCTACACTGTGCCTCTTCCGCCATTCAGCTGTTTTCCGCCCGCTCTTGCGACTACAGCGTCTCGCTCACCATGTAGTTGAGATGCGCCCGCTCTTGCGGTGCAGCGATAGGCGGCTGCCACAGGACTCTCAAAATGGCGGCCGGCTCTTCGGTTTTGGGCCTGGTCCACTAAAATGGCCCTGGGACACCTTTGAACTCGGACGCTTCCCTGATAGGGCTTGGGTCCCATTCTCGAAAACCGTCCCCTCAGCCGTGAAGATTCTACAAAAGTCTTGGGGGCCTCCGACTCCCGCAGGCTTCTGGTGGGGAGCGGCTGCCATGATTGCTCGTGGAATGGCCACGACGGAGCTACGAGATGGTAGTGGTCTCATGCTGACGCCAGCTTTAGTCTGAAACATCCAGAAACACTGTAGACTACCAATTCGATCAGTTCCGGTAGCGCCCCAACATGACCCGGAAGAGAAGAACTTGCCCTCCCCTCTTTGACTGATGGTTCTTGTTGCCTGTCCCCTCTGTTGTCATTTAACAGAACTTTTTGGACTGCTGAAAGGGGTTGTGTTCTGAACGCTGGTTGGTGGAGACATTTAGACTATATTCTTGACCTACGTTGTCGCGTAATGCGTTTTATGACACGCCGCGTTAGCGCACCCGGAAGTGATCCGAGGCGCGGCGCGCAGCGCGTAACGTAAGCATAACAGGTCATGTGACTTGTTAATAAAACTTTTCATTGGTTCATTTTACTTTTGTTAATTTAATGATGAAAAGCTTGGTCTTATGACCTAAAAATTACGGTTTTTATTATTTTCGAACAATATTTTTTTTTCAAACATATGTTATAATATTCCAGGCTAATGTACTTTCCCGGAAAATTTGCAACTGTCTTGCAAGTAAAATATATTCCTTTTTCGAGAAAAAGGGCGTTTCTTCCTTCCATGACGGAGCCGTTGAGTAAAAGAGATTCGGCCTGCTGTCTTAGTCGCCGATACGCCTGATTATCAGATTCTTATCGATCACTTTATGTTGCAGACATGAAAAACACAACTGCCCTTGACCATTTATCTTTACTGCGTTCCTACATATTATACCTTTTATCCGTCATGTAATTGGACTGCTTTATTTCACTTGCCTTTTACTGATTCGAAAACAGTCACTAAAAGTAAAAACTTTACAAATGAAAATACTACTACCGTGTTTTGTTTTAAAAACCTTTATTGTGAAAATGTCAGTATACAAATACGGGCCTATAACCACGTGGGCCGGCCACGGAGCAAACTCAAATCGTATATGATGAGGAGACATTTACACTGTAGAAGAACGTAACGAGCGGGCCATTAGGTGACAAGAACAAAGGTGTCTAACAGTTGCGGAATCGGTGGACGTACATTTTGTAATTAAAATACGACAGGGCCACTTACAATAACATTTTCTAGATATACATTTGCGGGCAAAGAGTTACGAGTCCCATTTATACCGGCGCCATTTTGGGCGAGGCCGGGCAGGTCCAAGATATAGTCAAAATGTCTCCACCAACCATCGGCCAGACCAGAACCCCTTTCGGCCCTTTATGTTACAAGATGGTGTCTTCTATTCAGAAAATATTGGTGGCAGCATTTTGAAAGGAAACAGAAACAGCCGTTCTCCTAGTGAGTTTCACATTGTTACATTTAGGAAGAATGTTGAAGAGTAGTATGTGGAAAATCTGAAGCCATTTTTCTACAAACTCTCAATCAGACTTGGATGGAAAAAAAAACCTGAAGAATGTACAAACTGAAAACCAATTTTTGTCTGTATAGCACCAACAGTAACGCTTGAGTCAGCTTTGTGTCAAGCCGCCATTTTCATTCAATCAATAGCGTCCCCCTGCACACATTCAGGGACCTGGTCGTGTCTTCAGATGAAACGCATTGTAGGAAAAGAAGCAGAAAGGAAAAGGAAAAATGTTCCGCCGGACCTAGTGAAGCTGCAGCAGGTGCAAATAAGCTTCAGACAGTCTTACAAGCACTGCTCAGAACTCTCAACTGAGGCACTCAACATCCAGGACTTGCCATTCGGATCTTGGCGCCTTGTATTTTTGTTTTGTTTTTGATGGAGGGGAAAGAACAAAAAACAGACATTGAAAAAGGCTCAACAGTGCAGGGCGCCTTGTGCTGGTTCCGACCTATTCACACATCGGTCCGCTACTGACATCACCTCATAAACCAACGGGGCACCCCACGCCGACTTTCGGCGCAGCATTGTAGGATGGCCACACCAGTGCGGCAATTTGCTGGACACCACCTCGGTGCCATCCAGATCTCGGCGCGTTCATTCATTCAATAGCGTCCCCCTGCACACATTCAGGGACCTGGTCGTGTCTTCAGAAGAAACGCATTGTAGGAAAAGAAGCACAAAGGAAAAGGCAACAAGTTCCGCCGGACCTAGTGAAGCTGCAGCAGGTGCAAATAAGCTTCAGACAGTTCTACAAGCACTTCTCAGAAATCTCAACTGAGGCACTCAACATCCAGGACTTGCCATTCGGATCTTGGCGCCTTGTGCTGGTTCCGACCTATTGACACATCAGTCCACTACTGACATCACCTCATAAGCCAACGGGGCACCCCACGCCGACTTCCGGCGCAGCATTGTAGGATGGCCACACCAGTGCAGCCACTTGCTGGACACCACCTCGGTGCCATCCGGATCTCAGCGCGTTCGAGTCACTGTGCCGGAAGAGTAACCGGAACTCAGCTGAACACGCCGTCTTTCGGCGCAGCATTGTAGGATGGCCACACCAGTACGGCAATTTGCTGGACACCACCTCGGCGCCATCCGGATCTCGGCGCGTTCGAGTCACTGTACCGCAACAGTGACCGCAATTCAGCTGGACACGCCGTCTTTCGGCGCAGCATTGTAGGATGGCCACACCAGTGCGGCAATTTGCTGGACACCACCTCGGTGCCATCCGGATCTCGGCGCGTTGTGCTGCCTTCGGCCTATTCGCACATCGGTCCGCTACTGACGCCGCCTCACGTGCCAACGGATTTTCTACGCTTTTTGTAGCCCTATGTCGCATAACAGGTCATGTGACTTGTTTATAAAACTTTTCATTGGTTCATTTTACTTTTGGTTTCCTAAAGATGGAAGGCTTGGTCATATGACCTAAAAATAACACTTTTCATTGGTTTAGAACATTTTTTTTTCCCAAACGATGAAAGCCCCACCTTGTTTCTGGATCATTCAGACTGAAGCTGGCGTCAGCATGAGAGCACCACCATCTCGTGGCTCCGTCGTGGTCATTCCGCGAGCAATCATGGCAGCCGCTCCCCACCGGAAGCCTGCGGGAGTCGGGGGCCCCCAAGACTTTTATACAATCTTCACGGCTGAGGGGACGCTTTTCGAGAATGGAGCCCAAGCCCTAGCAGGCAAGCGTCCGACTTCCAAGGTGTCCCAGGGCCATTTCAGTGGACCAGGCCCAAAACCGAAGAGCCGTCCGCCATTTTGACAGCCATGTGGCAGCCGCCTATCGCTGCACTGCAAGAGTGGGAGCAACTCCACAACATGGTGAGCGAGACGCTGTGGCCGCAAGAGCGAGCGCAACTCAGCTAGATGGCCGCCACCTGGGGAGACCCGTTCACGCCGCCTCCCCCCCCCCCCCCCCCCGGGCCGCCGCACGCCAATTTTCGGAGCAGCATTGTAGGATACCAAAACCAGTGCGGCAGTTTACTGGACATCACCTGGGTGCCTGTCGTACATGTTGTGTCAGCCATGTGACACTGGACACAGACCGCTACTGACGAGGCCTCCCCCCGCACCACCCGGGACGCCCCACGCTGTTTTTCTGTGCTGCATTGTAGGATCCCTAAACCAGTGCGGCACCCAGGCGACATCACCTGGGTGCCGTCCAGAACTCTGCACGTTGTGCTGCCTTGGGACTATTCGCACAACAGACCGCTACTGACGAGGCCTCCCCCCGCCCCACCCGGGACGCCCCACGCCAATTTTCGGAGCAGCATTGTAGGATCCCTAAACCAGTGCGGCACCCAGGCGACATCACCTGGGTGCCGTCCAGAACTCTGCACGTTGTGCTGCCTTGGGACTATTCGCACAAAAGACAGCTTCTAACCATTGTTGCTTTTTGTGTTAATAAATGTTTAAATGTTTTTAGTTTTTGTTCTGTTCATTATCGTTAAAAGTTAATAAAGTTTTATAACCTTAATTTGTTGGAGTGTTATCTATTTTTTGAAAAACGGGTGAATGGGGCCTTGAATCGGGTTATTGTCATGTGTGGGCTTTGGAAGTGTGCTGCTGCAGGATCGGACATTTCAAACTCAAATGCACGTTCTTTTTCTTACCTTTCCGAAGCATGGAGCGCAATAGCAAGCAGAGAAAGAGTGATGCACGTGTTGAACACTACCTGACCTGGCAAGTTGCTGGCAGTGCCCCCCCGCCCGCTCCTGAAAGAGGACACACACACACCGCCGCCCCGAGTACTTCACAAATCTTTAAAAGACCATGCGCTTGTTCATGAGGCTTAAATGGTTTATCACCTCTTCTAGAACCCCTACATCGACCCTCTGACGTTTCATGGAAAAATTACCATGTAACACAATACCAAGCCCTGTCAGCTGAAACCCCCAAGGAATCGTGGGGCATATTATCAAGGGGGTTTATCTCCGCTTTTTTGGCTTTAAAAACCATGAAAGCGGAGATAAAATTATTTCCCTATTATCAAGCTGTCGCTAACACCAGTTAGTGACACCTAAAAGGAGATAGCGACCATCTTGGGCCCGGCTTTGCATGTCAGTGATACTTATCACTAATGACATGCAAAGTGGCGTGCCAAGATGTTAGCGACTGGAAACAGTCCCTAACATCGCTACCTTCTATTACCAACTTTTGGAGATATTCGCGCTAAGCGCGAATATCTCCAAAATCGAACACCTGCCCTGAGCAGTTCTTAGCCATGTTATCCAATGGGAGGTGGATAACATGGCTAAGAGCATTAGGTCGATAATACATGAATATCGCTGACTTTTCTGCGATAATAGCAAGGTTTATCTGCGATAAAAATCGCCGATGTGCGGCGATAATTTTTGTCTCTAAACAAGTTATAGACAAAAATTATCGCTAGTTGTTAGTAATATGCCCCCGGGTTTTTGCTTGCAGAAATCGGGAGGCGGGAGACTAGCACTGAAATCAGTACTCACACGCCTGAATCAGGAGGATTGCCATGTCTGAATTCTCTACAGCTGGGGCCATAAACTACATCCGCAGGGGTAGGTGATAGCCTGGGACCAGCCTGGCATCTAAAATGGCTGCCGTGCACGACAAAATTGTGGCATTCGAAAAAAGGCAAGATGGAGCAGCCGCTGGAAGAGATATATCAACATATATCAGCCTCCTCAGCCACCCTCAGGAAACATAGGGGATTAGGATATGTCTCCCGCACCCCCTTATACCTAGTACTTTAATTAACGAAGCACAAAATGGCGAATTCCCGTTTCGCTACCAGTTTGCGGCCCAGTTCGCGGCCCGTGAAGCGCTTCTACCGTGAAAAATCATTTTTTTTTTTATTTTCCCCACGGGACCCTTTAATAACCCCAACAACATTCCTAGGGGGTCAAGAGAGAGATACCTTGCCCCCTTTCATTAAATTCCCCCTTAGTTTTTCACCTTTTCTTCTCTCTCGATCCTACCGAGAGACAAGATGGCGGCCGCTCCGGACTGTCACGCAGCAAAAAAAAAAAAAAAGCTCACGCACAGCCGCTGGAAGAGATGTATCAACATATATCAGCCTCCTCACCCACCCTCAGGAAACATAGGGGATTAGGATACGTCTCCCGTACCCACTTATAACTAGTAATTTAATTTACGAAGCACAAAATGGCGAATTCCCGTTTCGCTACCAGTTTGCGGCCCAGTTCGCGGCCCGTGAAGCGCTTCTACCGTGAAAAATCATTTTTTTTTTCTTTTCCCCACGGGTCCCTTTAATAACCCCAACAGCATTCCTAGGGGGTCAAAAGGAGGATACCTTGCCCCCTTTCATTAAATTCACCCTTCGTTTTTCACCTCTTCTTCTCTCTCGATCCTACCGAGAGACAAGATGGCGGCCGCTCCGGACTGTTTAGAATGTTGACAGACACCGGAGAGCCAATCAGCTTTCTGCGCGCAAAGTTCCGATAAGCGAAAAGTAAGCGGACCGGATCGCTGCCCAGAGCGCTGTTACAGATATATATCTTGGTTTGAACGTTAATTTCTCAAAAACTACTGGAGCACATATATTGAGACCTAGCAAAGGCACATCGGGCTAACAGTCCCTACAATTTTGCCAAGTTTCGTGCAAATCCATTCAGCCGTTCGAGCTAAAAGTGAGTCCAACCGCCCTATGGAAAAATGAATGGGAAAAACGCGTTTTGGGACCCCCCTTTTTTCTCAGCCCCCCCTTGACGAAACCCCACCAAATTTTCAGGAGCTGCTCAGAAACAAAATGTGCCATTTTCCTGAAAATTTCAGCCGATTCCATCCACAAACGCCAAAGTTATTAGACATAGAATTTTCAAAAGTCCCATAGGGAATTAATCCTAACTATATATACCTACTGGCGATAGCCAGTAGGTAATATATATATATATATATATATATATATATATATATATATATATATATATATATATATATATATATATATATTCACTAAAAAAAACATAGGTTTTAGACCTTATATAGTTAGGAATTAACATATAAAAAACCATTGAAATTCCTCCTATATAGTTAGCTGGACGTTTTATTGACATAAAACCCAATGAAATTCCATATATAGTTAGTTGCAATAACTATATATCGCGCACCCGCAATCCACTGCTGATGATGTCACATATTACATCATTCATGACATGGTCAGTGACATCACTGATGACATCACTGATGACATCACTGATGACATCATCCAGTGACTGTGTGTTTCTGTAAAGTTTAAATATGTTTTACATATTGAAGAATGAGTGGATGTATAAGTGTCTGGATGAAGGATTTAGTAGGTGCGTGACTGACTGAGCGAGTGAATGAATGTGTCTTACTGAATGCATGGGCTAATGACTAAACTGTCTGAAAGTGTGCATCAATATGTCTGTTGTTGTGCAAGCTGCTGCATGTGTTGATCAGTAGCTATATGAGTGGCTATATAGCTTATTGATTGGTTGCCCAAGTATTTGTATGGAAGACTGTGTGTGTGTGTAACTGGCTGGGAGGCGAGTGACTATGTGCAGATCAATGTGTACTTGTATCAGTAATTGCATAAGAGAGTAAGTATGTGTTAGTATATGTTTGGAAAAGTAAGGTGTTCTGTGTTTAACTGTATAGATGAGGAAATCGAAGTGTGATTGATTCTTTACAGGACTGACTAGGTGTGTGAGTAACTCCATGGATGAGTGGCAGTGTGTGAGTGTCTGCATAGGTGTATGAGTGCATATGACAGTGTTGTAAAAATGAGTGACTGTATGTACGAGTGATTGTATGGGTGTATGGGTGAATGAGTGAATGTGTGCGTAGACGTAGGAATCAGTGAGTGCATATGTAGTAACTGGTATTGGTGTGTCATGATGTCATCAGTGATGCCATTTGAGATGTCATCAGTTATGTCATCAGTGATGTCATTTGAGATGTCATCAGTGATGTCATCAGTGATGTCACTGACCATGTCATGAATGATGTAATATGTGACATCATCAGCAGTGGATTGCGGGTGCGCGATATATAGTTATTGCAACTAACTATATATGGAATTTCATTGGGTTTTATGTCAATAAAATGTCCAGCTAACTATATAGGAGGAATTTCAATGGTTTTTTATATGTTAATTCCTAACTATATAAGGTCTAAAACCTATGGTTTTTTTAGTGAATTTCATTGGTTTTTTAAAGGCTAATTCCTAACTATATATAGTGTATAACCTATGTTTTTTTAAGTGAATTTCATTGGTTTTTTAAATGCTAATATATAGATATGTAAGGGCAGAAACCTATGGTTTTTCAGTGAATTTGCAAGGTTTTGAAAATGCTAATTCTATTAGCGGATAACGTTTAAATATGTTACTATCCTTGTGGGACCACCTGAGCAGCCCTAGGGATCCGATTTTTGATGCATGAACGATGGTTGGATGCATGATGGATGAATGATTGTTGGGTGGATGCATGGATGGATGCATGCATGATAGATGGGTGAATGGATGCATGAATGATGGATGGATGCAGGATGGATGGATGGGTGGGTGGATGGATGGATGTGGGCTGTGGCATTTGATTTCCCAGCAACATTTACCATTAAAATGTAATTATTCAGATTAATAAAATCACAGACGTTGCAAGCATCAGCGGGCGGGTGGGGAGGCGCAATTACTAACAATAAATGGCACAGAGGGAGTTTCATAAATTCACACATGGGATGCCCTAGATCCAAGAACAACAGAGCAGTTATCCTCAGTGAAAACACTTTGTTGCAGCCAGTCTAGTAAACCCTCAGCAAGGATGACCGCGTTAAATAAATTACACAGGCAAACAATCTTCGTATAAAATGCCTTGAAATTAAGTTAAGACCTGCCCCAAAATACATTAGCAAACATTATCGAGGATTAACTATATTACTAGAGAACTTAAAAAAAATATTTATATTTTCCTAATTCCATTTATTAGAATTTCGACCACAATATCATATGCATCGTACTTAGTCGGATACAGTCACAAATGGTCTCCTCGTTGCTTTGAATGTTTACCTTAGCATATATAATATCAATTTTTTTAATGATTTACAATTAACATCCATCTTGCATGAACATATTTCTAAAATATTTGGAAACAATAGATGAAAAGTGGAAGGTGTAAAGATTGCATGCCTCGCATTTGCATCATTACTGTGAAAACACTTAATATGTGCATAAGGAAACAACTATTTATTGAAAAATCAATGAGCCCAACCTAAGTTGTTCGAGAAATAAAATGTGCTAATGAAGGAAAATAGATTGTCGCCTAAGAGTTAATCATGGGATTAGGCATGTGTGAACTTGCTGATTATACCATTTTTGCTCTAGTTCGTTGTTAACTTTAGATACTCTTCGGAACAGAATGCCACTTTTCAGGTGCTCCAGAAAACTCTTAAGACAGATGTCTAATGGCTGAATCTCATATCAATTTTTGATGGCGCTATTGCAAGTTCTTGATGGACAGTTCATGGTGAAAACAACATTTACTACTGTATTATGAAAACACTCTTGAGAAATAAGTTAGGTTTGACCAGAATATTTGCACATGTTTCAGCAGATTGCAGCAGAGGTACAGGAACATCACAACACATCACCATAGTGCAGTAGCACACCACAACAACTGCAACAAAGCACAACAAAACACAACAGAGGGGAACAACACAACATAGCAACATTAGCATAACAATTATGAAACAATTATAATGCACCAATACAATTTAAAAAAAACAACAAAAACACACACAGGAGTGATTAACGGCACCGCACTCACCGGCTTCTTGATCGGAGAGCAGCTCCTTCCTAAGCTCCTCGGATACCGCGGGCGGGGCTCCTCCTCTCCGGAGCCCCGCCGGTCAGCCGCGCCTCGGCTGCCTCACCCCGGGGCTCTAGGCATGAACACAGGAGTGATGGTTTGGTCGCCAACTTCACCCGGTCTCCCCTCGGCACGGGAGACCGGACGGACACAGCAAAGGCTTCCACGTCCTCCCGGCCCCGCCCACAACCAGGCGGCGGCCATCTTAAGGCAGCTCGGGCGGCGGCGGTGATCTCGGGGGCCAAAACGAGGGGTGGGCACCCTCGAAATTACATTAAAAACAATAAAATGAAAGAGAGAAGCCCCCCAAGCCCCCCCCCCCCAAAAAAAATCGCGGGGTGCGCGCACGCGTTCGCGCTTATAGATATATAATTGATTTCTCTTTGATTTCTCTTCTAATTTTCTCAGGAACCACTGGAGGGATTTACACAATTTTACCAAAAGCGTGATCTGCATACCAGACACTACCATTTGACAAGTTTGGTGTAATTCCCTTCAGCGGTTCAAGCTGTAGCTGAGTCTAAAGGTCCTATGGAAATTAACATGGGGAAAACACGTTTTGGGACCCCCCTTTTTTCTCAGCCCCCACTTGACGAATCCCCCCCAAACTTTCAGGGAAGGAGCGGAACGGAGCGAGCCATCTTCTTTGAGAAATTTGTGAAGATTCATCAACCAATCCAATAGAATGTTGGAGATTTCCTATGGGAAACCGTCCTAACTATATATACCTACTGGCGACCGCCAGTAGGTAATATATATATATATATATATATATGTATAGATATATATATATATATATGTATAGATATATATAATATATTATATATATGCACATAAGTATATATTACACATTGATAGTTGCCACTGTGTAGCTGTAGTTATGACCTAGGTACCAGAGGGAATTTATTTTTGCTGTGGTTAAATAAATTTGTGAAAACGTACCTCCGAGAGTGCTTCCTTTCTTCCTGCGGGAGATATTCGCTATTGGGAGGTGGAGCAGAATTGGATTTGCGAGTGCACCCTCGCAACGGAGGCACCCGCCTGGGAGTGCGGCGCTCTGGTGCTTCTTGAGCTGCAATATATATATATATATTACCTACTGGCGGTTGCCAGTAGGTAGTTATAGTTAGGACCTAGTTTCCATAGGAAATCCTCAACATTCTATTTGGATTAACTTTGGCCCTGGTGGATGAATATTTGCGAATTTCTCAAAGAAGATGGCTCGGTCCGCTGCGCTCCTTCCCTGAAAGTTTGGGGGGGGAGATAAAAGGGGGTCCCAAAACGTGTTTTCTCCATGTTATTTTCCATAGGACGTTTAGACATGGCTACAGCTCGAACGGGTGAATGGATTTATAAGAAATTTGGCAAAACGGTAGAGTCCGGCTCGCAGATTACGCTTTTTTTGGAATGGTGTAAATCCGTTCAGTAGTTGCTGAGAAAATTAAAGTTGAAGTCAATTATATATCTATACGCGCGCACGGGTGCGCGCACTCAAGCGGCTGCACATGAGCGGATTTTTTTTTTTGCTGCGTGACGTCTGTTAACGTTCGATTCGAAGGAAAACAGGAAGTGTTGACCGCCATTTTGTGACTGCAAGTAAATATATTGTTCATTTCAAAGCGTTGGAACATGGAAAGGGGAGAAGGTAGAGATTGTCTTGCCGCGTAGGTTTTCTCAGGGTGTGCAGTACGGCCCTTAAACGCGAAAATATATATATATTTTTTTTTTTTAAGTTGCGGGGTGCGCGCACCGGGTCGCGCACACCTATTTACAAGAGTGTGAAAATGGAGATAAATCAGAAGTTTGAGTGCTTAGATATAAGGTAAGTAACGATGTAGAGCCTGATGTTGCAGAGGAAGATTCTGTTTCCCTCATCCGTGAAATGAACACCATCTCTCCTATAGATGCCTTGCATGTGGTAACGCAAGTTGTTGTGGTAAATAGAACCCATGCTATAATCTCTGAGGAAAGCAGAAACAGATTTATTTACATGTCTCCTTGCTTTCTCAATTTGTGCACAATGTTGATTGGACCAATTCCATTTCTGTCTTTGGCATATATTGGAATATACCAAGGCAGTTCGAGGAAAAAGTGTCATCAATTGTCGAAAGGTGTCTTTTAGAAGCATTTCCAGACCTACCCCAGTCAATGTGCCTAGATCGTTCCCACCACAGTGCACAATTATAAGGTCTGGTTCTGGGAGATGCATAAAAGTTTTCACCAATGGTATCAATTGGTGACATCTCAATCCTCTTTGGCCAATCCACGTTATCTGCACATTTGGTAAATCAAGGTTGGAAATTCGTCTGTTAGCTGCATATTTTCCACTCCAGTGAATATAACTGTGTCCTAAAAGCCAAACCTTCATTTTCAAGGCAGATGCACTGGTACTCCGATAGGTTCTGGAAGTGGAATGGTAGTTAGAAGCTGAAAGTCAGGATAAAAAAATGGATGAGGCTTGGTGTGGTTGAAAAAATAAAAATGATTGGTTGATTCTAATACCTCAAGATTGAAGACTACGTTGCATGTTAATGTTTATGTAAAACGAAAAGTACTATTGGGTGTGAAAAAAATGACATGTAACAGAGTTGTGGATAGGCAGGTGTTTCTGGAGGGAAAACAGTCTTCTTAGTTTGCTGTAGAACGTTGAGATATGAACTTTTGACCTGTGCCTTCAGCCAGGTGCAGAATGATGTGTTACCATGGAAACAGCCAGAGATGGCAGTGGGTGATGGGTGACTTTTATGTGACAATAAAAATATTGTGAGGGAGAACCAACTGAAATGTGAATTTGATTTCAAAATTTTGCGGGAAGAAATATGATTGGCTGAAGAGACATATATGAGTCTGTATTGACAGGATATCTGTGCCATTGAATTTTGGTTGCAGTGATACAAGCATTATTGAGAGTGCCGTCAAACGAATATCTGTTTTGCGACTGTCACTGTTCTACATCGTACAAAGCATTGGTAAAGGTAAGTCTGTAACTGTTTGTTTTGTCATGTACCGTAAAATGTGGTTTAGTCACAAACATTGATTGATTTTCCTCACAGTCTGAAACTAAACTCATTTTTGGCTGTCATAATGTGTTGTATTTCTAAAACTATTTTTCCATTTCGTTTCATCACACTTTATCGACATTATTTGTTTAAAAATTATTAGTTTTACATTTTGGATAATAAATTTCAATAAGGTAAATGGTGTTCAGTCATATTGTTATGTAATGTTTTACTGTTAGTTTTTTAAAATCACTGTGAGTCAGACGAAACTGGAACGAAATTTTTTTTGGGGGGGACAAATTAAAAAAAATTTGATAGGCGAACTTGAAGGTTTAATTAGTTGGCAGAGTATAGGTGCAGGGGCTTTTAGGAGGGGTAAAATAATTGCAAGGCCTACTTAACATTCAAATGGATGTTTATAGAGATGTGAAACGTTGAGGTGCGTCAGTGTGTGTAGCTAGAATATATATGTTATCTTGGGCTGGTACAGCAGACGGGAGGGGCGTGTGGGCCTGAAGTCCTGTGAATTTAATGGGGGTTGCGCGCCTTTTCTTCCAATTTTTTCAAGTGTAAATTATAGTTTTGTGTATATTTTTGGTGAACAGTGAAATATGGAGTATAAAATATGTTTAATATAGAGAGTAATTATTTGTGTGATTTTGAAGCGTTTATATATAATGAGAGAAGTTGTTTATGAAGTGAAAAAATGGTATTAGCAGAGAGACAGATAATGCAGATAGAGAGAGAAATGGTAAATTACATGTGATACCGTCGTTCAAAAATGCTAATGGTTAATGAATTCGTAAACTTTCTGTCAGACGACAAAATTATAGTGCGGTTTGTGGCCGCGGCCTGCATTGGTGGGGGTAGGGTGAGAGGGGCAGGTGGTTGAGTGAAATAAAATGAAAAGTTGGTACATTACATGTGATACCGTCTTGAAAAAGTGGTAATGCTTAATGAATTCCTAAAGTTTCTGTCAGATGACAAAATTACAGTGTGGTTTGTGGCCGTGGTGTACACTGGTGGGGGTGGGGTGAGAGGGGGGGGGAGGGGGCCAAAGTGGTAATGATTAAGGTATTCATAAAGTTTCTGTCAGACGACAAAATTATAGTGCAGTTTGTGGCCGCGGCTTGTATTGGTGGGGGTAGGGTGAGAGGGGCAGGTGGTCGAGTAAAATAAAATGAAAAGTTGGTAAATTACATGTGATACCGTCTTGAAAAAGTGGTAATGCTTAATGAATTCCTAAACTTTCTGACAGACGACAAAAGTACACTGTGGTTTGTGGCCGTGGCCTGCACTGGTGGGGGTGGGGTAGGAGGGGGAGGTGGTCGAGTAAAATAAAATGAAAAGTTCTGACCATGAGGTTGTACACAGGTTTGCGTAGTACATGTCTTCGTACATTGAGGTAGCAAACCGAGTATAAAAATATCTCTCTCACTCCTGCTGTTTGACTGCATCTTAATCTCCCTTCTGTTTTCCGTCTCCGTTGCCCTGTGTTATCTTATTGTATGTGTGTCTGTCTGTGTCTGCCTTCAGTCCGGGCTGAGGAACTTTGCTGTGGAGGCACACACAGATAATCCCATCAAAGTAGTTGGAACGTTTTCAAAAAAATATTTATATAATTGAGATGCTTTTTTGAAGCGCTAGTGAATGTCTTCTTTCACAATTACCGCTCGGTTGCCTCCATAGAGCAGAGGGTAGGTGGTATTTCACTACTTAGTGCCTCTGCATCTGCACTCTGTTCTCTGGTGGCTGGCGGAGAAGTGTTTGTTATAGTGGAGATGAAAGGGTGATAAGGAGTGTAATACAACATAGCGTCTGGTCTGTAGAAGCGTGGGAGCAGTGATTAACTCTGAGTCAAGCGGAACTGCGGCGGTGCTTGGTAACAGTAATAAATAATTTTTTTACAGAGGTACAACTGTCTGCATGGTGCGCGACCTACTAAGAAAGGGTTCACGGGCCGTTACAGGCCTGCGGGTTCTAGTATGAGTAAGTCACGTCGACAAAAGAAAATATTAAGTTAGTACAGCTGAAGTTACATGGAACACATGAATATTCTTTTAGTATACAATTATTTCAGTTGAGATTATGGATTAAAAGAGAGAACGTGTATATTTGAAATGTTTATTCAGAAATGCACTGTTTTCAAGGCAAGTCTCTTATCTAATACGCGTACAGACATTGCAAGAAACAAAGTAATCGGTATAGTCACTAGTACATAGAATACAAACGGTATAGTTGATGTAAAATGAATATGGTTTAGCAAAATTAATTGTACACTGTTATGAGGAAGTACATTATATTTTAATAAATGTAAGAAGGTCTCTGGCCTTTCAGTTTAAGAACGATATATGAAAATGCTAGTGGTTAGACATCATCTCATTAACAATCAGCTCTCTGCATGCGAAGCATTATCAAGTTTGTGTTATGCTATTGTGTAAGGAAAAAAAGGCGGCAAAAGCGACAAATTGGCGAGAGGTGCATGTATGTAATCTGTTGGATCGTTCGCAAATCAGTGTTGAGAAGAACTTCTGTATTGAGATATCTTTTGAAGGTTGCAGTATTGCATTTGAAACACAGCACGAAAACCAATGGAAATATTATTGAAAGAACATATTTTTCTCCTATGTATTAAAAAATATTTTAGTTTATGGAAAATTAAAGGATCAGAGGTGTGTGAGGCGGAAATAAGCAGTTCAAAGGCGAAATGGCGTTTACAGTTATAAAACCTCATGCTATATTTAGCGGAGCTAGCCAGCGTCGGTGGCGGACGCGTGAGCCTTCGGCTCCTCGCATTAGCCCCGGAAAAATCCTGCTAATTTATCCTTCGCAGTGTCCAATCTTCCATATTCTACTCTACTACACCCACTGACACCCCAAGGCAACAATGGGTGGCTTCCAGACCCTGGCTGGCGAGTTCCTCCGAGTGGATTGAGGCGAGGATCTTTGGCGATCTGGCGGCGGCGGACTGGGCCTGACGCCGCAGACTATCCTGGAAAGCAGGCCGAGCGACGTCACCTGACGTGCGGCTGCGGAGCACGGTAAAGGTGGTGGGGTGACCGGCCGGGCCAAAATCAAGCGTTTACTTGACCGGAGCGCCCCTCCTTCTTGGCTGCCACCCCCCTTCGTGAACATTTGCCCTCGAACGAAGTGGGTCCTTGGTGGCGTGGCAGCTGTGCATTTGAACTACGTAGTGGCGCCTCCGCAGCAACGGAGCGATCGCAGGCGCATATCAGCTCCGGTGTGTCCTGGAGTCCCCATGGCCCTCCACTACACCTGAGTGGTAGGTCCGGCGCCGAGATTTTTGCACTGATAGCGCCCGGTGCCGAGTGCGGACTTTGCTAGAGTGGTTGGAGACTGTTGGACCAATCTAACGGGCGCCATCTTGGGTGCCTCGTGCCGCCAACACAGGCCTAGAGACCTCGACAACCGGCAGCTGCAGATCGCCGCCAGGAGAGACTCACACACTACCCTTGCCGACTGGAGGCAGTGAGGTGCCCATTGTTTCTGCATTCGCCTGCTGCCAGAGAAGAACATGGGGAAGAACGACGTCACACAGGCAAAACTCTCCTTCGATCGGCGTCGACCGAAGGGATCGGATGCAACGGCCCCGGAGGCATCCCCGAAGGGGGCCACTGCGACTGGCCTGGCGCCCACAGAGCTCCGGGACATGTTGGCTGCTATGGAAAAGGGCATACAGGACAGTATCGCGTCTGTTGGCTCTAAAATAGACGCACTGTCGTACTGCATGGACTGCATGGCGGAACGAGTCGACAAGCACGCGGAGCGCCTGGACATGGCGGAACGGCGTCTCACGGAGGCGGAGGAGGCGCAGACCGAATGGGACAAGGACAGAAAACAATTCGGTAGACTCCTTCAGGTAATTCGAGATAAGGCAGAGGATTTGGAGGCGCGTTCGCGCAGGTCCAATATCCGCATCACGGGAGTTGCGGAGACCACTCAGACCGGCAAAATGGAACTCTATGTAGAGAAACTGTTGAATATTTTGCTCGGGGAGGAGGCCTTTTCCCCCATGTTTATCGTGGAACGGGCACACCACACGCTGGGCCCACAACCGCAGCCGGGCGCGCCTCCTCGTCCCATCATCGCAAAGCTTCTCAATTACCGCGATAGGGACACTGCTTTGCGCCTGGCGAGAGACAAGGGTAAGCTGCAACATGAGGGCATGGACATCTCCCTTTACCCAGATTTCACGGCTAAAGTCCAGGAGGAACGGAGACAATTTGCGCCGTACAAAAAAAAACTGCGTATGCTGGGCCTGGACTACGCGATGCTGTACCCCGCCAAACTTCGCATCAATACAGGGGGGCATTCCTACTTTTTCACGGATCCTAGAGACCTTCAGAAGTCCTTGAAGGAATGGACTCGGGAGCGCAAGGAGGCTCGGAAGAACCAGGAAGACGGTGCTGGTTCAGTCTCGCACATGGACGAGCAAGACTAGATGGGTCCTAATGGAGTATTTAGCCCTCCTCAACGTGGAGGGGACACTATTTCTCAAATGGAGGAGCTGGACCACCCCCTTGGGGGGCGGTAAGTCGGGATTGCACTATGACTGTCAGTACTGTTTGATGGTGCAGCATACGAATCGAGTGGATTTGCGCCATGGCTGTTGTTGAAGAGGGGGGGAGCTAACGCTGCTTGGGGGTATGCACAGTCCAGTGTACAATGATTGGGGGGTTGGTGGGATTGGGGAGCGCATTGGTGTGATTTACTATGGACACTGAACAAATAGCGGGGCCGGGCAGGAGGGCCGAACTGACTTTATGCGATTGAGCAGTTGGTGGTGCGGTTCCTTACAGGCGTGCTCTGCCCCGGTGCCTTTGGCTGAGTGACTCCCTGGGGAGTTGAGTTTCGAAACGACCTACAAATTGCTATTTTTGGGTTGATGGGGGTAGTTTTTGGGGCCTGTCTGACCTGGTTGGGGGTGGTCGGCTGTGGGTGGGTGGGGGAGCGGGTCGTGGGGTTGGGGGAGGCTACTGACGGAGGTTCTTGTTTCAATGGGTTTGGGGAGTTTGCAATTGCTTTGAGTGGACTGCTCTGTGGAACTGTACCCGAATTGAAATGCCGGCTGGCTTCAACGGGGAAATGTGAACTACTGCGTTTTGTTCTCGCCATCCCTGGTGATACCGTGGTTCAAATGTCCTTGCTATGTCGAATGCTGCTTTGAATGTTCCCACACATTCCCCACACACTCTGAAAATGATGACATGGAACGTGAGGGGCCTGAACGATTACCGCAAGTTGAGGAAGGTCCTTAGCTACCTACACTGACACCATGTTGATTTGGCCCTATTGCAGGAAACTCATTTGCCTATCAACAGTAGGATGTTACAGTCTTGTGGGTTGGCGGGACATATAGTAGCGGCTGGCTTCACGACACATTCTCGGGGGGTATTGATCTGGGTCAGCCCTTCCTCACAATTGAAATTGATCCCGGTAATGGCAGATACTAAGGGTCGATATGTCCTGGCTAGATGTGTGGGTAAGGGACTTGACCTGTTGATAGTTAACGTTTACGGCCCCAATTATGATAACCCTGAATTCTATGCTGCCCTGTCCACACACTGTAGGTCTTATGCACAACCTGGGATGTTATGGGGAGGGGATTTTAATTTTGTCTTTGACCCTGGGAGGGATCGCTCCGCGGGCCCTGCCCGGCGCCCGGTGGCCTCCGCCGCCTACATGAGAGCTGAGCTGATCAAACTCGACCTGATAGATGTCTGGAGGGACAAACACACCTCGAAGGGCGGCTTTACACACTATTCGGCCTACCATAACGTCCACACTAGAATAGATTATTGGTTGGCGACTCCTCCGGTCCTGAGCAGTATTGTCACTTGCGAGGTTCTCCCGTGCACCCTCTCGGACCACTACCCCATTCTGCTGCATCTTTCTACTGCTAGGAAGGGTATACCAGCCTTCACCTGGAGGTTCCCCCCCTTCGCCCTGTTGGATGATGTCTTTTGGGGCGAACTGGCGGAAGATATGGAAATTTTTTTTGCTACTAATCTGGGCTCTGTTGATAACTTTTTCACGGTCTGGGAGACATTCAAGGTTTTTATTAGAGGCATGGCTATGTCAAAACACTCCAGTATGCTGCGCACCATTAGGCGGGAGCTGACCGCATTAGAAGCTAAGCTGGCGGACCTGGAGAGCCGCCAACTACTGGATTCTGGCACTGACAATGGCTCGGCGCTCACCCCTTTACTGTCAGAGTATCAGTCACTAGCAGACAGGGAGATTCTCTAAATGGGTAAATACGCCACGGCCCGGGTCTACGGGGAGGGAGATAGGCCGGGCGCCCTTCTGGCTCGTATGGTTAAGGGCTCTCGGAGACCTCTAGTGATAGATGAGTTGAGATCCCCAGAGGGCGACGTGGTCGCGGATGAGGAACAAATTCTATCGACTTTCAGACGCTACTATGCCAAACTTTACCAGTCCAAAACACAGGGTGTTGAGAGCGAAATGGACGATTACCTGGACCATATCGCCATGCCTTTCCTGCGGAATTCGGACAGGGAATTTTTGATTGCCCCCTTTCATGAGGACGAAATTTTGGAGGCCCTTGCCGGCAATGCTCGGTGATTTTAATATTCATGCCGACGTTCAGGATCGACGAGAAAGTAAGTTGCTATATGACGCCTTCGATCTGGCCTCCCTTACTCAATGGGTGTCCTCCCCTACCCATTCAGGGGGCCACATCTTAGACGTGGTATGCTCTAACTTTCCACTGATGGTTGAGGCCCCCCAAATTGTTACCTGGACTGACCATCAGCTTATTAGATTCTCATGGGCTGCTTTGAGAGATCTTCCCAGGTCTGCAAAAACAATGGGCCCCCCTAAAATCAACGTGGGTAATCTTATGTCCTATCTTGATTTGAACAGGCCCATCTTAGGGGCAGATTTGGATTCTGCGTTGCAGACTTATGATAGTTGGATGAAAGCGGCGGTGTCCTCCTCTTCAAAGAGGGCGGATTCAGGCAGAAATAGGATGACCCCCTCACAACCTTGGTACTCCCCTCATCTCCGCACTCTCAAATTAGCCTGCAAGAAACTGGAGCGAGCATGGAGGATTGCTTACTGCCCTCAGGCTAAAGCATTGTATCGCTCAGCTCAGCGAGAATACTACGTTAGCATTAAACATGCAAAAACAGAGTATTTCTCAAGAAGAATTGAGAGAGCTAATAACAATAGTCGCGAAATTTTTTCGATAGTTAAGAGCTTCCTCTCTCCCTGCGCTGAGCAGATATCTATGAGCCCTTCTACCGAATGGTGTGAAAATCTCTCCTCCTTCTTCCTAACAAAAATTTTTAATATCCAACATAGTTTGAGAATAATTGGAGGAGGAAATGAGAAGATAGCCAACGGTGAAACCACGATTCCTCCCAGCATTATTATGGAGAGATTTATCCCCCCTTCGACAATCAAATCACTAAAATCTGGTGCTCCTGGGGATATCTGCCCGGTCCGGGTGCTGGCCGAAGCCGCTGAAATAGTGGCTCCTGAGGTCGCTCAAATAATAGGACTTTCATTTAGTACTGCAACAGTCCCCAAAGAATGGAAACAGGCTAAGCTCTTGCCACTGCTAAAAAAAACAGGAGCGGACCCAGCGGTGCCGAGTAATTATAGACCCATTTGTCTTCTGCCAGCTATGGCAAAAATTGGTGAGAAACTTGCATTTTCCCAGCTCAATGCCTTTGTGGAATCCTCAGGGGCGTTACATCCAGCCCAGTCTGGCTTCCGTGCAGCCTACAGCACGGAGACAGCGCTTGTAGAGGTTACAGAGGTGATCAGGGAGTGCTTAGACAGTGGCGGCAGAGCGGTTCTGATTTTATTAGACCTCTCTGCCGCGTTCGACACTGTTCCGCACTCATTACTCCTGGCGCGTCTGGCGAACATCGGCATACTGAGCTCAGCATTGGATTGGGTGAAATCTTTCTTATCAGACAGGTCTCAGCAGGTCTGGATCCCACCCTTCTCATCCTCGACCAAACCCCTCACTACAGGAGTTCCCCAGGGCTCTATATTGAGCCCCCTCCTTTTTAATGTATATCTCACCCCTCTCATTGTGTTAGCTGAACAAATGGGAGCAAAAATAATAGCGTATGCAGATGACACGCAACTTTTGTTTACGTGGCCGGATGCGAATACGAATACTGAGGTCGTTCGTTCATGTCTTTCTGCTGTGTTTAACTGGTTGGCAGCAGCACAGCTGAAGTGCAATGAAGATAAAACTGAAATCTTGCTGTATGGTCAGTTTCCATCTAATTTCAGAGAAACTCTGTGGCCTTCTGATTTTCCCCAACCAAACTCCGTTAATATTCCTGCTAAAAACTTGGGAGTCTGGTTTGGAGAAGATCTGCGATTTGAAGCACACATAAAGAGACTTGCTGGGGTGTGCTTCGGATCCTTAAAAGCCATGAGAAAGATCTTCCCGTATTTACCATCTTCAGCTAGAGAGTCAGTTGCGAGGGCCCTTATTCTATCTCGGCTCGATTATGCCAACTCTCTGCTGTGTGGTGCTCCGGCTTTCTTAATTGCAAGACTTCAGATTATCCAGAATGCGACTGCTCGCTTGCTGTGCAATGTGCCGTGTAGAGAAAGTGTTCGGATTCACATGAAGGAACTACACTGGCTGCCAGTAGCACAGAGGATAACTTTCAAAATTCTTACCATAGCTTTTAAAGCAGTTCATGATCTTGGCCCTTTCTATCTGAGGAAAAGATTCAACCGTTATGTCCCTACTCGGGCGTTACGCTCAGCTGACTGCAACTTTTTAAGAGTGCCCCGATTTCAGCGAGTACGTTTGGGAGGCCAGTCGCTTGCTGTCACCGCGGCGAAGACTTGGAATACTCTCCCCCACTCCCTGAGATTGATTGAAAATTTTGTATAATTTAAAAAGGCACTTAAAACATATCTCTTCAGAACTGCTTATTAGCCTATTTAAAATTCTGGAAATAAAAAAAACAAACATGAACTTCATCCTTCTTTCTTTTGGTCACCTGCTTGTTTTTCTATTCACGCGCCAGGACACTCTGGTAGTATCTGAGCGCGCTATAAAACAGCTAAATAAATAAATAAATAAATAAATAAATGAGAGCAGGTAGTGCACCGGGTTCCGACGGGCTCACGGTAGGCTTCTATAAGACCTACAAAGACTTCTTGCTCCCACACCTGATCACCCTCTTCGACACGATCTGTGAGGACGGTGAGATGCCCCTCACCATGCGTGAGGCGTTGCTGGTCACAATACCGAAGCCGGGGAAACCCCTGGACCACTGCAGTTCGTACAGGCCTCTTAGTCTGCTAAATGTGGACGCAAAGATTTACGCCAAAGTACTTGCCAATCGACTGGCTCTCTTGGTCCCGGAGCTGGTTGCGCCTGAACAGTCAGGATTCGTTCTGTGCAGAAATTTAACATACGCACGGTGCTGGGTGCGATGCAACATGTCCCACAGGAGAACCGGGCGCTAGCGATATTCCTGGACATGGAGAAGGCATTCGACTCGGTCAAATGGCCTTTCATGATCAGAGTGCTACGGAAGCAGGGCTTGGGCGAACTGTTTCTGCAGAGGATTGGAGCGCGGTACCACCGCCCGTCAGCCAGATTGAAATTGGGAGACAGGGTGTCGGAGCCGATCTATATTGGTAGGGGAACTAGGCAGGGCTGCCCCCTATCGCCTTTACTCTATGCGCTGGTGGCGGAACCACTAGCTTGTGCCATACGGGAGTACCACAGTCTGGAGGGGATAAGCTTTCCCACCTACAAAATAGGGATATCGACGTACGCTGATGACACCTTGCTATATGTCCGAAACCCGGAGTCGAATCTGTCCGCAGTTCTCCGGGAGGTGGTCCGCTTTGGCTCACTCTCAGGCCTACGGGTGAATTGGGACAAATCCATCGCCTTCCCTCTCACTCCAGTGACACATCCCTTCGACATGGAGTACCCTCTGAAGTGGTCCACAGACTCAGTCAGGTACTTGGGCATTCGACTGCACACTGACCCGGAGGTCCTGGTTCAGGATAACTATGGCGTAGCCTTCAATAAATTAGTCGATGATGTGGACACTTGATGTAAACTCCCGCTATCCCTCCTAGGCAGGATCGCCATCATGAAAATGATCGTGCTGCCCCGATTCCTGTTCCTTTTCATAAATATTCCAGTGGTGCTGTCGAAGTCCTTTTTTAGACAGCTCACACAAGTCTTGATCCTGATGTAAATAATTAATTTACTCTCTTAATTTCTATGCAGGTAAGTACTTAATAACTCAATCGGAAAGAAGGAAAACAGAGTCCGTGGTGTAAGAGTTTCTAAGGGTTTTATTCCTCATAAAGGAATCAGGATATCATGTTCTGACCACCACACAGGGTGTCAGAAGGGATAGATGAGCGCGCCGTCGTTTATTGACAATACATAGCTTATATACTTGATTTACATCATAATGTTCAATGTAAGAGGCGTAACAGCTGAGAGAAGACAAGATAACAGTATACACGTGGTGCTAGTACATCATCAAGAGGCGTAAACTAGGCGTGTGTGCTAGAAACGTCACTGATAGGTGACGCAAGTGGGTGGCACCAAGGGGTGGTGCTAACAGAATGTTGCAATGTCAGCGGAAATCGGAAGCTTGGATGCGCGCGCAGCTGCATGACGTGTGATAGACGGGGTGCAGGGGACTTGACATTTACACTGGCGGAAAGAGACAGAAGTCTGGCATGTCAGATCAACTTGTGCTTCTATCATATCTGATATCTGATGTTTAGGAACTAAGCTATCTGGGCAGAAAGGTCTCTAGAGCAGAAGCTATTCTATACTTGCTGTGAGTGCGTGTATAAGCGCCTGAGTGTCTGTATGAGAAGCGTGGGGGCATGGGGCCTTCCATGGAAGCATGGCAACAGAGGCTATGAATTACTTGCATAAAGACAGGTCGGCCCTTTAGCCCTGTAGCTGAGGAAGGATGTTTACTGAAGCTAGCAGGCCGGAATGTATCTTCGGGGAGGAAAACAGATAACTCGAAGGTTATAGTCAATCTTGGCAGGCAGCAGGCTGAGCTGAGCACGGAGGGCCGCGCTAGAAGTAAGTCAGAGTTCACGGGTACGGGGGCTGCTTGGGCAGAGGCCCTCGCAGTCAGAAGCCAGAAAAGAGGCTCGGTGGCAGAGATTCAGGGCCTACTTTCAGCCAGGCTGAAAAACGTAGGAGTACACTTCAAAAAGACGTTGGCATAGCATACTTAGGAACGGACCATCAAACCCATTCATGGTGGGTCTGAAAGAGGACAAGTTAACGTTGGACGCAAATGTATTTGCGTCTTCATAGCTGGTACAGGAGGGAAGTTACATGCACTTTTAACTCGTACATGGAGTCGGTGGGGTACTCGCTAGGGAACACAACATGACCATAAAATTTATATTACCTCATTCCCTCCTTGTTCCCTACGGACCCTTCATGATATATCGATCCTCATAAATCGATCAGTTTGTTCTTGTAACATTATATGTTCGTCTTTCTTTCTTTGACTGTTTGAGAGGCAACTGGAATGCTCAATGCAGGATGTGGCACACAGTCCACATATCGCTGGCCCACACTGCAGGCACAGGCAACAACTGAATACTATAACAAGGCCAATGCCTAGGAACGATAAGATCTTCCATCCCCAAGCTGTCAACGTAGTCCAGAACCAACCGGACCAAGTCCAGGTGCCTGGATTCTGATGTATCTGATTTGCAATTTTATGTAAACGGGTGATAGCTTGATAGACAGATGGTGCGTTTTGTGGAATGAAAACACAGCAACTTGACCCGATGACCTTACAAGCTCCACCTCTATCTGCCAAGATGACGTCAATCACAAGACGATTTTGAAGGACAACAGTCCGTATAGCAGACTGCTCCTCTGTTAAGTTGCCTAGAGCGGAGGCAGTTTCGTTCACTACTGCTTCGAGTGTTCTCGTTAATCTGCGTATTAATTTACTGTTTTGGACAGGTCCTAGGAAGAAAAAGAATCCTTTATTGAAATCAGTGTACTGTTCCCATGCCGTTTCTGTGTAGTCGACAAGGGGAATATCTCTTTTGGGTCTATTCGGTGCTAGATTCGTATTTCTATGGTAATCAGGAGGAGCTAGGAAAACAGGTGGCAGAAGGAATGCAATGTAACAGGTACCATCCCAGTCTGGAGGCAAACGTATGTATGCGGTATGACCACAAACAAAATAGGAATGACTGGTAGCTTTAAAAGACGATTTACCATGGTCACTGAACTCGACCACAGTAGTGCATTTACTATGACCTACGTGTACTGAACCTTTCTTGCTAACACATAATTCACCTGTGACTGGTAGTACTAACATATGGGGCAGAACTGGAGCAGTTTCAGATTCAACAGTGAGGATCATAAGGCTAATTGTGTAATTACCTAATCCATATACTTCATTTTCTAGATCAGTTCCTATTCGAGTGGGAAGTCCCTCTTTATCAGGATAACAGACGTTGAGCAGGACTAAGTTCAAGTTTCCCCAAACCCAGCCCCCATCGAAAACAGCAATATCAGGATCTAAAGAATTAATTATTTTAAACCATGCTCCACAGGAGCCATTGTGAGTGAATGGGTACGGAAAGAGAGGCAGAGCTCCCTTGTAATTCTGGTAGGGAGGGAGTCGGCCACATATCCAACAGTCTGTAGCATTATTTGTCTGATGGGAATGGTGTAACATACTAATGAATGTATTGTTGCGCAGCGCAAGTCTGTAAGAGAGTTCATGTGCAGGAAGTTCACTAAAAGTGTGTTCAGCAGAGACATTGTAAGCAGATTGTTCACGCCTGAAAATAGGCCAGTACATAGGAAGCAGAATGCTGGCAATAATAATTAGAATACTCAGAATAAACATGATTATTAGTGTCACTATGCAGTGACTACGAAGTGATTTGCAATATGTTCTTCTCTTTTCCTCTCTCTCTCTAACTCGATCTAGGGGATACATGTCAGAAACTATTTAACCGATTCACCTAAGGGAGGACTTAAACAATTAAACTGTCTGACTTGCTAGATCGAAGCTTCATTCGGTAAAGTTCTTGAGGAGTCTTTTCTCTTTTAGGCACAGTAACGTCTTGTGCTTCAACACAGTCTTTGGTGGGGGTGGACGAGTCAGAGTCCTGTTTCAGTCCGTTTTTTAGTTCATTGCATAGTTTGATGTGACTCGTGTGGACCCACCCCTTTCTCCCCTCGATTTTCACGGCGGTCCTAGTGGTAAGCAGAACGGTCTTTGGAGACTTCCAGCGGGGCTCCAGCGGACTTTTCCGGTCGAAATTCCGGACGACTACCAGGTCACCTGGGCGGACCTCATGCGCCTTTACATCGGTGTTGTCAGGGAAGGCTGCGGCAACCTGTGAACGACATGATTGGAGTGCAGACATCAAGGAGGCAAGGTAATCTGTCAACATGTTACAATCAATATCAGTGATCTTTTTCGGAACGGGCGTCCCCCACATATTCGGCGGTCTTCCAAAGACCACTTCGTACGGGGATAGCCCTGATCTCGAGTGGGCGACCATCCTCATGTAGAATAGTGCCACGGGCAGGGCGACTATCCAGTCGACCCCTTTTTCCTGACAGATCTTGGCAAGACGGATTTTTAGTGTCTGATTATGCCTTTCTACAAGGCCAGCTGCTTCGGGATGTCGGACACAGTGGAACCTCCACTGATATCCTAGCAAGAGGGAAACTTGTCTCATCAGCTCGGACGAGAACGGCTGTCCGTTGTCTGAATACACGACACGGGGCAAACCGTACCGTGGGAAGAATTCACGAACCAACTGTCTGGCAGTGGTCGGAGCAGTGTAGTCTGGGACTGGGTATGCTTCGGTCCAGCGGGACAGAGCACAAACAATTACAAGGACATACTTAAATCCTCTACAGCTATTCATCTGGATATAATCCATCTGGAGGACTTCAAAAGGGTGATCGGGAGGATGAAATCCACCTTGCTCAACAGGGACGCTTTTACCTGGATTGAACTGACAACAGATCATGCAAGTACGCACTTTCTGTTTTGCTGCTGCTCGTAAGTGTTTGTTGTACCAGAGATTCTGTAAACTGTCTAACATGGCTTTCTCTCCAAGATGGGCAGGACTATGTGCTGTATTTATCATGACTTGAACCATTGAGTCGGGGAGAAACCATATAGATTTTCCCTTCGTCACCCAACCTTGATCTGTCTGAATCCCTCCTAGTTCAGTCCATTTCTTTATCTCCTCTGGAGTAGCATGTGTCTGGATATCAATTACATCTAGGGCGGGATCTCTAACTGCCATACACTGGGTCTGGACTATTGTCTTTGTCACATCAGTAGTCTGGGTGTAAGTCAATGCTGTATGTTTTGCTGTCTGGTCTGCCAGGTCGTTACCCTGGGAAACAGAATCTGTGACTTTAGTATGTGCCTTACACTTCATGACTGATATGCCCGAGGGCAAATGTATTGCTTCTAACAGTGCTTGAATGAGGGGGCCATGTTGTATCTTGGCCCCATGGGAAGTCAGAAAACCTCGTTCTTGCCAGAGGACTCCGAAGTCGTGTACAACTCCGAAGGCATAGCGGGAATCTGTGTATATGTTAACATTTCTGTTCTTGGCTAGAATACAGGCTCGAGTCAGAGCGATGAGCTCTGCTGCTTGAGCAGACAGGGTGTCAATACGATGTGTTTCTTTAATTTCAGTTTCAGTGGTCACGGCGTACGCGGCCACTAATTCTCCTGTACTTGTTCTCATGCATGAACCGTCCACATAAAGTGTCAGGTCTGGATTTGTCAATGGGACATCTGTTAAGTCTCGTCTAGGCTTAGTTACTGCATTAATTATTTCTATACAATCATGCGGAGCTGGATCTGTCATAACTGTAGGTAACAGTGTTGCGGGGTTCAGGATGCTGCAACGTCTGATTTCTATGTGTGGCTGGAATAGTGTTAATTCATAACCTGTCAGTCGTGCTATAGTTAAGTGTTGAGTCTGGGTTCTGTTTAACAAAACCTCTACAGAATGTGGTACTTGAACTGTTAACTGATGACCTAAAACAATTGAATCACTTTGTCTTATTGCTAACGCTGTTGCTGCTACTGACTTTAAGCACGCAGGGAGTGCTTGAGCTACTGAATCCAATGTACTAGAAAAATAAGCACAAGGCTTATGTGAACCTGCTTGGTCTTGAGTGAGGACAGACAACGCTGTGCCATCACGTTCTGTAACAAAAAGTGTAAACGGTTTACTGTAACATGGTGTCGCTAAAACTGGTGCTTGGCATAAAACTTTCTTTAATTCTTCAAAAGCTTGTGTGTGTTCCTGAGTCCAAGGGAGGACAGTCGAAGTCGCTGCCTCCTGTGTCGTTAACTGGATGAGTGGTTTAGCTAGAAATGCATACTGGGGAATCCATTGTCTGCAGTACGAGGTGAGGCCTATGAAGGCCCGCACTTCCTTTTGTGTCTTGGGTTGCGGCATGTTCACAATTAACTGAATGCGATCGGGAGTGAGCTGTCTCCCCACTTTGGACAGCAAGTGACCCAAGTACACAACTTGCTGAACACAGAATTGTAGCTTCGAAGGAGACACCTTGTGTCCCTTGTCGGCCAGGAAATGTAAAACTGTCAGTGATGCTTTTTCACATTCGGGCTCACTTCGTGCGGTGATCAGCAGATCATCGACGTATTGTAGTAAAGCGGTGTTAACTGGCATTTGAATACAATCTAGTTGTCTTTTCAGTGCTTGACTATAGATGCTGGGGCTTTCTGTGAATCCTTGAGGTGCGCGCGAAAATTTGAAACTGCGTCCATTTAAACAGAATCCGAAGAGATATTGGCTCTCTGGATCAATAGGCACGCTGAAGAAGGCGTTCTTGAGATCAATTACAGTAAAGAACGTTGCTTCTGAATCAATAGCAGTCAAGAGAGATGATATATCGGGGACCACAGGATACTGTGGGATAATGCATTTATTCAATTCTCGAAGATCAATCACCAGCCGATATACTGGCGGTGCATTGGGATCAGTACGTTTAAGAATCGGAATTATGGGTGAGTTACAGATATTGGAGTCGGTCTCGACGACCACTCCTTGGGCAATGAGCTCTTCAATGATTTTCAGTAAAGCCGCTACAGCATCGGGTGGTAACTTGTATTGTCTGATTCTGGGTAATACAACACCTGCCTTGAGGGTAACGCGGTATGGTGTAATGTGCATACATCCTACATCAGTTGGGCCTTTTGCCCACAAGTAATCAGGTACATTTTTCAATCTGACGTCAAACTCACGAAGGACGTAATGACCCTTGAAATCCCGCAGAAAGAGTCTAACTCCCTCCGGGGAGCAGCATATTATAGCCCCTAGAGCCTTCAGTGTTTTAATTCCTAACAGATTTTCCGGACATGATTTTGTTAGTAACAGGTCTGTAACGCGTGATAATGGACCCACAGCCAGGGGAACTGGTTCTGAGACTTCATTTACAATAGGTTGTCCTGAAAAACCAAGGGAAACATTTTGTGAGCCTGAGAGGGGTGCCCCTGGAACTTCGTCATGACTTATTGTAGTGCGACTTGCCCCTGTGTCAATTAAAAACTTTCTATCTTTCCCCAATACTTGACTGTGTACATAAGGACCTTCTTGATCTACAGGAATCTCGATAAGAGGCAAGCCACCTTCCCTCTCTAGGCTGTTTCAGGTATATCGGGAATATTCGGGGTAAGCAGACTGGGCATACTGGTACATCTGTTGTGAGACTTGCTGAGTTGCAGCAATGGGCTGTGGCTGTGGTACTGCTACGGTCTGTGCTGTCTGTGCGGATGCATGCATGGGCTGTGTATTCTGTGTAGACTGATGCTGGTTATGGTCTTGTCTAGGCGGATGCGGTCTCTCTTTAGTTTTACCTGTCGCTATGTTATGTTTCAGGACTGCACATTCGTGTACGTAGTGACCTGGCTGCTTGCAATAATTGCATGTCCCTTTAACAGGAGCTGCGGCGTGACTTGTCTGGGTCGTACCTTTCCTGTGACTGTCGGATGGAACCGTCTGGGCTACTAACATTTTCATTTTCGTGTCTTTCATGCGCTTCTGTTCCTGATCTTGTTCTTCCCTAATTCTATTCTGGTGATATTGTAACATTTGTAACATCTGGGATGGCGTATTTGCTTGCCATGTACTCTCGACTTTATACACTCTATTTTTAACTAACGGTAGGGAATTCTCGACTAACTTTGATACAAAAAGATGTGGGTACGACTCGCTACTTGGCTGGAGGCCACTATTGATAATAAAACATTTCTCGAATCTTGAATAAAAGTCGCTAGTATCTTCATCATGTTTCTGTTTACAGGACGAGATTGCATCCCAATCCTCCTTTCTAGTTGTCAATAATCTGGGCAGGACCTGTACTATCAAACCTGGTAATGCTTTAGTTTTGTCCCCAAGGCCTAACCCTGGAACCCGTTTCTTTTCTTCATCCTCTATTTCTGCCCAGGCAATCTTTGCGTCTCCCACCTCCCAGTCCTTTTCCTTTAATTTCTCGAATATACCCGTAGGCAATAATACTTTCAACATTTTCATGATATCATCATATGTGTAGTCCCCCATCAGTAACATGTCTTTGAGCTCTCTATGAAAACCTGCAGGGTCTTTATCATGGCACGGTACTAATTTCTTCATTTCTAACAGTTCTAATTTAGTTAGAGGCGTGTGTACATACACGCGTTTCAAAATTTTATCCTCACCCATAACAGGGTGCACTTCTCGCAAGGGGTTCTGACTTTCAATACCACCCCCGCACTGCATATGGTACATTTTCCTTTCTGGAGGTGGGGCGGGAACATATTCAGGACTTACAAAGGTGTCATATCTGCGTCGTTGTTCTAGAATTATTTGAACTAATTTAGTGCTTAGGCCTCTCCATCTATCCATCAGTAGTGCTTCTAGTGTCTCATGTAAGGGACCTGGATCGGAATAATGTTTTCTGTACTTAATGAGAAGGTGCTGAATCATATATATACCTGCTAATTTCTGTTCGTCGGGGGAGAGGTTCAGAAATGTCTGTGCTACGGTGTCATCATTATATATGTCTGCATTTTCGGCCCATGATACCGCTGATCGGGCTAATTCTTGTTCATCCATAGAATTGAGTACATGGTACCCAACTCGATCTCGAAGCCGTTTATCAGTTTCCTGGAACTGATGTTCAGCAGAATTCGGATTCGTTAAGGCAGAGAAGAAAACTCTCTTGCTTTCTGGACGGATACCCTTCCTAAGATAAGTTCCCTTACCTACATATGCTATAGTACTTGTAGTCGGTTCTAGTTCTTCAGATTCTTCTTCCTCCTCGGAGGGAGCCTTTTCTTTCTCTTTCTCGTGTACTGCTATCACTGCTTTCTTAATCTTTTTATACATGGCCTCTATGCAATTTTGTCTGTCATGTTTTCCATCGGCTATATTTTGACCCCACTTGTTCAATGCATCCAATTCACTCTGCTCTGTTCCGGGCCTGTCTCGTTCTCTTATTAGACAATTTATGAAAAATCGTAGTATCAGTGCTTGCATGGTAACTTTCTGTTTCTCCAGGGCATCCTTAATACTGTCGGGGTCCTTTCCCGTTTGAACGAACTCATATATTCTATCTAGGTGCTCCTTCATTCCTGCATAACATAACAAACTATCAGTAGCAGATCTTAACCGTAAAGACGCTAATACCATTAAGTCGTCCTGTCCAGGTTCTGGATCGTATCTACAAACTGACATATTTTCTTTTAGTGCATCAAGACGGGATGAATTAGAAGAACGGGGGGATCTGTGCGTAAAAGGACTCTGCATACCTCTGAGATTTAATCTGTGAGTCGGTGGCGGGGTCTGGAGACCCGCGGTCGCACCTCCTGAAGCGGAAACTTGGGCATTATCTCTGTGTGTAGTCAGTATCTGAATTTGTCTTTTAGTAGGATCTGATTGAAGTGGTTTCGGCAGATCAGTTTTAGGTGAGGGAAGTGGCGGAGCTGGCGGAACGGGACTAGTCTTTTTCGGTGTCGGCTGAGAGTGATCTTGGGGGGCAGTACCACCCCCGGCCCTGTCAGTAGGCAGGGCACGAACAGGCAGATTGGTGTAAGCTGGCGCTACATCTTCGAGATATGAATTTAGGAATATGTCTTTAGTAGTCTTATGCATTACTTTAGTTGGAACTAATGGTGACGGCAAATTTTTCGGTATTTCTGAAATGGCGTCAGGGGTACCATCGGCCAAAAGATACATGTTGTTCACTTTGCCATTTAGGATACGATCTATTTGTTCTACTTTTACTCGAATTCCCTCAGTAACTAATTCGTTTTCTTGGGCCTTTTCTGATTCTTTAAGCCTGTCTTCTCTACGGAGTGCTCTATCAGCACGCTTACGTGATTCCTTACGCCAAAATTCTATGGCGTCTTTCTGAGATTGTCTAGCTTTCTTTTTCCGTAATATTTCTTCTACCTTTATGATGCACTCGGCATCCCATGTTCCGTTAACTGGCCATCGGTATCTTTCCTCTAGGTGCTTGGTATAATCTGTCCATAACTCTAGATACAAGATGGCGTCTATGCCATGCTTATTATACATGAAATTACCTGGAGTGTCCCTAGGGGGGATTGGAATCTCTTCCTCTAACATCCCTTTCCTAGTTCCTATCTGCTTTAATTTGTTAAAAAACGGCATTGTGCCTACTTGATACTGAAATGCTTGATCCTTAATACTTAATTTCGCCTGTAACTATTTAAACAAAAAAAACACAATAATACACAAGAACAATCACATTCATACCACGACATTAATCACATGAAACATTTAAAGACATAGCTAACTTCCCCCTACTCTGAATGTACCGCTCAACGATACAGATACACTGCTGTAACAGTGCAGAAATTCGGAATACTTTATATACTGCTAAACAGTACAGATACACTGCCTAAAAACAGTGCAGACCGGACTTGCGTACCCAAACCCGTCTAGATACGACCCAGCAATGGTACTCACCGGGAAGCACGGAAAACAGAAGGCCTCGGAAAACTCGACTGGGCTCGACTCGGAACTTCGGAAAACTTCGGAAAACTTCGGAAAACTTCGGAAAACTTCGGAAAACTGGTGGGCCTCTTCACACCTCGGACCTTGCTTCCTTCGGCTGGGCTCTGGTCGGGATCCTCCGCACTCCTCACCGCCTCGTCTGGGCACTGATCGCAGTCTTCGTCACCTCCGTGTGTCAGAGGGGGATGCAGGAAATCCTGCCAGTACACGTGTTGTCCGTCTAACTGATGGCAGGGGACACGGATTGCAACGCACCTTCCGGCGCGTGAGGTGGGGGAGGGGTCCCTGTTCGGGCGCCAAAATGATGTAAATAATTAATTTACTCTCTTAATTTCTATGCAGGTAAGTACTTAATAACTCAATCGGAAAGAAGGAAAACAGAGTCCGTGGTGTAAGAGTTTCTAAGGGTTTTATTCCTCATAAAGGAATCAGGATATCATGTTCTGACCACCACACAGGGTGTCAGAAGGGATAGATGAGCGCGCCGTCGTTTATTGACAATACATAGCTTATATACTTGATTTACATCATAATGTTCAATGTAAGAGGCGTAACAGCTGAGAGAAGACAAGATAACAGTATACACGTGGTGCTAGTACATCATCAAGAGGCGTAAACTAGGCGTGTGTGCTAGAAACGTCACTGATAGGTGACGCAAGTGGGTGGCACCAAGGGGTGGTGCTAACAGAATGTTGCAATGTCAGCGGAAATCGGAAGCTTGGATGCGCGCGCAGCTGCATGACGTGTGATAGACGGGGTGCAGGGGACTTGACATTTACACTGGCGGAAAGAGACAGAAGTCTGGCATGTCAGATCAACTTGTGCTTCTATCATATCTGATATCTGATGTTTAGGAACTAAGCTATCTGGGCAGAAAGGTCTCTAGAGCAGAAGCTATTCTATACTTGCTGTGAGTGCGTGTATAAGCGCCTGAGTGTCTGTATGAGAAGCGTGGGGGCATGGGGCCTTCCATGGAAGCATGGCAACAGAGGCTATGAATTACTTGCATAAAGACAGGTCGGCCCTTTAGCCCTGTAGCTGAGGAAGGATGTTTACTGAAGCTAGCAGGCCGGAATGTATCTTCGGGGAGGAAAACAGATAACTCGAAGGTTATAGTCAATCTTGGCAGGCAGCAGGCTGAGCTGAGCACGGAGGGCCGCGCTAGAAGTAAGTCAGAGTTCACGGGTACGGGGGCTGCTTGGGCAGAGGCCCTCGCAGTCAGAAGCCAGAAAAGAGGCTCGGTGGCAGAGATTCAGGGCCTACTTTCAGCCAGGCTGAAAAACGTAGGAGTACACTTCAAAAAGACGTTGGCATAGCATACTTAGGAACGGACCATCAAACCCATTCATGGTGGGTCTGAAAGAGGACAAGTTAACGTTGGACGCAAATGTATTTGCGTCTTCATAGCTGGTACAGGAGGGAAGTTACATGCACTTTTAACTCGTACATGGAGTCGGTGGGGTACTCGCTAGGGAACACAACATGACCATAAAATTTATATTACCTCAATCCGACTGGCCTGGGGCGGCAAACAACCTAGAGTACAGTGGGCGACACTTATTCTCCCCTGTGAGATGGGGGGTCTGGGGGCCCCCGACTTGGAGCGCTACTACCGAGTGGCGCAAGCAGCTCATCTGCACTCATGGGTCCACGGCGACGCACGCACACCGTATCTCATCTTAGAAAAACTGTTTGCGGACCTGCTCCCCTTGCCTGCCACGATCTGACTTCCGGCGGATCGCTCAGTCGGACGGATGGATTCCCTTAAGGCCACCAACCATGCATGGCATGCCCTGGTGCTGGCTCGTGGCTGTACTATATTGTACTCCCCACTGATGCCGATAGACTGGGCGCTCTGGCTGGACCCCTTGGGTGAAAAGGGCGTCGTCGAGGCTCTTCGCTCTCTTGGAATCGCGAAAATGGAGGATTTGTTCACCGAGGGTACACTAAAGACCTGGGATCAGCTCACACCCACGGCATCGGGCCCCTCATTGCTTCAGAAATTCCAGTTTCACAGGCTCCGCTCGGCGTTCAGGGAGGTCCTGGGCTCTGCTATGGAGGAGCCTGAGGAGGTTCCTGAGCTCAACTATATCATTAAATCTAAAACACCTGCTAAATTGATCTTGCAAGTCAACAAGTTGGGAGTGACGCATCAGCGCTTGCTACACTCTAAAGCTAGAGCAGCATGGCAGGACGATCTACAATCGCCCATCGATGACAATATGTGGCGATACTGCTGCTCCAGCACGCGCAAAATCTCCCTTAATGGCAGGCACAGGTTGGTGCATTTCAAGTTCCTTCAGCGGGTGTATTACACCCCCGAACGATTACATCGATATGGCCTCCGTCCCTCGGCGGAGTGTGAGCGTTGGCGAACGCCGGTTGCCGACTTTTTCCACATGGCATGGCTCTGCCCTGGGGTACATGCTTTTTGGGGGGAGGTACTCACTGAACTGGATCAGATATTGGGGGAGACACTGCCTCGAACACCAGAACTGGCGCTCCTAGGTTACTCTAAGCCACTCCCCCATCTCTGCGTCGTTTGGTTGATATGGCGTTGTTGATAGCCAGGAGAGTGGTGGCGGCCTGTTGGATGCGAGGGCCTCTCCCTGCCAAGACGAGGTGGACGCGGGATCTACAGTATTGCTGTACTCAAACAGAGCTGTACAGCGAATTGCTTCCGCCTAGGAGCAGACCGAAAAACTTCTGGGACCTCTACAAAGAACACTTACAAAAGGGGGAGGAAGTGGGTTCAGAAACCTCGGAGGTGGTAGACCTCCAGGACCAAGTATTGGAGTAGTGGGTTGGACACACATGGGTTTCTCCCCATGGGGCGGGGAGGGGTGGGCGTGATGGAGTGGGTGTGGGTAGACTTGGAGTCCGAGGTCTCACGGGGGCGTGGTGGGATGGCTACAGGGGGACAATCATACGGGGGTTGGGGTCAGGACAAGGCGCACTGCAGACACACCAATTTTCGCTCACGATTGGGAGGTGTAGAAATTCCACAGACACACTCACGGGAGGGAGGGGGGAGTTGGGATGGGAGTTCGGGTAGTTTTCTTTGACCTTTTCCTCAACATAAGACCTTGCAACCGAGTTTACATCAAGAGACGGCCAGTTGTCGCACTGCACCGCACGCTACCTCCAGAGAGGTATCACTATTGGTTATACTGGACTAGCGCCATTACATCACGCCGCCGGGCCCCCGGGATGCCGGCTACTATGGCTGTGTACAGTTTTTATTTTCTCTTTGGCCGCAATGTTATTATGATATGTACTTCCATGCAATGTGAATTTGTAAGAGCTTCAGTGACGACAATTGTTTTGCTGTTAATAAAGGTCTTTCAAAAAAAAAAAAAAAAACTCATGCTATATTTACACATTAATCAGGGCACATGTAGCATATATTTGCGAGTTTTGTTTCGAGTACGTTTGAAATAACATAAGATAAGATATGCAATAGAATTGTTGAGATTAGAGTTTAATAAAAAATAAAGTTCGAAATCGAGTAGCTGAAGAAAAAAAATTAAGTCGACATAAAAGACAAAAATTTTACCAGCAGGAAATCATAATGTCCACTGTTAGTAAAGCCAATAGGTCTGTTCATGTAAAAAAATATCCAAGAAAACGTGAAAAAGATAGGGAGGCAAAACGAAATGTGGACGTCAATGGCTTGTATAAGAGTCATCCTACAATTGTGTAGGCGAAGTAGGCAGCAACTGCTTCTAAAAGGAAGTCACTGTTATCATCCGAAAACATGTCAGCCATCCAATTGAAAAGAGGAAAGCAGCATTCATGGTCTTCTATTACCGGAGCCTCTATTACCATCAGAGGACAGCTCGGTGGGTTTTCAATGTAGCTGTCTGTCAGGAAATCTTGCGCCGCTGCGAATATCTTCCAATGACCCAGAACTCCTTGTATCGCTGCAAAGGCCATAATACCTCCGTTGCAACAAAGCTGTTCATGATCCATTAATGGATTCATGAGATGCTTCTAATTCACTTCAGGAGGTACCAAGTTGCAGAGACATAAGTACAGGGCCCACTTGAAATCACAGCTCAGGCAATGAAATACAGGCTGCACACAGGTGAAATAGGAATATCGAAATGATAATCGATATGATGCATTCAAAGTCAAGAGTGCTAAGATGCCGTAGTAGTCAAGCATCCTCTGGCGAAATAGTTCTAAGTGTTCCGGCTCGTTTGCGAAGACAGGAGGGACATCCATTTTGAAATAAACAAGATGGGAACACAAACGTCGCAGCACTGGCAGTTCAACAGGAAGTCAAGAGAAATAGGTCGCCGACTACGGAGTGAAGAGTAGCAGAATGACTTGATATAATTTCTGGCAGAGTAGTCACTAAACCATTGCTTTGTAGTTATAAAAAAAATAGCCTGTCCTGAAGTGGAGGATGCATTAAAAATTAAGGGAGTCACCTGAGCAAATTGTAAAGGAAGGTCACTATTTTATAACGAATGCTCTTCTCTGTGAATATTAGCTAAGTGAAAGATATGTGTGCGAACAGATGCTAAGGTAACTTGTTGTTGTTGACAATAAGGATGTTGTTCATGTCTTGTGATTCAAGGCCGGAATTCGCTGCCAGATGGAAACATCAAGGTTCACATGCGGGGGTAGATAAACTACATTCTTAAAGAGAAGCAAATGCAGAGTGATGTTTACCGCGTAAGCTTTGTCGTTTAAAAAGTCATAGTAATTTTCATTATATGTAAAAAAAAATATCACTGATGAAGAATGAAAAAAAATCGTCATAATAGCAGGCACTGGTGTATTTTTGAAAAGATATGCAACATTACAGGGATTCTACTTAAATAAGTCATGTAATTGAAAGTGCCTGCATGTGGACGACTAATTACATGTTTGAGTACAGTCATTTGTATAAACATTTAGGGGCAGATTAACATGCTCCGTGCGGCAGTTTTGCTTCACTTGTCACATGTTAAAAGTGATGCTAAAGTGGCGTAAGGGGATTGTAAATCTGCCCGACATTTTTCTCCCGTCTCAAAGGCATTTGTAAGTGAAAGGGAGCGACTTAGTTTTCTGACTGTAGGAGGTACTGAGCCGCTGGTATCCATTTATGTGAAGAAATTTATAGAATTTAAAGAGTAAAAAAACGGAAAAGGTACACTAATTAATTTGTGCATTAGTCATGTTGCCGTTGTGACTTCGGATTCTAAAAAGGGAAAGTGTTTAGGCGTTTAATATGCAGCTTTGAAAAAAAACGTGTGTATGGTTTGAAAATGAAATGTAAAGGTTTAAAGCAGGAGTTTCCAAAGCCGTCCTGGAGGGCCAGATGCATGGCAGATTAAAAAAATTACTACATGTTTTTCAATGGGGTTATCTAAAAAATATGTTTCTTTATCTACTGTGCAGTTTTTCTGCATGTTGCCTATTCTGTGATTTTTACTGTTGCTGTGTCTTATACATTTTCCAGGGGCGGCTCTAGGCTCATGGCGGCCCTCGGCAGGGAGTGTAGGTAGGGGGCCCCGTAAGAGGGGGTCCGGGCGGGGCGGAGCACGGAGCCCAGTGAAGAGAGGGGAGGGTGGGGGTCAGGGTGTTTGGAAGAGGAACAGAGCCAGAGTCCACCAAATCCCTGGCATGGGCCGCCATGCAAATATGTATCCATCCTCACAGGATTATTATATTAAGGATATATATTGGCATGGTAGCCCCTGGGGTTTGGTGGCCCTGTGCAGGTGTACAGCTTGCATATGCCTAAGGCCGGCCCTGCATTTTCTGTCTATGCACTTGTTCTCCGTCACATGGGCTTTTAGTTATGAAGGCCTTGTGTCGCTGGTGCATCACTTTTAACATGGGAAAAAGTGACGTATCTGTGGTGCAACGCTTTCATAAATGAGACGTTTTGTATCTTATTCTAATGATAGAGAATCTTGGGGAATTTATCTGTTATGCTTGTTCTTTGCTACAATGGCTCTATGTTGTGTAAGAAATAAGTCTGTAATATGTTCTTTAAATTTTATTATTTTCTTTTTTATAGTGTTTGGTGCTGAAAAGCAACAACCTGCCTTCCGAATCACACAATTTGAGGAATTATATTCTTTTTTTTCAAGTGAGTTGGTATTTTTACATAGGCAATTTTTTTGGGTGCACATTAAAATAATAAAGAAGATTTTTTTAAATGTTTGTAAAATTTCAGTTTGGAACATGATTTTATCTTGAATTGTTCACATGGGTTGTATCTGCTTATACTAGATATGTATTTTGAGATATTTCTCCACTGACAGTTGAAATTATCTTTTAATGGGCTTGGTGCATGTGTTCTTTTTGATGGAGTTCAGATTTACGGATCATTTGAGTATAATTCTTTCCGGTTTCCATTAAATAATTCTTGTGAAGTGCTCATTATTTTTGAAATCTTGTTGTATTATGTTTGGCAGTCTTTCTCCTTTATTTACAGAGAGGTATTATGATATGGTTCTTGGTGTGATGGGCATCTTTCCTGCATATCTGTGATGATACTATGTATAGGCACTGTTTTACATATATTTGCAGAGCTTTATTATGATGTGGTTCTTCATGGTTAGCATGACATTTTGGATGTGCTATGACATTTACATGGTGAGTATGCTGTTGAAACATAAAAAGAACTGTCTCTGTAGGAAGTAGTAATCTGTTAAGTGAATGTTATGGTTTGTATAATGTGAGCCTTCTCTTTAGAGTGTATATAGTTTGCATAGCACTTTGTACTGGTGAACTCAGAAAATGGATCTCTAAAAATGAATTTGAAAGTTTACCAATATTTCTGATATCTAGAAAAACTAAAAAGAAATTTTACAGTAAAATGTCTTTTAACAACAGCAACTATTTAATGCAAAAAAAAAGGATCAGTGTTAATGTTTAGGGTTATACTGCCAATTTCTTTTCAAAACAAGAGGAACGTGCTATCTTAAAATATATAGAGTTAATAAGTTAGAAATTATAAAAATATATGTAGTTTAAAAATTAGTAAAGGTACTTTTAAGTTATATATTTATGAAAAAAGATATAATTTAGTCTCTATATTTTTTAAAAGGATACAGAAGAATAAACTGAATCTAGTTATGGAGAATTGCTCAGAAGAGAAACAAATTCATTTTGAAATTATTAAAGAAGTGATGGAGGAAAATTTAGAAGCGGTCTTTCAAGAGGAAATAGACAATCAAAATGATGATTTTATGGACATTTCTTTAGACTCTGCTTATTTAGAGATGGTAGAAGGGGATGAGGACTTTGGATTTGAAGAAGTCCCTGATGATGTAATGCTGGAAGTTCTACTAAATTATAAACTTTTGAATAAATAAAAAAATTTTGGATAGTAAAGGATTCTTGAAGACAGTTTTCTTGTCCTATTCGTCGTTGATCTGCTTTATGAGAGTGATAAGACATGTTCTCATGAAGTGTAAAAGACATTGTAGTAAAAAAGATTAAAACATCTACGATGACTGATAGTTCTTGAAAAAAGTGTACTGTTTTATGCTTTAAAAATTAGAATTAAAAAATATGTCTATAATGTTAAAAGAGCTATGGACTGTGATAAATTTAGAACCAACATTCACTACAGGATTTCCTACTCTGTTCAGAGACTTTCTGTTATTCTCTTATGGCCGGGATGCCTGTCACCCCCTCCCAACACAATCCCCAAGGATGGGAAGACGGACGCAGTTCTGAACTTTTGGAAGGCGGGAGGGAGTCACCCTCCCGGCCGTATTTATTAAAATATGAAACAAAATTAAAACATTAAATAAAAGTTTCATATCATGTACAATTTTCATTTATTACATTTCGATGAAGACATGTTCATTGGCTAACCTTAACAAATCTCTAATACAAAGGTTTCCTAGCCGAGTCTAACATCCTGCAAATGCATACATTCTAAATTAAAATTGTACATCCTAGCATTAAGGGCCAACGGCAAGGTCTTAACCGGTGTCAGATCCCTACTACCAAAACTCTCACCCTCACGGTGTGAGTGGCGGCCGCGCAGAGGACTGTACCCTCCGTGCCAACTCTAATTTACCTTGTCTTGTCGGGGGCCCCCCTTTCCGCTCAACGCCATCTTAAAGGTCGTCCGAGCACCCGTGTGAGGTATCTGTAGGAAGGACAGCGTGGCCTCCCCCCCCACCCCCACACTCTCTATCACATCCGCCGTCGCGGATATCCGGGCCCCGGGAAATTCGTAGGAGGGGCATATAGCCGCCTCCTCCCCTGGAAGGGGCCTATGGCCGTCTCCCCTTAGGCGACTCATCCTTAGTGGGTGCCGCCTCCCAGTGGGAGGGGCCAATGGCCGCCTCCCCCCAGGCGCTCCCATCCATAGTGGGTGGCGCCCCCCTCTAGGGACCTTGAAATTACTGCTCACCGATCATGACCTTACCGCCACAGGCCGGATAGTTGACCGGCTATCCGTCCCCCCCCAAACTCCTCCTAAAGGTCATGCTTCCTCAAACCCCTTAGCCATGCTATGAAGTCTCCTATGAGTAAAACATTCCCCTCCCGGGACAGGTGAACCCCATCATTCAGATACATGTGATCACCCCGAATACACCCATGCGGAATGCTATGCAGCTGCGCAGAGCGAAACAATCTACCAATTTTGTTGTTGACCTTCTTCACCGAATGGTTCAGTGCTGACACTGAAAGGCCCCCCCGCCAAACCTTTCTGGGAATCATGTGGGACCAGGCAATCGTGCACCCCGGTAATACTCGTCTACCCAGTGTCACCAAGTCATTGCCCCCCAGGTGTATTATGATTACAGATGGCGGTGACCTCTGCCGCCCTAAGAGACCCTCAACAAAAGATTCAAATGGTCAATACAGAGCCCGCCCCTTCCGTGGAAGGCCACTCTGTACCCGTATTCCCCAGCTGCGCGAGTCGCGTCACCTGCTTTGAATACGTCCCCGGCCCGTCTCACGTATGAGTGGCCCACGACCCAAACCACTCTCTCCTCAGCAGGTGATCCATGACCGCTGGTCCCCTGGTACTGGGTCGACTGCAAATTCCGCCCCGCATGACATGCTCGCGAAACTGTAAATCAAACAGAAGACAAGAAGCGTGAGTGCATGTAACTTGACTTCACAACATGTGCAATCGCACATACCTTTTAAAACAATTCGAGGACCATCGTCCTAACTGTTTCACCTCTTCCGCACTCTGACCCCTGGCTGTAGCCTCAGTAGCAGCCCCTATCCTAAAGGAGTTGGTCCCGAAATCGCACGGGTCCATGCCCGCCGCCGCGATTGTCAGTGCTAGCTCCCTCTGGAACTGAAACTTAGTCAGTGGGGTGGCATCGATGTGCCTCAGCAAACTCCCCCCCATGTATCCGCCCTCAGTGCCAAGTATTCCTCTATGCACATTATCGGTCACGTGGGAGACCCTCGCATGCGCTGGACAACAACGCTGCTCCCAATAGCTCCCTGGTCAGTTTTGGACCTAGCTATCGTGACCACCATCGAATCACCCCTAATTAGGATGTGATCCCTGCACAAGCCTCCCTCCACATCTTTCTTATTCCTTGCGACCAGTTCGCTCACCCGCATAGCCCCATGGAACGCTAATGCGAAAGCTGCCCGGAACAGAACTGCTTCGAATTGGGAGGAGAATGTCGTCACTAATTTTGCCATGAGTAGGGACAACCTTTCCAAGCCAATCGGGCGTCTTTCGTCTTGCATGCGACCCTCGAGGCGCTGCCAGCCGCGAAGGGCTTTTTTCGCCAAAAAGGAACCTGTTGGGTCTTTGATGCCATGCACCTGCGCCATGAATGAGATGGCCGCCCTGTGTCTATTGGCCATTGCCGCTGATCGGCCTGCTCTGTGCAGTGCTACCAGGAACCCCAGGAAGGACTCCTCCTGACCCCAGCTCTGACTCCCTGTCGGACCCAAAAATGTACAATAGTAACGAAACGCTCCTTCGTATGCCTTCCTCGTCCTGGGTGCTAAGCTTGCTGCCACGAGGTCTTGTAATCCGGGGCACCGATTAGCCAGAGTGCTTCGGGGAACGGTGCCGCCACTAGGTCCGCTGTAGGTAGATAACCCCTGAACGCCTGCATATGTGAAGGAGAGAGTGCATCAGCCGCATGATTCAGTACACCCGGCACATGTTTCGCCCTGAACTGTACATTTAGTCTCATGCAAAGCAGCACAATTTCCTTCAGCAATCTCAAGATCCATTTGCAGCGTGCTGCCTGACTGTTAATGCATTCTACAACAGTCATATTATCAGACCAAAATACAACTGAGCGGTCTCGGAACTCGTCCGGCCATGCCATCAGAGCAACAAAAATTGGGAATAGCTCAAGGAACCCTATGTTACCTGTAAGACCGCTGGCGTGCCACCACGTCGGCCATGTTTGCGCCGACCATCGATTACCGAAGATGGCGCCAAATCCCACGCTCCCTGCTGAGTCGGTCCACAAACCCAGCTCGTCCGAAGACGCTGGCGGCTTGTTCCACACTATTCGACCGTTGAAGTCCGCCAAGAATGCCAACCAAATGCGCATGTCCTGGCGAACCTCTGCGGACAGTCTCGTGCGGTGATGCCCTTCTTTGAGACCAACCATAGCTTGTGCAATAGAGCGTGAAAAGGGGCGAGCCATTGGAATCACCCTCAAGGCAAAGTTAAGCTGACCCACAACTTGCTGTAACTGGTGCAGGGTCACTTTCGTCCTACCAAGGCAAAGCTCCAAGGAAGTCCTAAATTTCGATACCTTTCCCACTGGCAAGCGGAAACATCCCTCCACAGAATCTAGCTCAATTCCCAGAAACTCCAGTGAAGTAGATGGTCCCACCGTCTTACCTGGTGCCAATGGTACTCCAAACTCCTCCATGAGGATGCAAAAATCCTGTAGCGCCTGCGCACATTTCGTGTCGCCCGGCAGCTCCCAAGAACAGAAAGTCATCTAGGTAATGCATAACATGCCTATGCCCTGTGGCCTCGGTGAATGCCCACTCTAAAAAACAGCTGAATATCTCAAAATAAGCGCAAGAAATGGAGCAACCCATCGGCATGCATTTATCCATGTAATAATGTCCTTGGAATGCAAAACCTAGCAGACGCTGATCCTGTGGGTGTACCGGGAGCAACCGGAACGCCGACTCGATATCTGATTTCGCCATCAGCGCCCCGGGGCCCAGGCGATTCAACATGGTGACGGCATAATCGAAAGATGCGTACCGCACCGAACAGACTTCCGGGTCAATCGCATCGTTTACTGAGAAACCCCTTGGAGCAGACAGATTATGGATCAGCCTAAATTCCCCCGGGTCCTTTTTGGGGACCACCCCTAATGGGGAACAGATGAAATTCGCTACTGGCGGGAGCTGAAAAGGGCCAGCCACTCGGCCTAGGTTCACCTCTTTGGCGATTTTTCTCTCCACCACACCTGGATTATGCTGTGCCGAAAGCTGTTTTTTACAAAAAGGTTCCCCACGAAAATCCCCCGCCGGGATGTGGAAGCCATATAAGAATCCCTTCCACAACACCCCAGCGGAGACATAATCAGGGTATTTGTTTAACCAGGGAGTCATAGCCATGAGATCAATGGGAGTAGGCAATTGTACACAACGATCCCCCTCAGTCTTGTTTGGACCCTCCTCTACCTCCCGACCCGCTATTTTTCGATCTGCATGAACTCTCCGGGTGAGAGGAATTCCCACAACCCGCACACGCATGTTTGAACTTACATGCCCCTTGCGGTCTGGTACAGTTGCCTCTATTGAAGCCCCAACAGACCCCCCGCTTTCCACCATTCCCGCCGGTTTTTGGCTGGTGATCGCCACCGGTGCCTGCTTGAAAGGGCACCGCGGGCTGCTGGCGGGAAACCCCCGACTCATTTCCACCTGGTGAGGACGTCCTTGCCGCGCCAGGCAGGAGCTGCTTATGCCAAGAAATCGAGTCGAGGCAATCCCATGTCAGAGAGGAATCATACTCTTTCGCTTTACGGAATTTCATGTCGTAACCCATCCATTCATTCCCTTCATATGTTTCATAAAAATCCATTATACGTGCCTGATAACAGGACAGTTCGGGCAATACCTCAGGCTTACGTTCGCCAATAATCGCAGTAAACATCGCAAAGGCCTTGGCCCAATTTGTTATTGTCCACCCTGAACCCCGCCATTTTGGCTCGCCAGACACTCGGGTGCCACAAATCTTTCTGTGTCTTAGCATACTCCATCTCGCGATGGTCAGTCAACAACGAAAACATATTAACATACTTGTCTGCCCATATCAATTCTTTCGTGGCCAACGGGATATGTTGAACCACCCTCTCCCGTCTTGAGGGCAATGAGCCCTCCCCCGCCACTGGCAAAGCGAGCTTACCCTGTTCGGTCGTTGTTCCCGCCGTTCTCTCGAGACCAGCTGCCGGTCCTTCCGGAGTCACCTGTGGGGACACAAGAGGGAGATTCGCCTTCGCGGCATCTCGTGACTGCCGCAACTGCTGGATTAGTAATTTGGCCTCTTCGGCCGTGTCTCCGGGTGCCGTAGCACCCCCTGCCTTTTTGTTGAGCCATGCGGCCAACTGGGTGGCCAATTCGGGAGGCATATCCTCGTCGTTGGCGGGCGTAATCACAACCGGAATCGGTTGACCCGCGTCTGGGGTTGGTACCGGGCCATCGGCTGGTATGGCAGGGAGAACTGGAGGTACCTCAGGGACCGGAACCTCCCCTGCCCCCGCCCTCCTCTTGACCCGCTTTCCTCTACCCTCGGGGACGACTCCCGGTAATGCCGGGCCTATTACCTTCTTCGGGTTACCAGGCTTGTTCATTGCGGCCAGTTGTTTCTTGATGCCCGCCATATCCCGACCAAGCGCTGGGACTTGTCCGATGCTTCGTTCCATTCTCGCCATTCTGTTCACCAACATGCGAAGCACTTTGTCTGTCTCAGAACCCTTTCCTGCCTTCTTGCCAGACATCATTTCGATTATCCGCTCCGAATCGATCAACACGGTCCTGGATCCTTCGCTTCGAAGTCACTGAAAGAGAAACACAAGAATTACAAGTTCTCAAAATTGCTCCTTGTTCCGTCGAGGGCTCACGTGCAACGAGTGGGTGCAGCTTCCAAGCACAGGAACAAGAGGACGCTTCTTCGGATTCCCGCTCTCTTTATTCCTCTTCGGGAGGGCGTGTACCCTCCGCCGGTACGCCTACTGGGCGTGGCCATCGGTGTAGGTGTCTAGGACAACCCCTCTTGGGCGGTGAAAAAGGCGCGCACCAGCTAAGCCGCTTCGGGCATACCAGCCGAGACACGCCTCCCGCCCAAAAATGGTTTCCCGGGAGGATCGGGGCACCCAACCATACGTTCGGGGGGACCGAGTGGTCGCCCCTTTCCATTATTCTACTTAGAAAATGAATCTGTGGTTTTAATTTGTACGTTATATGCTAGTAGTCAACTATAATATTTGTTATGTTTGTGTCTTACAGATTGACATTTTCATCAAAATCTGAAATTAAGATGCCGACCAGAAGTGAAAAAAGAAAGCTCTATAAACGGACTTACAATTTGAAGAAGAAAGGAATTCAAGAATTATCAAAAGAACAAAGGACGGATAAAAAGAAGAGTGCTCCTGGTAAGAAAACCAAAACCTTTTTGAAAAAAATATGTGAAAGGAAAAATGTTAGTATTAACGTCCAAAAGGAAAAAGATTTACCAGTATCGAGAAGGAGACATGGAACCAAAGGTAAAAATGTTTCTGGAATCAGCAGAGAGGAAAATCTATACAGTAAAACGCGGACCAATCAATTTACCCAAATCAGGAAGCGTATGTTTTACAACAGAGTAGTTTCAAATTTATTAAAAAAGGAGAACGTTTGTAAAAGAAGATCTGCTTTTTTTAAGAAGAAACAACATATAGAGGGTATTGTTGAGCGCGCGTTTGAGACAAAAAGAAAATTATTTATTTTAGTACTTAATAGAATAAATACACTAAATAAGGCAATACGAGTTTTAAAAGCTAAAAGTAAATGGAAGAGACACATAAATAGGAGTAATTTTTGTAAAGTGTTTTCTGGTAAGTGGATGCATACTTCAACTTTTGAACCATTTTTTAATGAAGAGAGTTACTTTCAAAGTAACGATTTGTTGCATGCAGTTGACACCAGTGGTCGAGCATGTGAGGTGAAGGATGGTTGTGTAATTGCGAAAGAGAAAATTGCGGTTAGAAATGCAGAAGAGGTGATGGCTGGAGAAGCTTTAGAGGGACGTCCTAATGTTCCTGTTTACAGTTGGAATTGTAGTAGCATTTGTTGTAGTAGCATTTGTAGTGTACGACAGGATTCAATTGATTTCTTTCGCAATTTCTTACGTAAGTACACTAAAGAAAGTCTTTAAAAAAAATTTGTAATGTTGCAAGAATTAGATCATTGCAGAGTGCGAGAAAAAATTAAGTCTGCAAGGTCATTCTCCGGCTTGTCTTTCTCAAAAAATATGCCAGAGTGTGTTTCATCACTTCAGGATGTTAGCAGTGCATCATACTAAAATGAGAAAATTAGTGAGAAAGTTGTATTATACAAAAAGTCCAGCACTTAAACTTAAACAGTTAAATAGTGCTCTTTTGCATGGATGTGAATTAGATGTTAAGAAGATTTGTGCAGAAATTGAGGTAAGTTATTTTGGTCCAGAGGAAGATAATGCAGAAACTGATATAATTATAGAAGGAAATGTGTTAGAAAATGTTGGAAATGTTAATATTGAAAATTTTGAACAGGAAATAATAAAGTTTAAGGTAATTGCAGGTGAGAAACCAAATTTTTCTTGTGTCTGTTGTCGACGCATTCATTATAAAAGTCAAACTAGGTTAGTTGATTTATATTTAAAAAGTGAAGATGAAAGTAATAGTCAATGGAAAGATTTTGCAACTTATTTGTTGGTGGAAAACTATTTTGATTTGGGTTTTGAGCAACGTATTTGTAAATATTGTTATAATAAATTAAATGAAAATAAAATGCCTGCTAGAGGTGTTCATAATAATCTAGAGTTGATAAATATTCCATCAGAATTGATGGATTTAAATACTATTGTGATTCAATGTGTACATCCTTTTCAGGCTATTGTTCGTATGGAGCCTAAGACTGGCAAATTAAATCCTTCAGATTTACAAAGAGGAATAAAGGGTAGAGTTGTATATTTGCCACAACAATAAGTACTATAAAGATGTATACGTAGAAGAAGAAGATGTAAGTGAAGAAGAGGATAATGATTTGTCTATTGGACAAATTGAAAAAGTTGACGTATCCAGAAGTGAAGAAATTTATGAACATTACAGTGTTCATCCACTGCATTCCAAAGAAGCAATAGGGAATGCTATTGAATTTTTTCAGATGAAAAAGGCGAAAGGAAATCCTATTAGTGTGTGGGAAGAAAGTTTGGAAGGTCGCGTTGTTTTCCACAGTTATTCCCTACAGGTGAAGGTACACGATATGATGATCGACCTATACAGATTCCTGCATCTAAATACCGGACAACAAGATTATATGCAGAAGATCCGAGGTTTCGCCAATGCATTCCATATTTGTTTCATCTTCTGTTTGAGAGTGACTTATCTGGTCTGTCTTATGCAGTAAACCATATCTTAAAAAGTGGAGTTCATTTGCAAAATATTTCAGCAAAGGAATTTATGGATAAAGTGCAACAGAAAGATAGTGTTTTGGATTCACACCTAATTAATTTAATGACTTGTCAACGTGGTACTAATGAGTATTGGTACCGTCGTCATGGAGATTTGAAGTGCATGCTTAGAAACTTAGGAGCACCAACATGGTTTTTAACTCTAAGCTGTGCAGAGTATGCTTAGGAAGATTTACTTGAATTTCTTCGGGAGGCGAATGCAAACATAGAAAATATAAATTACAAGACACCTGGAGAACTGTGTTCGTTAGATCCAGTTAATGTTTGCAGATATTTTAATCATATATTTGAAGCTATGATGTCTTTTATTACAAACAAGAAAAATCCGCCTCTTAGTGAAGTACTGGATTTCTTTTGGAGAAAAGAATATCAAGCAAGAGGTGCTCCTCATATTCATATGCTGTTATGGATCAAGGATGCTCCTAAATTTGGAATAGACTCGGATGAGACTGTACTGTCTTTTATTGAACAGTATGCCACTTGTGACATACCTTATAGTACAACTGATAAGGACTTAAGAGGAAAAGTGTTACGTTTTTAAAGTCATCGTTGTGGAAAATATTGTCGGCGAAAATTCAAATCAAAGAGTAAATTCTACACCAAATGTCGTTTTGGATTTGCAGGACCGGTACTTTCAAAAGGAAGAGTCAACAATTTGATGTCATGTTTGCGACATAATATCAGAAGAAGGTCACCTAAAAATATGTACAATTTAAGAAGAGGTGAAGAATCCAAATATATAAATGACTATAACCCAGTCATTTTGTCTAACATGGACATACAATATGTTGCAGACAACTCTATTGCTGTGGCTCAATATGTAACGTCTTACATCACAAAATCTGAAAAGACGGAACTGAAGGAGATGTGGGAAGACATTTCTCATGAAAAGAGCCTAAGCAAGAAATTGTATACGTTCAGTTTGAAGATGTTGTCTCATCGAGAAATTGGAGCATATGAATGTTGTGATCGGTTATCATCAGCAAGTCTTTATGCAAAATCAAGGACTATTCTCTGGGTGAGTTTGGGTCTTGCAGAAACACGAAACGTTGTTCTGAAACCTGTGCAAGAAATTTAATATTTAGCCCAGAAAGAACCAAACAGTACAGACATTCTGAAAACAAATATGTTGGATACATACTATCCAAATAGAAGTACTCTGCTTGAAAACATTTGTCTGTATGAAATACTTCAAAACTACACTTTTAAAAGGAATGTTACAGAGAATATTGATAAAGGTGTACACGCTGTAATTGGACATGAAGGATGTCTGGTGAAACAAAGAAAAGGACACTTGATTAATCATCGGAAACTGAGTTGCGATATACCTGACAAAAGAGAATTTTACTATTTTGATCTTTTGCAACTCTTTAAACCATGGCGTAGAGAAGAGGAACTACTTGGGGACTTTGATAGTTATGAAGATTCATTCAACGCATCTAAAAGTAGTATTGAATGTCCTGTTTTTAGTAATTATCTCCAAATGTTGAATGATGAAATAGAGCAAGAAGCGACAATTGCAGCGGAGATTGCTAGAGATAGTTCACAAGGTAGTCAAAGTTCGGCTTCATTAAGTCAAGATCCACTGGGACAACCAATTATCCAAAATGAAGCAGCCACCGCCATGGATGAGGTGGAAAGGGCAATGCAGCAAGGTCAAGAGGAAGTAATCAACTTAGAAGAATTAAAGAAGCAATTTAATCTTGAGCAAAGACAGATATATGATGAAGTGACAGAGCACATTGAGCATGGCTTTCGTCATGAGAGAAAAGATTGCTCATGTATGTCATTTGAACCTATTCGACTATATGTAAGTGGAGAAGCTGGAACTGGTAAAAGTTTCCTAATTAAAGGAATTACTACATATTTACAGCAAAGAACTCAGTCAACACTGTCGTGTGTTGTTACTGCTCCAACTGGATTGGCAGCACATAATATTAAAGATATTACTTTACATCGTTTACTGATGCTGCCAGTTGAACATGAAAATAAATTAAAATATCATAAGCTATCTGGAGAAGCTTGTTTTGAAGTTTCTAGAGTCCTTAAAAAATGAAACTTGTTATTATTGATGAAGTAAGCATAGTATCCAATTGAATGCTTAAGACAGAGTATGATGTGTTATTTGGAGGTAAACATGTCATAGTTTTTGGAGATCTACTGCAGCTAACTCCTGTGAAAGGACAACCTGTATTTGAAACTGTTACGCATGAGGAGACCAGAAAGTGCCTGGGCAGTATTGGAAATGTTGATATATGGTCACATTTCAAATATACTGAACTGATTCAAAATATGCGACAGGCAAAGGATACTAAATATGGAAATATTCTTCAAGATATAAGGATTGGAAAACTAACTGAAGATGCGAAAGACACTCTGCGAACACAATTACTTTCCAAGCTGTTTCCTAATGAAGATAATGTACCTGAGAAAATATATAGTAAAGAGGTAGCGGATAAGTCAGTGATATGCTTGATGCCAACTCTCAAAGAATGTTCAGTTTTTAATGAGAAAATGTTGAATTTAGAAAATCAAGAAATTAAGAAACTGGAAGCTAAAGATAGAATAGAGCATGAAGGTAGTACTATTGTTTTGTCTGAAAAGTTGAAATTAAAATTGGATTCTCTTCAAAAAACTATATCTAAAACTGCTGGTTTAGAGAAAAATCTGTATGTATGTTTAAATTGTCGGATAATTTTAAGGAGAAATTTACATATAGAAAGAGGATTGGGAGATGGAGCAATGGGTAATGTTGTTGGTTTTGTCAATTACACAAATAGAGATGAGATTGAATTTTTAAGAATAAAATTTGATGGAATTGAGGAAGTTCAACAAATTAGTCGCTGTTCAACTCGTTTTTTGCTTGCGAAAGACTTATATGTCCGTCTGAAGCAATTTCCAATTTGTTTGGCATATGCAGTGACTATTCACAAATCTCAAGGTTTAAGTGTAGATTGTGCTTTGGTAAATATTGGAAGCACTGTATTCAAAGAGGGTATGGCGTATGTTGCTTTATCGCGAGTTAGAACTTTATGTGGACTTTATCTAATTGATTATGATGAGACAAAGATTAGTGCAGATTTAAATTGTGCTCCAAGTTTACCTCAATATCCTTTAATTGAAAGGCGTATGGTTGGTCAGAAAAGGAGAAATGAGGAGAAATCTGCTGAAGTAGTCGAGAAACGACGAAAAAAAGATGTAGCTGTTGTTGGTAGGCGTCAGAAAACGGTTAGTATTGAAGAGATTGTTGGATTTAAGTTTGAAAACAGGTCTGGTGTCAACTGCTATGCAAATGTAGTAGTTAATGTTTTTTTTTCTAAAAAAATGTTAAGGAACAGATTGTAGAAAATCAGGAGCAAACATTTTGCTATTCATTAAATTCTATATTTGAAAAATGTAGTAGTGGTGATAGTGAAGTAGCAAGTGTTTCAGAACTAAGGAATGTTTTAGAGATATGTGCAGGAGTAAATCAATTTTCTCAGAATATTCAGCAAGATTGTCAGGAATTTATTATGTATATGTTTACAGTTTTGGAAGATGAAGGTGTAGATATTGATAGTCTTTTTGGCCTTTCTTATAAATGGGAACATAAGTGTGATGATTGCTCATTTTCAAGTATTACTGATATACACAGTGAAAGATTTATATATTTAACATTACCAGACTGTAAAGAAGTGTCTTTTAATAAACTAGTTAAAGATGCGCATCAGAACATGGTCTGTTCTCAATGTAAGTCTGAAATGTTATCAACTTTATTTATCCAAAAATATGGACAATATGTAATTTTAATGTTTCAACGATGCAGAGCTGATGGGAGTAAATTGTCAACTTTAATTAAAAATTTTGTGGCTTCTCAAGTATCCATTTCTAGAAGAACATTTGTAACTGTAGCCATTATTTTTCATGAAGGGCCTTCAACATCATCAGGACATTATACAGCTTATTTGAAGTGTGCAAGGGGCTGGACGCTTTGCAATGATAGTCCATTGACTTTTAAGAAACGTTTGCCTTTTGCCTTAACTAACTCCTATCTGCTATTTTTGGAACCCAAATTTCAGTAGAATGACTTGCTGTAGGAAGATTAATACTGTAAAGATATGAAACTTTGTTGTTTACAAATATCATGTGACTGAGGGTGTACAAATCTAGAAATGAAATTTGTGTTTGGCATAGTGATACATCAGGTACAAGTTTACATAATGTTTGATGGTATAAAACATGTTACAAATTTTAACTGTAAAGATTCAGAAAAGAATAGATAAGACTAAGATTAAGAAATTTCAGAAAAAAAACGACTTAACTCATAGTATTTGGCCACATGGAAAAATATGAGAGAAGAAAATGAGTACTTTAGATAATTATTTTAGAACATATATGTATGTATAGTTTTTTGGAGAGGTATTTAAAAGATAATGAGTTAACTTATACAATTTGGCCACGCGGAAAGGTATGAGAGAAGAAAATGTGTACTTAAGATAGATTTTTATAGAAGATACTTGCACGGGGCTTTGTTGAGATATATTTAAAAATAGGTCAGATAGTTTAATTAGTTTGTAACTGTGGAAGATGTAGTGTGCTTACTCAAGAAATTGCGAATTTGAGAAAAACATTTAAGACATGTTTTTTTCAGGTATTTATATTATGTATGGAGATTTTGTATGGGTTTTTTAAACACAATCATTTTGATTGTGTGTTTTTTCCCCGCTGTTATATGATGATAAATATTGAAATCACTGTTTATAGTGAAAATCAATGTATTCTAAGGACAGCAAAAATAAACCATTTAATATGTTGTTTAAGTTATTTTGTTACATTGAATTTAGAAATATGTATTATAACAGATTTTTTTACTGTCTTCCACAGATATTATATTTATAAGGTAAGTACAACCAATAACATCCGAGAGTTTTCTCTGCTTCTCTCTTATTGACTCTTACTTTTTTTTCTTTTATGAAATGTACATTATAATCTTATTTTTACTTTTCTTCCACAGATACTACGTTTTTAAAAGAAATTTACTTTACTTTTTTACTATTTTTTAGGTAAGTATAAAAAAATAAAGAAACTTTTACATCACTGTGTCATTTCTTTGTCTATCCTGGTTATAGCAATGTCATGTTTAATATAAGCACTTCCACATAGGATTGGGTGCATTGTTATAAGGCATGCTTTAAAAGTGTTTTAATGAAATGAGCGACATTTCACTGAGTGAGTTCAGCAACACTGATATATGAAAACATTGGTGGTAAATGATATTAAATGTTACATGGTGTTCTTTCCAGGACTTTAAGTCCTTTGCTGCAGTGGCAATTCTGCCTCAGCATTAGGGGGGCGGGGGCCTGAGTGGTACTTGTATGCTCATGATGGAGCCACTCCTTCACGAGCCATGGTTGAGATGTGTTCATGATAGAGTGGTTCTGTCATGGCTCCGCTTAGTCAATAGAAAGTGTCATGGAGGCACAATATCAGTGCTGCGCAAGCACAGCGGCAAGGCCATGACAAAACTGGTCAGTCATGAGGACAGCTTAGGCGATGCTCGTGACGGAGCGGCTCTGTCATGGCACCTCATTACGGCACACAGGGGAGCCGCGTTGCACAGTTTGAGAATCAGAGACTTAGGAGATAAACCTTCATAATAGCAAGGCCTCTAAGCGATAAAAATCGCCGGTGCTCAGCGTTAAAAATGTTGCTGCTTTCGGTGGAATTTTTCACGGTGTTAGTGCTTTAACCCTTTCGATGCTGATGACGAGCTGGGCTCGTCATGGTGCACAGTGGTCGTGTGCTGATGACGAGCCCAGCTCGTCATGAATAAAGGATAATTGCTATTTCCAGCACAGGCTGAAAATTGCCTTAGCAGCCAAGGTGTTAACATCAATGGGAACACATATGTGATAGTAAATCCTGTAACAGTCTCGGTATTTCACATTATCGCGTGAAAACAAAAGTTGTTTTCACACAGTAATGTGTGCCTTGTAATTAGGGGACGGGGTGGATTTAGTTTTATTTACTACACTGTTCTGTTAACGATGTCGAATGTTTGATTAGAGGAGGCTTTAACAGTTTTGCGATAAACTTTTTCTCACAACGCCTCTTTTTGTGATAGGGTGTTTTGCCCTCCAACCACATTTTGAATGTGCTTTGACCTACGCCCACTTTGCATGTTACTTTCTTAGTATACGTAACATATGCAAAGTGGTCTTACGGCAGGCGATGTAATGCCGTTTTCAAGAAGGTGCAGCAGAAAATTTTCAGGGATAGGTAAAACATTAACGCCGCTTTTATAGGCAGAAAACGGCAGATATAGTGGCGATAACGGCGTTGATAATATGCTTTATGAATTGCAATCGAATATAATGTTAGATGTAAAGACAAGTAACGTAGGTTTCGGTTGCAATTCATACATCATATTATGAAGGCTATTATCGTCGTTTTATCGGCAGTGTCCTGTGGATGAAATCAACGATAATGTATTACATCTCCTTCATAATATTCCGAAGTATCGTCGCTTTTTTGCATAATTGTCCTGAAAAAAAGCGTCGATACTTCAGCTTGTGAATAGAGCTCTTTTTGGTACAATGAGTTAGTTCTGAAAATAACTTTTTTTTTTTTTTTTTTAAAACAAGTGTTATGTTGTTTTTGATTTTTTAAACTTGAACCGACATTTTCAACTGTGACACAGGATCAAAATGAAATGAAAAAATGTATCTTTTCTCGGAGCATTTATGACTTTCAATTTTTAGTTTAATAAGATTGAGGCTCTGCTCTCCGTACAGAAGAATTTCTCCACAGTCGTTGCATTTCATGTGCACCTTCGCTAAATATGGTCTCAAGTCCATCTCTGCACTCAATGGAGATACAGGTCATCGATCAGAAGATGTGCTGGCCACCTCTGATGGTAATGGCGTGGCCAGGGCTCTTGTCAATGCCTTTGCAAAATGCACAGGGTGCACTTGTTTGACATGCCGCACCATGGTATGTATGGAAAAGGAATATTTTTTTGTCGGATTTCCTCTTGAGAGAACTGAGTTACATATCGTGCAGGTTACTTTTGGCGCATTCACTTTCTTTTGATCTTCAGGATAAGTAAAAAATTGCCAGATAAAAGATTCTTTTTTTCTTCTTAAAGGTAGTCGATCATTTTCTTCAGATTCGGAAGATAAATACGGAACGGCAGCCATTTCAGCAAAGTCTTCCGAAAGATGTTCGACGTTGTTCTCTCTTGAGAGTAGAAAAGATAGTGAGGGAAGTGGGTGGAGTGCTCCGTGTAAATTCCAGAATAGAAACTACTAAGAACCAATTGGAAGTGTTGTTTTCAAGTCACATGACTTCACATGCGCGTCTCAGGACGTGTACGCGGTGACAGTATCTAGTCACGTATGTTATTTTGAAGTAGTGGTCTAATTCAGCGAAGTTTCAAAACATGAAAAGGAGTAAATCCAAACACATCCGGATTTTGAATATCTTCTGAGCTCTATTCAAGCATACAATTGTTAAAGTATTAAACCTTTTATATTTCTAAAAAAAATACCAAGGTGTGTACATCCGGTCACGCAGGAAAGTTTAAAAACACATTCGGCTCCATTTAATGAAAAGTTTCATAACAATAAAAAAGAAGCCTAGGCTCAGTCTCTTTGACGTACTATAAGTTCTTTGATGGGTCTATGAAGAAATTCAATGAGTTTAAATTGCAGAGTTTTCACGAGATATGTGGGTGGGTGCGCGCACTCGGTCGCGCACGAAAGCCTGGAAAGGCGATGTCCATTTATTGACAACTGGTGCTGAGAGTGCGCGCACAAAAGTTTAGAAAGGCTATTTTTATTTACAGACAAATTTCAATACGTTCAAAATAAGGCAAGGTACAGACTTTCTAATTCAGTACCGCTTTACAAGGAGTCTCTATGCAACCTGAACAGTCAAGAAAACGGTATATTTCCGAAAAAAATATTGCCAGAATTTTATTGACAAAAGTATAGGTTGCATTCACGATATAGTTCTGAATTAGCATTTTAAAAACCTATGAAATTCACTGAAAAAACCATAGGTTTTACACACGTTATAGTTAGGAAGTAGCATTTAAAAAACCTATGAAATTCACTGAAAAAACCATAGGTTTTACACACGTTATAGTTAGGAAGTAGCATTTACAAAACCTATGAAATTCACTAAAAAAAACATAGGTTTTACACACGTTATAGTTAGGAAGTAGCATTTACAAAACCTATGAAGTTCACTGAAAAAACCATAGGTTTGACACATGTTATAGTTAGCTGGACATTTCACTCATATAAAACCAATGAAATTCCCCTGTTATAGTTACTTCAGCTAACTATAACTCGCGCGCCCGCAATGCACTGCTGATGATGTCACATATTACATCACTCATCACATGGTCAGTGACATCACTCTTGACATCACTGATAACATCTAATATGTCACATATGTTGTCTTCAACATATAGGAATAGTATGTCACTGATTCAGGCATGTATGCAATATGTAAAAACTCTTAATGTACCATATTAACACTTAGACACTGAGACACTCTTTGTAATAATAAAGAAACAATAACGTATATAAATATAATGTTTCAGTGATATAGGTAGTCATCAACACATTCAGCCACTAACATAGAAACTGATAGACAGACACAGATATGTATATATTTAAATATTACTCAGTAACCCATGTACTCATTAAGATATATTTAATCAGTCAGTTATAGAATCTATTTTTCACCCAAAAAACAACCGGTTATACACTTATATGCTACATTTTTGTTCAACCAACTTTCAGATCTACATATATAATATACATGTAATTTTTGAAACTAACCCATTTAATAGATGATGTCATGAGTGATGTGATGTGTGACATCATCAGCAGTGCATTGCAGGCGCGCGAGTTATAGTTAGCTGAAGTAACTATAACGGGGGAATTTCATTGGTTTTATATGAGTGAAATGTCCAGCTAACTATAACATGTGTCAAACATATGGTTTTTTCAGTGAATATATTAAAAATATATATATATATATATATATATATATATATATATATATATATATATATATATATATATATATATATATATATATATATATATATTACCTACTGGCGGTCGCCAGTAGGTAGTTATAGTTAGGATTTTTTTCAATGTTAAATCTCAAAATTCTATTTGGAATAACTTTGGCGCCGGTTGACGAATCTGCCTCAAAATTTCCTCAAAATGGCCTCGCGGCTTTCCGGTCCTTCCCTGAAAGTTTGGGGGGGATTCGTCAAGCGGGGGCCGAGATAAAAGGGGGGTCCCAAAACGCGTTTTCCCCATGTTAATTTCCATAGGGCGGTCGATTTCACTTTTAGCCCGAACGGCTGAATGGATTTCCACCAAACTTGGCAAAATTGTAGGGACTGGTAGCCCGATGTGCCTTTGCTATGTCTCAAGATATGTCCTCCAGTGGATTTTGAGTAATTAAGGTTCAAAAAAATATATATATCTATAGCCGCGCTCCGGTACGTGCACCGGTACGCGCACCGGGCGCTTACCGCGACTTGCGCGCAGAAAGCTGATTGGCTCTGGGGTGTCTGTAAACATTCTAAACAGTCCGGAGCGGCCGCCATCTTGTGTCTCGGTAGGATCGAGACACGAGAGGTGGCCAAAACAAAGAGGGAAATGACCATAAGGGGGCAGAGTAGACCCCCCTTGACCCCCTGGGTTTGATGTGGGGGCCATGAAAGGGCCCCGCGGAGCAAAAAAATAATTTAAAAAAAATTTGATTTTCGCGGGGTGAGCGCCCGGTACGCGCACCGGTACGCACACCGGTAAGCGTACCGGGGAGTGTACCATGGGGAAAAAGAATGACAGTTTTAAAAGTAGCTGTTTAAAAAAAAATGTTTTGTTGTTTTTTTTATACATACACATACATATATATAAATGCATATGCATATATATATATGTGTATATGTGTGCGTGTAGAGAGAGGTAGAGAGGTAGAGGTGTAGAGGTAGAGAGGTAGAGAGGTAGCGGTAGAGAGGTAGAGATTAGTAGAGAGAGAAGAAGAGAGAGGTAGAGAGGTAGAGAGTAGAGAGTGAGTAATAGAGAGTAGAGAGTGAGTAGTAGAGAGTAGTAGAGAGCAGTAGAGAGAGTAGCAGAGAGTGAGTAGTAGAGAGTAGTAGAGTGAATAGTAGAGTGAGTAGTAGAGAGTAGTAAAAGTAATTTACAATCGTTCGGAATATCGGTGTTTGGGCAGATATGATCCAGGGACCCCCAGTATGCAAGGGGAATTAGTCCCCCCTCTACAAACGCGCCAGTGGCCTGCATTGCAGAGAGGTGTAACAAGGGTGTGGCCTCATTACACTTCTCTGCAATGCAGCCCCCTCGCACATACTGGAGGCTCCTGGTGGACCAGTTGACCCCAGGGACCCCCAGTATGCAAGGGGAATTAGTTCCCCCTCTGCAAACGCGGCAGTGGGCTGCGTTGCAGAGAGGTGTAACAAGGGGCATAGTCTCATTACACCTCTGCAATGCAGCCCCTGGCGCATACTGGAGGTTCCAGGTGGGCTAATTGGCCCCCAGGGGCCCCCAGTATGCAAGGGGAATTAGTTCCCCCTCTTCAAACATGCACGGGGGCTGCGTTGCAGAGAGGTGTAAAAAGGGTTGTGGCTTCATTACACCTCTCTGCAATGCAGTCCCCTGGCTCATACTGGAGATTCCTGGTGAGCTTTCAGGTCTTATATAGTTAGGAATTAGCATTAAAAAAACCTTTGAAATTCACTGAAAAAACCATAGGTTTCACACCAGTTATAGTTAGGAATTAGCATTTAAAAAACCTTTGAAATTCACTGAAAAAACCATAGGTTTCACACGAGTTATAGTTAGGAATTAGCATTTAAAAAACCTATTAAATTCACTGACAAAACCATAGATTTCACACCATTTATAGTTAGCTGGAAATTTTACTGACATAAAACCATTGAAATTCCCACGTTATAGTTAGTTGGACTCACTATAACTTGCGCGCCTGTAATGCACTGCTGATGACGTCACATATTACATCACTCATGACATGGTCAGTGACATCACTCATGACATCACTGATGACACCATCCTTGTGACAGAGTGACAGACCTAATTTCAGTGTAATGTAACGCTTGAAACACATATTCAAAAATAGAAACAAACATTTTCAAAAAAATGGAGATACCCAAACCAGTAACAACAACCAATTCAGTAATTCCACCATCTATATACACATCCACTCATTCACCAACAGTTCTATATAGTCACTCATATATATACTCACTCATCATATGTAGTGATACACCTATACATCCTGTTACACATCAGCAGTCATCCAAAAGTTACTCACACACATACTCACACATGCAAATAAACTATTGAACATCCATTTATTTGCATATACATTTATACACACACTACCACCTTACTTCTAAGGAAACTTACCCATACTTACTCTCTTAAACAATCACTTATAGAAACACATACTTATTTAAACAGGAACTCCTACAATCTCTCACTATATATACTATACTCACTTATATACATCAATACTCACATATACTAGATTAAAACATATGTCGTTACTAATGAAGACACTAGTGAGACAGTCATTCACTCACTAACACACACATATACACACTCATCCACCCATACAGTCCTGCACATATGCTGTCTTCAAAACACATACAAACAGTGAGTCAGTCACCAACCCCTGCAGCCACTTATACACAAAGAGAAACACTGATACAAACATTTAAATATTTAAACAATACTCGCTAATATATGTATTCACTAAGATACACGTAATAAGCCAGTTACCCAACCAATTTTTTTTTTAAAAAACATCCATTTACACACTTATTTAAACATTTATTCTTCCATCGACCTTTACAAATACATATATAAAACAAATTTATTTTTCAGAAAGACACACATTCACTGGATGGTGTCATCAGTGATGTCATGAGTGATGTCACTGACCATGTCATGAGTGATGTAATATGTGACGTCATCAGCAGTGCATTACAGGCGCGCAAGTTATAGTGAGTCCAATTTCCAGCTAACTATAAATGGTGTGAAATCTATGGTTTTGTCAGTGAATTTAATAGGTTTTTTAAATGCTAATTCCTAACTATAACTGGTGTGAAACCTATGGTTTTTTCAGTGAATATATATATATATTCACTGAAAAAACCATAGGTTTCACACCAGTTATAGTTAGGAATTAGCATTTAAAAAACCTATTAAATTCACTGACAAAACCAGTTATAGTTAGCTGGAAATTTTACTGATATAAAACCAATGAAATTCCACGTTATAGTTAGTTGGACTCACTATAACTTGCGCGTGCAATGCACTGCTGATGACGTCACATATTACATCACTCATGACATGGTCAGTGACATCACTCATGACATCACTGATGACACCATCCAGTGAATATGTGTCTTTCTGAAAAATAAATATTAGTGAGTAATGTTTAAATATTTAAATATATATATTAGTGTTTCACTTTGTGTATAAGTGGCTACATGTGTTGGTAAGTAGCTACATGCGTATGTATATGGGTTATTAGGTGTTTCTCTTAGTATCAGTATGAGTGTCTATATGGTTTGGTGGGGGTATTACTTAGCACATAGATGCATGAGTGACTGACTCTCTGTTTGTATGTGTTTTGAAGACAGCATATGTGCAGGACTGTATGGGTGGATGAGTGTGTATATGTGTTTGTTAGTGAGTGAATGACTGTCTCACTAGTGTCTTTATCAGTAACTACATATGTTTTAATCTAGTATATGTGAATATTGATGTATATAAGTGAGTATATGTGAGAGTAAGAGATTGTAAGAGTTCCTGTTTAAATAAGTATGTGTTTCTATAAGTGATTGTTTAAGAGAATAAATATGTGTAATTTTCAATACAAGTAAGGTGGAAGTGTGTGTATAACTCTATATTCAAATAAATGGATGTTCAATACTTTATTTGCACGTGTGAGTATGTGTGTGAGTAACTTTTGGATGACTGTCGGTGTGTAACAGGATGTATAGGTGTATCACTTCATATGATGAGTGAGTATATGTATGAGTGACTATATAGAACTGTTGGTGAATGACTGGATGTGCATATAGATGGTGGAATTACTGAATTGCTTGTTGTAACTGATATGGGTATCTCAATTTTTTTTTAAATTTCAGTTTCTATTTTTGAATATGTGTTTCAAGGGTTACATTACAGTGAAAGGAGGTCTGTCACTATGTCACAAGGATGGTGTCATCAGTGATGTCATGAGTGATGTCACTGACCATGTCATGAGTGATGTAATATGTGACGTCATCAGCAGTGCATTGCACGCGCAAGTTATAGTGAGTCCAACTAACTATAACGTGGAATTTCATTGGTTTTATATCAGTAAAATTTCCAGCTAACTATAACTGGTTTTGTCAGTGAATTTAATAGGTTTTTTAAATGCTAATTCCTAACTATAACTGGTGTGAAACCTATGGTTTTTTCAGTGAATTTCAAAGGTTTTTTAAATGCTAATTCCTAACTATAACTGGTGTGAAACCTGTGGTTTTTTCAGTGAATTTCAAAGGTTTTTTTAATGCTAATTCCTAACTATATAAGACCTGAAAGCCCACCAGGAATCTCCAGTATGCGCCAGGGGACTGCATTGCAGAGAGGTGTAATGAAGCCACAACCCTTTTTACATCTCTCTGCAACGCAGCCCCCGTGCATGTTTGAAGAGGGGAAACTAATTCCCCTTGCATACTGGGGGCCCCTGGGGGCCAATTAGCCCACCTGGAACCTCCAGTATGCGCCTGGGGCTGCATTGCAGAGGTGTAATGAGACTATGCCCCTTGTTACACCTCTCTGCAACGCAGCCCACTGCCGCGTTTGCAGAGGGGGAACTAATTCCCCTTGCATACTGGGGGTCCCTGGGGTCAACTAGTCCACCAGGAGCCTCCAGTATGCGCGAGGGAGCTGCATTGCAGAGAAGTGTAATGAGGCCACACCCTTGTTACACCTCTCTGCAACGCAGGCCACTGGCGCCTTTGCAGAGGGGGGACTACTTCCCCTTGCATACTGGGGGTCCCTGGATCATATCTGCCCAAACACCGATATTCCGAACGATTGTAAATGACTTTTCTTGAGAAACATTTGGATTTGGATTATCATGTCCTATACTTTGGAATTTTTGAAAGACTGACTTTGAGGATGCTATAAATTACTCAAGTCTGCCCGAATTGTGTGGGTAAAATTGATACCTAGTCACTTTTAATAAGAATATACTTATGTCTCGTCTAACATTTGGAAGAAATATCTAGTTATATGACAACGGGATACCGACATAACTTGAAGGAAATAAGAACGCCCTGAAGAAGTTCTGTTGTAAAGAACGAAACGTTTCGGCTGGCTGTGGTACATAAACTTAAGGAAAATAAAAGCATTTGAATATACACCAAGATTCAGCGCTTCAATAAGTACTCTAAGTGATATGATTTGATTGGACTCATTGTGAAAGTGGTGCTGTGCCAAACTTTGGAATATTCTCCACTACTCTCTACTACTTACTCTCTCCCACTCTCTACTACTCACTCTCTACTGCTCTCTACTACTCACTCTACTACTTACTCTCTACTACTCTCTACTACTCACTCTCTACTACTCACTCTCTACTACTCTCTACTACTCACTCTACTATTCACTCTACTACTCTCTACTACTCACTCTGCTACTCTCTCTACTGCTCTCTACTACTCTCTACTACTCACTCTCTACTCTCTATTACTCACTCTCTACTCTCTACCTCTCTACCTCTCTACCTCTACACCTCTACCTCTCTACCTCTCTCTACACGCACACATATAGACATATATGCATATATATATGTGCATATGCATTTATATATATGTATGTGTATGTATAAAAAAAACAACTAAACATTTTTTTTTCTAATCAGCTACTTTTAAAACTGTCATTCTTTTTCCCCATGGTATGCTCCCCGGTACGCTCCCCGGTGCGCGTACCGGGCGCTCCCCCCGCGAAAATCAAAAAAAATATTTTTTTTTTTTTGCCCCGTGGGGCCCTTTTATGGCCCCCACATCAAACCTAGGGGGTCAAGGGGGGTCTACTCTGCCCCATTATGGTCATTTCCCCCTTTGTTTTGGCCACCTCTTGTGTCTCGATCCTACCGAGACACAAGATGGCGGCCGCTCCGGACTGTTTAGAATGTTTACAGACACCCCAGAGCCAATCAGCTTTCTGCGCGCAAGTCGCGTGACGCGCCCGGTGCGCGTACCGGTGCGCTTACCGGAGCGCTGCTATAGATATATATATTTTTTTGAACCTTAATTACTCAAAATCCACTGGAGCACATATCTTGAGACATAGCAAAGGCACATCGGGCTACCAGTCCCTACAATTTTGCCAAGTTTGGTGGAAATCCATTCAGCCGTTCGGGCTAAAAGTGAAATCGACCGCCCTATGGAAATTAACATGGGGAAAACGCATTTTGGGACCCCCCTTTTATCTCGGCCCCCGCTTGACGAATCCCCCCCAAACTTTCAGGGAAGGACCGGAACGCCGCGAGGCCATTTTGAGGAAATTTTCAGGCAGATTCGTCAACCGGCGCCAAAGTTATTCCAAATAGAATTTTCAGATTTAACATTGAAAAAAATCCTAACTATAAATACCTACTGGCGACCGCCAGTAGGTAATATATATATATATATATATATATATATATATATTACCTACTGGCGGTCGCCAGTAGGTAGTTATAGTTAGGATTTTTTTCAATGTTAAATCTCAAAATTCTATTTGGAATAACTTTGGCACCGGTTGACGAATCTGCCTGAAAATTTCCTGAAAATGGCCTCGCGGAGCTCCGGTCCTTCCCTGAAAGTTTGGGGGGGATACGTCATGCGGGGGCCGAGATAAAAGGGGGGTCCCAAAACGCATTTTCCCCATGTTAATTTCCATAGGGCGGTCAATTTCACTTTTAGCCCGAACGGCTGAATGGATTTACACCAAACTTGGCAAAATTGTAGGGATTTGTAGCCCGATGTGCCTTTGCTATGTCTCAAGATATGTGCTCCAGTGGATTTTGAGTAATTAAGGTTCAAAAATATATATATATATATATAGGCGCTCTCCGGTGCGCGCACTTGAGTGCGCTCCCGGCGCGACACGCGACTTGCGCGCAGAAAGCTGATTGGCTCTTGGGTGTCTGTAAACATTCTAAACAGTCTGGAGCGGCCGCCATCTTGTGTCTCGGTAAAATCGAGACACAAGGGGTTTGAAAAAAAAAGGGGCAAATGACCATAAGGGGGAAGAGTAGACCCCCTCTGACCCCCTAGGTTTGATGTAGGGACTAAAATAGGGTCCTGCAGGGCATTAAAAAAAAAATTTCGTTTTGCGCGGGGGAAGCGCATGGTACGCGCACCGGCGAAGCACGGGGAAAATCCAGGACCATATTTATGAAGGCCTTGCGCTGTTAGTTTTGCGCCTCCTGTGCGTCAATTTTTGTGACGCACCAGCGGTGTAAAAAAATGCGCATTGTTATGCAATATTTAAAAAGTGACGCATCTATCTAGATGCGTCACTTTTTAAATATAGTGCAACGAGGTACATTTTATTACACTGCTGGTGTTATGCGTCACTTTTCTGTGCGCACTCCTTATGACATTCTAGATGTGTCATATTTAATGTATGACGAATCATGTTGCAAGGAGTTACAGATACGTCAGTATTTCTGACATATCTGTAAACATAAAAGTGATGCGAGGCAGGTGCAAGATTTTGACGCAACAGCATCCTAAAAGTGACGCAGAGAAATCTTATAGATTTCAGTACGTCGTTATTACCAAGCTTTTTGCGGGGGAATGCCCCCTTTGCATACATTATACCTGACGCAGAAATAATGTGGCGCAGAGTTTTAAAAAGTGACCCATGTACCTAGATGCGTCACTTTTTAAAAATAGCGTCAGGTATAATGCATGCAGAGGGGGTGTTCTCCCGCAAAAAGCTTTGTAATAGCGACGCAGTGAAATCTTTGAGATTTCACTGCGTCAGTTTTAGGATGCTGTTGCGTCAAAATCTTGTGCCTGCTTTACAGCAGGTGTTAGACTGAGGCAAGACCTTTCACATGCTGCTTTCTCCATTTGAAAGGACACATTACTGGAGTTGCGTCACTTTTGTGATGCACTCCAGCAATGCGTTACTTGGAATGTCATAAGGAGTGCGCACAGAAAAGTGACGCATCGCACCAGTGGTGTAAAAAAATGTGCCTCGTTGCGTTATATTTAAAAAGTGATGTATCTAGGTAGATGGGTCACTTTTTAAAATCAAGCGCCACATTATATCTGCGTGAGGTATAATGCATGCAGAGGGGGTGTTCCCCCACTAAAAGCTTTGTAATAGCGACGCAGTGAAATGTTTGAGATTTCACTGCGTCACTTTTAGGATGCTGTTGCATCCTTTAAATATAGTGCAACGAGGCACATTTTATTACACTGCTGGTGTGATGCGTCACTTTTCTGTCCACAGTCCTTATGACATTCCAGATGTGTCATATTTAATGTATGACGAATCATGTTGCAAGGAGTTACAGATACGTCAGTATTTCTGACATATCTGTAAACATAAAAGTGATGCGAGGCCGGCGCAAGATTTTGACGCAACAGCATCCTAAAAGTGACGCAGAGAAATCTCATAGATTTCAGTACGTCGTTATTACCAAGCTTTTTGCGAGGGATTGCCCCCTCTGCATACATTATACCTGATGCAGATACAATATGGCGCAGAGTTTTAAAAAGTGACCCATGTACCTAGATGCGTCACTTTTTAAAAAATAGTGTCAGGTACAATGCATGCAGAGGGGGTGTTCCTTGCAAAAAGCTTGGTAATAATGACGCAGTGCGTCACTTTTAGGATGCTGTTGCGCCAAAATCTTGCGCCTGCTTCACAACAAACCTTTCACATGGTGCTTTTTCCATGTGAAAGGACACATTACTGGAGTTGCGTCACTTTTGTGACGCACTCCTGCAATGCATTACTTTTGTGTTTACAGATATGTCAGAAATACTGACATATCTGTAACTCCTTGCGAATTGATTAGTCATATATTAAATATGACATATCTGGAATGTCATAAGGAGTGCGTCCAGAAAAGTGACGCATCGCTGTTTTCACGTAGCGATGCGTCACTTTTCAGAAATGAGGCCTCCAGTTTATTCACTGTGTCATAACTTTCTTTTCTAACACTCACCTTCTTTCATTCCTCCTACTTCACTTCCTTTCACCTCTCATACCTTTCTGTTCTTTCTTACTCATTCTCCTTTCAATTATCAATGCACTATATTTCACTTACTCTTCATTTTTTAAGATTATAGCTCTTTGATGAGAATTGGAGGTAGTTCTGAAAAGAACTTTTGGTTTTCTTCTTTTAACTGAACAGGAACAAAAACAGGGAATAGAAACTGCTCAACAGGAGCAAAAAGAAAAAAATTAGGGGTGGGAAGGGCAGTGATGGTTCTCCAATGCCCGAACCATGAGCAGGACACTTTGCTCCCCATAGGTGAGGAGTTGATTGCAGTATCTGCATCTGACGACCCCATGGTTAAATGCAGGTTGAATGTTTGCTACCTGCCCCTGTGATTGTTCTCTTCCAGAAGAAGTTGCTCCTCCTGTTGATGTAGAGGCCCCATCTCTGGGAACCTCTTGTGCCAGAGCCCTGACACTTTCCCGGGCAAAATTCTGGGGGTGCCTCCTCTCCACATGGCGAATCATGGTGAAGTTGCCAAAAGAGTATTTTTTTGGGGGGTTACCCCGTGACAGGACCTGTTTGCAGATCCTGCACTCTACTTTTGGTGCATTCACCTTCTTCTGGTCTGCTGGAAACTTAAAAAATTTCCAGATGAAATGTTCTTTGACCTTCGGCTGAGGAGGCTCTTCATCAATGAAATCATTGGAGTCATCTTCACTGCTGGATGGTCTGGCAGCCATGATGAATCCAGGAATATGGAGCAGCAAAAAAGGCAGGTCTTTCAGTCACAAAAGTGAAAGAAGAAGTGAAGGAAATGGGTGGGGATTTCATTCATTGTAAAAAAAAACTGTTAGCAACCAATGAAAAGTGTTATTTTAGGGTCACATGACCCGACGCGTTTACGCTGCGCGCTCCGGAGCACTTCCGGTGCGTTTACGCAGCGCGATCGTAGGCGCTTCCGGGGCGCAAACGTGGCGCGATCGTAGGCGCTTTTGCGTGCGTTTATGCGCCGCGCACGTAGGCGCTTCCGAGGGCACTTACGTTGCGCGCCGAAGTGACGTCATCAATCTTTTATAGAAATGCATAATCATTTTCCTTAATAAAAAAAACTAATTTTATTTGTATGGTACGAAATGTTTTGCATTATTATTAACTTTTCATTCATATTTTTTTTCACGAACGACAGTTGCGCTCTGGGTGCGCTTTCAGATGAGCTCTCGGAAAAGCTTACCGGAGAGCTTAGCTGAAAGCTTCCCGGAGCGCGCACCCAGAGCGCAAAAGAAAAAAATTATATAAAAAAAATGAATACTTAAAAAAAAACAGCAAATTGTAAAAAAAAAAAAAGGTTAGAAACTCGATATACAAAGGAATTAGCATTTAAAAAAACTATGAAATTCACTGAAAAAACCATAGGTTTCACACCAGTTATAGTTAGGAATTAGCATTTAAAAAACCTATGAAATTCACTGAAAAAACCATAGGTTTCACACCAGTTATAGTTAGGAATTAGCATTTAAAAAACCTATTAAATTCACTGAAAAAACCATAGGTTTCACATCAGTAGTTAGATGGACCTATGGTTTTTTCAGTGAATATATATATATATATATATATTCACTGAAAAAACCATAGGTTTCACACCAGTTATAGTTAGGAATTAGCATTTAAAAAACCTATTAAATTCACTGAAAAAACCATAGGTTTCACACCAGTTATAGTTAGCTGGAAATTTTACTGATATAAAACCATTGAAATTCCCACGTTATAGTTAGTCGGACTCACTATAACTTGCGCGTGCAATGCACTGCTGATGACATCACATATTACATCACTCATGACATGGTCAGTGACATCACTCATGACATCACTGATGACATCTCAAATGACATCACTCATGACATCGTCCAGTGAATGTGTGTCTTTCTGAAAAATAAATATATTTTATATATGTATATGTTAAGGTCGATGGAAGAATAAATGTTTAAATAAGTGTCTAAATGGATGTTTTTTTAAAAAAAATTGATTGCTTAACTGGCTTATTAAGTGTATCTTAGTGAATACATATATTAGCGAGTAATGTTTAAATATTTAAATATATGTATCAGTGTTTTACTTTGTGTATAAGTGGCTGCATGGGTTGGTGAGTAGCTACATGTGTGTGTATATGGGTTATTAGATGCTTTTTTAGTATCAGTATGAGTGTCTGTATGGTTTGGTGGGGCTGTTATTTAGCACATAGATGCATCAATGACTGACTCACTGTTTGTATGTGTTTTGAAGACAGCGTTTGTGTAGGATTGTATGGGTGGATGAGTGTGTATATGTGTGTGTTAGAGAGTGAATGCCTCTCTCACTAGTGTCTTTATGAGTAACTACATATGTTTTAATCTTGTATATATGAGAATTGATGTATATAAGTGAGTATATGTGAGAGTGAGAGATTGAAAGAGTTCCTGTTTAAATAAGTATGTGTTTCTATAAGTGATTGTTTAAGAGAGTAAGTATGTGCAAGTTTCCTTAGAAGTAATGTGCTAATGTGTGTATAGTTGTATATGCAAATAAATGGATGTTTATTAGTTTATTTGCATGTGTGAGTATATGTATGAGTAAGTTTTTGATGACTGTCGGTGTGTAACAGAATGAATAGGGGTATCACTACATATGATGAGTGAGTATATGTATGAGTGAATACATAAAACTGTTGGTGAATGTGTAAATTTGTATATAGATGGTGAAATTACTGAATTGGTTGTTGTAACTGGTATGGGTATATCCACTTTTTTTTAATGTTAGTTTCTATTTTTGAATATGTGTTTCAAAGGTTACTTTACAGTGAAAGGAGGTCTGTCACTGTGTCACAAGGATGTTGTCATCAGTGATGTCATGAGTGATGTCACTGACCATGTCATGAGTGATGTAATATGTGATGTCATCAGCAGTGCATTGCACGCGCAAGTTATAGTGAGTCCGACTAACTATAACGTGGGAATTTCAATGGTTTTATATCAGTAAAATTTCCAGCTAACTATAACTGGTGTGAAACCTATGGTTTTTTCAGTGAATTTAATAGGTTTTTTAAATGCTAATTCCTAACTATAACTGGTGTGAAACCTATGGTTTTTTCAGTGAATTTCATAGGTTTTTTTAATGCTAATTCCTAACTATAACTGGTGTGAAACCTATGGTTTTTTCAGTGAATTTCATAGGTTTTTTTAATGCTAATTCCTAACTATAACTGGTGTGAAACCTATGGTTTTTTCAGTGAATTTCATAGGTTTTTTTAATGCTAATTCCTAACTTTTTATACAGACTCATACCTATGTGTTTTTTAGTGAATTGCTAAAGTATGTTTTTGTAAAAATGAACACTATAATGTATATTGAGATAATATTTTTAATTTAAAATATTTTTTTTTATATTTCACTTTGGTGCGCTTTCGGTGCGCGCACCGGTGCGCGTACCGTCAGCGCACTTATAAAAAAAAAGAAAAAAAAAATAATGAAGGAGGGACTGTGTAATAGATAGTAAGACAGATAAAAAGTGTAAAAGGAAGTAACTAAGAAAAGAAAAATGAATAAGAGAGCAAAAGAAAGAAGAAATAGGAAGAACACTAAAGCAGAGGTTAAGGGAGAATATAAATGGATATTGAAAGTAAAAAGAAGGACAGTTAAGTATGAGAATGACAGGTAGTGACGGAATCAGAGGAAAAGAATAGCAGTGATTGAGGGAAAGTAAATATCAGTGAATATAAGTAAAGAGGGGTGAAAGAGGGTACATATAAGTGAATAAGGGCAACACATGGGGAGTAATAGAGAGAAAGAAGAGAGAGAGTAAAAGAAAGACAAAAGGAAGAACTAACTGAACTACAGTATAATGAGTGTAAAAGAAAAAAAAAGGAGAAAGAGAAAGAGGGTTAGGACACTAAAGCAGTGGTACTGTGAGAATATAGAAAAGATAAAAAGTGGTGGAAGGAACTGAGGAAATGCAGATAGTCCCTATTAGATTAAGAAGTTGTGAATGAAGTGCAGTAAAGAAACAGCGATGAAAAAAGAGTGTAAGTTAGTAAAGAGAGGTAAATAAGGGTGAAAAAGAAAATGAGTGCATAACAATGTGAACACAATATAAATTACATAATGCAAACTACACAATAACTTCTACAATATGTTACATTATTTATTTTTGCTGTTTTCAGAATATATTGAATTCCACTTAAATTAGTGAGTTCAAAGTCTTCATCATATAACAGCGGGAAAAAAAAAACACAATCTAAAAGATTGTGTTTAAAAAAACCCTTTCAAACATACATCTCATATATGTACACTAATCTTTGATTCACTTACTTTTCCATGAGGCCAAGTAGAAGATAGTGAAGGTCCTTTTGGTAGAAAAAAAGTCTGCTGTTCCTTATAAGTTCCATTTCATCGACTTCCTATGAAAAAAGATCTAAAAACATCATACCATACACAATCCTCACGGCCAATTTGTGTCTGATATATCGGTATTTTTTACTTTGAGATCCACTTAAAGTATCTACATGAGATAAATAATTTAAAATATTAGATTAACTAACTAACTAACTAACTTTTATTAACTATTCCCGTCTTCAAAGGCCAATTCCCTTTACTAAAACTTTGGTTTTAAAAACACTAGATAAGAATTTGTAGAGTCATAAGGCAAATGTTGTTTATAAGTTAAATGAGAATCATTGCAGTAACTCCATCCATTTTCAGATTTTAAGTAGCATGTATAATGTCCTGAGGTGGTCGAAGGTCCATCATGATAAATAATAGCTTCAGTTGTAAAGGTCCTTCCAGAAATTGATAACTGAGAAGCCACAAAATTTTTGATAGAAGTTGTCAATTTAGTTCCATCAGGTCTACATCGTTGCAAAACTAAAATGATATACTGCCCATACCTTTGTATAAATAATGTGGACAGCATTGTACAGTTACATTGGGTACACACCATATTATGATCTGCTGCTTTAACTAGATTTTTAAAAGACACTGATTTACAGTCTGGTAAAGTCAAATATATAAATCTTTCAGTGTCTATTCTAGTAGTACTTGATAAACTACAATTGTGGCAGTCATGCTGCCATTGATAAGAAAGACTGAAAAGATTATCTACATCTACTCCTTCATCTTCCAAAACACCAAACATATACATTAAAAATTCCTGACAATCCTGCTGAATGTTTTGTGAAAATTTATCTTGACCAGAACACAAATCTAAAATATTTCGAATTTCCGTTACACTTTCTATTTGTGGTGTACCACTGCTACATTTCTGAAACACAGAATTCAATAAACCACACAATCTTTGATCCCGATTTTCAACAATCTGTTCTTGTAAACTTTTAAGAAAAAAAACAACATTAACCACTACATTAGCATAGCAGTTGACACCAGAACTATTTTCAAACTGAAATCCAACAACATTTTCTCCACAATTCTTTTTCTTCCTGTTTTCAATTATAGTTTTCTCTACTTTTTGTCTTTTTGCAACTACCTCACTACAATTATCCTCATTTCTTCTTTTTCGGCCTACCACACGTTTTTCAAACAGAGGATATTGAGGCAAATGTGGAGCATACTCTCTTCTTAACCTATTGTATTCTTTAACACAATCTAGATCGGCAGAAATCTTTGTCTCATCACACGCAATCAAGTACAATCCTGATAAAGTTCTGACTCGAGATAATGCCACATATGCCATACCCTCTTTAAACACAGATCTTCCAATGTTCACCAATGCACTATCTACACTTAAACCTTGAGATTTATGAATTGTCACCGCATACGCTAAACAAACAGGAAACTGTTTTCGGCGAACATATAAGTCTTTTACAAGTAAAAATCTAGCAGAACAACGACTTATTTGTTGTACTTCTTCAATGCCATCAAATTTTATTTTTAAAAATTCAATTCCATCTCTATTTCTGTAATTCACAAAATCAACAACATAACCCATTGCTCCATTTACCAGACCGCTTTCAACATTTAAATTCCTTCTCAAAATGATACGACAATTTAAACACACATTCAGAGTCTTTTCAAAACCAGCTGTTTTTGAAATACTTTTCTCCAATGAATGCAATTTAGTTTTCAAATTTTCTGACAAAACAATTGTTGCACCCATATGCTCTATTTTATCTATTGCTTCCAGTTTCACAATCTCTTCATTTTCTAAGTCTAACATTTTTTGATTGAAGATGGAACATTCTTGCAGAGTTGGCATCAAACATATCCCAGATTTCTTCTCAGTCATTTTTTTAAAAATATTCTCTGGAAGAATGTTTTCATTTGCATACAAATTTGAAATTAATCGACTATGCAAAGCTTTTTTCCCTTTCTCAGTCATTTTTCCAATTCTTACATCTTGTAGAATATTTTTATAATCTTCATCCTTGGCCTGTCGCATATTTTGAAGCAGTTCAGCATATTTAAAATTTAGCCATATATTAACATTTCCAATGCTTCCAAGGGACTTCCTGGTATCTTCATGCGTGAGCATTTTAAACACTGGTTGTCCTTTTACTGGAGTCAACTGCAATAGATCTCCAAAAACAATAATGTGTTTTCCTCCAAATAACACATCATAGTCTGTTTTAAGAATTTCTTGCATTCTCAAATGCACAAAAGCAAGCATTAGATTTGAGACCATGCTTACTTCATCTATGATAAGAAGTTTCATTTTCTTCAAGACTCTTGAAACTTCAGAACACGCATCTCCAGATAGCTTGTTGTAATGCAATTTATTATCATGTTCAACTGGCAGCATCAATAAACGATGTAGAGTAATCCCTTTAATGTTATGTGCTGCCAGACCAGTTGGAGCAGTTACAACACAAGACAGTGGTGAATCAGTCCTTTTCTGCAGATAACTTGCAACGGCTTTAATTAGAAAACTTTTTCCTGTCCCCGCTTCTCCACTTACATACAGTCGGACAGGGTCAAATAATATACATGAGCACTCTTTTTTCTCATGTCTGAATCCATGTTCAATCTGCTCTGTGACTTCATCATATATCTTTTTCTGCTCAATGTTTAGTTGCGTTACCAAATCTTCTAAGTTAACTCCATCCTCTTGAGCTTGTTCCATAGCTCTTTCCACCTCATCCATGGCAGTGGCAGCTTCATTTTGGATAATTGGTCCTCCTAGTGGATCCTGGCTCAATGAAGTAGAACTCTGACTATCTTGAGAACTGTTTCTAGCTATCTCTTCAGCAATTGTGGTTTCTTGCTCCATTTCTTCATTCAACATTTGCAGATAATTTAGAAAAATAGAACATTCTATGGTATCCTTAGTTGCATTAAAAGAGTCTTCATAACAGAGAAAATCTCCAAGTAGTTCCTCTTCTGTACGCCATGGCTTAAAGAGTTGCAAAAGAGCTAAATAGTAAAATTCTCTTTTGTCTGGAACTTCACAACTCAATTTTCGATGATTAATCAAATGGCCTTTTTTCTGCTTCACTAGACATCCTTCATAGCCAATGAGTGCATATTTTCCATTATTGATATCTTCTGTGATGTTCCTCTTATAACTGTAGTTTTGAAGAACTTCATACAAACATGTGTTCTCAAGGTGAGTACTTCTATTTGGATAGTATGTATCCAACATATTTGTCTTCAAAATATCTGTACTGTTTGGTTCTTTTTCCGCCAAATATTCAATTTCTTGTACAGATTTCAAAACTCGGTTTCGTGTTGCAGCAAGACCAAGACTCACCCAAATGATTGTTCTTGATTTGGCATAGAGACTTGCTGATGATAACCGATCAGAACATTCATATGCTCCAATTTCTCGATGCGACAACATCTTCAGACTGAAACTGTATAATTTCTTGCTTAGACTCTTTTCATGTGAAATGTCCTCCCACATTTCCTTCAGTTCTGTCTTTTCTTTTTTGGTGATGTAAGATGTCACATATCGAGCCACAGCAATAGAGTTGTCAGCAACGAACTGAATATCCATGTTAGCATTCCACATGGACAAAATCACTGGGTTGTAATCGTTGATGTACTTAGATTCTTCATTTCTTTTCAAATTATATGTGTTTTTGGGAGATTTTCTCGTCACAGTATGTCGTAGAGATGACATCAAATTATTTACTCTTCCCTTAGAAATCACTGGTCGAGGAAATGCAAAACGACATTTCGTGTAGTACTTTTCCTTGTTTTAAAATTTTCGACGACAGTACTTTCCACAACGATGAGATTGAAAACGTAAAACTTGTTGCCTTAAATTGTTTTCTTCAGTAGATTTTGGAACAGCACATGTTGAATACTCTTCAATGAAACTCATCACTGTTTCATCTGAATCTGATCCAAATTTGGGTGCATCTTTAATCCACAACAACATATGTATATGAGGAGCACCTCTCGCTTGATATTCCTTCCTCCAAAAGAAATCCAAAACCTCTCCAAGGGGAGGATTTTTTTTGTTGGTAATAAAAGACATCATAGCTTCAAATCTATGATTAAAATATCTGCAAACATTCACTGGATCTAAAGAACACAGTTCTCCTGGTGTTTTCAATTCTATATTTGGTATGTTTTCATTTGCCTCTCGTAGAAATTGAAGTAAATCGTCCCATGCATACTCAGCACAGCTAAGAGTGAGGAACCATGTAGGAGTTCCTAAGTTTCTTAGCATACATTTCAATTCTCCATGACGACGAAACCAATACTCGTTGGTTCCACGTTGACATGCCATGAGATTGATTAGCTGAGATTCCAAAATACTGTCTTGCAGATTAACTTTCTCCATAAAGTCCCTTGCACAAACATTTTGCAAATGAGGTCCACTTTTTAATATATGATTAACTGCATAAGAAAGCCCAGACAAATCACTTTCAAACAGTAGATGAAATAAATATGGAATGCATTGACGAAACCTTGGATCTTCTGCATATAATCTTAGAGTCCGGTATTCAGCTGCAGGAATTTGAACTGGTCGATCATCATATCGTCCACCACAACCTGTTGGAAATAATTGTGGAAAACAACGAGCTTCCAAACTTTCTTCCCATACACTAATGGGACTTCCTTTTGCTGCCTTCATTTGAAACAAGTCAATTGCATTTCCCATTACTTCTTTGGAATGCAAAGGATGAACAGTATAATGTTCATATATTTCTTCAGTTCTAGACACATCAACTTTTTCAATTTGACCAACTGAAGAATCACTATCTTCTTCTGTAGCTGTTTCCTCTACTCCAACACTTACATTTTTGTAGTACTCATTGTTTTTAACTAAATACAACGTTGCCTTCTTGACTTTTTTAACATCCACTAAATCTTGCCAAATTTTCTTACTCTTTGTTGGAACCCCATTAACTAGAATAACTAAAGGATCTTCTTCTACTCTTTCTACACCAATTGTATTAATATTTTTCTTTACATCTAGAGGCAAATAAACAACTCTTCCCTTTAATCCTCTCAGTAAATCTGATGGAGGCAATTTCCCTGTCTTAGGCTCCATGCGTACAATAGCCTGAAAAGGATGGACACATTGAATCAAAATAGATTCATAAGTATTTAGATCCATCAATTCAGAAGGAATATCTATCAACTGAAGATTATTATAAACTGCTCTTGCAGGCATTCTATTTTCATTTAATTTTTTCAAACAATAAGTGCAAATACGCTGATCCAAACTCAAATCAAAAGAATTCTCCACCAACAAATAACTTACAAAATCCTCCCATTCACTATTATTTTCCAATTCACTTTTTGCATATAAATCAACTAACCTAGTCTGAATTTTATAATGAGTCCGTCGACAACACACACAAGTTACATTAGGCCTCTCACTTGATTTCACCTTAAACTTGATAATTTCCTCATCAAACTTTTCAATACTTGAAATTTGTCCATTATCTTCTGCATTACCATCCATTACTATATCTATTTCTACACTGTCCTCTTTGTTCCCAAAATAACAAAACTCAATTTCTTCACAAATAGTCTTCACATCCACTTCAGATCCATGCAAAAGAGCACTATTTAACTGTTTAAGCTTAAGTGCAGGACTTTTTGCATAATACAACTTCCTCACTAATTTCCTTACGTTATTATGATGCACTGCTAACATCCTAAAATGATGAAAAACACTCCGACAAACTTTTCTAGAAAGACATGCTAGTGAATGCCCTTGCAAACCTGTGCTTTCTCTCACTCTGCAAGGATCTAACTCTTGCAGGATCTTCATTTTTTGTTTGAGACTTTTTTTACTATATGTACGTAAGAAATTTCGAAGCAAATCAATTGATTCCTGTCGCACACTACAAATACTACTGCATTTCCATGTGTACACTGGACCCTTAGTACGTCTCCCTAAAACTTCATCAGCTAACACCTCTTCTGCATCTCTAGATACAAGTTTCTCTTTTTCCATCACACAACTATCTTTCACCTCATATGCACGACCACTGGTGTCAACTGCATGCACCAAATCATTTTCCTGAAAGTAACTCTCCTCATTAAAAAAAGGCTCAGAACTTGAACTATGCATCCATTCACCAGAAAATACTTCACAAAAATTACTCCGATTAATAATTCTTTTCCATCTACTGTTCGATTTGAAAACATCCATTGCCTTATTAAGTATCCTAATTCTATTGATTATTAAAATAAATAATTTTTTCTTAACTTCAAAAGCCTGATCAACAATCTTTTCTACACTTTTCTTTTTCTTGTAAAAAGCAGCTTTTAGTTTACTTTTCTTTTCATTTTTTAGCAAATTTAAAACTACCCTATTGCGAAACATTCGCCTACGAATGTCCCTAAAAACATTTACCCTTCTATTGCTAACCATTCTCTTCTCTCCTGGTCCAATGGAAACATTTTTTGTGGGCTTCTCTTTCCTTTTTAGATTTGTTGACTTTTTCTGTATATTCACATTAGCAATTTCATTTTTTTTCCTACGACATATGTTGCGAAGAAAAGACTTAATTGGCTTACCAGAAGCTTTTCTGGTGTTTTTTGAAGTAGTTGTTGAAGAGGATTCCATAAACTCTGTTGTTGATGTTCTCCTTTTCCGTATGGTATTTTTGATATTTCTTTGCCTTGAAGGCATTTTTGCTTCCTTTTCAGAAGTTGATTTGAATCTGTTGTTCTGTTAAAAAAACACATGAAAGACCACTATTAGCAAACAACAAAGTAATGTTAAAAAGCAAACAATATAAACAATAAATTGCAACATATTTAAGTTTATACAATAGCAACTCATGGCTTTATTTTTAAAGGCCTTGCGCCACCAGTGCGTCACTTATTACCCATGTTTAAAGTCAAGCATCAGCTGCACAAGGCATTCATAAATAAGGGCCAAATGCAAATACCAATCAATTGCACCCAAAAATCGATTTTTCAATAACATGTAAGAAACACTGCGCAAAACCTAAGTACAACCACTCAATATCATCAAACAAAGTCAGGGTCTGATTTATAAAGGCCTTGCGCCACCAGTGCGTCACTTATTACCCATGTTTAAAGTTTTGCATCGGCTGCACATGGCAATCATAAATAAGGGCCAAATACATATACCAATCAATTGCACCCAAAAATCGATTTTTGAATAACATGTAAGAAACACTGTGCAGAACCTATGTACAACCAATCAATATCATCAAACAAAGTCAGGGCCTTATTTATGAAAGCCTTGCGCCACCAGTGCGTCACTTATTACCCATGTTTAAAGTCATGCATCAGTTGCACATGGCAATCATAAATAAGGGCCAAATACATATACCAATCAATTGCACCCCAAAATCGATTTTTCAATAACATGTAAGAAACACGGCGCAGAACCTAAGTACAACCACTCAATATCATCAAACAAAGTCAGGGCCTTATTTATGAAAGCCTTGCGCCACCAGTGCGTCACGTATTACCCATGTTTAAAGTCATGCATCAGCTGCACATGGCAATCATAAATAAGGGCCAAATACATATACCAATCAATTGCACCCAAAAATCGATTTTTGAATAACATGTAAGAAACACTGCGCAGAACCTATGTACAACCAATCAATATCATCAAACAAAGTCAGGGCCTTATTTATGAAAGCCTTGCGCCACCAGTGCGTCACTTATTACCCATGTTTAAAGTCATGCATCAGCTGCACATGGCAATCATAAATAAGGGCCAAATACATATACCAATCAATTGCACCCAAAAATCGATTTTTCAATAACATGTAAGAAACACGGCGCAGAACCTAAGTACAACCACTCAATATCATCAAACAAAGTCAGGGCCTTATTTATGAAAGCCTTGCGCCACCAGTGGGTCACTTATTACCCATGTTTAAAGTCATGCATCAGTTGCACATGGCAATCATAAATAAGGGCCAAATACATATACCAATCAATTGCACCCAAAAATCGATTTTTCAATAACATGTAAGAAACACGGCGCAGAACCTAAGTACAACCACTCAATATCATCAAACAAAGTCAGGGCCTTATTTATGAAAGCCTTGCGCCACCAGTGCGTCACTTATTACCCATGTTTAAAGTCATGCATCAGTTGCACATGGCAATCATAAATAAGGGCAAAATACATATACCAATCAATTGCACCCAAAAATCGATTTTTCAATAACATGTAAGAAACACGGCGCAGAACCTAAGTACAACCACTCAATATCATCAAACAAAGTCAGGGCCTTATTTATGAAAGCCTTGCGCCACCAGTGCGTCACTTATTACCCATGTTTAAAGTCATGCATCAGTTGCACATGGCAATCATAAATAAGGGCAAAATACATATACCAATCAATTGCACCCAAAAATCGATTTTTGAATAACATGTAAGAAACACTGCGCAGAACCTATGTACAACCAATCAATATCATCAAACAAAGTCAGGGCCTTATTTATGAAAGCCTTGTGCCACCAGTGCGTCACGTATTACCCATGTTTAAAGTCATGCATCAGCTGCACATGGCAATCATAAATAAGGGCCAAATACATATACCAATCAATTGCACCCAAAAATCGATTTTTGAATAACATGTAAGAAACACTGCGCAGAACCTATGTACAACCAATCAATATCATCAAACAAAGTCAGGGCCTTATTTATGAAAGCCTTCCGCCACCAGTGCGTCACTTATTACCCATGTTTAAAGTCATGCATCAGCTGCACATGGGAATCATAAATAAGGGCCAAATACATATACCAATCAATTGCACCCAAAAATCGATTTTTGAATAACATGTAAGAAACACTGCGCAGAACCTAAGTACAACCACTCAATATCATCAAACAAAGTCAGGGCCTTATTTATGAAAGCCTTGCGCCACCAGTGCGTCACTTATTACCCATGTTTAAAGTCATGCATCAGCTGCACATGGCAATCATAAATAAGGGCCAAATACATATACCAATCAATTGCACCCAAAAATCGATTTTTCAATAACATGTAAGAAACACTGCGCAGAACCTAAGTACAACCACTCAATATCATCAAACAAAGTCAGGGCCTTATTTATGAAAGCCTTGCGCCACCAGTGCGTCACTTATTACCCATGTTTAAAGTCATGCATCAGCTGCACATGGCAATCATAAATAAGGGCCAAATACATATACCAATCAATTGCACCCAAAAATCGATTTTTGAATAACATGTAAGAAACACTGCGCAGAACCTATGTACAACCAATCAATATCATCAAACAAAGTCAGGGCCTTATTTATGAAAGCCTTGCGCCACCAGTGCGTCACGTATTACCCATGTTTAAAGTCATGCATCAGCTGCACATGGCAATCATAAATAAGGGCCAAATACATATACCAATCAATTGCACCCAAAAATCGATTTTTGAATAACATGTAAGAAACACTGCGCAGAACCTATGTACAACCAATCAATATCATCAAACAAAGTCAGGGCCTTATTTATGAAAGCCTTGCGCCACCAGTGCGTCACTTATTACCCATGTTTAAAGTCATGCATCAGCTGCACATGGCAATCATAAATAAGGGCCAAATACATATACCAATCAATTGCACCCAAAAATCGATTTTTCAATAACATGTAAGGAACACTGCACAGAACCTATGTACAACCAATCAATATCATCAAACAAAGTCAGGGCCTCATTTATAAAGGCCTGGCGCCACCAGTGCATCACTTATTACCCATGTTTAAAGTCATGCATCAGCTGCACATGGCAATCATAAATAAGGGCCAAATAAAAATACCATTCATTTGCACCCAAAATCGATTTTTCAATAACATGTAAGAAACACTGCGCAGAACCTAAGTACAACCACTCAATATCATCAAACAAAGTCAGGGCCTTATTTATGAAAGCCTTGCGCCACCAGTGCGTCACTTATTACCCATGTTTAAAGTCATGCATCAGCTGCACATGGCAATCATAAATAAGGGCCAAATACATATACCAATCAATTGCACCCAAAAATCGATTTTTGAATAACATGTAAGAAACACTGTGCAGAACCTATGTACAACCAATCAATATCATCAAACAAAGTCAGGGCCTTATTTATGAAAGCCTTGCGCCACCAGTGCGTCACTTATTACCCATGTTTAAAGTCATGCATCAGCTGCACATGGCATTCATAAATAAGGGCCAAATACATATACCAATCAATTGCACCCAAAAATCGATTTTTGAATAACATGTAAGGAACACTGCACAGAACCTAAGTACAACCACTCAATATCATCAAACAAAGTCAGGGCCTTATTTATGAAAGCCTTGCGCCACCAGTGCGTCACTTATTACCCATGTTTAAAGTCATGCATCAGCTGCACATGGCATTCATAAATAAGGGCCAAATACATATACCAATCAATTGCACCCAAAAATCGATTTTTGAATAACATGTAAGGAACACTGCACAGAACCTAAGTACAACCACTCAATATCATCAAACAAAGTCAGGGCCTCATTTATAAAGGCCTGGCGCCACCAGTGCATCACTTATTACCCATGTTTAAAGTGATGCATCAACTGCACATGGCAATCATAAAAAAGGCCAAATAAAAATACCATTCATTTGCACCCAAAATCGATTTTTAAATAACATGTAAAAAACACTGCGCAGGACTTATATACTAACATACAATTTCACTTCTAAAACAAAACTATCTGCTTCCAAATATTCTCCATAGAGCAAATAAATCTCTATCTAAATTAAATGAATCATTACTTACCTTTACAAATGCTTTTGGAGATTGAAAACAGTGTCAGACACACACACCAATTTTTCTTTAGCAGAGGAAAAGGTGTGCTCTCAATACACTGAAACCAAGACTGGCATAGAAAATCTCTATCTTTGTACACATATGCCTTAATTCAACCAATGAAAACTCTTCCCTCACTATTTTCAAACCAACACCCATCCCCCTCTCAAACCTTTCTATCTGTTACCATAGCAACTCCCTCCTAACTGAACTGTAAGGTTCAAAAGTTTATCTTACAATGTTGCAAATTAACTCAGCAAGGATGTTTGACCTGTCAATACAGCAGCCTATACAGGGTATTTTTGCTTTTGGTGACTTTTTTTAAACCATTCAAATTGCTTCTTTCACACAACATAACCATACACCCTAACTTTCAGTTTTCAACTATCTGAATCCACCAATCATTGCTTGTGATTCAAGAGCACAGAAACTCCACAATTATTTTTTTGTGAACTCCTACTGTTCCAACTGCCATTTCATTCCCACACTTCATCTGACTGGACCAGAACCATCTCACATCATGTACTCTGTTTGGGTTATTGGACATAGCTACATCCACTGGGCTCAAAGGTATGCAGCTAGCAGAAATTTTCATAACCTTGATTTATCAAATGTGGAAATCAAGTGGATTGGCCACAGAGGATTAAAATGTCACCAATTGATACCATTGGTGAAAACCTTTTTGCATCTGCCAGAACCTGACCTTATAATTGTGCACTGTGGTGGAAACGATCTAGGCACATTAACTGGGGTAGGTCTGGAAATGCTATTAAAGGACACCTTTCATCAATTGATGATACTTTTTCCCCACACTGCCTTGGTATATTCCAATATATGCCAAAGACAGAAATGGAACTGGTCCAACCAATTTGGTCCACAATTTGAGAAAGCACGGAAACATGTAAATAAATCTGTTTCTGCTTACATGAGAGACTATGGAATGGGTTCATTATACAATAATAACTTGCGTTACAACATGCAAGACATCTACAGAGGAGATGGAGTGCACTTCTCAGATGAGGGGAATAGAATATTCCTCCTGAATTTAAGAATGTGTATTGGAACCTACTTGTAGGTACCTAAATCAACCACAGAACCCAAAAGCTCTTTTCAGAGCTACCCTAACTCTGATCATTCAAAGCGTTTATTTTTTTCTAACTTTTTTCACTATTTTTCACCAAAGTACGCTTTCGGGTGCGCTTAACGGTGCGCGCACCGGGCGCTCCCCCCGTGGAAAATTAAATTATTATTTTTTTTTTTTTTACGTTTATGAGCCTCCTAAGGCCCCCTCAGAAAACCTAGAGGGTCAAGAAGTCTCTACAGTGCCCCCTTCTACCCATACCGAACATTGTTTACCCTCCATCTTGTGTCTTGATTGTACCGAAACACAAAATGGAGGACTCCCGTAACGCTGCCGGTGCGCGTAAAGGAGCGCGCACCAGTAAGCGCTCGATAAAAAAAGGTGGGAAAGCAATTTACAAAAAAACCACTGGAGACACTTTCATCAAATATAGAATAGGCCCTACTACATAGCAGTCCCTACCATTTGCCCAAATTTGGTGAAATTCCATTGAGACATTTAGGCTACAGGCCTGTCTAAATATCCTGAGGTAAATTACATGACAAAAACACACTTGTAATGTTAGAATTTACAACCAATTAAAAAGTATCTCTCATTTTCTACGATTATTTCCTGACGTTTGATTGGTTAAGTACAAGAATATATATAAAAGAAGAGAGGGAAACACAGCCATTTTGACTACTGCTTCCTGAAGTACACTTGAAAACAAATTTCACTGACAACTTCAACTAATTTCTCTAAGGTAACTTCTAATTATGGAAGTATATTGTACACTTTAAGTTTATTTCTTAAAAAATATTCTGTTAGTGATATGCTATCCCTCTTTAATAGTTAGAGATAGAGATAGACTTCTCTGTAATAGTTATGGATTGAGTTAGGCTTCTCTGGTATACTAGCTCTACTAATATAGTTAATTTATATGCAATTTTCAGAAAGAAAATGGAAGGAGAAAATAAGGCAAATGATACTTCTATCAAAGTAAAGGTGGAAAAACCAGAAGATGAAAAAAAAGAAGTTGATTTCATGGATGACTCTTTGGATGAACAGTTTATAGAATGTTTGGAAGAAATTGAATCATGTACATATAATTATGAGGAAATTCCGGACAATATTATGTTAGAAATTTTATTAAATTATGAAAAAGAATCAGAGGAATAAATTTATCTTTAATAATTTCAATTGTTTCAGACAATATTCTTTTTTATATGTAATTCATGAAGTATTACCAAAAATGTTTAAAATATAAAGTGAGACTTATAGTATACTGTTCAACTATTTTTCTGTTACATAGTAAGTTTACTCATAGTTACTACCTTTCTCCCACTATATTATCTCATATGAATATTTTACACCTCATTTTCATAAGTGAACAGGATAGACTACTCATGATCCCCTAGAAATTCTCAGGGAGTGCTTAAAAGATCTGTTTCTCCTTTCCAGACAGACTATATTATGAATTCCATATACCACAAAAAATACAATAACAACATGCAAGATGTCTACAAAGAAGATGGTGAACATTAAATTTAAGTCTCTTCATTAGTACCTACATGTAGGTACTTACATAAAATAAAAAAATTTAAAAAAAACAATTAATAAACATACAATTTTTTAAAGTGATTATTTTTCCATAGTACCCTCCTTGGAGCGCTTCCCGGTGCGCGCACCGGGCGCTCCCCCCGCGAAAAACGCAAAAAAAAAATTTTTTTTTGAGGCCCCGCGGGGACCTTTAATGGCCCCCATATCAAACCTAGGGGGTCAGGGGGGGTCTACCCTGCCCCCTTATGGTCAATTCCACCCTTTGTTTTTGCCACCTCTTATGACTAGATTTTACCGATAGACAAGATGGCGGCCGCTCCGGACTGTTTAGAATGTTTACAGACAACTGAGAGCCAATCAGCTTTCTGCGCGCAAGTCGCGTGTCGCGCCTGGAGCGCTCACTGGTGCGCGTACCGGAGCGCGGCTACAGATATATATATTTTTTTGAACGTTAATTTCTCAAAATCCACTGAAGCACATATCTTGAGACATAGCAAAGGCACATCGGGCTACCAGTCCCTACAATTTTGCCAAGTTTGGTGGAAATCCATTCAGCCGTTCGGGCTAAAAGTGAAATCGACCGCCCTATGGAAATTAACATGGGGAAAACGCGTTTTGGGACCCCCCTTTTATCTCGGCCCCCGCTTAACGTATCCCCCCCAAACTTTCAGGGAAGGACCGGAACCCCGCGAGGCCATTTTCAGGAAATTTTCAGGCAGATTCGTCAACCGGCGCCAAAGTTATTCCAAATAGAATTTTGAGATTTAACATTGAAAAAAATCCTAACTATAACTACCTACTGGCGACCGCCAGTAGGTAATATATATATATATATATATATATATATATATATCGACTCAAGATTCCGGTAAATTACCAGTCCCGTTCACGAGTGGGTCGGATTAGGGCGCCCGGTCACCCACTATTTCGAACACAGGCTTCCATTCAATAGAGCAGACGTCTCCGACACTCACAGGTTGCAGTGCACGTAGCTGATTAAAATAACTACGTGCACTGCAACCTGTGAGTGTCGGAGACGTCTGTTCTATTGAATGGAAGCCTGTGTTCGATATATAAATATATATATATATATATTACCTACTGGCTATCGCCAGTAGGTATATATAGTTAGGATTATTTGTCTATGGGATTTTTGAAAATTCTATGTCTAATAACTTTGGCGTTTGTGGACGGAATCGGCTGAAATTTTCAGGAAAATGGCACATTTTGTTTCTGAGCAGCCCCTGAAAATTCGGGGGGGTTTCATCAAGGGGGGGCCGAGAAAAAAGGGGGGTCCCAAAACACGTTTTTCCCATTCATTTTTCCATAGGGCCTTTGGCCTCACTTTTAGCTCGAACGGCTGAATGGATTTGCACGAAACTTGGCAAAATTGTAGGGACTGTTAGCCCGATGTGCCTTTGCTAGGTCTCAATATATGTGCTGCAGTGGTTTTTGAGAAATTAACGTTCAAAACAAGATATATATCTGTAACAGCGCTCCGGGCTGCGCTCCGGTCCGCTTACTTTTCGCGAAACGGAACTTTGCGCGCAGAAAGCTGATTGGCTCTCCGGTGTCTGTCAACATTCTAAACAGTCCGGAGCGGCCGCCATCTTATCTCTCGGTAGGATCGAGAGAGAAGAAGAGGTGAAAAACGAAGGGGGAATTTAATGAAAGGGGGCAAGGTATACTTCTCTTGACCCCCTAGGAATGATGTTGGGGTTATTAAAGGGTCCCGTGGGGAAAATAAAAAAATATATATTTTTCACGGTAGAAGCGTTTCCCGGGCCGCGAACTGGGCCGCAAACTGGTAGCGAAACGGGAATTCACCATTTTGTGTTTCGTTTTAATTAAATTACTAGGTATAAGGGGGTGCGGGAGACGTATCCTGACCCCTTATGTTTTCTGAGGGTGGCTGAGGAGGCTCATATATGTTGATACATGTCTTCCAGCGGCTGTGCGTGAGCTTTTTTTTTTTTTTTTGCTGCGTGACGTCTGTTAACGTTCGATTCGATGGAAATCAGGAAGTGTTGACCACCATTTTGTCACTGCGAGTAAATATTTTGTTATAAATGAATCCTTATTGATAAACATTGTCTGCGCCATCTTGCCTTTTTGTCCAATGCCACAATTTTGTCGTGCACGGCAGCCATTTTAGATGCCTTGACCAGACCCACTCTCTGCACGCCGTCGATTCTCAGCACGGCTCCCCACCCTCGCAAGCATCTCCCCCACGCACTGGTCACCCCCGCTCTCTCTCTCATGCATGGGCCATATACTTCCCCCCATCTGCGCTGCTCTTCCCTGAGAATCACACCCTGTGCCCGCCCGACACCTCCCTTTCACCCTATTCACTACCGCACCCTCTGACACTCCTCTTCCTCTGTGTCCGATTGTCCAGGCCGGACCCAGGCTATCACCTAGCCCTGCGGATGTAGTTTATGGCCCCAGCTGTAGAGAATCCAGACATACCAATCCTCCCGATTCAGGCGTGAGACTACTGATTTCAGTGCTAGTCTTCCGCCTCCCGATTCCTGCAAGGAAAAACCCGGGGGCATAGTACCAACAACTAGCGATAATTTTTGTCTCTAACTTGTTTAGAGACAAAAATTATCGCCGCACATCGGCGAATTTTATCGCAGATAAACCTTGCTATTAGCAAGGTTTATCGCAAATGCGATAAAAAATGGCCGCAATGCATGAATATCGCTGAAAAGTCAGCGATATTCATGCATTATCCAGCAAATGCTCTTAGCCATGTTATCCACCTTCCATTGGATAACATGGCTAAAAACTGCTCAGGGCAGGTGTTAGCTTTTGGAGATATTCGCGCTTAGCGCGAATATCTCCAAAAGTTGGTAATAGGAGATAGCGATGGTTAGGGACTGTTTCCAGTCGCTAACATCTTGGCACGCCCACTTTGCATGTCATTAGTGATAAATATCACTGACATGCAAAGCGGGGCCCAAGATGGTCGCTATCTCCTTTTAGCTGTCACTAACTGGTGTTAGCGACAGCTTGGTAATAGGGAGATCATTTTATCTCCTTTTTTTTGGCTTTTAAAGCCAAAAAAGCGGAAATAAACCCCCTTGATAATATGCCCCACGATTCCTCGGGAGTTTCAGCTGACAGGGCTTGGTATTGTGTTACGTGCTAATTCTTCCACGAAACGTCAGAGGGTTGATGCAGGGGTTCTAGAAGGGGTGATAAACCATTTAAGCCTCATGAACAAGCGCATGGTCTTTTAAAGATTTGTGAAGTACTCGGGGCGGCGGTGTGTGTGTGCCCTCTTTCAGGAGCGGGCGGGGGGGCACTGCCAGCAACTTGCCAGGCCAGGCAGTGTTCAACACGTGCATCACCCTTTCTCTGCCTGCTATTGCGCTCTATGCTTCGGAAAGGTAAAAAAAAGAACGTGCATTTGAGTTTGAAATGTCCGATCCTGTAGCAGTACACTTGCAAAGCCCACACATGACAATAACCCGATTCAAGGCCCCATTCACCCGATTTTTTTAAAAAATATAGTACTCCAAGAAAGTTGGATTATAAAACTTTATTAACTTTTAAATATAACGAACGCAACAAAAACTGTAAATATATTTAAACATTTTTTGATTAAAAAAAACAACAATGGTCAGAAGCTGTCTTTTGTGCGAATAGTCCCAAGGCAGCACAACGTGCTGAGTTGTGGAAGGCACCCAGGTGAACAACCATCCCTTCTTTAAAACCCATGGTGACCAACTATAGTTTCAATGAGTGCTATGTCCCAGGTTTTACATAAAGTAGTGTTTACCTAGAGTGGTGCTGTGTAGGACACTCTGAATGGAAATTAACCAGAACTATAACGATAACAACAACAACAACAACAATAATATAACTTTTATGCCCAAATTAAGCAAACATTTAGCTAATCTGCTAAAGGGGGGAGTCGCCATTTCTTTACAATAATCAATAATGAAAAATCAACATCTATAGGGTTGTCCGTATTCCCGATGCAGCACTATAGTGCAACATACACAGCAACTGGGGTGTCAAGAGTGAACAGGTCCTAGCTGCTTAACCAATGACTGACAAATGCTATATTAAACACTTACTATGTATAATACTTGCGTTCACAATAGTTTTACTTTACAAAACAGAACAAAAGATGTCCCCTGTAAGTAAACCCATATTAGCTGTTTCAGTTATTGAACATCCTAAGGTTTTATGACATGGGGAACAGTGGTGATATCCTGGGCCACCCATCCGTAGCCTCTCTAATCTCCATTACAATGTGTTTCTTGCTAAAATTAGCCAGAACTATAACTATAACAACAACAACAACAATAATATAACTTTAACGTCCAAATTACGCAAAGATTTAGCTAATCTGGTAAAGGGGGGGAGTCTCCATTTCTTTGGATAATTTATCCATCCATCCGTAACCTCTCTAATCTCCATTACAATATGTTTCTTGCTGTCGCTAGCTGATGAAAAAACTAAAGTGATAACTTCCTCATCCTTATTTTGTCTTTCTTTGTTCCTTAAGATGTTATCTGTGTCAACCTCTTCCAAGAATGCTGATGCGTTAGGGATTTCCTTGTGTTTCTTAATAGCATTGGTGTCTGCACACTTCTTTGTCAATTCTGTGAACATGATAACTGCTTCATAAACAGACGATATCCTTGTTAAGTCATTAGTGTTAAGTGTGTCTGAAACTACAGTGCCCTTCTGTTTTTCTTTCTTCAGGCTCTACAGAGTTTTGTGTGTTGTTCTTTTGAGCGACAATTATTCCAGAGGTTTCAGGTTCACTTGTTTTGTCCTGCAGTGAGTTAACAGCTTTAGAGACTTCATGTTTATTTGCTATGTCCTGCTGTGCGTCAACTGCTTCAGAGACGTCAGCCTCATTTGTTATGTTTGACTAGATCCTGGACCTGCCCGGCCGCGCCCAAAATGGCGCCGGTGTAAATGGGACTCGTAACTGCTTGTTGTGTACTGGTTGCCCAACCTTGATATCACGAGATACGTATGCAGCTTTGAAGCACATGGCGGAGGCTCGTCTGCTGTAGTGGGGCGCCCCTTTATCGTTTCAGTCGCCATTCCGCCCGCTTTTGCTACACTGTGCCTTTTCCGCCATTCAGCTGTTTACCGCCCGCTCTTACGGCTACAGCGTCTCGCTCACCATGTAGTTGAGTTGCTCCCACTCTTGCGGTGCAGCGATAGGCGGCTGCCACAGGACTCTTAAAATGGCGGCCGGCTCTTCGGATTTGGGCCTGGTCCAGTAAAATGGCCCTGGGACACCTTGGAACTCGGACGCTTGTCTGCCAGGGCTTGGGTCCCATTCTCGAAAGCGTCCCCTCAGCCTTGAAGATTGTACAAAAGTCTTGGGGGCCCTCGACTCCCGCAGGCTTCCGGTGGGGAGCGGCTGCCATGATTGCTTGCGGAATGGCCACGACGGGGCTACGAGATGGTGGTGCTCTCATGGTGACGCCAACTTCAGTCTGAAACATCCAGAAACAAGGTGGGGCTTTCATCGTTTGGGAAAAAAAATGTTTTAATCCAATGAAAAGTGTTATTTTTAGGTCACATGACCTAGTCTTACATCATTAGGAAAACAAAAGTAAAATGAACCAATGAAAAGTTTTATTAACAAGTCACATGACCTGTTATGCTTACGTTACGCGCTGCGCGGCGCGCTCTGGATCGTTTCCGGGAAGCTGCGCCTTGCGCACCGGAGCACTTCCGGGTGCGCTAACGCGGCGCGTCATATGACGCATTACGCGACAACGCAGGTCCAGAATATAGTCAAAATGTCTTCACCAACCAGCGGTCGGAATACAACCGCTTTCAGCAGTCCAAAAAGTTCTGTTAAATCTTAAGAGCGGGAGCAACTCAACTACATGGTGAGCGAGACGCTGTAGTCGCAAGAGCGGGCGGTAAATAGCTGAATGGCGGAAGAGGCACAGAGTACCAAAAGCGGGCGGAATGGCAACTAAAACGGTAAAGGGGCGCCCCACTACAGCGTGTCTTCAGGTCAAACGGATTGTGGGACAAGGTCCAGAATGGAAGAGTCATCAAAAGGCAAAAAATTCCGCCGGACCCCGGGAGCCGGCCGCCTATGTTGGGGGCGATCTCAGGCCACACCAGGGCAACACGACTTGGGGAGGGGGCAGGAGCCAAGCGCCCCCTCCCAGTCCGCGCCATCTCACCGCCCCTCGGGGGCCTCCGTCAAGCGGTTTAGGGAGGCACCGTATCACATTGTTTTCCAATACAGTCAGGTCCACAAACGGACCCCACTTACTTTGAATAGTGAAGCTGCAGCAGTTGCAAATAAGGTTTAGACAGTGTTACAAGCGCTGCTTAGAACTCTGAAGTATGGCACTCAACATCCAGAACTTATGCCATTTGTGTAAGGCAGTGACATCGAAGCAACTCAGGGACCAAAAGCATGAACGAACACTCACGTATGAAAATCTTATTTGGGGAAGGGGCAGGATCCAAACGCCCCCTCCCAGTTCGCGCCACTACACCGTATGTAGAAAATCTGAAGCCATCGTTCTACAAACTCTCAACGCTTGCTATCAGTGCATGAGTTTCATGCTCGATCGATTGAGCTAGCCGGATCGGGCAACAAAAAGTATAAAATAGTTATGTAAATAGTTATTTAATAAAATGTTTTACCCTGTTTCTTTGCTGGTGTGTTGTCTATATATATAATATTTGCATAGGGTTTGTCGTTATTTTGGGCGGGGTGGGTGACGGAGCCGAGCTGTCTTGCAGCCCTCATGGTGTGGAGCTCAGTTCATTTCACTATTTTCGTATTTCTCATGAAGGGTTGTTCCTAATGTTTGTATTTTAGCGAGGTCAAAAAGAGATCCAATTAGTGGTCTACTGATTTTGCACGATTACTTTTATTTTTTTACACGATTTTTCACTATCTGCAAAGACTAAACAGAGTATTGCGACTTTGTGCTTGTTTGTAAATAGAGAATGATCCAAAGAGAACCAATTCTAAAACAGTAAATGCTTGGATAACAATCAATCAAATGGAGAGACAAGCAGGTACAACGGATTACAACGGGGGTAAAGGTCTGCGTTAACTACCCTTCACTATCTGCAAAGAGAGAGTACTACTAAGAGAAAAGAGGGGAGTGGGGGGGGGAAGCATTCAAAGCACATGAGCGTGCAGAAACACGAAAACGTTTTTACCTATCACGTACTTGACATTTGACAGCTTTTGATATTTGCTATTAAAAAACCATTGAAATTCACAGAAAAAACCATAGGTTATAGTCCATATATAGTTAGGAATTTGCATTTACAAAACCTTGAAAATTCAATTAAAAAACCATTGGTTATAGAACATATATAGTTAGGAATTTGCATTTACAAAACCTTATTTTACTCGCATAAAACCATTGAAATTCCATATATAGTTAGATGCGCTAACTATATATCGCGCACCCGCAATCCACTGCTGATGATGTCACATATTACATCATTCATGACATGGTTGGTGACATCACTGATGACATCACTGATGACATCTCAAATGACATCACTGATAAAATCACTGATGATATCATTCATGTGATAATACCATGAACCTCTTCAGACTCTAATATAACCTTAGATACAATCAGTGTAAACAGACAGTCACAGACTGTCACTCATCCATGGAGTTACTCACACACCTAGTCAGTTATGCAAAAAATCAATCACACCTCCATTTTCTCAACTATACAGTTATACACACCTTACTTATTCAAACATATACTAACACATATTTACTTTACTCTCTTATACAATCCCTGATACATGTTCACAATGATCCATACAGCCACTCACACATTCACTGGCTCTTATGCACAGTTATTTATAGATGTCAACTCTCACATGTACTGTGTTTTACATATGTACTTACTTTGACATGTAGCACTGAGATATCCATTCACTCACTAATACACTCATGCACAGTCAACCGCCCATACAGCTGTTTCCACATGCACTTTTGAACCCATACATATAGTGAATCAACTACTCACACATCTATGTACAGAGTCACACACCTCCCAGCCACCCATACACACACACTCAGTTTCCCATACAAATACTTGGACAACCAATGAATAACCCATACAGTTACTCATATAGCTACTGATCAACACATGCAGCAGTTTACAGAACAACAGACATAATGATGCACAAATTAAAACAGTTTAGTCACTAACCCATGCACTCAGTGAGACACATTTAATCACTCACTCATACAGTCAGTCATGCACCTACTAAATCCTTCATCCAGACACTTATACATCCACTCATTCTTCAATGTGTAAGACATATTTTAACTTTACAGAAACAAACAGTCACTGGATGTTGTGATCAGTGATGTCATCAGTGATGTCATTTGAGATGTCATCAGTGATGTCATCAGTGATGTCACTAACCATGTCATGAATGATGTAATATGTGACATCATCAGCAGTGGATTGCGGGTGCGCGATATATAGTTAGCGCATCTAACTATATATGGAATTTCAATGGTTTTATGCGAGTAAAATAAGGTTTTGTAAATGCAAATTCCTAACTATATATGTTCTATAACCAATGGTTTTTTCATTGATATATATATATATATATATATATATATATATATATATATATATATATATATATATATATATATATATATATATAAAACTGTTTTTTTTCTTTTTATTGTTTTATATTTTTTTTTTATTTTTTTGTTTATTTTTTGGGGGGGGGATTTTCAGAACAATTTTATAGTTTTTTTTTGTAGTTTTTCTGGGGTGAAACAAAAGACAGGGAATTGCAAACAGCTCAACTGGAGCAAAAAAATAGAAAAATATTAAGGTTGCTTGCTGCAGTGATGGTTGTCTGCTGCTCGATTAAGTAAAGTGATGCTCTGCTCACCATATGATATAGTTTTGTTACAATATATGCAAACAAATTTAAATTTTGAAAATTTGGTTTGGACATTAGGGACCATCTCCCTAGCCTCTGCACCCGATGGAGTGGGTTGGTTGGAGGTGCCTGAAGTTGAAGGATGGGGAGGGTTCTTGGTCATTTGCCTGACTTCTGCTCTTGAATAATTGTTTACGTGCTTCCTCTGCATATGCCTTATCATCGTGTGGTTCCCAAATGAATATTTCCTGTTTGGGTTCCCTCTTGACAGTTCTTGGTCACAGATGAGGCATGTCACCTTTGCTGCATTTACTTTTTTGGCACCTCTTGGCATTTTGAAAAACTCCCAAATAAAATGTTCTTTGGGTTTGTATAGGGGATTGTCCTCAGGCAGATATTGCCTCTCCTCCTGCTCCTCTTCGTCCTCCTCTTCTTCATGACCACCAATGTGGTCTTGTGGCTGTCCTTGTGGTGGTGGTGGAGGTGGTGGTGGTGCAGATGCACCTGCAGCTGCTACCAGTGAAGCCATTTCTTACAGAATGCAGGTCTTCTTCACTCAAACAACAAAGTGAAAATGAGGAAAAAAGGTGGGGTCTTTCATCATTTGGAAAACAAAACTGTTGTGAACCAATCAAAAGTGTTATTTTCAGGTCACATGACCCGACGCGCTTACGCTACGCGCCCCGGGGCGCACCCAGGGGCGCGTCGTGTAAGCACGTCGAATGCTTCCGGGTGCGTTTACGCCGTGCGTATCACACGGACGCGGCTTCGCGATACGTCACGATCATGTTTTCGTTCGCGACATTGGCACTAACGGGACGCTTCCCGGTTCGCGCACCAGGGCGCTTCAAACGAGTACGCTCTCCGGGGCGCTCACCGGGGCGCGCACCGGGAGCGCTCCAAGGCAAAAAAAAAAAATGGGAAAAATTGTAGGGACTGGTAGCCCGATGTGCCTTTGCTATACTCAAGTGGTTTTTACGAAAATTAACTTTGAAAAAATATATATATTGTGCTACATTGGGCTATATATATGTTAGAGCCCAAATGTAGCCCAATGTAGCCCAATGTAGCCTAAAGATGACCACCAGAGACAAAAAAATACAAATGTAGCCCAAATATCAGCCATATGTAGCCCAACTATAGCCCAATAATAGAATGTACCAGAGTGTAAATGGTGGAATTACTGAATTGGTTGTTGTAACTGGTATAGGTATCTCCACTTTTTTGTAAATGTTAGTTTCTATTTTTGAATATGTGTTTCAAGGGTTACATTACACTGAAAGAAGGTCTGTCACTCTCTCACAAGGATGGAGTCATCAGTGATGTCATGAGTGATGTCACTGACCATGTCATGAGTGATGTAATATGTGACGTCATCAGCAGTGCATTACACGCGCAAGTTATAGTGAGTCCAACTAACTATAACGTGGAATTTCAATGGTTTTATGTCAGTAGAATTTCCAGGTAACTATAACTGGTGTGAAACCTATGGTTTTTACAGTGAATATATATATATATATATATATATATATATATATATATATATATATATATATATATATATATACATACATACATACATACATATATATATTCACTGAAAAAACCATTGGTTATAGACCATATATAGTTAGGGATTAGCCTTTTCAAAACCTTATTTTACTCACACAAAACCATTGAAATTTCATATATAGTTAGTTGCACTAACTATATATCGCGCATCCGCAATCCACTGCTGATGATGTCACATATTACATCATTCATGACATGGTTAGTGACATCACTGATGACATCACTGATGACATCTCAAATGACATCACTGATGACATCACTGATGACAACATCCAGTGACTGTATGTTTCTGTAAAGTTAAAATATGTCTTACATATTGAAGAATGAGTGGATGTATAAGTGTCTGGATGAAGGATTTAGTAGGTGCATGACTGACTGTATGAGTGAGTGATTAAATGTGTCTCACTGAGTGCATGGGTTAGTGACTAAACTGTCTTAATTTGTGCATCATTATGTCTGTTGTTCTGTAAACTGTTGCATGTGTTGATAAGTAGCTATATGAGTAACTATATGGGTTATTGATTGGTTGCCCAAGTATTTGTATGGGAGACTGAGTGTGTGTGTGGGTGGCTGGGAGGTGTATGACTCTGTGCATAGATGTGTGAGCAGTTGATTCACTAGATGTATGGTTTCAAAAGTGCATGTGGAAACAGCTGTATGGGCGGTTGACTGTGTGCATGAGTGTATTGGTGAGTGAATGGATATCTCAGTGCTACATGTCAAAGTAAGTACATATGTAAAACACAGTACATGTGAGAGTTGACATATATAAATAACTGTGCATAAGAGCCAGTGAATGTGTGAGTGGCTGTATGGATCATTGTGAACACGTATCAAGGATTGTATAAGAGAGTAAATATGTGTTAGTATATGTTTGAATAAGTAAGGTGTGTATAACTGTATAGTTGAGAAAATGGAGGTGTGATTGATTTTTTGCATAACTGACTAGGTGTGTGAGTAACTCTATGGATGAGTGACAGTCTGTGACTGTCTGTTTACACTGATTGTATCTAAGGTTATATTAGAGTCTGAAGAGGTTCATGGTATTATCACATGAATGATATCATCAGTGATGTGATCAGTCATGTCAAATGAGATGTTATCAGTGATTTTATCAGTGATGTCATTTGAGATGTCATCAGTGATGTCATTTGAGATGTCATCAGTGATGTCATTTGAGATGTCATCAGTGATGTCATTTGAGATGTCATCAGTGATGTCATCAGTGATGTCACTAACCATGTCATGAATGATGTAATATGTGACATCATCAGCAGTGGATTGCGGATGAACGATATATAGTTAGTGCAACTAACTATATATGAAATTTCAATGGTTTTGTGTGAGTAAAATAAGGTTTTGAAAAGGCTAATCCCTAACTATATATGGTCTATAACCAATGGTTTTTTCAGTGAATTTTCAAGGTTTTGTAAATGCAAATTCCTAACTATATATGGCCTAAAACCTATGGTTTTTTCTGTGAATATATGTATATATATATATATATATATATATATATATATATATATATATATATATATATATATATATATATATATATATATATATATATATATATATATATATATATATATATATATATATATATATATATATTATGTATATATGCGCATAAGTATATATTACACATTGATAGTTGCCACTGTGTAGCTGTAGTTATTTTTGAACTATCGGGCTACAAAATGCTAATGCAAATGAACCACCTGTTTTATAGCACAGTGCAAACCAACCTGACAGAAATGTAAAGAGTCCAACCTGTTAGCTATATTCATCAAATTAAGTGAAATTGCCATCATTGTCATTCTTTAGTAGAGATTTTCTTAGATTAAATATATGTTTGGTCTAATCATAGCATGGAGTCCATTCAAATCGCCCCTGCTAATCTAACCTTCACAGCGGATAGCTGATAATTTCTTGCAATGTTTTTTCAAGGCACGGCATTAAAAGCGCTGCTTGCAGCCGTTGTGAGCAGGTTGAATTAAGCAGAAAAGTATAATTTGCTAATTCAGAGGCAGAAGCAAAGAAAACCATTTTCTTGCTCATAGTACTGAAATCTAGTGCATTTTTAAGTGGTAATGCTAACATTACTTTACCACCGCTGTTAACAAAACTCTCTACAAAGTTGAATTTCGTGTTTAGGTTCCATTAATGTTTTCGCCTTTTAAATATGAGTCCATTTCCACTTCTTCCTCTTTTGATTGCCTACTGTGAAGCAAAGATATGCACGGACCAGGAAGCTGGCATACAGATGGGATGCTGTGAAATGAACAACCAATCCAATCTTGAAACAGTCCTGGACAAGCCCTGCACTATTTTTATATATATATGCACTGCAGAGGATATCTAATTTATTTTCTTGGGCCAGTGCCTGATCAAGTACTGGCCTATTTTATGAATTTGTCTTCAAACTTTCCTGAAAATTCTATATTTTTTAGTCTGTATGTTTGGTATAGAGTACTATAATAAGATAGTTTGGCCCCATCCTTTGAGAACATTTCTTGAAGGATAAATGGCCGGGGAGATGGTTGGCCAAATAAGCTACATTCACTTGCTTGGTAATAACACAGTAAAACATTATTTAGCTCCAGTGCCGGCTGGTATGACTAGCGGGTTGGGGGCGGCGCAGAGGTTTGTGCGGGGATGAGGTCAAGCGTGGATGGGGGTAATTAAAATATTAAATAAAATAAAGGCACCTTCACCTCTGGTCCTGCCTTGCCTTGCGTCTCCTCTCTTTGCACCTTACAAGAAGCAGGCAGCCTCCCTCTCCTCCCCTAAGCCAATCACAACGCTGCAATGACAGTGCTGTGATTGGCTAGAATGCTGACCCCACAGGTGTCTCTGGGGAGGCCATTTTCTATATGTATGATACTTCTGGGAACAGTGGTCTAGGGGAGGCTATTGGGTCCTCTGCCAGCCTAGGCTGAGTAAGTTATTTTGAAGGAAGTTAAATCAGTTTAATCATTTATCAATAAGGGTCCTCGGAGGACTCAGTTACTTAGGTTGCATGGACACAGGATTGGGGTGGTTATGACAACAAATGTATTATCTCCATAAATTTGCTTTATCATATATTTGCTTTGTGATATTTTGTGCTTACAGAAACATTTAAAAGTGTGTGAAGTGAAGGTGTGTGGGTGACATATTAAAATTACATTGCATTGTACAACAATCTTGTTTTCCAAAACGCCACAGTTAAATGAAAGAAATGCTGGAGTTTTTCTTGTGAAGGTCGACAGCGCTTAGATCTCACTTTATTGAGATTATCATCAGGACGTTAGCCTGTGAACACTAACAATCTAAATGGGGGAGGAGAAAGTGTATTAATATACTTGGTCCATGCAGGACGGAAGACATATATACATAAGGTCACTAGTGTACAGTGGTAGTTAATTTAGGAGCATGGGGCGGCAGTCACTGGCGTCCCTAGGGGGTGTAAGAATGAGAAGCTGGGAGAGGTGTGCTTTTACATTCTGACTGGTCTGATCATTACGGGCGTGTTTCCACGTTCTGACTGGTCTGATCAATACTGGCGTGTGTGAGCAGTGGCTCCGAGCAGGTACAGGGTAGGTAGGCATGCTCTCTCACTGCAGGATTAATAGGGCTCTGTTTAAGAATCAATTGCGCCTGGTTGTGTGCTTCCCCGTAATCAGTACATGATAGTGATTGTATACGCCTGTGAGTTAATTAGATGGGCGCTATATTGCGAAGTCACGCAAGGTGCTCCAGTTGTTTCCTCTTGGCACCGTTAGGTCCCAACTCCCTCAGAGACTAGTCAGCGTAGCAAGGAAATAAACTCTTAGTAAGCCTTCTAGTCCACAAGGGAAAGAGGAAGTGGAAGAGAAACAAACAAACAAACATTGGTTCTACACTGTTCCAGCTGTTGCTTCTCAAGAAGTGTTCTTGGCCTAAGTCTCGCTCTCACGTGTCCTGTGTTAATGTACACAATTATCAATACCCACTTTACAAGGACAGAACCTGTTATGGTCTAAATCATATACAACATAAATATACTACTGACAATTTGAGAAAGCGGCCTTTGTTCACACTTCACTGGGTACAGGCTTTTGCGCAGTCTGAATTGTGCTTAGACTACTGTTTTAAGAAATAAAACAGGATTTATTCAGTACTGAAGTCTTTCTTTTCTTAGCATAAGATTAGTGGTTAGTGGTTGTTAAGACTAACACAGAACACCATGCACATACCTGTTTACCAGATGGTTTATGCTCCAAAGGGGGTCTGTAAAGTAAACAAAAGAAAAAACAATACAAAGGTACCAACAACCTATAACGTCTGAGACAACAGTGTGTCCTGGGGTTGTTGTACTCAAGATTTACTCTTTTATCTCAACTTGGTGGAACAGTCTATGTAATAACTATTACAGAACGTTTTTATGCCAAAACTTTAAACAATATGTCCCAAAGTCTTTGAATATCAGGCAAGGAATCATAATTCAATGATTGCAGTGGCCAAGGCTTGTTTGTTTAGTTTCAAGAATACTTCAGAGGTCCGTTTACAATCTATACTTTAAGTTCCTTAATTAACAAAGTCTCGAAGCTTACTGTCCTTCCTCTCTCGCTCTCTCTAGCTCACCGCTGGTTTCCAGGAGGAAGACAGATGACTCACGGGGTCCGGAAGTTCCTCTGACGTCCTCTGGTGTTTGCCAAGTCCAGAGCGAGCTGCGTGAGGAAATCAGGTAAGGGAAGCCAAGAACGGGAGTAGGAAGGAAGGGGAAGCGGAATGGGAGATCGGATGGAGAAGTCAAGGAGAGGAAATAGGAGCGAGGGCTGGGCTGGGCAAATGCAGGCTGGGTTCTCGGATGAAGACTGGAGCGCGCGTCATGACGAAAGGCAGAGACGAAGCAACGTCACGTTACGAGCGCTCCTTTAAATAGCTTTTCAGAGCGGCGGTTTGTATTAGCATAACTCGCAAGCTGGAGCATTCAGTTAGTGTTACACGTGCTTTATGAGGCGTTTCCCAACAAACATTGAAAGATGCAAACAATAAATGCTGGCTAAACAAACAAACAAACATTGGTACAAACAATGAGCAAGCTGTAGTAATAAACATCTAGATTCAGATTACCATACTGTCTCACTTGGGGAATGTATTCAAGAGACAAAGAACAATGAATGCTGATGAGAATCTGTGAGGTGACCTAGGTAATTCAGGTAGGAAAACAGTAGTTGTATGTATCCCCTTAACATTTCTCCCCCCCCCAATGGCCGGTTGGATGTAAGGCATGGAATGACTTAACAAGTCTAGAAGCGTGTACATTGTGTTCAGGTTCCCAGGATCGCTCGGAAGAATCATATCCCTTCCAGTCAATGAGGTAGTGAAGACGTCCCCTGATCCGTTTAGCATCTAAAATAGCCTTAACTTCGTATTCAAGATGGTCTCCGATTACAATCGGAGGTGGAGTATTGTCCAGTCGTGTTGTTGGGTCATAAGGCTTGATAAGAGACACATGGAAAACTGGATGGATGTCGTATTCATCTGGAAGGACTAGTCTGAGTGACACAGGATTTAAGATTTTTTCAATTGGAAAGGGACCTATGAATCTTGGTTTCAATTTCCTGGGGCCCTCTAATTGGATATTCCTAGTGGATAACCAGACCCCTCCTTGTACAAAGGTGCAGGAATTCTATGCTTATCTGTTGACTTTTTCATTTTCATTTTACTTTTGTTCCATTGTTTTATGACTCGTTCTTGGATATCAAGTAACGTAGTTAACCTATCCAAAACTGCTGGCATGGTTTGTTGCTTCTCTGGCAAGAGAATGGGAAGGGATCAAGGACGTTGCCCAGTTAAAAAGTAGAAGGGGGAACAACCCAAAGCTGAATGCAAGGTGTTGTTGTATGAGAACTCAGCCCAAGGTAGTACCTCATCCCACTGAGTAGTGGTGTTTGATAACATGCAACGCAAACCCTGCTCAACGTACTGATTAACTTTTTCTGTTTGTCCGTCTGTCTGCAGATGAAAAGAGGATGACAGAGCCAATTCAATTCCTAATTGCTTACTTAGTTGAGACCAAAATTTGGACACAAATTGAGGTCCCATGTCCGAAATGATTTTGCTTGGAAGGACATGCAATTTGACAATAGTGTTCAAGAAAACTGTGCAAAACTCAGCTGCCGTTGGCATCTTTTGTAAAGGTATAAAATGCCCCATTTTTGACAATAGGTCAACTACCACTAAGATAGTGGTGAACCCATTGGACTTAGGTAGATCTGTGATGAAATCTAAACTAATTGTATGCCATGGTTGTGGAGGAAGGTTCATTGGTTGGAACAACTCCATTGGAGCAGTATGAAGAGCTTTTTGTCGAGAACATACTGGACAAGCATTGATGTACTGTTGAATTACAGAGATCATCTGATTCCACCAGAAATATCGTTGACATAGTTCTACCGTTTTATTTACTCCTGGATGGGCAGCTATAACCAAGTCATGATTCCATTGTACGATCTGTCATTGTAAGTCTGCTGTGGTGGAGTTCTGGACTTTTTGGTTCCGTCCAGAGGTGTCAGGGAACAACACCCGAAGACCCCGGAGTTCCACCTGTCTTGGTGCACAAATAAACAGAAACACGGGCTTCTCGATGGTGGCGTCAAAGACCAAAGGTTTATTACTGCAGGGACACAGAAGTCACAGAAACTACGCATGGGCAGTGTCTAGGAGCCTGTTCGATTTGTACAAAGAGGGTTGCTCCTTATATACAAAAAATTGGGCTTCAGGCAAATTCTTCACATGTTAGTACATTCTCAAACCTTTGTGTTCTAAACAATAAATATTTGGCGTTGCACAGGAATCGTCGACAATATCTGATGTCAAAACATTACGAACGAGGGGTTCCCACTTTTCCATCATAATCTCATGTCAACTTTTCATTCAAGACCCGGACCGCCTCATCGTAAATTTCGTTACCTCCCCCTAATAAAGGCCCAGAAGGAAAGGAGCAGAGCCAGGTGCAGAAGATAGAAAAGCAGGATAAGAGATGTTTGTGGGTTGTAAATGGGCAAGGCTACCGGCTTCGGCCGCCTAATCGTGATCAGGCCAACGACCACAAGAACCAGTATAGCAGGACTGGCTTCGGGCAGAGGAGGCAGCCTTTGTCGAGTCATGCAGCTACAGCGTGTTCTGTTCCAAGGTGCACGTGTCATTAAAGAGGTGAATCACCGGCTAAGGCTACGTGTCCTTAATTGAAATGAAGTGATCAGAGGTTATTGCGTATGTGAGGGCAAGAAACACAAAATGGCTGCCATGATCTAAGATGGATGCCATGGGTAGATCACAAATGTGTTTGTTACAGGAGTACTCTTGCTCGTAGCGTAGCGAAAACACCAGGATATGCTAAATGGATCATTTACGGTTCGCTGATACCAATATTATGTATTTCCGACAATATTGAAAACACGGGTTCAAATCGTCACGGAACCTCAGACCCTCCTTTTGCCCTTACATAGGCAATTACTCAGTCTATGTCAGAGTCTAATTCTATGCTCATCAGGTCAGTGACATGCTGTTGTATCATCATCCTTTCTCGCGCCTTTTCTCCAAACGCAGGTGGTTTTCTAAAACAGGTTGCAGCACAAAGACTACACAGAGCAGGACCACACTGGATAATCAGGCAGCATGAGAATAGGAATACTAAGATGACACCAATGACCATCAGAACCTTCCATCCCCACGCTGATATCAGAGTCCAAAACCACTCCATGAATGACCAGTTTCCCTTGTCTACGTGTATAGAGTCGGAAATCTTGTGTAGCTTAGAGATCGCCTCATAGACTGTTGGAGCATTATTGGGAATAAAGACACAGCAGCTCGATTGGATCATTCTGCATACCCCACCTCGATCTGCAAGTATTACGTCTAGAACCATACGGTTCTGCAACGTCATGAGTCTATCCGCCTGAAGCTCAGCTGTCAAATTGCTAAGGGCACCAGCAGTTTTCGGTAATAGTAGATTCAACTACCCGTGTTAGCTGACGTATGTTTCTACTATTGGCCGTAGGCCCCCAGAACGGAAGGAAACCTTTGAAGAAGTCTCCAGCTTCCTGACCAGCGGTGTCTTCCTTGCTGAAAACACCTCTTGCTACTCTGATTTTGTGGTAGTCAGAAGAAGCAGTGTATGTTGGAGGCAACAGTCGAGCAATATAACATGAACCTGAAAAGTCAGCAGGCAACCATGTATACGCTCTGTCTTGACAGATGAAGTAGGTACCCCTAGCAGTAAGAAAAGCAGGGGAAGAGTTAGACGGAAACACGTAAGTCTCTACGCACTCACTCCTCCCTAGCTGAGCTCTTGGATTTCTCCCATTACCTTGCAAACAGACCTGACCTCGGTGAGGTACGACCCAGATTGGAGTGGAGCTTCTCCGTTTGCTTTCTCCCAAACTAAGGCGATACTCTGAAGAATTCCAACTCAAATATACTCGTAATTCGTCTCTAGGGTAAGATGGAGTATTATTGACGTCCTTGATCATGTCAATAATTCCCTGGACTAAAGCTTTGTTGGCAGAGTTATATTTAGTGGAACGTGGTGGACGCGGAGGATAGGTTTCAAGGGCATAAGCAAAGATGGTTTGAAGGGCCTGAAATGATCCATTATAGCTAAAAGGCAAAACCAGGTAGGGAATGCCTTTATCCATAGTATGGGGTATCAAGCCACACACCCAGCAGTCTGTAGTGTTAACTACTAGTTGGTGTTGGTGCAAGAGCTGTACAAAAGTGTTATTAATGAATTCTGAGCGTCGAGCTTGCTCATGTTCAGGAAACGAGTGAAAAGAGTGTATAGAAGAAACAGTAGAAGTAGCAGGATCAAGGGGAGGTACTGTAGTTACTGGTACAAAGATTACATTTATACCAAAAACGATTCCACCCACCAACGTTATTAAAACAATTAAAAATGTAATAGCACATTGCATCAGAAAACATTTACTATGAAGGATTCTGTAAAGTCTGTTTCTGCGAACATAAATCACATTTTCTCGTTGCAGCGCAGGAAGCTCCATCTTCTACAATCCGCTCGCGACCACTGATGATGTGTACGTAGATGAAAATGCCTCTATCAGCCCTGGGAGTTTCCAGAACCAACAGAAAGATCGACCTTGTGTCTGACCCCCGCAGATTCAACTAGGCACACAGCCACGACCCTACGGCTACCCAGACGGCAAGGCAATTTTTAAAAAACAATAAAACAATAGCAAACTTCCTGGCTGAAGGCAAAAGTTCAAAATTTCAAATATCACAATAGGCAGTTTCCTGCTTTATTTGTCCATATTACGAGATCGTAAGTTGTATCTTAGTTTTGCAGGAACTGTTTGATCGGAAAATAACGTATCATTAGTAGCTGTTGCAGTGTTCAGGTTCGCAGATGACAGAGTTTTTTCTGATGCAGAGGACAAATGTTCAGAGTTCAAAGGAGTCTTTTCAGGAGGAGAGTCAGAGTTTGAAGTGTCAGTTATCAATTCAGCATCACTAAAAGGGACAAACTTGGGTGTTTGCTCGCATTCAGAGGCACCAATTCCCTTCTTAACCCAGTCGTCGTAAGGAAGTGTCAAAGGTACACGTTTGACGTGTGTCGCATGGATCCAATGCTTGCGACCAGCCACACGAACGGCAGTTCTCGTTGCCAACAACACCTGGAAGGGGCCAACAAATTTGGGCTGAAGGTTCTTTGTCCTCGTAAAATTTCGTACCACAACGTGGTCGCCGGGTTTCAGCTGATGACCTGGACTCTCCGGAGGCTTTGGCAATGCATCGAAAACCTGTTGGTGAATAAGACTCAATTTAGCAGTCAAGTCGTAAAGGTAATCGATCAACATAGGATATTCCAGAGAACAAAACTCCTTTGGCCTTGGCACTCCCCAAACATTCGCAGGACGGCCAAAAACAATTTTGTATGGACTAAGCCCTACTCTAGAATGCACAGTTGCTCTTGTGGATAACAAAGCCAAGGGTAGTGCGTCTGGCCAGGATAAACCCGTGGATGCCTGTATTTTAGCAAGTTTTAGTTTGAGGGTGCCATTGTAACCCTCAACTAAACCAGCAGACTGGGGATGGTTTGCACTGTGAAATTTTTGCTTAATACCTAAACCGGCACACACACTCTGCATAACTTTCCCTATAAACTCACTTCCGTTATCTGACCATACAATCCGTGGCATTCCAAACCTAGGGAAATATTCTTTGAGAAGAATTTTGGCAGTTGATAGGGCAGTATTGTCCTTTAGTGGATATGCTTCGATCCATCTGGAGAAAGCACAAACTACCACCAGGACGTATTTTAAGTTATTGCACCGATCCATGTGAATGAAATCTAACTGAATCACTTCAAAGGGGCAAGAGGGTGGAGCGAAATGACCAGCAGGAGTAGGAGTTCCCTTGCCAGGATTATGCATCAGGCATACCATACAATTTTTCACCACTCTCTCTGCACATTTACTAATCCCATCATTCTTCCAGACCGGGGCCAACATTTTACAGATTCCTTTAGAACTTATGTGCGCTACTCCATGTGCCATTGTCACCACTGCAAGCACATACGCATCAGGCAACATCCAACGCTGTTGTTCCGACAAGTCAATCCAACACCCACTCGAATCCAACTTGCCCGTACTTTCTTTCCATGCACGTTTTTCCTCCTCAGTTGCCTCTTTCTGAATCTCTTTCACACTTTCCACTGTATCCTCACACATCCCAGACTCGGAAATCCATCTTGCAGACGTAGCAACATACATTCTACTCATCATATTTCTAGCTGTCTGTTTAGCGGTCTCATCAGCAAAAGCATTCCCACGACCAACATCATCCGTGATTGCTTTATGCGCACTGCATTTCACAATCGCAACTTCAGTCGGCAAGGTTAGAGATTCCAACAAGTCGTTAACTAACTGACCATGTTGAATCTTAGTCCCATGGGACGTAATGAAACCTCTTTCTTTCCACAAACGGCCAAAATTATGGGCCACGCCAAACGGGTACTGACTATCTGTGAACACATTCACTCTCTTTCCCTTAGCTAGAACACACGCTCTTGTTAGAGCGATTAACTCTGCAGCTTGGGCAGAATTCTGACTCACTCTTGCAGTCTCCACAATCGTTCTCAAAGTCTTTACCGCATAGGCAGCAGTCACATCACCATTCTCCAATTTAAAGCATGACCCATCAACATACAACGTGCCATCTGGATCTGACAATGGGGTGTCTTTTAAATCAATTCGTCCTTTTGTCTCCTCCTCGGTTCTGAAACAACAATCATGAGGTTCGGAATCACTCGACTCTTGATTAGCCGGCAACAGTGTTGCTGGATTCAATACATTGCATCTTTTGATCTGAATATGATTCGCTAGCAATGTCAGCTCGTAGCCAGATAATCTCGCACTGGTAAGGTGTTGTGTCTTGGTTCTGTTCATGAGTGTATCCACAGCATGAGGAACCATGACCACTAGCATGTTATTCATCACCAGACCAGCAGATTGTCGAATGGAAGCCGCAGCTGCCGCTGTAGCTCTTAAACAACTAGGTAGCGCTCTAGCTACCGGATCTAATGTTGATGAAAAATACGCACAAGGGCGTTATCACCAAATTTCTGTGTCAGAACACTCAACGCGCAACCTTCTCTCTCGTGAACATAGAGCGTGAATGGCTTGCTGTAATCGGGTGTGCCCAATACAGGAGCTGAACAAAGTGCATTTCGTAACTCAGAAAAACTCTCCTGACATTCAGCAGACCATGGCACCGGACTCGGAACATTTTTCCCAGTCAAAGCTACCAACGGTTTTGCTAAAAGAGAAAAATTTGGGATCCACTGTCTACAGTAAGAGGTAATACCTAAAAAGGCACGCACTTCTCTCTGTGTACGAGGAACACTCATCTGTGTAATTGCTTTTATTCTCTCTGGGGTCAACTTCCTTCCCTCCTTTGACAAGAGATGACCTAAGTAGGTCACTTCTTGGCAGCAATATTGCATTTTCGAAGGTGACACCTTGAGATTCAAATTGGACAAATGATGCAATAACGAAATTCTAGCTGCTTTGCAAGTTTCCTTGTCGTCGGCAGCCACTAGAAGATCGTCTACATACTGCACTAGGGCAGAACCTTGAGGAAGTACAAAGGAATCTAACTGATTTTTTAATGCCTGACTGTAAATGGATGGGCTCTCACAATAGCCTTGTGGAGCGCGTTTAAATCTGAAGCTTCGACCTCCTAGACAGAAGCCGAAAATATCTCTGCTTTCCTCGGCTATCGGAATGCTGAAAAAGGCATTTTTCAAGTCAATGACTGAAAACCATGTGGCTGTAGCAGGAATCAATGTTAACAAGGCAGTAATATCTGGAACCACAGGAAACTGCGGGACCACAATCTTATTAACCTCTCTGAGATCAATGACAAACCTATATACTAGAGGCTTTGTAGGATCAGTTCGTTTCAAAATCGATAATACAGGACTGTTACAGACATTTCCTCTAGTTTCTTCAACCACAGCTTTCTTAATCAAATCTTGCACAATCAGTAAAAGTGCACGTTCACCTTCATTAGAGATCTTATATTGAGGAATTCGTGGGAATTTTACATTTGCTTTCAAAGTGACTACATATGGTGGTATTTCTAAAAGGCCTACATCGTTAGGACCAGTCGCCCAAAGAGTATCAGGGAGTGAACGCAGCTCTGGCGGGAGTGCATCCATAGACAAGTACATCGGAGAGGTGATTCTTTTACCCAATGTAAGCTGTACTCCTTCCGGAGAACAGTACAATGTCGCATATAGGCGTTTTAACAAGTCTAAACCAAGCAGATTTTCATTACAACCTGTCGTCAAAATCAGGGGTGCTTTCAATTGACACGGTCCAACAGAAATAGACAAAGGACCAGATACGGGGTTGTAAACAGGGGCGCCCGAAAAACCTACAGAAACATTTGTTAAGCCGGACAAAGGTGCGCCAGGGAGTTTCGCATGAATGATAGAACTTTTTGCGGCACCACTATCCAACAGAAACGGTTCGACTACACCTGATGTTGCTACTGCGACATAAGGCCCACTCTGATCCACTGGAACTGATACTACTCCCTCTCTCTGTCCATGGCTGTCCTAGTACTCATTTTGTTGAAATCCCTCATCATTTTCACAGTAGTCTTCAACATGATACTGTTGAGATCTATTTTGTTGGGCAGACTGTCCATTTCGTTGATCAAAGTGATTGGAAGGGCGATCATTCGTCTGTGGAGGCATAGCACCTCGTCCTCGACCTCTAGAATTCTGCACAAAACCACCACGACCTCTCTGAGCTGCTGCTGCGTTATTTTGCGCTAGGACTGGACACTCATTTTTATAATGACCTTCTTTTTTACAATATGCACACTGATTCCACTGGTATTGTGGCCTAGGTGAACTATAATCTGTCCTTTGATACGATCCTTGCTGTGTATTAGTCTGATTCATACGAGGCGGATATGCTTGTTGCAAAAGTACTTTAGTCTTTAAATCTTTCGTCTTTTTATCTGATTTCTCTTTCTCTTCTTTATCCCTATTTTCATAATACTGTGCAGTTGCAAGTATTTGCGCAGTTGTAGAAACAGCCCACGCACTCTCGGAATCTTTTAATTTATTGCATAGCTCAGGTAACAAATTATGTACGAATTTATCGACAAACAGTCTCTGTCCTCCTTCTGTGCTCATATCCTGACCACTATGATCTACAAAAGTCTCTTCGAACCTTGTGAAAAAATCGGAGACACTTTCATCTTTCTTTTGCCTGCATGCGGACAACTTGTCCCAATTAACACGCAATGCGGGCATCAGAGTCTTCATTAAGTCGATTATCCTACCTGGAAGATTAGCAATTAGAGGTTCAGGTTTGGAACCACCTATTTGCTGACCATCCGCTGCAATGATAGCTGCCCAATCACCACCTAGGGCAACTGGATGATTCTCTTTACGAAATTTAGCCCAAATTGGTTGCGGAACTACATTCCCAAATAACATGTCAATGTCCGCCAGATTCATCACACAGGCCTCAACTGTTTGCGCTAATTCCTTATAGTATCCAGCAGGATTCTTACGCGGGTCTGGCAAGGCCTGCTTCACTGCTAACACTTCGGCTCGCTTCCACGGAATGTGTATCCACACTCTTTGGAATTGCGCCGGAGCGGCTGCAATACCATTAATGGCATCAGCTTGCACAGCTTCGCGCCAAATTGGAGGGACCTCCCTCATTGGATATTGGCCAGTCTGCTTCGTACTACTTTTCTCTAAGTCTCTCGGTGAACGAAGTGATGGATCATTCCTATAACTTAAAATCAGTTCCATCGCTTCTTTTATATTCGGACCTACTATCATTCCTGCAGCAAACTCTTTCTGAACTTTAATTAAGTCTTCTAAATCCGATTCAGAGTCATCTTCTTCTAGTTCCTCACGTAAAAGAGAGCACATCTCGTCAAAAACATATCGTTGCGTAGGTTCATTCCACTGCATAAATGTATCTAGTACATCTCTCGTGCTATATTTCCTACTTTTCTAAATCCATCTGAGAGCTGTGGAATCCAAGATTCCCCGTTCCTCAGTACTTGGAAGCTGACTACGTCTTTGTACAGAGTCAGAGGCAGGAGTCTTAATTAAGGTTTTATAGAAAGGAGACAGAATATTAGAGACGGAATCAGTGATTCTTCGACGAACAGAAAGCGGAGTCAACATACTGGCAGATGCAGAGAACACAGTAGCAGTTGGAACAGATAGCGGGACAGTAGGAGTATCGAGGAAGATAGCTTGTGGAACAGTAGGTGTAAGCGATACAGGTATAGGTAGAGAAGTCGGCAACCCAGGAAGAGGAGGTGCCGTAGGAACATTCACATTGACCACAGGAGGTACAGGAGCTTGATTCTGAGGGGCAGGAGCAGGAATACCAGGTTGTCCAGCAACCGGCAATTGAACATTCGGTACAAGTGGAGCCGTAGCACCTTGTGCATACGGTGGTGGTGACCGTAACAAGTAAGACAACAGAGGATCGTTTTCGGGATCCTCTACTATCTTAGTCGTACTCGATGGCAAGGCAGGATAGCATTTATCTATCGCTAAGTTACGCTCTCTAGTGGCTATCTCCATTGCCTTCTCAGACTCGTTATCTTGCAGCTGCTTAGCCGCTTGTTCTAAAGTTAACTCTTGCTCTTTCTGTTCTTTCTTCAACCTTTTAATCTCTCTCTGTTTAGATTCTTTTCGCCAATAACGGAAAGAATCAAACATTGCCGGCCGGGCTTTCTTCTTAAACAGTTTCACTTCGAAATTGTCAAGGATTTCGGGTTCAAAACTACCATGCAGTGGCCAACTAAGGACACCGTCCTTTTCAGTGTATCGGACCCACACCTCATTATAAGATATAGGACCCACACCATGCTTACAGTAAAGATCATATAAGGGAGTCCCAATCGGAGGAACCAGACATGAGTCCTCCAATCGTGAATCACTGTTGCAACCAAAACACGACAACATACAATTTCTCCGACTTACCATTTTGTAATCCGGAACACAGAACAAACAACACAAACAAGAATGTGCACTCGAACCAAGAACTTAGGCCTACCAAAAGAGAACAAATGTATCGATACCCAAACTAAACCAAATAGATTATCGTAACCAGAACAACCAGTGATAATCTTACGAAACCAAACCAAGCCAAGAACCAAAAAGGATTTTAACAACCCTCACGAAATAACCAGCTAGCAACCACTAAATACTTAACTGAGGCACTGAAGACGTCACCAAGGAGAAACCCGTCACGTTTCGCCGTACTAAGGACTGCACCTCGGGTCCAAGACAGGGCGACGGTCAAGGCAACGGCCCACTGCAGCCGTCCTGAACGGGAACCCTCGTGGAAGAGAACGTCGGGCCACTTTTGCGATATGCCGGGATCGATGAAGTGGGGCGCCTCCCTCAGGAATCTTCACACGAAGCTTCTCGAACTCTTCAGGCTTTTGGACCGGTACCGAATGACGTCGCCCCACGTTGGGCGCCAATTGGAGTTCTGGACTTTTTGGTTCCGTCCAGAGGTGTCAAGGAACAACACCCGAAGACCCCGGAGTTCCACCTGTCTTGGTGCACAAATAAACAGAAACACGGGCTTCTCGATGGGGGCATCAAAGACCAAAGGTTTATTACTGCAGGGACACAGAAGTCACAGAAACTACGCATGGGCAGTGTCTAGGAGCCTGTTCGATTTGTACAAAGAGGGTTGCTCCTTATATACAAAAAATTGGGCTTCAGGCAAATTCTTCACATGTTAGTACATTCTCAAACCTTTGTGTTCTAAACAATAAATATTTGGCGTTGCACAGGAATCGTCGACAATATCTGATGTCAAAACATTACGAACGAGGGGTTCCCACTTTTCCATCATAATCTCATGTCAACTTTTCATTCAAGACCCGGACCGCCTCATCGTAAATTTCGTTACCTCCCCCTAATAAAGGCCCAGAAGGAAAGGAGCAGAGCCAGGTGCAGAAGATAGAAAAGCAGGATAAGAGATGTTTGTGGGTTGTAAATGGGCAAGGCTACCGGCTTCGGCCGCCTAATCGTGATCAGGCCAACGACCACAAGAACCAGTATAGCAGGACTGGCTTCGGGCAGAGGAGGCAGCCTTTGTCGAGTCATGCAGCTACAGCGTGTTCTGTTCCAAGGTGCACGTGTCATTAAAGAGGTGAATCACCGGCTAAGGCTACGTGTCCTTAATTGAAATGAAGTGATCAGAGGTTATTGCGTATGTGAGGGCAAGAAACACAAAATGGCTGCCATGATCTAAGATGGATGCCATGGGTAGATCACAAATGTGTTTGTTACAGGAGTACTCGTAGCGTAGCGAAAACACCAGGATATGCTAAATGGATCATTTACGGTTCGCTGATACCAATATTATGTATTTCCGACAATATTGAAAACACGGGTTCAAATCGTCACGGAACCTCAGAGGGAATAAACCATTTATCATTGTGAAAGAAAAAACCCCCACTAATCGAATTGTTTTTCTTTGATAACCAATCCTGTGCATTCTGGGTCTCTAATTCTTTCTTAACTGAGTCCAGAAAACTGTCTGAATGTATTTCAGCCACAATCCTTTCTTTGGGAAGAATACTTGGTGATTCTCTAACCTGGTCATGATTCTTTTCGCAGACCAGTCGTGAAAGAGTGTCAGATAGTAATTGTTTACTCCCTGGACGATAGGTGATTACAAAATCAAATTCACTAAAGAACTGTAACCACCGCATCTGTCGTGGAGTAAAAGCCTTTACTGTGGAATAAAATTGTAGGTTTTTATGGTCTGAATACACAGTGATGGTATGTTTGGCTCCCAACAGATGGTGCCTCCATTCCTGAAAAACATCTTTTATGGTCAGTAATTCACGTTCGGCGATGGTGTAATTCTGTTCGGCAGTCAACAACTTTCTAGAATGGAAGGCTATTGGGTGTTAGTGACCAGTGTCTGAGTTCTTCTGTAGTATTATTCCTCCAAGTGCGGTTTGGGAAGCGTCCGCTTCCACAAAAAATGGCCTGTCAGGATGCACCAAAATAGGTGCCGAAGTAATCGCCTTTTTTAACAAGAGGAAAGCTTTGTCAGCTTACACAGTCCAACAGAAGGTTTTCCCTTTTTTCAGTAGTTGAGTAATTGGCGCCACAATTTCAGAGAATCTTGGAATAAACCATCTGTAAAAATGTGCGAATCCTAGAATTCTTTGTTTGTCTTTGATAGAGGCTGGTGTTGGCCGATTCAAGATTGAATCCACCTTTTTAGGATCCATGTGAATCCCTTCAGGAGATAAACAATAGCCTAAGAACTCCACCTTTGTTGTATTGAACTCACATTTTTCTAGTTACGAAAATAAAGAATGATCTCTTAATCTTTGTACTACAGAACGCACATGTTGAACATGGTCTGCTGTGTCCCTAGAATATATCAGAATATAATCTATATATACTATGCAACAGACATCCAGCAGATCTTGCAGAACCTCGTTTATGAAGTATTGAAATGCTGCTGGAGCGTTGCAAAGACCAAACGGCATGACCGTATATTCAAAGAGGCCAAACTTGGTGCGGAAGGCGGTCTTCCACTCGTCGCCCTCCTTTACACGAATCAGGTGATAGGCCCCTCTAAGGTCTAATTTAGTATATATACTGGATCCGTTGACTTAATTGAGTAACACTGGGATTAAGGGCAGTGGGTACCTATTTTTGATTGTCACCTTGTTGACAGGCGATAATCAATGCACGCCCCCAGATCGCCTTCCCATTTCGCCATGAAGAAGAGTGGCGAAGAGACTCGTGAAGTTGAGTGTTTAATGAACCCAAGATCTAACAAGTCATCTAAATACTGTTTCAGGTATTCGTTCTCAGGTTCAGTCATAGCATAAATTCTACTATATGGTAATACAGCTTGAGGAATAAGATCAATCCGACAATCATAGACTCTGTGAGGTGGAAGCTTGGTGGCTTTTACCGGATCAAACACATCTGAGAAGTCCTGATATTCTTTGGGGAGACTTATTGTTTCAGAATTCGCTGTAGCACAAAACAAGGGCATTACAGGATCAGTAAGTTCTTGATAGCAATGTAATTTACAATAGGAAGATTCCAAAGTACCTGTTCTTTTCAGCCAGTCTATCTTGGGATTATGTAATTCCAACCATGGAATTCCAAGAATGACCCCGAAAGAAGGAGTATCGATTAATTCAAAAACTGTTTTTTCTGTGTGATCGTTATCAGCCACAATAGTTAAAGGTTCTGTATGAAATCTTAACAGGCCTGAAGATAAAGCTGAGCCATCCACAGCTCTTACCGGCTCAGGTTCCTTCTTTGGAACATGAACCAGATGAAATTTCAGAGCAAGTTCCAAATCAAAAAAGTTCCCAGTAGCTCCAGAATCAAGAAGCACTGGTATGCTGTGTCTCAGCTGGGTAGATAAAATAAAAATCACCCGTATAGTAAAATGTTTAGGAACACGAGTAGTAACATTAGTGGCGTAGTGAGAGATCTTAGGGACAACACCTCCCAAAGAAACAATCTCATCTTTCTTCGAGAAGGTTAGTTTTCCGACTGTGATTGAGAAATTGTCTCTACCACCAAGGCTTTTTTCTTAACAGGTTTCACAGAACAATCCTTAGCGAAGTGTCCAGGTTTTCCACAATAAAGACACAAGTTACCCTTGCATCTTCTCTCTTTTTCGTTAGGTGTTAAGGGGCCTTTTACTCCTCCAATTTGCATTGGTTCTGTTGAAGAAGTTTTGTCCTCAGCCTCTTTCTTATCCGTTCGAAAATGCCAATTTCTAAAGTCTCCTCTAGGTCTCTCACTTCTTCGTTCCCCTAACCTGTGATCTAACTTAACCACTAGGTCTTGGAATTCAGCAAAATCATCAGGTAGATTAACAATGTGAGGTAGGGAGTCTTTAATTTCGTCTCTAAGACCTCTATAAAACAACAACATTCTTTTCTCTGCAGGCCAATGAGTCTCTACTAGAAGTCTGTTAAAGGTTGCGATATATGAAATAAGGTCTTTTGAACCTTGACGTAGACCTAGAAGCTTGTTGTCTGATGCCTGGATAAACACATGCTTAGCAAACAGACCGGACATGGCTATTTTAAAATTATTTAAGTTATGAAGAAGAGGATCATTAGTTTCAACCAATGGCATAGCCCAGTTGGCAGCTACCCCCCTAAATAAGAGATGATAAAAGCTACCTTGGCAGTATCAATGGTGAAGACCTGTGGTTTGCACATGAAGTGCAATTGACATTGACTTATAAAAGTAGTGTACCTACTACTGTCTCCAGAGAATCTTTCAGGGTTAGCTAACGGGACTGGATCTGGAGTGACTACTGTGACCAACACTGGGTGATCTGGATTTTGATTATTAAGAGAGCGTGTCTGATAAGTTGTGGAGCCAAATTTAGGAGGCGCTATTATAGGCTTTCTTTTTTAAAGAGGAGTCTCTCCAAGTAGTGAAACCTGCTCTGGCTTGATCCAATTCCTGTCTAAGCCCCTGATTTTCTAGTCGCAACTCCTCCATTTCCTCAGACAACTTGTGCACTAACTGGGTTAACTGGGGTATATCCATGGGAGAGGTCTACGGAGCCAAAAGGAAACTAATGTGCGGCTTCGTCTTCTGTTGCGAAGTCACGCGAGGTGCTCCAGTTTTTTCCTCTTGGCGCCGTTAGGTCCCAACTCCCTCAGAGACTAGTCAGCGTAGCAAGGAAATAAACTCTTACTAAGCCTTCTAGTCCACAAGGGAAAGGGGAAGTGGAAGAGAAACAAACAAACAAGCACTGGTTCCACACTGTTCCAGCTCTTGCTTCTCAAGAAGTGTTCTTGGCCGAAGTCTCGTTCTCACATGTCCTGTGTTAATGTACACAATTATCAATACCCACTTTACAGGGACAGAACCTGTTATTGTCTAAATCATATACAACGTAAATATACAACTGACCATTTGAGAAAGCGGCCTTTGTTCACACTTCACTGGGTACAGGCTTTTGTGCAGTCTGAATTGTGCTTAGACTACTGTTTTAAGAAATAAAACAGGATTCATTCAGTACTGAAGTCTTTCTTTTCTTAGCATAAGATTAGTGGTAAGTGGTTGTTAATAGTAACACAGAACACCATGCACATACCTGTTTACCAGATGGTTTATGCTCCAAAGGGGGTCTGTAAAGTAAACAAAAGAAAAAACAATACAAAGGTCCTAGGTCAAACAGGATTACTGTAGAAGCCAGCCCAGAGTCATTGGATGATCATCCAACTGCTTTAGAAGTCATGTTCACGTCATCAGACATTATCAAGCTCTTGCAGTCATCAGCAGAGTTTAGAAACTTGAGCCTGATGATTCGAGAATGACTTGAAAAGGAGCATCTGATGACTTCATAAGAAGTAATTGTTTCTGATGACCTGAGGATGATTTGCAAATGAGTACCTGAGGACTTCACATGATGTGATTGATCCTGATGATCTCAGGATGAGTATTTGATTACTTGACAAAAGGAAATTGTTCCTGCTGATCTGAGCATGACTAGAAATTGGGTTTCTGAATATTTCACAAGCACAGTTGAACCCTTGAAGAGCCAATTCACCGTTTTTGCTCCATTTTTATGTTTAACATGTTGACTCGTTGGATGATTTTGCAATTATTTGCAGATTACTGGACAATGAACTCCATAAGATATTACATATTTTTTTTAATTATCTGCAAATATGCATAACGTCTGATTAAGAAATATGTGTAGAGTCGACAGATGTCCACTTCACACAATTACATTGAATTTCATGTTATTACGTGAAAGCAATTTATGGAAATTCTGCTCAACCCTAGATAATATTTTTTGGTCTTTATTGACTTTCAAACCATTTAAACTGATATTAACGGGTAGAAGCAAGCATTGGGTGTTAAAAAGATCAATGCATGATACTGATATTGATAGAAATCGAACATTGTGGGCAGAGTTACTAAAATTAAATGGCAAAGAACTGTGAAATTAGCGGGTAGGTTTACTAAATTAAGTGTGAGGGTGTGAGCACATTTTATAAGAAAAAAAGGCAAACTAGACAGCACGTTTCTGTTACCAAATCTTCTTGACACTTTAATTTGGTGTATGTAAAGAGACACATTTTGGTGAATCGCAACTGGGCAACATTTTTATGCGCTCTGAGCAGAAAGGAAGTAGACAAAAAAAATTGAAAACATACACTGGGTAAGTTATAGCAAAGACACAATGTGAAGAATTCATTACTAGACATAATAAACTCTATGCAAATTTCCGGTATGGTTTCATTCTCTTTCAGGAGCACCCAAGTGGCAAAAATGGATTTGTAAATGTGCATGGTAGTGCACCAATTAAATAAAGACATTGCCCGAAGTGATCCCCAAAAACACACTAAGCAAATGAAAGCAGTATGGGCCCAAAAATAGTTCATTAAGCAAATCTGAGCATTTGCAACACCAATAGCTCAAAGTTTCGCTAATGCGAGACATATTGCATTGCAAATGATTTTTTGTATCTGGAGCAACACTGTTGCCTGTTAAATCTCACTTCTGTGATTTTTTTGTATAACTGAAGTGAATGTATTTAGTGGTATCAGATTTGGTTTTCAATTAAAATAATCCACAGTGGAGTAAAGTGATTTTCATAGGCTCAAACAATTTGGCTCAATGGGAAAGCTTAGTAAAGTAGGTAGAATCAGGTGACCAGCTATATGTGCATCTCCATTTTGAGGGCCCTAAAAATGTACATTATTTTAAGTCAATTTATTAGGCAAAACTGCTAAATAAAATTACAGAAGCACCCTGGGTAGCACTGAGAGCGCTGGTGCTGTCAGGAATCCTCTTTGCAGAAACATTCAGATGCTGACACATCCTGCTTCCAAGACGCTTAATTTCCCACTTCCAAAACATGAATCACTGAGTAGATATTAAAATGAGGGACTTCGTAGAAACTCTCCTTGGCGATGGGTGCCAACAAAGAGTGTCGCACCACCAGCACTAAAGCCAAACCGGACTGGGTTTGAATCCAGGCGTCACGTTAATATTCTACTGTTCTGAGCAAATCATTTAATATCCCCATGCCTAGAGAAAAGATCTGACCTTGAGTGATTTAATCTGGTGCCCATGTAAAGCAAGTGTTCGCTACATAAAATGTGCAGAAAAGATAGCTTGCACATACTTTAAAAACTAGCAACATCTATTTTTGGCATTAGATTCAAAAATATTTACCAACTCGTGAACCCGTGTGGGTGTGATGCAATCGGCAGTCAGGGGCGTAACAAACGCCCCCGCAGCCCCTGCAGTGCGGGGGGGGCCTCACTCTCTACAGATAATGAAGGGGGCCCCCAGGGGGCCCGGCCCCCTCAGCTCTTCTGAGGGCTGTGAGAGAGGCCTGCGCTGAAGCAAGCCTCTCTCCCTCTGTGTCTGAAGCAGGTGCAGCCTGCTCCGTTCCCCTCACCCCCTCCCTCTGACTAAAGAGAAACAAAGTATCAACATTGTTTCTCTTCAGTCAGAGCCGGAGGCAGGCACGGGACAAGGACGGCCCCAGAGACAGCAGTCCACTGCTCCTCTGAGGCAGCACAGAGCCCGGCCCCCCACTCTCTCCTCTCGATAAGCAAAGCCCACCCCACAAGAAAAGAGAAGAGACAGGGACAAGGATGAGGCCCCCACCCCACAGGAGAAGAGAAGAGACAAGGACAAGGATTGGGTGGGGGCCCGGCCCACCCCACAAGAGAAGAGAAGAGACAGGGACAAGATGGGGTGGGTGCCCCATCCCACAAGAGAAGAGACAGGGACAGGCCCCCACCGAGAAGAGACAGGGACAAGGATTGGGTGGGGGCCCCACCCCACAAGAGAAGAGAAGAGACAGGGACAAGGATGGGCTGGGGGCCCCATCCCACAAGAGAAGAGACAGGGACAAGGATGGGCTGGGGGCCCCATCCCACAAGAGAAGAGAAGAGACAGGGACAAGGATGGGGTGGGGGCCCCATCCCACAAGAGAAGAGACAGGGACAGGCCCCTCCCGAGAAGAGACAGGGACAGGGATGGGCTGGGGGCCCCATCCCACAAGAGAAGAGAAGAGACAGGGACAAGGATGGGGTGGGGGCCTCAGAGAGCAAGAGACAGCACAGAGCAGTGCTCGGGACCCTGACAAGGGTGGGAGTGGGGGCCCCCAGACAGAGTATTCTCCAGGGCAAAGCTCACATGAGAAGGGACAAGGCAGCAAAATTGTGCCCTCAGGTAAGCCCTCTTGTTAGAACACACCATGGGCATCCGCAGGAGGGGGGCCGAGAAGGGTGCAAGGCAGAGGGGAGAAGGGTGTAAGGCAGAGGGGGAGAAGGATGCAAGGTAGAGAAGGGTGCAAGGCGGAGGGGAGAAGGGTGTAAGGCAGAGGGGAGAAGGGTGCAAGGTGGAGGGGAGAAGGGTGCAAGGCAGAGGGGTGAAGTGTGCAAGGCAGAGAAGAGAAGGGTGCAAGGCAAAGAGGAGAAGGGTGCAAGGAAGAGAGGAGAAGGGTGCAGGGTAGAGAAGGGTGCAATGGGGAGGGGGATAAGGGTGCAGGGTAGAGGGGAGAAGGATGCAAGGCAGAGAAGAGAAGGGTGCAAGGCGGAGGGGAGAAGGGTGCAAGGCGGAGGGGAGAAGGGTGCAAGGCAGAGGGGAGAAGGGTGCAAGGCAGAGAGGAGAAGGGTGCAAGGAAGAGAGGAGAAGGGTGCAAGATAGAGAAGGGTGCAAGGCGGAGGGGGAGAAGGGTGCAAGGTGGAGGGGGAGAAGGGTGCAAGGCAGATGGGAGAAGGGTGCAAGGCAGAGGGGAGAAGGGTGCAAGGCAGAGAGGAGAAGGGTGCAAGGAAGAGAGGAGAAGGGTGCAAGGTAGAGAAGGGTGCAAGGCGGAGGGGGAGAAGAGTGCAAGGCAGAGGGGAGAAGGGTGCAAGGCAGAGGGGAGAAGGGTGCAAGGAAGAGAGGAGAAGGGTGCAAGGTAGAGAAGGGTGCAAGGCGGAGGGGGAGACGGGTGCAAGGCAGAGGGGAGACGGGTGCAAGGCAGAGGGGAGACGGGTGCAAGTCAAAGGGGAGAAGGGTGCAAGGCAAAGGGGAGAAGGGTGCAAGGCGGAGGGGAGAAGGGTGCAAGGCGGAGGGGGAGAAGAGTGCAAGGCAGAGGGGAGAAGGGTGCAAGGCAGAGGGGAGAAGGGTGCAAGGAAGAGAGGAGAAGGGTGCAAGGTAGAGAAGGGTGCAAGGCGGAGGGGGAGATGGGTGCAAGGCAGAGGGGAGACGGGTGCAAGGCAGAGGGGAGACGGGTGCAAGTCAAAGGGGAGAAGGGTGCAAGGCAAAGGGGAGAAGGGTGCAAGGCGGAGGGGAGAAGGGTGCAAGGCGGAGGGGAGAAGGGTGCAAGGCAGAGGGGAGAAGGGTGCAAGGCAGAGGGGAGAAGGGTGCAAGGAAGAGAGGAGAAGGGTGCAAGGTAGAGAAGGGTGCAAGGTAGAGGGGGAGAAGGGTGCAAGGTAGAGGGGGAGAAGGGTGCATGGCAGAGGGGAGAAGGGTGCAAGGCAGAGGGGAGAAGGGTGCAAGGAAGAGAGGAGAAGGGTGCAAGGTAGAGAAGGGTGCAAGGTGGAGGGGGAGACGGGTGCAAGGCAGAGGGGAGACGGGTGCAAGGCAGAGGGGAGACGGATGCAAGGCAAAGGGGAGAAGGGTGCAAGGCAAAGGGGAGAAGGGTGCAAGGCGGAGGGGAGAAGGGTGCAAGGCGGAGGGGAGAATGGTGCAAGGCAGAGGGGAGAAGGGTGCAAGGCAGAGGGGAGAAGGGTGCAAGGAAGAGAGGAGAAGGGTGCAAGGTAGAGAAGGGTGCAAGGTAGAGGGGGAGAAGGGTGCATGGCAGAGGGGAGAAGGGTGCAAGGAAGAGAGGAGAAGGGTGCAAGGAAGAGAGGAGAAGGGTGAAAGGAAGAGAGGAGAAGGGTGCAAGGCGGAGGGGGAGAAGGGGGCAAGGCAGAGGGGAGAAGGGTGCAAGGCAGAGGGGAGAAGGGTGCAAGGCAAAGGGGAGAAGGGTGCAAGGCAAAGGGGGGAAGGGTGCAAGGCAAAGGGGAGAAGGGTGCAAGACAGAGGGGAGAAGGGTGCAAGGCAGAGAGGAGAAGGGTGCAAGGCGGAGGGGGAGAAGGGTGCAAGGCAGAGAGGAAAAGGATGCAAGGTAGAGAAGGGTGTAAGGCGGAGGGGGAGAAGGGTGCAAAGCAAAGGGGAGAAGGGTGCAAGGCAAAGGGGAGAAGGGTGCAAGGCGGAGGGGAGAAGGGTGCAAGGCGGAGAGGAGAAGGGTGCAAGGCGGAGGGGAGAAGGGTGCAAGGCAGAGGGGAGAAGGGTGCAAGGCAGAGGGGAGAAGGGTGCAAGGAAGAGAGGAGAAGGATACAAGGGGGAGGGGGAATGGTGCAAGAGGGAGGGCAAGAAGGGTGCAAGGCAGAGGAGAGAAGGGTGCAAGGGGGATGGTGATGAAGTTAAAAATGTGCCCCCCCTGGAAACATTTCTGCGGACACCCATGGAACGCACACTACTTTGTGAGGGAGAGTGGGAGAAAGTGGAGAGAAACAGTGGAGAGAAACAGTGGAGAGAGAGAGTGGCTAGAGAGAGAGAGAGAGAGTGGAGAGAGACAGTGGAGAGAGAGTAGACAGTGGAGAGAGAGTGGAGATAGACAGTGGAGAGAGAGTAGACAGTGGAGAGAGAGTGGAAAGAGACAGTGGAGAGAGAGTAGACAGTGGAGAGAGAGTGGAGATAGACAGTGGAGAGAAAGAGAGTGGAGAGAGAGTGGAGAGAGCATGGAGAGACACTGGAGAGAGTGGAGAAAGAGAGAGTGGAGAGAGAGAGTGGAGAGAGAGAGAGAGTGGAGGGAGAGAGAGAGAGAGAGAGAGAGAGTGGAGAGAGAGAGTGGAGAGAGAGAGTGGAGAGAGAGAAAGTGGAGAGAAAGATAGAGTGGAGAGAAAGATAGAGTGGAGAGAGAGTGGAGAGAGCGAGTGGAGAGAGCGAGTGGAGAGAGCGAGTGGAGAGAGAGAGAGAGGGGAGAGAGAGAGTGGAGAGAGATAGAGTGGAGAGAGAGAGAGAGAGAGAGTGAAGAGAGAGAGTGTGGAGAGAGAGAGAGAGAGTGTGGAGAGAGAGAGAGAGTGTGGAGAGAGAGAGAGAGTGTGGAGAGAGAGAGAGTGGAGAGAGAGAGTGTGGAGAGAGAGAGTGGAGAGAGAGAGAGAGAGTGGAGAGAGAGAGAGAGTGGAGAGAGAGAGAGAGGGGAGAGAGAGTGGAGAGTAGAGAGAGACAGTAGAGAGAGAGAGACAGTGGAGAGAGAGACATTGGAGAGAGAGACAGTGGAGGGAGACAGCAGAGAGAGAGTGGGTGGAGAGAGAGTGAGTGGAGAGAGAGTGAGTGGAGAGAGAGTGAGTGGAGAGAGAGTGAGTGGAGAGAGAGTGAGTGGAGAGAGAGAGTGGAGAGAGAGTGGAGAGAAAGTAGAGAGAGAGAAGGGGGAGAGGGTGGAGAGAGAGGGAGTAGAGGGAGACAGTGGAAGGAGACAGTGGAGGCAGACAGTGGAGGGAGACAGTGGAGAGAGAGATAGTGAGAGAGTGGAGAGAGAAAGTGGAGAGAGAGACAGAGGAGAGACCGTGGAGAGAGAGACAGTAGAGATAGAGTTGGCAGAGTTGAGAGAGAGAATGGAGAGAGAGTAGAGACTGACTGACTGAGAAACTGACTGAGAGAGAGAGTGACTGACTGACAGAGAGAGAGAGAGACTGATTGAGAGTGAGACTGACTGACTGACAGAGACTGACTAAGGTAGAGAGAAACTGACTGAGAAAGAGAGACTGAGAGGGACAGAGACTGACTTACAGAGAGATAGACTGATTGACTGTGAGAGAGACTGACTGACAGAGAGACTGACAGAGAGAGACTGACTTGGAGAGAGACTGACTGAGAGAGAGACTGACTGAGTGAGAGAGTCTGACAGAGACTGACTGACAGAGCGAGAGAGAGACTGACTGACTGGGGTAAAGAGAGAATGACTGACTGAGAGAGACTGACTGACTGGGAGAGAGAGAGACTGACTGGGAGAGAGAGAGAGTGGCTGACTGAGAGAGAGATTGACTGACAGAGAGGGAGACTGACTGACAAAGACTGACAGAGAGAGAAAGAGACTGAGAGCCTGACAGAGAAAGAGAGACTGACAAACAGAGAGAGAGAGACTGACTGACAGAGAGAGAGACTGACTGACAGAGAGAGAGACTGACTAAGAGAGAGAAACTGACAGACTGAGAGAGACTGATTGAGAGAGACTGACCGAGAGAGAGAGACTGACTGACAGAGAGAGAGACTGAGACTGACTGAGAGAGAGAGACTGACTGACAGAGAGAGAGACTAAGAGAGACTGACTGAGAGAGACTGACTGAGAGAGACTGACAGAGAAACTGACAGAGAGAGACTGACAGAGAGAGACTGACTGACAGACAGATAGAGAGTGAGAGACTGACTGACTGACTGAGAGAGACTGACTGAGAGAGACTGAATGACAGAGAGTGATAGAGTGACTGACAGAGAGAGAGACTGACTGACAGAGAGGGACTGACTGACAGACTGACAGAGAGAGACAGAGAGAGAGAGAGAGAGAGAGAGAGAGAGAGAGGCTGACTGACTGAGAGTGACTGACTAAGAGAGACTGAATGACAGAGAGAGATAGACTGACTGACTGAAAGAGAGATACTGACTGACAGAGAGAGAGAGACTGTGATGGAATTGGGGTCAAAGTGTGTATGAAGCTATGCAATGCCTCTTAAGATTGCTATTGTCTAATAAAAATAAAAATGTATTATCAAAATGTGCTCTTTGTAGTTATATCTGCTTTTGAAATACTGCATTGTCGCTGTGTCCAATGTTTTAAAACGGAAACGGGAAGGAGCAGTGAATGCACTTTTGTCAAAACTAAACGAGGAGTGGGCCCGATGTTGTATATCATGACAGGAGTCTGCATCAGGAAACCCACCTAAAATTGGGCAAACTTCCCCGGCCTACTGATGGCAGGGACCCTGTAATGAATGGACCACCACCTATGATAGCCTGCTGGCAGACTAAGCCCAACCTTTAACTCCACCATCCAGTGTTACTATTAACGGCTGCATTGGTGACAGTGGCGTAACAATCGCCCGCATCCCCTGCAGTATGGCGGGTCGCTGGGCTGAGAGCTCTAGACAGGCATGGAGGATGGGAGGGGGGCCCCCTCCATGTAGTTTGCAGGGGGGCCCCCTCATGTTTCGTTACGCCACTGTCGGCAGTGATCTTTAAAAAGACATTTTAGGTTAAACTGAGATTGGCTTAGTTCATAACACGAACCCTTTACAGCGATCAACGAATTTGAAAGCACGCCTGAAGTCCTGCTCAGACCCAAGTGAGGCTGTGCACGCAACGGACCTACAGCGCTCTGTTTTCTCAACTGCCAGCGCATGCTGTACATCTCCAAAACAGCCATCCACTGATGGCGGGGGTTCAAGGGAAAGGGTCGGCGCAGGCCCGTGCTTCATGAGGACTGCGTGTAAAGAATGTGATCGGTTATTCCGGGCACTTTTTGTATTTGATCCTTACACCCAGTGGTCTAGAAGATGCGTGCGGTTGTTAGCCAAATCTTTTTTTTAAAGTGACCACACTTGGGCTGTGTAGCGTGGAAGCACCGAACGCTGCACGCGGACCAGATTTTCTTTGGTCTGTGTATAGACATGAGTTATGAATTGTGGAATTTTATGCGTGTTTCTCGACAATAGAAGAGAATGCCGAAATGTTTACTTTCTGAGGGAGCTGTCTTTATACATGGCCAGGGATCCTTGCTTTCTTTTGTAGTAGTGTTGGTTTTTTCTCGCATGCATCAGTGAAGGAGGGCGTGAGAAATTTGACACTCGCGTGTGAAGTGAGACGTGTCTAGTGCACAAGCACAAAAGAGTATCTATAAATATATATATATATATATATATATATGCCAGATTTTGTTGCAGTCTTTCAATTCCTGAAAGAATTATACTGAGTGCCTTCTACCTACTTGTTTGGAAAATAGGTGTGCACGGGGAGGTGTCCTCCTGTAATGCAACTTGTGATCATGTAAAGCGCTCTGATACCCAATTCGGGTTAAGTTCGCGCTATATATAAAACTCTGTAAAATAAAAAAAAGAAAATAAATACTTATGTTATTTCCATCTGACCTTTTCCCCTGCCGTTTTTCATGCATATGTATTGGTTAAGTGGCACTAGAGCTGAAACTACATGTCCCATAATGCAATACGTAGAAGCAGAAGAAGAAAGAGGCCGTGTGAAGCTTGTTGGTGCCAGAGATGCAGCTCAAACAAGCACTTCAGACAAGGCTAAATGCTCAAATCCATATTTCCTACCGTTTCAGATGTAGAATTGCTCATCCTTTCACACGCGCTTGTCTGTAAAAGTGCAATCGGACTAGAATAGGGCTGGTCAGATTTTTTTTACCACCCACTTCCGGTCACGCCAGAAGTTCTGCACTTGGACAGCCATGTTTGGTGAGCGTTGTGATGGCGAGGGAAAGTGAGAGCCGTCGAGATTTTTGGGAGTTGAGCGATGGCGATTTCTTTTTGGTTTCTACAGCTTGGTTGTCCGGACTGCTGTGGGAAGATTCTGCAACCGAAATTATTGGAGATTGTTTTTCTAGCAGGCATCAGGTATTGATTGCGGGGCTCAGTTCTGGGATTGCTTTTTTTTGCGGGTAGTTTTTAGCGCGAACTCGTCCCGAAAGTATCAGGGCGCTTTAAAATCATGTTACAGACACACATTCATTGGTTGGTAGGCATCGGAAGACAAGTGATTTGCCCATAATTACAGGAACCTGGTTCACCAGCTCCAACTACGCAGCTCTGGCCATTAGGCCACATCCTCTCCACGAAAGGGTTGTATTACCACGTGTCCAAAGCTATATAGCGCGTAATGTATTTTGGTGTTTTAAAAGGCATTAATTTGTTGTAGTCTCACGAGTCCAGTAGTGCCTCCAGCAGGATGTGGCGTAAGTAATCTGCACGTTTGTGCAGGCAAGAGCTGTTTCAGCTTTTCTATGTGTTTGGATTCAGATGTTGGGATGATCTTCATTGGGGTCAGAGATAAAATACCCGTTTCCTTTCAGTTTTGGGAAGGGGGATCGAGTACATGCAAAATGGTCACATAAAAGCTTAGCTTCAAGCAGTGACGTCTTAAAAAAGAAGAGATGTATGGTTCTGCGGATATTTTGGGCAAATTAACTTTTGCTTACAGCATAAGGGATAGAGCAAACCAACCGCGTGTTGTGAAGTTAGCACACCAGTAGTTGGGTGTGGGAGGAGCTAGGCGGCCAGAGGAAGAGGAGGAGTGGACACAGGAAAGGGTTAGTTAGAGTAGGGACAGGGCATAGATAAGAGGTGTTAAATAAAACTCTAGTTGAATACCATTACAAGTGTATGTGTTTATTGTAGCTGGATGCTACAACTGGCGACGAGGGTGGGATATCGCTAACTGCAGCCCACGAGACCACCTAGAGACACCCTGTCCCCTGCAGCGTCAAGAGACGAGCTCCGCTGCTAGAAGAAGCTGAGGCTGGCCGAGGAGGGTCAAGAGCAAGTGACCGTGGCCCCAAAGACGCTGGAAAACCTAAATATATCGTGACCTGGGAGCTCTGGAACGCTCGGTTGAAGAACCGCCTGGGCGCGATTCCCGCCGGGGATGTGTCACCCAGCCGTTGTAAAACAGGAGTCGGGAGCCCACTCCGACCCTGTCCAGCGCCCCACAGCAAGTCAAGAGGTGCCCTGGTGAAAGGGGCGCTGCCCCGAGAAATCGCCGTCCAGCGCGATCAAGCGCGCCAGAACCGGAGCCTGTGCCGGTGAAAGTGCCGACCTCATGCCCGATGCGTAGGTTTTGGCACGCGATCGGTCGAGAAGAGCGGGAAAGTGCTGAGCAAGGCGGGAGCCCACCCCAACCTCACCTGGTCGCTGTGGTGGCCAAAGAAGAGTGATTTCTGGAGCGCGCTGCCCTGCAACTGCCGGCCGGTGAGTCTGGAGTGCCTGAATCCAGAGGGAGTGAAAACCTTGTGTGATTGCACAGACGGCGGCCATCTTAGAGTCAGGCGCTCGTCAGGACAGGCCCCTTGATTCTCATAGAGCGGCCATTTTAGAGTCAGGCACTGGGAAAGAACAAGCATTGGTCAAGTAAACAAGCATTGGCGACTGAAAGAAACAAGCATTGGCAAATAAACAAGCATTGGCGACTGAAAATAAAACAAGCATTGGTCAAGTAAACAAGCAGTGGTCAAATAAACAAGCCTTGGCGACTGGAAGAAACAAGCATTGGCAAATAAAACAAGCATTGGCGATTGAAAATAAAACAAACATTGGTCAAGCAAACAAGCATTGGTAAAATAAACAAGCATTGGCGACAGTAGTAAACAAGTGCTAGCAAAGAAACAAGCATTGGCGAAGCCAAGTGAAATTGCTGCAAAATGTCCGACGAGGAGAACGCTCAGCCCCCACCAAGTGGGTCGCTCCTGAGGGCACCCGCACCTATCAAGGTGACGACAGGAGGGAGCATGGGTCCCAAATGGCAAGAGTGGTTGGAGGAGTTTGAAGATTACACTAAAGGGTCGGATATTGTAGACGAAAAAAAGAAGTTGATTGCTCTGCGCAATCTGGCAGGGCGAGAGGTAGTCAAAATACTCAAAGACCTTCCTGCTACTGACGTGGACACTTATGCTAAAGCATGTGAGGTCCTGAATAAAACGTTTCTTCACAAGCGTAATGTAGACTACGAGCGACACACATTCCACTCCGCTCGGCAAGGGAAGGATGAGCCCATGAGTACCTTCATGATGCGTCTGCGGAGACTAGCCAAATACTGTGAATTTGATAATTTCTCTATGGATGACGCCATCAAATCTCAAATAATAGATGGATGTCATTCGGATCAGCTCAGGAGGCGCCTTCTGAGAAAGGCACATGGACTAGATGAAATAGAAGAAATGACTCGAGCTTACGATCAGGCGGAGAAGTACGCAGCCGTCATGGAAACGGAACGCAAAGGGAGTCATGAACTGGTGCGGCGTGTGCAAGCCAAAAGTGACAGTCGGAGAAGCTCCAGAGACAAACAATGGAGGTCGCACACGTCTTCCCGTCAAGAGCAATCAAGATATCAACGATGAGAACCATGGAAGAAGGAGAAAAGATCGGAACGAGTGAGAAAATGCTACCGATGTGGGTATGATTACCCTCATGTAGACAGCTGCCCGGCCATGGGCCAAAGATGTCGGAAGTGTGGTCGAACCAACCACTTCGAAGTAATGTGTGGGGACTACAATAAAGAAAAACGAAGTGGTCCCACAGGGACAACCCGATCTGACACACGAAGCAGAGCCCCAAGAATGTCTCGGTCTGACACTCGAAGACACCACGCGCGAGCTGTCCAAGATCAGACGGAACAGTCCTCTGGATCGTCACATTCTAGCAGAGAGTCACGTCGGTCCAGGTGGGAACGGAGGTCACCTTCCAGAGAATCCAGACCGTCGTCCCGAGACTCGGCATACACCATTGAATATCTGAACTTGGCAGCAGATCCAGACCAGCTTAAGAGATACCCTCGGCTGGATATTAAAGTTGGAAATCACGACACAAAGTTTGTGCTAGACTCTGGTGCATCCTTAAACTACATTCCAGTTACCGAATACGAAAGGATGAGTCCACGACCTCCTCTGACATTTGCACCGGTGAGGGTTTTCACGTGGATGGCCAAGAAGCCACTCCCCTGCCTGGGGAAGTTCTCAACGACCCTGACACACGACAACACAACTATATCAGCGGTCATCCATGTTATCAAGGGCCCCGAAGCAGACTGTCTTTTGAGCCTACCAACCGCTGAACGGCTTCACCTGGTCGAAATCCTTTTCAAGGTCAGCGACAACCAAGATGTGACTCGCCAGTTTCCCGGATTGTTTCAGGGATTGGGCAAATTGAGAGACTGTCAGGTGCGATTACATATCAATGAACAAGTCAGGCCTGTCGCCCAACACCCTCGACGGGTACCATTTTATCTACAGACTGCTGTTGAGGAAGAACTCCAAGACTTGTTAGCTGCGGACATCATCAAGCACACTGACGGCCCGACTCCATGGGTATCACCAGTCGTTATCGTCCCAAAGAAGGGCACGGCCAACAAAGTCAGACTCTGTGTGGACATGCGCCTGCCCAACACTGCAATAGAAAGAGAACGACACCCGGGGCCACATTTGAGCGACATGATCGCAGCGCTTAATGGAGCCACTGTGTTTTCAAAATTAGATTTGAATAAAGGGTACCATCAATTGGAACTAGAAGTGGGGTCCAGATATATCACCACCTTTGCAACCCACCTGGGGTTGTTTAGATATAAAAGACTGAGCTTCGGAGTCTCCTCAGTGGCCGAAATATTTCAAGACACAATTCGGCAAGTCATTCAAAACATTCCTAACACGCTCAACTATAGTGATGACATCCTTGTCTATGGTTCAGACTTATACTTATACGGACTTATACTTGCCTCTTATACCTTATTCCTCTTCACTCGGTACGTCTTCCTCATTCCTCTTGCTCCTTCCCTTCCACTCAGTTGTTTCCTGCCAGCATTCTTCAGTCTTAGCCTCCTCTTCAGCCTCCCTTCTCCCCCTCCCTTCAACGCTTCTTTCCCCTTCTGCTCAGCTCTGACTTTTCTGCATGTAGTTCTTTTTAATACATCCGGTCTTCTTTAGCCTCACCTTTTCTCCCTTTCTGTGCTTCACATACACTTACCATTCATCTCCCCATTTTGCGTACTTCCTCTATTTACCTGCTGTGACAAACCCGAGCAAAATTGACTCAATGGTTATCTTCGATGGTTTTGGGAAATCCTGCAATATATTTCTACATAATGTAAATCATTTGTATATGTTTTTCTAAAGTGTTTGTTTTTATTCTGTATGGTTAACAAATATGCATTTTTAGGTTGAGCTGTGGCAGCTCGCAAGCGTTGCTGCAAGTAAGACCTTCTGTAATCAATACAACCGCTTTATTCCTGCCTACAATTGGTTTATTCCAGCGTTGAACTTCTTTTCTGCCTCCTGTCGTGCCCCCACTGCCGATGCTTCACTTCTCATGAAAACTCAGGAGCACTGGTAAAGTACAGTGTACTAGGGCTTGCCTTTCTTATAGCCTTTGTGTAAGAACTTTTGTATGTATCTTTATTGATGCTTTTCTTCATTCGCTGCTTCTGCCCGTTTCGATTCCCCTTCTGCTTTGCATTACAAAGCCGTCCCCCCACCATTCGGAATTCACAGACGGCATTTATGAGTCCTAAAGTTAGGAGTCCTAACTTCTGTGAATACCGAAATGAGTAAGTGCCTTCTGTGAATACCAAAATGGTAATAAGTTTAGGATTTTGTCTTTACTTAGTTCTGTGAATTGGGCCCAATGTTTGCATATGTGGTCCTAGATCATATTATTGTACAAGGACTCTTCTCTCTTAACTAACAGCTGTCTGCAAAAGAGCAATTGGGGAGGGGTCGTAACTCAAAGAGAATGTGTGCTACAAATGGCATGCAAATCTGGTGCATAGCCTTAAGTTGGAATTTAATTGCCGCTCTCCCAATAATTAGATCGGGTGCCCTGTTCCTAGCATTTGGTTGTAAGCCCCTTTTTGGATTTCTGGTTAGTATGGTCATTTTTTAGACTGTTTTCCAAATAAGAATACTGTAAGTAGAGTTCAGGCTCAACATAGCTGCCTCCATGATGGTTTTGTAATTGAAATCTGGTATTGATTGTTTTCTGTTTGCAGAGGAAGCGTGACAGCGTCTGGGCAACAGCGGCGGTTTCTTCACTTGGACAGGTGAGTCTTCTTTACCTCCTGTCTACCTCTTAATCAATGCCTTGCTCTCCCCATTACCTCTTTGACCAAGTAACCTTAATGTTAAACTTATGAACCCCTGTAACCATATCTCATTGGGCACACTATATGAAATAAAAGGATTGGAACATTTTAAAGGCAGCCCAGTCCTATTAAAAACCTAAAATAGTGGTGTTAACATGATTCTGATGTATGTTTATTTCTTTTTCCTCCAGACTCTATGAAGTCTATGTGCTGGGATGAAGGCTGGCCATCACTGGACAACAGCACTATTAGAAGGAAGCTGGCTATAAAGATTTGCAATACTGGAAGAGGACTAAAGAAAACTCGGAATCTAAAAATAAACATTGAAGTTGCTGCCTTTCATTAAGCCTTTTTGTTCTTTTTGTAGTATTCTGGCATTTCTTCCCCTCTTGAACAGTGTCCTGGACTTTCTCTATGTTCTCTTGTTCAGTATCCTGGCTCCTATGGGGCCAAATGTGTGTTTTATATCAATAAAATTACATGTTAACACAACCCCCATTGATGCTTTTTCATTTAACCTACTTTTTTCAGTCTTTTGCCACTGGTCACCACATTAAACAGCTTCATATAATGCTCTGTAGCTCAAAGTAAGGCAAGTCCCAGTGAGTCAGGAGTATGGGAGTAGCTGCACAAGTTGTTAATCTTATCTGAATGAAAAGTATAACATTGTTGAAGCCACTACTTTTGTATGCATGTGGTATTGCTACAGCACAAAGCTAGCCAAAAGGAATCTAAGATTTATTTTGAACAGTGCCCCCATCTCACAGTAGAGTTTAAAAAATAATCTTTCATGAGTAGGAGAATATTGATGTTATAATTGGACACGGATTTATGGAAGTATTGTTTTTGGTTTGCTTAAGTTTTATAATGCGGACTTGACACAAAATCTTTCCAGCATTTATAAACCAGAGCAAATTGGTATTTGTAACAACACTCATCCACATGGGAAAAGTTTTCAGGTTTTTCTAGGAATAGTATTTTTTGTACTGCAAGGGGGCCCTTCCAGTAAAGAACCTAAGCTAGACTCTCACAGACACCTTTGCACCATAGTGCAAATGCGTGTGCATGGTGCTCGACAGCATAATGGTGCAGTGGTGCAAGGGAGAGGGTTAGACATGGCACTTTCCTGCTCTCTCCCTGTGATGCAACGCAGCAAATTTGGGTGTTATGCTGCGTTAAGTGACACTTTTGTAAATATAGGCCTTACTTTAGAACTCATGGCATTGCAAATAATTCATGGTATTGTATAAAGAAGGCATATTGCACCCAAGAGCCCTGTTTTTGACAGGAAGGTACATTGAGGAGGTGATCCTCTAAATATTTCCCTACCAGCAAATCCATATACCTAAAGTAATAGTGGGACCCTGCAAGGGAATACTGGCAATCGGCTAATGTGCTTGTAACATGGAATTTTTAAAGTGTAATCCTAAATAATCTATGCTAATTTTTGAGTTTTCATTAAATCATCCTGGAGTAATCCACACTCATCCTGAAATTATCATTGGATCATTTCAGAGTAATCCACTTCCATCCTAAAGCGGTAATAGGATCATCCAGGAATAATCCACAATCATCCCTAAATTGTCTGGAGCCCATCCTGGAGTAATTCACACTCATCCTAAAGTTGTCAGTTAGTATTCGTGGAGTTGTAAAAGGTAATCACTCCCTGCCAGTGGAAGTCATCAGAACACCATCCTAGAACAGTTTTTGTGATTACAGTAAGAGTCATCAGAACACCATCCTAGAATAGTTTTTGTGATTACAGTAAGAGTCATCAGAACACCATCCTAGAATAGTTTTTGTGATTACAGTAAGAGTCATCCCATTTAAATTTTCGCCCCTGTGGGCAGACTTCAGGATGGTTTGGGATGACGTCCCCAGATAATTGCAGGAGAAGTCATCCAATGACTTCAGAATCACTCCAGGATGATCTTTCTTTTTGACCAGGGGTACCAACAACCTATAAAGTCTGAGACAACAGTGTGTCCTGGGGTTGTTGTACTCGAGATTTACTCTTTTATCTCAACTTGGTGGAACAGTCTATGTAATAACTATTACAGAAAGTTTTTATGCCAAAACTTTAAACAATATGTCTCAAAGTCTTTGAATATCAGGTAAGGAATCGTAATTCAATGATTGCAGTGGCCAAGGCTTGTTTGTTCAGTTTCAAGAAGCCTTCAGAGGTCCGTTTACAATCTTTACTCGAAGTTCCTTACTGTCCTTCTTCTCTCTCTCTCTCTAGCTCACCGCCGGTTTCCAGGAAGAAGACAGATGACTCACGGGGTCCGGAAGTTCCTGTGACGTCCTCTGGTGATTGCCAAGTCCAGAGTGAGTTGCGCGAGGAAATCAGGTAAGGGAAGCGAAGAACGGGAGTAGGAAGGAAGGGGAAACGGAATGGGAGATCGGATGGAGAAGTCAAGGAGAGGAAATAGGAGCGAGGGCTGGGCTGGGCAAATGCAGGCTGGGTTCTCGGATGAAGACTGGAGCGCTCGTCTTGACGAAAGGCAGAGACGAAGCAACGTCACGTTACGAGCGCTCCTTTTAATAGCTTTTCAGAGCGGCGGTTTGTATTAGCATAACTCACACGCTGGAGCATTCAGTTAGTGTTACACGTGCTTTATGAGGCGTTTCCCAACAAACATTGAAAGATGCAAACAATAAATGCTGGCTAAACAAACAAACAAACATCGGTACAAACAATGAGCAAACTGTAGTAATAAACATCTAGATTCAGATTACCATACTGTCTCATTTGGGGAATGTATTCAAGAGACAAAGAACAATGAATGCTGATGAGAATCTGTGACGTGACCTAGGTAATTCAGGTGGGAAAACCAGTAGTTGTATGTATCCCCTTAACACGCTAGTGGCAGTGGATAGCGTCTGGTGGTGTAGCGGGGAATGGCTTACCCTGTCAGTATTAGAGGCTGAGGTGGTGCCAATGTTCCAAATGAAGTTGGATCCTAAATTAACTACCACTGTACAGTAGTTACCTTATGTATGTATGTCTGCCGTCCTGCAAAGACTATGGGGCAGATTTATGTTAACTGGCGCATCCCGAGGGATGCGCCAGTTAACGTGCGCCACAGCTACGCCACCCATGGTGCGCCGCATTTATAATGTGGCGCACCATGGTGTAAAAACTGCACAGATGCGTGACGCATCTGTGACGGAAATGTGGTGCATTGCTGGAGTTGCGTTGCAAGCGCGACGCAGCTCCAGCAAGGCTCAGGGGTGCCCCATCTACACAATGCTGCATCGAGACCTACGCCTGCTTCAAGCAGGCGCAGGGTTTTGACGCAGCATTGGCCAGAAAGTGACTGAGTGAAATCTCATAGATTTCACTCAGCCACTTTCAGGAGGCGTTCCTGCGCAGGAACGCCCACCCCCCCTGCGCAGGAACTCCTCCTTATGGCGCAGGGCTTTACAACGTGACGCATCTCCTAGATGCGTCACGTTGTAAATAGGGCGCATTGTTTGCGCCGCAGTTGCGTCAAATAAAGTGACGCAATTGCGGCGCAAGGGCATCATAAATCTGCCCCCAAGTATCTTAATACACTTTCTCCTCCCCCATTTAGATTGTTAGTGCTCACAGGCTCACGTCCTGATGATGATCTCAATAATCTGATATCGAAACGCTATCGGCCTCCCCAACAAAAACTCCAGCATTTCTTTCATTTAACTGTGGAGTTTTGAAAAACAAGATTGTTGTACAATGCGATGTAATTTTAATATCTCACCCACACACCATCACTTCACGCACTTTTAAATGTTTCTGTGAGCACAAAATATCACGAAGCAAATGAATGATAAAGCGAATTTATGGAGATAATACTTTTGTTCTCATAACCACCCCCAATCCTGTATCCATGCAACCTAAGTAACTGAGTCCTCCGAGGACCCTTGTTGATAAATGTTTAAACTGATTTAACTTCCTTCAAAATAACTTACTTAGCCTAGGCTGCCAGAGGACCCAAAAAGGTTCCCCCTAGACCACTGTTTCCAGAAGTATCATACTTTACCCCAGGTCTCACCACGGAGTTGACCCTTTTTTGTTAATCGTAATTTTCTCTATGTAGGCAGCCTACATAGATAAAATGCAGAGTGTTCATGACTGGTTTGGTTGGCCCTGGGACCGATCAAACGGTCAGCGCCCACAGCAGTGGGCACGCCTCTCCTCCTCTGCCTGGAAGAGGAACGCCCACTGCACGCACGCCACCAACCAAACCCTGCCTTCTGCTTTTCACAGTGCGAGAGCAGAAACATACAATGGTATTTAAACTACAATTTTATGTTTCTGCTTCTCGCACTGCTATAAAGCTGTGGGATGATGCTCCTCTGCCCACGTGGAGGAGCCGTCCCTGTTTAGCTCCTGGTACAGCTTTGCTGGAGTACACTGGTCACCGGAGTGTGGGTACAAATAGGGCAAAGGACGCAATGGCACCAGAGCCCCAAACAGTAGCAGACCTTCTGGACTCCCATCAATTCTGTCTATTATTGCCAAACCATCAGAGGGGCAATTTTCTATGATTGAGTGAAGGCCCATAGAGCACTTGATGTGCCACTGGCCTGGTGGTTTGGGAGGAGCCCAGGTGAGATACAATGATGAAGAGATTTGCACCGTATTGTCTTCCTTGGTCATGCCTTACTGCAATGAACATAAGAGATAGAGTGACCAGACTCTGCACTCTGCGATGGACTAAAGAGAAAAAGCAATGAAATAGAGGTGTCCACATGATAAATAACAGTTGCTGCACAGGGTATTAGGTCTTGCCTCTGACAACAGGCGCAGACCTATTGCCATTAACAATGCTCTTCTTGGTTTGCCATCGTTTATGCAAAAAACGTTGCAAGCCATGCACTTGCAAGCTTGGCAGCAATAATGGAACGTTTTTTATTGAAGCTAAAGAGAAAGCTTTTCGAGATGGTCACCATGTGTCTGCACATTTTCACGAATATGCACACAGGTGTCCATCTTGCAATGGCATAAAAATGATTCAAAGATGTCCAACTGACAATACAGCTATGAGCAACAGACACAGCTCTGGGGGCAGGCGGGCACTGAGGGACAGCAAACAATTTAAATAAAAAGAGAGGGAGAAGGAAAGGGAGCGAGGCAGCGGAGAGATCAGGTGTGGCATTCCCATTGCGGTGTCTTTTTCAAAGGCACCTTCACATGTGAAAGAGGGCACCACTGCATGCCAGACCACAACATTACTTGTGATCTGGCTGGCGGTGCCATCAACTTTTGGTGGTCTAGAGGCGCTACGGTGGGGGGCCACCTGCTCCTGCACCGCCAAAAGTCGGGTTCGGGCCCTAAGTCTAACAGCCAGATTCATCATTGAAAATTGCGCTCGCAAAGGGCCAGATTCTGAGAATATGGCCCTTTGCAAGCGCAATTTTTGCATTTGGGATTCATCATCCCAAATGCAATAATAACTAATAGCAAAATCGCTAAATTGCGAGGAATTGCATTTAAGGAATCTCTATTTGAGATTCCTTCAATGCAATTCATTAACCATTTTTTATTTGCGAAATTGCAATTTTTGGCCGCTATTTACCGCAAAGTCTGACTTCGTGGTAAATAGCGACAACGTAGAAAAATGCACTAAAGTGCATTTTTCTAAGTTGTATGTTACACACACACATGTCCTTGGGACATGTGTGTGCGCAACATCGGTCTACATTTTCATTTCAGGGGTGCCACAGGGTGTCCTTTGGACACCCTGGCACCCTTGAAATCGCATCCTTATTTGCGATTAGCAAATTGCTAATCGCAAATAAGGAAGCTGTAGGAATCGCAATTTATTTTGTGATTCCTACATGAATCTCGTTTTGCAAGTCCTTAATAGCGATTTCTTAATAATCGCTATTAAGGACTCGCAAAACGGGACAATGACGAATCTGGCTGTATATTGGTAAGGAGTGATTCACACCTTACTGTCTTTCTTAGCCGTGCCTTCCAACAGTCAAAATGGGAGAGAAAGTGAACAGACTTTGCGATGTGTTACTTTTGCTACAAGCCAGAATTTGTCGACCTTAGCCTGGCCAACAATGAGGTAATACAGACAAAAAGACAAATGCAGAACAGTTTGTTTAATTTAAAATATTTTAGTTGTGTTTTCAGGTATTGAAATTCAAAAACGTAATGATGCATTAAAAAGAAAAAGCAATGAAAGGGCGGCATCCTCCAGATAAATATAATTCATTGGCATAGTCACTAGGCCTCACCTTTGACATGAGAGCACCTACCTAATGGCTTTGCAAGTGCTCTTCTTGGTTTGCATCGTTTATAGCAAACAAATGTTGCAAGTTGGCTGCCCACTACTTGCAACCTTGGCAGCAATCTTAGAAAGTTCTTTCTTGAAGCAAAAGTTAAAGCTTTCCAAGACAAACGCCATGTTGGAGCACACATGCATAAATGTACACAATTGGGAGGCCATCCTCAAATACTTTTAAAATGATTCAATGTCCATCTGCCTATAGACTGGCACTCGGGGGCAAGCGGGCACTGAGGGAGAGTCAACAATTTAAATAGAGAGGGAAAGAGAAAGGGGATGACACAGCGAAGAGAGAAAGGACAGGATGAGGTAGAGAAAATATTCCTCATGCACTACAATGCAAGGCAAGATATAAGCAGCATGCTTCTTGGATGGACAAACAGGAGAATAGGAATAAATGCCATTAAATAATAATAATAATAATAAAGCCACCGAACCATGAGAAACGATTGTACCCAATGCCTACTGTAAGTCTATATTTAGATACAGTAGGTTTGTTTCACAACTATCTAATACCTTAATATAAACATGATACATATACAAAAATCATAAGATGAAACATAAAATAATACAACACTGATCCAACGCCCTGATGCACTTGAAGACATTTTTTTGTGTGACAAAGGAAAGAAGCCAAATTGGCAAGTTTGTTTTGGCACATTTTTCACTGTAATTGCAACCATTATACAACACATTCATATCTGTATTGTGTAATGTGCTCTGGTCTGCATATTGTGCAGCATTGTTGATAAAATTCAGCACAGATTACTTCCTGTAATGGAAAAAGCGGGATTTCTGTGAGGAAGCAATGAACATAGGCGTTGATCTTTCCTTAATATGAAGTGACCGCTCTTTAAACTATCCTCAAATAAGATGCCATCTCTTAGTATTTCATTTTCTATAATGAAATTTGAGTTTCAAATTGATTTTATCACATCTCATGTTTAAACCTCAGAGGGCTCACAATTAAGGGCCAAATTTTGAATTGGCTGGAGAGATATCACCTTTGGGCGATATCACTGAAGCACACATGATATAGTATTCCTGCATCAAAAATTATTAAAACAGTACTGGGCCTCATTGTATCACATGTAGAAATGCATATTGTGAGGATTGGTTTGTATTATATGGTATTGTTGTGCAACCTTACAGTGTAAACACTTAGGAAACTGTATTGGGTCCAGTCAGGCTCATTTGTAAATCATCGTGCACAACCCTGGATGGCTGTGGCTCCGAGCAGCAAGTCTTAAACAAAGAAACTGGTGTGAAGCATTTAGAAACACCAAACAATGAGATAAAAAAAGTCACTCAACATGAAAGAGATCCAGCATCAATTTATATATATATTTTCATGAATTTCTGGACACCAAGATGAGCAATGCTTTCCATACTCTCCCCTTGTTTCCTCCTGTTGCTGGAAATGAAGCAATTTTCATAAGCAAAGAGCACCACCTTGCCAGCTGTAGATCTAAAGTTATTGCTCTAAGCTGATGAAATCCTGTTGATAATACCTGACCCGGTTGTTTTCATGTTTCTTGGGGTAGAACATCAATTGAGCTAAGTGTGGCAATGCTCCTGGTATCCCACACTACAAAGTATTTCCTTAATGCCATGTCATTCTGGGTACGTGGAGACAAGGGTAGGTAGACTATGAGTCTACAGTCTCATAGCCTCCAGCACGACTGAGCATTCACCCGAGGAGCCACTTAGAACTCTTTGAATTGGTTGGATAGTGAACCACAGTAAAGTAGGTAGCACACTAGGGGCACCACTTTGATATATTTGTGGGGTAGATTAATAACTTCTTCTGTCCTGACAAAGCGCCACAGATCCTCATGACCACCAAAAGGCGCGAAACATGTTGACCTATTATTCAGAGTGAGACCTTAGGGAGGATAATGACGTGCAACTACTAGCAAACTTTTGGACCCCACTGTAGTGTACTGACAACCAGGGTTCCTTATGACCCTATTGGTAACATTCACCTGTAATAGGCTTTTAGTCTGACAGGGTGGTCCAGTTATTAAAGAATAGTTTGTGACCTCCCTATCAGTTTTAATTCACATCTTCACACTTATCACACCACCCCCCTTACAATCTTACTTGCACTCATCAAAAGGCTTTTCTCAACAAAAGATCTCCGCTAAAGTGGCCAAACGAGTAGCAAATGCCCTTTGATGAAGCATGATATCCCCTTGGGAATGAGTGAGGGCAACATGAGACAGTCATGTTGACTTCCCATGTGCCCTTGCTCTAGTTTCACTCTACCTTCTTACATATATTTTCTTCTCCTCTAGGAACAGTAGCCCTAATTCTGTAAATTTGTGATTCATACTGAACAGTGGGGGCTCTGGACCTTCCACACCAGCCCACAGTCTCTCCCCCCCACTTTTCCTTCATTTAGGAAACCTTCTGAGACATGTAAGACTAAGTACCTTGAGCTCCTAATAGTCTGGCATATTTGAGACAATACAAGAAATCGTGACATTCCTGTTTCAAAAGACAATTCATGATTTTGCCAAATTAGGAGAGAGTGCAGCTTACTCTGGAATAGGATCCAGTCCATCAAATGGCGGTGTCTCCCCGGTTCAATTATGTTTTCATCATGCTGCCTATCCATGTAGGTAAAGCATTTAAGTCGGACAGAAAACATCCGAGACTTACAATACCAACACTTTATGCTACAATGACATCAGGACTATCAGTGCCTCATATGGGCTTTTATTCAAAGTACCACAATTTATCCTTCTGATGTATCTCTCTTCCTCTAACCTGGAAACCCCTGACTGGGTGGGCATAGTGCGACATTCAATGAATGATCTAACTAGTTCCACTATGTTGAGAAATAAAAAATCTCAAGATCCGGATTACCATGTCCTAAGGGAACTCGAGCAAATTCAGAACTCAACTCATGGATCCCTGAAGATTAATGTTTTTTTTTACCTCACATCCCCTATTTAGAATAATGCTGATTGGTGGCTGGTACTTTCACTGGCCTGCAGTGTCTGTGAAAGGTATCCTATCCATGATTCTGCTGTTGATGGATGGCGCCCAAAAATCTGTGATAAGTTGACAGATGAATTTGGCATCTACCAAAACAAAAAATAGAGAAACTTATCATTGAGACATTGTAACCGAGACAGGCTGGGCACAATACTCTTCAGTCAGAATGCATGAACCTGAATTCTGCATCCAACCTGAGTAACAAGCTTTTCTACACGTCCTTCGCTATAAGGCCAACTTTTAGAAATGTGTGTCTCTAGTTGGCAGAGGTGTTCACCCTGTCCAAGTAGGGACCCTTCCTTCTAATCAGGGTAAGGGAGTTTCACACCCAAGATAAACTCTACTCACCCTCTTGGTAGTTTGGCATGAGTAGTCAGACTTATCTCAGAGGCAAGGTGTAAAGTATTTGTACACAACACACATAATAACACAGTGGAACTGCTACAAAGGGACACCACACCAGTTTAGATAAATAAGTAATCTTTATATAAACCAAACAAGAAAAAAAAATCCAACATACACAATTCAAAATATCTCTTTTTAAAGGCTTAAGCAATTCTGTTCATAGGATTCTACGGATGCAGTGATTTTACACAAAGTACCTTTGGTGCATCAAAATCCACAAGGAAAACCAAACACAGAAGAGGGAAGCTTTGTAAAACACAGTGATGCATCGGAACTTGAGTCCCTGGGGAAGCGGTGCATCAGTTCTGCTGCACGCAGGAGAAGTGTTGCTTCCGGATTTTAAAGGAGATGTGATTCGTCAAAATCCAGAGACGGTTCCAGTCTGTGGGTGGTGCGCTGGAAAACATAGTGCACAGGTGTGAAACGTGGAAATCAAGATGCGGTGGAGGTCAAGGCAGCGGCAAACAGGCATTGCATTGATTCTTTCAGCTGCAGACCATTGATGCGTTAAAATGTGGGGTTACAGGTCCAGTACATATACTCCTTTTGACCTTTGAAGTAGGCATATTTCAAAGAAACGTCTTTGTTGTCCACAAAATCCTGCCTTGCTCTGCCTTAGCTCCAGCCACACAACAGGGGGTGGAGTAAGCATTGTGAGAGGCCAGGTGCAGCCCTATTCACGTGTCAGTGACAACTCCTCCCAGCACACTAGCTCAGGAAGGCCAATCAGCCTGGTAATGGGCCATGAGGATATGCAGGGCACACCTCAGCTAACTTTTTGTGACTGTCTAGAGCAGAGGTCTTCAAACTTTTTGATGCCGAGACCACCCCCTGTCAAAAACATTTAGCCATTAGGACCCCTCCTGACAAAAAGTTCTACAACTTGGGCTTCCTCATCAATGCCAACTATCAACAACCATAAATTCGCTCAATTCCCAAAGCAAATCATTTATACATTGGGGAAATAATTAAATTAAGTGTTTAGCAAAACAAAGGCCAGTGGTTGGAGGCATGATCAAAGATGTGGCTAAAAACAAAGGGCTTAGGTTATAGTATCTCCGTGCACTCACTCACTAATTGTAATTCAATTGGTTTGAGCGCGTTACCTTGTCGCACTATGCCTGGTAGTGCCTTAAGTCATATATGCAAAATGTGATAAGGGAATCACCGCAAGGCGCGCAATTTCACATGAAACTGGTGGGTTTCTTCAAATGTTTATGCCAAAAATGCAAACCAAAACTTCAAAAAATCAACTTCAACAAAATCACTAAAAACAACATGTCTAAGAATGAACTGAGCACCATCATGCAGTTGTCAAATTATACTGAAATAACTTTCCAGAAAGCAGACAAAGGGGGAGCCCTGATCGTCATGGATACCACCTTTTATAATTCGAGCGTCAATCAACACGTACAAGATAAGAACACTTACATCCCTTTGGATGGAGACCCCACTGAGGAATACCAGAAAATCCTTACAGCAATTTTGGATCATGCCCTTGAACAAAAATGGATCGACGATAGAACATAAACATTTTTGGTAACCAAATATCCAAGGAGACCAAAACTCTATATGTTGCCAAAAATTCACAAAGACTTGAAAAGACCACCGTTCAGACCTATCGTGTCTGCGTGCGGGTCTATATCTGACAGTGTTGGTAAATATCTAGACCGTTTTCTACAGCCGATTGTGCAAAGAGGGCAAACCTACATCAAGGATACCACATCTTTTCTCAACTTACTCAAAACCATAGAGTTGGAACCCGATGCAGAATATTGGCTCAGTACAATTGATGTAGTATCACTGTATACTTCCATACCACACAATGAAGGTCTTGAAGCTTTCGAATGGAGTCTTTTAAGAGATGATGAATGTGAAGCCAAAAAAATCTTTCTAGTGGAACTTATGCATTTTGCGCTATACCACAGCTATTTTGAATGGGACAACAAGTTCTACAATCAGTGCAATGGAACCTCAATGGGTTTTGGGGGGGCCCCCTCATATGCTAACCTGTTTATGTCCAAATTTGAACATGAGAATATCCTGAACAACACCAACTGGACTGATCACTTAGTGACGTTCAAAAGATATATAGATGATTTATTTTTAATTTGGAAAGGTGACAAAGAACAATTGTTGACTAACATCATGGAAATAAATCAGCTAAATCCCAGAATCAAATTCACGCACACCATCCAGAAGGAAACCATTGCTTTTTTAGATGTACAGATCACAATCATCAACCAAAAACTACACACTCAAGTGTACAAAAAACCCACCGACCGGAATTCTAGTTTGTTGTACCAAAGCTTTCATCCTGAAACTTTGAAAAAGCATTTACCTACTTCCCAATTCATTCGTCTCAAAAGGATCACCTCGGACCCTCACCGATTGGAAGAAACTCTCACAGATCAGTTACAACAATACCAAAAACGTGGATATCCTAAAGATGTGTTGGATGAATCCATCAAAAAAGTTACGAATCTCTCGAGAGATCAACTGTTAATATCAAAGCCTCAATCAAAAGAAAACAAGACAGTGTGTGTTTTAAAATACTCGACAGCATCTACTCAAATCAAGAGAATCATCAATCAGCATTGGAACCTTATCAGAACAGAACCTGACTTAACCAATCTCTACAGTGATCAGCTGACCTTTGCCTTCAAAAGATCGAAAAACCTCAAAAAGACACTCAGCACCAAAAAAGTCATCAAAACTGCACCAAAAGGTATGCTCAAATGCTTGAATTGCATACATTGCAACAATATAATACCCGGTAACATCTTTATGCATCCTACTAAAGGTCACAAAATTGATTTACTATACACAGGAACTTGTGATACAAAAAACGTGATCTACGCAATCAAATGCCCATGTGGCAAAATATATGTCGGCCAGACAGAAAGAAAGATCAAGACGAGAATTTCAGAGCACAAAAGTAATATTCGGACAAAAAATATGAAATCAGCATTAGCAACACACTGGCTTGAAAATAATCATCAAATCACCCAACTCAAATTCACCATACTGGAGATACCCCCGCAACGCCAAGACATCGATCCCACTAAACAACGACTACAAGCGGAATTTCACTGGATTAAGAAACTGAATTCCCTCCAACCAGCAGGGATCAATGATCAAATTGAATTTTCATGCTTTCTGTAACTTATGACACTTCATATGGCTATATGAGCGACCCCCCACTCCTCTACGGATGATCCTATGAACAATCTCAAATTGAACTCTCTCATTTTTCGCAACATATTGGTTGAATGCTGTATACTATATGTATGTACTTATTTGTTTAGTCAGCATTCCCTGTTCAATTGTTCATGTTGCCACTCCGCACATCACAGTGTTTGATTTTTCATTTTTCATTTTACGTTTGCCACAGCCTAACATTTTATCACCATCACCAGTATGACATTGCCCATATATTTTTTCTCCAGAATCGTTAGTTTTCTTGTATACGTTTCTCCCGTTCGATGCTTGCTCGCATGAGCCTTTGTTTACCTTTCCTCGGCGCAACACGTGACCCCAGCGCACCTATCACAACACTCTAAACTGCCACGCTTCTTAGCGCGTTTTGGAGACTTCGAATTTGCTTTAACCCTGTCATGATTAATTCTTCTATTCAGTTTTCGGGTGTTTTTACACCTTTTTCGTAATTCCTAACACTGCAGTTTCTCTTTTTCATCCCGTATTATTTTTTCCAACCCGCATCACGTGACCCTCTGACATACCTATAACTAACCTTCCCATTGGCTCTCCGCTTATCGGACCGGTTCCGCGTTTGGAACTTTGAGACGACTACACGTTATTATTGCGGTAAGCTCCCCGTTTTTCGATTGAGTTTGTCCCTCTGCCAGGCTCTCACCCCATTCTTTATTTTTCAACTCGCCTTTACTTTCGACCCACAAACTCACCACTGGCTGTACCTTAGGCACTTGTCTGAGCCACACCGATATTTTTACGATACTAGCTGGGTTAGATGTGTTTTTGTTTGATGTATTCTTAGCTTACAGGCTTGACAATGCTTTATTATGTATAACCCCAGTATCAATGTCATTTATATGTTTGGTCATCTTGACCCCATGGCTCTTTTTTCTGAAAGTTAAGGTCTTGTATGTTTTCATTTTTAGGCCCCTGACGAAGGGTTACACCTACTAACCCGAAATGCATTGGGCAAGCAACAAGTAATGTGAAGATGGAATGATGTTTGATTTTTTCCAAAAATGAACTCTTTAAATCAACGCTATATTGGAATGAAATAAATTCTGAATTAAGCTTTCAAGCAAGTTTTGGTTTGCATTTTTGGCATAAACATTTGAAGAAACCCACCAGTTTCATGTGAAATTGCGCGCCTTGCAGTGATTCCCTTATCACATTTTGCATATAAAAACAAAGGGCCTCATTTATGAAGCATTGGCGTAGGGCAGACCCACAAGTCTTCTTGCTGCTCTGCCCTACATCAATATGAAAGGGCAGGAATGAACCTTGTTTATGAAATATGGTGCATTCCTGTCCTTTTCCCCTATGTTGGCACGCAACTTGCTGCCTAACGCCAACATAGGCAGGATGGTTTTTGTGCAGGAAGGGGCACCTTCCTGCACAAAAACAATCCTGAGAGGGGTTTTCCTCTTTCCATGTGTGCTGCAGAATGCAGCCCACATGGGAAGAGGAAAAAACAAGGAGAAATTAAAACATTTCTCCTCGTTATGTCTGCTGTGCAGAGGTGTAAGGTTTTGGCTCTGCCCCAGGTTTCCATGATTTTGCCAATCTGGGGTAGCGTCAAAATCCACAGGCGTTGTGTGGGGAACACCCACTGCAACGTCTATGGAACGCCTGCTTGACATAGAGTAAGGCAACGCAGCAACTTGCTCTGTTTTTTCTTCCTCCATATCAATGATGCCATGCAAAGCTGCGCAGGCTGACTTTGCCTCACCTCATAGATATGATTGAGATGCTTGTGCCGCCGAAGCTTAAAAAAACTGACACTCCAGCGGCACAAGCCTCTAATAAATGAGTCCCAAAATATTTTGTTCGTTTTTTAGGTCTTTCACCATTAGGGAGCTAAATATAAAATAATGGGTAGCTTAAATGAAAAATAAATGTGAACAATTACTCAGTGGGAAATGCACTATATAGTACATTATGAAACCTCTTTTATTTAATGCAGTGCAGTCTGTGTGTAACCAGAGAGCGACAGAATTAAATTTAGTTGGTTAAGTGGAAAATTGTGTATTTTTAGTGCTATGAGTTCACAGCCTGAGTTAGAAATGTGAATGTATAAGTCATTATTGTATGCTTACATTACACACATTATTAGATAGACTGCTACAAAATGTGCAAAGAGTTTTAGGATAACATGGAGCTTCCAAAATGTAGATTTGTGCAATATCATACCAAGTGTAAGGCCTTTTTTTTGCATAACTGTCCCTTCTACACCTCCTCAGAGGTACTAAGCACTCTGTAAATACAGTTATCATTAAAAGCACACACTTCACAGCCCAGTTGCTAACCACAACACTAAAAAAACACATCTTTGCCATCACAATGCTTGAAGTGATTCAAGCAATTAAATGAAGAACCACTCCCAAGCATCCTTTACATTTGCAGATTAACTCCTAGGTACATGTGCATTTCATTCAGGCAAGCAGTCACCCTGGCATGAAGGCTTATTTGAAGGATTGTTTTACCTATCTGCTGGGCCTCTTCCTTTTACAGTACACCACAATCAATTAACTTCAGCTAAAGCATTTTAACTATCATGGTTGACATTTTGTATTCCAGGCAGAATTTAAGCCTGGAAATGTGCAACCCACTTCCCAGGACTCCAGGGCCCCCTTGGGGGTTCGCACCCCATAGATTGAAGACCTCAGGTCTAGACTGAATGCACAAACAACTCAGATGGCGGTGTAAACCAGACATTGATTCCACAGGTAAGCAGAAGCACAGGATGATAAAGCAAGAAAATGCACAATTTCTACAAGTGGCATTTTCAAACACACAATTTAAAAAACACCTTTCCTAAAATAAGTGTTTTTAAATCCTAAGCTGAGAGAGTCCAAACTCCAAATCTCTAGCTCTTCTTAAATGAAAGTTACAATTGAAAAATGTTACAAGGCAATTCAAAAGATAACCTAAGGCAGGGCTAGAAAAACAAAATTGACATTATTTCACTATCAGCACATATAAAACACCCCAGTACATGTCCTACCCTTCAGATAAACTACACTCTGCCCAAAAGGTTACCTTAGGCCAACATTAGACATGCCTTATATGGAGCAAAAGAGAACGGTTGAGCCTGGCAAATGGTTGCACTTGCCAGGTCGACATGGGAGTTTAAAACAGCACTCACAGACACTGCAATGGCAGGCCAAAGGCAAGTTTACAGGGCTACTAATGATTTGATTTGATTTATAATTTTGTCGAGCGCGCGAATGCCCATAGGCGTCTTGGCGCTATGACAGTTAGAGAGTCTGGGTCAAGCACAGGTCTAGCAGGAGGAGAAAAGCCAGGTTTTTACTTCCTTTCTAAAGGAGAGCAGGGATGGACTGTCTTTAATAGAAATTGGGAGGAGATTCCATACCTTTGCTGCGTGTAATAGGAAGCTTCTTCCTCCCCATCCAGCTCTTCTATATATAGGCACCTGGATTAGTTTGGCTTGGCTGGATCTAAGAAGCCTGGGAGGTTCGTACAATTTCAGATGGGTTTTCAAACACTGCGAGCCGAGTCCGTGAAGTGCCTTATAAGCCAGGCACAGCGATTTAAACTGCACTCTTTTAATAACAGGGAGCCAGTGAAGGGTTTTCAGTTTATGGGCAATAGGCTCAAATTTGTGAATGCCCATCACCATCCTTGCTGCTGCATTCTGCAGACGTTGTAGTTTTTCTAGGATTTGGCCCTTGGCCCCAGCGTACAAGGCATTCCCATAGTCTATCCTTGAGAGAGCCAGGGCCGTCACCACCGTTTTTCAGGCGTCTGCTGGAATGTAGGGCAATAGTTTTCTAATCATTTTCAGTATGTACCATACTGATGAGGCTAGTTTACTGGCTTGAGCATCAAATGAAAGTTTGGTGTCAAGAATAATGCCCAGATTTTTCACCTTTTCCACTGGGGTTGGACAGTTACCAAGACTGTCTGGCCACCACTCAGGGGACCAAGTGTTCGAATCAGCCCCCAGCACCAGTACCTCACTTTTATCCCCATTCAGCTTTAAGCAGTTGTTCAGCATCCATTGTCCAACTTGTGTCATACATGATCTAAATTTGTTTGTGGTCTCTTTAGAATCCTTGCTGATGGACACCACTATCTGGGTGTCATCGGCATAGGAGACTGGAACAAAGCCGCATTCCCTAATGATCCCTGCCAACTGGGCCACATACAGATTAAAAAGAGTAGGGCTTAATGATGACCCCTGTGGCACCCCGCACGGGGAGCTAAATAATTTGGATATTGCTTCTCCCAGCTCAACTGCAAAAGTTCTATTGCACAAGTAGGATGCCAGCAGAGAGCGTGCTGAGCTATGAACTCCGGCTTCAGCCAGGCGGGTCAGGAGTGTCTCATGGCTGACCGTATCGAAGGCCGCCGATAGATCCAAGAGAATCAAGGCAGCCTTCCCTCCGTCATCCAGGACCCTCCTGAGTTCCTCCACCGCCGTTAGTATTGCCGTTTCAGTCCCATGTCCCTCTCAGAAGCCAAACTGTGAATGGTTTAATACGTTTCCTTCCGAGAGGAATTGAGCCAACTGCTTGTTCAGGAGCATTACTAGAATTTTCGTTGCGAAGGGTATCCTGTCAATGGGTCTATAATTGCCCGGTTCCTCGGAATCTAAGTTTGATTTTTTTAGAAGTGACATCACCGAGGAGGTTTTCCAAGCATCTGGAAAAATCTCAGATTTTAATATTTGTGGTTACAGCTTCTCTAGTTGTGAGCTTAGTAGTTCAGAGAAAAGCTGCATCACCTTGGGCGGACAAGGGTCCATTGGGCTGCCTGATGTAGTGGTCTTCACCACTTACAGAATCTCATCTGCTGAAGGTGGTATGAATTTAAACCATGAGCTCTGCAATATCATCACAGATTCTGTAATTGTCTCTGGGGGTGCCTGTACAGGTGTAACTATATTGAGTCTTTTAAAGGAGGCATAAACTGATGATACTTTGTTGAGGAAAAATTCACCCAGCATATTTCAGAAATCCGATGTCATTGCTACTGTACTGTTGGTATCTAATATAGTTAGTTTTTTTACTGTGGCAAAAAGCATTTTGCTAGAGTTTTTTGTCTCGTTAATTTTTTGGGTAAAATAGCTACTTTGTTCTGCAATAATCATATTTTTATAGACTACTAAGGCAGCTTTCTAGTCTTCTTTCAGCCCTGAGTCATAGTTGGTCCTCCATCTCTTCTCAGCTCTTCCACAATTCTGCTTTTGTAACCTAAAAGCTTCCGAGAACCATGGCTAAAATGGAGTTTCCCTCCTAAAGGTGACTTTTCTTATCGGGACTGCAATATTAACTGCGGCGGTTATCCAATCCATGATTTCATCATTGGCCGTGTTGCTTTCAGGAACAAGATCTGGGCATGAAGCCTGCAGTTTCTCTAAAAGAATCTGTAAATTGGTCCTCGACCAGTCCCGGTATGTGACAATCTTATATGAATCAGTGGCCCTGCCTAATTCTTCCTTTACTTCCAGTGAGAAGGTAATCAGCTTATGGTCTGACCAAGGGACTTCTAAAATGTCCACTTTGTTTATGCCCCCACAAGACGTAAAAATCCCATCAAGGGTGTGACCGGCTCTGTGAGTATCTTGAAGAACCTTCTGTTCCAGGGCAAAATTGGCCATTGAGTCTCTAAATGTTGAGACCGTTGTATCTGAATTTTTTTTTAAGTGTATGGACTAAGTGAAACTATCAGTGGCGTCTTGGCTCTGGGAGGCCTGTAAATTAGCAGGCCGTTAAAGGTGAAGTTGTTGGTGACCTTAATCTGAAAGGATAACGTCTCACAGTCCACCTTACCGCCCTTATCTGAGCTCTTGACCCTAAACCTGTCTCTGAATATAATTGCTAGTCCCCCCCTCGTTTCTCTTTCCTGTTAGCTCTACAGATAGAAAACCCCTCTGGGATAGCAGCGGCCAAATCAATGTCCGAGGCCTCGTCTGCCCAGGTTTCTGTGATAAACAGCAGATCTAAGTTTTGGTTCTCTATTAGCTCCACCATGTGGGTGTTGTGTTTAACCAATGACCTGGCGTTGATTAATCCAGCTTTGGTGATGTTAAGTTTACAATCTGATCTGTTGGGCTGTGTATTGGGTGTGGTCAATCCTTTAATAGGCGAAAAAATGAAGACGTGAGAGCAAGCTGGGCAAAGTTTGGTTTGCCCAGCAAATGTGGGTGGCACAACCAATGCTGCAGGCCCAGTAGTTCAATTTGATTTACAGACTCTGGGCACACACAGTGCTCTTTCCTAGGGAAAGAAAAGTTGGCAACACTCAGAAAAAAGGGCGCTCAGCAAATCCGGGGTAAGTAAGGATCAACTGTCACATGGTGCTTCCAGCCAAAGGATGCGGTTACCAACATCCACAAGGCTCTACCTCAATAGGACCACAGAGCAAACAAATTCATCCCGAGCACTCCCAAAGTTGAGTCTCTGTTTGAAATAAATGTTCATCAAGAAAGTATCAATATCCTTTCAAGAAGATAAGAATTCTTCCTTTTTTCTGCGTACCTTCGTATCCAAATGGGCAACAGGGAACACCGTTTTAACTCCTTCAATGTCATCTCTATAACATTATTTTAAACTTTTTAAGTTGGTCTTGAAAATACAATTCAATTCCATGAAATACTTTTTTCTATTAAGCTTTGACCTAAAACTTCATTTGAAATGAACACAAGCAATGTCTAAGGTTGCCAGACTGCATGGCAACAAAGTCCATCTGAAGTAACAAAGCACTCGTTTGCCTAGCGCAAGAACATTCTGTACCAAGAGAAAATATGTATTCAATATTTTATTTTCAAAACAGCTGGCATTGTTTCCGAACATCACAAGAGTTCTGTGAATTCATATCAAATAAAGCATTCTAAATTTCATTCAGGCACCTATGTATAGTGCATCCCCACAGAAGCAAAGTTGTTCGCCAGCTAAGGACAGCTTTCAAGTGCACTTACATTTGTCAGCTGACAGTTTTGCTTCTGCGTGACCGCCAAGGGCAGAAATGTAAATTTAAACCACAGATCATGACATGTCCCCAGTTGCATGGGTTTTTGAAGGGAATTGGGATTTCAGGGGTGTGTTTTCAAGCATCCATGGATTCCTAATTGAAAAAGTGCACTCCAACCCGGTAAGGCAAGTCCTGTAAGACAGGTGGCAGATCAGGTTATTCAATCATTACATGGAAGGAAAGTGGACCCAAATCTCAGGACAGAAGCCTGCAGGAAACACAATTCAAGCTTAGATTGTTCGAGTGCCTACAATATTCACAGAAGATGTAACACAAGTCCTTAGAGGCGGTTGGAACTTGGGCTCTTATTGCTGGAGATGCAGCCTATCAGTTGGAGATATTGTGCATATTTAAATGGGCTTGCCCAATCTTTGATACCCCATGGCAAGAAAGAAGCCAAATTGCGATCGCAATAGCTGCGAAAAAGCTATTGCGATCGCAATTTGATGAAAAGGTTTTCAAGAACAAAATTTGTGAGTTCGCTAACATAGATTTGCGATATCGCAATTGAACTCGCAGAATCCTGGTAGTAGCCCATTAGCGATTCTGTAAATGAGAGAAACCACGGATTCTGCGAATAAAACTGCGATATCGCAAATAAATCGCAATCGCTATTCAAGAAATATTGCAATTTGCGAATATCCCGAAAATCGCTTTTTGCGAGGCGCAATTTAAGGAGAACCCAAACCAGGTGGTAACCAGTAATTACATTTTTTTCTTTTAAACGTTTCCTAATCAGCAACAGGTGCTGGCCTGACCAAACACACTTAAGGAGATGCGGCTGCAGCATTAGGACGCTCACAATGCCAGGACTCTACATGGTGGTCAGGCGGCGAAGGCTACAGCGAGCAGCACGGAACAGACGTAGGATCCAGGAGAGGATATTCCGCCAGCGGGTCACCCTGCTGGGCCAAACCAGAGAGCAAATATACGCTAAGTACCCCCTGAATGGGCCAATGATCATCAAGCTTATCCAGGACCTGGACCCCCTGATGCAGCACCCAACAAGGCGGACCAATGCGGTGCCCACACATGTCCAGGTATTGTGCAGCCTGCACCTTCTGGCCTCCGGAAGCTTCCAGGGGATAGTTGCTGTTGCTGGGGGATATCCCAGCCCACCATGTCCCGCTGCCTAAGGAGTTTCCTAGATGCAATGCTGACCCAGCTACACCACCACATCTCATTCCCCACCAGCCAACATGACTTGGATGAGACCAAGCATCAATTTTACAATGTTGCGCAATTTCCACATGTGATAGGATGCATTGACTGTACCCACATCCACATCTGCCCACCAGCACAAACGGAATACATGTACCGCAACCGCAAGTCCTACCACTCCCTCAACATCCAGATGGTGTGCAATGCTAAGACATACATTACGGACATAGTGGCACAGTACCAGGGGGGGCACACATGACTTCTTCATATTCCGGCACAGCGGCCTCCACACACGACTGGCCAGGGGAGACTTTGGTGAAGGATACCTACTCGGTAAGTACACTTGCCCCACAATGTTACACTGTGATGATGTAGCTGCGCAGCACAGGCACTCACCCTCTGCTCCTCTTATTCAGGTGACAGTGGCTACGCTCTCCGTGAGTACCTCCTCACCCCATACCTCAACCCTGCAAAACCACAGCAACGGCGTTACAATGTGGCACACATACGCACAAGGAATTGCATTGAGAGGACATTTGGGCTCCTGAAGAGCAGATTCTGCATACTTCACAAGACTGGTGGGGCCATGAAATACGATCCTGATGTCTGCTGCCGCATTGTGGCTGTGTGTGCAATACTACACAACATTGCTACCAAGCGCCGGATACCTGTAGAGATATCTGGCAGTGAGTCAGAAGGGGACCACCGGCCACCTGCACATGCGCATCATGCACGCGGGGAAAATCTTGCTGAAGGACACAGACGGCGCAACCAAATCACAATGAACTGTTTCTAGTGCACCACTCCCCTCACCCAACACTTCACTCATGCATGACAATGGAAATAATGACATGAGTCCGATGTTCAAATCTTGAATAAATATTATTGCTGGTTGCACAATAATAAGGAATAATTTGTATCAGTTACATATGAGGCGTATTGCGCCATAATGCTCAATATTTCAAACTGGACATGCTTATGTCAGCAGCATATCCCTGCCTATGTACTGAAATGTCATTGGCGCCTCCGGCGCGAAACTCCCAGTCGCCTCTCAGGCTCCTCCTCCGGCAGGGCACGTGATCTCGCACTGGGCCAGCTGCTGCGGCGTAGGACACCGACCTGTGTCGCAGACAGGCTGCTGATACTCGATGTCCCCTCGCTTGTGTCATCCCCTCCAGCATTGGCTTGGCCAGTTGGTTGTAGAGCCTGGACAGCAGTGGTCACCTGCTCGAGTGCACATGCCACATCCTCACAGCATTGTACCATCTGCAGCTGCATTGCCAGAGACCTACGGGACAGCTGGGAGGTGGCATTTCCTATCACGTAATTTGACCGCGTGTACGCCGAGAGGCGTGTGAGTAGCTGGCAGTGGCGGCGGCGGGTGAGGTTGCGCTGGCTGATCATGGCCGGAGTGATTGCCTCCATGGCAGTGGACATCCGGTCAATGCGATCAGACAGATTGGCAACATTCCTGCCTGTGTTGTGCAGCTGCAGGTGTATAGCACCTAGGTGTTGTGCCTGCAATTGGTGCACGCGCAGCATGCGGCGCTCAATAGAGAGCCCTGGCACACGCACAGCCATCCCCCTCCTGCCGGTGCGTGGTGTACTCTGCCGCCGCTCCCTGACATGCCTGCTGTGCTGGCTGGGCACAGTGGGTGTGCGCTGTGTCGCAGGTCTAGCAGCACCTGATGTTGATGGTGCCACTGGAATGGGTCTTGCAGCTGGCAATGGTGGTGTGCCTGATGTAGCTGGCGTTGCAGGTGGTGATACGCATGGTGGCACTGGTGCTTGGCCAGATGGAGCTGGTTGTGTGAATGTTCCCTCCTCCTCACCCTCAGGCCCCTCTGGTGCGTCATCTATCTGCAGCCTCTCGCTGTCACTGCTGGTGTTATCTGCGCCACCTGTGATGGAAAGTGGACGTAGATTAATTACATGTATCTTTGACATGTGCAGTTGCTACATGCATGCTGGCTACCATTCCCTGACTGGCTGTTGCATTGCGTACATTGGGACATGTCTGGCTGCATGGGAGTTTTTGTACATTGTGGTCAGACTACATGTCCCACAATGCAATAGGGATGTTCTGATGTGCATGGGCTGCATGACTGGGGTTGATTATGGGAGGCTATAGGGTCATGGCCATTGTTAGGGGACAGGGTCGCAGTCGCATGGCACTTACCTTGGCTGTCTTGGGTGGGTTGGGATGAGTCCAGACGGATAACCCCAACACATGCCTCAGGTTGCAGTGTGTCCTCCACACGATCCTCCAAGGGGGTGTTAGGAGGGACTGTAGTCTCTAACCCTCCAGTTGCAAGGCGCTCACCCAGCCTCTCAGCCACCCTCTCCTTGGCATGACCTCGGAGGTCGTACCACCTCTTTTTGAGGTCGTCTATGGACCTCTGTGTGACTCCTACTGCGTTCACTCTGGCGCGGATGCGCAGCCACAGTCGCCGTTTCTCGGCCTCAGGCACCCTCCTGGAGTCCATGCCAAAAAGTTTATCGTGGTCTTTGCAGACTCCATCGATTAGATGCTCCAGCTCCTGCTCTGAGAACTTGATCTTGCGCTTTCGCCCGGTGTCACTGGGCCCTGCTGCTGCTTCCCTTGCCATAGCTGCAGTCTGCAGTATCCAAAATTCCAAGACTGGAGGTGGTTTGAGAGGAGCTCTGAGTGGTGCTGCTTCAATGTCTGCCTCAGTGTTCTCAATGGGGGAGGGAACTGCCTGCTTCCTGTTTGTGATATCATCACTGTGCTCGAAATGCGACTTCCCATTTTTGCGATCTCGCTAATTGCGAGATCGCAATTCCAACACGAAAATGGACGGATTTAGCGATTTTACTGCGATTTCGGACAATCGCTATCGGCTTTTGCGGCCAGATGCGATTCGCTATATTTTCTCGCAGTTTTACATGAATCCCATTATGCGAATTCTAAATTGCGATTCGGTATTAATCGCAATTTAGAATTTGCAGATTTCGGATTTCATGAATCTGGCAGTTAGTCCATGATGTAGAAGGTGAGCAATTGGGTTTATTTCCCATGCTTTCATTGGCAATACTACACAAGAAATCATTGGAAGATATGTATCAATAAAGCACCAGAAGTAGCGGAAGTGTGCATACAATAAAATGGAAAATCGAGAACTCCACCCATGTGTGAAGAATAGCTTATACACCTGACGCTCATGGAATCATATCAATGAAATATATGTGAAGTAAATGGCTAATTCCATGCGTTTAACAGAATCTGGATTCACTTAGTCTCGACCCATAGTGCTGTGTAGGATATACATTTTTCATACTGAATGGCTGGCATTGCACTGCTAGTGAACGATTTTTGCATACAGAAATAACCTACTTTTAAACATGTGCTACATTTCTACATTTGTTTTAGAGCCTCGTTTGCTTTTTCTCTGAGTCCCCCGTTCATGTCCTTGCCTTCTGCTCTCATTTTTTACCTTTCAATGTCACAACGCACCTTTCTGTTCCACCATCTCTTCTCTCCCTGCTATGTGTTTCTGCTTGAGATAATGTTTTTTCGATTCTATTCCTTATTTTGTGGCCCTTTTGACTCTAATATTTTGGTGAATGTCTATCCAAAATCTTTTATAAAGAATTACTGCAAAAACAATTGCTGAATATTAATTGATACCTCCAAAAAAAGCATTTAGTACTGCACAAAAATACTTAGGGGCAGATTTACAAGCCCCTTGCACGACTTTTGCATCACTTTTAACAATGCAGAAAGTGACGCAAATTGGCGCAAGAGGCTTGTATATCTGCCCCAAAGGGCCTCATTTATGAAAAGTGACGAATCGCTGCGTCAAAACAGCGATGCGTCACTTTTCATTGCGCCCTCCTTGCGACACCAATGATGTGTCATATTTACAGTATGACACATCATTGCGCAAGGAGTTACATCTACGTCAGTATTTCTGACGTATCTGCATGACGCAAAAGTGACGCATTGCTGGAGTGTCACAAAAGTTGGCACACAAATTGCTGCCTAGCGCCAACATAGGCAGGATTGTTTTTGTGCAGGAAGGGGCACCTTCCTGCACAAAAACAATCCTGAGAGGGGTTTTCCTCTTTCCATGTGTGCTGCAGAATGCAGCACACATGGCAAGAGGAAAAAACAAGGAGAAATTAAAACATTTCTCTTCGTTATGTCTGCTGTGCAGAGGTGTAAGGTTTTGGCTCTGCCCCAGGTTTCCATGATTTTGCCAATCTGGGGTAGCGTCAAAATCCATGGGCGTTGTGTGGGGAACACCCACTGCAACGTCTATGGAACGCCTGCTTGACATAGAGTAAGGCAACGCAGTAACTTGCTCTGTTTTCTTTTACTCCATATCAACGATGCCATGCAAAGCCGCGCAGGCTGACTTTGCCTCACCTCATAGATATGATTGAGATGCGTGTGCCGCCGAAGCTTAAAAAAAACTGGCACTCCAGCGGCACAAGCCTCTAATAAATGAGCCCCAAAATATTTTGTTAGTTTTCTAGGTCTTTTACCATTAGGGAGCTAAATATAAAGTAATGGGTAGCTTAAATGAAAAATAAATGTGAACAGTTACTCAGTGGGAAATGCACTATATAGTACATTATGAAACCTCTTTTATTTAATGCAGTGCAGTCTCTGTGTAACCAGAGAGCGACAGAATTAAATTTAGTTGGTGAAGTGGCAAATGGTGTATTTTTAGTACTATGAGGTCACAGCCTGAGGCAGAAATGTGAATGTATAATTCATTATTTTAAGCTTACATTACACACATTATTAGAAAGACTGCTACAAAATTTGCAAAGAGTTTTAGGATAACATGGAACTTCCAAAATGTAGATTTGTGCAATATCATACCATATGTAAGGCCTTTTTTTCATAACTGTCCCTTCTACACCTCCTCAGGGGTACTATGCACTGTGTAAAAACAGTTATCATTAAAAGCAAACACTTCACAGACCAGTTGCTAACCACAACACTAAAAAAACACATCTTTGCCATCACGATGCTTGAAGTGATTTGAGCAAATAAAGGAAGAACCACGCCCAAGCATCCTTTACATTTGCAGATTAACTCCTAGGTACATGTGCATTTCATTCAGGCAAGCAGTCACCCTGGCATGAAGGCTAATTTGAAGGATTGTTTTACCTATCTGCTGGGCCTCTTCCTTTTACAGCACACCACAATCAATTAACTTCAGCTAAAGCATTGTAACTATCATGGTTGACATTTTGTATTCCAGGCAGAAGTTAAGCCTGGAAATGTGCAACCCACTTCCCAGGACTCCAGGGCCCCCTTGGGGGTTCACACCCCATAGATTGAAGACCTCAGGTCTAGACTGAATGCACAAACAACCCATATGGCATTGTAAACCAGACATTGATTCCACAGGTAAGCAGAGGCACAGGATGATAAAGCAAGAAAATACACAATTTCTACAAGTGGCATTTTCAAACACACAATTTCCTAAAATATGTGCTTTTAAATCCTAAACTCAGAGAGTCCAAACTCCAAATCTCTAGCTCTTCTTAAATGAAAGTTACAATTGAAAAATGTTACAAGGCAATTCAAAAGATAACCTAAGGCAGGGCTAGAAAAACAAAATTGGCATTATTTCACTTTCAGCACATAAAAAACACCCCAGTACATGTCCTACCCTTCAGATACACTAGGCCCTGCCCACAAGGTTACTTTAGGCCTACATTAGACATGCCTTATATGTAGCAAAAGAGAATGGTTGAGCCTGGCAAGGGGTTGCCCTTGCCAGTTCGACATGGGAGTTTAAAACAGCACTCACAGAATGAATGAAGAAGAAATTTATAGAGCGCACGCTCACCAGCGGCTTCTTGGAGCTTAGGGACGGACTAGCAAAAAAAACAGTAGAGCAGGAGAGAGTTTAATAAAACGCCTGTACAAACAACCACGTCTTCAGGGCTCTCCTGAACACCTGGTAGGAGGGGATGTGGCGGAGTTCGGGGGGAGGGAGTTCCACAGGCAGGGAGCTTGTGAGGTAAACCTTAGACCCCGAGCCTTTTACGCTTGAACGTGCAGGTGGCAAGGAGGTTAAGACCAGTCGACCGGAGTGTACGGGAGGGGGTGTAGCGGTGGAGTAAGGCACCAATAAAGGAATCTCCTTGATTGGGGAGGGCTAGGTAGGTGAGACAGGCGACCTTGAAGAGACTGCGCAGGACTACCGGGAGCCAGTGCAGACTTTTCAGGAGTGGTTTCACAGAGCAATACTTAGGCTGTCGATAGATCAATCTGGCCGCCTGGTTTTGAGCAAGTTGGAGTTGGTGGTCTGATAGAGAGGAATCCTGATATAGAGGGAGTTCGCATAGTCAATGCTGGACACTACTAAGCCCAATACGATGTGAACCAGGGCTTCACGGGTAAGGAAACTGCTATTCTTCCTGATGCGGCGCAGGTGGAAAAAGCAAACCGACACCACAGATTTAATTTGGGGTTTCATGGACAAATCCTTACTGATGGTGACTCCGAGACTTTTGACCGAGCTCGCTGGGCAGGGGATCCACCCAACGAGAATGGCCAGAAGCTGGGATTCCATGGGTTGTTCGGGGGCAAGTAAGCACCAGCTTGGTCTTGTCTGGTTTGAGCTTAAGCTGGTTCGTGCACATCCAGCTGCTGATGAACATCATGGTGCTTTGAAAGTTCTCTATTGAAGAGGGAGAGGTGTCAATATTGAAGATGAGCTGCATGTCATCTGCATAATTGAAAATGATCACTGGTTTCTCTCTAAGTTTTGCAATCAACGGGAGGATGTAAATATTGAACAATAAGGGCGACAGGGAAGAGCCCTGAGGGATCCCGCAAGCAAGGTCCTTGGTCTCGGACATGAAAGGGCCGAGGCGGACTGCTTGCTTATGGTCTTTCAGAAAGGAGGCGAGCCACCTAAGTGCGGTGCCCCTAATGCCGGCGGTCTCGACCCGCTGAATAAGGATGGAATGATCAACGATGTCGAAAGTCGCCGACAAGTCAAGGAGCACCAGGGCCTGAGAGATGTTCCCATCCGCTCCCTTTCTGAGTTCATCATGGACAGCCACCATGGCAGCCTCCGTGGAGTGCTGAGGTATAAATCCTGCCTGGTGCTGGTCCAGAAACTTGGAGCTCTCAATGAACGAGCCAAGACAGCTGGAGACATGGGCCTCCAGTAGTTTAACCAGGAATGGGAGCAGGTATATAGGTCAGAAATTACTGAGGGTGGCCGGGTCCACCCCTGGTTTTTTCAGAATAGGTGTGACAATGGCTGATTTAAAGGGACTGGGAACCATGCCCTGGTTAAGGGAATTGTTGAGCAGAGAGAGCGGGGCCTCAGGGAGGTCGAGGAAGACCTTCCGAGCGGCATGAGCTGGGCAGCTGTCGGAAGAAGAGCCGGAACGGACTTTACAGAGGAGCGGGGGAAAAGTGTTGATGGTAACTGGGGGGAAATTCAGCAGAGGGACAGGATTGGTTGGAAGGTCACCTGTGTCAAGTCCCGGGCCCGAGCTAGGGATACTTGCTTTGATAAGCTCTATCTTCTCAACGAAGTAGTTATTAAGCGAGTCGCAGAGTGCCTGGGAAAGCGGAGGGGGCATTGTAACCCGGTCAGGTTTAGCAAGCTCATTGACTATCGTAAAGAACTCCCTTGATTTATTCGAAGAATTAAGAATTTTCTGGGAAAAATACTCTGTTTTGGCCACGAGAATGGCAGCTTTGTATTCTTTCAGAGCCATAATGAAGGTCAGCTTCTTGTCAGGGAAGTACTGAGCCCTCCATTTGCGCTCCGCTTGTCGAAGGGCAAGTTTCATGTTAGAGAGGTCAATGGTGAAGCAACGCTGAGCGTCATGAGGGCGTTTAGTCCTGAGTATCTTTAGCGGTGGCAAACGTGTCTAGAGCATCTGCCAACCAGTTATGAATGTTCTCTGCCTGCACATCAATGGACAGGGGGAGACCAGCCTCTCCAATCAGCGGAGGAGTCGTGGTGGCAAGGGATAGACAGAGCGATGGGAGATCGACTCTGCCCCAGTTGCGGCTTAATGAGGGAATACAGGGGCATGGTGTTGTGACTGAGGACTTGGACTTGGGGACCGAAAAGGAGATGGAAGAGTGGTCCGACCATGCACATGGGGAAATCTGTACATCTAGAATGTCCTGATTCAGCGACCAAACCTGGTCTAGAATGTGACCTTTCACATGGGTGGGTGCATGGGTGAACTGAGAGAAGTTAAGCCCGACTAACAGGTTAGTAAATTCTCTAGAGAGGGCGCTTTCGTGTGGGTCATTGGGCCATAAATTGAAATCCCCGATTACCAGGATGCTGCCGTGATTTATTGCTAATTCGGCTATCATGCTACCAAAATGGTGCAGGAAGCTAGGGGCCTGGCCAGGGGGACGATAGAATAGGGCGAAAGTAAGGGGGAGGGTTTCTAACTCAAGCTTAAAAAGAACATAGTCGACGGAGGGTATGGGGAGCATAATCAGCGACTTGGATTTAAAGGAGTGGGAAACAGACCCTGCAATGGCAGGCCAGAGGCAAGTTTACAGGGCTACTAATGTGGGTGGCACAACCAATGCTGCAGGCCCAGAAGTTCAATTTGATTTACAGACTCTGGGCACACACAGTGCTCTTTACTAGGGACTTACCAGTAAATAAAATATGCAAATCATGATAGCCAATCATAATCACAATTTACACAGTCAGCACCTGCACTTTAGAACTAATCAGCAGTGGTAAAATTCCCAGAGTACACAAACCAGCAAAAACGAAGTCCAGCACACAGTCAAAAATACAGGAGGTAGTGGCTAAAAGACAGGGAAAACACCACCAAGGAAGCAGGTCTAACATCATCCATACATAATATGAACATGTTAGTTTGCAGCTGATATGTTTGCAAGTGTAACAAAGCATCCAAGAAAACAGAGGCATTGGGTAACACCACTCTGACTCATCACTTTGCTGGGTCCTGACATCCACTCGGTCATACTGGATTTCTAAAAACGGGATTGATAAATGTAATACTTATCTTTGAACATAATATTCTAACATTTGCTATAACACATCATATGCCTCCAGAATGTCTCTACACCTCAGACTCTCGGATTTGATGGAAATCTTACAATACTAAAACTGAAGCACAAATGATATCCAGGTAACTGATATTATTTAGGTTTTGCCTTAAGCTCACTCCATTCTCTAGTCTAACTAATGAGTTCTGTTTTTTTCCTAAGCACATACCACTACCTTAAAAGCAATAAATGTTCATCAAGAAAGTATCAACATCCTTTCAAGAAAATAAGAATTCTTCCTTTTTTCTACGTACCAAATGGGCAACAGGAAATATAGTTTTAACTCCTTCAATGTTATCTCTATAACATTATTTTAAACTTTTTAAGTTGGTCTTGAAAATGCAATTCAATTCCCTAAAATACTTTTTTCTATTAAGCTTTGACCTAACACTTCATTTGAAATGAAAACAAGCAATGTCTAAGGTTGCCAGACTGCATGGCAACAAAGTCCATCTGAAGTAACAAAGCAACTTGATTGCCTAGCGCAAGAACATTCTGTACCAAGAGAAAATATGTATTCAATATTTTATTTTCAAAACAGCTGGCATTGTTTCCGAAAATCACAAGAGTTCTGTGAATTCATGTCAAATAAAGCATTCTAAATTTCATTCAGGCACCTATGTATAGTGCATCCCACAGAAGCAAAGTTGTTCGCCAGCTAAGGACAGCTTTCAAGTGCACTTACACTTGTCAGCTGAGAGTTTTGCTTCTGCATGACCGCCAAGGGCAGAAATGTAAGTTTAAACCACAGATCATGGCATGTCCCCAGTTGCATGGGTTTCTGAAGGGAATTGGGATTTCAGGGGTGTGGTTTCAAGCATCTATGGATTCCTAATTGAAAAAGTGCACTCCAACCCGGTAAGGCAAGTCCTGTAAGACAGGTGGCAGATCAGGTTATTTAATGATTACATGGAAGGAAAGTGGACCCAAATCTCAGGACAGAAGCCAGCAGGAAACTCAAATCAAGCTTAGATTGTTCGAGTGCCTACAATATTCACAGAAGATGTAACACAACTCCTTAGAGGAGGTTGGAACTTGGGCTCTTATTGCTGGAGATGCAGCTTATCAGTTGGAGATATTGTGCATATTTAAATGGTCTTGCCCTTTCTTTGATACGCCATGGCAAGACATTTAGTCCATGATGCAGGTGAGCAATTGGGTTTATTTCCCTTTGTTCTCATTGGCCTTACTACACAAGAAATCATTGGAAGAGATGTATCAATAAACCCCTAACAGTGGCGAAAGTGTGCATACAATAAAATGGAAATTCGAGAACTCCACCCATGTGTGAAGAATAGCTTATACGCCTGACGCTCAGGGCATCATATCAATGAATTATATGTGAAGTAAATGGCTAATTCCATGCGTTTTACATAATCTGGGTTCACTTTGTCTCGATCCATAGTGCTGTGTAGGATATGCATTTTTCTTGTTGAATGGCTGGCATTGCACTGTTAGTGAACGATATCTGCATACTGAAATAGCCTCCTTTTAAACATGTGCTACATTTCTACATTTGTTTTGGAGCCTCGTTGGCTTCTTCTCTGAGTCCCTCGTTCATGTCCTCGCCTTCTGCTCTCATTGTTTACCTTTCTATGTCACTACGCACCTTTCTGTTCCACCATCTCTTCTCTCCCTGCTCTCTGCTATGTGTTTCTGCTTGAGATAAGGTTTATTCGATTCTATTCCTTATTTTGTGGCCCTTTTACTCTAATATTTTGTTGAATGTCTATCCAAAATCTTTTATAAAAAAATACTGCAAAAACAATTGCTGAATAATAATTGATACCTCCAATAAAAACATTTAGTACTGCACGAAAATACTTAGGGCCTGTGATGCGTCACTTTTCATAGCGCGCTCCTTCCGACACCAATGATGCGTCATATTTACAGTATGACGCATCATTGCGCAAGGAGTTACAGATAGGGCAGTATTTCTGGCGTATCTGCATGGCGCAAAAGTGACGCATTGCTGGAGTGTGTCACAAAAGTGACGCATCTCCAGCAATGTGTCCTTTCACATGGGGCAAGCCCCAAGTGAAAGGGCCTACGTCAGAAATTGACGCATGTGCATCCTAGATGTGGCACAGTGAAATCTTATAGATTTCACTGCGTCACTTCTATGACTTTTTCTTGCATCAGAACGCCTCCCTGCATACATTACACCTGGCGCAGGTATAATGTAGCGCAGGGGTTTACAAAGTGAAGCCTCTACCTAGATGCGTCACTTTGTAAATTGGGTGCAACAAGGCACATTTTTTACGCTTCTGGTGCGTCACAAAAAGTGACGCACCAGCGACGTAAAAGTGACTCACGGCCTCATAAATGAGGCCCTTTGTCTTGATTTATAAAATGCTTGGTGAGTATTTGTGAGAACGCAGGAGGAACAGGAATGTTGGAGGTGTTTGTTGCACTGATATACGTTGTGTGAGAAAGTTTTTGTTCAACTACAATTATTGGATTACCTCTTGAGTGGGGAGGGCAAGCATTGCAATTCCAATGATGCAGAATTAGAAACCCTGGCATCCCTTGGTGTAAATGCTGATATGATTTGGTTTCAAATTTTACAGTACATAACAGTAAAATGACAGTACGATATTAGAGCAATCTAAAAGACAAGTGACTATGATCCACTTTTCAGTAAGAACGGCCTGTCCTGTGATCAAGGAATATTTAATGGTACGCTCTGATCCAAGGACAGAATCGCTTGGGGAAGATGAAGGCTGCATGCCAATCGAGGACTTATAAAGATAATGAACAGAATCTGTTCAGCAAACTCGTGTAACGGGAGCCAGAGAAAATTCAATCTCAATAGTTTACGTGCTTTGCAGAACTAATTAAGGCAGACATGTGCAAAATTCACCGAGCTAGGGCTAAGGAGTAAATTATATAAATCAATAAGAGACATTATGGAGAGAAACCAGTGAGCAAATGAGGGATACAAAGACACTGTGAGCCGCAACAGGGTGGGATTCAGAGTGGGACAGTCAATCACCTCAACAGGACTATGGGGCAGATTTACAAGCCCCTTGCGCCTCATTTACGCCGCCGTTGGTTCACATTTGTTACGCAGCGGCGGCGCAAATCCTGTTCCATGGTGTGGGGGTACTTACAACGTGACGCATCTGGGAGATGCGTCACGTTGTAATGCCCTTTGCCACATGTAGGCGTTCCTGTGCGGGGGGGGGGGCATTCCGGCGCAGGAACGCCTCCTAAAAGTGGCTGAGTGAAATCTACAAGATTTCACTCAGTCACTTTTAGGCCCATTCTGCGTCAGGATTGACGCAGCATTAACTAGATAGAGCCCCCAGAGCATTGCTGGAGCTGCGTCGCGATTGCGACGCAACTACTGCAATGCGTCACTTTAACGGCACAGATGCGTCACGCATCTTTGTCGTTTTTGCCCCATGGTGCGCCGCATTGTAAATGCGGCGTATCCATGATGGCGGAGCTGTGGCGCACAATAACTGGCGCATCCCTGCTGATTTGCAGGGATGCGCCAGTTAGTGTAAATATGCCCCTGTATGTATATTGTCTACAGACTAAAAAATACTTAAGAATATTTGGTATGAATAAATGCAATAGAAGTATCTATACCTAGTATCGCACGTATTATTTGTAATTATGTAAAGTTCGATACTGACTGTTTTTGGCCTATAATCAAAAAGGGATTCGAAGAGTTGCTGCACATTGTATCCTGTTAAAGGCAATTGAAAGATATCTGGCTAGTATAATGTCGCATCAATCAATCAATCAATAAATAAATCAGAGTTTGTAAAGTTAAGGTACACACCCGCGAGGGTCTCAAGGCCCTGGCGGGTGGGGGGGGCAGCTGCTTTGAGTCCTGGGGTCATCCGAAGAGCCAGGTCTTGAGGTCCTTCCTGAACTGGGGCAGTGTGGGGGTTTGCCGGAGGTGGAGGTCATTTCAGGCCTTGGCTGTGAGGTATGATAAGGACTTTTCTCCTGCTCTGGTCTTGTAGATGCGTGGAATGGAGGCCAGAGAGAGGTTAGCTTATCGGAGGTGTCACTTTGGTGCGTGGAAGGAGAGGCAGTTGTTTAGGTATGGTGGTCGGATGCCTTGTAAGTGTGAGTGAGGAGCTTGAAGGTGATTCTTCTTTTGATGGGAGACCAGAGGAGATCGCAGAGGTGTTGGGTGATTTAGTGGTGGTGGAGGATGTCTAGGACCAGTCCGGCTGCGGATGGTCTGAAGCTTGCAAAGTTGTTTCCTGTTGGCTCAGTGTAGAGAGCATTGCTACAGTCCAGTCTGCTACTAATGAGGGCATGTGTGACAGTTTTTCTGGGTTCAGGTGGGATCTATCTGAATGTTTTTCAGCCAGTGCAGAGGGTGTTCAAGCAGGCTGGGGATATGGCGGTATTCTGCCGGTTCATCGTGAGCGATGAGTCTAGTATGATGCCAAGGTTTTGTGCGTGGTCCATCGGGGTGGAGGGTTTCCGAGGGTGGGGGCCACCAGGTGTCGTCCCAGGCAGATGGGGTGGATCCAAGGATGAGGACTTCTGTTTTCCCCGATTTGACTTTCAAGCAGCTCTTCTTCATCCAGGTGGTGACGGGTTTAATCCCTTCTGGAAATTGTGCCTGGTGATGTTGAGTTCTTTGTTGAGGGAGGGGATGAGCTGGATGTCGTTGGCATAGAAGATGATGTTGAGCATGTGGTTTCTGACAATGGTTGTGAGGGCGGCCACGTAGATGTTGAAGTAGGTGGGGCTGAGGGAGGATCTTTGAGGCACACCACATCAGGTCTCTGTCAGAGAGAGGATGGCTGGGAGTCTGACTCGCTGAGTTCGGCCTGTGAGAAATTAGCATATCCAGTCAAGAGCTTTTCTATGGATGCCGTGTAGTCTGGTGGCTAGTGTATAGTGGGAGACGGTGTCGAAGGCCGCAGTGAGGTCCAGGAGGATGAGGGCTGCCGGTTGGCCCTGGTTGAGGAGGGAGAGGATGTTGTCGGTGGCGGAGAGTAGTGCACTCTCGGTGCTGTAGTTGCTGCGGTATCTGGATTGGGAGATGTCTAGAATGTTGTTGGCTTTGATGAAGTTTGCTAGCTGGGTGTTGACAGCCTTTTCAATGACTTTTGATACGAATGGAAGCAGAGAGATAGGCCCAAGGTTCTTGAGATCTGTCAGGTCTGCAGAGGGTGTTTTTCAGGAGGGGGTTGTCTTCAGTATGTTTCCAGTCATTTTTGAGGGAGCAATTGATTGTCAGTCATAGTTCGGGTGCGATGGCAGTGGTGGCTGTTTGGAAGACGTGGGGTGGGCAGGGGTCTCAGGGTGCTCCAGAGTGAATGCTCTTCATGGTCTTTAAGGTGTCTCTTGTCATGAGTTGGCTCCATATGAGCAGGGTCTGTTGGGTGGCGTCCTGCTGGTGGGGGCTGGGGTGGTGCAGAGGTCTTGGTTCTCTAAGTTGTTGTAGATCATCTTAATCTTGAGGTAAAAAGGGTGCTGAGTCAGTTGCAGATGTCTTGGGAGGGTGGGACTTCAGTTGTTTTGCTGCCTGAGATGTCGAATTCCTTGATAATGGAGAAAAGTTCCCTGGAGTTGTGGGCGTTGGTGAGGATTCTGTCTTGGAAGAAGTTCTTTCTTGTGGATTCGATGAGGTGGTGATGTGCTGTGGTGGCTGCTCTGTAGGTGGTGTGTGTTTCTGGGGTTTTGTTGCTTCTTCATTTCTTTTTAAGCCATTGGCAGGAGCGCTTGGATTCTTGGAGTGCAGGGGTAAGCCAGCTTGTTTTATTGATGTGTCGCCCTGTGGCTATCTTGAGGGGGTGAGTGCATTGGCGCAGTTCATGATCCAGCTGTAGAGGCTGGGTGCCGCGTTGTTGTAGTCTGCTGACGAACGCGGTGGGTTGCTAATGAGGGCAGATGCGAGCTATTCTCCAGTGCCTTTGTTCTAAGGGGTAGATGGTGGGTGTGCTAGTGTGTGGTGGGTTTTCTGAAGGAAAAGTGGATGCAGTGAATGTCCAGAGGAGGTCCCTCGTGTGGTTGTAGGAGATGCTGTTTCCTTCTGCAAAGATGGGGTCCAGTGTGTGTCCCACTGTGTGCATGGGGGCACGGACAAGTTGCTTCAGTCCTATGTTGGCAAAGTTTTCTAAAGGGCGGTGGTGTTGGGGTCGTCTTGGTTGTCCAATTGGAAGTTTAGGGCTCTGAGTAGGATGTAGTCTGTGGAGGTGAGGGCATGGGTTGAAATGAGCTTGGCAATGATGTTGGTGACCTGTAGATGAGGGTTCGCCAGAGAGTCGTTTTAGGGGTCATCTGGATAGGAAACTGGAGCTGCTCCATGAGGGTCGTAGTGTTGTTCAGGCTGGTGGTTCCAGGTAGAGGGAGTTTTTGTGGATGATGGTGATGCCTCCTGGGTGGATGTTCTTTCAGGATCATGTATCTGTCAGGAATGGTGGTGGTGATGTCAGGTGCTGAGTTGGCATTGGTCCAGGTTTCTGTGAGGAAGACGATGGCTGGTGCATGGGTGATGAGGAGGCCCCAGATTTCTATGTTGTGCTTCTGTAGGGAGTGCATGTTGAGACAGATGCAGTTAAGTTGTTTTTGAGCAGTGGTGTCCAGTAGGCTGGGAGCTGCTGTTGGGGTCCAGAGGTGGGTGAACGTGCAGCAGCAGTGTCGACAGGAGTTAGGGAATTGGGTGCTGCTTTGCATCAAAATCTGGCAGTTGTTTCTGCATCCGGGGTTGACCCCGTGGAGAGTGCTGGATTCATAGTGGAACAGCACCCAAATGATGGACGGAATGCTGACAATGCAACCATTCTCCCCCAGTCAAAAGATCTGGGTTAAATCCATTGTTCTTTAGCCCACTAAGCCACCCCAGTTTGGACCCAGCCATATGCAAATCAATATTGACCCTGTGCCTCATGGGAACAGTCCAGATCGAACTGCCAGGCCAGGTCCTCCCAGGACCAGAAACTAGCATCCTGGGACCAGTGTCAGGGTATGTCACCCTTCTTCAGCCTGGCTAGCTAGAATCTTGTGGCACAGTGTGCAAGTGACCCAAGTCTGGGCATTCCCATTCCACTTAGGGCGAAAAGTGTTGCAGTAAACAAAATGATGGACAGAATGCTGACAATGCAAACATTCTCCCCCAGTCAAAAGATCTGGGTTAAATCCATTGTTCTTTTGCCCACTATGCCACCCCAGTTTGGACCCAGCCATATGCAAATCAGTCTTGACCCTGTGCCTCATGAGAACAGTCTAGACCAAGCTGACAGGCCAGGTCCTCCCAGGACCAGAAACTAGCATCCTGGGACCAGTTTCAGGGTATGTCACCCTTCTTCAGCCAGGCTAGCTTGAATCCAGTGGCACAGCGAGCAAGGGACCCACGTCTGGGCATACCCATCCCACTTAGGGCGAAAAGTGTTACAGCAAACAAATGATGGACGGAATGTTGACAATGCAAACAGTCTCCCCCGTCAAAAGATCTGGGTTAAATCCATCGTTCTTTTGCCCCCTACGCCACCCCAGTTTGGACCCAGCCGTATGCAAATCAAACTTGACCCTGTGCCTCATGGAAAAAGTCCATCAACTGTTGATTTTGCATTTGTCACCCGAGTGGTATGGATATGCCCAGACATCGGTCCCTGATCTCCATGCCACTGGAATCAAGCTATCCTGGCTGAAGAGGGGTGAAGGCCGTAAACCGGTTCTAGGATGCTTGTTTCCAGTCCAGGGAGGACCTGGCTTGGCAGTCCGGGGTGGACTGTTCCGATGAGGCACAGGCTCAATACTGATTTGCATATGGCTGGGTTCAAACTGGAATGGCATGGTGAGCTAACAAACGATAGATTTAGGCCCAGATCTCTGTCTGGAGTGAATGTAGGAGATTGTTCTGTATTCTGTCCATCAAGTGTTGTTTTTGCAGGATTCATAGTGGAGGCAGGTTGGAGGACCAGGTTCTCTGATGCTGGTCACGTTTGGGTCACAGACGGGTGCAGACCGGCTTGCCTTTGGCATGCCAACCGTGCTCCCACTGCACGCAGCCGCTCTCCGGCTGCACATCAGCTGCAATTAAGTAGGGGTCTAGGGGAGGGCGGTCAGCTGCGTGGTGGGAGCACAAAAAAAAACGCTGGAGTAGGGAGGGGCTGTGGGGGAAGCAGCGGCAGGGTGGTGTGAGGGGTGAGAGAAAGAATGAAGAGTAAAATGTAAACAGACATAAAAGTAAAAAGAAAAAGAGGGAACAGAGAGTAGAGAAAACAGGGCACAGAAAACCAGAGAGAAAATCAGGGCACAGAAAAAGCCAATAGAGGCAGAACAGCAGAAGAGCAGAGTGCTCTCTGACTGGGCCACATGGCAGCAGCGGCAGGGGAGCTTGAGGGATGAGAGAAAGAACAAAGAGAAAGAGGCAAACAGATAAAAAACGAATAGGAGGGAAAAGAGAGCAGAGAGAAAACAGGGCACAGAAAAACAGAGGAAAAAACAGGACAAAGAAAAAGCCAAGAGAGGCGGAACAGCAGAAGAGTAGAGTGCTTTTCCACTGGACCACAAGGGATGAGGCACAGACAGGAACCTGCGGGTGGAGGAGGGCCACGAACACCTACCTGGCATGAAGGCTCCAGGCTCAGAGGGCAGTACTACAATGGTGGAGCTGCATGGAGGAGAGCAGTCACACTGACCAGGTCAGTGGCCTAGCTCTTCTTGCTGTGCAGCGACTGCCATTAAATAGAAGTCAGGGAGAGGGCAGTGAGCTGGGAGGTGGGAGCAAGAAGGACAACACTGGAGGGTGTAGGGGCCACAGGGGCAGCAGTGGCAGAGGACTCTGAGGGGTGAGAGAAAGAATCGAGAAAAAGTGGCAAATGGACAAAAAAGGTCAAATAGAGCAGAGAGAAAACAGTGCGCATAAAAGCAGAGAAGAAAACAGGGCACAGAAAAAGCCAAGAAAGACAGAAAAGCAGAAGAGCAAAGTACTCTCCCACTGGACCACCAGGGGTGAGGAGCAGTCAGGAGCCTGCAGGTTGAGGAGTGCCTCGAACACCTACCTGGAACGGAGGTTCCGGGCTTAGAGGGCACTACTACAAAGGTTTTACTGCACAATAGGACAGCAGGCACATTGACCAGTTCAGTGGTCTTGCTCTTCTTGCCATGCAGCGGCTGCCATTAAGTAGGGGTCGGGTCGAGGGTGGTCAGTTGGGAGCCGGGAGCGAGAAAGACAACGTTGGAGGGGCCATTAGGCCAACAGTGGCAGGGGAGCCTGAGGGGTGAGAGAAAGAATCAAGAATAAGATGCAAACGGACAAAAAGAGGAAAAAGAGAGCAGAGAAAAAACAGGGCGCAGAAAAGCAGAAATAAAAAAAAGGGCACAGAAAAAGCCAACAAAGGGGAAACAGCAGAAGAACATAGTGCTCTCTCACTGAACCACCAGAAAGGAGGTGCAGGCAGAAGCATGTGGGTAGAGGATGGCCTCGAACACCTACTTTGCACGGAGGCTCCAGGCTACAATGGTGGAGTTGCGCGACGGGAGAGCAGTCACAATGACCAGGTCATAAAAGCAGTGGATCACAAGAGGCTTTATCATTGAAAAGGAAAAGTGAAAGAGCAAATCATAGAGTTGGATTTAATACTGGCCAATAGGCTGATTGCTTACAACTGAAAAGTTGTATCATTGTAACAGGGAAAAGAGAAATTCTACAATGGTTCATAAAGGCAAAATATTTGAAATGTGAAAATCACACAGGAGAATATTGTATTCGGGTTTAATGGCAATGGAATGGTTTACAGATGAAATGCAGTATCCTGCTGCAGCAGTAACCCCTTCCACACCTTTGGTATTTGTATGGCAGTAGTGGAGGCTCTATTAGGCTTTCTTATCTTAGACTCAGATTTTTTTACTTACAGCAGCAACAAACCCCAATGAAATGAAAAGCAATTTGATTACGAATCAAACATGGACTGTAGATGAGGGAGAACAGAACACCAGTTAGCCCCAATTCCAGTCTATAAGTATGAGATCATCACTTGTCTGAAGCCTCTATCCTTACAGTTGCACCAGCGGCAGAAAAGTTAAATCATGTGTCATTTGTTTGTTGTCTGATTTGGTTACGTTGCATGGGCAGCGAAGCACAAGCAATATTGAGTGCAGGGCTGTTGAGTGTTTCTTTGTGCTGTTTGGTTTGCTTGTCCTGCCTCACACTTTTACCCGAGGCTCGAGTCGGGGTACCATGCGTGTGGACGGTGTCCCCCCACTTATTTTACCGGGGGGACACCGTCCCCCCTGCCAAACAGCTGGACTTCACTCTTTGGCCTCTCTGGGACGAGGAGCTCGGCACCTTTCGTGACATCACTTCCTGTTGTGACATCACTTCCGGTGACAGCGCCCCCACTTCTTTTTTTAAAACGTGTGCCCTGCTTTTACCTAATTGGATACAGTTTTCCAAGCGTGAGCTTCATACGCGCTGCATGCTGCGTATGCGAGCGCCATCTTGTGAAAGCAAGGACTATTTTAACCCTTTCGATGCTGATGACGAGCTCAGCTCGTCATCACCCACGGGTGGCGTGTGCTGATGACGAGCTGAGCTCGTCATGTAGCGCGGCAATTTGTAAATTGCCGCACAGCGCAAAAATCGCCGCAGCAGCGATGCGGTTAAAACTTTGGGTAATCCAAGTTAGGTATGCTGCTGCTATTGTGGAGTTTGGCTGCTTATTTGTGATAAATTGAGCAAATGGAGAGTACTGAAAGTACTGATAATGTAAATGCTCAGGATTATGGCTTTGAGGAGTGGCAACAGTGCTACTAAAGGTGGTACTATTACCTGAATCTGTTGCTAGAGCAACATAAGGCAGTGGATGCGAGGACAACAGAGCATCTTAGAGGTCATCACCAGAATCCCTATTGTTACCAGATTTCTCTGCAATTTCGGCATTTTCATTTTCCTATTTCTGATTCTTTTTAGGTGTCTCTGTGGTCAATGAAGGTTACATTCTAGCTCCCTCAGCTACACATTTACTCCATCTATACTGTTTTCATTCCATTCAGCATCAGCATAGATACAAACCGCTCTCTTTGTTCAATTTGGATATTTTTCTTTCTCTTTTGCATGTACTGCAAGCTCCCAATTATTAAATGCTTCATATTGTGCAGGACTATATCAGGTGGTTTCATGTCACGTAGTATTCCACTCATATTCTCAATAACCTTTTGATCAAATATTGTGGAAGTCTTAATGCTCCCTCCTTTTCGGTGATCTTGTGTCATTGATGTAGCCACAAACACGTATGAAGCCTTATGCTTGTCACCATATAATGTACTGCCATATCTTTCCTTTCAGTGGAGCTTCCTCACCCTTGTGAACAGGACCTCGGAAATCACCCCTTATTAAATCTCTGAGGAGTCCGAAACATTTATTGATTGCAACAATTCAGAAGTAACATAAGCAAATTTCAAAGTAGAAAATATGTAGCGCTTTAATCCGAATCACAATTCAATACAAATCAGCACTTTTATCCAAACCCAACATAGTTCCTTTCTCAGCTTAATTATCACAGTGCGAAACCTGATGGCACAACAGGTAAATGGTCAAAATATCGATTCCAAAATATAGACTAACCTAAATATCGACTCCAAAATATAGAATGGACAAAATATCGAATGGACAGAATATAGACATCAAAAATATCGTTTTTAAGGTAAGTAATGTAATATCGATTTTAAAAATATAGACAGTCAAAATATCGAAGTACATAATATAGTTGATTAAAAATATCGAATTTTTAATAATGTCGAATTTTTTAAAGTGTTATGTATGTTAGTATATGTGTGAAAAAGTGTATATATTTTTGTAATTTATTTTAAGTAATTAATTTTATGTTATTTGATTTTTGCGTAATTTAATTGTGTAGCGGGTTGTGGGTTTATAGGGGAATAGGGTGGGAAGTAATTTAATTATAATTAATTAAATATGTTAATTAATTAATTTGTATTTATTTAGAATACATTGTTAATTAATTTTTAGTTGATAATTAATTAATTCCTAATTGATAATTAATTTTTATTAATTGATTAATTGATAATTATGTGAATTAAATTACTTTATTTTCTGTAGCGGGTTGTGGGTTTATAGGGGAATAGGGCGGGAAGTAATTTAATTATAATTAATTAAATATGTTAATTATTTATTGGTATTTATTTTGAATAAATTGTTAATCAATTTTTAATTGATAGTTAATTAATTCTTAATTTATAATTCATTTTTATTAATTGATTAATTGATAATTATGTGAATTATATTAATTTATTTTCACTAGAGTGGGATTAGTATTTTTTACTCCTACGCTATCCAAAGTTTTCCCTACTGTTGCACTCTCTGGAGTGGGAATAGTAATTTTTACCCCTACGCTATCCAACACTTTCCCTACTGTTGCACTCTCTGGAGTGGGAATAGTAATTTTTACCCCTACGCTATCCAACGCTTTCCCTACTGTTGCCCCATCTTGAGTGGGAATAGTAATTTTTACCCCTACGCTATCCAATGTTTTCCCTACTGTTGCACTTACTGGAGTGGGAATAGTTATTTTTACCCCTACGGTATCCAACGCTTTCCCTACTGTTGCCCCCTCTGGAGTTGGAATAGTAATTTTTACCCCTACGCTATCCAACGCTTTCTCTACTGTTGCACTCTCTGGAGTGGGAATAGTAATTTTTACCCCTACGCTATCCAACGCTTTCCCTACTGTTGCACTCTTTGGAGTGGGAATAGTAAGTTTTTACCCCTACGCTATCCAACGTTTTCCATACTGTTGCACTCTCTGGAGTGGGAATAGTAATTTTCACCCCTACGCTATCCAACGCTTTCCCTACTGTTGCACTCTCTGGAGTGGGAATAGTAATTTTTACCCCTACGCTATCCTACGGTAATAATATTGTGTATTTTTTAATAATATTATGTTAATATATATATATATGTTTTAACAGATATGATTGTATATTTTTTTTATACGTTAAATTAGTTATTTCATATTTGTAAGGCAATTTAAGTATTTTAAAGTATATTTTAGCTATTTATTTTTAATATTTGTTTAATTTTACATTATTTTTATGAAATTCGATATTTTTACAAAGTATATATATATAAACGATATTTTGGGTTTGAAATTTTGGTACTTACCTGTTTGTAGATAGGATTTCGATATTTTGTCAGTCGATATTTTGGAATCTATATTTTGGGTAGTCTATATTTTGTCCCTCGATATTTAGTCAGTGATCCGGCACACCAACCAATCTGTAAGAAAGTGCTTATTTTTGCATGGCTAGCCCCCATCTTTTGCCTGGTATTGATGTGGTTTTGATTGTAGAGCACAGCGTCCATGCCAACCAGCTTCCCTGTGCCAGTGCTTCATCCCTAACAACAAATCCCCAATTAGTACTTCTTCCCCTGTAAGTCCCTAGTATGTGGTATCATAGGTACATAGGGTCTGGGGGATGAAAAGAATCCACAGGGAACCCCCTCACTGGAACCATACAACTGACCCTGAAGCTTGCATGCCTCCCTAAGGAAAAAAATGACAAAATCAACATGGCACCCTGCCTGAGTGCCATGCCAGCCAGCACTGCCTCGAGGAATAGGTAAGTCACCCCTCTAGCAGACCTCACAGCCCTGAGGCAAGGTGCATTATATCACAGGTGGACTGGAGGCATATCTACATGAGCAGGTATGCCCCTTTAATATTGGGGTAATTTCCTTAATATTGCAAGTGCAGGTGAAACCATAGAGAGCACATGAGCTGGAAACTCGAAAAACAAGAGTACCACAGCACCATGATGGATTCAATGATCACATCAGTGTTTGGTACCAAACCACTCCTCTCAGAAATCCACACTGATGCCAGTTTGCGAATTATCATACCATGTACCCAGATGGCATCTCAGAGGTGCCCCCTGAAAACTAGCCAACCCTTGTGTGGTCTCTGTGACTCGCTGTAGGCAGCCAGACACCCGCAAACAGGTTTCTGGACCCCTGGGTCTCTACCCCTGCTCTCTAGGACCAGAAACAATGCACACCTTGGCAGAGGTGTCACACTACCTCCTCCAGGATGGGCCAGTGTTTGAAGAGGGAAGTCTTTTTAATGCAACCCCCAACCTCTGCTGCTAGAAGCAGATGGCAGCCCTTGGTTTACACCACGACTTTGGGCAGGAAAACCATCAGCAAAACTCAAGAGAATGGAAGGCCAGTCCACCTATGTCAACTCCACTCTTAAGATGGGGGAGGCGAGGTAAAGCCCATCTATCAGTCCTACCACCTTGAAGATGAGGGGACCCCTCCAATCAGGGCTAGGCCTTTGCCCAACAGGAGGGTGGCATGTAGAGGGTGTAGTCACCACAGGTGGGGTGCCCATTGGCCTTACCTGCAACTCCCCTTAAATGCCTCTTGAATTTGGTATTTAGGTGGCTTCCCCAGACCAGGAAACTAGATCTGCAATGACCTTAGAAGAAAGAATACAGCCCTGCAGTGAAGATGAGAGCTTCCTTGGCCCCAACATGACTGGTCAATCTCCAGCTTCTGCAAACCTGTAACCTGCCTTGCAGCCAGCGACCTCTGTAAATCCTTGCATTACTGCTGCCTTCAAAAAAGACTCTAATCTCCCATGGACAGAGGGCCTGTTCTAAAGAAAATGACTCTGAGGGCTCTGGATCCAGCTAAAACTGTGATCTCTACCCATGCTGCACCCAATGTTGACGGCCCAAGTCTAAGTGGTTCACCTGTGCCATGAAGTCTCCCCAGCGATTCTGACCTTTTGTCCAGCGTTGGCTGACCTCTCCTGATCTCCACAACGGCACCTGCAATATGAATGCAGAGGCTGCCCTTGACAGCAATTGGCTCCAATAAGAAGTGTCAGAGGTTGAAGGCACCCTTGCACCCAAAACCCCTTGACCTTGGTGAGCTGAATCAATGGTGACCCTACGACCCCCTACATCTCTACTTACATTTGCTTTCATTGGTCTCCCTCCTGCGTCCTGCAGTGCCACACCTGCAGCCTATTCACCAAAAGAAGAATCCCTATTGAAAAGCATTAGACGCCCGACATCGAAACTGCACCCTGTACCCGGCTGCCCATGTGTCGCTAGTGGTGCAGGTTTGGTGCTGCTTTGAGCCCCCGTGCTGGTGCTAATCTTCAAAGCTTGGCCTCTGCAACTGATTTACCTACTTGCAAGCAGTCTGGCTCCAGGCACCCCAGTCTCCTTTGAAAAACAAGGGGTCGAACTCCGGTTTTGACCTCTGCAGCCGGCCGCCCTTGTGCCGCTGGTGGTGCAGTTTTGGTACTCACCTGACCCTTTTTGGTTCTGAAGACGGAATTTGTAAGTGCATTACTTACTTTTTTAACTGTGTTATTGTTTTTCTCAAAGAATAACATCGAACTATGCTAAGAGTCGCTTTTTCAAAGTGAAAAGTAGTTTTCTTTAAAAACGTACTTACCTTATTGCAAAGATCTTGGTCTTAAAATGAAGTAAAAAGTATATTTTTATAAATTGGTCTGGATCCTCTTCTTGAGTTGTGTCCAGTATTGATCACTGTTGTGCAACAATTGTCTTACACTCCTGTGTGATAGGCCTAAGACTGCTCGCCCACACTACCGCTAATAGAGCCTTTTGGGATTTCCATTGAGCCCTGTACATTTTTTGGGGAACCCCTGGAATCTGCAAGGTATTACCACCTAGTGGTAATATCATATACAGAGCCATCTTCCTACACAATCTTAGTGTGATACTGCACCAACTGACCTAATCAAGCGCAGTACTCTTGGACACAATTCCCACTCCTTGCAGCAGTTCATGGTCCTTTACAATTTTCTCATATGTCGCATTCCACAAACTCTAAGCAAGCACAATAAACAATTAACACTTGTCTGCTTCGCTAAAGAATTCAAAGTAATCACTCATACAAGAATTAAATCTTGTAAAGCTATCAGACGCGTGATTAAAAGAAATTTAAAGTGCTCAGACCACAGGGCAGTGGACAGCAGACATGGGGCCAAAAAGAATTTACAGCAATTACATCAAGGTAAGAGGACCAGACTTTCACCCAAAAATCACTGCAGCGCACTGCCACCAGTTGAAGGCCTGCCAGTGGTCAAAAAGGTTCAATTGATGAGTGATGCATACCCGGATGCTGAACTTTCTACTGAGGTGTCACAGAGGGCTCAGTGTACTTGAAAAAATCTCATCGATTGAATCTTTTTGACCATTGGTAGGCCTTAAATCAGATCAATCAGCAGATGAAGAGCAGGAATCAAAAACTGGAGCTGAATAGTGTGAAGGTCTGCAAGGTCCAGTGAACAAAAAATGGAGAAGAAGGAATTGTAACACAACTAGACCAACAATGGACGTTCCCTTTATAATGGGAAAGTAGGATGTGACATAATACTAGTAAGATTCAGCCATCTTTGTTTGTGAAATAAAGTAAATATAATTCATGATTCACTCATGCAAATAAATAGCAACATTAATATTTTCCAATATTATTAATATTCATGGCTTGGGTTTCCTCCAGCTCCTCCGGTGGCGCTGAACTGCCACCTCCTGTCGCCATTGCTGCCTTCCTGTTGGCATCAGGTTGGGGTCTGGTTTAGGTTGTTATGTCATGCCGTCGCCTATTGGCCTCCTGGATTGGCCTCCTCGGCACTCCAATTGCATTCCAGGTGGTCTGCTTGTAGGTCAGTTGCTGGTATTGTTCTGTCAACGCCATGACGCTGGTCTTGTTTGCCTGCAGACTGCAGCCCGTCTTCCTCTCCCGCGTCTCCTTGGCCTCCCCCGACCCCTTTGTTCCTTGCTGGTTGTCTGTGGGGGTTGTGGCGTTCTAGTTGGTGTCTGCACTGGGTCAGGGTGCATCCATGTTGCTACGTTCTTTGGCTTGTTTCTGGTGTATTTATTCTGTGGTTTTTATGGTGCATTGTCCCACCAGACCCGTGGGATTTGCAGGCCTGTGGCTGGTTTTTGCTACTTTTTTTACTGCGGTTGGCCTCATCGCATGTTTTTTAGCATTTGCGTATCGCATTTTTGCGGTGTGACGTTGATTTTCATGCGGACATTTGCCGCGTTATCTTGTGTCTATCTCATGCTACCTCCTTGTTGTGAATTCCATGGTGACACATGGTTACTTTCCCGCGGTAGGCTGCAATGTTGAAAGTTACGTTACGCTAATCTTGGGATAGTTCTAACACGTTCTTGTGAATATACCCCTTTGTCATATACAATGCCAATAGCTCAAAATCTTGCAATTGCGAGACCTATTGCATTGCAAATGATTGTTGTAAAAATAATGTAAATCCGTATTTGTAAAGTATGAACTACTCACCCTTACGGGTCTCAAGGCACTGGGGGCCATCGTGGAAATTAGGGGGCATATTATCAAGGGGGTTTATCTCCGCTTTTTTGGCTTAAAAAGCCAAGAAAGCGGAGATAAATGTATCTCCCTATTACCTAGCTGTCGTTAACACCAGTTAGCGACAGCTAGTAGGAGATAGCGACCATCTTGGGCCCCGCTTTGCATGTCAGTGATATTTATCACTAATGACATGCAAAGTGGGCGTGCCAAGATGTTAGCGACTGGAAACAGTCGCTAACATCGCTATCTCCTATTACCAACTTTTGGAGATATTCGCGCTAAGCGCGAATATCTCCAAAAGCTAACACCTGCCCTGAGCAGTTCTTAGCCATGTAATCCAATGGGAGGTGGATAACATGGCTAAGAGCATTAGCTCGGTAATGCATGAATATCGCTGACTTTTCAGCGATATTCATGCATTGCGGCGATTTTTATCGCTTTTGCGATAAACCTTGGTAATACCAAGGTTTATCTGCGATAAAAATCGCCGCAGGTCAGCGGTAATTTTTTGTCTTTAACCAAGCAATAGCGATAATTATCGCTATTGCTTGGTAATATGCCCCTAAGTGAGCTATTGCCCAGAGTCACATGGAGCTGAGCTGAGCTGCTGCCCTAGCCTGGGGTTCGAACGGTGAACCCTGTGCTCCGAAGTCAGCTGTCCTGGAAACAAAAAGTGTTTCCACAACAGTCATCTGAAGATAAAAAAGGTTGCCCTTGCTTGTGTTTTAGTGCAAGCAAAGATACAAAATCATTTTCTGGTATGCAAAAATGCAATTCACAATGATTTTTAGAACTTTGCTAGAGAACCAGCAGCTGATAAACTTTTTTTATCCAAGTTGTAAGGAATACGCACGATGGCGCAAACCTGTGGGTGAAGAAAGTTTTACATTTGTTTTTAAAAATCATGCCCATTGTGTGAACTATGTCTTGTCTTTCTAAGGTGATGAAAATTCTTCATGTAACATTAACAGTACTTAAATGGTAAAAGGTTGAAAACAGTTGGAGTGTCAGTGGAAGCATAACTGTTGGAGCGTAAATGAATTCTTCAGTCCCGAAAGGAATTCAATTTAGCACTGACAAATCACAAGAAATAAATGTTACAGATATCTGCCCAACATGTCCAGCCAGTGTGGCGTGAGATTACACACTCCGCAGAGGAGAGCTGAGTCAAAAATAGCTCTTATATAACAGTAAACATTAGATGGGGCTTCCTTCCGTGACCCTTGCGCTGCAGTCTCGTGAATCTTTTATAGCGTGCCTTTCTTTCCTACAGTCACCCTCAATGGAAAATATCGATTTTAACAACTAGCCTCTTCGCGTTTCTGATTATAGTATATGTTTGCAGAGTTTGTTGTAAAAATAATGTAAATCCGTATTTGTAAAGTATGAACTACTCACCCTTACGGGTCTCAAGGCACTGGGGGCCATCGTGGAAATTAGGGGGCATATTATCAAGGGGGTTTATCTCCGCTTTTTTGGCTTAAAAAGCCAAGAAAGCGGAGATAAATGTATCTCCCTATTACCTAGCTGTCGTTAATACCAGTTAGCGACAGCTAGTAGGAGATAGCGACCATCTTGGGCCCCGCTTTGCATGTCAGTGATATTTATCACTAATGGCATGCAAAGTGGGCGTGCCAAGATGTTAGCGACTGGAAACAGTTGCTAACATCGCTATCTCCTATTACCAACTTTTGGAGATATTCGCGCTAAGCGCGAATATCTCCAAAAGCTAACACCTGCCCTGAGCAGTTCTTAGCCATGTAATCCAATGGGAGGTGGATTACATGGCTAAGAGCATTAGCTCGGTAATGCATGAATATCGCGGACTTTTCAGCGATATTCATGCATTGCGGCGATTTTTATCGCATTTACGATAAACCTTGGTAATACCAAGGTTTATCTGCGATAAAAATCGCCGCAGGTCAGAGGTAATTTCTTTGTCTTTAACCAAGCAATAGCGATAATTATCGCTATTGCTTGGTAATATGCCCCTAAGTGAGCTATTGCCCAGAGTCACATGGAGCTGAGCTGAGCTGCTGCCCTAGCCTGGGGTTCGAACGGTGAACCCTGTGCTCCGAAGTCAGCTGTCCTGGAAACAAAAAGTGTTTCCACAACAGTCATCTGAAGATAAAAAAGGTTGCCCTTGCTTGTGTTTTAGTGCAAGCAAAGATACAAAATCATTTTCTGGTATGCAAAAATGCAATTCACAATGATTTTTAGAACTTTGCTAGAGAACCAGCAGCTGATAAACTTTTTTTATCCATGTTGTAAGGAATACGCACGATGGCGCAAACCTGTGGGTGAAGAAAGTTTTACATTTGTTTTTAAAAATCATGCCCATTGTGTGAACTATGTCTTGTCTTTCTAAGGTGATGAAAATTCTTCATGTAACATTAACAGTACTTAAATGGTAAAAGGTTGAAAACAGTTGGAGTGTCAGTGGAAGCATAACTGTTGGAGCGTAAATGAATTCTTCAGTCCCGAAAGGAATTCAATTTAGCACTGACAAATCACAAGAAATAAATGTTACAGATATCTGCCCAACATGTCCAGCCAGTGTGGCGTGAGATTACACACTCTGCAGAGGAGAGCTGAGTCAAAAATAGCTCTTATATAACAGTAAACATTAGATGGCGCTTCCTTCCGTGACCCTCGCGCTGCAGTCTCGTGAATCTTTTATAGCGTGCCTTTCTTTCCTACAGTCACCCTCAATGGAAAATATCGATTTTAACAACTAGCCTCTTCTCGTTTCTGATTATAGTATATGTTTGCAGAGTTTGTTTCCTGACAAGAGTTGTTTTTATGTACGCTAGGCTGAATCCAATATAATTTTTCCAATAGCACCGTCCATCACCACAAAGTTCAAAATAAATGTTAGATTCTTCAGAATGCACCTAACCTTTTAAAACATATAGGGCCAGATGTATCAAAGGGTTTTTCCCATTCTGTGTCTATGGGGAAATGTGTTTATACATATGGCCCACAGTCTTTTTTCACGTCAAAGCAGTAGGAAAAATGGGTTCGAGGCACATAGGGCCTCATTTATGAGGCCGTGCGTCACTTTTACGCCGCCGGTGCATCACTTTTTGTGACGCATCGGCGGCGTAAAACATGCCTCCTGTTGCACACTATTTACAAAGTGACGCATCTAAGCAGATGCGTCACTTTGTAAACCCCTGCGCTACATTATACCTGCGTCAGGTATAATGTATGCAGAGGGGGCGTTCCCCGCAAAAAGCCTCGTAATAGTGACACAGTGAAATCTATGAGATTTTACTGCGTCACTTTTAGGACGCTGTTGCGTCAAAATCTTGCGCCTGCCTCACAGCAGGCGTGAGACTGACGCAAGCCCTTTCACATGGGGCTTTCCCCATGGGAAAGGACGCATTGCTGGAGTTGCATCACTTTTGTGACACACTCCAGCAATGCGTCACTTTTGCGCTTACAGATACGTCAGAAATATTGATGTATCTGTAATTCGTAATTCCTTGCGCAATGATGCGTCATATTGTAAATATGACGCATCATTGGGGTCGCAAGGAGGTCGCAATGAAAAGTGACGCATCGCTGTTTTCTCGCAGCGATGCGTCACTTTTCATAAATGAGGCCCATAGCTTTTCTATGAGTACTTGTGACTTTTTCCCTAGATATACGTATTTATGCTGATCATTCAGGTCTGGTTCACAATGTATTTTTTGTGAGAAGTTTCCAGGAGAAAGACATGCTAACTCACAGAAAGAGTAACTAACCATGTCTTACTCCTGGAAATTCATAACTAATTTGCGTTTAAGAATGTATGAGGACTCGCATAGTCAATGAAGATGCACCATAAATTAGGCCTAGGTATTCAAGTGTAACTCTCATCTTATCCTGCAATTTGAGACACCTACTCATAGAAAAGGTTTTTCCATTTGGGCCATGGTCCTTAATATAGGATGGACAAGAAAACACGGTCAAACAAGCATTCAGGTGCATCAGTAAGAGCTAGCTAACCAAAACCGAAGAGAAGCACTTCCAGATGTTGGAAACCAATATTTGATTCTGTCAAATCTAAGATTCTCTTTGCCATATTTTTAGCAGTTATAAAGAATTACATTTTGGATAATTTGATAATCTTCACCATAGGAGAATTACAGCTTTTAGGTTGTACACTTTAGATGGTGCAGTGTTCAAACAATGATCAAAAGCATTTCATCGAGTTAAATAGTTACACATTTTATACTACATAAAATCATTGAATACTCTTTAGTTGGCTTTAAAGTAAAGGCATATTGGAAGACCCAGTTTTAAAAAAACATCTTCTTCAAAGAGACCCCAGCATTATATGGCCATAAACTGACAACACGGTTGTAACAGTGAAATTGCTGTTGGAGATTCAAGTTATGTTGCTCGAGCAAACTGTGGGTTTCGGAAGAAACACCCTCTCGTGTCCCTCAGCCATCCCTAAACATTTTGGAAGAGTCTCAGCTCTTGAACTCTTAGGCAGGCGTATAGCAATTGATCCAATAGTTATCTTTGTTACCTTTGGTAAAAGCCTTGGGCCAGATTTACTAAGATTTTGAGTTGGGTTGTGTCACTTTTGTGGCGTAGACCAGAAGCAAAACCTTTGTTTGCATTTACTAAGCCATGCAAAGTCACCTTTGTGTGGCTTAGTAAATACAAGGCAACATAACACAGTGAAAGTGCTCCATTGTGATACTTTGCACTGGGTAAGCGTTACATGGGTGGAGTGTGGGCGTACCTGTCAATCTACCAATGTATTTTGACACAAACCCAGATTTATAAAAACTTGTAAACAAAGATTTACTCAAAATAGTGCACCTCCCCGACAGAGGCATAATAAAGAGAAATATATTTATTTCTCTTTGTTACACACTCTTTTCATGTGTGGTGCATAGTGCAAAGGAGTTTATTTGTGCAGGAAGATATTCCTTCTTGCACAAAAACAATCCTGCCCGTAACATAGGCACCCTTGAACCATGGTGCAAGGGTGTCTTAGTTGGCACCAGGCAGCACAGTGCCCCAGCGATGGGAGACAGCGGAGGTGCACCATATCTTTATATATTTCTGGTGTCACCCTTTCTCACGATGCGGTGCAGCATGTTGCCTTGCCGAGTTGTGTTGCATGACAGCATAGTAAATCTGGACCCTCAAAATGAAGATTTGGACTTGGAGTTCCTATCCAGGTGTCAGTGAACATTTTACTAAAAGATCCCAGGCTAAATATTTGATGAGCAAGGATGAGTTCAATGAAACATGAATAACGAGGGGAGACCTCCAAGAAAAAAGTTCACACTCCGCTATTTCCAAATGTGTAGGCTTTGAACATACCTATAACGCTTTGCAAAGTGTGCCATCAAGAGGCAATGTGGAATGTCCTGAAAATACCTGTCCGTATGTTACTCCACAACACAGTACCTGTTAGATGATACATATCGAGGAGAACAAACATTCAACCACTTCACCTAGACCACTCAGGTGACATTTCTGTGATTCACTTTGACTGATCACTATACTTACAGGTAGATTCATCAGGCATTTTAGCGAGCGCAAACGGTGCAAATCGAAAAAATCGGCCGTTTGCGCCCGCAAAAATTGCATTTGGGATTGCATCAATGGTTCATGCTCTCGCAATATAAGAATTCGCAAATAATTGCGAGTTCTGATATTGCGATTGCATGTAAGGAATCGCAATTTGCGACTCCTTATATGCAATGCATGAACCATTTTAAAATTGCGAAATCGCAATCCAGGGCCGCTATTTACCGCGAAGTCTGACTACGTGGTAAATAGCGAAAACTTAGATAAATGCACTTTAGTGCATTTATCTAAGTTACATGTTACATACACACATGTCCTTTGGACATGTGTGTGCGCAACATCAGTGTACATTTCCATTTCAGGGGTGCTACAGGGTGTCCTTTGGACACCCTGGCACCCTTGAAATCGCATCCTTATTTGCGATTCGCTAATTGCTAATCGCAAATAAGGATTGACTCCCCATTCATTCCTATGGGCCTTTAGGCCCATAGGAATGAATGGGAAATTGCATCCTTATTTGCGATTAGCAATTTGCGATTCGCAAATAAGGAAGCAGTAGAAATCGCAGAAAATATTGCAATTTCTACATGCATCCCGTTTTGCGAGTCTGTAATAGCGATTCCTTAATAATCGCTAATACAGACTCGCAAAAGAGGACTTTGATGAATCTGGGTGATAGACCCCACATGACAAAATTCCCAAGCACCGGCCTCAACCTCATAGTGTTGTGGGCACGCTGTACCCCTAAAGTCCTATACCTCAAAAGTACACCCGCAGGTTAAGTGGATCAGGACGGCTTTAACCTTAATTTATGAGGCACTGTGCGCCAAGAAAAGGTACACAATTGGCCTATCAAAATAGTTAAATGAGGAAAGACTGACTCAAAAGTGAGCTCAAAGTCAGAACTAGTAAACTATGAAGATTTATGACAAAAATAATAAGTGCGTTACATGATATTTCAATTCAGAAACTGCTGGGTTACATAGAGATCAATTGTCATAAAGGCCATCAGTACAGAGAATTGACAAATACAGCATCCCAAATATGCAGCAAAACCAGTAAGACTAAGGCAGCATCCCTAGCATCATAGGAAAGGTCGCTGGCTCACCCCCTGATTGGATGGTTTATATAGGAAACGTCCCCATAGAACATCATGTAAAGTACATTATCATCGTGGTGTATGCAAAGAAATACATTCTCAACAAATCAGAATAAACATTTAAAAATTATCATACAGTCCTACCATATAATCACTAGCCTACTACATGAATATTTATTCAGCCCCCACTGACCTAATGTCACCTGGAGTTGTCAGAACAAACTAGTTACAAAAACAATAGCGAGCCATTGTGAATGAATGCAATACTAATTGCAAGCGGAAAGTCCCAAGAGAAATGTTACATTACCGAGCCCATGCTGAAAAGACTTCTTCTAGAACAGTGTCATTCAGAAATAAACAAACTTGACATGCTTGACTAGCTGGTGCAGAAATAATTAACAGTTAATATGACATGCATTTTGAATAAAACGGCGGCAAGGCCTAGCTGAGGCCTAGTTAGCATAAACTAGGGCAAAACACGTTAAAAGGTCATATTCAAATGGTTTCGAAGTTATTAGTATCATATCAGTGTACACATGTCATTTCAATAATAATGCACATTCGATTACGCATAAACGCTTCTTCAGTGTCGTCTATGTTAAGAAAACCATACTCCTGTCACCTGAAGCCCTCATCCTATGCCACCTTGATTTTAACCCACTATAAAATATCTTTACCTCATCTACAATTCAAATCCGGGGTAAAGCAGAGGGAAAACAAACCATCAATTCTATAACAACCACGCGGCTTACCCAGAAAGTCACTTTAACCCATCAAACCCCACTGTTATATACACAAAGAGCTTTACACAAAACCTACCGACATCACAGACAAATTCACCATTCCAGGACATGGCGGTGTGGTCAGAGATGCCAAATTGCTCTCTCAAGATCCTCATATTTAGAAGACTTAACTCATGTAGCCAAGCCTACCTAGTCCCAGCCCCATAAATAAAAGTCCTGTTTCCACTTAAAAAAAAAGTTGTTGGAATCAATGCATGTTACCCATAACCGAGCCCTCACACACACTATTCGTGTCTCCTTCAAGTAAAGTACCTGATTGACCACAATTAACGTTTTTTTTATCCCCTCTGCGTATCTACAGAGAATCAAACATTGGAGGTGATGGAGATTGTAGAAATGTAATGCCCGATGTACCCTTTTCTGGTCACAAATCAGTTACTGTTTTTTACACAGGAACTGTAATTGTTTTGGACTGCAGCTGATGCACTAATCAGTCACAGAATACAGACTGTCATCTGAATTTGCAGGTTTCTCTTTGTGAATCATAAGGAGTGGTTGTAAGCATGGACACCTGTGCCGGAAAGCAGACCTCCATTGGTGCTTTGGCATTGGCAACATGATTAAACTGCACCGCCTGTACCTTACACAGACATCGGCTTTAATTGAAACAAATATAATGATGTGAAGGGCATTGAGGTAGCACGGAAGGGTCTCTTGACCCTCTTGTATCCTTCACAATGCCCAGATCCCCCATTCATAAAATTGGAGTTGTCACTTAGGGACAGTTTCCACTTTCCAAATCGATGCCACTCCTTTTTTGTGAGGATTTGCAAAGTGTATACTGTGATACGAAAAGAAAATGGTGAGTTGTAATGTACATTTATTGCCTAAGGAGTCATGTTTTTGCACATGCAAAATCAGGAACGTTGCGAATCACAGGCTTAGTCTTCTCACCAGTGGCATAACGAAACGTGCGGGGGGGGGGGCTGATAGTGTATGGAAGGGGGCCACTCAAGCTCTGGATCCAGTTGTGAGATCTCAGACCTGCCACTGCATAGTGCCCGAGGTGGCGCCCTGGGGCTTGGGGCCCCCGCACCGCGGCAGCTGTGGGAGCTATTGTTACGTCACTGCTCCTCACAAACCTTTCAAACATGAGGGGGCATATTTACAAGCACCTAGCACCACCACAACGCCACTTTTACAGACATTATAGCGCTGATGGGAACTTTGCCTTATTTACAAGGCAGTGTTAAGCCACTCAACGTGGCTTACCACTGCCTTGTCAATAAGGGCCCCTTTCTTGCTGTATTTAGCGTGAAAGTGGTGAGTAATGGGTGTTGTGATGGGTGTTTCACCTCAGCACCCATTGATTTTGATGCTGCCTCCTATTTACAAGGGCAGCGTAAATAGGAGCCGGCGCCAAAATTAGGACCAGGGAAAACCTGGTCTTAAACAGGCGAAACGTCGAGAAATTATTTATTTTTCCTCGTTTTTGGTATTTCCATAGAAACAACAAATTGCCTATGATGTGCAGGAAGGTCCCCCTTCCTGCACATAAACAATAATTTTAAAAAAATGCCATTTTGCAACTTCTATGTGTGCTGCAAGTTATAAATCCGCATTTCAAGATTGTTTATGTGCAGGAAGGGGCACCTTCCTGCACATAAACAATCTTCCCTTCAACACAAGCACCCTTTGTACTATGTTGCAAGTGTGCCTGTGTTGGCGCTAGGCAGATTAAGTTATCACCAGCGCAGGGGGAAATACAGAGTTGCACCATATTCTTGTGAATATGGTGCAGCATTTTCTTGTGAATATTGTGCAGCATTTTTATGTGAATATGGTGCAGCCCTGTGTTTCTAAAGTGACGAAGCGTGTTGTTAGCCTTCTTTGCTTAACGGCGCGCTCCGCCACTTTCTTTGTAAATATGCCCCCAGGACCCTAATGACTACCTGTGCTGCAGGGTCATGTAGCATGCTACACGCCCATAGTTGTGAATAGAACTATTGATCTCCCTTGGGACTAGGATTTACTTAAACCAAAGGTCAAAGGAAACCGTCTGTCACGTTATTTACTCCTGCACAACATGATGCACGCAGTTATGACTCAAATTAATTCCACGTAGCACTGGTTTCGACGCCTTCGTCTGATCTATTTCTGAGTAAAATATTAAACACCCAAAATAAAGGGAGGCATGCATGGCATTTACTCAATGCTATCAAGAGTAATTCCCAGTAATTGGCATGGCACATCACACAGAAGGAGACCCTGCTTCTCTGAGACAAAATTACACCAATCCAATTAACATTTTGCTCTGTGTAGGTTGCTTTAGCATCTGCCAAATCAAATTACTGACCTCTGAGATGGGGCAATTCATCGCATCTGGTGCCACAGGGAATTCCGCTCTGTTTTGTGAGCTTACTTTGTTTTTAATTTGGGCAAAAATGAAGTCCTAGTGAATGTAGTGTCTGCTTTTTGTTAAGCCATATCATGTTACTGGAAATCGAGTTACACAGATAACAGGTGTTATATAAAAATGTAACTCCTTTTATCAATCTCAAAAGATTGAGATTCTAAGTGGAACATATATTTATATTACCTACTGGCAGTCGCCAGTAGGTAGTTATAGTTAGGACCTAGATTCCATAGTAAAAGTTTTTTTTGATTTCTCAATACTTTTAGCGCTGGTAGACGAATCTTCACGAAATTATCAAAACTAGTGGCCCGCTCAGCTCAGCTCCTGTCTTGAAAGTTTCAGGGTGATTCTACAAGTGGGGGCTGAGAAAAAACGAGGGTCCCAAAACGTGTTTTCCCCATGTAAATTTCTATAGGAAACTTTAGACACAGTTACAGCCCGAACTGCTTAACGAAATTACACCAAATTTGGCAAAAAGGTAGGTCTTGTTTCAGAAAGAGTCCTTTTTGTTAAATGGTGTAAATCCATTCAGTAGTTGCTAAGAAATTTAAAAAAGAAAAAGTTTTGATAGCTAGGGACAACCCCTCCTGAGCATGAGCTTCACTGTGAACCGAGTCACAAGAAAACAGTAGAAAAAACATTAAAAAACAAGAAAAGGGGGCAGGGTAGAAACACCCACACCCCCTAGGCCTGCTCAGGGGGTCGAACAAGAACCCCCAGGTCCAAAAAAGCATTTTTTTGGGTGTAGTTTCGGTGGAATTCGCGGTGGGGTCGTGAATCCCACCGACATTTTTTTTTTAAAAAGAAGCGCGGACTCCCACGCTTCATTTTAATGAGGCCCCTGGGTGGGCCAGGTCCCGGGGGCATTGTGAAAAAAAATTGCGAGGGCCCTTGCAGCCCCGGGGACCACCCCCTCCCCGGGGCTTGATAGTTTGAAGTTACACACCTTGTTCAAAAAATTCTCAAATGGTGGACAGAGCTCTGACGAGGAAGAAACTCCTGGGCCCGTAAGGTGATTAAAAGATTGACTGCTTAGAGCACAGCTGCTGTAAAATCCTTCATGGCAGACCTCAGAGATGCACAGAAATTCCAGGCGCAATGGAAGGCTGGCTGGAGAGGTGGCGCCTTTACTGTTGGCAGGCTCCAGGCAAGTTTGAAAGGGGCGGGTGTGGCTCAGACACAGTCCTTGCGTGTTCAGTGGTGAGTTGTCAAACCCGCCTAGGAGATCTGGAGAGTCCAAACATCTTCGGTAACGACAGCTGCAAAGCATGACATGTTCCTGCAGACGTTAGGTGTCTTCTGAGGTAGGTAGGTGCCATGTGTACAAGAAGCCCCCGTATGCCTCTCCTATGCCAGGGCTTGCAGCAGTCCCCGTGCCACCTCTCTGGTGCCTGTGCTCCCAGTACAGTCCTAATGTACACACGCAGTCCTCTCCGCCGGGAATTCAGGTATGCAGGAACTTGCAATGAAGCAGAGCCCCAGGGCACAAGGTGAACTAGTAGCTCTCCGCAGGCCTATCATGACAGATCTGTGCACCGCCAGGCTCTCCCCCTGCCTTACAGAGACGAATCACACAGGGTATGCCACTCACCTGACTACCCTGCACCCCCTCTGGGGCAAGACGCGCTTCCCATCACTGGACTTTGAGTACCTCTCGAGGCACAGAGCCACATGTCAAGAAGGCAGTGTGCACACTAAGGGGCAGATAACGAGAGGGTCTGTAAAGAACATGTTAAAAAAAGAGGGCAGAATGGGAGAAGGCAAACAAACACAAATCTGAATTTATGTTTAATGATCCACCTATATCCCACCTCCTGCGGCAGGTGGGCTGCACGCATCACTGTTAGCACATGGGGGTTGTGCAACAATCTGTTATGCTACGCACCGCTATGAACAAGGGGGTACACAGTGTGTGCAACAACCGACTGTAACAAGTGTAGGGTGTAGAAAAGAGGCAGCGTGTTTTCCCTACTGGATGGGCACACAGTGTACTACGACCCACAGAGGCACACAATGCACAACAGCCGACTGACTGTAGCCGAAAAGAGGTGTGCAGTGTGCATCTTACTAATGGGAGAGCCACCTCAGTGACCGACGCACAGGGATTAAAGATCACTCTCGGAGCCCAGTTACAGCCGCTGAGCCTCAGCTGGGGTTGTCAGAAGAGCACAAAAGGCACTAAGCTGCAGCCTCTCTTTCACCGTCACTGGGGGATTATTTCATGAACTGTGTGTGTGAAGCTCCTTGTAGCGTCCTGCAAGACACGTTCTAGTGTCTCGCCAGGCACTAAGTTAATAACCACTCCCCCTATGGGAGTGGGCACACACACCCCACACCCATCCACCACCGGTGTCACGAGTGACGTGACCCGGCTAATAAATGGGCACGGGTGCACGTGCTCGTGGCCAGTTGATCAACCACAACCACGGTGTCTGTGTCTGTGTTGAGCAGTATGTGGGCCTAGGGCCCACAATGCCACACTGGCGACGAGGCGGGTCTAACCCCGTGTGCCTGAGTCTGCGCTTGTCCCTCAGGGGGGTGAATCTCCCATCACCCGTGGAGCGAGCTTGATGCCGTCACGATGTGCCGACTGGAGACGGGCCGTCTCCCACCCTACTCAGATCAGGTGAAATGGACATACGGGGCCCCCTTCACAAGAGCTGTCGCAGGACAGAATACATGGAACACAGTGACATTCTACAGTCTGGATAACCCCCAACAACGAGGGAAGAGGGGGTTACACGATCCCTCAAGGAGGCTGTGCTGGAGGTGCCATGTCACAACCTCAATCCTAGGAGTTCGAGCGGGGTGAAGTCACTGAAAGGTTCAGGAAGATAACATTTCGCTCCACATCCAATTGGTCTTGAGAAACCGGAGGTTGGAGGATAGAGTCTGCCCAGGGCTGGCTGTGAAACTCCACCCAGACGAGCTCCAAGGCACTCCTGGCCTACCCTGACTACCAACAGTGAGGCACAGCTGGTAGTCAGGGTAGGCCAGGCTCACAGCAAGCCCAGGCTCCACCACCTCCCCGTAGCAACCAAGAGTGTACAGCCTGCTTCACAGACACTAACCCCCTCTTGCTCCTGAAAGCTACCTCGCCCTGCCTAAAATAGTCTCATCAGAGCTTAGCCCTTCATAATCTTCACTAAGACTTCCCGAAGGCCCTTGCCCACTTACAGCTGGTCCCCTCAGACTCCTCCTCTTCCATTGGCACTTGTCAGGGGGTCAACGCTGCCACTCAAGAGTCAAAGCCCCTCCTCGGGCACCTTCATTATTCCAAGTCAGAGAAACTCAGAACACCAGCAGTCGGATGAATGATCAGCAGTTCTAGTGGTGTGTTAAAATAAGATGGAGGACAGTGCTGTAAGCGAAAGGGGGTAGTCTCTAAAAGTGGTGTTGCCAAAGAAGCATATCTCGGAATCCTTTCCAAGAGGCGTGGCTGGCATAAAACATGTAAAGTTAAATCCTTCGCTTTACCCTGAAAGCCAGCTGACCAGAATTTGGGTACTTCTTAGTTCTTCAACATTGCTTCCAGACATATAACCACAACAATGGATTTGCCTAAAACAAGCCTTACCTGTTGGATTTGACAATGCTTGTTAGCAAATAAATGAGTAACAACATGAAGAAGGCCTCTGGAAGTGGAGATCTCTGACTCCTTTTCTCCCTTTCACACCCCTCTACTCTGTAGTCTTTCTCTCTGGTGGACAATTGCGCTTTATTTTTCCCTGCATCTTTCTGAAATCCTATATCTGCATTTCCCACGTCATCTATTTTTTCCTCAGCACTGACTCTTTGCATTCTCCTTCTATATGTGCTTCCTGTTCTTCCTCCACTTCACCACCACCGCACACCTGTAATCTCTGCGTTTTCTTTCCCTTTGGCGCTGCCAATAACTGAGAAGCTTTGTACCTCTTTGCAAGTCTTAAGGATTTCTAGGGCCCTGTTAGAACTGTGGGTCTCTAGTTGGCAGAGGTAGGTACCACTGTCCAAATAGGGACCCTTGCTTCTAGTCAGGGTAAGGAGGAAACACTCTTTGGATAACCTCTGCTCACCCCCTTGGTAGCTTGGCACAAGCAGTCAGGCTTATCCAAAAACAATGTGTAAACTATTTGTACCAACACTCACAGTAACACAGTGAAAACTCCACAACATGGAGGGCTCAATTACCCCTAGCGCCAACATCTTGGAAACCTCTTCCTTGATGCTGGCCCTGACCTTGTCAGCTACCCTGTAAAATTTCTGTTTCACAGGCAGACCATCTCCAGTGTCCACATCATGGACGCACCAATTGGTGACACCTGGGGTCAGGGAGAACAGGGAGGAAAATGGACCCAATACCTGGCGACAGTCCCTCTGCTGTTCTGGGGTCAGGGTGGGTGAGAGGACCACACCATCCCGTCTTGCTCCTTAGCTGCCAGGAGGACAGGGAGAGGATCACTATCCTCTTCCCCTCCAGCATCTGTAGCCATGAGCATTGTCACTTCAAACCTCTCAAAATCTGGTTTGAGGTCGGTTTACATGCAAGACTCTCAGGGGTTGCCTGGGGGTCTTCAAGTTAACCAGGTAGGTTACTTCGCTCTTGCTTGCCACCACCTCGTATGGCCCAGTCCACTTGTCTTGGAGGGCACAAGGTTGCACTGGCGCCATCACCCACACTTTCTGCCCAGGTTGAAATTCGACCAGAGTGGTATTCTGGTCGTACCATCTTTTCATTTTTTCCTGGCTAGCTTCCAGGTTCTCCTGAGCGAGCTTCCTGAAGCGTTGTGTCTGGTTGCGGATGGCCAGCACATAGCTCAACACATCCTGGGGGGTTTTCCCATGGGATTTCTCCTACCCCTCCTTCACCAGTGTGAGAGGTCCTCTAACAGGGTGGCCATACAGGAGTTCAAAGGGACTGAACCCTAAGGACTTCTGAGAAACCTCCCTGCAGGCAAACAACAGGCATGGTAACAAGATGTCCCACTTCCGTCTCATAGGCTCTGCTAGGCCCATAATCATACCTTTCAGGTTGCGGTTGAACCTTTCAACGAACCCATTTCCTTGAGGTGGCAAGGAGTGGTGAACTTATAAGTTACTCCACACTCCTCCCACAGAGACTTCATGTACCTAGAGATGAAGTTGGTACCAAGGCATCACTGACAACAACTTCCAAGAGACCAGAGACTCCCCCCCATTCAAAGGGAACACATGTCACTTTGCAGAGGCGCACTGAGCTATCAGCTGCAACTACTAGGCGGAGTACATTGGGAATACACTGCTCTTCAGACACCCACTGACACCTCACGGATGTCACGCTGGCCCCTGTGTCTCTCAGAGCCTCTATCTCCCTCCCACTGACGGTCTCCTTCTGCCCGTATTTCTTAGTGTTAGGGGGCAGTAAGGTTTACTGGACAATCCACACTCTTAGCATTTTCAAGTGAAGCAGCAATAGCGGTCAGGAGAAGGCTGGACCTGAATAAGGCACTTTTCCAAATGAAAGGTAGTTAAAATGGAGGTGTTGTCCTGTTTTATGAAAACACATATTTGATTGCATGCTGTGAACATGTAGGGAAATATAATTTGGCAATGGATTGGCTGTTCTTGAAATAAAAATATTGTAATACATATGTGGAAAAGCTTTTCAATCTGCACAGTAAACCACACCTGCTGCAGAACATTTTGTAAGTGGCATGGACCTTGTAGAATGTGCTATGAAGTTGTGACCTACTGGTTCCACTGGGTTGCTAAACAGAGTGTGCTAAGAGTGTATTGGGAGGAAGGATGTTAAAGAGACTGAGCATTTTTTTTGCAAAGACGGGTTTAGGACATTTTACTAATAAAAGATTTTAATTTCCTTGTAAGGACTCTGTAATCAAGTGTACCACAGTACTAAAATAAAAAGAAATTGAATATAAATATAGGCTGGGATTTCCATTTTTTTCAGTTTCTCCGCTGTGATTGCGATGACATCACAAATATGCATAGATAGGTATCTATTTGAGCACCTTTTTCAAAGTGAGTGAAAGGGTGAACAGATAGTAGCGATTCACAAGTGGACGAACAATAATCTGGGATGAAAGGGATAATTTTGTTTGCTACCTTCTGCATCATTATACATCTATGGTTGCTTTGTGTGAGAGTGGTGTACCATTCTTGTACCTAGTTTTTACAGGAATATCAAACCTATCCAATATGAGCTAAAACAACAATACAATTTACAAACTCAAATCACTGGTATGTACATTATATTTAAATTATTAAATCATTAATTTAAAAATTAAGAAGTGTATGTGACGTTGATAAAAAAAGAGACTATAGTATATATTAAACTTTGAAAAGTATAAGAGATGATCCGTGACTGGTAGTGTGTCTGGATTTACACATTTCGAGATAGGTGAGTAACACTTTGGGGCCGATTATGATCGCGGACGGACTTGCGTCCGTCCGCGATCATTGAGGAGGAGGGGACGTCCGCATGGGCTGCGGAGTCCCCTCCTGTGCGATTAGGATGTGACCGCCAGGGTGGCGGTCACATCCTCTATTTTTAACATTGCGGCGGGTGCCGCTTCGAGCTGCACCCGCGGCAATGTTAAAAATTGCACGCATTGCATTTGCATGCAGAAAGAGGCAGGCACCGCGCGGTGCCTGCCGCTTTCTGCATACAAATGCAGGGGGGTACCATAGGTACCCCCTATGTGCACCCCCCACCCCCCCTTCCCCTAGGGGGCCCGCAACGGGCCCCCGCAGTGAAGTTACACTTGCTTTTCCACGGCGGAAAAGCCGCCGCGGAAAAGCATGTTTGCTGGCACATACTAATCTGGCGGCCGGTGTCTGAGAGACACCGTCACCAGATTAGTGCTTTTCCTCCGCGGTTGTAAGCCAACCGCGGAGGAAAAGCTGCGGACGGAAACCAGGACCCACCAGCCATGCTAATGTGGCGGTGGGTCTTTGGTGGGTCTGCTGCAGATTTTCAGCATCCTTCGGGCCGACGGTGGCTTCCGCCGGCCCGGAGGATGCGGAAAATCCGCAATCATAATGAGCCCCATAGTGTGGTAGTTGCGGGGTATGTATATGAGAATTTAGTACAGAATGTTTTCGCCAATAAGATGATATTGCATTTGTGCTGATTCCCTCAATTCTGCAAATTGAAGGAAAAAACAACATGGTAACATTTATAGGTATTCTTAGTAATGGATTAAAAAATGAGAATGTATTACATGACTAAATATGATGTACTGGTCAGAAACAATGTTTTTCATTGCATTGTGGGAGTTGTAGTAGTATTACTGGACCTATAAAAGAGGAGTAGAACACTGAAATGAAAGGGAAAAATGCTCTGTAACTGTATATGAATTATGAAGTAATGAAACTTGTCAGGTATGTATTAAAAAGTGTTTAATAATGTAGTTTCTAACATTGAAGGTAGTTTTGCATATGCTTAGATGATAAGATATGGTTTTTAAAGTTGTAAAAGTCACATGTGCGTTTTGAGACTTATCTGTTTAGTTAAACATGTACAGTTTAAAGATGGCAAAGGCTTAGTAGTGCAGTGTTTCTGTGAATTTTTAGTGCCAGCTTCACTCAGCATTTAACATGTCCTTGAGAAGTGCTGATTAAAAACACAGAACAGACATTTGAGTAATACTGAAGTTATGGTATAAAGAATACCCTTTTGTGCTTTATAAAAGTTAGAGTTGTTATTTTTAGTTACTACCTCATCCATATGCACACTCCTATTGCAAGTAGGACATATACTACTGGATTGAAAATACAAGTGTTATAGATGTTTCCAAAGGATATAAACTTGCTCTGACCTACCTACAGACCAACAGTTCCTTTAATCTGGTATATATAATTAGAAAAGTATGCAGGCAGAGAAACACACAGTAAAATAATGATAGCAGCACCTATTTATTCACTCTAACTGACAGGCATAACTAATATGTTACTAGCACTAGAGAGGCAGTTGCACAAACAATTCAAAATCCCATTGCTCACTTACACAAAGTAACCCCTGTGTCTAATTATACATCCACCCTGCCAGCCAAAGTTTAACCTGGCATAGCTAAGTAGAAAAGCAGGCACACACAAAACACCCAGTGAAACAGTGACAGGAGCACCTAAACATTGCACTGCAAGAGGCAGTTGCATACACACTTCTAAACTGCAATATTCACTAACACATAGGGCTCGATTCCGATCCAGTAAAAAGCGCTCCGAATTGCTGTACGAAGCGTTTTTCCCCGTACGAATCCAACCCGAAGGCGTCCCCGTACGAATGTGCAAGTACAATCACAACTTAATGCGTCACTCCGTACGTCTCGTAAAAAACGCTGTACGAATCGAAAGTCCGTACGAATAGCAGTCGGCTGACGCTCGACGCTACGTCTGTACGTACATAAACGGCGTCTCCCGAACCACAAAGTACGGTCCGTGTTCAACACACTCCGTACGGCTCTTTTTCTACGACAGCTCAAAACTACCGTAAAGCCAGACTTCGGCACGACCCGCACCCTGGTACGCGACAAGCAGGACATGGACGCCATCGTCCGTGTAATCCCTATCCTGTACGCCCACCACCTCGTACTGAGAAACCGACGACGGCGCAGAAGGTGAGTACAACGAGGTTCTACATACTTGTACGTCTTGCTACACGCGCACATCTCCATTACACGATTGTAATGTCTGCCCATGTTGCGCCACACACTCCCGCACTACACCAGTGCAATACGGAGACCGGCCGTACCTACGTCATCGACCAGGGGGTACGGTACGTCGCCGCACTACACCAGCGCAATACGCCGCACCAACGTCATCGGCCACGGGGTACGGCAGGTCACCGCACTACACCAGTGCAATACGGAGACCGGCCGTACCTACGTCATCGACCAGGGGGTACGGTACGTCACCGCACTACACCAGCGCAATACGCCGCACCTACGTCATCGACCACGGGGTACGGCAGGTCACCACACTACACCAGTGCAATACGGAGACCGGCCGTACCTACGTCATCGACCAGGGGGTACGGTACATCACCGCACTACACCAGCGCAATAAGCCGCACCTACGTCATCGACCACGGGGTACGGCAGGTCGCCGCACTACACCAGTACAATACGGAGACCGACCGTACCTACGTCATCGACCAGGGGGTACGGTACGTCACCGCACTACACCAGCGCAATACGCCGCACCTACGTCATCGACCACGGGGTACGGCAGGTCGCCGCACTACACCAGTGCAATACGGAGACCGGCCGTACCTACGTCATCGACCAGGGGGTACGGCAGGTCACCGCACTACACCAGTGCAATACGGAGACTGGCCGTACCTACGTCATCGACCAGGGCGTACGGTACGTCACCGCACTACACCAGTGCAATTGACGTGTGGCACATACGCCAGCAATGTGATTGTAAGTGTAAGTGGTGAGCAGAACACCCCCCAGTGCCCAGCATCAGAGTGTGTGCCTAACACCCCCCCCACCAGTGCCCTTCAGTGCCCAGCATCAGAGTGTGTGCCTAGTAACACCCCCCCACCAGTGCCCACCAGTGCCCACCAGAGCCCAGCATCAGAGTGTGTGCCTAACACCCCCACCAGTGCCCACCAGTGCCCACCAGAGCCCAGCATCAGAGTGTGTGTGTGGCTAACACCCCCACCAGTGCCCCCAGTGCCCAGCATCAGAGTGTGTGTGTGTCTAACACCCCCACCAGTGCCCACCAGTGCCCAGCATCAGAGTGTGTGTGTGGCTAACACCCCCACCAGTGCCCACCAGGGCCCAGCATCAGAGTGTGTGTGTGGCTAACACCCCCACCAGAGCCCACCAGTGCCCACCAGTGCCCAGCATCAGAGTGTGTGTGTGGCTAACACCCCCACCATTGCCCACCAGTGCCCAGCATCAGAGTGTGTGTGTGGCTAACACCCCCACCAGTGCCCACCAGTGCCCAGCATCAGAGTGTGTGTGTGGCTAACACCCCCACCAGTGCCCACCAGTGCCCAGCATCAGAGTGTGTGTGGCTAACACCCCCACCAGTGCCCACCAGTGCCCACCAGTGCCCCCCAGTGCCCAGCATCAGAGTGTGTGTGTGGCTAACACCCCCACCAGTGCCCCCCAGTGCCCAGCATCAGAGTGTGTGTGTGGCTAACACCCCCACCAGTGCCCACCAGTGCCCAGCATCAGAGTGTGTGTGTGGCTAACACCCCCACCAGTGCCCACCAGTGCCCACCAGAGCCCAGCATCAGAGTGTGTGTGTGGCTAACACCCCCACCAGTGCCCACCAGTGCCCAGCATCAGAGTGTGTGGGCGGCTAACACCCCCACCAGTGCCCAGCATCAGAGTGTGTGTGTGGCTAACACCCCCACCAGTGCCCACCAGTGCCCAGCATCAGAGTGTGTGTGTGGCTAACACCCCCACCAGTGCCCACCAGTGCCCACCAGTGCCCAGCATCAGAGTGTGTGTGTGTGGCTAACACCCCCACCAGTGCCCACCAGTGCCCAGCATCAGAGTGTGTGTGTGGCTAACACCCCCACCAGTGCCCACCAGTGCCCAGCATCAGAGTGTGTGTGTGGCTAACACCCCACCAGTGCCCACCAGTGCCCAGCATCAGAGTGTGTGTGTGGCTAACACCCCCACCAGTGCCCACCAGTGCCCACCAGTGCCCAGCATCAGAGTGTGTGTGTGGTTAACACCCCCACCAGTGCCCACCAGTGCCCAGCATCAGAGTGTGTGTGTGGCTAACACCCCCACCAGTGCCCACCAGTGCCCAGCTGTTACATAACAACATACCATTGTGAACATCATTACCATCAGGAGATTGACACATGTTAACATACCTACATTTGAACATCACATCAGCTCCCAGGCACATAGCAGTCACAGACATTATCACACAAACTCTACTAAAGAAAATTAACATAAATGCTTTATTCAGCTGCTCCAAAAAAGAAAAGCAAATAACAGTCCTTGCTCATTAAAGGCCAATGGCCAGTCCAAAAAAGTCCGAGCAACAATATGTGCCTCCATGGGTGTGATCACACACCAACTTGCCTGCACATGGCGTTTAATCCGCAGTGGTAACTATGGGGGCACCATCTGTGGAATCCTCTGGCACCGCATGGACAGGAGAGGGAAGGACAGGCGGAGTGGGTGCAGGTGTAGTGGATTCATCCACACTGGCTGGTGCAGCGACGAAAGTAGCTTCGTAAACCTGGCTGCACACCTCAGCCAGTGTGGAAAAACTACCACCTGAACCCGGGGACACATTGGGGGTGGAGGTAGAGGGCTGTGAGTCTGTACTCCTGGGTGTGTGGATGCGTGTGTGCGTTGTGTCCCCTCTCCCTGTGGGTGTGCCTACATCCCCTTGAGATTGCGTGCGTGGAGCTTTGAGCTTTTTCTGACGTGTGGGTGTGCTGGGTGTGTGTGACCTGTGGCGTCTGCGTGAATGTTGTGTAGATATGGGAGAGGCAGAGGTGGATGGTTCTGAAGGATGGGGGGGAGACAGAGGCTGCTGGGAGTACATTGCTGCCATCAGTGTTGACTCTATTGCAGCCACACTCCGACGTAGATCAGACATGGCCAACGACATGCCCTCCATGAACGACACCAACTGTGTAATCAGTTGTGTCTGTCCATGGAGGACAGTCAGTATGGATGTCTGACCTACTGCAATCTGTCGGAGTAGGTCCACAGTCTCAGCACAGAGGGCAGCAGGGGACACAGGGGCAGGGGCCTCATCACCCTCCGTGCCACTGCCTCCCTCCGACTCCTCAAAGCAGGTGGCACTGTCAGTGTGTCCCTCTTCGTGGTCCGCGCCTGTGTCCCCTCCAGATTCAGATGATGATGTTGTGGGCAAGGAGAAGAATAATAACATATCAGTCACCTGTACACATCAGACATGTCAGCTACAATTCATTAGGCTTCATTTCTGAACATGGCATGCATCATGAGTCACAGGAGACTGAACACTGCACAATGATAAGTCTAGTTGTGGCCAATTGCGAGAGACACTACGAATAATGTATAGTAGGATACAAGCAACAGTGAATGGAAAAATCTATCATGAGAGACACAATGATGATTGACTGCCTGACAACAGGATAGCTGATGAAGCATCACAGCTCATTTACACACCCAGCCACCCAAACCCAGACCTGCACATGTTGAATTTCCTTACACCTTGTGCCACATGGGAAAAGTCCTTCCTGAAGTGACATGTTATGCCATCCTGGGACCTGAACCAAGTGTAACATCACCTCACACTGGCATCACAGCTGTTGACACCCCAAGCCTCATTGTATGACTGACCATCAATAGTAATTACAAAGAACATTTGACTTATGTGGCAACTATGCACACACGCACTGCCCAGTGTGAGTATGCGTAAGCCCAAAATATTGCACTTGTACATTGTGCACCTGTAGCCAACACATGACTATTTTAAAGAGTACCATGGACAAAGGCCACTGAGGCTGACTCGTGCAGAAGACACATGTTTAGACTCAAGATCAGTGCCTAAATATGTAGAACAGCAGACACAGTGCACATGTGGTGCCACATGTAAGGTTCCAACAGGTGTCACAGACCCCCCATCCAACATGATGATGTGCAAAGGAAGATGCATACATAGACATTGCACCATAGGAGTACATGTGAAAAACAAACATCATCCAAAGCGCAGGTCAAAAGTGGATTAGGGCAAGGCATGTAAAGAAGCAGCTGCAGAAACGGGGACATTCTGAGGCCAATGCATGGAGTGCCTGTCTGACCACAACACTCAAACTATGGGAGTGTAACCATGCCTTTGAGCACTGCAGGGAGCATGTGACACACATCACAACAAACAGACATAAACCTACCCACTACTTGCTGCTGTCCCTCCTGCAACTGCCTATGGAGGTCTGGGAACACCACTTCCAGGACCCGGAGCATGTTGGGGGTGAGGTGGCGGGTGCCGCCATGCCGGCATGGAGCTTCCAGCTTTAGCTGTACTCTGGCGATGCGGCGGCTCCAGCACCGGATGTCCTGCCACCTCTTTTTGATGTTCCGGAGCCTCCTGCGAGGCCCCCCCTCGCTCCTGACAGCCCTGGCGATGTCCAGCCAGATTTCACCCTTCTCATAGGCAGATACCTGTCACAAATGTAAAGTAAAACAGCATCAGTACACCTGGTCCATGTTCCAAACACACACATATGTGCACAAAAAACTTGATGATAACAGGGCATAGTAGGATAAACACATTAGCACTGTTGGGCCCGAGTATGTGGCGTGTGAGCAAACACCACTGCATGACATGCCATTGAAAGGCTACAGATGACATGATGGGTGCTAAACACTCTCCCAGCATGGCACTCACTGAGCAATGTATGCTACGTCTGGGTGCACTGCAGCACGTGACACGCTGTCACACACCCCACTGCAACAAATAAGCCTCTAGTAACAACACTGTACACCCTGGCACTCACTCCCAACAACATTGCATGTAGACACTATACATACACAGTGGCTATAATGTCACACACAAAACAGGTGCACACTCCAAGGTATTGCACACATCACTCACCTGATCCTCTGGTCTCCCATACAGCTTGCTGTAGTTAGGCAGGAGGGCATCCAGCAGGGCCTTGTTCTCACCATCAGTGAATGCAGGTGCCCTCTCCATGCTAAGCCAATCAGGGTCCAGAGGATTCAGAGACAGCAGCTGTGGTCACCACACCAATGTTGTGCAGGCAAGTGCCCTACCACAGCCACATGCTGCCTTATATCTGTGCTGCAGAGGGGCTGTGAGTCCAAGGAGTAGTGTCTGATAGGCCACCATAGTTAGCATCCTACGTTCCATCCAATCACTTCACACATAAGGACATGACACACATATGCATGGTTTGAAAACTGAGCCTGAGCTGAACAACAACTTTTGCAACATTGTATACTTTTGCCCAACTGAATTTTCTCTAACACCTGTAGGAGGCTCAAAAAATTCAGTATCCATGACAACCTGGTTGCATTTTGATCTGTCCACTGTTCCCCTAGATGTCCCCTATGTATTTAATCAAATACCCACACAAGTAAGGTGACATTGCCCTTGCTAATGCAACCCATTCAATGGTGTAACGAGGCGTACACACGCACGTACCATTGGGGTACGCTTTGCTCGCGTAGGGCTGAAAAGCTATAGGGAAACAAGGCGTACACACGCACGTACCATTGGGGTACGCTTTGCTCGCGTAGGGCTGAAAAGCTATAGGGAAACGAGGCGTACACACGCACGTACCATTGGGGTACCTTTGGTCGCGTAGGGCTGAAAAGCTATAGGGAAACGAGGCGTACACACGCACGTACCATTGGGGTCCGCTTTGCTCGCGTAGGGCTGAAAAGCTATAGGGAAACGAGGCGTACACACGCACGTACCATTGGGGTATGCTTTGCTCGCGTAGGGCTGAAAAGCTATAGGGAAACGAGGCGTACACACGCACGTACCATTGGGGTACCTTTGGTCGCGTAGGGCTGAAAAGCTATAGGGAAACGAGGCGTACACACGCACGTACCATTGGGGTACGCTTTGCTCGCGTAGGGCTGAAAAGCTATAGGGAAACGAGGCGTACACACGCACGTACCATTGGGGTACGCTTTGCTCGCGTAGGGCTGAAAAGCTATAGGGAAACGAGGCGTACACACGCACGTACCATTGGGGTACGCTTTGCTCGCGTAGGGCTGAAAAGCTATAGGGAAACGAGGCATACACACGCACGTACCATTGGGGTACGCTTTGCTCCCGTAGGGCTGAAAAGCTATAGGGAAACGAGGCGTACACACGCACGTACCATTGGGGTACCTTTGGTCGCGTAGGGCTGAAAAGCTATAGGGAAACGAGGCATACACACACACGTACCATTGGGGTACGTTTTGCTCGCGTAGGGCTGAAAAGCTATAGGGAAACGAGGCGTACACATGCACGTACCATTGGGGTACGCTTTGCTCGCGTAGGGCTGAAAAGCTATAGGGAAACGAGGCGTACACACGCACGTACCATTGGGGTACGCTTTGCTCGCGTAGGGCTGAAAAGCTATAGGGAAACGAGGCGTACACACGTACGTACCATTGGGGTACGCTTTGCTCGCGTAGGGCTGAAAAGCTATAGGGAAACGAGGCGTATGTACAGTGCGTCAGACATGCTCATGTGAACGTTTGTGTAGGCTGCGTTCCTGACCTCCTTCATGTCACCATTGGGAGAGTGACTCCAGGAAATCACATAGCAGGGATGTACTCTACCCTCATGTTGACAATGTGGATGCATACATCAGCATGGCATCCTCACATCAGCATGCCCCAAGTGTGGCAGACATTGAAGAAGCACAGGGACTGTGACCTAGTGCCTCAGTTGATGTGTGAAGAGCTGGCAAGACTTGTCATTACTCCTTCAGCACATGTGCATCACATGCATACAACACTTTGCACCAGCGTAACGTCTACAACATATTGCGATGCACATGAACACTGGACTGCCACACCAATCAGCACAGGGAACTGGCACATGATGACAGCAACATGCCCACTGTGACAGAGGTGTAATAGACGCACAGCATGACCCTGAGTCACCACGTCATGTGTGTGCCATATGTGATATTGTGCCTGCTGTTTGCATATGAAATGTTCAGGACAGTATCATCTTACTCACCTTAGAATATCCCCACGTGTCATCCTGGACATGCCAATTTCCGCTCAGTAGTACACTTGTGTGTCGGTAGGCATGTCCCGCGGCCCACCGTGTGTTGTTGGCGTTGTGTGTGCCGTGATGACGTTGTCTGGGTACTCATACGTGACCTCAGTGTGCTCACGTCAGGTCCTCTGTATTAACAACACCTGCGCTGGTCCCGTATAAGTGTAACCTAACTCAATTTTGAAACAAGATCATAATACGATCACTTCTTACCATTTCACTTGGATTGTCTGACTCAGGACGGTGCCAATAGGGATGTCCATTTCAAAGCCTGTGAGGATTGCAACCCTCTCATGTTGGTGACTGCCCTCACCGTCGGTGTCTCCACAGTGTTCACGTCAAGCAAGACAAGTAGAGCTGCTCCGACTGCTGGGACCAGACATATGAATGCAGGTGTGATTGGTCACACATGCCGCTCAGATTCCAGCAGTTGTCCCTGCAGCACAATGGCTCATGGTCTGGACGTAGGAGGAGTGCCTGGGCGTGGGTGTTGAGACATCATTGCCCCTGGATTTGACATCAGTCCTCCAGGGCCAAGTCATCAGGTAACCCATGTATGTGAAAGAGATGTCATCACACTTCAAAATCTACACAATGCACGTGCAATGCTGCATGGGATTCGGGTGACACCGCCCACGCGGCTCTGTCAAATTTGCAGCCGTTGTAGCCTGCACCACGACCTGTGGTCCTCATGTCCATGATGTCCCTCCCACCACCAAAGGCCTACGTGGCGGATTCTGGCCCAGCGGACCCGTCTGGGGGCACTTGCGCGTCTGGTGATTTGCCCGTGACGCCATCACTCACTTCGTTCCTGACGCAGGCGGCGCATTTGTGCCAGACCCGCTGTGACCGAAAGGATCTGAATGTTGATCCTGGTCCTCGCTGGTTCACCTCACAACCTCACTGGCAACTTTCCCCCGGTTGCCAGCCTTTGCGGCGTTCTCGGGTGGTGGTGTCCCTGATACCACACCCTGTACGTCACTGGCGTGGGAACTGTGCGGCAGTATACCGCCATTAATGCTGCAGGGGGGGGTTCAACTCCTAAGAGCCGGCCACAGCTCATGACAGGCCTGATTATCATGAAATGGGTGTCAAAGAGTATTGGGAGGGTCTTGAAGACCCACTGACACATGAGTGTCGGTCCCAAGGTGACAGGACAGGTGGACTGGGGCATGCAAGTGGCCTGGACACCTAGCCAGACACTGGTGATGTCTCTACTCCAAACCTGTTAATGGATGACCGGCCAACGTACAGTGTAATGTTTATGTGTGCGGCCATAGCCTTGCCCAATCATTTCCCCGTTGCCGCGGTGAGGACCAACCTCCTCACTGAGGTCCTTCAAGTGCAGTCACGCTCCGCGGAGCGTCTGCAGGCCTATCCTGAGGAATGTACTGTATCTATATTGTTCTGCATGTACAGGCACGCTGCATGTTTGGCTGTAGATAGGCACGTTGTCAGACGACCACACCCCTCCCTGGACCGGCCATTTGCCCTGTCCTCCCACCCCACCCCAGAGAGCATGGGCATCCTGCCCGCCAAATCACAGACCACATTCCCCCTATCTCTGCTGTAGAGGGTATCCAAGAGGTCTGAGCAGTACGGACAGATGTCATCATCCTCCCTGAGTCTGGGACTGAGGTCTTACAACATCACATGCCTCTTTGTCTGCTTCCCAGACTGTCTGTGGGACATGGTTGTGTAACTGCTGGCAGAGTGTGCGTTGTAGGTACGGGCAATACTTGGCCAAGCACTTGTAGGATGCCAGTCAGCAACACCGTATTTCATCCAGTGATGGCTCAATATCCCCGACTCACATAGATGGCATCCAGAGAGGCAAATTTGTCTGAAGATTGGTATGTATTCAAAGTCAGGAACATGCTACTTACTACTGTTCCATTATGATATTTTGTTACGAAAGGTAAGTAACCAGTTCATAAATTTCAGTACATCTTCTGTTGGAGCATCCATATTGTGTCCTTGCCGTGATTACAGGGTTTCTAATGTACGCACACCATGCCACTTGTGTTAATGAAGCGCTCATATGTGTGATGGCATCACAGACCATTTGTGACTAATCAAACATTAATGCAGTATGATGATGTTCAGGTAATAGTTAGGGAAATATCACACCGCAACATGACTATGTCAGAACTGTGCAAATGATGCAACATGTGGTGTGTGTATTGCTGTAAGCTGTCTGGATGTGCAGACAACCTCCTACTGACATTCACATGCCGTGTGTCACTGACATGATACATTGTCATGCTCAATAAGACCTTTCCATCAGATATTTTGTATGCATGTCATATCCATTCCACAGACCACAGGTCTTGTACTGTTCACGGAGGAGTGGCTGGGAGTTTGAACATGTTACAACAGTGTGTCTCCCACGCCACACTCACACTTGTCTAGATTTGTTGAAGCAGTGTTGCTTGTGCCATGTACATTGTTATTGTCTTAGTCAGACAGTTGAACACATTTCCTAATATATGTGTTTTGCAGGGCACCCCCTCTGGAACGGCCGTTACCTGACTTGGAAGCCATGAGGGAACGCAATTGCATCCGTCGTTATCGCTTCACCAGACAGATGATCAAGGACCTGACGGACAGACTGGAGGCTCACCTGCAACCACGACACAGGTATCCAACGGCGCTGACACCCAAGGTAAAGGTGATGGCAGCCCTCCATTTCTTTGCCACAGGTATGTTCCAATTGACCATAGCTGATGTGGGAGGGATGTCTCAGACCATGTTCAGCCGTGTATTGACAGATGTTTTGGCTGCGATGTTGCTCCACCTTGATGAATTCATCACATTCCCTACTCCAGAACAGTTGACAGATGTCAAGGGGGAATTCTATGCCCTGGGACGCATGCCACATGTTATTGGTGCAATTGATGGTACACATGTTAGTTTGGTGCCACCACAGGCTCAGGAGCAGGCGTATCGCAACAGGAAACACTACCACTCGATAAATGCCCTGGTGGTGTGTCTTGCCAACATGATTAACTCACATGTATCTGCACGTTTTCCAGGATCGTGCCACAATGCTTTCATCATGAGGCGTAGCAGGGTGCCACAGATGATGCTGCAGCTGCACAACCACCGGGCATGTCTTGTTGGTGAGTATACTCGTCAGCTATGTATGTCAGTATGTCACACCTTCTTCATCTGAATCATATTACACACTCAATTCCATGATGTGGATTTGCAGGAGACGCTGGATATCCAAACATGCCGTGGCTCATGACTCCACTACGCAACCCCAGGACAGCTGCAGACCAGCGGTACAACAATGCTCATGGGAAGACCAGGCGGGTGATAGAGCGGACATTTGGAGTCCTGAAGAGCCGGTTCAGGTGCCTGGACAGGACAGGCGGAGCCCTCCAATACAGCCCACGCAAAAACCTGCTCCGCAGTCTCCTGGCGTCGCAGCACACCGGGGAGGTATTCGATCTCTCCCGGTGGACCCGATGATGAAGCATGTCACCACTAGGGTGAGTGAGGGTTTCCTGAAAAAATCTTGCATTTTTTCTTGAAATTGGTCTGTCCATCTGACCACTTACATTTGGCCTCCTATCTTACGTGCTACAATCATTTCTAACGCTTCTCTGACGGACACTCTTCCTTTGTTTATTTGCTTACTGACTGGGGACCAAGAGTGCCCTATAACCCTTTCTCTCCCTTTGTAGATTGATATCTAGCTGCACACAGCAGTGAGAGCCCCCTTCACATTTATATTTATCTATCATAGGTACACTAAACTGTATCTATTGATAGAAAACAACATAGAGCTATGGCTAATCTGGGACTCACATACTCTACGGAGGAAATAGATGAACTACTAGCAGATCCAAACATATTTGCAGACCCAGCAATATCTCAAGCGGTGTCACACACAGCGGAATGGGAACAATTGACTGAACTCAAACGTGATAGAATAAGGACCATACTTCACGGTACCATACTTAAACAATTCCTCACCTCCAACTCAGCCCCAAAAGGGCTTTTGGTCACTAACGCTCCCAGGATATTTCTAAATGATGCTACGTTTAGAAGGGACTGGGCCATGATTGCATGGCACTGCACAAGAGATTGGCTAGTGTTGATTATTAAAACAGCACTTCGCCTATCTGAAACTCTACAGATTGAGATCCAACAAACAGAAGCCCAGTTTAAAACCACGATAACTGGTTATAAGAAAAAATTGGATGAAATCAATAGAGACCTCACAGAGTACAAGGACAATCTCATGCAGGCAAAATTGACCAAATTCCAAAAGGACCTAAAAAAATTTAAATTCGAAAGTGTTTACCCTTACTCCGACCCTACCTATAGTGTTCCAAAAAAGAACACTAACAAATCTGATGATTCAGACAGTCACTCTTCTAGTGGGAGCACTACGAGTAATCAAAGTCCTAGACAAAAAGGACGAAGAGGAGGGAGGGGTAGATTCAACTACCCGAATCAACAACCAAGATGGCAGAATTATGGTCATCCAAACAACGGCCCCACGCCGCTGTTCTACCAGCAACCCCAGTTCCCTATGATGAACTGGAACCCATATATGCAACCTCTTTTTAACCAAAACCATCCACCCATGCCTTTTTTAGGGAGAGGCGGGCGGGGACGGGGACGGAGGAGAGGCAACACGCAAGTGACCTGGGAAGACGAAGATGCAGTGGGGAAACACACCCGCAGCCGAACAGCAACAGCCAGCACGAGCGCAATATAAGTCTTGTGACTAATCTCTCGAAGAAAGTTCTAACCCCAGAGGAGACGAAAGTCCTGGAAAAGGGTCTAGGTTTTGTCCCTACCTCACGCCCGGACAAATTCAGACTCCACTGCGAACTCTCACAATTCTTTAGGAAACTCAAATTAAAGGCATTTTTTGAGTCAAAAGACCAGTCTATAACAAATGAACAGGAGTTCGACACCAACTTCAGACTTAAATCCACCTTCATGCCACCACCACATACAATACCTGCAGCAATTACTGCTTTTGAACAGGCTGTTACGAAAGATCTAGAAACCACTGAAAATCCTAAACGGTTCAACAATTTCACGGCTGCGGAACACAAAGCCCTCGAGAATCTAAAAAATGACAAAGAAATTACCATCAAACCAGCCGATAAGGGCGGCGGGATTGTAATTCAGGATACTTCTGAATATGACAAAGTGTGTATGACACTTTTGAACGATAGACCCAATTACTCGCCCCTTTCTACAGACCCGACCGCAGAAATGAAAGCACGTATAGCAACTTTTGTACGAGAGGCAGAGATGAATGAGCATATCTCCCCACATGAAGCTGCATACCTAATGGCAGGAGGTCCAACGATCCCCTATTTTTACACTTTGCCAAAAACACATAAAAATGTGCTACCACCTCTAGGTCGCCCTATCGTGTCTGGTATCGGTTCAGTGTTGGAACCTTTATCTACTTTCTGCGATCACTATCTGAAACCAATAGTGCAAAACTCCAGCACTTACTTGAAGGACACAAAAAGTCTACTCAGATTACTGAACGACATCTCCTTTGCACAAGACTCTGTTATACTGGTCACCATGGACATAGAGAGTCTTTATACCAGTATCCCCCAGGAAGAAACACTACGGGTACTGGCCAAAGCACTAGACACAGTCAACTGGGAGTACACCACCCCAAAGGAATTCATTTTACAATGTGCAAGGATGGCACTCAGAGAAAATTATTTTGAATATAAAGGACAACTGTACCTCCAATGCACAGGGACCTCAATGGGGAGTACTTTTGCTCCTAGCATAGCGGGGTTGTACGTGTATGATTTTGAAACAAAACACATCTTACCTGCAACTAACCCCTTTGCCTCCTCCATAGGATTATGGAGGAGGTACATTGATGACATTCTCCTCCTGTGGACAGGGAATGAAGACAGTCTTACTCAGTTCCTGAGCTGGGTCAATACCATTGACCCTTATTTGAGATTTACTCACAATCACAGTAAAGAATCAATTGTCTTCCTTGACGTAGTAATAAGGATAGAGGGAACATCTCTCACTACTAAGACCCATCATAAACCTACGGCAAAAAACAATCTTTTGGAGTTCAGCAGTTTTCACCCCAGACCCCTGCGAGAAAACTTGCCCTATGGACAATTCCTCCGCTTAAGAAGGAATTGTAGCAATACTACTGACTATAAAGCCCAGGCCAAAGAACTGACCGAAAAATTGAAACAAAGGGGTTATCCGCAAGGAATCCTCAACAAAGGCCAGACCCGGGCTCGAAATCAACCCCGCGATGCCCTCCTTGAAGAGAACGTGAAAACAAACACTGATGTGCCACTCACATGTGTGACCACCTACAGCACACTCTCAGATAACGTCAAAAAATCTATCAATAAAAACTGGAGAATTATCACAAGCAACATGAGTGATTGGGAGAAACCCCTTTTTTCCTTTAAAAAGGGCAGGAGCCTCAAAGATGCCTTGGTGCATACAAGACCTTTACCATGCTCAACACCATCCACACTCACTAGGTCTGTCACAGAACCCTAGCACCCGCCTCCCATTACAGGCCATTTTCCCTGTACTGACTGTAGTGTTTGTCATCTTACCACCCACACCAAACAACTCAATTTGGAACCCGGCAAAGTATGGATTCAAAAATCTCATACCAACTGTAACTCTGCCAATGTTATATATCTGATTACTTGCCCATGTGCCAAACGCTATGTGGGTATGACAACACGTAAAGTCAAACAAGGAAGAACAGTTATCCCTTATCTACCACATAATTGAAAAAATAAAATAGCTACAAAATGGGTGACAAGAACAAGACCATAACTTACAATATTACAACAAGGTATATATTATTTATTTCATTTTTATAAATATATGCTCCACAAATTTACTTCAAGTAACATTGTTACAGAAAATTCATTAGACATAATTAAATTTATAATTTTTATACAAACAATTTTTATAAATACTAAAGAAGAAAACACAAGAATCTAACTACGCATGTAAATCAGTCAAACATTTATAACAAATCAAATAACTAAAGACAAATACATATGAAATGACCCCTGGAAAAAAGAAACAAGGTAACAACCAACCACATTCATAACGATCTCCACATTACCACTCAAACTACACACATTCTCACAACATTTAAAACACGGAAGAAAAATCAAGAGTGAAGGTCTCCAGAGTCAATGGGAGACCCCGCACTTGGTCGACGCGTTTCGGCGGCTCAGGGCCACCTTCTTCAGGACCACTTCCGTTAAAGAAACCCAAATGTCCAGGGGGTCTACAATATAAATAATCACATTGTCACCAAAAAGAAATAGTATATATTTCACATAATACAGTTGATTAATTTTGTGCTGGATTATATTATGTTTAATATTCATCCTAAGGGATTATATTTACACATATCTCATCCCTTATTTGAGGTTTTGTATTTTCCATTGCAAATAGATGTTTTTCTATTCTGTCTCCCTTGCCGGCATTACATTACTGAGGCTACTCAATTCACCTTTATGGGAGCTCAGTGTATCATCTTGGCACCTATCGTCTTTCACCTTATGTATGTTTTGTACACATTGCATTTCATGCTTGGATGCCTATTTCAAGATGGCGCCACTCCAGTGTGTGTTATGCATCCTCTACGTGTACACTTTGTCATCTCTTTTCGAAGCATCCCCTCATATGCGAACCGTGATTAAGTTTGCAATTTATCTTACTGACGTTGTGATCCTACATCGAAAATATATTTCCTCTGTTTACTTGGGCTTGACTCAATTTATTATTGTGCCGCGTACAGCGATTTAATTCAATACCCATTCCAACATGGTGTCACTTGAGTACGTCCTTTATTTTTATTCAGGAAGGTTATTCTTTACACTTCCTGTGTTACATGTATTATCGCGATATCTCGTTCTTGCGCGATAGTTTAAAATGAGTGGACGAATGTCGGAGATTCCTTCCCGGCGTTTTGAAATTTCACCCGATGCGGTCACATGGAAGTCGAGTCTCATACTTTAGCAGGTAAGCGGCAGTACTTGGGTCATAGGAACGGCGCTTATTACGGGTGGCGTTTTTAAATCCAATACGCCGGTTTGAGGTTGATGGGGCTGTGTGTTCCAACTCGGATCTGGGTCCAGCATATGCGCTTACTGGATCAGTGTCAAGCAGTCTTACACCATATGTACAATTATTTATAGGGATGCCTTTTGTTTCAAGCCGCCCCCTTCTCTTTATCTTTTTAATACTTCATCAGTTGGCATTTGTGTGCTTCCGTTTATCGTATAGGCTCAACTCGGGTCCTTTTTCGGCTGTTGTTATAACATCATTAAGTCTTTCATTATACATCAGCTTTCTAAGATCTGTATATTTATTTCTATATTATTAGGATGCGCCATAGCTTGGATGCAACTTTCCCAGTATTCGAAATAGAACAATAATACCTCATGGACATAATTTTTACCTAAAATAGGTAAGTATTGTAATAACTGGTTTAGAGCCATGTATACAGTAAATAATCACCATTGATTCTTTCACTTAGTTCGTTTTATTTCTATTCTTACTCTCAGCTGGGACCCAACTATTGGTGGCTTTTTATCAAATAATAGAAGGCCAAGGACTAATCTTACCTCAGGATTCTTAGATCACCGGACTTAATCCTGCAGCCACCTATACAGGGGTAAGAGCCGTTTATACACACAGTGTTAACCTTTTGTACTGAGAGACATTTTACACATTTGTCTTATAGTATGGCCTCCTGCATATTCTCTCTGTAGATCATCTTTAGATGTCATACTACCCTCAGGATATTTATAATTGGATTGCGTCACTAGATCACCATCAATAGTGTCAACCCTCGCCCCTCTTTGTAAGTATCCATACCCTTATGATTATTATTGATGGGACTCTTTATTCACATCAAGATCAGTTTGTAGGTTATAAGTATGCAAGGTATGAGGGGGCTGTCTACCCTCGTTTTTACAGTAGATCACACGACATAGACTAAATGCCCTACAGGTTAATCCATGTATGCTTTTAAATTTCCTTTACTGTTGTTCTCACATGTATCTAGTATTTTGTGTTGTCTGATTGTATTTCCTCATGTCATGCTGGTCAAATCCATCGGGTTGTCTTACTGTTGTTTTCTAATTATGTGAAATATATACTATTTCTTTTTGGTGACAATGTGATTATTTATATTGTAGACCCCCTGGACATTTGGGTTTCTTTAACGGAAGTGGTCCTGAAGAAGGTGGCCCTGAGCCGCCGAAACGCGTCGACCAAGTGCGGGGTCTCCCATTGACTCTGGAGACCTTCACTCTTGATTTTTCTTCCGTGTTTTAAATGTTGTGAGAATGTGTGTAGTTTGAGTGGTAATGTGGAGATCGTTATGAATGTGGTTGGTTGTTACCTTGTTTCTTTTTTCCAGGGGTCATTTCATATGTATTTGTCTTTAGTTATTTGATTTGTTATAAATGTTTGACTGATTTACATGCGTAGTTAGATTCTTGTGTTTTCTTCTTTAGTATTTATAAAAATTGTTTGTATAAAAATTATAAATTTAATTATGTCTAATGAATTTTCTGTAACAATGTTACTTGAAGTAAATTTGTGGAGCATATATTTATAAAAATGAAATAAATAATATATACCTTGTTGTAATATTGTAAGTTATGGTCTTGTTCTTGTCACCCATTTTGTAGCTATTTTATTTTTTCAATTATGTGGTAGATAAGGGATAACTGTTCTTCCTTGTTAGATCATTTCATTCCCCTCCTTCCCTGGCTTGTACTAGTCTTGAGGGGGTCCCATCATTATTGCTAATAACACGTAAAGTCAAGACACGCATTGGTGAACACCGCAGCAATATTCGTTGTAAAAAAGTGACTACTAAACTCAGCGAACATTTTCTGCAGGCACATCACACCCCTAACGATATGACCTGGACAGTCATCGAACAGGTCAGCAACCCCAGGAACAGAGACAGTATCCTATTTGAGAAAGAACAGCGCTGGGTATACAGACTCAGCACTCACATTCATGGGTTGAATGACCAAATACCTTGGGCCAGTGTTCTAAAACATTAGATCTATCACGAGTCAATTGCTGTGACTTTTCATTCTAATACTGCATTTTTTCAGTACCCAGAGTCTGGGATGTACACCACTAATACCTTGTGTTCAGAACCACGCACTCAGAGGGCTAAGAGTTCACTGAGCATCCACTCTGTAGTATTATGAATAGATTTTAATGGTACAAATTCTACCTCTATCAGCGCTGAGACCTATAGCTGATAACTCCAATATACCTTTTGTTAAGACTCCAACATTTATTTTGAATTTAATAATTTTGCGGTACCAGAAAACCCCGCCTTTGTTTACCAGTAACAACCATTTGTTTTCTTTTCAAACTTGGTTATTATGGTTACTATAAATTAGACCGACACTTGCCTTCCAAGCCTCATTGTCAAGTCTCTTAAACCAGGGCTTGCTTTTCAACCCTCATTTCCATTCCGCAATAGAATCCCGCCTCGAGCCCACCGCTCGCGGGACTACGGGACTTGTATTCCAAGCCTCGTTTCGGATCACCGGCTCCCATTGGCCAATGCTCTGCCGCCTCCCTCTTAACACCGGGCTCGCCCTTCGCTCAGGATCCACGAGATCCAGCGGGGGAACAGCTAGGTGCCGAGAGGGTGCAGAGCGTTGCGGGCGTAAGATTTCTTCTCCGGACATCTTCCTAAGATAAGTCTTGTGTATGAGATCCTGCCAGGTCTCTTAATCCTCCGTGTTTGTTTGTTTTTCCTTCCCAATTAGGGTGTGCCATTGTCGCTCCCACCCCCCTCCTGAATCTATGGGGCGTGGTTCACTTTGTGTACAAGTGAGGATTGTTTCACTTTTACGCTCCTTTATTTGTGTGCTTATTCAGAACTCAAAGTCACGGCCAGCAGAGTTACTGGTATTTACACTGTAGCCCTGCTTTTTCGCTCAACACCTCGGGGATTATTTCTCCGCTGCCCTACTATAGGTAGTCATGTAATTACGGGCAGCCTCTCCTGGCTTCCCGCACGGATGGACTTAACACTGTAATTCTCCACTTATATATCTGTTGCCCTACCTAACGTGCAACGGATTGCGCTGGACCACACTTCTCAGCGCTAGTTGAGGCCCATCACCCCGGCTCAGGGCACAACCATTACTTCGCATCCCATTCATTTCGGCCACGGCCATTGATAGGTTTGCCAGCACGTATCACGCCACCAAGTTGGAGTAAAGGCCATGAGAAATGATCAATAATGATTGATTTTTGTGTTTCTTTGTTTTGTTTATTTGTCTGTTTGTCTCACTATTTGTCCACAGACTTCTAGGTTCCTCGTAACAGAGGTAATTCCCCAAACTTACTAGTTTGTACCTTTTATGCACCATTTTTACACATAGTGCTATTTTTTACTTTCACCGCCTTTGGCAGGGTGGGCCTTAGCGCGCCCACACCTGTTAAGGTAACACTCGCAAATTGGTCCTGATGAAAGCCCTGTAAATTCACACATACCACGGGCAGAAACATGTTGACCTTCCCCTAACAGGGAAACACCAGTATATTTTATTTGGTTAGTTTTCCCTACACATAGTTAATTTTATTATGTCGGGTTGACCAGCTAATAAATGATTTTTTGGCACAACCTTAGACATTTTTAAATACACTTAACTTTTTTTCACTCTTTACCCTCGCAAAAACCTGCTCCGCAGTCTCCTGGCGTCGCAGCACACCGGGGAGGTATTCGATCTCTCCCGGTGGACCCGATGATGAAGCATGTCACCACTAGGGTGAGTGAGGGTTTCCTGAAAAAATCTTGCATTTTTTCTTGAAATTGGTCTGTCCATCTGACCACTTACATTTGGCCTCCTATCTTACGTGCTACAATCATTTCTAACGCTTCTCTGATGGACACTCTTCCTTTGTTTATTTGTTCACGCAAGGTGTGTGACATCTTCACTGTGTGCTGCATGCTTCACAACATTGTAGTTGGAGAAGGCCGTGCTGCTCTACCTTGACCCTGATGAGCTGGAACATCCGCCCGTAGAGGATGAAGGCCTTGCCCAGGATACCAGTGATGAGGAGGTAGAAGATGATATCCGGAGTCACCTCATCCGCAACTTCTTCTCATAATGGTGAGTCATAGCTGGTTATATGTAATACATGTATTAGAGAGTTGCATGGGTAGCATGATGTGTATGCAGCAGACTGTATGCAATGTCACTTGGATGTCTGTAGTGCTGTGTCACACAGGTGCAGATGTAATGCAACACACATATGTGCTATGTGTGTACTTGGAATGTACAGGTGTACTACAACAACTGGATATTGTACAGGACATTGTCTGAATGACATTGTACAGAATTTGACCCCTTGTGTGCCACTCTCATCCACAGCTCACCCTGCCTGTTGTCCGTTTGGGTCATTGTGGTCACCCTGCTATTGCTGAAGATGATTGCAATGTCAGCCTAATCAACGGAGCATGCATGGACATGTGGAGAAGTCATTTTGGGTAAGGACTCATACGAGGCTGTTTAGCGTTGGTATGTGTTGAAACGTGTGGTACATGTTCATGTGCATGTAGTGCGACCATGAATACATGCAACAACAATATGTTACTTATTACATGTATGCCCACTCCCATGACAGGATAGTCACCCCATCTGACAGTCATCTGTTGTAGTTGTATACTCTGGTGGATGCATCAATGTGTGTAGACATTGCCACTGCAACATTGCACATACCATGGTTTGACATTGTGTCAGAGCTCTCAAACATGGACTCTGTGGGGGATTGCAGCATCACTGTGTTCATTTGAATGTGACTGGATCCTCGCCTCCACCTTGTGGGACAGTCCAGTTTGGTTGCCATTCCACCATGTCGTGTAGGTGTTGCCCACTGTATGTTCCACATGTCCTGAGAAATGTCCTGTGAATCTGTGGACATGGATGCATAGCCCCTTGTTGCACTATTTCATGTCACTGTCATGTCGTTACCTCCGTGCAGGTTGAAAATACTGCTCCACCAGCCTTCACAGTGAGTAGCACTTCTGTTTTGAATCACATGATGCCATGTATGTTTTGCTTGAGACATGACAATGTTGGGATGATGCATATCTTAATTATTGTGTTGCACCAGTGGAGTGCGGTCATGCACATAATTCTCGAGTCCCGTGCAGCATTTATGTGCAATGGTAGGGTATCATATTGTGGTTTGGTTCAACTTGACTTCCAGTTGATATTTCTTCTAACAGCATCTCATGTTTAGCTTAGTTGATAGATCAAAAGACTGGCCACAGAGTGCCTTTGTAGGAAATGGGACCCCCGGCCGGCCAGGGCTTGCGCCACAGCCAGTCAGAGACCGCCACTCCTATGTAAAGTCGACCCCTGCTCACCCTCTAGGTAACGCGGTGTGGGCAGTCAGGCCTATCTCGGAGGACATGTGTGAAGCATTTGCGCACGCACCCACCAACAACAACATCCAGGGCCTCCCACAAAAGGACTCCACACCAAGTATAAATGAAAATAGTCTTTGTATTAAGAAGGACACATAGGAACACACATTGTACAAGGGGCCCGAGGCACAGGCCGGGGTTACACGGAAGAAGGTACAGGGCAGGGCCAAGGGGCCCCTGCCAGGGGTATGCACATGATAGAACTGGCATTAGAACACATATCCACTGGGAGCTTCCTAGAACTAGCAGTAGAACTCACTCTGACCAGGGATCACATACATGGGACATCGGGTATTCAGGAGGGAAGGGACAAGGTACATAACACAACAGAGGCCCCCATCAGCAGGGCAACACAGAATAATTCTCAGCATCACTTTGATATTAGTCAGTAGTACCCCATAGGCCAGATGGCCTTCCTGGGGCAAGGGCGCCTTAGAGTCTCAATGTTCAGAGTGGGCTGCAAGGGGCCCAGGGCAAACCTAAACGTGGCAGCGGCCCACGAAGTGCTGGGCCGCTGAGGGGCTTTGATGTAGCCTTGCAGGCTCGGGGGAGGATGACTCCATGAGGGAGCCTCTAGGGCTCCAGAGCAAAGATGCTGGGCGGAGCCTCGCCGGCTTGAGGGAACAGGGGGGCAATGGTGGAGCCTCTCGGGGCTCATGATGAGTGGGGGAGTCCCTCTCGGGGCTCGGGAAAGGAACTGTGGGCAGGCGGGGCCCCCCTCGGGGGACCCGGCGTCACTGGGGGCCCTGCGGGCCTCTAAGCGCATGTGGGCTCGCGCTGGAGGGGAGGGGCGGGCACCGGCAATGCGCCCCGACGCCCTGCCTCCCCTCCTGCAGCACTCACCGGTGGGCTGGCAGACGCGCTGGTCTCTCCTCGCTCTCCGGGGCTCCCTCTTGCTCCTGGGGCCCCGGGGGGGAAGCGGCAGTCTCCTGGGGGAAAGCAGGGGCGCGGAGTAGGCTCCCGCCGCTCCCTGCATTCGCTCGCTCTCTCCTTTCCGCCTCCTATGCTCCTCGGGCCGCCTTCCATTCCCAGCGCGGCCCGGGGAGACGTCAGCAGCTAGTCCCGGGTCAGCGGCCAATCCCAGCGCGGCCCGGGACAGACAACACGAAGGAACCCGGGCCGGTGGTGGTGACCTCGGGGAAACTGGCGAGGGCTAGGTTCCCTCAAGGGATAAGGGCAGTTAGCGAGGTAGGCACTCGCTGGGGGAATAGTACCCCCCAAAGAACAGGGCAAAAGGCCGGGTGGCACCGGCTGGAGGAAATAGTACCCCCAGGCGCTAGGACAGGATTACAGCGCTCTGCAGGGGAGGTAGAGCACTCTCAGCGCGGGTAAACTCCATGAAGAGCTCCAGGCGCTCGAGGGCAGAAAGCAGCGCTTCCAGGCGCTAAGTAGGAAGAACAGCGCTCCCCAAGCGCTGGGGGGTCAGAAGAAAAGGCTGTAGGAAGAGCAGCAGTCCAAACAGAGTCCAGGACATCAGGTGGAGCTCAGCAGCCCCTAGAAGGGAAAAAGGTCATCAGTAGTCCAGGAGTAGGGCAGGGCCCAGGGAGGCAAGCCAACCCTGAGCCCAAGCAGCGGCGGGCAGCCCCTGGTAGATTCAAGTTAAGAAAAAGAACAAGTCCAGAGTGTCACAGCACCCTTTTCATACACACATTCCTGGTCTGAAGGGGCAGGCAGGGAGAGAACCAGCTGGAACTGGTAATGGGGGGATTCTTTACACTGGCCAGGCTAGGAACATCAGCCGCACCCCAGGGGGTGGAGCCAGCATTGTCTGGGGAAAACCCAGCCTCATTCATGACACTCAAACCAGACAGTCAATCCACAAGCAGACCCAGGCTCACTCCTCCCCTCACATCAGCATGCTAAACACTCCATTCACCACCGCGGCAGACCCTCCCAGATCCTGGGAGCCAGGCTCACCAGCCAGCCTCAGCCAATCATACGCCAGGCACACATTCCACAAATATGCCAACTTCTAAAAGGGAGACTTCTACACTAGACACACTCATGCCACATATACCGTTGCGCAGCACTCAATCTCACAAGTTCATACATACCAGACTTGACCCTGCACACCCTACGCATCGGGAACTACCGAGGACTCATCCATTCCCCATGTATTCCTATGGAAGGGTAGGTCGCTCTCTCTTCACACGCACTCAGAGGGGGAATCACCATCCCCAGGTTACATATACCATAAAAACTTCAGGGGCGGACCTGCCAGACGGGCCAAGTCCAACAGCCTTCATTGCATGTAGGTCATTAGCTTCCTCATCATATGTGATTCTTACAGCTGTTGTTGGTGAAGTAAATATTGCCTACATGGCCCTTATGGGTACACATGGTCAATAACAGATATTACAGTCTGCGTAAGTAGCATTGCCAACTGTTTTCATTTGTTTGTGAGGTCCACTGCATCTGAGGCAGTGAATGTATTTCTACCAACATAGGTCACATTGCATGGTTGCTCACTTGTGAGCGTTTCACAATACTCTAATGGATCACAGACTGTCCTAGGTTTTATGTGTCCGTGTCATTGCATTGGATCTGATGTGATAGCATGATGACTAATGTAATGTTGTCTCCAGTCATTTTACTTCACAGGTGTGACTGGTACAGTGTATCACATGAGGTTTTTGTATTAGCAGTGACAATGGAATGTACTCCTAATGGTTATTTGCCTCTGTTTCAGGTCTCCCTCCCAGCAGTTCCCATCCTCTCCTTCCGTCGCCTGATCACCCTTTTGTGTCTGTCATTTGTACTCAGACCAAGGGGCTATTTGGAGGTGGAACCCTTTGAGCATCACACCACTCTGATGAAGAAAGGTACGGCCAGTCCTTGACAGGCTTCTACCCAATATTACTGCTGCATTACAGGTGACATCATTAATAGTGTCAATTTGAGTCCTTGCCAATGCACATGTATGTTTGACAGTGCTCCATGGGCTCACAATGTAATTAACTCATGTTGTGCATGACGTGTGTTTATATTTAAGATTCTGCCGCCTTCATGTCAACTGACATGTCCTTCTAATGTGCATGTTTAGTATTTGGCATGTAGTATGTGTAGTAACTTAGTCCACGTAGATTGTGATGTTTCAAGAGGATTTATTAAGATAAGTTACAGCATTGAAGTATAGATGTAATCAGCCCCACCAGGAGCAGCCAGCAAGGCTGTCAGCCCTTCTCCAACTGTCTGCTTCATGCACCAACATTCTAAATGACATCAACATTATAGTGTTCTACAGATGGAGGAGTGTAAAGCATGTAAAACATATTAACTAAGATATTACATATCCTCTTCTCTTCCAAATGGAAACAAAGATATTACATATCCTCTTCACTTCCAAAAGAAAACAAAAGAGATGACAAAATGCATTAAGGTGTATTAGCTAGAAAAGGGAAGAGTGCTAGAAAGAAACAAAGCAAAAGAAGAGACAAAGAAAGCAACAAAAGATAAAAGAAAGAAACAGATAGACATATCCTCTTTTCTGATAATTATGAGAAAGAAACAACGCAAAGAAAAAGAAATGAGAAAGAAACCATCAATGATTACTCTCTGCACACCAACTGGCCAGGAAAGCATGCGAGTGAGCAATCCACATCAGGAGAAAAGAAAGTGACAGAGAAAGAGAAATACAATGTAAAACTCCTTCTCCATACATTTTAAACATTTGAGTAATGAATAAAGATAAAAAGTACTGAGTATTAACAAGAGAGAATCAAACTATTGTGCACAGTCGAAATAAAACATACAACCCAACTAGACACCTTAAGTAAGATTACAACGTGCACTGTAGTGAAAGGAAAAAAAAAATAATGTCCGTGTCAGGACGTACCTCGACTAGAGGAAGCATGAAATGCATGGGACTAACACCCACTAAAGCAAAAACATGGGACTAGAACCCATAAGAATGATGTAGATGGGACTGACACCCACTACAGAAACATGGGACTTGGACCCATAACACGAGGTAGATGGGACTGACACCCACTACAGAAACATGGGACTTGTACCCATAACAACGAGGTAGATGGGACTGACACCCACTACAGAAACATGGGACTTGTACCCATAACAACGAGGTAGATGGGACTGACACCCACTACAGAAACATGGGACTTGTACCCATAACAACGAGGTAGATGGGACTGACACCCACTACAGAAACATGGGACTTGTACCCATAACAACGAGGTGAAAATATATTTAAAAAAAACATATATTGCACTCATAAACTTGTAAAATGGTCATATTACTACAAAAATTACAGGAATGACAAGTAAAGTAAAAGTGAGCTTTTAACCCTCATTGCTTCGTGACAGTGGTGTGCCTGTCACCGTGCAAAAGTGGAGGCAACGTGGAGGGAACACCGGAGCTCGAAACTAGCCCCCGATTAAGATATCCATAAAGTACATAAAAACAGTTTTTGGGTAGTCCTGCAACTCCCTCATCAAGAAGAAAAAAAAACACAGTACCTTTGACATTGTACAGCGTTCTATTTGTAGCATCGGAAAAAACGGGAAGCTTGTAAAAAAAAAAGTATATCCAAGGACATGAGAAAAAAAAAAAACTGGTGTCACTTTACCGCAGGCATGGAAGAATGAATGAATTGTGGAACACAGCCGAATAGATGGAGGACAACATCGTGGTTCTACAAATGTCGACTGTATAAAGTTCTGGTATCTCCTCACAAAAAAAACAGTGGTTGGCAAAACGAATGAAAACATCCAGCGTGAGCATTACGGAGCACAATAGCGTCGTGGTTGGCAAAATGACAAAAACAAAATGGAGGCACGCTTTCTGACGTTCGCCCGTGTGGCTCACGGCACGTTCAAGCACAAACAGCATCAGAGGACGGGGAGAAGAAGACACGTCACAGGAGCTCTCGAGGAGGAAGCAGGTAGGAGCGTGGACACGCGCCCAGTATTTGAACTATGGTGAATGACGGTTGAACTGACCAGCACTGCACTGGCTAGGTTTTCAGTGAAATTTCACTGAAAATGGCAAAAATAATGAACGAAAAAAAAATAATTAAATAATTACCACACCAAAACTAATGGTGATACATTGTTAAGCCAGTTTAACGGCGAAAAGTCTACCCAGGCAAGGAAAGTTTCTTTTTTTTTTTTAAACACGTTTTCAGTCAATATAAGACACTGTTGGATGACACAAATTAGACAGCGTGTGGTCTGTAGAAGCAGCAAACAAGTTCAAATTCTCTGGGCAAAGAGAAGCTTTTAAAAGAGACAGCAGGCAGACTTAAACTGGGTAATAACTGGAACCAGTATAGGAAATACAAGCTGTAGGAACAAACACAGCAGGCGGAAGCATGAGGTTTGAATTTGTAAAAGGAAGCGCAAATCCATGTTTCTTGTAAATAGGGAAGCGCAGTGAGGACACATAAATTGAAGCAAATCCTTGTTCCTTGTAAATAGGGAAACGCTGTGAGGACACACAAGTTGAATCAAATCCTTGTTTCTTGTAAATAGGGAAACGCTGTGAGGACACACAAATTGAATAGGAAGGTGCTGCTTGCGTCGCAAAGAAAGTCTTTTACACACACTGTGGGAACAGCAGGCAAAGTATGTAGGCAAGTAACAGGCAAACAGATCACGCAGGACGCATGCTGGCAGGCTTACCCTCATTGAAGAAACAGGAACTCTAACTGGCACTGAGCGTTGAGGGCGACCGGTGGGTGGTCACTGGTGAGGCTGATGTGCCAGATGAAGAGTTGGAGTAGTTGAAAATTTCAAAACCTGTTAGGGGTTGCTTGAGAGTAGGAAGTCAGGGTGTCCACAGCGGTCCTCAGAGGTAGCAGATGCAGGTTCTTTGGTTAAAATCGTCGCCATAAAATATGTAGTAACTTAGTCCACGTAGATTGTGATGTTTCAAGAGGATTTATTAAGATAAGTTACAGCATTGAAGTATAGATGTAATCAGCCCCACCAGGAGCAGCCAGCAAGGCTGTCAGCCCTTCTCCAACTGTCTGCTTCATGCACCAACATTCTAAATGACATCAACATTATAGTGTTCTACAGATGGAGGAGTGTAAAGCATGTAAAACATATTAACTAAGATATTACAGTATGCTTATGCTTGTTGTGTTGACGTGTCCAGCGGGCACATGCATGGTGTATGGGAAGGCTGTAATACTATATTTTGTGTAAGGTCGATGGCTTTGTAGCAGCTGTTCAGCTTTCCACACCCTAGCTGTAGTCTACACCTGCTGACGCTGTGTGTCCTGTGCCCCACTTGTCTGTAAGGGCCCTGATACAGTGACTGTGATCTTTGGTCATTACTGTGCCATTTTATTTGCATTGACCCCGAGTGAGTCAGACACTCCTGCCTTCACATTCACATTTAACTCTGTGGCTTGCAAATGCCCTTGCGGTATGTGCCCATTTGGCAAGTTGTCACAGCCCTCCTGCCGTCATGTCTTCACTCATTGCTGCTGCATGTACAGGCACTATGCAGCACACACGATCCAGGTACACAGACACCCACAGGATGACCCTCCTTCCATCCTTTTGTAGAGCATGCTCCTGCCACCCTACACACAGACAACACCAGACAATCACCCTCCTGGTATCACAATGCTTCAGACTCAGCCACTGCAGCTTATGTGTCTGTGTGTGCAGCACATACTGGCACAACTATGCAGATTCACATGACATTGGGTCTACGTACCACCAGGTCATGTGCCGTGTACAGCACACACACACCTTCCATAGGCGCAATATTGTACATTGTTACCTTGTCAACACCACAGCAGGAAAAATCATCTTGCTAACAGTCACGTGGCAGTTCACAACCTGGTCACACCACTTCGACATAGCTGTCACAGTCAGTCAAGTTGCCACAGGGGACACACACCATGACCACATCTCTTGGGTGTGGTGTGATTTACCCAGTCTGGTGTAGGTATGTGTCAGACTTGGGTAGTTGTTCTGTATGCGTTGCTCCCATAACAGGAGTCTAGTACTTGTAGCTACATAGGGGTAGGTCACCTACTCAGGTGTACTTGTGTAGAGAGCAACAGCCCATTGCCCACAGTCTGTCCTGCCACCCTTGTCCTTTGCGCCATTCATTACATCCACAGTACTGCATCATGTTGATGATAGTTCACATAACCCTAGGACACAATTGTAGGTACTCCCTACGTGGACAACTAGTTTTGTCACAATGATCTGTACACCTCAATGTGACTCTCCTGGGCCTGGCTGTGATAGCAGTTTGGCATCCAAACCCCCCTCCAGCATTTACTATCCCACACAGTTGTGTCTTGCCATCCATGTATGTAGTTGTTAGTGATTTCTGACCGATGTGTGTCCTCACACGGAATCTGATACAAGTGTGTGGATTGCTGCTGTTTGTTGCATACCCTTGCATTGTATACATTTGCACACACATAACATTTTATGCTGTGGTTCAAAGATAAATCGACAAATGCATATGTGGTTCAGTGTATTTATTTGGTGATCTTGTGCTGGAAACGTGAATAGGTGCTGTACATAAAGGGGTTGAATCCAAAGTTCAGTGGTGGGGAGATGAGATGCCTTACAGTTACTCTCAACAGAGTCCAGGCCACAGTGCTTGGAATCATAGGGTAGACTGTGACCAGCAAGTCCATGTGGGAGAGTCGCATAGGGGATACTGTTGCACCCAGGGGCAATATGCCAGGTCCTGTGTCCTGGGAGTCGTGCATGGGCCACTGCCCCTCAACGTCTTAGCCGTGGACGACCAACCTTCCTTGGGGGGCCCTCAGGTGCAGGCCTGGACGATGCATGGGAAGCTACGTCAGAGAAACTACTACTGTCTAGAACATGGATTGCCGATGCACTCTAACATTGAGTATACAGATTGTTCGGTAACAATTCACAACAATTCAAACACCAATTGACAGAAGTGACAAAAAACTCCAACAGATGAGTAAATCTTGGAGTCTTTAATGCAGAATACAGCCAGCCAACACGTGTTTCATCGCCTTCGTGATTCCTCAGGGCTGAAACAAACAATTGAATAGCATCTAGCATGTGTTTCGAATAAATGAATTTTACATTCATGACCATGGTATATGGTCGTAAAACACAATAATTGCTCCCCACTGCAGTGAACATACAGTGATTCTTCTCAAAATTTATCTCACTAGAGCCACCACAACACATCCGTGTCGAAATTAGGTGTATAATACCGATACTCTATATGGACGTGCTTATAAGTGGTGGTGATTGTGATGGCTGTGTGCAGGGACAAAAAATATATATAATAATGTGCCCGGGGCGGCAAGCAATGACAAATGTTTGACGTCGCAGCGGAAGTGTCCTATCCGTGTGCGGCTCATTCATCCTTCATGCCAATTGATTGTGAAGCAGTAAAAACATGTGTCATATCAAAAGCATACCTAGATGGCCGTGTCAACGTCAAAAAGGTCTGCATGTAGAGATAAAAAGGGGGAAGACAAAACCGAAAGAATCTCATCACTAACTACTACTTATGGTTGTTTTTGCGGCAAGAAGTTACCAAGGTAAGACTGTCTGCCAAGTACAGAATGCAGACTCACCGCTCAGCTGGTGATAATTCCGACCCAGCCGGGCCCTTGACCAGTGGCACTCGGTTCGAGTGTATGCAGCAACGGAGTTAATCTTTGTTTCTGTGACAGAGTAGAATAATACATGTCACCATAATTGCGTAGTATTTAATCATCACCACGATGCCCTAAGGTCATCATCTCTTCTAAGCCCAATGTCACTATGATTATCTAACTAGTGTCAATTTATTTCTAAAATACCTACGAAGAATTTCCTTTTTAGTGACTGTATATCCTCGTATTTCTCATTCTAAGGAATTCGGTGCGTATACTGCAGTCCAGTCTAAGTTCTATCAATCTACTTACATGTTTGTTGTTAACAAGAAGTATAAGTGGGGCTCGGAGGTCACCCAATATATTTCACAAGGTTGTTTGGTGTTCCGTTTTCGAAACGAGTACTGTTAAGAAAAATTATACTTAAGTAAAGACATATTTATATAAATGACCGGTACTTGGTAAACTCATGCCCTGGAAGACCTTCGCTTGATCTTACCTATTTGAGTCTTCTAAGAGGATACCGGTTATGGTCCCTATCAAGCGGACACCAGGCTGGAATAGGAATCGGAAAACGAATCGGAATTAAAAACGATTCCGAATACGGAATCAAATATATACTCTCTTAGTCTCTATGCGTTAGCGGACGCGTGACTCACTTACCCGTGTGCGGCTCTCTAGACGTGTCTGGCGGGTTCACCTTCTCCGAGCTCTGTTCCTGTTTGGACACGTGACTGTGTCCAAGCTGACGTTATGTACGTCCTGACGTGACGCGTTCCTAGGACTAGACCGAGTGTGAATGAGACAAAACGTCCATGTTGGATAGTCCGTTTTGCTAATTGTAGATAAGAGCGTGTCCATTTCGAACAGGTAGTCGATGTGATTGACGGTATTTATAATAGTTTCATACCGTGTGAGATTAGAAAAACTTTATTATATACAATACATTGTTATACTTGTGCGATTAGTTAGTCTTTGTAAAATCATAAAAACGCTCTAGGTGATCAGAACAATCAGTGTATATTCACACCATCTACTGGTGGACATGGTTCCTTGGGAAATTAGGTATTTCCAAAGATTAGACTCGTGCTAAAAGTGCAGCGTGACACTAGGATTTTAACATAATTCTCCATAGAGTAGTGTGCACCGTGGATGGATATGAATGACCTAATAGTGAATAGCCCAATCATACCGTGACTTCATATCAGCTCTTATATCAATTACTATATACAACCATATTATCTACTGTGTCATTTACTTGTTTTCTAGATCTCATAATGATACCATTTCGTGCAGGAGAGTCCTCCAAGCGTTCGGAAAGATCTATGTGTCGAGAAGTCTTCGTAATCATGGACACAATTCTGCAACATTTTTAACTCTCATGACAATCAAATGTAAATGTGATGCCGTAGTACATTGATACAATCTCCTAAAAAGTATTGCATTTCTGGTCATAATTTAAGTCTACGTAATCATAAACACAATTCTGTAACATTTTTTTTAAATCTCATGACAATCAAATGTAAATGTGATGCCGTAGTACATTGATTCAATCTCCTAAAAAGTATTGCATTTCCTGGTCATAATTTAATCCTAATTCTACAGATTTTAAGCGCATAATCCAAATTGCTTCAGTGCGCCTAAGTCTCAATTCTCGGTTTCCGCCTCTTACTGCCAAAGGTACAGTTTCAATCCCAAAAAATTGCACAATTTTGTTTCTTTTGTCTTTTTGACAGGAAGCCACGTGTAATGCTACTGGATATTTCGGATCACAATTAACAATAGCTCTCACATGTTCCATCATTCTCTCTTTTAACTGTCTAATCGTGCTCCCCACATAATATTTTCCGCATTCACATTCAATAATATAAATTACAAATCTGGTTGTGCAATTGATGTTACTCTTTATAGTATAAGATGCTCCATCAGGGCCCATGAAACTTGTTGTGCCATGTTTGGCCCATTTGCATATAATACAGAATCCGCATTTATGAAAACCCAGACCACGTTGTGTCAACCAATCAGCACTCATTGTGTCCCGAGGTACTGTGGGACTCAACTTGCTCCGTAATGTGTTGCCTCTTCTAAAAGAGATTTGTGGTCGTTCTGAAATGTAATTGGTCAATGCTTTCTCCGATTTCAAAAGATGCCAATGCTTCGTTAGGCTTCTCCGTAAATCAGAATGGAGTGAATTGAAATCAGTGACCATTCTTATGCATTCCTTTCTGTTGGTAATTGACTTGTGTGTGGTAGCCAGAGTGTCTACTCTACTAACCCTCTTGACTCTTTTTTCAGCTTTTTCAATAATGTTGGTTGCATAACCCCTTGTATGGAATCTTTCCTTCATGCTTGTGAGACATCACCCGAACTCACAGTCCTCACTACAGTTCCTTCTTGCCCTAATGAATTCGCCAAAAGGTATGGTGTTGATCTGGTGTGGGGGTGTGAGCTCGAGGCATGCAAGACTGCATTGCATGCTGTCGACTTTCTAAACAGCCTACTGTGCAGACAGTTGGAGGATAAGTAGAACTCAATGTCTAAGAATTCTATATTCGTTTTGCTCCAATTCATGGTGAAGCTGATCTCCCATGTGTTATCATTCAAGTATTTAAAGAAATCATGTAAGTGCTCCTCTGAGCCTGACCAAAGCCTCCAGTGCGCCCATGAATAGGTTAGCAAACGAGGGTGAGATCTTAGAGCCCATGGTACCGCCCATGGTACCGCCAAAAGCAAGGAGTGGCCATGGGCTCTAAGATCTCACCCTCGTTTGCTAACCTATTCATGGGCGCACTGGAGGCCGATTTAATTTGGGGCAAAAAGGGTGCTCAATATATCGACTCCATAATATTTTGGGGTCGATATATTGATGACTGCATCCTGATTTGGTCAGGCTCAGAGGAGCACTTACATGATTTCTTTAAATACTTGGATGATAACACGTGGGAGATCAGCTTCACCATGAATTGGAGCAAAACGAATATAGAATTCTTAGACATTGAGTTCTACATATCCTCCAACTGTCTGCACAGTAGGCTGTTTAGAAAGTCGACAGCATGCAATGCAGTCTTGCATGCCTCGAGCTCACACCCCCCACACCAGATCAACGCCATACCTTTTGGCGAATTCATTAGGGCAAGAAGGAACTGTAGTGAGGACTGTGAGTTCGGGAGATGTCTCACAAGCATGAAGGAAAGATTCCATACAAGGGGTTATGCAACCAACATTATTGAAAAAGCTGAAAAAAGAGTCAAGAGGGTTAGTAGAGTAGACACTCTGGCTACCACACACAAGTCAATTACCAACAGAAAGGAATGCATAAGAATGGTCACTGATTTCAATTCACTCCATTCTGATTTACGGAGAAGCCTAACGAAGCATTGGAATCTTTTGAAATCGGAGAAAGCATTGACCAATTACATTTCAGAACGACCACAAATCTCTTTTAGAACAGGCAACACATTACGGAGCAAGTTGAGTCCCACAGTACCTCGGGACACAATGAGTGCTGATTGGTTGACACAACGTGGTCTGGGTTTTCATAAATGCGGATTCTGTAGTATATGCAAATGGGCCAAACATGGCACAACAAGTTTCATGGGCCCTGATGGAGCATCTTATACTATAAAGAGTAACATCAATTGCACAACCAGATTTGTAATTTATATTATTGAATGTGAATGCAGAAAATATTATGTGCGGAGCACGATTAGACAGTTAAAAGAGAGAATGATGGAACATGTGAGAGCTATTGTTAATTGTGATCCGAAATATCCAGTAGCATTACACGTGGCTTCCTGTCAAAAAGACAAAAGAAACAAAATTGTGCAATTTTTTGGGATTGAAACTGTACCTTTGGCAGTAAGAGGCGGAAACCGAGAATTGAGACTTAGGCGCACTGAAGCTATTTGGATTATGCGCTTAAAATCTGTAGAATTAGGATTAAATTATGACCAGGAAATGCAATACTTTTTAGGAGATTGAATCAATGTACTACGGCATCACATTTACATTTGATTGTCATGAGATTTTAAAAAAATGTTACAGAATTGTGTTTATGATTACGTAGACTTAAATTATGACCAGAAATGCAATACTTTTTAGGAGATTGTATCAATGTACTACGGCATCACATTTACATTTGATTGTCATGAGAGTTAAAAATGTTGCAGAATTGTGTCCATGATTACGAAGACTTCTCGACACATAGATCTCTCCGAACGCTTGGAGGACTCTCCTGCACGAAATGGTATCATTATGAGATCTAGAAAACAAGTAAATGACACAGTAGACAATATGGTTGTATATAGTAATTGATATAAGAGCTGATATGAAGTCACGGTATGATTGGGCTATTCACTATTAGGTCATTCATATCCATCCACGGTGCACACTACTCTATGGAGAATTATGTTAAAATCCTAGTGTCACGCTGCACTTTTAGCACGAGTCTAATCTTTGGAAATACCTAATTTCCCAAGGAACCATGTCCACCAGTAGATGGTGTGAATATACACTGATTGTTCTGATCACCTAGAGCGTTTTTATGATTTTACAAAGACTAACTAATCGCACAAGTATAACAATGTATTGTATATAATAAAGTTTTTTCTAATCTCACACGGTATGAAACTATTATAAATACCGTCAATCACATCGACTACCTGTTCGAAATGGACACGCTCTTATCTACAATTAGCAAAACGGACTATCCAACATGGACGTTTTGTCTCATTCACACTCGGTCTAGTCCTAGGAACGCGTCACGTCAGGACGTACATAACGTCAGCTTGGACCCAGTCATGTGTCCAAACAGGAACAGAGCTCGGAGAAGGTGAACCCGCCAGACACGTCTAGAGAGCCGCACACGGGTAAGTGAGTCACGCGTCCGCTAACGCATAGAGACTAAGAGAGTATATATTTGATTCCGTATTCGGAATCGTTTTTAATTCCGATTCGTTTTCCAATTCCTATTCCAGCCTGGTGTCCGCTTGATAGGGACCATAACCGGTATCCTCTTACAAGACTCAAATAGGTAAGATCAAGCGAAGGTCTTCCAGGGCATGAGTTTACCAAGTACCGGTCATTTATATAAATATGTCTTTACTTAAGTATAATTTTTCTTAACAGTACTCGTTTCGAAAACGGAACACCAAACAACCTTGTGAAATATATCGGGTGACCTCCGAGCCCCACTTATACTTCTTGTTAACAACAAACATGTAAGTAGATTGATAGAACTTAGACTGGACTGCAGTATACGCACCGAATTCCTTAGAATGAGAAATACGAGGATATACAGTCACTAAAAGGGAAATTCTTCGTAGGTATTTTAGAAATAAATTGACACTAGTTAGATAATCATAGTGACATTGGGCTTAGAAGAGATGATGACCTTAGGGCATCGTGGTGATGATTAAATACTACGCAATTATGGTGACATGTATTATTCTACTCTGTCACAGAAACAAAGATCAACTCCGTTGCTGCATACACTCGAACCGAGTGCCACTGGTCAAGGGCCCGGCTGGGTCGGAATTATCACCAGCTGAGCGGTGAGTCTGCATTCTGTACTTGGCAGACAGTCTTACCTTGTAAATGTATGTAAATGTATAGGCATTTATATAGCGCACTACTTACCCGTAGGGTCCCAAGGCGCTTCGACCGCTGCGAAACCCTTCCTGGCTTCCCTGAGAGATGGTCCCTTAATGGGTATCTCCAGGGTGAGACCAGGCATCCCCGGCGGTCTGGTGGGGCCGTTAGTGAAGATGAGGCAAGCTAATGCCCAGAGTTGCCGAGTGTGATCGCTGATCAGAGTGGGCACCGAGGCGAGAGAATTATCCAGTCCGCTGACCCTGGTCCAGAAACCTGCCGCGCCGGGAATCGAACCCTGGTCCCGGGCCGTCCTCTGCTCTCGGGTCTGCCGCCTCTAACCAGTGAGCCACACTTCTTGCCGCAAAAACCACCATAAGTAGTAGTTAGTGATGAGATTCTTTCGGTTTTGTCTTCCCCCTTTTTATCCCTACATGCAGACCTTTTTGACGTTGACACGGCCATCTAGGTATGCTTTCGATATGACACATGTTTTTACTGCTTCACAATCAATTGGCATGAAGGATGAATGAGCCGCACACGGATAGGACACTTCCGCTGCGACGTCAAACATTTGTCATTGCTTGCCGCCCCGGGCACATTATTATATATATTTTTTGTCCCTGCACACAGCCATCACAATCACCACCACTTATAAGCACGTCCATATAGAGTATCGGTATTATACACCTAATTTCGACACGGATGTGTTGTGGTGGCACTAGTGAGATAAATTTTGAGAAGAATCACTGTATGTTCACTGCAGTGGGGAGCAGTTATTGTGTTTTACGACCATATACCATGGTCATGTATGTAAAATTCATTTATTCGAAACACATGCTAGATGCTAGTCAATTGTTTGTTTCAGCCCTGAGGAATCGCGAAGGCGATGAAACACGTGTCGGCTGGCTGTATTCTGCATTAAAGACTCCAAGATTTACTCATCTGTTGGAGTTTTTTGTCACTTCTGTCAATTGGTGTTTGAATTGTTGTGAATTGTTACCGAACAATCTGTATACTCAATGTTAGAGTGCATCGGCAATCCATGTTCTAGACAGTAGTAGTTTTTCTACTCAAGGGAGTGGTTCAGGTTTGCCCACTCGCCGATTAGCACCTAGGACACTCTTTTGTATCTATAATTGTATGCGTATGAACTGGCAGTGCACCCACCAATAACTGATCTAAAAACCTTCTGTTCCCCTATCGACTCTTCAGTTGAGGGTAGCCGCCACGCATTCTGAACACGTGTTAGAGGCACCTAGTATACCACTACTAGATAGCATTACATTATCCAGAAATGGATCGCACCAAAATGGCAGAAGAGTTGTTTGAGAACCTAGCGAAAGGCATGTCCTCTCAATCTGCTTCCACTAGCACCAATCCCCCTCGTATTGAGGGCCTTAAGGATAAATTCATTAATTTGGAACGCTTAAAGAAACTAGAGAACTCAAAATGGTGGGATGGGGTGACTCTCAAACAATATTTGAGATTGAAACGTATTCCCAGAGGTCTCAGAGGCCAGATTTTTCCCACCTACGACGACCTAGATGCCGACCTCATGATCAAATGGGAGGAATCTCTCACTAACAACTCTATTACCCTTATGGAGATATTAATTGTTAGTGCTGAACGTAAGGTTACTAAATTGCAAGCAGAAATAGCAACCCTGGAACAAGAAATCAAGGATTTAAATAAACCTGAATACACTGTAAAAAATTACACTATCCTGGATGAAATCCTATTGAAACATCAATCTGACATCAAAAATAGGAAAGCCAGGCAATTGAGAAGGGACGAGTTGGATTACACTCGTGGTCGGATTTTCACCTTTGATAAAAAATATGATTCCCTGATCCCAACCAGCTCTAAGACTGTCACCAAGAAAGCAACAGGTTCAGAATCAGAACCTGCCTCTTTATCATCCAGTAACACCTCATTGAACTCCACGGGTACTATTGGGGGAGAATCAGACAATCCAGATAGACAAGGGATGCCACCTTTTTTTCAAGAGGTTTTACGGATAAGGAAGGGCAACAGGTATCCTACAGCAAGAAACCAATCAGATCCAAAACCAGGAGGGGCTGGGGACGAAAGCTCAGAGGATTACAGAAGGAAACTGAGATCAGGGGCCAACAGGAACTAGATGGTGCAGACACTAGGGAAGTTGAGGTAATCAACCTTTCCAAATTACACCTTACCCCAGATATGGTTTCCCTTTTAAGCAAAGGTCTAAGTTTTAACCCATATGCGACTGGGGATATTTGCAAATTAAAAATTGATTTGTTCAAATGGGTGAGGAACCTTAAACTTAAAAAACATTTCTTTGGTTTGGAGAAAAAGGATAGAGGGGTTAGAAATACACCTGTACCAAGCACCACTGAGTCTCTGTCAATAAATGATGTACATGCAACCCACCTTCTCTTGTCATTGACTGATATGGAAGATTCTCCTCTAGACATGGACAGATTGTTAGAGGAGTTGGATATAGAATCTGACTACAGCATTGTCAGTGGGCTGAAGTCCAAATCAAAATGGATTCCCACACTACCTGGTGGCAATGCCATAGACAATTTTCACAAACGTGTGGTAGAAGATCTTGACAATCTAAATCGTCTACGCAAGGACAGAATGTTTAAATATAAAGATAATCTTACCATTGGGGAGAGAGTAGCACTCACCACACTCATGAATGACAACACTATTACCATAAGAGAGGCGGATAAAGGAGGGAATGTAGTGATAATGGACCGTATTGATTATCAACGAGAAATTGGTCAGCAGTTACAAGATGAATTATGTTATGAACGCCTCACTTATAACCCCATTGGTCCTTTGACAAAAGAGATCAATTCACATTTGTTAAATTGGAAACAGTCTGGGTTATTAAACGAGGAGGAGTACCTCTACTTGAAAGTATTCAGACCGACATATCCATGGCTATACACCTTGCCAAAGATACACAAGAATCTCCCTTTTCCACCAGGGAGACAAATTGTTTCTGGCATAGGGGGCCCCACTGAAAGAATAGCAGAATACGTGGATCTCTTCCTGGGCCCGTTGGTCAGAAACTTACCTTCCTACATACAGGACACTAAGCATATTCTGAGTACCCTAGCAGACATGGAATGGCAAGAAGATTTTCTTCTTGTCACGATGGATGTGGTGTCATTGTACACCAGCATTAATACTGATCTGGGTATTCAGGCTATCAACAAATTTCTCTTCAATAGACCAGCTGCGCTATGGAAACATACTGAGATGCTGTCTACAATGACGGAATTGATCCTAAAAAATAACTATTTTATGTGTGACAGAAATTGGTACCGCCAAAAGCAAGGAGTGGCCATGGGCTCTAAGATCTCACCCTCGTTTGCTAACCTATTCATGGGCGCACTGGAGGCCGATTTAATTTGGGGCAAAAAGGGTGCTCAATATATCGACTCCATAATATTTTGGGGTCGATATATTGATGACTGCATCCTGATTTGGTCAGGCTCAGAGAACACTTACATGATTTCTTTAAATACTTGAATGATAACACGTGGGAGATCAGCTTCACCATGAATTGGAGCAAAACGAATATAGAATTCTTAGACATTGAGTTCTACATATCCTCCAACTGTCTGCACAGTAGGCTGTTTAGAAAGTCGACAGCATGCAATGCAGTCTTGCATGCCTCAAGCTCACACCCCCCACACCAGATCAACGCCATACCTTTTGGCGAATTCATTAGGGCAAGAAGGAACTGTAGTGAGGACTGTGAGTTCGGGAGATGTCTCACAAGCATGAAGGAAAGATTCCATACAAGGGGTTATGCAACCAACATTATTGAAAAAGTTGAAAAAAGAGTCAAGAGGGTTAGTAGAGTAGACACTCTGGCTACCACACACAAGTCAATTACCAACAGAAAGGAATGCATAAGAATGGTCACTGATTTCAATTCACTCCATTCTGATTTACGGAGAAGCCTAACGAAGCAGTGGAATCTTTTGAAATCGGAGAAAGCATAGACCAATTACATTTCAGAACGACCACAAATCTCTTTTAGAAGAGGCAACACATTACGGAGCAAGTTGAGTCCCACAGTACCTCGGGACACAATGAGTGCTGATTGGTTGACACAATGTGGTCTGGGTTTTCATAAATGCGGATTCTGTAGTATATGCAAATGGGCCAAACATGGCACAACAAGTTTCATGGGCCCTGATGGAGCATCTCATACTACAAAGAGTAACATCAATTGCACAACCAGATTTGTAATTTATAATATTGAATGTGAATGCGGAAAATATTATGTGGGGAGCACGATTAGACAGTTAAAAGAGAGAATGATGGAACATGTGAGAGCTATTGTTAATTGTGATCCGAAATATCCAGTAGCATTACACGTGGCTTCCTGTCAAAAAGACAAAAGAAACAAAATTGTGCAATTTTTTGGGATTGAAACTGTACCTTTGGCAGTAAGAGGCGGAAACCGAGAATTGAGACTTAGGCGCACTGAAGCAATTTGGATTATGCGCTTAAAATCTGTAGAATTAGGATTAAATTATGACCAGGAAATGCAATACTTTTTAGGAGATTGAATCAATGTACTACGGCATCACATTTACATTTGATTGTCATGAGATTTTAAAAAAAATGTTACAGAATTGTGTTTATGATTACGTAGACTTAAATTATGACCAGAAATGCAATACTTTTTAGGAGATTGTATCAATGTACTACGGCATCACATTTACATTTGATTGTCATGAGAGTTAAAAATGTTGCAGAATTGTGTCCATGATTACGAAGACTTCTCGACACATAGATCTTTCCGAACGCTTGGAGGACTCTCCTGCACGAAATGGTATCATTATGAGATCTAGAAAACAAGTAAATGACACAGTAGACAATATGGCTGTAAATAGTAATTGATATAAGAGCTGATATGAAGTCACGGTATGATTGGGCTATTCACTATTAGGTCATTCATATCCATCCACGGTGCACACTACTCTATGGTGAATTATGTTAAAATCCTAGTGTCACGCTGCACTTTTAGCACGAGTCTAATCTTTGGAAATACCTAATTTCCCAAGGAACCATGTCCACCAGTAGATGGTGTGAATATACACTGATTGTTCTGATTACCTAGAGCGTTTTTATGATTTTACAAAGACTAACTAATCGCACAAGTATAACAATGTATTGTATATAATAAAGTTTTTTCTAATCTCACACCGTATGAAACTATTATAAATACCGTCAATCACATCGACTACCTGTTCGAAATGGACACGCTCTTATCTACAATTAGCAAAACGGACTATCCAACATGGACGTTTTGTCTCATTCACACTCGGTCTAGTCCTTGGAACGCGTCACGTCAGGACGTACATAACGTCAGCTTGGACACAGTCACGTGTCCAAACAGGAACAGAGCTCGGAGAAGGTGAACCCGCCAGACACGTCTAGAGAGCCGCACACGGGTAAGTGAGTCACGCGTCCGCTATCGCATAGAGACTAAGAGAGTATATATTTGATTCCGTATTCGGAATCGTTTTTAATTCCGATTCGTTTTCCGATTCCTATTCCAGCCTGGTGTCTGCTTGATAGGGATCATAACCGGTATCCTCTTACAAGACTCAAATAGGTAAGATCAAGCGAAGGTCTTCCAGGGCATGAGTTTACCAAGTACCGGTCATTTATATAAATATGTCTTTACTTAAGTATAATTTTTCTTAACAGTACTCGTTTCGAAAACGGAACACCAAACAACCTTGTGAAATATATCGGGTGACCTCCGAGCCCCACTTATACTTCTTGTTAACAACAAACATGTAAGTAGATTGATAGAACTTAGACTGGACTGCAGTATACGCACCGAATTCCTTAGAATGAGAAATACGAGGATATACAGTCACTAAAAGGGAAATTCTTCGTAGGTATTTTAGAAATAAATTGACACTAGTTAGATAATCATAGTGACATTGGGCTTAGAAGAGATGATGACCTTAGGGCATTGTGGTGGTGATTAAATACTACGCAATTATGGTGACATGTATTATTCTACTCTGTCACAGAAATAAAGATTAACTCCGTTGCTGCATACACTCGAACCGAGTGCCACTGGTCAAGGGCCCGGCTGGGTCGGAATTATCACCAGCTGAGCGGTGAGTCTGCATTCTGTACTTGGCAGACAGTCTTACCTTGGTAACTTCTTGCCGCAAAAACCACCATAAGTAGTAGTTAGTGATGAGATTCTTTCGGTTTTGTCTTCCCCCTTTTTATCCCTACATGCAGACCTTTTTGACGTCGACACGGCCATCTAGGTATGCTTTCGATATGACACATGTTTTTACTGCTTCACAATCAATTGGCATGAAGGATGAATGAGCCGCACACGGATAGGACACTTCCGCTGCGACGTCAAACATTTGTCATTGCTTGCCGCCCCGGGCACATTATTATATATATTTTTTGTCCCTGCACACAGCCATCACAATCACCACCACTTATAAGCACGTCCATATAGAGTATCGGTATTATACACCTAATTTCGACACGGATGTGTTGTGGTGGCACTAGTGAGATAAATTTTGAGAAGAATCACTGTATGTTCACTGCAGTGGGGAGCAATTATTGTGTTTTACGACCATATACCATGGTCATGTATGTAAAATTCATTTATTCGAAACACATGCTAGATGCTATTCAATTGTTTGTTTCAGCCCTGAGGAATCGCGAAGGCGATGAAACACGTGTCGGCTGGCTGTATTCTGCATTAAAGACTCCAAGATTTACTCATCTGTTGGAGTTTTTTGTCACTTCTGTCAATTGGTGTTTGAATTGTTGTGAATTGTTACCGAACAATCTGTATACTCAATGTTAGAGTGCATCGGCAATCCATGTTCCAGACAGTAGTAGTTTTTCTACTCAAGGGAGTGGTTCAGGTTTGCCCACTCGCCGATTAGCACCTAGGACACTCTTTTGTATCTATAATTGTATGCGTATGAACTGGCAGTGCACCCACCAAGAACTGATCTAAAAACCTTCTGTTCCCCTAGCTACGTCAGAGAGTTCCTCCTCCTCCGCCTCCCCCCTCCCTGCGGCTGGTGTCACACTTTGCCGTGATGTTGATGGCCTTGTGACACAGGGAGGGTGCTGCATGTTGGCAGCTATCTGACGTAGCGATTGGCTCATTTCCCGATGCACCTTCAAGAGCTGAGCCAGACTTTCCTCCACCCGTCCATAATGTTGTTGTTGCCTGGCTATTTGCTCTACCTGCGGTTCTTTCACCTGGTTGAGGACCTCCGCAAGCTGGCCTACCTCCCTGGTGTCCCGCCGGTATGCCTCCAGGATGTTAGTGAGTTCAGGCATACCGGTCCCTGCAGCTGGCTGTCCAGATTCCCGCCTCCACCTTGCACCTCTGCCACCACCCTGACCCACATGTGCACCGCCTGCACTTGTGGGCACATCCGGTCGACGGGCCCCCCGAGTGCTGGCAGAGTGGAGGTTGTCAGCCACCTCAGGGGCACCCGACAAAGGGTGTCCCTCATCTTCAGACAGGCCCTCTGATGGATCATGTGCAAGGCTCTGACCGGTCTGCTGTGATGTGTTGGAAATGGTTCCGGTGGTTGGCAGAGAAGTTTCTGGTACAGTTGCTGCAGGTGTTTGGGATCCAGAGTTGCCAGGTTGGTTGGGGTCATCCACAGTGCGTTGAGTGGCCTGGCTGTCGGTGGGGTCTGTGTCCGGCTGAGCCTGGGACTGGGATCCTTCTCCCCCCAGGGGGGGGTTGGGCTCCACACGTTGCCCTGTGTGTGGGAGAGAGAGACACTGTTAAGGCACTATCAAGTGACATATTGTTTATTTATCCATTATCTGCATCACTGTTCCACATGCTTTACATTGTTGTCATTGTTCAGTTGTGCATGTAGTGGTAGTAAATTGACATGTACTCAGGGGTATTTTTCATTCTTCCATTCTCTTGACAATGACTGACACAGCCATTGCTGTGTCTTGTATTGCCGGCACAACACATGTTAAGCATTGCTCAGGTTGACTCAACATCCAGGATATGGTGAAAATCCTTATGCCTGCGTCAAGCATGCACAGAGTTTAGATGCAGCATGTTGATGTAAGAGACAGGGCATCATAAATTAGCATGACATCAACTACATTGGATGTATTTTGCTGTTCCGTGATGGCCACACAATGCCAACACCCCTGGACCTGTACACACACTTATCGATCATTGCTATTGAACGTGTCACTTCTCTAAGACGCATCACCTTGTCAATACCCATGTCCATGTTGTTACTTACGTGCATCCACATCAGTCATGAGATGGGGCAAGTGCATTGTTTGGAAGGCACAATAGACTGGAGCTTCTGCAATGTGCATGTCTTACTTGTATGCATATTCATATGAGTGAGTGTTTAGTTGTGATACATGACAATTGTGACATTGTTGCACTCCTATGCTTGTCCCCAGGTGATGAGTTTCTGTAAGGGGTGTGTATGACAGGCCATGTCAGTAGTTTGCGTGTGATTAGCAAGCCTCCATCGTTAATAATTTGGCTGCCCCCTGATGTGGCATGCTGGCATATTTGTGATTTTGGGTTCATGCACAGGATGTGTGACCTTGTCCTGGTGTTTGTGTTTGCAGTGATCACATAAGAGACTTGTGGTGCCAACACCTGTGCCCATTATGTACTACAGACCATTCCCAAATGTGTGTCCTGACACAGTACATTGTCCACTGCAAATGGTGGTTGTGTTGCAGGCTATTAGTAGATGACTGCTGTCCCTGGACATTCATGTCTATGGTGTTTTGAATGCCTGTGCAGTGCTTGGGTGCAACTGTCTGCGTGCCCAGGGGGCTGAGGTGAGGTGACTGAGGCAGGTAGACAGAGGGATGGAGGCAGACTGATGGAGGGAGGGAGTGCAACAGGGGGAGGGGGCGACAGGGGGAGGGGGCGACCGAGGGAGAGGGCAACAGAGGGAGCGGGCGACAGTGGTAGTGGGAGAGAGAGGGAGACAGGGATGGAGCCAGGTTGTTTGTGCGTGCTTGCTCGCTACACTGCCTTACTGTGCCACAAAATGTTGCTTCTCTGGAATGCCGGGCCCCGGGGGAAGCAGAGTCGCAGACTAGTCTTCCCCCGGGGTCTTTTGCGCAGGGGATAGGCCAGGTAGGGGAAGGGGAGGAGTCAGGGGGTGGGTATTTAGGCGCGGGGGAGGAAGGGAACTTCCTCTTTCTGCGCCTGGCACCATCGGGAGGGAGATCAAAAAGAGGTTAGTTTAGGGCTAGTTATTCTTGGAGTGACCGTAGTGTCAGGTTTGGGTAGGAGTTCGTCCGGAGCTGTTTCACGCCAGCTGGGTATTTTTTTGTACAAGCCTGTAGCATGGTTTTTGGCGAGCTGTCGGGGGTATCCGCAATACAGGTCCGGGAGGCCTTGCTGTTGCTCGCGAGGGCCGGTCGGGAAGACCTTATCCAGCCGGGGGTTTTGGTCCAGGCCTGGGTGGGGGCCACTAGGGGCTCGCGCGCTGCCTCGGCCGGGGTTAAAGCCGCGGTGGTGGCCTGCCAGGATGATGAGCAGGACGCTGCGGGCCCGGATTGACGAACGGAGGGGGGGCGGAGTGCCCAAGGTCCCGGCGCGAGGCTGGAAACGCAGGAGCCTGCCCTCGCGGGCCTTCCCTCTGCTTGAGTTTTTGCCTGGGGCCTCGGGGGCGGCCGTGAGGGCCGCGCCCCCGCGCTTCCACCCCAAGGGCCTCTGCTGGTGCCGGCCGGCGCTACGCAGGGTGAGGGGCAGGCGGACAGCCTGTCTGGGCCTGCCCTGGAGCAGGCGGGAACACCGGGTGGGGGTGGGGCCCTGGGTTTTCCGGGCAGCCGGCTCTCAATGATCCTGGGGAGGATGTGCTTGGGGACGCCTTGCGAGAGTCTGAAGGGCTGGAAGAGGAGGCCCACATTGACCTGTCCACCGGCTCTAGGGCTGGCACGCCGGCCATGGCGAGGCACGTGGCGGTGGGGAACCTGGGGGGCCGGAGTGGGACCCCCACTCTCGTTCCCATTGCCGGGCCTGGTTGGGTTCCTGGTTTTCCGCAGGTGGGTTTCTTCCCCCAGGGGGCTGATTTTTTTGGCTACTGCCCGCACCCTCCCCCTCGGATCTGGGGTGCCGCTTCCTGGGAGGACAGGGCCCGGGGAGAGAGGATCTTGGAGCAGATTCAGGAGGTCAGGTGGGCCGAGGAGACACGGGCCAGGGTGGGGGCTGTGTGGGGCCATGAGGTTGAGGGCCCTCCCACCCCGACCTCTGAGGAGGAAAGGGAAGCGGAGAGGGAGGAGGAGTCTAGGAGGGTCAGGGCCAGGAAGGCAGTGCAGGTCCCCAGGGGGGGTATGGCAGGTGTAGGGACGGCCAGGACGGCTTTGAGGCCCGATGGTGCTGGGGCCCGCTCAGGTTTGAGCGACCTGAGGGGTGGGCGGGGATCCAAGCCGGCGGCTATCGGCAGAGCCCCGGGGTGCCTGGCGGGGCACAAGACGGCTCCAAGACGCAAGACGGAAGCAGTAGGGCAGTCCGCGGCGGCTGTCCCTCCACCGAGGGCTCGGGCACCTGCAACGCGTGGCGGATTTGGAGTGTGTGGGCGGGGAGGTGTGCAGAAAGGTGTGAAACGTGCGGTGAAGGAGGTGGACAATGTGGGTGTGGATCTGGAACCGGTGCTTGAGTTGGATTATGGTGCCAAGAGTGATGAGCTGGAAGACGGGGAGGTGCGGGATGACTTGGAAGGCGTAGGCGGCGCAGCGGCCAACGGCGACCTTGGTGTGTTACAGGTCAAAACGGCAACAAAGACAAAGGCCGGATCGGTGGCAGTCCAGGTGACGGAGTCCAGAGGACAGCCCCGGGAGCGGACCTCGGTACTCACAGGTGAGGGTGCCTGGTGGGCAGCTTGGGAGGACGCCCCGCGGGGGGGGGGAAGGTCGGAAGAGGACTTGCAGGTCGGTGGGTGCGGGGGACGGTTCAGTGCGGGAGGCGGTGAGGCCATCGGGCAATCCACCCGGGATGGTAAGGAGGTGGATGGTAAGTCGGTGACTTTGGGGGTGCAGACGGACAAAGGGGATGGTAAGGATGAGAAGGGAGTGAAGGTGCCTGAGAAGCTCCCATATATGGGGCTGGCGATGCCTCTGGGGTCGCATCTCTCGGAGAAACTCAAGGAGCGGATCTGGAAACATGAGTTTGTCGATGTCTTTAAGTTGCTCCATAGGGAGGTACAGGCTATGGAGGGGTCTAAAGAGGAGGAGTGGGAGCTGACAAGGTGCCCTAGGGTGCCGGTGACGATGGAGAATTGGATGTCAGCTTTCTTGATCTATGCCAGTGTTTATTGCCAGAGGTATTTGGACAGGGCGATTGCACTTTTTGAGTACATGGATATCATTCGCAAGGCACAGATGCAGTTCGGAGGTTTTGCTTTGTTAAGCTATGATGAGGAGTTTTGAGCAAGGGTTAGCGCGAATGCCGAGATGTGTTGGGGGGAGGTGGATCAGGAGCTTTGGATGCAGTGGATGGTGTTGTCGCACTCCACGGCGTCCACTCACACGGCCAGCGGCCTACTGGTGGTGTGTTGGTCTTTTCCGCCGCGTCCCGCCCAAGGCGGGGCAGCAGTCCAAGCAGGGGGGTTATTCCACGGGGGCCTGTTGGAGTTACAATAGGGGGTATTGTTCCAGGTATCCCTGTAAATTCAAGCGCGAGTGCTAAAATTGCTGCGGGAAGCATGCCCTTACGCAGTGCCTCACACTGGCCACCCCCTCGGAGCAATGGGGGAACACCAGGGGGCGGGGCCAACCTGGACCGAAGGGCGCCTACACCGGTTAGGGTGGAGGCGATGGCCCCGTGGCTCTCGTGCTACCCGGATCAGGAGGCTGCGGCGCGGCTCTTCTGGGGTTTCACTGAGGGCTTTAGGGTGACCTACCAGGGTCCCAGGGAGCGCCGTTGGGCCGAGAATTTGAGATCTGCCAATGAATTGCCGGGGGTAGTGTCTGCTAAGTTGAGTAAGGAGGTTGAGGAAGGAAGGGTGGCTGGGCCGTTTACTGACTGGCCGTTGCGGGACCTGATTCATTTCCCCGTTGGGGGTGCTGCCGAAGAAGGAGGAAGGGGAGTTCAGGATGATTCACCATCTGTCATGGCCAGAGGGCCATTCGGTGAAGGACTTTATTGCAGTTGAAGATTCGAGAGTGCTCTACGCGTCGGTGGACAATGCGATCCACCTGGCCAGGGTGTGTGGGACGGGAGCGGAATTGGCGAAGTGTGACATCAAGTCTGCTTTCCGTTTACTGCCTATTGACCCAGCAGTTTTTTTGCTCTTGGGCATGCAGTTTGGGGGGGCCATCTACGTGGACTAGGTTTGGCCCATGGGGTGCGCCATCTCCTGCGCTCTGTTTGAGCTCTTCAGCTATTTTCTACAGTGGGTCTTGGTGCGGGTCAGTGGGTGTCGTGAAGTCACTCACTACTTGGATGATTTCCTCTTCCTGGGACGGGCGGAGACCGGGGATTGCGGCAGGGCCCTGTCGTGGTTGCAGGAGATGTCCTCGCATTTTGGGGTGCCTCTGGCGCCCGAGAAGATGGCTGGTCCCAGCTGTTGCCTCACCTTCCTGGGTATAGAACTGGATTTGATGCGTTGGTTGGCGCACCTTCCTGCGGCCAAAGTGAGGGAGATTCTGGCATGTTTGGAGTGGGCTGTGGGGGAACGGCGGATTCCTTTGAGGGCAGTGCAGATGCTTCTGGGTTTCCTGAACTTTGCGTGTAGGGTGGTGCGGGCAGGGCGGACGTTCTGCAGGCGGCTCGGCATGGCCATGTCGGGGGCGGTGCTTCCACATCACAGGGTCAGGATCTCCTTTTTTTTTTTTTTTTTTTTTTTTATTGGAGTTCATGGTGCAATAAGGAAATACATAAATACATTACCATATGCAACGTTTAAGAACATCTGATACATATATGAACAATTAAAGAACACAGTATTGTAATGTAATGTGGTGGTAAAAAATTGAATAAAAATCAATCAATAAATATAGCAATACAGTACATTTCAGATTCTTATTCTATCATCCATCCACTTCTTAACCGGGGCCCATAATCGTCTTCCCATTTCTCTTTTTTTAGCGCCTTTAAATTCATAAAGGCTAGACTCAATATTATAAATAGCCAAGCATCTAGAGATCCACATCTGAAAAGACGGGGCTGTTACATCCTTCCAACCGGCCGAAATAATAATTCTAAGTACGGCAACTGACATAAAAACCAATGCGGCCTCGTCATCTGTTAAAACCAGTTTAGAATCTGAGCCAAATTAGTGTTGGGGATAGATCGATCTTATGACCTAGCAGCCCCTCCCAGTATTTTGTTATTCCATCCAGGACAGGGGTCAATCGTTCACATGTAAAGAACATATGTATTAGGTCTGCTTGTCCCTTATCGCATCTTGGGCAACAATCATCATTCTTGACACCCCAGGCAAATAATTTAGCCGGTGTATGGTATAGATTAAAGACTGTTTTGAAGTGTTGTGCTCGTAGATTGGACGCCCGAAAAATCTTTTTGTTCAAGATTAATGCTTGGTCCAAATCTACATCCGGGTTTCCCAATTTAATTGCCCAATCACTTTCCACTTTTCCTACATCGTCCTGTAATCTGGACACAAACAGATTGTACATATCTTTAATCTTCCTACATCTTCTTCTCATACCTTCAACCACAGGAAAATCTACAAGGGGTTTAAGCTTTGGTCTACAAGCATGTAAAATGCCGGAGATTTGGCCATATATAAGCCAATGATTTGAGGGGAGGCCATATCTCCTTTGCATGTCCTCAAACCCGCTTATCCTATCTCCTACCATTAGATCTCCAATAGTCTTAACCCCTAAATCCTTCCAGACTTGCAGTATCCCGTCATTGTTTAAATGAGAAAAGAGGCTAGAGTTAAACAAGAGAAGAGACGGATTGACTGTAGGAATATGAAAAAAATTTAAAATTGATTTCCAAACATACCATGCACCAAGCAGGACCTTAAATCGTGCCTTTCTATAAAACCTATACTCCAGTTCGGTTAACAGTAATCCCAAAGCTTTCTCCCCCATTAGTAATCGAAAGATGGAAGGGGGACCCTGGTTGTCTACAATAATTACATCAGTGTCAGATTGAAACAGAATTGGCATCTGGGTTAGGAGGCAGGTCCAATGATATAGTCTCAAGTTCGGAAGTGCCATCCCACCCCTTTCCCACGGAAGAGACATAAGGGTCGTTGAGCGTCGAATCTTGCCATACTGCCATATGAACTTGATAAAGACAGACTCTAGTTGCTTCAGAATTTTCTCCTCAATATATAGGGGAATTGCTCTAAAAAGATAAAGCACCCTTGGGAACATCGCCATTTTTACAGCATTTACTCTCCCGACCAGCGAAAGATGAAGGGCATCCATCCTTTTTAGTTCTACCTCTATGGATTTAATAAGGGGAGGGTAGTTCTCTTCCACTATCTTACCCACTGTAGCATTTATCTTAACCCCTAAATATAAAGCAGAATCAACATACCTAGGGTCGGGTCTTGATATGTTTCTAGAGCAAATTATCTGGGTTTTAGATTCATTCAGGAGATATCCTGAGCCTTTACCAAAACGTTTAGCCATCTGTACCAGTTCTGGGAGTGCTTGCTGCGGGTCTGTTGTGATAACCGCCAGGTCATCGGCATAGGCTAAAATCTTGTTTTCATAACCATTGTAGATCACAGGGGATATTCTGGGGTTCTCTAGAATCTTCTGAATAAGCGGATCGATATATAAAGCAAATAATATGGGGGAGCAGGGACAGCCCTGCCGTGTCCCTCTACTTATCTTAAACTTGTCTGTTTTCTCTCCCATTACCGTAATTGTCGATTACAACAGGGGGGAGGTGGCAAGATGGCGTCAGAGTGAGGAGGCACATCGACCTGCTTCTGAGGGCCTGAGTGATGGCTCAGTCGGCTCGGGTGGTTGCGTGTTTTTGACAAGCTATACTGAAACCCCAAACCTTTTTAGCGCTTGGCAAGGGAAAAGCGAGATTTTCATCAGGGGATTGGCAGTATAGAGGCTCGATGGTCAGCTGGAGATCGAGCGGCAGAGGCTGTTGCTTAGAGAACCGGCGCTGAATATGCTGCAGAATCACTGCGGAGAGGAGAGGGCAAAGAAGTGAGCACACCGCTTGTGCGTGTGTACAGTGCTGTGAACGGCAGAGCAGAGTGCAAGCAGAGCAGAGTGTGCATCGTGCTGCTGGGTTTCAAGATGCCGATCCACTCACCTCTTGTTATCTCGATGCCTGGCTGGCTCTGCAGGGAGACGCTGATGCTGGATGGTAGAACTGGCTAAAAAAAAAAAAGAGGAAAAGAAAATTTCAATGGACTCGTTTTGGGCGAGGCGTTTGATGTCCATTATCACCGCTGTGGGTTGCTGATTGCCGGTTGTTCTGCTCAGCTCTCTCTGCTCTGATCAGGGTGTTCTACTGAAGGAACTAGACGTCATCAGAGCACTAACAGCTGGTCTTGTTAAAGTTAAAGGTAAAGGATACGCCTTCAACTCTCAGCACACTAGGGACTGTCAACAAACATTCAGACTTTACTGTGAGAGGAAAGCACACTAGGGAGCGTCAACAGCAATCAGACTTGTGAGAGGAAAGTGAGGAAAAGTGGATCCCTACTGCAGAGAATGCACTTCTGTCTTCCTTTAGAAGAAAACTCGACTGGGTATAACAGCACACTCCTAGTCATCCGAATAGACACTCTAAAACGCTCTGTGAGGGGGTATATGTTCAAGGAGAAACTTTTCGTTCCAGTCTTAAAGCATTACAAACAAAACAAACAAAACAAGCATAGGCTACTGCAAAAGGGGTTACAAAGGGTGCCACAATCTAACTGCAAATCTGTGAGTTTTGTGAGAGCTTCTGCGACGGTAATTGGACCAATTGTTGGAAAATCTATACTAACAGCACAGACAATGTCCGAAACAACTTCAAGTATCTCTATGAACAAGGTGCTCAGCGAGGACGAGGTTAATGATGAGGTAATCGTGCCTAGTGAGCTAAAGGTGTCAATGAAATCATCCGCCAAAACAGCAAAAAACATGTTGGCAGCTGAGCATGAGAACACCAAAAAACAGCTAATCAGCCACCAAATGAAAAATAATGGTTCCACCAGAAGACCAGAAACAAGAGGACTGAAAGCACAGACACAAGAAGTGATAGAAGCCAAAGGTGGTGAAGAAGGTACAGAAGATATCGAGGGCATGTCCTCTGACAAGGTTAAATACAAAAACATGGAGAAAGGCAAAAGTCAAACCCATACTCCAATTCAGAGCAAAAATGCCCTGAGAAGTGATGTGAAGGAGAAGGGGAAGGGGAAGGAGAGAGATGGTGAAAGGGGGCGCCAGAAGGAAAAACCTCAATCAATTGAACGCAATGAACGCAATGAAGGAGAGAAATCCGACGATCAGGCTGATCAGAAATTAGATCTTTTGCTTAAAAAGGCCAAAAGAGTGCAAACTATCAAAAATCTGAAGGCTGCAGCAAAATTAACAGGGCAGCGCGACGAATCCCAACCAAGGATATCCAACATATTTACGCCACTCCCAAAAGAGAGTGAAACCTGTAAGGAAGGAGGCAAGGGGGATGACAGCTGCAGCACTCTCAATTATAACGGGAAGCTAGTGGATGTTTTGAACAATAAGACCTCCTGTGATGGAATAAATGAAATAAATCCAACTAGCACTAATGAAGAAAAGGCGGAAATAACTACAGATCAAGTTCAAGATCAAGAACGGGACTACGTGGATGCTAATGTGGACGCTAATGATCGAATATTAGCTGGGGACGAAGAAACGGATGCTAGGGGAGTAGATGTGCCAGAAGAGACTGATTCCGAAATTTATGAGACTGGAGTCTCGATCACTAGCGAAATCGAAAGTGATATTGAAGCCACAAGTGCGGCTAGTGAAGAGGAAAACTCCCCAGACGCCAATCTGGAAATAACAGAGCTAAAGATCAATTACAATGAACCAGGTCAAGACTCAGCCTTAAAAAAAAAATTGGAGAAGAAGAAAACCAAATTTAGGAAACCATACAAAACACTAGATGATGAAACAATGATGAAACAACAGACCAAGGAAGCAATCAGGATCAAACAAAGAGAAAACATAAACCCCTTCGAAAAAGTCCGACGTCTACACGGACAGGAGATACAGAATTTAAGAGTCCCGAAACTGGGGCAGCTGAATTGAGCAACAGCAAGGGAAAGCAACAATATCAGGATACCGACAAACTAGAACCATCATTGAGTGAGGTCCTGAAGACCATAAAGGATTTTCATCTGGACGTCAAAACAGATAGTCAAAGGAGTCACGATGCGATTCAGCAACTCCGAGGTGCTATCCAGAAGGTAGATAACACCTGTATGGAAATAGTCGATAGGATGGCCTCGGTGGAGAGCCGTACTGAAAATCTGGAAGCAGATGTTAGCAAACTCCAGGCTAAAGAAAAATCTCAATCAGCTACTATTGAAGACTTAATGACAAAGGTGGAGGACCTTGAAAATAGGGGAAGAAGAAACAACCTCCGCTTCCTGGGAATTGCAGAAGGGGCAGAGGGAAAGGATGTCAAGAGCTATATTGTAAATCTGTTGAGGTCTTCCATGCCAGAACTATCAAAGTGGGAATTAGAACAAGAAGTACAACGGGCCCATCGCTTCCCTTTGGCACTCCCTAAAAACCCTATTAAAGAAAAACAGTACCCAGGAGCCATTCTAGTTTGCTTCGGAAACTTTCTTTTAAGAGAAACAATCTACGACCTGGCTAGACCAACGAGCAGGAGGGAATTTCAAGGAAATAACTTTTTTGTACGTCCTGACTTTGCTCACGCAACGGTTGAACGCCGATGGAGGATGAGACAACTTTTTGCCCCATTTGAGAAAATCGGAGCAACTGTTTTTTTTTGCTGAATCCAGCGCGCCTAAGAGTTATCTACAAAGGAAAGACAAGGAACTTTACAAGCGAGATTCTTGCTGAAGCTTATTTACATGAACTTTCCGAACTAAGAAAATAGAAGGGGGGGGAAGAGAGGGGTAAAAAATTGAAACATAACCATCTGAAGCGCTATAAGGTTTTGAAATAAGGATCTCAGGCGATCAAGCAGGCGGTGATACTCGGATCACTCGATTGTCCATACCTGGGACCCCTTGGTCTCAGGATGCCTCAGGGACTGGTTGGGGGGAGGAGGTGTGAGAAGGGAGGGGGGAGGGAAGAAGGAAGAGAGGGGAAAGGGAGGGTAAGTAGAAAGCAAAAAACAAAAACTAAAAAAAAAAAAAAAGGGGAAAAAGGAAGGAATGGTGTAGAATAGGTAAAGGTCAACAGAGGTATGCAAGGAAAATGATCTTGCAAAAGAGTTTTGATACAGGTTGTAACACTCTCAGTGATGACACGCATTAATATATGTACAATGAATGTGGGGGGATTGAACGACTGGAGGAAAAGGCAGAAACTAGCATATCTAGTTAAGCATAATAGAATAGATCTTCTCTGTTTACAAGAGACCCACCTCCCTTGGTCTAAGAGAAATTTGCTTTGTATAAATGGGTTTGAATTGTTAGCCTGTACAACTCAAACATCAACAATCAGAGGGGTTGCCATTCTAGGAAGGAAAAGCTTAGGGAAAGGGAAAAAGGTGAAAGTAGATAGTAATGGCAGATGGGTGATTGTTGAGATGGAGCTGGGGCTAACTATTTGTACAGTGTATGGTTCTAATGAGGACGATCCTGAAATCTATGATTTTCTAGAAATAGAACTTGCAAACTGGCCCTCTCCTACAGTGTTTACAGGAGACTTAAATATTTCAGCTGAATGGGGGATAGGTAAATCGTATCAGGGAAGGAAACCTAGAGTCTTTAAAGCGGTTCAAATACAAATTTGATCTCATTCATGTTTTCAGGAAATTGCCCCTGATGAAGGGAAATTCGGTTCCCGAAATGCATTTGGCTTTGGACTCTATGAATCATACAAATATATCTACATGAAGATTCTTTCACAAATTTGATTTTCATGATAAAACGTTGTTTTATGTTTCGTAATGTTAAAGCATACAAATGCATTAATCTAGATAGATAGATATTCAGTATTCATGATTGTATGTACACAATATGTACTGTATATTCAGAAATAATGAAGAATTTGTTTTGTGATGACTGAATTGTGATGATTTTTGTGCAGTAAAAAGGTAATACTGAGTAAAGAATTATCCTCTTTGTTATTTTTAGTGGAAAATAGATTTTCCAGGGAACAGTGCACATTGCTTTCAGACTGCTTCCTGTATATTTTTTCTATTGTCCGCATAAGACACCATGGACAACCCCTTGCTCTTAGCCACCTCTGCCAAGGGTCTGACGTACAGATTGAACAAGAGGGGACTCAGAACGGAGCCCAGCGGGACTTCCTGATGTAGAGCAGCCTCCCGAGAGTGGTATGGAGGAACTAGGACCGGAAAGGACCTGTGTTCAAGAAAGGACCAAAACCAGGCCAGTGTCAGGTCTCTCAGTCCCACTTCCTTAAGACGTTTCAAAAGGATCTCATGGAAAACCGTATCGAAGGCGGCACTAAGGTCCAGAAGGACCAGTGCCGCAGAGTCCCCCACATCCAGACTACCTCGGATGTTCTCTAACACAGTGAGTAGAGCAGACTCAGTACTATGCCGCAGCCGAAAACCATGCTGAGTTGTATCAAGAATAGCATTCTGCTCCATGAATTCGGCCAGGATAGAGTTCACATGAGATTCCACCAACTTGGCCAGAAAGGGAAGCTGAAAAATCAGTTGATATTTCCCGGGATCACTCGTGTCCAGCGAAGTCTTTTTTTGTAATGGGACCACTATAGCATGCTTCCATGCCCGGGGAATGGAAGCTGAGCTCAAGGACAGATTGGCCAGATCGAGACATACCGGGGAGATTGAGGAGTGTAGTTGACAAAGGAGGGCAGGTGGCAGAGGGTCCACCGGGGAGCCAGATCTGATTTTAGAACTCAAAGCCTCGTATCCTGGCAGGGTAAAAGGAGGGAAAGAGGACAGGCTGACTGCCCCTGGGTTGCCAGGTGTATATAACAACCCACCTTCCAAAGGGGAAAATTTCCCTTTTGCCACTGGGGTGTTTTTATAGACCGTAACATTACTCCCCGCAAGAGAGGGGGGCCGTTTGGCACTAAATAGACCTATAGACAGTCTTTTTGACTTTAACCATACCAATTGGTATGCCCCCTTGTCTGGCCTAGATACATGTGATTGACTGCCTTTCGAACTTTTAACGGCGGCAGAGGATTCTATTACCCAGCCAACCGTTTCTCTTGTGACCACCTATGTCCTCTGATAGGTATTACAGGGGGGTCTGTGCACATGGAGGCTCCGATGTTGATGAAACAGGGGGAAGGTCGCTCTCCTAGCACATTAACATATTATCATTGAACATTGCTGGCCTTTCATCGAAGACCACTTCTACTGATTGGATTATTTTTATTGAGTCTTTTGATATTATCGCCTTCCAGGAGACCTGGTCTCTGAGCCGGGTTTTTTGCCCAGGCTATCTGGCTTTTGGTAAACCAGCAATTGCAAGTTCCAAGGGGTGCCCCTCAGAAGGATTACCTGTTTGGGTCAGACAGCAGGTGGGGTATCAGTTAAAAGAAATAGGGATAGATAATCTGGATATTCAGGCACTTAAAATAACCTCCAATAAACAGCTTGATTTCATATTGATTATACGCAAGAGAGATGGTGGGGGGGAAGCCTCTCCAACCGTCTCTAGCTTAGATCTATTTATTAAATCTTTAAAAGGGACAAGTAACTGGGTCATTGCAGGCGATTTTAATTGTACGTTCGAGCCACTTGGCTTAGAAGATGGCTGTCTCACTAGCGATGAGGATGCAATATGGAGTGTTCTGTCATTAACGCTCCCTTCAATTAAAAAATGGATGGAGGCAGTCTTACAATTAAAAAGTCTCACATTGGAAAGAGGGCTCCGAGCTGTCAATGGGAGTTCCAAATCTAATATTAAAGGTAACCCCACTTTTAACACCGGAATGAGAAGCAGTAGGATTGACTACTTTTTAATTAACTTAGAACTCTGGATGAGGCTAAAGGATATGGAGGTCCGAATTAGACCATAGAGTGATCACGATCCACTATCCCTGATATTGGAGGTAAAGGGTTGTTTACAATCAAGGGGTGGTAGGGACATTATAACGGCAGACCTACTTATGTCGCATGACTGTCGAAGATGGGCACGGCATTCCGAGGATGAGGGTACTATGACCCAGATAAAGCTGGCGCTCGAAAAATCCCTCTCAGCCCTTTCTTACCTTGATTCCAGTGAGGCCACCCTCTCAGCCCTTACTGAGATTCACCAGTCCTTGTTCGCTAAGTTGAAAAGTTATTTTACAAAAAATATTAAAAGATCTAATGTCCCTCTAGTGTATAAAACTGCTAAGTGGTATGATGGGGCATGCAGGTTAGCTTTTAGACACCTGTCCCAAGCGATTAGGGTGGGTTCTATGCAGGAGGTAAGGAAGCGAATGTTAGAATATAAGGCAATCCAACTTAAGACAAAGAAGGCTTTTGATGAGAATAGATGGAGGGACTTATTGGAAGCAAGTAATGGAAAAAACTGGTGTTGGTTCTGGCACTTGATTAAATGGGGTAGCGGTAGTGCCGGCCCGGCCCCGGTTAATAATGTTCCTCCAGAAGCTTAGGTGGCACACTATCAGACCCAATTCAATTCAATTCAAAAGATTTATTCGGTTTGTGATAACAACCATATAAGCAAAACCTAGATAAAATACATGATTAAGCCTCAGTAACATTCTTAGGATCAATAATACTTAGCATGAAAAACAATGAAAACAATGTATGCATTATACAATGTGCCAAAATCGCCAAACAATATTCAAAACTACACAATTCGTATAATGTCATATATATGCACAATTATCAGTCTAAAAGATTAAATGACTTATACTGAGATATTTTAGACAAAGTGTGCAAGTTTCGCAATAAAGTGGCAGGTGCTTATAGTACGTAACCAACAATGGTCATAATCATAGGTGGCAGCTACTAACATTGTATATTATGTGCAAAATACGCTATAAAGTGTCTTAAAGTGTCCGGCATAAAATGGCTAGTGCTTACAATATACATAACCAACAATGGTCACCCTAGTATATTAAGTGTTGCCTAGTGTACACAATGAACCTTCTTTAAATTATGTACATTACATACGGAAATGATCATAGGTGACGGGTACTAACATTATATATTATGTGCAAATTATGCTATAAAGTGTCGCATGCCAACTGGATTTCCTTTTTGTGCATATTATGCATAAAGTGGAGGGTACCTCAGATAAGAAATTAATTATACCATATCATATTAAAAACAAGCTTTAAAAGATAATAGATTTCCTAGCAGCAATGCATTTTAAAATATAAGATGCCACATGAAAGCAAACATCCGAACTATCCAATGTAAATACTAATCTCATAGTATTTTTGGTGGATCGAACATGTTATTTTAGAAACAAAGGTTTCAGATAGAATTTCCTTAAAAAGTAATAAAATTTACAAAACAAATAAAAAATTGGCAACGGCCTGCTTAGACATATTGTCCCATGGGCATACAGAGCTAGTGCTTCTTTTCATAATCGGAAATGCCACAAGGTGATGAACAATCCCTAGCCTTAAACGTGTCAAGACAAAACGATGGGAAGTTTTTGTTATATCATCCAAGTACACCTGAAAGCCAATTTTGAGATTTAATTGCTGGTAAAATACAAGGGTAGGTTGGTGCATAATTAATCTCCCTCGTATCTCCCTTTTGTGGGTTAAAAATGTTTCTTTAAGCTCTTCTTTTTGTAATTAAGGCTACGTTCTCTGGTTCTATAAAGATGTTACAATTAAATAAAAGACTAAACCATTGGTGAACGAAACTTAAACGAAGGGATACGTAAACAATGGTCAAGCTTCAAACAGTCTTTAATAATACATTGTGTGAATACGGTTTCCTCTTTTGCCCAGATAGAGCGCCATAGAAAAAGGGGTCGTAATGCGGCTAAATCTGAAATATAGTTAAGTACCACTTCCTGGTGTATTCAATCTGTGGAAGCCGATTGTGGAACACTCAACAAGCGTTTAATAAAGGTATATTAATCTTGTTGTAGTGACTTTTCAAAGTGGTGGCCCCAGATTCCTGCACCATAAAGTGCAAAAGATACACACCTAGCATTATATATGGTCACCATATCTTTGATTCTTCGAGCTCCCACTTTTGCAGAAAATCTAAATATACTATTGGTATTCCTACTCATTTTATGATGAATATTATCATATTCGCATATCCATTTCCCATTTCCTGCAAATGCTACACCAAGATAACAAAATGATTTAACCGATTGCATTTTTGTTCTCTCCAGAAAAAAGGCCTTACTGGGTTTAGGTGTTGTTTTTCCACATGTCATGACAAATGTCTTAGATTTATTTGTTTTAATGTTGCATCAACTTGGTTAATAAATAATGAAAATAAAAGTGGGGCAAGGACGCAACCCTGTCGGATACCCCTTTAAACATTAAACAAGGGGGTACATTCGCCTGCCGGGCCATAGCGCACTTTGCTAGATAATCTCTCGTAGACTCTTGCCAAGAAATATACAATTTCTTTTGGGGCACCAGTATCCAGTAGTGTTTGCCACAATATCGAGTGGTCCACAAGATCAAAAGCGCTGCTAAGGTCGGCAAAACATAAAAACAGATTTCCCCCTTTGGCCAATGTATATTTACTAATAAGAAGGTCCAGGTTGAAGCACTGTTCCAAAGTACCTAAACCCTTCCTAAACCCATATTGGGCTGGTGAGAGGATTATGTTGTTCAAGGCCCACATTTCAAGCCTTTTCAACATAACCCTACTCATTACCTTGAGAGACGAATCCAGCAACGATATGGGTCAATAATTACAGAAATCTGATTTGGAGCCTTTTTTTAAAAGAGGAATAATTAATGACTGACCCCAGTATGGCGGAAACTGGCCTTCTATAGCGGCATTAAAAATCCTAACTAAAATGGGGGCCTATAAGTTCATTTTGCTCTTATATAGATCGATAGGCACCCCATCGGGCCCTGGTGCCTTGCCCCCTTTACTATCTACTAGCCCTTCATAAACTTCTTCAATATTTATTGATAGCGGTAGCATGGGCCAAGTGGAGTCAGAAGATGAATTAATATCAATCCTATCTGAGTTAAAAATAGTTGTAAAATGTTTGAGCCAAGCATTACTATTTACATGCGAAGTTAGTTCTGGCCGACAGTCATCCTTTAAAAAGGGACAATTAACTGTCTCACAGAATAGTTTGCTATTGTTGGTGGCTGCTGCTAAACTAAGTTTATCCCATGTTTCACTTTGTAGTTCTTTTTTACGGGCCTCAATAATGCGTTTGTAATTAAAACGCAGTTCTTGAATATACGCTTTATTACGCGGCCTAGTTCCTAGCGCTAACTTCAAACTAGGTAGGGCCTCAGTGCAGCTCCTATCAAAACAACCTGTATGTGTTTGTTTTTTGGCACTGTGATTCTTAATAAAAAGCCCTTCTATAATTCCGTTAATAATAAGAAAATGAGAATCAGGGACATTGGGTTAACCTCTTCACTAAGACAGTGAACTATTTCCTGTCTGCATTTGGTTAACACTTCCTTTTGTATTTTTTGTGGATCAACACCTGCCCATTTTATCCTCAAGCCATTTTTTCTATTAGGGATAATATCGGTAATACAATTAGGGTTATTTAGTTGTCTGTTCCCTCAACATAGCAATGATAACGAGATACTATTATGATCACTGACAACCTGTTCTGTTATCCATAAGTTAGCATAGTCAGTATTGCACGATATTAAGACATGATCAATAGTTGTAGCAGCACCCCTACCGGTAAATGTTGGGCATATAATGTTGTCCCGAGTCATAGTGCAACTCAAAAGTTCAAGGTCATATTTTGCTATTACAGAATTTAATTCTGTGCCATATTCACCGTGAGGGAAATGCATTGAATCAACATTTTCCTCTGAGGTGTGGCCCTTTCTAAAGCCACATATTTTAGTATGGACCAATGGGCATACTTAGATGTTAAAATCGCCAACCCAGAGGATAATAACTTGTCTATTTGGCACTGCCAATGCCCTATCAATTTATTTTTCTAAGTTGTAAATTGCACATCCCCTATTATTATTATAAATGTTATGATAATAATTGACTAGGAGCAAGTCTTTGCCCTTACCAAATCGAAGACTCATTAACTGAACATAAGAGTCTATTACAATTTTACATTCAACTAGTTTATTGGAAACAAGTATCAGGAGACCTCCTTTAGCCCTTCCTGACGCAGAGCCAGTTGCGTTGATCCAATTAGAGGTGTAAGCTTCTACAAAGATTGGATCTATATACCAAGTCCCCTGCAGGCAAATTATGTCATAATTTGATATAATGAGATATTTCCAAAATGGCGTATTTCGTTTTCTTTCAAGGCCTGCTATGTTCCTTGTCATAATTTTATTACCTTCATTTACATTGGCTATGGGAGACGTACCTGTTAGATATAAAATGTTTTGACTCTCATTGGTTATAGGCACTAGCGCTACATCATTAGACGATATCTGGATTTCTGGTAGCCCCCCTGGGTTTAATTGTGACAATGTACTAACTGGATTTGTGACCAATTTGGACTTAAAATTGCTATAGTCCTGATATTCGGTGGATAAAAAAGTAGGCGGACTAACCTCTCGTACTTTTTGGGCTTCAATTGCCTGACTCCCTATTAAATTAAGCTTTTGCTCTGTTCCCTCATCTAACATGAGTCAGTCATTATCTTCCATGGACCTCAATAACTGATATCTGTTGAATAGAGGGACACTTGGGCAGAGTGGCAGTACTGATAATGATGCCTGTCTATTGGGATTGGGGTTATAGGTTGGGCTGCCCTGATTGATGTTCGTCATTAGATGTCTATAAAAATATCCTAATGGTAGAAGAGTCATATTGTACTCCCATTGAGAGGGTGGAGGGGCATTTACCAGGGCATTCCGCGCCTAAACCGGGCATTTGAAGTTAATAATAATGCAATCTCCCTTGAATTTTTTCTTAAGTGGACCAATCCATCCCACCCGTTGCGTTAGCAATATCTGGTTTGTCCCTGTCACCGGGAAGTCACAATTATTGGACAGCCAATGTAAAGTTTTATTTTTAAGTGCAGCATGGTTTTCCCACTGTTCTTTCCCTAATTTAGGCATATTTACCAAGACTGCCACATAAGCCCCACACTCAGGGGGCAGATCAATAGATAAGGGTGCTTTTCTTCCATTAGACGGCGTAAGGTTTAAATTGCCTACTACAGGTGTATCTGGTACAAGGGGATTCCTGACCCCTACGTTTGTTTCCTCCCTTTGGGCATTATCGCAGTTGGCAATGGCAACGTGCTTAGCTTTGTTCTGTATAGATTTCTCTTTGGATGCTTCATTATGGTTTGAATTCCCTTCAGATTCCCTCTCAATATGTTGGTTATTTGAATTAATTGTAAGTGAATTGCTACCACTGTCGATGTTCATGTTACGGCTCTTTCCATTAGTACCATTTGTACCTAAGCCCTAATTACCCTTCTCAATTCTGGCATATATTTTCTCAAGACTTCCACTTAATTTATAAACCTCTTTGGCTATATTGTCTATCCTATCGTGGAGTGGCCTGAGCAGTACTACTAATTTATCAAAAATAGCTTCTAAAGATATGGTATTCAAAATGGCATTTGGAACTTGATCTATGTTTGTATTTGCTATGTTACTCCTGGTAGAGTATTTCTTATCTTTCTTAGTATTTCCATGCCCAGCAGTTTTCTTTTTATTACCAATAACTTTTGGTGGGGTAGTGGGAGATACGCTAAGTGAAGTAACCGGCATAGATAGTGTAGGTGTATTTGAAATACGAGAGGGCTCATCAATAGTATCATTTGCATCAACAACATAACCAATTGCATCTTCCACAATGAGAGGTGGCTCAATCATGATTGCTCCTTCTTCATTAGCCAAAATAAATTCTTCTCTGGATTTATCTCCAGGCTCAATGCTAGATCACATAGATAAACGCCTCTCCGTCCGGTTAATTTCCTCTGACAGAGCACTAAAAGCTTTTACTAAATAAGTATCTATAGTAGTGCATGTCTTGTCCAGCAGAGGTTTATTTACCCGCCTCCTTGCCATTTTAAAATATGTCCAGTAAAATGGCCCTAACAAGCAAGTACTCCTACAAATTATTCATAATATACAAGGGCGGGCTATGCCTTTACAGTTTACACAGATCAGAATAAAGTAAGAACACAGTACCTTCCAAGGGCTCAGAGTTGCAAGAGTCAGTTTACTACAAACATTAGGGGGTGACCCAGCCCAGCCTATTCCGGCCTTTGAAGGCCTAAGACGGTCCCGCCCTTGTCCCAGGCTTCTTCCCGCGCCGCCCGCACGCGTCCTGCTATTTTCTATCACCTCCGAGCGCAGGCGGGAGCATCACGAGTGTGCAGGCGATCCCCGGGTCTGCTGGGTAACGTAGTCGCTGACCGTTGCCCTCACAGCTTAGGGAAAGAGGATGGAGTGTCCAGCCATTGCCCTCACGGCTCCTGGGTGCTACTGCCGGTGAGTTTGCCGCCTTGCCGCCTTCCCGCACCTATCAGACTCAATTCTCATCATCTGAAGATAGCTCTGGAAACTTGCCCTGTGTAGAGACTGATTTAGTTCTAACATTCTCTATGACGGAAATTGAGAGAGCTCTTGATTGTGTAACAGCAGGCAGAGCACCGAAACCGTATTGTATTCCGGCGGATGTATTTAAGTCAGACCGGGAGAACTGGTTGAAATAAATCCTCATTCTAGTTAATGGTTTGGCCAGAGGGGCCCCTATTCTGGAATCGTGGCGCAGGGCTGAAATTATCCCCATTCATAAAAAGGGGGATCTTGCTAGTCCAAATAATTATCGAACCATAAGCCTTATAGACACCATACAAAAAATTGTGGCTAGGGTAATGCTAAGTAGGGTAAACAGTTGGATGGATGACAATTAAATCCTATCCACCTATCAAGCAGGGTTTCGTTCCCACGTTAGCACTATCGATCAAGTTTTTAGATTCATGTTGATATACTGGAATACTGTGGTCCTAGCAGGAGGGACACTTTATGCTGCATTTGTAGATCTTAAATCTGAATTTGATTTAGTTCCCCGCCGCAAGATGTGGGACACATTAGGGAAGCAGGGATGCCTGCTGAGATCCTATCTTTTATTGTAAAACTACATGAGTCAACATATGCCCAAGTACGATGGGGTCAGCAGGATGAGTTAACAGATCGTTTTCCTACGAGCAAGGGAGTACGGCAGGTGTGTGCCTTGGCCCCTACCCTCTTCTCCTTGTTCATAAATAATTTTATCTCTTACTATACTGATTATCCAACGGACGCCCCTACTCTTGCTGGATCCAGGGTTCCGCTACTAATGTTTGCAGACGACACTTTAATGTTGTCTAAGACGCAATCCGGTCTGCAGCAAGCCCTTGATCGATTTACTCTTTTTTGCAGTGACCATGGTTTAGGGGTCAATAAGGCAAAGTCTTGCATAGGCACAAAATAGTTATAGCTAGAGTAGAAATGAATAATAAGTCCTTGGAACAAACTGACTCCTTTACATATACGGGCGTCACTATCGGCACACGTATGAACTGGAAGCCACAGTTAGATTTACTAGTCTTAAGACATAATCTATTAGCAGGGGCCCTTTTAAAAGAATTCCGGTTATCTCAGACCAAACCAGTTGGACCGGCCCTTGGCATATATCAAGGAAAGGTTAGAGCATCAATAATCTATGGGCCGGAATTATGGGGCTTCGAAAATTTAGCTCCACTAGTAGTAGTTCAGAATACATTTCTAAGGTCATTGACCGGCCTCCCTCAATCTTCCCCTCTTAGGCCCTTACTCTTAGATCTAGGGTGCATTTCATTTGACGAAGCTGCGGGTTTTAGACTGCTTGCTTATTGGCGTCGACTTGGAATACTCCAGAGTTAGTGGCCTATGCCAAAGCGGCTAACTTTACTAGAGAAGCTGATGAATCTAATAAAATCACGTGGTTACGAAAGATTAAGGATACGTTATCAGATATGGGCCTCATTCATTTGTGGGCGGTCCCCGATGGGAATTCTTTCCCATCCAAAAAAGATTTCCAAGCCATTTATAGGGACATTTTTTAACAAATATCTCTGTCCTTGGTCTCTGGTGCATCCCTTACTGGCCTCTTCCTTGATTTTAAAAGCGAATATAGGCTTGAGGCCTATCGGGATATTATTGCGTGCCCCGGAGATAGAACATTATTTCATCAATTCAGAGTGGGCACTCTCCCACTAAAAGCTTTTATAAAAAAGTGGGGGGAAAACCAAGACACAAAATGTCACTTTTGTGTAACTCAGGATCAGACTTCATCTCATGTCCTGTTTGTGTGCCCTGCATATAAGCTCCCTCGACAAAAGTGGCTTAAACCTGTCCGTAAAATGATCGGAACAGATGGAATTTTATTGTGTCATTTTTCTTTTTTTTTAACAAAACGTCTGTGTTTTTACATATTTATTGTATTGTTTAAATGTGTCTTTTATGATTGAAAAAGATCGAATAAAGACGAAATTGAAACTGAACTTACTACAAAAGTCAAACTCGGACTGTTGATTTGTATTTAAAAAGTGAAAAAGAAAACAATGATAAGTGGCAACATTTTGTGTGTACCTATTTGTAGAGGAATGCCTTGACTTGTCCACACTGCTATTTACATATAGGTACTGTTACAATAAATTATAGGATGATAAAATGGCAGCTAGAGCTGTGCCTAATAAGTTAGAACTAGTTTCCATTCCAGAAGAACTTCAAGATTTAAATGTATATGAATCAATTCTTATCCAATGTATACATCCATTCCAAGCTATAGTCTGTATGGTGACAAAGACAGGGAAGTTGCCTCCAACAGAACTCTAGAAAGTTCCTAAGAGTAGAGTAGATTATTTGCCATTAGATTTCAAGAAAAATATTGAACTGTGGGGGTAGACATAGATTCGGAACAAGGACTTGTAATTCCAGTAAATGGTGTTTCTACCAAGAGCAAAACGATATGGCAAAAGTTAGTGGATATTAGTAAAGTTAGAAAAGCAACATTTTATCTGGTAAAAAAAATAACATTTACTATAAAAATGTGGATGATCTTCAAGATTTCACACAGATGAAGGATGAGACATTAGCATCAATAGGTCAGATTGAAAGGGTGCATCAATTCAGATCAGAATTAATGTATTAACATTAAAGCATCCACCCCTTGCTATTGATTTGTTTCAAATTAAAGAAGTAAAAGAAGCCTGTTAAGTGTGTGGGAGAAAAGTTTTAAAGCTCAGTGTTTTACGCATCTGTTTCCTACTGGAGAAGGAGGTAGGTGTGATGGGCAGACTCTGCAAATACCAGCTGCCTAATACAGATCAACCAGACTTTTTCAGATGGTCCTCGATTTTGTCAGTGTATTTATTACACATATCACCTACTATTTGAGAGTGACTTGACTGGGCTGTCTTATGCTGTAAATCATTTTCTGAAAACAGGAGTTAATGTGCAGAATAAATCAGCAAGGGGATTTCTAGACAAAGTTCAAGGAAAAGATGAACATCTGGAATACAATTTGATTATTCCTATGGCATGTCAAAGTAGCACAAACAAGTATTGGTATCGTCGTCATGGTGAGCTACCTACTCGGTTTCTAACGCTCAGTTGTGCTAAGTATGCATGGGAGGTCCTGCTGGATTTTTTGCGAGACAAATGCAAAAACAACAGTTGATGGACAGAATGCAGAACAATGTCATACATTCACCCCAGTACAGAGATCTGGACCTAAATCCATGGTTTTCTTGCTCACCATGCCATTCCAGTTAGAACCCAGCCATATGCAAATCAGTCTTGACCCTGTGCCTCATGGGAGCAGTCCAGCAAAACTGCCAAGCCAGCTCCTCTTTAGACTGGAAACAATCATCCTAGGACCGGTTTGGGGGTATCACCGCTCTTCAGCCAGGATAGCTTGAATACTTGTGAGAGGCAAATTCAGATATAAAAGACATTAATCTGAAGACACCTAATCATTGGATCCTGCAAATGTTTGCAGATATTTCAATCACAGAATTCAAGCAAAAAATAATCTTCCTCTTGGCAAAGTACCTAATTTCTTTTGCCGCAAAGAGTACCGAGCCAGAGGTGCTCCGCAAGTTAGGAAGAGACAGTGCTGACTCTGTGTTGACTTTTATAGAGCAGTATGTGACATGCGTCATCTCAAAGGAGAGTAATGACAAAATGTTAAGACAACTAGCTCTACAATTCCAAAATCATAGGCGTGGGAAATACTGTAAACGAAAATATAGATCAAAAGAAATTCTTTTACACAAGATGTTGTTTTGGAGTCCCACGACCTGTGATCTCAGAAGGAAGAGTTAACAGCTTTTTGTTCGCAGTCAGACACACTCTCACATTGAAATCACTGAGGAACACATACAACCTCAGATGAGCAGAAGCTTCAAAATACATCAACGATTACAATCCTGTCATTTCAAAGATGTGCAATGTGAACATGGAGCTACAGGTTGTTGCAGATAACTAAATTGCTGTTGCTCATTACATCACTTCTAATATAGTGAAGTCAGAGAAGACAGAGATAAGGAGATGTGGAAGGAGATTTTGGCAGAAAAGAGTATTACAAAGAAATGTACAGTTTTAGTTTAGAAATGCTTTTCCACAGGGAAATATTCTCTTGGATGCACAGACAGGTTAGGCTCAGCTAGTTGGTTTTCTAAATCAAGAGGAGTTGTGTGGGTGAGTTTAGGATTTGCTAACAGTCGCAATAGAGCATTAAAGCATTTTCCTGTAATACAATATCTTGCAGAATTTGAGACCAAGCATACAGACATTCAGAAGACTGACATGTTGGATACATATTATCCAAGGAGTCCTCCTCTTGAAAGAATGTATCTATATAAAGTACTTCAACATGATACATTTAGAAGTAATGTCTGTGGAAACAGACAAAAAGGAACATTTGCTGTCCTTGGCTGTGAAGGATGTTTGGTCAGACATAACAAGGAAAAGTAACCAACCATAGAAAGCTAAGTTGACAAATTCCAGACAAAAGAGATTTTTTCAATTAAGCATGGTTTCGTAAAATCAAGCTATGGTGTCCTATATCCAAGTTACTTTGACACTTTGAGTGTTATGAAGACTATTAGATCTGGCATCTTTTGGTATGTTTCCCCTGTCTTTTTGCTTTCTGACCTCCCGGTTTTGACTCTGTTTTTGCTGGTTTAGAGTCTCTGTGCAAATTATTACTGCTGTTCAGTGCTAAAGTGTAAGTGCTCCTACTGTAAATAGTGTTATGGATTGGTGTTTCCATGATTGGCATATTTGATTTACTAGTAAGTCCCTAGTAAAGTGCACTTAGGGTGCCAGGGCCTGTAAATCAAATGCTGCTAGTAGGCCTGCAGCACAAGTTGTGCCACCCACACAGGCAGCCCGGTAAAGGGTTCTCACACTGGCCAATGCAGTGTCTGCGTCCGTTTTTAATGCCATGTCGACCTGGTAAGTGCTCTCACTTGCCATGCCCTAATCTTTCCTTTTCTTACATATAAGTCACAACTAAGGTAGGCCCAAGGTACCCCTGTGGGCAGGGTGCCATGTACATTAAAGGTAGGACATGTACTGGTGTGTTTGACATGTCCGGATAGTGAATTACAGTGTATTATGTTTTTCACTATGGAAATGCTATTTGTCCCATAGGATAGAATGGAAGTTTACTTATTACATCTCGCATATCATTCATTGGGACAAGATAGGGAAATGAGGCCAGGGTTACTTTGGTGACTGTTCTGAAGTCTCAGGGACTGTAAAGACTTCACCGACCTGTCGGTACCACCTCCGGAACCGTAGTTTCAGTTGCCACAGAGGGATGAAAGCAACTGACTCTGTCGCTGGCTCTATGTCCTGAAGGCACCGCAGAGGGCACCGCTATATCTTGCACCACAACAAGGTCCCCGCGTCGGTGGGAATCCTAGCATGTGTGACGAGGAGCGCCTTGACATGTAAGTGTTTGTTCAGTGTTCTTACAGTTACAATGCACATTTACACAGGTGGTTGTAGACATTTCACGACTTGAGCACTGGTCACTGATTATACCTTTCTTTAATTCATCACTGTTACTGTGCCGCTTCACGTTCACACGCATGCAATCTGGTGTTGTTCAGTTTAGTTTCCTGCACCTGGGCACACCCATTTTAATTTAGCACTATTGCATCCCAAGTCACTGCGCCCTATTATGGGGATATAAGGAACTGGTCTACTTGTGTAGTATTCGCACAGACTCGGTCTATACTCAGCCTCAAGCTTGCTATACCCATGCTCTCTGTTCGATTTCTTTTCTCTAAGTTACCACCCTTTTGATCCCGGTTCAGTATGTTTCTATTTGTATCCTTGCTTACTATTTACAGATTGTTGGCCCCTGACGATGGGCTTGGATAGCCCGAAATGCATTGCAGATGCAGATGCAGATTTGAATGGAATTGAATCATGGATTGATATGAATAATTGAATATCAACAAAGATCTAGGCATATTAAAACTCAATGTTTTCACAATTTTTGTGCAAATTACTTTGACCAGGAATTGGGTTCATCTTTTTTACCCACATTCACATGGGTCATAGCTTTGCTCAGGGGGACGTCCCCATTACAGTTGGCACTTGTTCATATACGTAGCATTGTCACAAATAAGACATTATCCAGTTTATTTTTGATTGATTTTGATGAGAAGAAAGTTAATGCTGACGTTAGCTGTGTAAGAGAGTATAATCAGTTAAGAACTCAATATGCTCCCCATTTAGGCCGGTACTCTGTATATGAAAAAAGGCTAATCTTTCTGAAGTGGAAGATAATCAAACAGTCTATACGAGGTCAAGAAAATGAACAACAAAAAGAGAATCTGCAAGGACCAAAGAAGAGAAAACATCAAAATGATGTGGAAATGGAAGATTATCACTTAGAGAATATGCCTGGGGTCAACTGCTATTCAAATGTTGATCTAAATGGACTGTACCATTTGGCACATTTTGTAAACTATATTAAGCAAAAACCAAATAAGAGAATATGTTCAGCAGTAGGTAGTTCACTGAATCGTTTAGCGAGTGACAGAACTGTGATACACTCTGCTTCTGGAATATGAGAGCTAACAGATGTGTGTACAGGACCAGTAGTGTTTTCTCAAAATATTCAGCAGGATGCACAATAATTTGTTATGTTAATGCTAGGACTGTTAAAGGAAGAAAAAGTAAATATTAATGAGTTATTTGGATTAAGTTATGAATGGGGCCATAACTGTGAAAATTGTGAATTCACCTCCAGCAATCAATTTGGAATGATTCCTGCACTATTTCCGGATTGTAAAACCGTGCCCTTTGAAAACTTCACCAAAAAGACCAACAAAATATATGACCTGTCCAAGCTGCAGATTGGAAGTTATTTCTAAGTTGCTGCTACAAAAGTCTGTCAAATACCTTATAGTGATGCCACAATGATGCAGAAGAGATTTTACAAAATTGGAAACTGAAATGACAAACTTTGTATCTTGACAAATTTCAATTTCAGGAAGGACTTTCACTACTTTGGCGAACATCTTTTAATAAAGACTTCATACAACCTCTGGACACTACACTATGTATTTAGGATGCAAATCTTGATGGATAGAGTGCAATGACCTCAATCTAATATTCAGAGCAAGACTACCTGAAAGATTCCCAAACGCATATCTCTAGTTTCTTCAGCCAAAGATCTGTGGACAATCTGTGGATAAAAATCTACTGTATTACATGCGTTATCTGTTTGTAATATATTATTCAGCCTATTGGGGGTACTGTCTTCAAAAACCTGCTGAAATGCAAGAATCCATTTCTCTTCAAGAAAAGACTTATTATAGATACTGTTCTCCATTTGATTTGGGGCAAGATTTTCAAAAGACAAGATGATAGTAGTATTTATGAATTGTTTCTTTTGATACCTAGCTAACCTGCTATTTAAAAAAAGCTATTGTTTGTTTGTACCACTCCTTGAGACCATTTTTCTATTATATTGTTAATATACCACCTAATAAAAATGTTTACAAAAAAAGAAAATACTTATTATAACATTTAAGCACTATATACTCTCATACAGTTAAAAAGTAAATGGATATACCCCATTAACAGCAGCCATAACTTACAACTGAAAAGTGTCTTCGCAACAAAAAAACAACCCCTTTTGTTTCTCTAACAACTTCTACATACTACTGTGTGGGATTTTGTCCTACATGGATCATCAGCATTTTAAACATCATTTGGCCTACCAGAGATGATGTTTTCAAAAGTACCTCCAAAATGGAAGACTGCTTCATAATTGTTTGACATTTTGTACCAGATATAAGAATATCAGAAATGTTATCAGAAACGTTTTAAATTGCTTACATTATGGTAGTGACATTTGAAAAATCCACTAAAAATAAAGTTGCAGTGCATAGTATCCTTTCTTTGTAGTGATGTGCTGTGCATCTTTGATTTTTTTTACGATCTATTGATTGTTTTTTACCCAGTCCTCAATGATGATGCTTCATACAGACCACTGTTTATGGTGAAGAAGAATGAAAGCGAAGAACAGTAAAAAATAGTAAAATGTTTCACTGTGCTGTATTAAAGTGATGCAGAAAAAGTAATGTATAATATAATGATTGTCTAACCCTGAAAATAAATCTCTATTCTATTTTTCTGTTTCTCTTTCTGTGCAGTGGCTACAGATGAGCTCTATTACATGTATCTCATCACTTTTCTAACAAACTCAGATCCTGTAGACATAAGGAAAGTCAGTCACCCATTCACTCATGGATACAACCTCTGAGGCAGCCATTAACAGACTCATACATGCAATCATGGAGATATTTACATAGTTACTGAAGCACTAAGCATACACTCATCCAATCTCCCAGGCACTACACGTACACTTATCCAATCACTCAGGCACTACTCATGTACTTATCCAATCACCCACTACTCAAACACTCATCCAATCACCTAGGCACTATCCATGCACTCATCCAATCAGCCAGGCACTATTCATGCACTCATCCAAAACCCTCAGGCATTACTCATGCACTCATACACTCACCCAGGTACTATTAATCCACTCATCCTTTCACCCTGGGACTACTTATGCTCTAATGAAATCACCCAGGCACTACTATTGCACTCATGGCCACATGTGTGTAGTTTGGAGCCATTTCTTGCTTTTGATTTTCCACCTCCAGAGTAATCTTCTAGCCAGGTGTCCATGTTCCATGCACTGCTGTTAATGGCCCTACATGCTCTCTTTGTTGCATCGTCCTCTTAAGTTGGTTGCTGTAATACGTTTTAAGATGGTAAAGCATAAATGTTGTGCCACAGCTATATTTTTTTATTGGAACCTTTAGATAAAACTTTTTCACAAAGAAAGCATTGTTCCAATTTTGCTATGGATTTGTACTACTAGAAGGAATATTAAAAAACTCCTAGGCTATGCTGGTCTTCTATTGGGGAGGTTCATCATCATTCAAATCTTCTCCATGGATTTCCTGCAGGTCCTTTTCTGCTTCCTGAACCACATGGGCCACTTCTGCACCTTGTGTAGCCATGTGCAATTAGAACAATTCTCAAAATCCAATTTCCTCTCACACAAACTTCAGCCACCTGCTCTCAATGCTGCTGCAAGCAAATGAAGATATGGGTTAGAGTAGTTGAAAAGTGTGTTATCTAATCAGATTACCGTATGTCATACTTGACGTCATCGCAGTTATCAGAAATGGAAAAAAGTGATCTACAGTAAAATATATATAGATTTTTTTTATATTATGTAAATATATACTTATGCCAAAATAGCCCATATAATATTTGTATATATGATTTTCAAAGTTTGGAAAAACTATGCGGACTTCGCAAGTGTTGATGTCACTGTGACTTCCAGCGACCTCGCAAAAAGTAAAATACATTACAAATTTAGCTTTTATAAAATATACATACAAAAATATTAGCTCTAAGGAGGCAAGAGGGCCGCTGCTGGACTGTGGTGAGCAGTCACACACATCCTCTCTCCCACCTAGCTCTGCATATGGAGGACAGAGATTCGACTAAGATGCTGTGCACCCTCGATGGCGTTTGAATACTGGCTGTATCTGGGACTAAAGGAGTACAGCGCTGTCAGGAAGCAATTTTCCCCGTTTAGACTGAGCTTGGTCTGGATTAAGGAAAGGTTTGCCAGGCTGATGAGTGCGTTTGGGGAAGAAATAAACAACAACAAGTGGTCAAGATGCCCTCGCGGCCTGCGAGGCAGGAGAAAGGGCATGAGAAGGTGAAGGGTCAGTCGGATCCAACTACGGCAAAATCCAGCGGGGTAATTACAACGAGTGAGGAGGCAGTAACCATGAGTGCGCCAGCACCGTCCCTCGGTGCAATTCGCAAAACCACAGTTCCCCCAACAAAGAAGAAACCAGAGCTGCGGGGAAAAGCAAGTGCAAGTGTTCGAAGCGAGCAAGATAGCCCTACGGAGAGTCGGAGCGCAATCGCTGAAAAGCCACGAAAAACAAGAGAGAAATTAAAGGGTAAAGATATCGGCATGCGACAACCCACCTTAACCGAAGTCTTCAGCCCGAAGACTCCGGGGCAAAGTGATGGAACCGATGGAAAGCTGGACGGTAGAAAGAACGTCCTCAAGGACGCAGTAGACACTCTGAAAGTGGAAAGCAAGGTTGCTAGGCAACGATCCGGCCAGTCTTTGGCAATGACGCAGCCCCGCTCACGGAGCTTCCCATGGCAGGACTAACCCTCGGCGGTAAGGCTCCAGTTCCAGCAATGGCAGGTGCAGGCAAAGAGGGAGGTGAGCGCTTGAGCGAGCTGGGGAATGCTGACATGTTGGGGGCGTTAATGCTGATGGAGGCTGAAATGAAATCCCCGTGGCAATCAGGTAGCACTTGGGGTAGCAGTGTCAGCCTGGCTAATAAGGGCAATACTTTGAATAATACGGCCCATGAGGTGGTGGAAAAGCGATGGAGGCTTAATAGAGGGGGAGTGCTTCTTCTCCCTAAATGAGGACTCAGAATCAGTGCGAACCATTGAGGGGAGCTCAGAGGATGAGACAGACTCAGGGTCTAGCAGCTCGGGTAAAGAGTCCATACAGAAGAAACGTTTGTCAAAACCAAGGAGGCATGGCTCAGGGCCACCCGTAGGTACTGAAAAACGACTAGTGTGGGATTACTCTGCAACCTCTCAGATTTATCAGGATGATAACAACACTGTGGAAGCCCCCCTGAGCCCTCATCTCACCATGCTTCTCTCGACCTACTGTTTAATACCCTCAAGCAGATGCAAGGAGAGGCAAGGTCGGAGAGTCGCAGAGCAAGACAGGCCTCAAAAAAAATTCAGAACACATTGAGAAAAATGAATAAGCTCTATGATGAAATCGCTGACAGAGTAACGGAGGTCAAGGAGCGAACAGGCAAATTGGAGGACAACTTTGGAAGTTGGCAGACGTTCAAATCGACACAGGAGAAACTGGCAGAGGATCTGCAGTGAAAATTGGAAGATTTTGAAAACCGCCCGAGACGGAACAACGTTAGACTTTTGGGTGTGGCAGAAGGGACAGAAGGAGAGGACACCAGACAATTTGTGGTGAATCTGCTAAAGGGGGCATTTCATGAGTCTGAGTGGCAGTGGGAGAAGGAGGTACAAAGGGTACATAGGTTCCCATTCACGCTGAAGAAAGAGCAGGCGCAGAAGGGGTGGCCAGGGGGCCATGCCCAGGGCAATCCTAGTGAATATAGGGAACTTTCTGCTGAGACAGGAAATCATGGACAAGGCGAGACCTGACAGTAGGCGGTCATTTGAGGGCACCACCTTCTTTGCTAGGCCCGATTTCTGCCATGTCACGGTGGAAAGAAGGTGGAAGCTCAGACAGCTGATCGCACCATTTCAGTCTCTAGGCTTAAAAGCATACCTCCTCTTCCCTGCCAGACTCAAGGTAATTTTAAAGGGGAGAGTAAATATGTTCTTTTCTGATATTAAAGCGCAGCAATTCCTGGAAGAGCTCAAAAGTCAGAAGGGCGGTTAATATGATTCAATCTTGTATGCAGATACGGCTGCCCACGACATTTTGTAGATGGTAGGAAAATAGGGTGTCCAAGAATGATTGAATATGGCTTTGTGGGGATCAGGACGCTGGCTCGCGAGCGGTAGCATAGCACAGCACAGTAGGGTGGTACGAGGGAGAGGGATGCGATTGTTGCAATCCAAAAGCGGCCACACATAGGTCATTTTGACCTATTTGCCAGTAAGGGGGAGGGGGGAGGGGGTAGGAGGGGTGGGAAGGGTAGGGGTGTTAAGGGGGGTGAAGGGGGTAAAAGGTGTGCAAATGTATGGTGTATATTGTTTGGTTCAGCACATTATTGTACGTATTAGTGCTCAGTTTATACAGTACACAAAAGACAGTAGTTGGCAGCAGTCTCAGCATATGCTTAATGAACCAGTTTTTCGTATAGGCAAGGCATTTGATTTATTTTAATGGCTTGTAGGATTGCTTCGATAAACATTTGTGGGCTTAATGAAGTGAATAAAAGACTTATAGTGGCTGCACTACTTAAAACACTTCACTTAGATCTGGTTTGCCTGCAGGAAACTCACATAGAGGAAGCAAAGGAATACCTTCTGGAGCAACTGGGGTTCGTAGTATTAGCAAATTCCAAACAGGGGATAAGAACCAGAGGGGTAGCAGTACTGGGGAGAAGTAGGGATGTGGCTGTGAGAAGGAAGAAAGAGGACCAATGGGGTAGGTGGGTGCTACTGGAAATAGATTTTAAAGGAGGGAAACTAACGCTGGTTACAATCTATGGTTCCACGGAGGATGACCCTGATGTTTTCCAGTTTTTGGATGCAGAGTTGGCTCAGTGGCCTGAGTCTATTGTTTGCTATGGTGATCTTAATATACATGACCTTGGCAGCTCCTTTGCAACACCAAGGGGACAGTACTCAGGGAGGAAAAAGAAAACTTACAGAGCACTCTCAGATATGGTATTACACAACTCCTTGGGGGATCCGTGGGTCAAGTTACATCCACACCTAGATGGTAGCACATTTTTTTCAGCTCCCCACAAAGTTATGGTTAGACTGGATTATTTTTTAATTTCCAATTCATTGATTCCTGGTTCACGGATTGAGAGGCAGCCTCGGATTATCTCAGATCATAATCCATTGGTGATAACAATAAATCCGGGCCGGACCCAAAGAAGAGATATGCGTGGACTTTCGAACAAGCATTATTGAAGGATGTGGCATATCGGGAATATATGGAAGTATGGATTAAGCACTTCTGGGACATTAATAGAGGGACAGCACCCCCGGGGTGGTATGGGATGCCTTTAAGGCTGGGTTCAGGGGTGAGACATTGAGTTTTGTATTGTTCAGGCAAAAGAAGGAGAAAGCAAAAGCACAGGAATTTTGTCAAAATCTTCTTAAAGTGGAAGAAGATCTAGCTGCAGCTATACAGCAGCATTCCCCGCTTGAGCAACACCTGCTTAAAATTAAGAGCAGAGCAGAAGCCTTAGAAGGTATTGCCAAGAAAGCAGAAGAGAACTATCTGGTCAAAAAGGAAAATACATATGAACTAAGCGAGAGAGTGGGCCACATTTTAGCCATACGTACCAGGCAGAGATTAGCTACATCTGACATTAAGGAGATCATGGACGCTCAGGGTAATTCTGCCATTGATTCTGCCTTGGTGATAGAAGTCTTTAGGCAATTCTATACAGACCTATATGCTTCTGATAACGTAGGGGGATTGGCGGAGATAGAAAGATACCTTAGGGATACCCTTCCCCCATCCATGGCCGAGGAAGAAAAGGAGGAGCTAGACGCTCCATTTCACCTAGAGGAAGTCATTTCAGCTTTAGGCAGCCTCCCCTCGGGTAAGGCAGTGGGCCCGGATCAGATTCCGGTGGAGATTTTCAAAGTATTACAAGGAGTGCTGCTAGTGGATATGTTTAATATTATGTTACAGGCACAAAAAGGGGAATTGATTCCTGATTCATGGAGAGGCGCGGACATTATCGTGATAGCAAAAAAATGGAAACCCCCGACGGATCCAGGTTCATACAGGCCAATCACATTAATGAATGGTGATGCAAAAATATATTCAAAAATGTTAGCAGAGAGACTATCTGGGATCATTGCGTGCTTGGTAAGCCCCTCACAACATGGGTTTATCCCCGGTAAAAGTACTACGCAGCACGTTAGGCAGGTGGTTACAATTTTTGATGCGGCACGTATCCTGGGAGACCCTATGGCAGCGCTGTTCCTAGACGCGGAAAAGGCGTTCGATAGGGTCTCCTGGGACTACTTATGGTTAGTTATGAGGTGGAGCGGCATAGGAGAAGGCTTCATAAAGGCTATGCAGACTCTATATAAAGAACCAATAGCTAAGATCAGAGTCAATAGGGGGTATTCTTCATCGGTCAAGGTCTGTAGGGGGACTAGGCAAGGTTCCCCCCTCTTCCCCCCTGCTATTTGCGCTTTATTTGGACCCGCTCCTACCTAGGCTAGAAAGGAATCCCAAGATTCCACCAATGAGGGTAAATGGCTGCATAGTAAAAACTCTGGCTTACGCTGATGACGTGGTCATTTTGACACCCAATCCATCACTGGCTATTAAGGAGGTGGAAGCTGAGGCTCAGTTATTCGAGCAGGCCTCTGGTTATAGTCTGAACAGGTCCAAGACCCAGATAGTGAAAAATAGGTATTCTAGTTTCAACGATTTAAGGATTGTTGGTTTGGCAGTATATCTGGGAGTGGCAATTTCGGCAGATCTTGATAGGGTGGTAGAGAATAACATGGCTCCATTAATGACCAGGGTAAAGACAGATCTGGAGAGGATGAATAATTTGCATCTTTCACTCGTGGGTTGCACTAATGTTATAAAGATGCTGATTCTGCCCAAATGACTTTATTTCTTTAGGTCCATTCCTTTATACTTTGAAGGTAGTTGGTTTAATGCATTGGAGGTAATCTTGAATAGATTTATCTGGGCTCACGGTAAGACTCGGAGAGCCTATAGGTTAATTTCCCTCCCGAGAGAGAGGGGTGGGTGGGGTGCCCCTGATTTTAGACTTTATTACTGGGATGCAGCTTTACAATATATGCAGGGACTGATTGGAGGTGGAGTTTTTGATCAAAGAGTTACTAGCATTTCCACTGAAGTCTATTCAGCGGTTTTAGGGGCAGAGACAGAAAACTGTTTTCTAAAAATGCACTGATTTTGGTTACCTTAATAGGACGAGGTTGAAGACGGTCAGCGCAGCCATCAAGATTTGGAATGCTTTTTTGAAAAAATTTGGAATTAGGGAGATGTAACAGATACACTAGGATGTGTAAAAACAGGTCCTTCCCAGCGGCAGTCTTTGCAGATTCAACAATGGCGGGGTGGGCGGATAAGGGGATTGCACAGATTGGGGATCTGATGGATTCAGAGGGGGTGGTACAGTTTACATAATTAATGATTAAATATGGCATTGACAGAAGGGGTTTCTTTAAATATCTGCAGGTTAGGAGCTTTTTGAGTAAAAAGCAGGGAGGGCCGGCAGGATTCGATAGGAATGAAATCCTGGAGAGAATAAAGATTTGTGGGGACCGTACGATCTGATCATTTTATGCAAGTTTGGCAATAGGGAAAAGTGATGATATAGATAAATATAGCAATAAATGGGCTGAGAAATTGGGCGGTGAAATATGCTGGTTTCAGGAATCACTGGATCTGGGCCGCACAATCCTTTGCCTGGCCCCCTTACAGTTTCAACACTATAAAACCCTATATTCACTGTACTTTGCCCCAGCCAGGATAGCAAGGTGGGGTGGTACTACGGGTATCTCCTGTCCGCCCTGTAATTCTCTAGAAGCAGATATTGTTCATATCTTTGCTACCTGCCCCCAATTACACACCTTTATTAGATATATAGAGATTATTTTAGGTAGATCATTAGGCATACAAACTTCGCTTACTCCTACCTGGATACTGTTAGGGATCGGTCGAGAGGTCGATAACCCGCAGAGGGAATTTATGTTTATCGCCATGGCAGTGTATAGGTTAACCATAGCTAGGGCTTGGTTGGATAAAAAACCCCCGGTAATGCAAATATGGTTGGCTAATTTGTTGGCAGTGTATAATTTGGAAAAACCCATTTATGCACGGAAAGGTAGGAGAGGGAGGCTGCTTGGTCTGAGAATATGGGAGCCCATTACTAGCTGGAAGGAGGGTCTGGATATACATTGAGTTTGCTGGTAATGATATAAATTACTACACGTTTACACTATTATTATATTCTATGTTATGTTTGATAGGCTATCCAGAATACTTTTTCTTCTTTGCTTTGAGTTTTGTTTTATCTTTAGCCTAGAAGGATTGCTGCATCATAATACACTGTAATGAAATTGAATTGCAAAGAATTTTTACTGTATAATGTCAAAGTTATAGTTCGACGCACTATGATTAATGGCACAATGATGTACAATGTGTGCAATACGGAAAATAAAAATGTATATAAAAAAATATATATATTAGCTCAAACACCCCACTATCAACCACTATTGTACAACACTGCCTGCACTATGGGGCTCATTAGGATGTCGGGCAGAAAGCATCCACCCGACACAGTCTTGGACACAGCATGTTAGTGGTACCTACAGCCGTATTACGATGCGACCGATAAAAGTTATAAAAAGTATTTCTAATCTCCCCATCTTCCGGCACCAGACCTTACACCGGATCCCTCACAGATCTAATTTCTTTATATATATGTCCCGGTCTAGTTTTTACTGCAATCAAATGGCCCACCCTTTCACTGCACTCATACATTTCCTCTCGCCTTGCCGTTGTCTTATCTATTACCTTCTTCATCAATTTCTCACCAATTGTAGCCTTAGCAAGAGCTGCATCTTTTTTGGCTTCTCTTACCCCTCTCCAAAAATTACACCAGGAAATAGTCCAATCTCAAAGGTTTTTGGTGAGGGGCAGCGAAGTATGTATACCCATGCTCCAAAGGTCTCTTTTCTCCCCATGCATCACAAAAGCCATGGGTTTGACAAAGGTTACAAAGAGCTTGATGGGTTCCCTCCCCATATATATTTGACAGTGTCCCCAATCACCTGTCAAATTAATATTAAGGTCACCACATAATACAATGTGAAGTTGCTAATGATATAATTTGTTAGTTTTCCAATCTAACAAGGAAGGGTCATCAATAGTGCTACTGTTAAAGAACATAATGTAAAACAGGAAAACCCGGGGCTCTGCATTCTGCAATGACCCACCACCCCATTGCATCCACCCGAACTCGGGGAATCTCTATCTTTTTGTTGCGAGTTAGGATTACAACTCCCCGGGTGTGGGTCGCTTGTGTATTGGCCCCCACTATGCTATAGCCCAGATTTTTTAGCATGGCCTTCTGCTTGTCCTCAAGATGAGACTCTTGCAGGCAGACGGTGTCTGCCTGTAGAAATTTTAGCCCTTGTGCTACCATTTGCCTTTTTTTTAAAACCGTTTAGCCTACAGATATCTAATGTTGCTATCCATAGTTTACTGGTCATTGAATTCTATTAAACCTTCTTGTGCCCTTGGCCTTTGACAACCCACAGAGATAATCCAGATCTCATTCCAATAGTCCCATCCCTACTACGGTAATTTCGTGTCTCGCTTCCTCCACACCCCCCTTGTGTAAACCAACCTGCCCCCATACCCCTCACCCTCCACTCCCCTCAAAATCAGGTAATCAGGCATAGCCTGAGCAATGCACGTCTATCATGCTGCCCCACCATCTCTTTCTAGAGCATTATTAGTACATTCCATACAGCCAACTGTTCATCCCACAGTTAGACTGGCCCCAGAGACGGCATGGCGGTCTTTCTAATAAATAGAAGGGTCACCCCCTTCATCCTTTCTTTTTATTTCTTCCAGGCATTACTGGGCTTGAACCTCTGAGGTAAAGCTGCATATAGATCCCTTATATTTAATTTTAAGTCTCGCTGGATTTTGGAGGGACACCTCAGTCCCATTTTTTGGAAGGGAGAGAACAGCTGTCGTAGTTTCAAACGCTGCTCCACTATAGCTTGGGCAAAGTCAGGTTTGACAAAGAATGTCACACCTCTGCAGGATTTAGGAGCATTTGGTTGAGCTTGTTCATATACCAACTGTTTCAATAGACAATACCCCCAAAATACCAGCATTGCTTGGCGTATCTCTTGCTGTTGTTTTTTCATCATTAGTGGGAACCGATGAGCTTGTTGAATTTCAGATTCCCAATCCCAATTCAGATGCTCGGGTAAGGCATATTTCAAAACATTTACCATATAACTTCTAGGATTAGAGCCTTCCACACCCTCCGGATTCCCCAAAAAGCGCAAATTGTTTCTGTGCTGGCGATTTTCTTGATCCTCCAGTTTAAACATTACAACTGAAATGATTGCTCCTTGTCCAGTACTTTGCTGTTTCAAAGAGTCAACCTCTACCTCAAAATACTCTGTCTGTGTTTCCACAGATGTCAAGCGTTCCACGATTTCACCGCATGTCTTGTTTAGTTTGCGTAACCCAGCTTGGACCTTTTTCCTGGCAACTTTTGCTCTTCGGCCATCGTTCCTGGTATCTTTGTCTCCTATGGGAGCTCGTGTTACACCCAAGAACTGGCCGAAACAAAGGCTCCTATGGGGAAATGGTGTGTGTGTGTGTAAAACACTGGACCCTGTCACAGGGTCAACATCATTGCCCCCATACTACCATTAGCCTGATTCCAATCCATCACTTCAGTCTTATCAACATTGATCTTGTAGCCTGACACCTTGTTGAAATCTTGAACTCTAACCATCAGGATGGGAATCACAGCCTGCGGATTGATAGTACACAGAGTCAGATCATCCGCATACAGTGCTGATTTATCTACAACCCCAGAAGTCTTAAAAGGAAATATCGCAGGATCAGCCCGAATATGCTGCGTGAAAGGCTCAATATACAGATTAAACAGCAGTTGGGATAGTGGGCATGTACCCCTAGTGATGTAGAACAAGTCAGACAGTTTTCGGGTGACTAACACCCTGGCTTTGGGGAGGAGATAGAGATTCCACACCCTCCGGAATCCCCAAAAAGCGTAAATTGGTCTGTGCTGGCGATTTTCTTGATCCTCCAGTTTAAACATTACAACTGAAATGATTGCTCCTTGTCCAGTACTTTGCTGTTTCAAAGTCAACCTCTACCTCAAGATACTCTGTCTGTGTTTCCACAGATGTCAAGCGTTCCGCGATTTCACCGCATGTCTTATTTAGTTTGCGTAACCCAGCTTGGACCTTTTTCCTGGCAACTCTTGCTCTTCGGCCATCGTTCCTGGTATCTTTGTCTCCTATGGGAGCTCATGTTACACCCGAGAACTGGCTGTAACAAAGGCTCCTATGGGGCAATGGTGTGTGTGTGTGTGTGTGTAAAACACTGCACCCTGTCACAGGGTCAACAGCATTGCCCCCATACTACCATTAGCCTGATTCCAATCCATCACTTCTGTCTTATCAACATTGACCTTATAGCCTGACACCTTGTCAAAATCGTGCACTCTAACCATCAGGATGGGAATCACAGCCTGCGGATTGATAGTACACAGAGTCAGATCATCCGCATACAGTGCTGATTTATCTACAATCTCAGAAGTCCTAAAAGGAAATATCGCAGGATCAGCCCGAATATGCTGCGGGAAAGGCTCAATATACAGATTAAACAGCAGTTGGGATAGTGGGCATGTACCCCTAGTGATATAGTTCAAGTCAGACAGTTTTCCTGTGACTAACACCCTGGCTTTGGAGAGGCGATAGAGATTCTGTACAGCCCTTACTATATTATTTGGGAATTTAAGCCTTTGAGGGTCCCCCATAGATATATCCAGTGCACTTGATCAAAAGCCTCTGCTGCGTCCTCCACAACTATAGTCAGAGGTAGTTTCTGGGACTCTGCCATATCTATTGCTCCCACCATCAAATATGTAAGTTCATGTAACTGCCTCCCTGGAATAAAGCCTTACTGGTCTGGATGTAGTATGCCCTTAATAACCTGCCCAACTCTCAACTCTATTATCCCTGTGGGGGAACATGGCGGCTGGCTGACGCCGGTTGCGTGAGCTAACGATGCGAAGGGAGACAGACGCGGGCTGACTCAGTCAAATACTTACTAAAATCTTACTGGTGGAGCGGGAGCCTTTTTCTTCCCGTTGGCTGCTTGCAGCAGGCTCGCGGATGGGAACGAGCGCAGGACAGAGATGCGACCTCTGGGGCTGGGCGTCAGTTCTTCGGAGGCGGTCATGGGCTGCAGCACTTATCAGCTTTCGGATTGGGGGATGCAGAGTTAGCACAGTGCAGAAGCAGCAGAGCTGTGAAGTGCTAACAGAGGTCCCGAAGCCCGGTAATGAGTGTCTGTTGATGGTGAACTCTGTTTCTTGTCCCCTGGAGAGGCTGAGAAAGGAAGGAAGCGGTGAAGGCTGAAACTGGTACAGACACAGCGGATATTGATGGAAAGGGATTTATTCGCACCACCAGTACAGGTTCTCTCTGTATCCTTATCTACACCCAAGGGCCTGGTAGATGAATTCAGAGCAGATAGCCCTGCCTCAAATGTCAAAGTAAAGAGTGGTAAAGGCAATGGTGCCGGTAAAGGGGATTTATCACATCACGAACTCCACAAGTTAGAATCAGATACCAACTGAGGTCTGACCCCCGAGAAGAAAGCCAAGGGGGTGAGAGCAAAGGAGCAGGTGGCTTGTGAAAGTAATACAGGTTCACCGACTAGGAAAGTGGGGAACGCTGTGGGGAGGTTAAGTCATTGGTGCGATCACTTCCAAAACCTCCCCCTTTGCTTAATTCCTACTTTAAGATTATGGAGAAGACAAAGGGAATAGCACCCGTACAGAAGAGAGGTGGAAGTGGAGGAAGCCTGTTACAAACAGCATTATACTTGTAGAGTAGTTAAAAAAAAACACTTTTGATCCAGCGTATAACTAAGTGTCAGGCTCCTCAATCTCGATTCCACAGGATGGTGCCGATGCTCAATGGGGGCCCACCTCTGAATCACACCAAGTCTGAACGGTGAATACCCACAGACTGTTGAGGGGATTGAGCGGGGAAAGGAAAGGGTAGGAACAGCAGGGAGGGAGATTTGAGAAGGAAAACAAAAACAATATAAGCGTCTATGTTTATTTTCCTTTACCCTCTAATTTGTACATAACCCCTCTTTACAATAACCCCTACCTGAAACAATAGAGAAGTAAAGCTGTCTTCAGAAGAGAGAAGAGGGTGGAGGCAGGTTCATGATACAGCTATCAAATGAAAGCAAAAAACATGAAAGAACGGTTAAGAGAGAACCTTTATATAACCCCAAACACTTCTTCTATACTTTGTTAACCCTCGTAACACACCTATCAAAAGGCTTGCATCTTACAGGGTACTGCCCGTCTGTGTCTTCACTACCCCTCTGTAATGTTCTCTCTCGTCTGGAATAAATGTAACATAATACAAATACCATTAAAGCATGGTAGAGTGTAGATGAGGCTTTGTAAACAAAATAGGGTCTCTAACCAATTCAAACAATAAAGATCAAGAGTTGAAAATGAATCCTATACTCCTACAAAGTCTGAATATTCGCAGGTCTTCCCCGCAAAGCACAACAAAGAACTACTGCCACAAAAAAAGATAACTGAAATGGTTCCTTGTGTTTCCATATAAACGATATCTGACTTCATCCAAGCGTCCATGTACCAGTATAGTGCAAACCCTCTCGGTTCTGTGATTGCGGGAGCCGAATATATCCCTGCATGAGACCTGTAATCCCTTGGTTTCTCCAACAGGGAATGGCCACCCAAACACCAAAGAAGGAATCTGTGCTCCTCTGCACAAGACCGCCAGCCGGCATATCCCAGCCAACAGAGGAGTCACTACAAGACGGTGAAGGTCACTGTAACAAAAGGCTGAGGCTTTAAAGTTCCCAGGATATGTGCCCATGCAGTCTTACCGCCCTTGTCAAAGCGTTGTATCCAGGCGTGAGAAGTCCGACTCTGCAACCAAATGAATAATTGGCGATTCTCCCCGATTTCTGTCGCTCTTTGAATCTGCTCCCGGCGTCGCACCCGAGTCACGTGATGCGGCTCGCTATGGACGCCAGGAAATGTAGTTTGATTCAGGCATTTTGGAGCTCTTTATGTGCTGAGAGCAGTTAGTGCGCTACTGGCATCCGAATCCTGAAACTAAGTAATAGTCAACCCCCTGCTGCATTTAAAAAGCCTTTGAAAATGACTGAAAAAAACAAAGGTTACAGTGATGTTAGTTAGGTATCCAAATTTCACAAAACCTTAAAAATTCACTGAAAAAAACAAAGGTTAGGGGACATTATAGTTAGGAGTTAGCAGGTAAAAACACCTTTGAAATTCACAGAAAAAAACAAAGGTTACAGGGACGTTATAGTTAGTGAACAGAATTTTAGAAAACGCCAAAATTTACAAACAAAAACAAAGGTTACAGCGATGTTATAGTTAGGCTCAGATTTAACTCGGCAAAACCAGTGAAATTCAGCAGTTAAAGTTATCTAAGCGTATTATAGCTAACACCCGCAATGCACTGCTTACGAGCTCACAAATTACATCACTCATGACATGGTCAGTGACATCACTCATGACATCTCAAATTACATTACTGATGATATCATCCAGGTATTCAGAGTGCTTTTCAAAGCTTACTGACTGTTAAATATAGATAGTAACAGAAAGGGTTCAAAGAGCATCTGTATCAGTTAATCAGTGGGTGTTATATGGAGTATAGACTAGTGAATGTGTATGTGAACATTAGTGAGCGTTTGTGTGTGACAGTCCATTGCTCCACAATCATTTCATATTTTGGGCACCCCCCGTATAACCAAGATATGGCTGTTGACTGCTTGTGTTATCCTACCTGTTCTTTTAACAAAAATAGGGGTGCTATACCCAACATTGACATTGAGGATCACAGTGATATGTATAGGAGTGTGAACAATGTACATAGGATATCACCTGATGCCCTGATATCCTGAAGTAGAGAATGAGTTGAAGCATGTCTGAATGTATACTTACTGTGTTGCAGGCTTGCCAGACTTTGCTGTAAAAAGTTGTTTTGGAAACACTGCAAGTTTCTTTCCTATGGCCTACTGGTAGGCACTCACCCGGTGGGCATCTGGTAACTATTGCTACTAGCCATGGGGGGCAGGCAGTGTGTACCATATATAAAAATGTGTCTGTTTAAATGCAGTCTGTTCTCCTTTTTAGTTTTTCCTACACATACAGTTCCGGTGCACGTATGCGTGTCACAAGGTCCTCCTACCCTGAAGAAATTGCCAGGTAATATATAATGGCAATAAAACATGTCTGTGTTGTTTATGCAATATAAGTAGATAGATTACAACACATACACAACATTATTCTAAATTTGTTTGGGTGTTGGTTCCTTCCAATACATAGGAGAGGTGCAGATGAGGATATAGTTAGCAAATTGGTGAGAACCTGTCAATTGCTCCCTGGTTGGTGCTTTTGTGAAGCATCCCCTATGTTTTCTTCTAAGGTTGTTCTATAGCTGCACTCTATCTACCCCTTGGCACCAGACCTTTCTGGGTTCTCGTTTTTACAGTACACACATGGATGTCTTTTCAGATGTACAATAGAGACAGCACTATCTTAGACATAGATTAACTGGACCTTGAAACCCATATAAAAATGATTTGAAGTGTGTGGCATACCAAAGGGCTTTTGTGTATAATATGATTAATTGATTGGTGGGTGCCCTAGCTATGTTTCACTCTTTTGCTCCATTGTTTATGTAGTTTTAATTAGCCAACCTACCATAGGGCTAAGCATACACACATAGTCTGTGGCAGGATACTGCTCTTTACAAATACACAGAGCATAATATAACATACTCCTGATATAATGGAAGAGACGCACATGAAGGAGTGGGTCTTTTACACTTTTTCCAATGGACTCATTTGGGCAAGACACTATGATGCATACTAATCTTGTTTAACATGGATCAACAATTGACACCAGTGCCATGATCAATAAATGGGCCAATGTTAGAAATTACGTGAAATAGCACAAGGTGGATAGAGCAATTATACACACATAATTATGAAAAGCTCTCTAGCTGATCATATCTACCCACTTGGCAAGCCGATTTGATGTGCATTCTATAATGGATTACTCTGATTGATGGTCCATGCGAGCTATACATATATAAGCCTGGGAAATATCATTATATCCAGTGAGGTAATAGGGATATTTTGTTTTATATTCCAACATGGGCAAGATTAATTATGGTTTTGATTAAAACTGATTAATTGCCCATAATTATACCATGAATGATAAACCAAATTTTGCCACACGACATATGCTAGCCATGCCACGAGAATTGTATTGTAGGTATATGCTTTGACAGATGACAATTATATATCAAGTCATTTTTCACTATGAAATAATCATTTGTATTGTTCTTTAAATACTTCAAAATCGTAATTGATCATATAACATTATGATGATCATATTTGGTAATGCCTTTATTTATTTAGGTTTTGAATGTAATGAACTTCAATTAGAACAATTTTGAAGGATGTAAATATGATCAACAAGAACTATGAAACTACTTCTGTACAAAAAGGTTTGGGGAAAAAGACTGTGGTAAAGGCTAGTGGATATGTTGTTATTTTCCAAGAATAGCCTGTTATTTATGTTACTCCATTGAGAGCAGGTTTCAGCAAATAGCAACACCCTCACTACCTTTGCAGTGGATCTTTCGGGCATTGGCTGACAGTGGGGAGGTATATATAGGCCCCTCTGGTGCTCAACATCGGAGGTAGTCCTTTATTATATATTTAGATCACGCTGCTTGGTAACAGCTTCCCGAGCAGCCTGAGTGTTTTATTTTTTTACTGTAATTACGATTGGCGCAGGTCGTGCTGACGTCATTATAGAAATGTTAAAGTAAAATGAACTAATTTGCTTGTTTAACTTTCACTGACATGTCAGCCCCTTGAGCACTGATTCTACTGGGGGAGGTATCTTTGGAAAAGGGAGAATCTCCCCTTTCAAACGGTACCTCTGCCCAGCGGATACCTGCTTGGGGATCGCCACCCCAGAGCAATGCCCAAGCGGGATCCACCCTCTAGGCACCAGAGATAGAGGGAGCGGGCCCTTAGGCAAGGGCTTGTGCTCCACCAAGGCTTCATTTAAGATTTAGGTCTTTCTGTCTTCTGTGAGTCGATGGGGTAGTTATCCCTGATCTGCCTCCCTGGAGGGAAAAAAGCCCTCTGGACACCAGGCCAAATAAAATAAATATAGGGATGGGAGCTGCCCACTATGACAGTGCCCCTTCTCCAAATACAATATAGTGAGTCTTTCTGCCCCCCAGAGTGCAGATTGGGTGATTGGGTGATTTTCCCCAGTGTGCCCCCAGGGGGGAAGTAGAAAGCACTCTACACTCAGAAGAGGAACGGCAATGCAAGGCTATAACCTTAATTGGTCTAAAGAAAAAATGATCAGGCCTAACGTGACTCCACTACTTCTAGCAATCCAAGCAAAGGTGGTACTGATCGTAACGTATGGGAGTGAACCCTAGCACCTGAGGGATTTATCCACCTTGGATAGTATCATGGCTAGGACACAACTCCTGCAGAGGTCAGGCTTGAATTTGGACTCCAGAAGCAGTCTCTGGCCAGACAGAGGGCGTATAGAATCTGCTGGAACAAAATCAGGAGGGCAGCGCAAAACAACCTGAATTCACACATCTGGACCGTGCTGCAGAGCAAGGATGACTCACTTGCCAGAGAATACCTCATTGGCTCTCTAACTGAAGAAGGGTTAAACAAACTCTAGGAAATACTTCACTTCAAATAATATTTATTTCGGTCATGGACCATAAAAGATGCAAGATACCCAATACACTCATTAAAAAGAATTATGACAAATAAGAATAAATCCATTAGTTACAAAAGATACAGAAATTACATTTCTCACAGGTTAAAAAGATAAAAGTAAGCTAAAAAGGTGTATACAAATATATGCAGGTTAAAAATAAGGTAAAATCAGAACACAGATATCACACGGCCAACAGATAATTGACCACACGATTGGTTCTTAATAAGTGACCAGCGTCACCGCCACATGGCATATAAATAGCGAGAAACAGAAAATACAACTGGTTGGGAGTTGTCACATTTTAGAATCCTGAGTGCCTGATGGTACTGATTGAGCCCTACATTTCTGCATAATTGGGTAAGCCACCGCTGTCTAAGATTTTTATAGGATGGACAGAAAAAAAGGACATGGGGCACAGACTCCTCCTTTGCCCACAACGCTGGGCACTCCAGTGGGATGTTATCAGTCCATTTATGCGAAAAAGCCCTGAGGGGTAATGCGCCATGCCTAAATTGGACATAGAGTTTCCTTGATTGGCTAGGAATGATCTTGTAACATAGGAACTAGGAAATACCAACCAACCATGTTTGCTTAAAAGACTGAGGGCCCGATGTAGGTAAAAGTGATTTTCCGATTTCAAAATACCGAGGCGTTCCGAATCGGTATTCTGAAATCGGAAAACGAGATGTAGGTAAAAAAAGGCGAATTAATACCGAATCGGTCGGCATCGGTAATGTGAATCGGTACGTTCCGAATCGGCACGGACCGAATCGGAAAGTACCGAATCGGCTAACACCGAATCGGAAAGTTCCGAATAGGCTAACACCGAATCGAAAATAGCCGATTCGGTAAAATCCGATTCGGCAATTATAGAATCATAGCTATGAAAACACACCCATGGCCAAAAAGCCCATAGGAATGCATTGAAGAAACCGATTCGGTAAAATACGAATCGGATAATACCGATTCGGATTTTACCGATTCGGTAATATCCGAATCGGTAAAAGCCGATTCGGCAAAAGCCGAATCAGCCAATGAGGTGGCTCCCCCTCCCCCACCCAAACAGGGAGTGGCAACCCTGGCAGGTGCAGCTAATTAAGAAGTTTCTGGAGAGCCAGCCTGAGCTCAACACTCACAGTTAGCAGCAGTGGGAGTAGGAGGTTGTGAACTGTAGTGAAGAACATGGCAAACCAGAGCGAGAGCCAGAAGTCCTCCCAGAAGAGGAAGCCTAAGTTCAGCACCACCGAGCTTCAGGTGTTGGTCGAGGAGGTGGTGAGGGTGCACCGCCAGCTGTTTGGAAAGCTGTCCCTCAATGTGCCAGACAGCACCAAGAGGAGGATCTGGAGCGAAATCGCCCGAAAGGTGAATGCTGTGGGTGTCACCCCCAGGTCCCTGGATGAGCTCAAGAAGAGATTCTATGACATCCGCAGCCTCACAAAAAGGAAGATGGCAGAGATCCAGAGGCAGGCAGGACTCACAGGTGGGGGCAGTAACCCGGCGCCACCCCTCACAGACCTCGAGGAAATGGTCTCCACCACCATTGAGAGGGAGAGTGTCACTGGAATTGGGACCCTGGACAGCTCTGCCAGAGCTACAGCTACAGGTAAGAAGCATGCGCATCATGACACACCCTACCAGACACCTCCCCATTAGACACAATGCATAGGCAAACCCCAGCACAGTACTGTAACCAACATACAAGAGACAAGCATCATGGTACATGTAGTCAGCAGAAGTTAGCAAAATATGGCAGCGCAGAATCACAAGACAGGAAACAGTGTAACACAGTCTAAGGAGATGCAAGGACATGTGGAATGCTTTAATTGTACTGACTGTAATACATCGGCACTCAATTTACAAATGCTTCTTTGTACCTAGGGGCACCATCAGGCGGACAAACATTGTCATCAGAGGCAGCAGCACCATCTGACCCTGCACTCGCAGGGCCGAGCACCAGCCAGGCTGCTGAGGAGGAGGAGGACGGAAACACCCTAGGGCTTGGTATGGAGGGAGACCTGGTGATAGACTTCGAAGCACTGCACTCCCCACAAATGCCCAGCACACCCCCCTTGCAGTTCTCCCCAGAGAACTCCCCGACAAGGGACCCCCTTCCACCTACACCAGCTCCTGCCACAACCATGGCTTTGGCACCAGTACAACCTGTCCTGGGAGCAGGGGCTCAGGGACCGGCCAGCACCACACCCCCACCAGTGGCACCTCAGCCCACTCAGCAGGCCGGCAGCAGCAGTACCCGGCGCCGTGCCATCACCACCACTGCTGCACCAGCACGGGAGGGCAGTGTCTTCCTGGGCCTCGAGGGAAAGATGGTCAAGATACAGAGGCAGCAGGCAAAATCCACGATGGCCTGCCAACGCCAGCTCCTGCAGCACAACCTGCAGATGGGAGAAATGGTAAAGGGATTTCAGGCCTTCGTGGAATCAAACAAGGAGGTGGCAGCAGGATTAGGCAGGCTAACCACTGCCATAACCCAGTTGTCTGGCAGAATGGAGGAGCAGGAGCTGGTGCGCAGGCGGGATGCCCGGGTACAGAACCGCTGCTTGAGCCGCCTTGCTGCGGCAACGGCACAACTGTGCCAGCGCAGCGCAAACATGGAGTCTAGCCTGAGTCAGAATACGGCAGAGCTCACAAGGGGAATGGCCCGCATCACCACTGCTATGGAGGCCATGATCATCTCGAACACAGCCTCAAATCCTGCCCTGGACCTGGGGGATGCTGGGGACAGCAGCAGCCGCAGCAGCCCGGCCAGCGCTGCGTCTGAGCCACGTAGGAGCACCAGGCGCTCCGCAGATGCTGCTGGTCATTCAGAGGGGGCTGAGGGACACCCCAGTGGGGCTGGCAAGCGGGCAAAGAAATAGCCTTGCAAGGGCGGGTGAGGCAACCTGAACCTTGGACTTTTGTTTTCTTTTCCATTACACCATTTTGTTGTTGCACATCAGTGCAGTAACTGTGTTGCAACAGTATTAAAATTTGTTTTTTCCCAACAACCATTTAGCTGTCTTTGCATCTGTACTCACTCAGAAATAGTTTTCTGTAATCTCCTCACGTCTGTATCTGCCATCACTTGGCGTACACACCCCAGCTGGCTGTGTCAGTGGCACAGCTTCGTCGTCGTCATGGTCCTCGTAGTCAGACAACTCCACCTCAGTGCCCTTCTTCACCGCAAGGTTGTGTAACATTGCACATGCAGCTATGATCTTGCAGCAGGTGATGGGGGTATACTGCCTTGCACCTCCACTCTTGTGCAGGCATCTGAATCTACTTTTCCAGATGCCAAAGGTCCGTTCGACAACATTCCTTGTGCGTATGTGGGCCCGGTTATACCTCCTTTGGCTGGGTGTGGAGGGGTTGAGGTAGGGGGTGAGTATGAATGAGCGGAGGGCATATGCACTGTCGCCTGGAAGAGAAAGGGGTAACATTACACACATGCATACATGTATTCCACCTAGCTACTTTGTGTTATGGGGGTCTGATGATGTGTCTCACCTAGGAGGTATCCTTCACCAAATTCGCCAGCCATCAGCCGTGCATAGATGCCGCTCTGTTGGAAAATATAGGAGTCATGGGTACTCCCTGGAAATTTTGCTACCAGGTCTGTGATGGTGCACTTTGCATTGCAGATCACCTGCACGTTGATGGTGTGTGTAGACTTCCGATTGCGGTATATGTATTCGGTGTCCGCTGGTGGGCAAATCGGAATGTGCGTGCCATCTATGCAACCAATGATTTGGGGAAATTGTGCCGTCTGGTAGAAGTCAGCTTTAGTTTGTAGCAGTTCTGCGTGGGTTGCAGGGAAAGAGATGTATTGGTCCATCCTGTGTATCATGGCGTCAAGGAATGTGTGGAAGAACCTTGACAGGCTGCTCTGGCTCACCCCTCCTGCCGCTGCAACTCCACTTTGATAGCTGCCAGACGCTAGCAGGTGTAGGCTGCATAGCACCTGGATGTGCGCAGGGATGGCGTGTGCCCTTGGGGTGTGGTGGTCCAAGAATGGTTTGAGATCCCTGATGAGCTCAAGTATGGTGTCAGAGTCCAGCCTGTATCTCTGTAGGATCTCTGCCTCTGTGAGCATGAACAGGGTTATCCTCTGTCTGTAGACCTGTTCATTTCTTAGCCATTCCCTCTGTCCTTCCTGCTGTAGCCGTAGCCGCCTCGCAATGACATAAAAAGCTGCCATCCTGCAAGTTGCAATGCATTTTGGGGCTGTTTATATGGGTTGGAGTTGGTTACCACCTGAATGGAATCCATGGTAAATACCGAGTGAATTCTACCGATTCTGAGCCGATTTCGGTGTTTCTGTGCCTCCCTACATCTCCCCATCTGTCGGAATCGGGGAATTTCCCGATCAGCGAATCATACGAATCGGTATGTTTTCCGAATCGGCTCATGTCCGATTCGGTCTATCTACCGATTCGGTACATGGACCGAATCGGTGATTTTCCGATTCGGTGTCACTACCGATTCGGTACATGGACCGATTCGGTGATTTTCCGATTCGGTGTCACTACCGAATCGGTACATGGACCGAATCGGTTATTTTCCGATTCGGTGTCACTACCGATTCGGTACATGGACCGAATCGGTGTTTGCATACGAATCGGTGTGTTACCGATTCGTTACATATCCGGTTTTTGGTATGTACGTATCGGATTCTTTCCCATTCGGTACGCATTCCGATTCGGTTTTCACTCCGATTATTAATTTTTTTGGTTCCCTACATCTCGATGGCTGTTTACCGATCGGTAAGGGCCAAAAATCTGTATTTTCGGCCGTTACCGATCGGTAACGGCCTACCTACATCGGGCCCTATAACACAATCAAACTCCTCTCAGTGATCGATGACAAGGAAGCCTTGCCAGGAGGTCCCATTGCTGGTTTGTTTTGAAAAACGACAAAATAGCGGGCACGCAACCTTACTTCCACATGGGATATACTAACTCTGTTGAAGAGAAATGTTTGAAGTACTGCCTTGGCATACTCCAATCTTGCAACACCTACAACCTTGGAATTAAATTCCAGCATTGAGCAACTGCGGGCTATGTGATGATGGCAAAGAAGATCTGCCACACGTAATTTGTCCCTGCAGGGAGCTACTAACAAAATGCAGACTTCTGCTAAGAACAATGTGCAATCAAAGAGAAATCCATACACGTAGGCGGGCCGTATTTGCCTGTCTTGCACCTGGAGATCCACAGCTGAACTGCCGCCGAATGAGGTTCCTTAAAAAGGAGGAATGGAAAATTACAGCTTTGGAAAGACCAAATGGGAACCCAAACCCCCTTGATTTTCCAGCAAACATCTTCTTTCCGGGAAGCCCTTACCTGATGTTTTGTATCTGCATTAAGCTAATCTGCATCTAATCTATGCATATTGTAAATGATAACAACTTAGAAGGGGGGGGGGCTCCCTAAATTCATCCATAGGCAGGAATAACAGTGAGGGCCCCATCAGGGGACTTCAGGCCTCCTACTTCTGTGAAGATTAACGTGTTATTAGAACATTGGAATGTTGGTAGCTCCATTGAAAACAATGGAGTGCGCCGGGCTTATAATGGCTGGTATAAGCCCGGAGCTCCAACATTCCAATGGTTCTTTGTTCACAGCTCCGGCTGGGAACAAAGGCTTAGGGGAGCCTGAGGGGATTTCAATCCCCTCGCGCTCCCTGAAGGCTTTGTTTTATTTGTTACAACATTCTGCTCTCTAGTGGCAGAATGTTCTAATAGCCTTATAGCCCTTCCTAGCAGGGCTATAAAGGCAATTAAAGTCCTGCTGATGTTTTAGAGTCCCTCGCCTTCGGCTCGGGCCTTTAATGCTGCAGCAGGCCTTTAATAACCGGTATAGCCCACTACAGCGGGCTATAAGGCTATAGCAGATCACTATCTCTGACCCTGACTTGGCTCTTTTGGAGTTGCTTGCTTATGGGCACCATACCATGCTTCCTCTTGAGCCCTCTCTCCCATACACCTTAGCGACCTCTGCCACAATCTAATGAGCCCTTCGAAGGGAGGGATACGTTATTGGTGCACACTGGCTAGTCCTTATCTAACATCATCCTATTTAACTGAACTTGTGCACACTCTGGCTTCTATTGCGTACTCTGACAAACAACTCATCAAACTTCTTCTGAACCTCCCAGGGACTCTCTGTAAGCTTTAATTATCAGCATATTAAAGGGATCTCAAGTGGTAGAGTTTTAATATACTACCAGTGGTCTTTAGCACCATTACACTGCACTCTAACGTGACCTCTTAGCAATTTTGCATGTCCTCACAATTTCTGCGAACTCACTACAGAAAAGGCTAGTCATGCACTGCAATCTGTCTTGATTGCACTTTTAAAATGTTGGACTTTTGTTCAAGCTATGGTTGTCATTTTTCTGTCAGTTGAGCATCGGAACTGTCTAGTATGCACCTCATGAATTGATATGCCTTGTTTAGTGTGCTCTGATTTATTACACACTATTACAAGGCAGGCACATGTTTCAAAGACAGGTAGCAGGGACCATTCAGCATGCACCATCTGAACTAACTCGTATTTACATATATGTTAGCTATCAATTCAATCTTATCACAATTCATTGAGGGTAAACTTGCAATATACCTATAGTTCTATTACCTTTGAATCTGTTTTCTAAATGTGTTTAAAGTCAATCCGTAACAGACTGTTATTTTGCACTTTAAGATCTAAATGCACTGCATATATATGTTGGCCTTTTAAGTATTTTACCAACATTGGAAAGGTGCTGATTCAAACTCTGCAAATGATGTATGGCGCTACTGCTATTTGAATTGTTTTAACCATGTTTTATAATGTTTTAATATTGCTAAGGTTTTAATTAATCAAGCAATACTAAATAAACTTGTAATCTTGCGTACTCTACATGCCTTCTTTTTTAAATTAGCGTGGTGGGGGCTGCTCCGGGGGAGGGGGCAGAAAGCCCACTAGACACCAGGGTCAATTAAAAAAATAAATATAGGTTTGGGCCCCAATTTGCCCCCCCCCCCCCCCATTGGGGGGCAGAAAGGCCGATAGATACCAGGGAATGTATTTTTTAAAATAATATAAGGGTGGGGCTGCTCACCATGGGTATGGCCATGACCCCACCCCAACAAGATGAAAGTCTTCCAGCCCGCCCTGGGGGGCAGGTGGGGGTATTACCCCTGATTTGCAATACCCAGGGGGCAGCAAGCCGACTAGACACGTGTCTAATATAAAAATAAATATAGGGTTGGGGCTGCCTACTATGGGCATGGCCATGCCCCACCTGCCAACAAAATATGGGGATAGTCTTTCTGCACCCCCTGGAGGGTAGATGGGATGATTAACCCCAATCTACACCGTGTGAGGGCAGGAAGCCCACTAGACACCAGGAGAAGAAAATACAGGGGTGGGGGCTGCTCAACAGGGCATGGCCATGCCCCAACCCCTAAAGGGCTCAGACAGTCTTTCTTCCCCCCTGGTGTTAACCGGTGCAATTACACCACTTTGCCCCTCCATGGGGCAGAAAGCCCACTATATATCAGTGACTACATTTATGCAGTATTTGTGTTGGGGGCCCCTTGGGCATGGGCCCATGACTCCCATACACCACTGCCTGATACACTTTCTGTGCCCCGGGGATTGGATAAGGGTATTCACCCCAATTGTGTTTCCTAGGGGAAACACATTGCCCTCTAAACATTAGTCATTTCAAAATGGAGCCAAAAAGCAAACAAAAAGATGGTGCAGCCTACACTGACATCGAGCCGTACCCCATCCCCAGAAGGGACAATAGTGTCTTTCCGTCCTCCCATCCCCCCCGGGAGGTAGGAGTCTTACCCCAATAGGGGAGGTTGCCCCAGATCTGCCCCCCCTGGGGGTAGAAAGTCCACCTCACACCCTAACACTAGAGAACTTGCCTTTGGAATGAAAGAAAATGTTAGGTGTTGCACTCTTGCATTATCTACACCCCCACCCCACAAAAGATTTTGCATGAACCATTTTGAGGAAAATATTGTTTTACCTTTGCTAAGTCCTATTGGTGAGATTAACCAAGGAAGTTCAAACTCAAGCAAGTAAAAAAACTTGTTGTTTTTACAGGTCCTGTATGGAAAGCTGAAGAGAAGACAACATCGAAGTAGAACCTTTACTAGTCCAAGATTATGTTTGCGGTATGTATGCCATTTCTGTACGGTTGCATATACTGGTGTAGATTGAGTGACTTTTCTGAGGTTACAAGAGACCTTTGTCCTACAGCTGGCAAGCACATAGAAAACAGTGGGGAAGATTAAAATCTAATAAATCCAACTCACTTCATGTCTAACCACTATGAGGATGGCCACACTATAACAGGTATTATATAGAGCTGTTTCTGATTCGCTGCTATCCTTAGCATTTACAGTGTTTGGGTGAAATACTGGATGACATTCTTCTTACAGGTTTCCTCCCCTGCTGTTCCCATCCCACAACCTTTTCTCTTGCTTGATCTCTCCAATATTCTGTGCCTCAATGATATGCAGAATTGGGGATATTGAGAGGTGGATACTTTTTTGACATCCCACTGTTCCTGAGAAGCATCAACAAAAACTTCCCAGCTTGACACTTGTGTGGTTGGGCGAGAGACCTTGACACAAAAGGCCCTAAAATGCTATGTGGAAAGATCAGTGATAGGGATAGCTGTGGGATTTGGGGTGAGGCTCAACCATCACTGTTGAAAACCTATGAACCATAGACATTCTTAAAAACTAGACAACCAAGGGTTTCCAAGATGGGGTTCCTTTCATAGATCCCATGAGGTGTTTTTACATGCAATGCCATGCTAACCTCAAACTATGCCTGAAATCACACATTTTCTTTACATTTCTGTGAAAGAAACTTCCAGATTCTGCAGGAATCCACCAAAATCCTGCCATCCAGAGGTACCCCTTTTGTGCCCCAATAAAAGTGCTCCCCCCTCTCAAGGTCTACCATTGACCTTGGTTTGACTTTTCCTGTCACGGATACTGTCCCCAGCCAAAAAAGTGATGCAGCATCTTTATTGTCACAAATGGGATAACGCAGGGTGGTAGGATGTTTGCGGATTCCAACAAATTCCGGAAGCTCATATCATAGAAATGTAAGGGAAAATATGTGATTTCAGGAATATTTGGAGGTTTGCAGGGCATTGCGGATTTGAAAACCTCATGGGATCTACTCAAGGCACACCACCCTGAAATTTCCTAGTTTTCTAGTCTTCAAAAATGCCTGTGGTTCGTAGATTGAATGATGGCAACAGAGCATGCCCCCAAAGCCTGCAGCTACACTGACTGTTTATCTGTCAATGTAGCACTTTAGGGCCTTTTTGCGTCATTGTCTTGTGACCCACCCACACATGTGGGTACCTTTCAATCAGGGAATTGTATGCACGCTACTCACCTGTGAGGGTCTCAAGGTGCTGAAGGGGGTGAGCCAGGTCTTGAATTTCTTCCTGAAGGTAGTTCGTTCCAGTTCTTGGTTGCAATGTGAGAGTATCTTCCGCCTGCTCTGGCTCTGTGGATGCACGGGGATTCGGTCAGTGTGAGGTTGGAAGATCGTAGGTTTCTTTTGGGCACATGGAAGTTGATTCTGTTGTTGGGGTATTTGGGTCCGGTGTTGTTAGGCATTTGTAGGTGTGAGTGAGGATTTTGAAAGTAACTCTTTTCTCCACGGGGAGCCAGGGGAGACTTTGTGGGTTTTAGCTGATGTGTTCGTGTCAGGCATGCAGAGGACGAGTCTGGTGGCATTGCCTGTATTGTCTGGAGTTTGCGGAGTAGGGACTTGTTGATGCCAGCGTAGAGTGCATTTCCATAGTCCCATCTGCTGGTGATGAGTGCGTGGGTGACTGTCTTCCTTGACTCAGGGGGGATCCACTTGAAGATCTTGCAGAGAATGCAGAGTGTGTTGAAGCAGCTGGAGGTGACGGTGTTGACCAGTTGGTTTATGCTGAGTGATGAGTCGAGCATAATGCTGAGGTTCTTTGCATGGTCTGAGGGAGTAGGTGGGCTTCCGAGGGCGTTTGGCCACTAGGTGCTGTCACATGCAGAAGGGGTGGTACCGAGGATGAGGACTTCTGTCTTCTTGGCATTGAGCTTCAGGCAGCTGTTGGTCATCCAGACTGTGATGCCTTGCATTCCTTTCTGGAAGTTGAGTTTGGCAGTAGTGGGGTCTTTGGTGAGGGAGAGGATGAGCTGGGTGCAGTCGGCGTAGGATACAATGTTGAGGCTGTGTTGTCGGACCATGGTGAGGGGGGCCATGCAGATGTTGAAGAAAGCTCAGTGATGAACCCTGTGACTCCGCAGGTGATTTTCGTGGGGTTGGACAGTAAGGGTGGCAGTCGGATCCTTTGGCTTCTTCCGGTGAGGAACAATCGGATCCAGTCCAGGGCGATTCCTTGTATGCCTGCATCATGTAGTCTAGTGACTAGTGTGCAGTGGGAGATGAAGTTGATGGCCACTGATAGGTCGAGTAGGATGAGGGCTGCAGAATGGACTTGGTCCAGGAGGGTGCGGATGTCGTCTGTGGTGATGAGTAGGGAGGTCTTTGTGCTGTGGTTGCTTTGGAATCCAGATTGGGACGGGCCGAGGATGGCGTTCTCTTTAATGAATTGTGTCAGTTTCCTGTTAACAGTTTTCTCTGCAACTTTGGCTGCGAAGGGGATGAGCCAAATTGTTCTTGGGGTCGGTGGGGTCAGTTGTGGGCTTCCTGAGCAGGGGTCTGACTTCTGCACACTTCCAGTCTTCTGGGAAGGTGCCTATTTTTAATGTGGTGTTGATGGTGGCTGTACTTCGGGTGCGATTGTGTCTCTGTGGTAAATGTGAGGGGTGCAGGGTTCGGTGGGGGCCCCCAAGTGGATGCTTTTCATGGTCGAGGTGGTGTCTTCGGCTGTGATCAGTGTCCAGTTGGAGATGGTGGGCTGGCTGGTGTTTCCGGGGGACAGGGGGGCCATCTGTGGTGCCTGGTGGATGCTCAATAAAGTTGTAGAGGTTTTGAGCTTGAGGTGGAAATAGATTTCGAGCTTGTCACAGATGTCTTGAGATGGGGGATGTCTGTGGCTTTGCTGTTTGGGTTGGTGAACTCTTAAATTACAATCAAAGGTTCCCTGGAGTTGGTGGAGTTGGCCAGGATTTTGTTGTGGATGAAGTTCCTCTTGGTGGCTCTGATCTGGTTGTGGTAGTCTGTCATGGTGTCCTTGTAGGTGGTGTGGTTTTTGGTTGTCTGGGTGTTTCTCCATTTCTTCTCCAGGCATCTGCAGGTGCGTCTGGCTTCTTGGAGAGCGTTGGTGAACCAGGTGGCTTTCCTGGGGTGTTGTCTGTCGGGGTTGCATAGTGGGGCGAGCTCGTCTGTGCAGTTCAAGATCCAGGTGTGGAGTTCTCTGGCTGCGTCATTTGCGTCTGGTCCCTATGTGTGGTTGTCTCGGTGAGGGTGGAGTTAAGTTGCTCATCTGTAAACTTGAACCAGTTCCTTCGTGGTGGGCGTGGGGCTGGTTTGGGTGCCTTGGGTTTGTTGATATCGAAGTGTACGCAGTGGTGGTCAGTCCATTCCGGCTACGCTGTATGGCTGAATTTCCTGCTGTGTAGATGGGGTTGAGGGTTTGTCCTGCTCTGTGGGTCCGTGTGTTGACGAGTTGTTTAAGTCCGATGCTGGTGTGGTTGTCACAAAAGTTAGTGGAGTTGGGGTCGCTAGGGTTATCGAGGTGGAAGTTCAGGTCTCCAATGAGTATGTAGTTTGTTGAGGCAATGGCGAGGGGTGCGTTGAAGTCGGTGATGTTGGTGGCGAAGGGTGTTCGGTGGCCAGGGGGGTCTGTAGACGAGGGTTCCTCTGAATGTGGCCTGGATCTGGAAGTGCAGGTGTTTGACAGAGGTGAAGGTTTCTCTGGAGGTGGTGAGGCGCAGGGTGCTCTTGTGGGTGATGGGTAGTCCCCCTCCTGGGTGGTTGGGGCGGTGTTTCTTCAGGATCTTGTATCCCTCTGGGATGGCGATGCTGATATCGGGGGCGGAGGATGCGTTGGTCCAGGTCTTTGTGAAGAAGGTGATGTCGGGCGAGAGACAGTTGAGTAGCTTCCAGATTTCCATGACGTATTTGTGTACGGAGCGTACATTGAGGAAGATGGATTTTAGGGTGGCGGTGGTGCTGTCGTCGGTGGTGTTGGAGGCCGGGGTGGTGGTTAGGGTCTGGCGGCAGTGGAGGCAGGAGAACTGGCCATGGGTCATGTTCAGCGAAGCCTGTTAGCATTCTCTAAGTCTTCCAGGGTTGAGTGCGAGGAGGGTGGTGGTGTCGTAGCTATGGGTAGTGAGAGGTCCAGGGTTCCTGGTGCTGGCCGCCGTCGCTTCACAGATGGGCGCCGAAGGGCTTGCCTTTGGCACACCTTCGGTGCACTGGCGGCGTGACAGCGCAGCGACGGCCATTAAGTAGGGGAGGTGGGAGGTAGGACAGGGGAATTTCGTGAGGGAATTCCAGGGGGGAGGGGCAGCAGGGGCAGCAGCGGCGAAAGGCAAAAGGAACAGGGAGGCAGGAGGAAATAAAAACAGTGGTGGAATTAGAGCAAGACAAAAATGGGCACAATAACAGTGGCACATCAGGGAAAATAATTAAGAAAATAATGGCTGAGAAAGGTTAAGGTGATTGCAGGCAGTCTGATCCTAGTTGGAGCCAGCAGCAGGCACAGGAGCGGACAGAAGCCTCAAACCTCTCAAGGCGGAGGTCGGGTTGGAGGCAAGAGATGGCACAGCGGAGCTGCGGGGAGAGAGTGGCCCTAGACTGAGGGTCTGAGGTCTTACCTTTCTTGTTGGGATCCCAGGGTAATAGGAAATATGTAGCTCCCGCTGATTCCAGAATTTTTCCGTGACAGAAATTAGAGAAAAATGTGTTTTTTAGTTAAAGTTTATGGTTTGCGCTGGATTCTGGGTAAAAAATCCTGGTGATAGCCATGCAGGACACCCCACCCTGGATTATTATAAGTAACTAGTTTTAAGAAATGTGCACGTTTGTTAGATTTCCTTGGGTGCTGGCTGAGCTAGGCCCCAAATCGACAGCTACCCACTTTGTAAAAAAAAATCCACTTTCAGTAGAAAAATGTGATGCATCCATGTTGCGTTTTCACCTATTTCCTGTCATGGCTACTAGGCCTACCCATATAGGTGAAGGAACATTTTTATTACAAGACATTTCGGAGAACAGGATGGCAGAACATTTATTACCAATTGGATTTTTCTGCTCTTGTGCCTTCCAATTGTAAGACAGTGTGTAAGATAGAAGACATTGTGGAGTGGTGTGGCTCACTGGTTAGAGGCGGTAGACCAGGAAGCAGAGAACGGCCTGGGACCAGGGTTCAATTCCCGACGCGGCAGGGCCGTGGACCAGGGTCAGCGGACTCGATAATTCTCGCCTCGGTGCCTACTCTAACCAGGGATCACCCTCGGCAACTCTGGGCATTAGCTTGCCTCATCTCTACAACAGCCCCCCACATTCGCTGGGGATGCCTGGTTTCACCTTGGAGATACCCAGTAGGGACCATCTCACAGGGATAGCCAGGACGGGTTCCCCAGCGGTCTACAGCGCCACGACGCCTCAGGGCAGCAGTTCGCTTTACAAGATACATTCATACATACATACATACATTTTGAAAAATTCCCTGTAAATCATATGATGATTTGGCTACCCACAAATTCAGAGATGAATAAATAACCTCTGTTCCTAAACTCTACATCTTGTGCCCATTTCAGAAATACATATTTTTTTATTCCTACTTTTCACTCCACAAATGTCAACTTAGGAATTGGTCTATACTTGGTACACAATTAAAAAAAATTAGGGCATATACACAAGGAGATATTGCCGAATTAACAGCACTTTATCTTAGCCAAAGTAGTGATAAATGTACCTACCCATTCACAAGCTGGTGTTAACAGCCCACAGCACCAGTTTACCCTGCGGCGAGGTCCGTCCATCGCGGGTCCGCCTTTCAGTCCTTGTTTCCTCCACTTGTAACAGACTTTGCCCAGAGCAACAAAAATTAAGACAGTGTCGGTGACAGCCGCAGCAGCCCCCCTCTAGCGCTGTGCGCCTGCGGCCCCACCAGGCTTCCACAGCTGCCGTACCGGCAATTTAAACTGCAGAGGAGCCACGCCGGGATCTTCAGAGAGTGGCCTGTGGGGGGTGGAGCGCGCGCCGCGCCGATGCTGCACTTGTCTCTGTGTACTCAGATGCAGCTGCGCTAATACTAAACGGAGAGGAGAAGTAAATTGCCACAGGGGGTGCCTCGCTGAGCAGCGCTGGATGTATCTCCAGTGCAGCCTGCCACCTATTCTGCGGAGTGACGAGGAGTTGAGCCAAATCACTGCCGACAATGAGGGCTCTACAAGATGACGTGTCCTCAGACTAACCTCCGTGCACCTGGCCGTCTGAGTACCCCTGCAGTGTTTGCTACCGCATGTTTATCTACACTCCGGCTGCACAATCAATGGTGTTTCGCGGAGCGGGACAATATGATCCTCAGCTGCTGCCATCGATCAGCGCTCAGCAAGTTTAAATTAAAATTAATAAGATTAAATTAATATGGCGGTGACCAGATCTCCTTAGCCATTGAGAAGTGCTCAACAAAATGGCAGTGACCAGATCTCCCCAGTCATGCCTTTAACCTCTGTGCACCTGGCCATTCTAGAGGCCCCCACTGTGTTGTGGACGCACAATCTTGGGATCTAACTAATCGCGCTGTGCCTCAACGCAGCCTCCAGCCCATCTCTGATCTCTGCCTATGCCCTGCCGACGATCCTTCCGCTGAGAGCACTTTCAATTAAGCTTTCACTCACCGTTTTCTGGCCTCAATGCAGCCCTCAGCCCATCTCTGGACCTCTGACCCTTTGCTGTGCCCTTCCCACTGAGGACACCTCCAAGTGTTCCTGAGGTAAAACTTATAGCCCCTCCCTTATCAGGACTATGTAGAGCTTGCTGGCTGCACCAACCCCTGCTGAAGAGTCGGCCCTCTAATGAAACCCTACTACTGTTGAAACCCTTTGTGAACTGGCCAGAGCCTTAGCCTTAGTTCCTCTGGGCTCTCTATGTGTGCTCTGTAGGGTCAATGGAACTATGACGACGCCCCTTGGGCGGAATCCAAAACTGTTTGTATCTACCGCGGAGCCCGAGCAAACTTTGGCCGATGCCTGGTGTAGCTGTCCTATGCAGCTATAGAGGAGTCTTGCCCCTTGGCCATCACCTACCCAGCCAGTCATCTGACATTGTTTTCCTCGTCTCCCCCATTTATGTCTCCTTCCTTCCCCTTGCTCGCTCCTGATTATTTTGATTCTAACTGATGTAATTATGTATCCTGTAGCTCGCTGATTCAACTGATGTAGATACCTACAGCGGAGCCCGAGCAACCTTGGCCGATGCCTGGTGGAGCTGTCCTATGCAGCTACAGAGGAGTCTGGCCCCTTGGCCGTCACCTACCCAGCCGGTCTTCTGACATTGTTTATCTCGTCTCCCTATCCGTGTCTCCTTTCCCTCCCCCTCCTTCTTTTCCCTCTGTGTTTCTTTGATTCAAACTATGTAACCGATAACTCGCTGATTCAAATGATATAACTATGTATCCTGTAACTTGCTGATCCTCATGTAAAGCGCTCTGATACCTCTAAGTCTAGCCAGCGCTATATAAAACTTTGCAAATAAACAAATAAAGTTTGCAAACTTTTGCACATAACGCTAATGAGATTTAGAGTGGACGTTCCTGTGCAAATAGCAGCAACAACACCACACCTCAACATTCTCAACGACCAGCCAGATCAGCGCTAAGAAGAAAAAACAGGCGCTAAGGCACGTTAGCAGCAGGAAATAACACCTGCTCTGACCTGGTGTGAAGTTGGACGGTAACCTGCACCACAAAAGGGAGACCAGCCCAGAGCGACATCGGAAGGGCAACAGATGCCCTGGAGCCACTCATCATGAAGCCAGGACACCCAAGAGGGTCACAACACGCACTGCCAACACCCCAGGACCCCCACCCAGAACACCACCCCCCGGACCACCACAAAGACAGCGCAGACAAAGACAGAGCCCCCCAGGAAATGCACCTGCCTCACAGACCCAACATCTGACAATGTTACTGTCCATTACAGGCTGAGAGGGACAACCATCTTACGCATCCTGACCATCATTGCCTAACAGGCCTACAGCACTAACACAGAGGACAACCAACATCCCACCCCACACTAAGCTGCTGGCTCTGCTGCACCTGTTGGCCTCTGGCACACCCCAACCAACACCTGCCAGAGTGGGAGGAGTCTCACAGCCAGCCACATCCAAGTCCCCCACATCTGTCCTGGACATCACCATCATCCTGGCACCCAAGTCCCCATACGTCCAACACAATGCCCAGGATCCACTGGAGACCAAGAAAGGACCATATGCCATAGCCGTATGTACGCAATGGTGTTGGGGCAATCCACAGCACACATGTCCTACCTGTGCCCCCTGATGACACAGCACGCAATCACCGCAACAGGAAGCACAAGTCATGCATCAATGTTCAGGCAATATCAGGACACCATGGGACCTCCACCAATGTTGCCTCCAAATACACAGCCAGTGTGCATGATTACTTCATCCTCCGACAGTCCATCACCAACCAGCATATCCAGGATGGCACCAAGGGAAATGCACAGCCCATTGGCAAGTTCCAAATGAACACCCTACTCAACTCAACTCCACAACCATGCAATTCACAACTCTGGCAATGCACATGTCACAAAATCACAATCAACATGCACAACAACATGCCCACCCACCAGACACGACAGAATAACTTAAAATGGTAACCTGGGCAAGCCTTGAAAGTGAGCCAACAATGGCATGGCACCTCAGCCATACAATAGCCGAATGTGGGGCGAGGTGGCAGCCAGGCATGTGTGAAGGATGCAATAGAACAATGATTGAGAAAGTACACAATGCCAAGAGTGGCAGAGATGTGCTGGACAGACCGCAGTATGGAGAACACTCCCATATCCACGGCGACATACACCTCTGGTGTATGGAATGTAGTGGACAGTGGACACAACCTTGTTACCCCAGCCAGTTAGGGACCTCAAGTCAAGTCAAGTCAAGTCAAAGGATTTGTATAGCGCTCTACATACCCAGAGGGTCTCAAGGCGCTTGAAGAGGGGTGGGGAGTTACTTGTCGAATATCCACGTTTTGAGTTGCTTTCTGAATGCTAGGTGGTTCTGAACAAGGCGAAGGTGAGTGGGAAGTGAGTTCCAAGTTTTAGCTGCTAGGTAGGAGAAGGATCTACCTCCCATGGTGGTTTTGTTGATGCGAGGTACAGTGGCAAGGGCTTGGTTGGAGGATCGTAGCTGGCGGGAGGGGGTGTAGAAGGATAGTCGTGTGTTGAGGCATTCGGTCCGATTTCGTAGAGTGCTTTGTGTGCGTGGGTTAGGAGCCGGAAAGTGATCCTCTTATTGACGGGGAGCCAGTGGAGGGTTTTGAGGTGATCAGAGATGTGTTCTTTACGCGGGATGTCTAATATGAGCCTCGCTGAGGCGTTCTGGATGCGTTGTAGTTTTTTCTGGAGTTTTGCGGTGGTGCCGGCGTAGAGGGTGTTTCCGTAGTCCAGTCGGCTCGTGACCAGAGCGTGGGTGACTGTTTTTCTAGTTTCGGTAGGGATCCAGCGAAATGTTTTTTTGAGCATGCGAAGAATGTTGAAGCAAGATGAAGAAACGGCGTTGACTTGTCTGTTCATCGAGAGTGAGGAATCCAGGATGACGCCCAGGTTCCTTGCGTGGTCCGTCGGGATGGGTGCTTTTCCAAGGGCCTCTGGCCACCAAGAGTCGTCCCAGGCGGAGGGGGAGGTACCTAAGATGAGGACTTCTGTTTTGTCTGAGTTCAGTTTCAGACGGCTGTGCTTCATCCATTCTGCTACTTCTTTCATTCCTTCGTGTAGGTTGGTTTTGGCCGTGTTAGGGTCTCTGGTGAGTGATAGAATCAGTTGAGTGTCGTCGGCGTAGGAGATGATGTTGAGGTTATGTTGGCGTGCGATGGCCGCAAGGGGGCTCATGTAAACGTTGAAGAGGGTGGGACTGAGTGAGGATCCTTGAGGTACGCCGCAGATGACTTCAGTAGCCTCTGACTTGAATGGTGGAAGGCGGACTCTCTGGGTTCTTCCGGAGAGAATGGTGGAAGGCGGACTCTCTGGGTTCTTCGAGGAAATGTTGCCTGTTATGCCCCCCGTAAGCGTGAGCAGAGTGGGATGGCCTGACGTACGCCAGGCCAGCATAGGGGTGCGAATAAAAAGCATGTAGCCCTAGGTGTAGCACTCTTCCAGAAAGCCCAACATCTCTGCTAGGTTGGCGCCTCTCACCCTACCATGAGGCTGACTCCATCCTCGTGAGCGGAGTTTCCTGTGATCCTGTGCGCCTGTCGTACCCCAGCCCGCTGGACCACAAACTCGTCAGGCCCGTCCCTGCCCAGTCAGGCCACACTGATCACCTGCCGATACCGGTGTGTGTCCAGGAGGGCCCACCACGTGCCTGTGCAAGCTCCAAACCTGAGGCCCGCAACCCTGCCAGCCTCTCAGACCATCGCTGGCACCCTTCCCCAGTCACATACTAAACCAGCATCCTCTTTGGTCCAGTAGGTCCCATATGTGAAACTGTGTCCTGGGTCCTCCTGAATGGCAGTGACCCCAAATCCGGGCAAGCGGCCACAACACCAGACCCCCCGATCAGTGAGCCATAGTTCCATATGGGCATCTTGCGACACATGCTGCCCCTAACCCTGTTCAATGCCACCCGGCTACACGTGGTGCCACTAACCCTGTTCAAAGCCAGCCAGCTACACGTGGTGCCACTAACCCTGTTCAACGCCAGCCAGCAACACATGGATGAGGGACCAGGACTACCCTGCAGACCCGTAGGTCTCACATCCAGCACCTAGTCGCGATTCACAAATGGCAGAGTCCACGCCAGTGGCCGCATGGAGAGGAGTTAGAGGAAGATGCGGGTCAGTCCAGACGAAAGCCGGGTCACAGTCACGGAGGTGAACGAACATGTGGTGCCACTGAACCTGAACTACGCAGGCCGGTGGAGACACCAACCTATGCCAACGACACTCTGTGAATGGCCCATGCTGACGGCTGCCTCCAGCCTATACTGCTGTCTAGATGGTCAATGAGCCTTGATTTAGCGATGGCGGAGTTCATATCAGTGTACAGGCATCATCGCAGACTGCATCCCCTCTCAGCACCAGTGCCACTGAGTCTGTTCCCCGACATTCATGGACACTCAGTGGTCGTACATTGGTGGCGTCTGAGTCTATGGACAAGGGGCTAGTTTTCATCCTCATGTAGCTGATACCAAATTTGTGGTGAAAACGAAGCTTGTGCTTTCCACTCCTCCATTTGCTGCTTCCAGAAAGCATCAGGCCTTCCGCATCATGCCCTGGAGGACACCTTCCACTGTCCCCCGCAACCCTCCGTAACATACACCTCGGACATTGATGAGGACCCGCTCAGGTTGCATGGCCCATCTGACTGCACCGCAAGTCACTGCCCCGTGGCTGGGTGCCTGTGTCAGCCGCGGTGCATCCGGAGCCATTAACTGTGCTGGGCCGGTCCGGGACCCATTCTTCTGACGTATCGGATGGCCCCTGAAGCTTTGGACTTGGGGTCATCAACGCCATTTCTCTGTGGCCTTGCGCTGTACACAGCCTCCGGGCCCAACTGCGTCCCACCAGGGCGAGTCCTGACCGGCCAGGACATCGCATCGCTGAAGGAGGCACACGCCACCACAGCAAGGACCACCTCCAGCCACCATCTGCCAGAGTCCAAACGGTGGTCCTGACCGACTTACAGAGTTGCTCAGACCTGTCGTGGATACCATCATCGGCCTGATACCCTGCTCAGCACTCCAGGTGCCAGTGACTCAGTGCACCGCAGGCCATTGTCCGTTGCTGATTGAGTTTTGTGCTGTGGAGCGGTTGCGTAGCTATGTCACCTCAAACAGTGTGGGGGCCCTGAGAAGTTGATGGGGAAGATGATTCAGGTCTGATGGATCTGCATCAGGAATATATCGACGGGACACAATCCAAGACTTTTTCATCACATGTGCACGCTCCTCTCTAGTGTCCCATCCCCAGTGCACTGCAACTCACCGACTCTTCTGTTTGCATGTTGGCTATCCTCTGGACTTTCTCTGGCTCACTCCATGTTGCTCAGCTGTTGACTCTGTTATGCATGTGTTTTCTGTTTCTGTTGCACTGGTGTCCAATGTTCAAGTGGTTGGATGTATGATGGTACAACGCGTACCATCAAAACGCGGTATGTTACATTGCGGTCTTGATGACGCAAGTCGTTACATTGACTTGCGCTGGAGGGCGCTGGACTTTGGAATTGTGTGAATTACTATTCCAACTCCAGTCTACGTACAGTAGGGAAGGTGTTGGAATAGTACTTCACACTATTCCTTAGTCTAGAGCGCCCTCCAGTGCAAGTCGATGTAACGACTTGTGTTGTCAAAACCGCAATGTAGCCATACTGCGTTGTAATGGTTTCGTGGTAAAGGATGTTTCCCACACCAGACATTCCATACAGAATGGCATACACTCACCCCACACACATCCAGCACAGGTGTCACTGTACATATGGCCCTGCCAATAAAGTGGCCAGAAGCATGTGCATGTAGCCAGTTCAACATGATATATGCAGGTGTACCTGTGGTCTAGTTGTATGAATTAGGGCTCTGGGCCCTACAACATTACATTGTGCTGTGTACATCAGATGCAGACATGTCCCCGCAGGCAGCGGGTTTGAGCTTGGACATGTAGCTTTGTAGTCACCCACAGAGCAGAGCCAACATGGGTGTGTGACTGATATTTGAGCGCCCCTGGGTGTGGTTCTGTAATGTGAATGTGCATCTGCATGTGTCTCTATTGCAGTGTGGGTCTCCTTAGTGGGGTGTGGGTGGTCCCTGAAGGGTGATAGACACCTACGTATGTGTTCTAGTTCACATTCCATGGGTTCGGCCCCCACCCACACCTGTTGCGCCACCTCGTTTTGGCGTGCTGACACATGGCATTTAGGTGCCACGTGTCGGTGGGTCAAGTGTTGTGAGCCAGCTGTGCTTGCGGGTGCCACCTGCTGTGTTGTATGTTGCAGGCTCTGTGTTCTCCTCTGAGTAGCTTGGCTTGCCGGGTCCTGGTGGGGGGTTGCATGGGATATTCATGGGATGTTGTAGAGCATTGGTGTTGACGGTGTGGTGGTCCTCTCCGGCATCACCGATGTGTTGGATTCTGTGTTCTTCTGAAGGTATTGTGTGCCCCTCTGCAATGTGAAGGGGAGATGCATGTTGACATTGTGTTGACATGTATGTTGGCGCATTGGGCTGGTTTGCATGCAGACTGTATGGCAATGTACATTGTGACTTTTTGGGAGGTGCTGGATTTTTCTGCAGGACAGTGTACATTTGGACTACATGACGGATGTGAGGTCGTACCCGTACATTTTAATTTCATATTTCCCGGCGCTGTCAGATGTAGTAGGCATGTTTCTGTGCATGTCCGGAGCCAGTTGTGTCCTCTCGGTTCTGCAATGTCAGCTATGTGCATTGTACCACGTTGTCACCAATTTGGGTGTGCTGTTATTGCTATGTGTGTGTGCTGCAGTGTACCAAGGGGATCTGGGACATTATCCTGGATAATTGTGAATGTGCAGTGTGGTACACCTCATTGTGCATGTGTGCCATTGTGCCCATCTCTCCCGTCCCCCCAGGTCCTGTTCGTTGCACTCCCTGTTGATGTTGTGCCAGGTCCTCTCGAGCTGTGTCCGTACTCCTTACTCCTTGCACTGTCTCCACACTGATGACTGTGGCCTGGGTTTCCTCCAGTTCCTTCTGTGGCGCTGGACTGCCACCTCCTGTTGCCGTTCCTGCCCTCCTGTTGGCAGCAGGTTTGTGCCTGGTTTAGGTTGTCACGTCATGCCGGCGTCTATTGACCTCATCGGCACTCCGAATGTATTCCAGGTGGTCTGCTTGTGGGTCAGTTGCTAGTAGTGTTCTGTCACCTCCGTGACGCTGGTCTTGTTTTCCTGCGGTCTGCACCCCGTCTTCCTCTTCTCCTTGGCCTTCCCTGGCCTTGTTGTTCCTTGCTGGTGGTCTGTAGGGTTTGTGGGGTTCGAATTGGACTCTGCGTTGGGTAAGGGTGCATCCATGTTGCTACGTGCTTTGACTTGTTTTTGGTTTGTTGTTTCTGTGGTTTTTATTGTGCATTGTCCCACCAGACGTGTGGGAGTTGCAGGCCTGTGGCTAGTTTTTGCTACTTTTTGTATCGCAATGGGCCTCATTGCATGTGTTTTTGCGTTCACGTATCGCATGTAGCGTGGCATTTATTTTCATGCGGACATTTGACGCGTTATCTGGTGTCTATCGCATGCTACCGCCCCGTTGTGAATTCCTTGTTCACACAGTGTTATTTTCCCACAATAGGCTGTGATGTTGAAAGTTGAGTTACACCACTCTTGCTGTAGTTATCACATGTTCTTGTACGGTGCAACTCAGTTGTTGACATTGGGTACCTTGGGTTCTAGGAGAACCTACAAACCCTATATTTCCCTACAACCAGAACGGTCCAGCAGATGTAAAGGAATCCTAGTTTTGTAAATGGGACATTATGACAAGAAGTTACAGATGAAAATGTTTCCAAATCCTTTAAATATTTCTGTATTTCAACAGTTAGTTTCTTTGGTAAATCCTCGAGGGATCTACAAATATGACCCCATGCTGAACTCTGCATTTTGTGTCACTTACTTTTGTTTACTACCCCTCCTGGGGATAGGCCCTCAACCAGGACTCTCCAGCCATCTGTCTTGGGCATTTCTTTCAATCTGACTTCAGGTGTAACCCAACTCCTTGCTATCAGCCTTGAGGCCCCAACACCAGGTGTTTCTTGGCCTTCCTCTTTTCCTTTTCCCTTTAGGGTTCCAGATCAGGGCTTGCCTGGTGGTATTTAATCATGCGGACATTCGAAGGATGTGACCTATCCATTTCTAAGGTCTTTTTGTGATTTGTTCATTATTGGGAGTTGGAAAGTCTGATGCCACATGTCAATGTTGCTGATGGTGCTTGGCCAGCGGATTTTCCTCAGACAAGTGTTGATTAAGGTCTGGACTATGTTGCTGGTGGTCACTGTTGTCCTCCAAGTTTCTGCTCCATACAGAGGGGCAGATTTTACATTGGTGTTAAAAAGCTTGATCTCAGTTTGCAGCATTTGGTCCTTGGAGCTCAAGAACGTCTTTAGCTGAACAAAGGCAGCCCTTACTTTGCCAGTTCTTGACTTGATGTGAGCGTATGACACTGCCCAGGTAGGTGAATTTTGTCAACTTTCCAGAAATCTATAGTTTTCCTGGAACACCCATGGGTTTCACACTGCTTTCCACCACAAACTGAGAGTAGGTTGAAAGCTCAAAAAATGGGAAAATGGGCTCCCTCTCTGAAAACGGTCAAACTGAGATAAAAAAAATTCATTCTTTACGCCACTCTGAATGTTCCTGAACACTGGGAAGATGTTACCTTTATCACAGTAATCTGTTTCTTGATGTCATTTTTAGGAAAACATACCAGACACTTTTATCCAGAGCACCTTTTTCCACTTTTTCACTAAAACTAGGGTAAGGGAGGTCCAGCATTTAAGGGGTTAATCACATTCGTCATTGTTGTTGATATCGTCCGAGGAAGGCGCTTGGTGTACGATTAACTAAATTAATACTGTATACTTTCTCTGGACTGTGGGCCTATTTCTTCTTGTAAAGGACCATTTGCATATGATTACAGATTCCACATTTGCCTGCCCACACTGAAGCCAATGGTGGTTGAGCCCTGAGTCACAGGTTATATTTACATATTTAAAAACAAAAGAACCACTTATTTACAGTTTGAAATACACACTCACTCCGGATGCCAGTGAAAAAAAAGGTTAATTCAATCATTGTATTCACAGCTTGTTGACACGCTTTAGCATAATGCATAGAAAAAGTACTGCCTTCTGGGACATAAGCACAATGCAGGCAATCCTGGGCTGGTCACATTCTTATATAAATATTCACATCATTACAGTGTGATCCATTAATCTTTGTTATTCAGATGTATCTGATATCTATAATCGCCTCCAAACAATGGTCCTCTGAGTAGGTACAAAATGACAGCACCTTACATCACGCCCTGGCAGGCTCACTTATCAGTATTGGAAGCCTCCATTTATCTTAAACTGTACTCAATAGAGTTGGCTATTTCATTCACCTTAGTTGAATTTGAACCACCTCAGTGGGCTAATCAATAAATTATTTTATTTCCCATACATAGTTCTCAAACAAATGATAGCATTGTAAAATATTATGATATGAAACCATTGTCCTGGTAAGATGAGTTCTTCTCCAAAAAGGAGACTACCGTCCTCTTGTCCCTGTATATGTAAAATTACAAATAGATAAAGCCAACTATCTGTTAACCAACAACCAAAGTTTAAAATCAATTTACATTTTCTCAGTTACAACAATTGGCCCGTATTACCCTATACATATGCTTAATTCCTCTTCTGTGTTAAGATCATTTGGGGTATTGGTGTCCAAATCTTTAATGTATTTAGATTCTAAAGATTTCATATTTAGTTTCCTGCCCACTCCCTCTTCCTTAAGTGGCATCCACCCTGAAGCAAAGAATTTTTGTTGATTTCTATCTCCTCCATGGTATTCGTGGAAGTGTTTGGCTACAGGGTAGTGCTTGTCATTCTTATTAATCTCTCACAGATGTTCCATGACCCTCTATTTTCTTGGATGTATGGTGCTCCTTATCACCGTGGTCATGTCAGAACATATATGACATATTCTAAGCCACATGTTGCAAATGTTTGAATTTCCTTCTTCTCCTCTCATATGGTACTTTATATTCCCTACATTTCTACTTTTCTTGCAGACTTTAAACTTTCCATATATATAAAATCCCTTAATCTGTGCCTCTCAAGTCTCATTAAAATCACATAGGCCACAATTCACTAATGTGTCCATCAGTGATTGGCTGTGTCTGTATATTATTAACGGGGGTTATTATTTTTTTGTTAGAATCAGCAAATCACATTTCAGGATTCTCCTAATGTTTCCTCAATATATGGGCAACTCTTTGGGATTGGCAATTAACAATTGTGATTAGTCTGGTTCTTTATTTTGTCACAGGCATGCCTCACATTCTACCTCATCTCTTGTTTCTAGATTTACTCTCTTTACTGCTTTGTTCAGTACCTACTTGGGATATCATATCCCCCGGAATCTATTGAGCCTCATCTTGTTCTTCTTTGAAGAATATCTAATTGCTGCAAATTATATGGCTCTCGACAGATCTCTATATGGGATGCTCCATTTACGTCTGGATTTTTGCTTTGTGCAAGGAGGAGGCTGTTTCCTTCTGCCAATTGCCTATGCAATTTTGTAGCTACAATGTTGGATTCCAAAACCACTTCTGCATTCAGGTGTACTGCTCTATGCTTACTGATGGTACCTGATGGTACCTGTAAATCCTAAATTAAAATTATTGGTATTAAAAAGTTCAATACATTTTGTGCTTTTGTTTTGGGACCATATAATTAAGTTATAATCTATACATTTAAACCATATTATTAAATATTTCTTGTAGTACACCAACTCCTGGGATTCAGACACCTGCAACTCCCACAAGCCCATCAAACAATTAGTGTAGCTGTGGGAGATGCATGTGCCCATCGCTATTCCCTGAGTCTGTTTGTACATCTTATTATCAAACATGAAGATAATATTTCTAAGACATAAAACTATCATCCTCAATGATTTATTTTTGTTTGCAAAACAGCAAGTAGGTCTTTCTCTAGGAAGTGTTTGTGTGCCTTTTAAACTATCTACATGTCTGATACTTGTATGGAGGTGAGTTAAAACCACAGTTATCAAAAGATAGTCCCATGTAATTGCCTCTGTCTTGGTAAGGAAGTTACTGCTATCTTTGATTAAAAAAAAGGAAATGTCACAACAAAGGAAAAATATATAATATAAGATTAAAGGAATGTTATCTTTTGTATGCTAATAATATCTTAGCTTATGTTAAAAAACATAACTTCACTTAAACAAACAAGGGTTAAAGGGTTGACATAATTAGGCATTGAAATGAGCTAAGAACCTACATTTAAGAAAATGAAAAACCACTGAAATTCACCAGTAATATTTTAGTGAAATAACTATAACTTGCGTTTTGTTCATGCACTGCTTCTAACCTCAAATATTACACCACTCATTACTAGGGTTGCCACCTTTCCCAGGGAAAAATACTGGCCATTTGCTCATGTTCTAAGATTTCACAGAGAGACAGGCATGATACCTAAATAGTATGTTATATAATGTTGTCTATATTCATTTTTAACAGAGCTTTGCTGTCTATATCTTTCTTTAACTATCAGTAATGGATCATCAGGGTAGATCTAGAACAGATTTTAAAGTGTTTTCAGCTTATATTGCCTATTTTAAATGTGTAAACGAGGATAAAATACCTACTTTTTCTACCCGCTTGAACATTAAAATGCTGGTTATGCCAGTAAGAAACAAGCCATGTGGTAACCATACTCATGAATTGTTAAACTACATCATCAATTACATCATTGATGACACCATAAAGTCATTATAACAGCGTCCTTTAAGGTTTGTGGACTTGAATTAATTCAAGAAGCTACACTTGTGCCCAAATTCACATCACCAATCAAGTGATAATGGACATAACCTCTAACTACATGCTGGGCACATAGCATACCTGTCAAGTCATCTTCATTCGATAGTTGTTACCCTCCTTTCACTCAGATGTATAGACTTTAATGGGATCACCCACTTTTTAAACCTTAAACACCCTCCAAAGCATTAGTAATATGTTTACCCTCACCCTCTTAAAGACTTCACATGACCATGCAATTTTAAGTAACGAATTTCACCGGTAGTTTAACAAAAACAAGAGCGACCCTAATGTCCACAACTGCAATCGTACCAGCAAGCGCACAACATGGAACAGGTGTTCAGATGGAATTAATTTCTCTAAGCACAGTATGATTACACAGAATTTCTGTGCAGATTCAATCTATATCAACATTTAAGTTTCAATTTTTTGACAGACAAGGTTCTCTCTGGATTTAGTCTGTGTAGACTCTCAATTCAAAAGAAACAGTCAGTATTTTATAGTGTAGATTCGATTCAGCCAAATCAAATTTTATTTTATAAGGAGGACAGTGAACATTTTTAACATTTTCAAATACATGAGTGCTAAAGGATTTTTGAAAAAAGGGAGAAAAGAAGAACCCCAAGTGAAAGAAAATAAAGGCAAACCGGAAACACAGTGGCCAATAGTGTAAGCATGTGCAGAATATTGTTTTTTTATTTGGAAAACAGCTAATTCTATTTCATACAATGAAAAACTCAGAGGGGCATTTCCAGTGTGACATTTACAAATGGGTCAGGTCTGTCTTTTTGTTTGTCAATGGCGTTTGAACCCTTTTCCAGGAACCTAGGGTCTCATCAGGACTGTAATAAACATGGGTACTAAGGAAATGTGTTTAATAAAAAAACTAGGAAAATAAATGGTAAGCTGTAAAGAAGGAACTAAAAAAGTGTACATACTGGATGAGTATTAGAGGTGGTCTCATCCATTATTGAGAGGACCACTGGGATGTTCTGCAACCGGGGTCTTGGAATGACCAACATAACAATTTTCACAGTTGTACTGTACTCACAGAGTAAGTTTTTTTACATTAATTGCATCATTGGCCAAGTCAAAGGAGGCATGGTTTTCCCATATATAGTCCTGCAACATGGGGAAAGACTGGTATCATCATGCTGCCAAGGAAATAAAATGGCCAAGGATTAGTGCATTCAGAGACTATTGGGCCGTGGGGATTCCTTTTACCCAATATAAGTATTTGTAGGCTTTCACGAAGATATCAAAAGCTTGAATAATATTCAGCCCTGTTGGAGAAAAAAAGGGCATTTAGACTATGCAGTTTAACGCTGTCCTGTAAATGTCAGTGGTAACTTGTAGGATATCCTAACAGAACAGTAAACACTGTCACCATAATACGTGGCCAGTCTGATCCTCAAGCGACGCATTCTCCTGATCACAGATACGCAGTTGAATGAACAGCAACATTTGGGTCTTCTGAGCGGTAAGAGATACAGAAAGGCATCCATATGTGCAACGTCCTCGAGAGAGAGATGTTCCAGTAAGTGTGTTGTCACACATTCCAATGGGAGACATTTGTACCGAGACATAGAGTCTCTATTTGTAGCTGAAGGAGCATAACCAAGCATCCCAAAAGTGCATTCACAAAATGAAATCTGAAGTTTTAGACAGTCAAAAGGAAAGCAGAGGTTGACAGGTAGGCATTCGCCACTCATAAGACAGCTTCTTCCAAGCCCTGTAGACAACCCTCTGAAGTGTGGTAAAACACACCACACACATTCCTGAGATAAGCACAATGGCATTGAACCTTAGAGCCATGCTTACAACCACAGTATGAGTTAAACCACCTCTAAGTGGGTCACCCCTGGATTCTACATTATTCAATACTCTGAAAAGCTTCAAACTTGGAAACATCAACACCTCATCAATTTCCTTGTGACAAACTTTGTCTGTAGCATTGTATTTCATTGATTTAACATGGACACTATAGGTCAATTCAACCTTTGTTTTTTTCAGTGAATGTATGTGCCCTCAGGCCCTGCCCTGAAGCTCCTTTGGGTACCCAAACCCCTGCTGCGCACAACCTTCAGCATGTGCAGCAGGGGGTTAGCCCAGCACCCAAGCCTTTGCAGGAAGCAAAAAAACTGTGCACAGCCTCGCTTGGTATTGCGGTGCAGAGTGCGGGTACCGCCGTTGCGAGGTTAGCCACCATGTCTGCTCTCCAGCCAGGCCATGTGCCTAACTCCTTGTGCACGTCCAACCCTCTGCCAATACCCAACCTCCTTCAGGCCTTCATCCATATCCCCAGCAGGCACTCAATCCCTAGCTACTCTGGGACCCTCCAAGGCCCTAGGAGTCAGGGTGTACCGAGCCTCCCCCTATGTGGTTTTTTGCTTTTTATTTAAGGACCCGTTTACCAAGACCCTGGGTCCTGTACTGGATGCTACAACATATTCTCCCTGTTTTGGCCAGCAAATCAGGTTCTGCCCATCCACTTTGAAGAGCTCAATTAGAGCATATCTGGATACTAACACAACAAATATCTCTAACTTTTTTTTTACCAGCCTTAACCCTTTTATGCTTACCTCAAGCACGTTTTAGATGCTAATTTCTTGAAAATGGATAAACGGATTTACAACAAACAATAAAAAGCACTAATTCTGGGTAAAGTTCTAATTTTTAACCACATTTGGTGTAATTCCACTCAGCTGTTTTTTTCTGGATTGGAGAGCAACCTTTCCTATGTGAATTAACATGGGATTCTCCCCCTTTTGCTTGGCCCCTAACTGATGGAAAGTTTCATATATTTGTGTCATATGGTGCCAAATGTATTAATGAAATAAAAAATGTCTTTGCTATGGAAACTCTGGCCTAATTATAACCATAGAGTGACGACCACCACTGTATTATACAGTGGCAACTTCAACTGTGTTATACAAATCACTCATATGCTTACTTTCAGCCAGCTGTCTTCAACTATTGGCTTGTTGTTGTGCCATTCAAATTTCTCTTCCAACGACTACAACATACAGCATGTGCCAATGGGTCAGCCCACTTCAGCCATTGGCAAACTTTACTGTGAGTGATAGCATTCTGCTCTTTCATGAAGAGCTCATCCACACAAAACAATTCTCTACAGTACCAGGGACTACTATGGCAAAGTGTGCGTTTTGAGGTCAAAATATGTTTGCTTTTAGGCAATGTAAAAAACACAAAGTATTATTTTTTTTTAAACATACAGAGCAAGCATTGACAAACCAAAAAACTGGCCGCCATTGAACGACTTACTGATTTGCCAATGTTTGTTGAATATGTGGCTGTAGGCTCTGAAGCAACACGTTTCATAAATAAATAACAATAGTTAGTTTGGGTAAACTATTCGTAGAGATGAAATGATCTCAGAGCCTGAAAGACCTTAACAAAGATCTGTTGCAGTTCTGGAGATAAGACCTGATTTCGCATAAACCAAGAAGATGGCACAAGCATAAACTGCCTGGAAAAGGCACTACCATCTTTATCTACTATTGATTTCTATTTATTACATTGTAATTGTATTTATAAACGTTTACATCTCCGTCTTGGACACTGTATACGTGCCTCTCAGAAGGGGGTTTAGGATAAATACACACATGTTCTGTGGTGGTCATGGTTTACGTACTTCTTCCCTTGTTATCATCGATTCCACTTGCATCCGCACGCCATGAAATGTTTCAGTAGCATGCCAAGGGCCTCATTTAGGAGTTTTTGCCATAGAGCGGTGCTGCAGGCCTTCCTGGTATGGTTCTTTCCTGTGCTTTTCCCCTATGCTGGCGCACAATGGGCTGCCCTGCGCCAACGCTAGCACCTTTGCAATGCGTTGCAAGGGTGCCTGCATTGCAGGGATGATTGTTTTTGTGCAGGAAGGGATACTTTCCTGCACACAAACAATCACAAGAGGATTTTTCCTCTTTCTGAATGCAGCACACATAGAAAAAGGAAAAACGAGGAGAAATAAAGGTATTTCTCCTCAGTTTTCGGGGCTGCTTCATAGTTACAATTCCTCATAAATCTAGGGCAGTCTCAAAAAGCAATGGATGTTGCAGGGAACGCCCCCACCAACACCAATTGCCCACCCCTTTAACACAGAAAACTGTGTTAAAGGGAACGATAATTACAAGGCAGCATTAAGCCAAAAAAAGTGGCTTAGTCTGGTAAATATGGAGTAGGCTCCTGCTTCTCCAGAGTGTCACGAAAAGTGACGTTCCATGGCGCAACGGGCCTCATAAATGAGGCCTCAAGTGTACATATATGTGTGAAGAAAAATGCCTTAAGTGATCTGCCTACTAAGCCCCACTGTACATTCTATGTCTGCTTGCAGCACATCTGGCAGATAAAGGTTTTCTTGAAGCGCCAAAATGAGTCCGTTTTTCACTATCATCTCGAAGGCTACCGCGCTGGGGAGAATATTGACTTTATGACTGACAGTATATGCATCCACTCACACGCTATAACCATTACTGCATTATCAGACTCTCGGTGGGCTTCACGTGAGGGAAAGTGTCGCAGACCAGGCCTCGCTTTGAAGGATAAGCCGCATTACCCCGAATAAATGTTTTATTAACCATAAAACCTTATCTGAGCTGGAGCAGCATTATTGAGCTCAGTTTTTATTGATATTACCCTTCCGCCTACAAGAAAATTAATATGGGCACAGCTCCAAGTCCCCTTGCAAAAGGATGGAACATTCTAGATGTAACCATATGGGCCCACTGTGGAACAGGGTGCTTTAGGCCTGCTCTCCAGTTTTTATTTTGTGCAAAAATGCAACTAAGGTGGCCCCATAAATTCTTCTCGACACATCATAATGTCGGTACTTCCAAGTATTTCTCTGCAGTGTGCGCGTATTTTTTCGTGTTTGTTTGCAAAAACAGATTGTGGAAATGCTGTGTGCTGTCATCTCTGGCGGCACTTTGCAGCTTTGCTTCCCACAACAATGTTATGTTCACTAATGGTCTTGTATTATCGAGCGAGCAGCGTTCATGTTGGTAAAAAGCAGCCCCAAGGGAGAGTAAAAAGCGGGAAAGGAGGAGGGAATTTTTTGGGGAGGGGAATTCGTTATGTCGTCTAGAAATAATGAGAAATGTTAAGCTGCTTTTGGAAAATGGCAATCGAGAAATGCAGCTTGAATATCACTAAATGAAAAAACGTTATCCTTCCCTGATCCAATGTCCCAACAAAGGCAATACAGCTTCCTACTTTATGCAACAGATACTTTACTACATGTGCCCAGATCTTAAGGGTGACCTACCCAATCAGAGTCATGACGAGAGCCAGAGAAAGGTGCACGCTGGCTTTCCCTTGCATACCGGGTCTCCAAACATCCTCACCACAACTGTCAGTAAGAATGGAAAAATAATGTTACAAGCCAACCTGCACCATAAGGCAAAGTTTAAAGAAGTGTCACAACTCTGAAAGACGACTCTTATGCTCTGAAAAGAGTCCCCATCACATTTCACAACCTCCCACCCGCTCCAGCCCTGACACACCGCATTAGAGATGCAAAATCTCTGCAAATAACATAACCTCAGCACCAAATGAACCATGCAATTTTCAATCAGGAGAAACCCGAGAAATACTTCATTCGACATCTTTAGATTTGCACTGTGCTCGCCACCCACCCTACCTATTAGTCTTCTCACCTGAAGGATGTATTATATCCTATAAAGTGTGGGAATTAAAACATCCCTGACCTCCTCCCTCACAGTGAGGGGGTAGTAGCCCTTGGCGGGACCAGGGTTTCCGTTAAGAGAAGAATCCCAGATGATGAAGCATGCCACCTTGGTGGTGAAGGGATTACGTCCTAATTGAGGGATCCCCATGACAGCACGTGGAGAGCTTCTTTGTGTCCTCTTACTCAGGCTTTTGCGTTGTTTCAGACCCGAGCATTTCATGTGTTGATTGTAATTGTATAGGGATCCTATCCTCGCAGGTATTTGCACTCCTGAGGAACCCCCCATTCTCGTTTGTTTTGCTGGAAAAGTACAGGTGTCACAACAAATGCAGCAAGCTCATGATGCTCAAGTACTAAATAAAGAGGCTTCCTCTTACAGTGTCAGAGTGAGACAGAACAGACCATCAAACAAACATATGTGTACATGTACTGTCATCTTAAAAAAGAAAAAGCAGTCCCTAAGTGTAAGGATATACCTTCTGTCAAGGCGTCCCTTGTCTTAACAGATTCAATGAGACACAGCCTGACCTGAAGGACAACCCTATAGTCCTAACACAACAATCAAGCTTAGCTAAACAACAAATAAATGGCAGTTTTGTTAGGTACTCAATGTCAAATATAAGTCTTGTGGCATTACAAAAAAAACACCCTATGTTTATATATAATAAAAACAATGATTTATTTAAAAAAATTTCATTACAGTACATAACATTCAGTATTGCACAAACATACAAACAATTACAATAAAAACCAAAAAGTCGACGCGGCGTTTCGGTGTCTTGAAAGGATAGGCACACCTTCTTCAGGACGGTTTTTAAAATCACTAAAAAGAGAATGCCACAATTACCAATAGTTTCAGACTTATGACAGAGACCCTAAATCATCCTAACAAATAATCTTAGTATCACACATTTTAAAAAAAAACACAAATCTGCAGTCCAACCATTAATTATAGACTGATATCTCAGTTGTAGTTCATTTTACTATTCTATTCGACTCCATAGTCTCACACATCTGTGATGCCTTGATTATCCTCTGTATTTCATTATTTCCACATTTCATGATTTACAGTACCGTTAGTTACTAAAAATAATCACAAACACTTTATCATAGCCGTATTGCAGACAGCATAATCAAGTGGTCATATTATCTGACCTTCTCACTCTGAGTTTATATAGTCAGGCATATTTGTGCCTAATGTCTATAACCTAAAAATAGGTTTACTGTCAGTCCTCCACTTGTTCACATACCTCAAGATATAGAGCGAATCTGACGTGACGAGCTATCTGTAATATCCTCTATTTTTTACTCCTCTAGAAGCATATTATCAGCACAGTGGGTTATTTTAAAATATTTCCGCCTAAAAAATAAATGTTTTTGGCATGATTTAATAACTCAATACTTTAGTAGAGCCTTGACGTAGTGTGATAATTTAAATACCGTCATACCTGGATCCAGATGTTTATGTGTACTGGATAGGTCTGCTGTACCAGGGATGACCACCGTATGGGTAATGTGATCACATACAATTTTGCTGAGAATAGACAGAAATACACACAATAATAAAGAAATTGGTGGGTTGAATGTGTCTTTCAATTAAGGTCAAAAACAAGATTTTTTTATATATAAATTATAATACCTTAAGATAGAAGGCACAAATATGCCTGACTATATAAACTCAGAGTGAGAAGGCCAGATAATATGACCACTTGATTATGCTGACTGTCTGCAATACGGCTATGATAAAGTGTTTGTGATCATTTTTAGTAACTAACGGTACTGTAAATCATGAAATGTGGAAACAATGAAATACAGAGGATAATCAAGGCATCACAGATGTGTGAGACTATGGAGTCGAATAGAATAGTAAAATGAACTACAACTGAGATATCAGTCTATAATGAATGGTTGGACTGCAGATTTGTGTTTTTTTTTTTAAATGTGTGATACTAAGATTATTTGTTAGGATGATTTAGGGTCTCTGTCATAAGTCTGAAACTATTGGTAATTGTGGCATTCTCTTTTTAGTGATTTTAAAAACCGTCCTGAAGAAGGTGTGCCTATCCTTTCAAGACACCGAAACGCCGCGTCGACTTTTTGCTTTTTATTGTAATTGTTTGTATGTTTGTGCAATACTGAATGTTATGTACTGTACTGAAATTTTTTTAAATAAATCATTGTTTTTATGATATATAAACATAGGGTGTTTTTTTTGTAATGACACAAGACTTATATTTGACATTGAGTACCTAACAAAACTGCCATTTATTTGTTGTTTAGCTAAGCTTGATTGTTGTGTTAGGACTATAGGGTTGTCCTTCGGGTCAGGCTGTGTCTCATTGAATCTGTTAAGACAAGGGACGCCTTGACAGAAGGTATATCCTTACACTTAGGGACTGTTTTTTCTTTTTTAAGATTATCTCAACCTATCCCATATTGGTACATAGGGTATCTCCCTTTTTTTCTTGCATGTACTGTCATCATCATCATCATCTACATCTAAGGGTTGTGCATCACACATTTCGCACAACACTTACAGGCGTTGCTCATCACCTGAGTCTTCCCTTTACAATCTTGAGAGCCATTCTGATTTCCCTCTCTATGCTCTGCTCAGCTAAATCCAAAGCTCTCCACTCCCATTTTATTTGGTCCCTTATAGCCCACTGTAATGCACCACTGCATTGTGTGTTAACCTTTGTGATGTATTGTTTGTTGTAACTCCTCCTTGAGTGGTACAGCCATGCTGATGCTCCAATGGACATTGGGGCGATTTATCAGTAATTGTTTATTGTGGGCTGTCATGTGCATCTTCACTGGAAGTTCAGTGTAATTTCCAAGATATTTACCGGTCTTATGCAAGGAGTTAGCCAACCGGCTATTTGCTTGTAGATAAATCAGTCATGATTACTGTAGGATCTTGGATAAAAGTTTGTGACATGCTCAGTCAGGTCTTAAGTAAGTAAGTGAAGACTGACATAAAAATAATTTCCTTTGCCATCGCTCAGTTATAATCCCATGTCTCTTGAGCTGAGTCTACTAAACCACACTCTTAACTCCTTTACCTAATTATAAGTATCATTATTAATCACATTTAGTCTATGAGGAATGTAAAACTTCACATCACAGTTAATGCTTTCTGCTGGTTACATTTATTTCCTACATTACCGCCTCATACTACTTGTCAGTAAACTAAAATATGTCACGTAAATACATTAACTCAGTTCACAATTCCAACATTCACATTTACACAAGACAGGATTATACGTGGGTGTGTTCTACACGTGATTATGATGCACCCCTACCAGTGAGTAAAAATGCAATACAAAACATTAAATTAATCACTTGGGAAAGTATTACATAGGTGGGTCATGGGTGTTCCCATGCAGCCACCCACATATTTTGATACAAACCCAGCTTTACAAAGAATGAAACCTCAGTTTGCATCAAAAAGATGCACCTACCTGACAGAGGCACAATGAGGAGAAATATGCCACAAATAGTTTTTGTGCAGAAATGTATCCCTTCCTGCACAAAAACAATCCTGTCCCTCACATAGGCACCTTTGCACTATGGTGCAAGAGTGCCTACATCTTCGTAAATATGAAGCATTACATCTCTCTCCTGTTCATGTAGTGATGCAGTGTTACCATCATTTATTTGTGCTTCATGATATGTCAATCTATAACTGACATAACCATTACTCACTTGATTTACGCATGATTCACACCTGATTATTCATTATTTCACACACAATTTAACACATTGTTTTATATTTAGGTTTAGTAAACAGATTGAGCCACATGTTTTTGATTAACTTTAGTTAAAATATGTAAATCTTATTATTATCGTGTGTAGTAGGCTTAGATGCCTTACTCCATTTTAAAATAAACATTGTATTTTTGCTTGCTGTGCATAACATTTTCTGTTTCAGACACCAGACATATTGTGTTCACATTTAGGAAAGTTATTCTTTGTTACCTTACAGTTTGAAGGATGTAGCATTGCAATCAACTAGTCTGAACAGTGATGTTTAGCACCTGCATGGGATGGGAAACTGAGGAGGTGAATACTACTTTGTGAGATATTGTGAAGGCTTCAATGAGATTTGAAGCTAGCATTGTATTTTCGGTGAGAAGGAGGCCAACACCAAGTATATCAGGAACACTGATTTCCGATTGCTTCTTACTTGGTGGGAACCTGTAGAACGTATCTTTTGGATTTCTTTTAATAGTTTAACAGTATGGAGCTTGTTGGTAAGGGAGAACATTGCCCCTGTCAACTTTTGATGTTGGAAGTCCCTTTCCTTATCTTTAGACCAATGCTCCTTGAATCTGTGCTCACAGACTTACTTTCTAGAGCAAAGTGCATTTCTCCTTTTCTTGATTGGAACCTTCATTTGTCTCTTCTTTAGATCTCATATTTTCTGACAGATATTTCTGAAATTTCCCAACTTACCAACAACTTTAGCTTAGCATTATGGAGTGTCCCTTTATGGAATAGAGACTTTGCCTTATGTTACATATGCTGTCTTTAATAAAGTGTATTTTTATTTGCCAATTTTAAATCATTGGATTATACTCATACATGTTGTATTCAGGTGATTATTGGCTTATGCCTGCTTAATGTGAGATTGTAACTTACTAGCTTGCTAATAAATCTTCATAGTCTGCAAACTCATTCTTCTCTGTTGTTATTGTGGGGAAAGAATCTGCTTCTTTGTCATTGTAATGTTTTTGAATTTATGATTTCAGCTACAGTTTGAGAAAAATATCCTGTCTAGTGTTTATAGCAGAGTTCTGAGTTTGTGCCATGTGAACACAGTGAAAATACTATCCTTATCTATCTCGCTATCAAATCTGGTAGCAGAGGATAGCTCTCACTGACGTGTAGGTGGTTAAAAAATGCCCCGCAATCTGTCAAAGTCAGTCCCAGCCCAGTCCTCATCCCTGAGATTCCTATGGTCCCGTTTTGAGAATTGGTGTGTTCCGTCATTCCTGAGCAGTTGCAGTGTCCTAGGAGGGTGAGAATAGTAGGGTTATGCATCTTTGATTGTGTTGTTGAGTGTTGTGGTGTTTGTGGGCTTCAGGAGTTAGTGTGCTGCACAGTATGGTGTCTGTTTTGAGTTATCTGTAAAATACTATGCTTTTTCCCAGCTGTATGTGAGAGCCCTTTCCTTTTTTGTTTTAGTTTCTTTTTTTCGCAAATAGTAGGGTTATGCATCTTTGATTGTGTTGTTGAGTGTTGTGGTGTTTGTGGCTTCAGGAGTTAGTGTGCTGCACAGTATGGTGTCTGTTTTGAGTTATCTGTAAATTACTATGCTTTTTCCCAGCTGTATGTGAGAGCCCTTTCCTTTTTTGTTTTAGTTTCTTTTTTTCGCAAATAAAAATATTTAATACTAAAAGGACTCCATGTTTTTGTGGTTCCTGTAATCTTGCCTTAGGTATATCACTTATGCTTATGAAGAGAAATGCACTTGCTGCAAGAGCTATAATTTTGGTTATCAGACTTGTCAAAGTCTAAATCCAGGGATAGATATTGAGTATATTATATTCTAACTTCTCTGTCATGGTTTGTGGTGTTGGACCAATAAGCAATACTAGCCACACATTGAGGGACATATGAAACTTCTATTTTGAGAGTTTACTAATCAAGATTGTTGTTTGTTAAGTCCTTTTGTAAAGAGGAATAGACAGTGTTAGTCAGGATGATTTCCTGCTGGCCAAGATTTCACTTCATGTGTGTGAGACCACTTTTCCAGTGTTATTCCCTGATTCTCCTTGAGTGATGGTGTTATTTAAACTTTCTTTTAAGTGGTGCAGACAAGAATTATTGTTTTGGTTTTTAATAATTTTCTATTGCAAAGCTGAAATGCTGTTTAGTGTGAACTACTTTGAAGTGCTATAATTTGTGTCATAGGTTGACACACTAGGACTGTTCCGTCGATGTGTGAGCCAAGCAGGAATTAGTTGTTACTTCAGGGAGTGCTGCACTGTGAGTGGACAGCTTTGAAGTGTTGAGCTGAGTCTAGAAGTCAATATTGTTGCATGTAGATTTGTGATTTTCTGAGAACCACCAGTTGCTTCAATTGACATTCAACTGGATTTTTTTTTGCGCCCAATACAGAAAAAGGATGACATTTTTCAACAAAATGAATTATTTTTTTAGAGATGAAGTGATAATCGTAATAATATTTATTGCGTGATTTAAAAATAAACCATTGCAAGTACAACACATTTAAAAAGTTCAAGATTGCATTTAGAATGTTAAATTCATTAAAAGTCAGTATGTATAGATGATAACAAATGAAACTTCCATTTAAAAAGTCATATTCATAAAAAGCCAGCAACAGCAAGTAAAATTTGGCAGCATTATTCCAATGGGGGGGTCGCAAACTCTGGGCAGCTCAGTAAGTTTTTTTGCAGCGCGCTCCATGAATCTTACTAGGGCACAATTTAATTTAGTGTTCCTAGGGTCGAAACAGGCCAAAACTGCTGCTCTACAGCTTCTAATCATGTTTCTATTCCAATGATGCTTGAGTAGGGCCCGTCTCTCTGTCAATAGTAGAGGGCACAGGCATATGATGTGTATGATATCTTCTTTGTGGGTCCCACAAAGTCGGCATTGAACTTTTCCATGTTCTCTTTTCCATTTTGGCTAATGAGTCAACAGGTTAATAACTCCCAGTCTCAGTTTTAAAAAACTTAGTTTCATCCGAGCACTAAACGATATAGTAAGGTACGGCTGTGGAATTAGCAAGGCATAGGATTGAAGGGTCATCCACCCATGACTTCTTTTTGCAAGGCTGGCTTTGTCTTCCACTATTGATAATTGTTTGGTGCTGATTTTCGCTAGCCTTTTAAATTCCATCTGACTAGCGTGCAAGTTCCAGAGGTCACTTAGGCACAGGGTTTTTAAGCCTTTTGACCAGTTTTCATGTCCTGCCCGCCATGTGTTGTTATCAATGCTGGCCCACAAATGGTATCCTAAACTTCCCTCCTTTGATAACCACAATTTGTGACAGCACACGAGGAAAGACATGGCTCTGGCCAATCGTTGTTTGCAGATGCCAAGTTCCAACCTAATTTGTGCCGGTGATGTATGGTTTGGTAATTTGAACACAGACCTGTAGATCTTAGTAATTATTTTATCCAGATGGTCACTGTCCAATCCTTTTAAAGTTTTGCTGCCGTAAGTTAAGGTAGGAATGATTTTTGCCTGAGCCACCTGTAGTGTGGGTGCAAAAGCGAGTGCCGTACCCTTCCTTTTTTGCTCTTCTAGGTGGGATTTGTATTTTCCATTGTTGTTGAAAGTGACTCTAAGGTACCTTTGACAATTTGATTCGACAATGCTTTCATTGTTCAAAGCCCAAGACAGTTTCTTAACTTTCCTTGAGTGCACCGCTAAAATTTTTGTCTTCCTGTTGTTGATGCGAAGCTCATTGTCGTTTGAATAGTCGGAAGTAGCATCCAGAAGTCTTTGCATTCCGATCTTTGTTTTACTTAACAGTACCACGTCATCAGCATGAAGTGAGAATATTCGTAACTGAAGGGAAGGAGGCCTTCTTGAGAGTTCTCCTTCTCAGTACATGACCACCAATATCAGTCACTTGTATTTGGCTTCAACAATGGAACACAATCACCACGAATGAAGTTTCCTCCTAATGGTACTTTCCAACTCAGAATAAATGAAAATTGTAGGTGGGTGCGGTATGAAATGAAGCCCCCACCTGGACCAGACCAATGCAAAGCCTTGAATGTATAAGAGCATGCAGCACATGCAAACAAATATATCAGAATAAGGCCAAAAACACAAATAAAATGTGGATGGAAGTGAAGTAGGATGCAGGACAGCAGGCATGGGTGACATAGATTATTGAGGGACTTGGGATGTACCCTGCCTTAATGAATGGTAAAAATGGGGGAAAAAAGCATGAGAGGGGGTGAGACTGAAATTATGAATGATGAAGTGAGAGATAGTGAATTCAGGGATTACTTTTTGAATGATTTCTTGGTTCTCGACCACCACCATACAATGCAGTTCAATCAGTTGGGGGAGATCTACTATCTATCGGACTCCTGTCATCTGCTCATACAAGTGGTAGTGTGCCTATCGAACAGATGGGTGAGTACCTGGAACTCTTTCACCTCCACAATTGCCATGTGATCAACTCCCAATTCCACAGCTAGTGTTGATTCCACTTACAGCTCCCAAACAAATGCAGTTGATTTCTTTACCACCTCCACCTACAATGTCTCAGGATAATACTACTGCTGTTGTAACACCTGTCACACCTACAAATGCCACTACCATTATAGTGTCAGGAATTTTTGCCTTTGCAGAGATGGGAGCAAGACCCCAAACAGGAGCGCTCCTGCTGTGAGTGTGCTGACTATAGAGATTGATGGCTACAAGTCCCAGTCATCAGAAGAGACTGACACCCCTTTAAGAATATTAGATGTGGTAAGGGTAAAGGTACAGTTGGATGAAATCATGCTTGTGTGTCACATGAGGCTCTTGAAGTGATAACTGCAGAAATTTTTGATTGACCCTGCCAAAAGCGCGACACTAAGGAACATTTTTCAAAAGTTCAAGACCAAATATGCACTCAAGAACATGATCAACCCTCTATTTAAACTGCATTTAAGGAAACTAATCAGTACTATTTACTTATGGGTAACACACAGGAGCTTAGAGATGCATTGGCTTAGAAAAAGAATAAGAAAAATGATGAAAGGGAGACAGAAGGGACTGGAAGTAGGAATGATTCCATGGTCAAGGCTTACCCACTGAAGGAAGCACATGGAGGAGCTTATGTGCATGTGCGTTGGAGTCGTGGTGATCATTTCAAATTTACAAACCAATTTACAAAGTTGAGAGAAAATTCTGTTCAGTGGGATACTCAATTTGTTAGATTTGTGAAAATGTTAAAGATGCTTTGGGAAGATCGGAATACTTTCTCTGACATTGTTCCCAGTGATTTGTGAGTTGAGCGTAAAGTGCTGAGCCAAAACATGGATTTTCCAAATGATCAATCAATCAGTCAATCAATCAATCAGAGCATTTGTAAAGTGCACTACTTACCCGTAAGGGTCTCAAGGCGCGGGGGAAGCTACTACTGCTTGCAGAGCCAGATCTTGAGGAGTCTTCTGAAGGTCAGCAGGTCTTGGGTCTGCCGTAGGGGGATAGGGAGGGTGTTACAGGTCTTGGTGGCGAGGTAGGAGAACGATCTGCTGCCGGAGGTCGGTCTTCAGATGCGGGGGACTGTGGCGAGGGCAAGGTCGGCAGAGCGAAGATGGCGGGTGGGGGTGTGGAAGCGAAGTCGTCCGTTGAGGTACGCTGGTCCAGTGTTGTGGAGTGCCTTGTGTGCGTGGGTGAGGAGCTTGATGGTTATCCTCTTGTTGACGGGGAACCAGTGCAGGTCTCTCAGGTGAGGTGTGATGTTGCTGCGGTGAGGGATGTTGAGGATCAGGCGTGCAGAGGCGTTCTGAATGCATTGAAGTCGTTTCAGGAGTTTGGCTGAGGCTCCTGTGTAGAGGGTATTTCCATAGTCCAACCTGCTGCTGACGAGGGCCTGAGTGACCTTTCTTCTTGTTTCAGTGGGGATCCACTTGTAGATCTTGTGGAGCATGCAGTGGGTGTTAAAGCAGGAGGACAGGACAGCATTGACCTGCTTTGTCATGGAAAGGGTGGAGTAGAGGATGAACCCTAGGTTGCGTGTGTGGTCGATGGGTGTTGGAGCTGTTCCCAGTGTGGTCGGCCACCAGGAGCCATCCCATGCCGAGGGGGTGGAGCCAAGGATGAGGACTTCCGTCTTGTCCGAGTTTAGCTTCAGTTGGCTGTTCTTCATCCACTCGGCGACAGCTTTCATTCCTTCTTGGGGGTTGGTTTTGGCGGTGTGGGGATCCTTGGTGAGGGAGAGGATCAGCTGGGTGTTGTCGGTGTAGGAGATGATGTTGATGTTGTGCAGTTGGGCGACGTTGGCGAGCGATGCCATGTAGGTGTTAAACAGTGTTGGGGTGAGCCCTGGGGTACGTCGTAGATGTTCTCTCGGTGGCTTTGGAGCAGAAAGGGGGGAGGCGGACGCTCTGGGGTCTGCTGGAGAGGAAGGAAGTGGTCCAGTTCGGGGCCTTGTCTTGGATCCCAGCGTCGTAGAGGCCTGTGCGCAGTGTGCGGTGGCAGACTGTGTTGAAGGTGGCTGACAGGTCCAGGAGGATGAGGGCTGCGGTTTCTCTGTTGTCTAGCAGGGTCCTGATGTCATCAGTGGCGGCAATGAGGGCAGTTTCAGTGCTGTGGTTGCTGCGGAACCCGGACTGGGACGGATCCAGGATGCTGTTCTCCTCGAGGTAGCGGGTCAGTTGTTTGTTGATGGTCTTCTCGATGACCTTCGCTGGGAACGGGAGCAGAGAGATGGGCCGGTAGTTCTTGAGGTCCTTGCGGACCGGCTTGGGGTTTTTGAGTAAGGCGTTGATCTCTGAGTGCTTCCAGCTCTCCGGAAAGGTTGCTGACTCGAAGGAGATGTTGATGGCTTTCCGGAGATGTGGTTCGATGGTGGTGCTGACTTTGTTGAAGATGTGGTGTGGGCAAAGGTCTGACGAAGATCCGGAGTAGATGGTGTTCATGGTTTTGATGGTGTCGTCGTCGTTTATGTTGGTCCAGGAGAGCAGGCGGTCGGTGCGGATGTCGAGGCGGTCGTGGCATTGAAGCTGTCGTGGATGTCCTCGATCTTGCGATGGAAGAAGGTGGCAAGGGAGTCGCACAGGTCTTGCGAAGGTGGGATATCGTTGGTGTTGGAGCTGGGGTTAGATAGTTCCTACACAATATTGTAGAGCTCTTTACTGTTGTGTGTGTTGATGTCTAGGCGGTCTTTGAAGGAAGCCCTTTTGGTGGATCTGATGAGGTGATAGTGTCTGCGGGTGGCGTTCTTGTGGCCCGCGTAGCTGTCTGGTGTTCGTTCATGGTGCCATTTCTTCTCTAGCTTTCGGCAGGTTTGCTTGGAAGCCTGGAGGTCTTCGGTGAACCAGCTGGCTTTCTTGCTGGTGTGACTGTTGAAGGGTTTCTTGATCGGGGAGACTGTGTTGGCGCAGTCGTCAAACCACTGTCTGAGGTTGCGGGCAGCCGTGTCGGGGTCAGTGGGGTCGGCGGGTGGGCTCCGGGCGAGGGTAGTGCTGGTGGTTAGCTGGTCTTCGGTAACTTTGCTCCAGCAGCGACGGTGAGTCTGTTGGGTGCGGTGGTGCGTGGTGGGTTTCCGGAAGGTGAAAAGGATGCAGCGATGGTTGGTCCAGTGGAGTTTGGTAGTGTGGTTGAAGGAGAAGTGGGAGCTTGCAGAGAAGATGGGGTCAAGCGTGTGGCTGGTGGAGTGGGTGGGTGTTGTGATGAGTTGTCTGAGTCCAAGGTTGGAGATCAGGGTGGTGGAGTTGGTGTTGTTGTTCTCGAGGTGGAAGTTCAGGTCCCCGAGGAGGATGTAGCCCATGGAGGCGAATGCGTGTGTGCTGACAAAATCGGTGATGGAGTCGCTGAATTGTGGTCGGGGTCCAGGGGGTCTGTAGACAAGGGTTCCTCTGAGTATCGGTGTGGATCTGGAAGCGCAGGTGTTCGGCGGTGCTGAGGGTCATGGAGTAGTATCATCATGTGGTTTGAAAACTAGGGTTGCTCAGAAAGAGATTGATAGGCTGAAATCCCAAGAACAACTCAGGAATCTAAAGCATCTGTGCATGCCTATTATGAGCAGCTTATGCAATTTTTCCATCAGCATAGTAGCATTGAAAATCCTGAGTGGAAAGTTGGAGATTTTCTGTCCCATTGTATTCTTAGTTTGAGCCAAGACATTTGCTCACACATCAGCACAATGTGATTTCCTGGCCTGTTCAAGCCTTTAGACAAAATCCTGATGTATGCAGAGTATTGCAGTGATGGTTTGGAGGTCAGATAAAAGAGAATTAAATAGAAATTTATGTAGGCACCGATGAAATTTGCCCAGAAAGCATTTCAGAATGGGCCATACCTGGCAAATTCTAGCTATGGTTCCAGTGGTGGAAATAGAACACAGGGAGCTGGACATAAAGGTGGTGGTAAGATGTTTCAGGGTGGGAATGAAGTTCCATTTGGTATAGGACGAGAAATGCCTTTTTCATTATTGTAATAAGTTGAGCAATTGGAAGTGTGGTTGCAGTTCTAAACCAAATCGAGTAGTTTGATGACAAAAATCCAAATAGGAAAAAGCAATGATACACTAATCCTAACATGCCTCAAGCCACCTTGATGCAGCATAATTTGAATGCTCCAAGGTTTAATGCAAATTCAAGTGCTCAAGCTCCACAGAACTCCTTTTCGAGTTTATACACTTTCCACTAGTACCCTGTCTTCAAATCGTTCGAAGATCCAGGGCCCAATCAATAACAATGATGGTGCCTAAGAGGGGAGAAAGATTGCATGCTTGGTACAGTCTTGCAGGTAGATCAGAGTGACCCATTTGTAGAAGGAGAGTTGAATTACGACCACATGTCATTTTGATCCTAGTCAGCTACAGTCAGCTTTACTGTTAGGACAGTAGAAGTTCCAAACCAACCCCTCTTGGGAAAACAAGTCTGGGTTGTAGGCATTGCTAACAGATAGTGAATCGTGTTACTTTTAAAGTCCCTGTGAAGACTAGTTCCTTTGAGAAAGACCATCAATTTGTAATCTGTAATTCCAGCCCTGTAAGTTTGTTAGGTAAGCATCTTCTTTATAAGCTCAACTGTGTGATCTATTGTAAACCAAATGGTGCTGAGCTTCAAACGCATGATGAAGATTTTGAAATGAGCACTTGGAAACACATGGTTGGGTATTCCCAATCTTGCTAAAGGAAGTTTTGTCACCAGACTTAAAAGACTCTGTAATGGGGAAGTTTAAGATTACTCAGCAAGGATATTGGACTGATTAAAGGTGTTGAACCTTTATAAATAACCCTCAAACAGGATGCTGAACTCCCTCAAACACCCAATTATTACCAACCCCTCACTAGAAGCTGTGGCCAGAAATATTCCTATAATGGAATCCATGTTAGGGCAGGGCATTATAAAAGAGATTTGAGATGTCCTAGTAATTTCCTGATCATTCGGATACAGAAATCAAACGGAAAGTGGCAGCTCAACCAGGACCTGCAAAAGATCAATATTGTTGTGCAATGTTGTCCTGTGCTATCGAATCTAGCTGTTATACTGTTCCAGATTCCTTGTGATGTTGAGTGGTTCACAATCATCGAGCTGTGCCAACTATTTTTTTCCATTCTGTCGCATGAAGATAGTCAATTCCTCTTTGTGTTCCAGGTCCAAAAGGTCATTTTAGCATGGTGCAGAGCTTCCCAAGGGTATAAAGAAAACTGCTGAATCTTCATTCAGATTTTGAAAAAGAATCTGGAAACCCTAAAGTTGGATTGTAACTTAGTCCTGATTCACTATATAGATGACCTACTGGTGGCATCAACAATCAAAGAGACATGCTGGCAAGAGACTGGAGCACTGTTGACCCACCTAGCTGAAAATGGACATAATGTTCCCCAAACAAACTGCAATATTGTCAGAAGGAGGTCCTGTATCTAGGACATCACATTGAGAAAGCAAAGTGTCTCAAGAGAAAACTCTGCAATATTGCAGATGAACCCTCCCAAAACTCAGACAGAAGTCAGGATCTTCTTAGGAATGGTGGGCAACTGTTGTCAGTGAATTCCCAACTTTTCCCTAGTGGCCAGGCCTCTACAGAGATTTACACACAAAGATGTGTTGGATCCGCTACCAAGGGTGAACAATAGTGAAAAAGCTTTCCTCTAGCTGCAAGAAGGTCTCTCCTGTGTCCCAGCTCTAGAATGCCAGACTATGAGAAGCCTTTTGTCCTTCACTCTTCTGAGAGAGAAGGGTGCTTCCTGTCAACACTGACTCAGAATGCATTTAACCTCAAAATAAACCACTGCCTATTTTTCAGCCACTCTTGACCCAGTAGCAGCAGCATTACTGGGTTGCCTAAAGGCGATGGCTGCAGTTGGTGCCAGGATTCAACAATGTGGGGGTATTGTAATGAGTTATCCACTTACAGTGATGGTGCCTCAATCTGTAGAGATTCTGCTAACTCTCACTCGAACTGAACACATGACCAAAAGTCGACTTACAAAGTACAAGCAAATTATTATTGCTACAGAAAACATCACACTGAAAAGAGGCTCATGACCTGCACAGTTACCACTGCATTGCCTGTTATTGATGAAAATGAAGATGCAAATAACATGGCTGTTGGATGTTACTGACCTGTGTACCAAACCAAGACCTGACATTAGAGATCCACCTGTGGAAGAGCCTGATTATGTGCTGTTTGAGGACACCTCTTGCTTGAGAGATGAAAGGGAGATTTTGAAAACAGCCTACGCTTTTTGCACCTTAGAAGCTGCAGTGGGAGCCTCTTGTTTGAGCAGTGTAACCTCTGCACAGGTGGCTGAACTTTTCACTCTTACTAGAGCCTGCTGTGTCTTTGATAATTTAAGAGTCACATGTACACAGATAGTCGCTATGGGTTTGGTGTGGGCCATGACTTTGGACAGTTGTGGTTCCAGCAGGGTTTCATGACCTAGTTTGGCTCACCCGTACTTAATGGGATTTATGTTATGGAACTTCTTGTGCATTGTAGAAGCCGTCAGAAGTGGTTTTTATGAAGTGCGTAGCACAAAAGAGTGGAAATTATTTTGTGATCATGGAAAATAGGTACGCGGACAAAGTTCATAGATATTGCAATACTAAGTCTTGTGCCTTCAATGGGGAATGTTCAAATTAATCAGAGTATTACACTTCTATTAATCTTTTTCTCACCATTGTGAATACATGGAAAGAGTGAAAAGGTTGTAGGAAGAAGAGCCAAAGTGTGAGCAAGAGAGCTGGACCAAGGCAGACTGAACTAAGAATTAAGATGAAACCTGGGTTTCTGCAGATGGTCATCCATCGTTAAATGATTCAATGTTACCTCCCATGGCATGTTATTTTCATAGTGCTACACATGTAGGTTGAAGCACTTTGGTTCATCTCTTTTGTATATATTGGTTTAACTACAGATTCTGTGTGATTGCAGTTGATTAAAGTCAAAAGTGTGTCATGTGCTAACAGCGTAGTGCAAGTAGAAGAACTCCGGGATTCAAAAACCACATACGGAGATCAGCTGATCTCTTTAATTGCATCCAGCTCTATTTTTCTGAGATGTCTGTTTGTATTAGGCTCTATTATGTTTTGTGGGTAATTTGTCTCTTTTCCCGTTGAGTGAAAGTGTTCCCTACTAGGAGGAATGCCAGTCTTACTGTGGCAAAAGTATTGATGAGAGAGTTGACCCCTCCTTTTGGGATCCCAGTTTCTCTGTAATCAGACCATGGTAATCAATTCAAAAATGAAATTATGAAATTCTTCTACGCTGGTTTTGCAGCTTGATCAGAGCTTTCCATGTAGTCACTGCTCAAAGGTTTCAGGTATCTTGGAACAGATTAATGGGAAGATGAAGTCCCATTTTGCCACGTCTCCGAAATGGACCGATGCCATTCCAATGGTACTGATAAGTCTGATAAGTATTCCAGATTGGAGGACAGGCTTGTCCTCACATAATATCATCATGGGCAGAGCCATGAAATTTAAAAAAGACAAAAGAGGGCCCCATAAAAATAAATATTGGAAAAGGGAGGACCAGAGGAAAAATGGCTTTAAGTAACAGAAATAGCCAACACCACACTACTGTCATGTATTTGTATGTTGAACAAATGCATCTGAACAAACATATTTCCCTTTGACTAGTGGAATTGGGAGATACATTGCTTTTTTATATGAGTTATTGTTTTGCTAAATATGTGTAATATAGTGAAATAACCATTATATATATATATATATATATTACCTACTGGCGATAGCCAGTAGGTATATATAGTTAGGATTTTTTTCCTATGGGACTTTTGAAAATTCTATGTCTAATAACTTTGGCGTTTGTGGACGGAATCGGCTGAAATTTTCAGGAAAATGGCACATTTTGTTTCTGAGCAGCTCCTGAAAATTTGGGGGGGGTTCGTCAAGGGGGGGCCGTGAAAAAAGGGGGGTCCCAAAACGCGTTTTTCCCATGTTAATTTCCATAGGGCGGTTGGACTCACTTTTAGCCCGAACGGCTGAATGGATTTTCACGAAACTTGGCAAAATTGTAGGGACTGTTAGCCCGATGTGCCTTTGCTAGGTCTCAATATATGTGCTTCAGTGGATTTTGAGAAATTAACGTTTAAATCAAGATATATATCTGTAACAGCGCTCCGGGCAGCGATCCGGTTAGCGAACTTTTCGCGTATCGGAACTTTGCAAAGCGAAGCTGATTGGCTCTCCGGTGTCTGTCAACATTCTAAACAGTCCGGTGCGGCCGCCATCTTGTCTCTCGGTAGGATCGAGAGACAAGAGGAGGCCAAAACAAAGGGGGAAATGAAGGAAAGGGGGCAAGGTAGACCCCTCCTGACCCCCTGGGATTGATGAGGGGGATATTATAGAGCCACGCCGGGCCCAAAAAAAAAAAAAAAAAAATCCGATTTTTTCGCCGTAGAGACGCGTCTTGGTTCGCGAACCGGGCAGCTAACCGGGCAGCTAACCGGGAAGCTAACCGTCAGTGTAACGGGAGTCTGAGGAGTAGCTGATTGGCTGTCAATATTGTAAACAGTCCGGAGCGGCCGCCATCGTGTCTCTCGGTAGGATCGAGAGACAAGAGGAGGCCAAAACAAAGGGGGAAATGAAGGAAAGAGGGCAAGGTAGACCCCTTCTGACCCCCTAGGATTTATGAGGGGGATATTATAAAACCACGTGGGGCCAAAAAAAAAAAAAAAAAAAAATCCGATTTTTTCGCCGTAGAGACGCACCTTGGTACGCGAACTGGGCAGCTAACCGGGCAGCTACCGGGAAGCTAATCGGCAGTGTAACGGGAGTCTGAGGAGAAGCTGATTGGCTGTTATCATTGTAAACAGTCTGGAGCGGCCGCCATCTTGTCTCTCTGTGGGATCGAGAGACAAGAGGTGGAAAAAAAAAAGGTGTAAATGAATGAAAGGGGTAAGGCAGACCCCTCCTGAACCCCTAGGATTGATGAGGGGGCTATTAAAGTTCCCTGGGGGGTGAAAAAAAAAAATTTGCGATTTTCGCGGTAAAGGTGCTTCCTGGTACGTTAACCGGGCAGCTAACCGGCAGCGTAACGGGAGTCCGACATATTGTGTTTTTTGAACGTTTGTGATATGTGCACGTGTGGATTTTGTCTAATTAAGGTTAAAAAATATATATATATCTTTAAGCGTGTTCTGGCGCGCTTACGTTTTGGGTTTGGTTTGCGCTGCAGAGACGATACGTCACGGTTATGCGATGCATCATGAGGCGTCTCACGGGCTACGTGATACGTCACTTAATAAAGAATATATTTTACAGCTATAGATATTAGCTTTTAAAAAACCAATGAAATTCACAGAAAAAACCATAGGTTATAGACCATATATAGTTAGGAATTTGCATTTACAAAACCTTGAAAATTCACTGAAAAAAACATAGGTTATAGACCATATATAGTTAGGGATTAGCATTTAAAAAACCTTATTTTATTTGCACAAAACCATTGAAATTCCATATATAGTTAGTTGCACTAACTATATATCGCGGACCCGCAATCCACTGCTAATGATGTCACATATTACATCATTCATGACATGGTCAGTGACATCACTGATGACATCACTGATGACATCTCAAATGACATCACTGATGACATCACTGATGACAACACCCAGTGACTGTATGTTTCTGTAAAGTTAAAATATGTCTTACATATTGAAGAATGAGTGGATGTATAAGTGTCTGGATGAAGGATTTAGTAGGTGCATGACTGACTGTATGAGAGAATGATTAAATGTGTCTCACTGAGTGCATGGGTTAGTGATTAAAGTGTCTTAATTTGGCAATCAATATTTATGTTCTTCTGTAAACTGCTGCATGTTTAAATCAGTAGCTATATCAGTAACTATATGGGTTATTGAATGGTTGCCCAAGTATTTGTATGGGAGACTGAGTGTGTGTGTGGGTGGCTGGGAGGTGTATAACTCTGTGCATAGATGTGTGAGCGGTTGATTCCCTAGGTGTATGGGTTCAAAAGTGCATGTAGAAACAGCTGTATGGACAGTTGACTGTGTGCATGAGTATATTGGTGAGTGAATGGATATCTCAGTTCTACATGTCAAAGTAAGTACATATGTAAAGCACACTCCATGTGAGAGTTGACATATATAAATAACTGAACATAAGAGTCAGTGAATGTGAGAGTGGCTGTATGAATCATTGTGAACTTGTATCAAGGATTGTATAAGAGAGTAAATATGTGTTAGTATATGTTTGAATAAGTAAGGTGTGTATAACTGTATAGTTAAGGAAATGGAGATGTGATTGATTCTTTGCATGACTGAATAGGTGTGTGAGTAACTCCATGGATGTGTGACAGTCTGTGAGTGCCTGTTTACACTGAGTGTATCAAAGGTTATATTAGAGTCTGAAGATGTATTATCACATAAATGATATCATCAGTGATGTAATCAGTAATGTCAAATGAGATGTCAGTGATGTCATCAGTGATGTCATTTGAGATGTCATCAGTGATGTCATCAGTGATGTCATTTGAGATGTCATCAGTGATGTCATCAGTGATGTCACTGACCATGTCATGAATGATGTAATATGTGACATCATTAGCAGTGGATTGCGGGTCCGCGATATATAGTTAGTGCAACTAACTATATATGGAATTTCAATGGTTTTGTGCAAATAAAATAAGGTTTTTTAAATGCTAATCCCTAACTATATATGGTCTATAACCTATGTTTTTTTCAGTGAATTTTCAAGGTTTTGTAAATGCAAATTCCTAACTATATATGGTCTATAACCTATGGTTTTTTCTGTGAATATATATATTACCTACTGGCGGTCGCCAGTAGGTATATATAGTTAGGATTTTTTCCCTATGGGATTTCTGAAAATTCTATGTCTAATAACTTTGGCGTTTGTGGACGGAATCGGCTGAAATTTTCAGGAAAATGGCACATTTTGTTTCTGAGCAGCTCCTGGAAATTTGGGGGGGTTTCGTCAAGGGGGGGCTGAGAAAAAAGGGGGGTCCTAAAACGCGTTTTTAACATTGAGTTTTCCATAGGGCGGTTGGACTCACTTTTAGCTCGAACGGCTGAATGGATTTGCACGAAACTTGGCAAAATTGTAGGGACTGTTAGCCCGATGTGCCTTTGCTAGGTCTCAATATATGTGCTTCAGTGGATTTTGAGAAATTAACGTTTAAATCAAGATATATATCTGTAACAGCGCTCCGGGCAGCGCTCCGGTTCGCGAACTTTTCGCGTATCGGAACTTTGCGAAGCGAAGCTGATTGGCTCTCCGGTGTCTGTCAACATTCTAAACAGTCCGGTGCGGCCGCCATCTTGTCTCTCGGTAGGATCGAGAGACAAGAGGAGGCCAAAACAAAGGGGGAAATGAAGGAAAGGGGGCAAGGTAGACCCCTTCTGACCCCCTAGGATTGATGAGGGGGATATTATAGAGCCACGCCGGGCCCAAAAAAAAAAAATAAATAAATCCGATTTTTTCGCCGTAGAGACGCGTCTTGGTTCGCGAACCGGGCAGCTAACCGGGCAGCTAACCGGGAAGCTAACCGTCAGTGTAACCCAAAAAAAAAAAAAAAAAAATCCGATTTTTTCGCCGTAGAGTAAGCATGAGCGAATTTTGCGGATCTCGCGTTCGCGAATTTTGCGGATTTGCGGATTCGCAATCCGCAAAATCCGCGAATTCCCGCGAATTTGCGGATTTTTTTTTTTTTGTGTTCGCCCGTGTTTCTGCCAGTTCGCGAGGGTTTTGTACACTTTCGCAAATTGCGAACTTACCTGTCGGGTCGCAAGTTTCGCGAACTTGTTGTTTCTACGTGTCCAGCCTGTTTGGGACACTCTTCTTCATCACTGCCACTCTCTGTCACCACTGCCACTCTCTGACTACTCATGCCACCCTCTGGCCCACCCATGCCACCCTCTGTTTCATCACCACACCCTCTGGTTGTCCAGTGTACATTATTTTCGGCAAAGCAAAGCACACCTTCCCTGCCTCAAGTGACCTGAATTAATTTGGGGCTGATTAATGTGTCACAGAATATTTTTTTAGCTGGCACCTGCTTCCTTAGTGCGCCCTGATTAGTGATCTTTTGCACTTGCTAAGTGCTTTCATTGTTGCAAAATTAGTTACAACACCTGCCCTGCCCCAACTGACAATAATGAATTAGGGGCTGATTAATGGATTTTAACTTCCAGCCTGGCTCCTGCTTGTCTCCCTTAGCTGTAATTCAGGACCTTTGTGGCATATGTGTAACTATTCTGAGGTTCAGAGCAGGGTCACATAATAGTTTCAACTGGCAACTGAACTCTGGAGGGGCCCCTCAGGAAGCACTACAGGAAATGGCTACTAATGATGAGCCTGAACTTTTGAACCTGGTAAGTAGTTACTTTCAGTTTTTCTAGGATCGTATTTCTGCAATTTTGCACTTATTCGCGGGGCGCGAACTCACGCGAACTCACGCGAACAGTGCGAGCAGTGCGAGCAAAATCCGCTGCTCGCGGATTTGCGGATTTTGCGGGAGATTCGCAAATCTCGCGGATTGCGGATTTCCCGAAAATCCGCAAAATCCGCGAGCGGAACGGATTTTCCGCCCACCCCTACCGTAGAGACGCGTCTTGGTTCGCGAACCGGGCAGCTAACCGGGCAGCTAACCGGGAAGCTAACCGTCAGTGTAACCCAAAAAAAAAAAAAAAAAAATCCGAATTTTTCGCCGTAGAGACGCGTCTTGGTTTGCGAACCAGGCAGCTAACCGGGCAGCTAACCGGGAAGCTAACCGGCAGTGTAACCCAAAAAAAAAAAAAAAAATCAGATTTTTTCGCCGTAGAGACGCGTCTTGGTACGCGAACCGGGCAGCTAACCGGGCAGCTAACCGGGAAGCTAACCAGCAGTGTAACCCAAAAAAAAAAAAAAAAATCAGATTTTTTCGCCGTAGAGACGCGTCTTGGTACGCGAACCGGGCAGCTAACCGGGCAGCTAACCGGGAAGCTAACCGGCAGTGTAACGGGAGTCTGAGGAGTAGCTGATTGGCTGTCAATATTGTAAACAGTCCGGAGCGGCCGCCATATTGTCTCTCGGTAGGATCGAGAGACAAGAGGAGGCCAAAACAAAGGGGGAAATGAAGGAAAGAGGGCAAGGTAGACCCCTTCTGACCCCCTAGGATTGATGAGGGGGATATTATAAAGCCACGTGGGGCCAAAAAAAAACAAACAAAAAAATCCGATTTTTTCGCCGTAGAGACGCGTCTTGGTACGCGAACTGGGCAGCTAACCGGGCAGCTACCGGGAAGCTAATCGGCAGTGTAACGGGAGTCTGAGGAGAAGCTGATTGGCTGTTATCATTGTAAACAGTCTGGAGCGGCCGCCATCTTGTCTCTCTGTGGGATCGAGAGACAAGAGGTGGAAAAAAAAAAGGTGTAAATGAATGAAAGGGGTAAGGCAGACCCCTCCTGAACCCCTAGGATTGATGAGGGGGCTATTAAAGTTCCCTGGGGGGTGAATAAAAAAAATTTGCGATTTTTCGCGGTAAAGGTGCTTCCTGGTACGTTAACCGGGCAGCTAACAGGCAGCGTAACGGGAGTCCGACATATTGTGTTTTTTGAACGTTTGTGATATGTGCACGTGTGGATTTTGTCTAATTAAGGTTAAAAAAATATATATATATCTTTAAGCGTGTTCTGGCGCGCTTACGTTTTGGGTTTGGTTTGCGCTGCAGAGACGATACGTCACGGTTATGCGATGCATCATGAGGCGTCTCACGGGCTACGTGATACGTCACTTAATAAAGAATATATTTTACAGCTATAGATATTAGCTTTTAAAAAACCAATGAAATTCACAGAAAAAACCATAGGTTATAGACCATATATAGTTAGGAATTTGCATTTACAAAACCTTGAAAATTCACTGAAAAAACCATAGGTTATAGACCATATATAGTTAGGGATTAGCATTTAAAAAACCTTATTTTATTTGCACAAAACCATTGAAATTCCATATATAGTTAGTTGCACTAACTATATATCGCGGACCCGCAATCCACTGCTAATGATGTCACATATTACATCATTCATGACATGGTCAGTGACATCACTGATGACATCACTGATGACATCTCAAATGACATCACTGATGACATCACTGATGACAACACCCAGTGACTGTATGTTTCTGTAAAGTTAAAATATGTCTTACATATTGAAGAATGAGTGGATGTATAAGTGTCTGGATGAAGGATTTAGTAGGTGCATGACTGACTGTATGAGAGAATGATTAAATGTGTCTCACTGAGTGCATGGGTTAGTGATTAAAGTGTCTTAATTTGGCAATCAATATTTATGTTCTTCTGTAAACTGCTGCATGTTTAAATCAGTAGCTATATCAGTAACTATATGGGTTATTGAATGGTTGCCCAAGTATTTGTATGGGAGACTGAGTGTGTGTGTGGGTGGCTGGGAGGTGTATAACTCTGTGCATAGATGTGTGAGCGGTTGATTCCCTAGGTGTATGGGTTCAAAAGTGCATGTAGAAACAGCTGTATGGACAGTTGACTGTGTGCATGAGTATATTGGTGAGTGAATGGATATCTCAGTTCTACATGTCAAAGTAAGTACATATGTAAAACACACTCCATGTGAGAGTTGACATATATAAATAACTGAACATAAGAGTCAGTGAATGTGAGAGTGGCTGTATGAATCATTGTGAACTTGTATCAAGGATTGTATAAGAGAGTAAATATGTGTTAGTATATGTTTGAATAAGTAAGGTGTGTATAACTGTATAGTTAAGGAAATGGAGATGTGATTGATTCTTTGCATGACTGAATAGGTGTGTGAGTAACTCCATGGATGTGTGACAGTCTGTGAGTGCCTGTTTACACTGAGTGTATCAAAGGTTATATTAGAGTCTGAAGATGTATTATCACATAAATGATATCATCAGTGATGTAATCAGTAATGTCAAATGAGATGTCAGTGATGTCATCAGTGATGTCATTTGAGATGTCATCAGTGATGTCATCAGTGATGTCATTTGAGATGTCATCAGTGATGTCATCAGTGATGTCACTGACCATGTCATGAATGATGTAATATGTGACATCATTAGCAGTGGATTGCGGGTCCGCGATATATAGTTAGTGCAACTAACTATATATGGAATTTCAATGGTTTTGTGCAAATAAAATAAGGTTTTTTAAATGCTAATCCCTAACTATATATGGTCTATAACCTATGGTTTTTTCAGTGAATATATATATATATATATATATATATATATATATATATATATATATATATATATATATATATATATATATATATATATATATATATATAAATATATATATATATATATTCACTGAAAAAAACATAGGTTTGACACATGTTATAGTTAGCTGGAAATTTTACTGATATAAAACCAATGAAATTCCACGTTATAGTTAGTTGGACTCACTATAACTTGCGCGTGCAATGCACTGCTGATGACGTCACATATTACATCACTCATGACATGGTCAGTGACATCACTCATGACATCACTGATGACACCATCCAGTGAATATGTGTCTTTCTGAAAAATAAATATTAGTGAGTAATGTTTAAATATTTAAATATATATATTAGTGTTTCACTTTGTGTATAAGTGGCTACATGTGTTGCTAAGTAGCTACATGCGTATGTATATGGGTTATTAGATGTTTCTCTTAGTATCAGTATGAGTGTCTATATGGTTTGGTGGGGGTATTACTTAGCACATAGATGCATGAGTGACTGACTCTCTGTTTGTATGTGTTTTGAAGACAGCATATGTGCAGGACTGTATGGGTGGATGAGTGTGTATATGTGTTTGTTAGTGAGTGAATGACTGTCTCACTAGTGTCTTTATCAGTAACTACATATGTTTTAATCTATTATATGTGAATATTGATGTATATAAGTGAGTATATGTGAGAGTAAGAGATTGTAAGAGTTCCTGTTTAAATAAGTATGTGTTTCTATAAGTGATTGTTTAAGAGAATAAATATGTGTAATTTTCAATACAAGTAAGGTGGAAGTGTGTGTATAACTCTATATTCAAATAAATGGATGTTCAATAGTTTATTTGCACGTGTGAGTATGTGTGTGAGTAACTTTTGGATGACTGTCGGTGTGTAACAGGTTGTATAGGTGTACACTTCATATGATGAGTGAGTATATGTATAAGTGACTATATAGAACTGTTGGTGAATGACTGGATGTGTATATAGATGGTGGAATTACTGAATTGCTTGTTGTAACTGATATGGGTATCTCCATTTTTTTTTAAATTTCAGTTTCTATTTTTGAATATGTGTTTCAAGGGTTACATTACAGTGAAAGGAGGTCTGTCACTATGTCACAAGGATGGTGTCATCAGTGATGTCATGAGTGATGTCACTGACCATGTCATGAGTGATGTAATATGTGACGTCATCAGCAGTGCATTGCACGCGCAAGTTATAGTGAGTCCAACTAACTATAACGTGGAATTTCATTGGTTTTATATCAGTAAAATTTCCAGCTAACTATAACATGTGTCAAACCTATGGTTTTTTCAGTGAATTTCATAGGTTTTTTAAATGCTACTTCCTAACTATAACGTGTGTAAAACCTATGGTTTTTTCTGTGAATTTCATTGGTTTTTAAAATGCTAATTCAGAAATATGTCGTGTATGCAACCTATACTTTTGTCAATAAAGTTCTGGCAATATTTTTTTCGAAAACAAGCCGTTTTCTTCACTGTTCAAGTTGCATAGAGACTCCTTGTAAAGCGATACAGAATTCGAAAGTCTGTACCTTGCCTTTTTTTGAACGCATTAAAATTTGTCTGTAAATAAAAATTGCCTTACTAAACTTTCGTGCGCGACCCGGTGTGCGCACTCTCGGCAACAGTTGTCAATAAAATGGATATCGCATTTCCAGGCTTTCGTGCGCGACCGAGTGCGCGCACCTGCCTATATATTTCGTGAAAACTTTGCAATTTGAACTTATTGAATTTCTTCATACACCCCTCAAAGAACTTATAGTACGTCAAAGAGACTGTACCTAGACTTCTTTTTTATTCTTATGAAACTTTTCAGTAAATGGAGCCGAATGTCTTTTTTAACTTTCGTGCGTTACCGGATGTACACACCTTGGTATTTTTTTTAGAAATATAAAACGTTTCATACTTTAACAATTGTGTGCTTAAATCCAGCTCAGAAGATATACAAAATCAGGATGGTAGTTGGTTCAACCCGGACCGTTTATTAGAGGTAGATCGTCCGACTCCACCGGAGGACACCCCTAATAAAAAGGACATATATATAAAATGCGGACTAGCCGCTGTATCGTGCTAGCAAACTATAACATATAAATCGTTAGAAAAAACAAAAGGAATCGAGCAAAATCAGTAGGCCACTGATGGGATCTCTTTTTGACCTCGCTAAAATAGAAAAATTAGGAACAACCCCTCATGAGAAATATGAAACTAGTGAGAGGAACCGAGCTCGACGCCATGATGGCTGCAAGACAGCTCGACTCCGCCCCCCACCCCACCCAAAATAACGACAAACACTATGCAAATATTATAAATATATACAACACACCAGCAAAGTAACAGGGTAAAACGTTTTATTAAATAACTATTTACATGGCAGCCTGCTGCAACATGAAAACAACACTTTCAATTGGTTCTTAATAGTTTCAATTCTGGAATTTACACGCAGCACTCCACCCACTTCCCTCACTATCTTTTCTACTCTCAAGAGAAAACAACGTCCTACATCTTTCGGAAGACTTTGGTGAAATGGCTACCGTATCTCATTCATCTTCCGAATCTGACCAAAATGATCGACTACCTTTAATAAGAAAAAATAAATCTTTCATCTGGCAATTTTTCACTTATCCTGAAGATCAAAAGAAAGTGAATGCACCAAAAGTAACCTGCACGATATGTGACTTGGTTCTCTCAAGAAGAAATCCAGCAAAAAAATATTCCTTTTCCATACATACCATGGTGCGGCATGTCAAACAAGTGCACCCTGTGCAATTTGCAGAGGCAACGACAAGAGCCCTGGCCACGCTATTACCATTAGAGGTGGCCAGCACATCTTCTGATCGACGGCCTGTATCTCCATCGAGTGCAGAGATGGACTTCAGATATTTAACTATATATGGTCTATAACCTATGGTTTTTTCAGTGATTTTTCAAGGTTTTGTAAATGCTAATTCCTAACTATATATGGTCTATAACCTATGGTTTTTTCAGTGAATTTCTTTGGTTTTTTAATAGCAAATATCAAAAGCTTTTTTGTGGAAAATGACTAAAATTAGGTATACATAAGCGGCGTTCATTTATGTTCACCACAGCCACTGTTAAAAGTAAAGTGAAAGTCGCGAAACAGTGGCCACGCCATCTAGTCCCTTTTAGGCCCCATCATGCACGTAAGTAACAGCCATTTTCTGTGTCATGGCCTCTCTGCCCACTGCCAATAGCCTATGAATGTTCGAAAATGGTTCTCTTTGGGTCATTCTCTGTTCACAAATAAGCACAGAGTCGCAATACTCTGTTTAGTTTTTGCAGATAGTGAAGGATAGGTAGTGCACACTTTTGTCCCCTTTGTAACCCGTCATGCCTATCTCTGCCCCGTTTGTTGGTAGTTGGTTCAACCCGGACCGTTTATTAGAGGTAGATCGTCCGACTCCACCGGAGGACCCCCCTAATAAAAAAGACATATATATAAAATGCGGACTATCCGCTGTATCGTGCTAGCAAACTATAACATATAAATCGTTAGAAAAAACATGAAACTAGTGAGAGGAACCGAGCTCGACGCCATGATGGCTGCAAGACAGCTCGGCTCCGCCGCCCACCCCGCCCAAAATAACGACAAACACTATGCAAATATTATAAATATATACAACACACCAGCAAAGTAACAGGGTAAAACGTTTTATTAAATAACTATTTACATGGCAGCCTGCTGCAACATGAAAACAACACTTCTAATTGCTTCTTAGTAGTTTCAATTCTGAAATTGAACACCCAGTACATCCGAGGATGATGTCCGACAAGTTGTGTGGGGGGATGTCTTGCTAATGCCGCCACCCCCACCACCTTCTGTAGGAAGGACTCTGGATATGCTTGGTCCCTGAGAGGCTTCGATGTCCCTGCCTTGCACAAATGTCATAAGTTCTGGATGTTGAGTGCCATACTTCAGGGTCCGACAAGTTGTGTGGGGGGATGCCTTGCTAATGCCGCCACCCCCACCACCTTCTGTAGGAAGGACTCTGGATATGCTTGGTCCCTGAGAGGCTTCGATGTCCCTGCCTTGCACAAATGTCATAAGTTCTGGATGTTGAGTGCCATACTTCAGGGTCCGACAAGTTGTGTGGGGGGATGCTTTGCTAATGCCGCCACCCCCACCACCTTCTGTAGGAAGGACTCTGGATATGCTTGGTCCCTGAGAGGCTTCGATGTCTCTGCCTTGCACAAATGTCATAAGTTCTGGATGTTGAGTGCCATACTTCAGGGTCCGACAAGTTGTGTGGGGGGATGCCTTGCTAATGCCGCCACCCCCACCACCTTCTGTAGGAAGGACTCTGGATATGCTTGGTCCCTGAGAGGCTTCGATGTTCCTGCCTTGCACAAATGTCATAAGTTCTGGATGTTGAGTGCCATACTTCAGGGTCCAAGAAACAGCGTGGGGTGCACTAGAAAGGAGAGGCGGCGCGAACGAGCCTCTCCCACCTCCCCAGGTGGAGGTTTCTTAGCTACACCCCAGCGCTTCACTCGACAAGCTGAGTTGCGCCCGCTCCTGCAGCACATTGCCTCGCTCGGCCAGCTGAATTACGCCTGCTCTTGCTATTACAGCGTCTCACCCGCCATCCGGCTGAATTGCACCCACTCTTCCGATACAGCGACAGGCGGCTGCCACGGAGCTCAGGAAATGGCGGTCGGCTCCACAGACTTGGGCCTGGCCTGCAAGGATGGCTCTGGGCAACCCTGGAACTCGGACGCTTGACTGCTAGGGCATGGGCCCCATTCCCAAAAGCGTCCCCTCAGCCTTGAAGATTCTACAAGAGTCACCGAGGCCCCCGACTCCTGCAGACTTCCGGTGGGGAGCGACTGCCATGATTGCTCGCGGAATGGCCACAACGTAGCCACGAGATGGTGGTGCTCTCATGCTAACGCCAGCTTCAGTCTGAAACATCCAGAAACACTGTAGACTACCAATTCGATCAGTTCCGGTGGAGCCCCAACGACGTATCGCGTTGTTGCGTAATGCATCATATGACGCGCCGCGTTGGCGCACCCGGAAGTGCTCCGGTGCGCGAGGCGCGAAGCGCAGCTTCCCGGAAGCAATCCGGGGCGCGGCGCGGAGCGCGTAACGTAAGCATTTACATTTCAGTTGTTTCTCCCTCACAATATTTTCAATGTCACATAAAAGTCACCCATCACCCACTGCCATCTCTGGCTGTTTCCATGGTAACACCTCATTCTGCACCTGGCTGAAGGCACAGGGCAAAAGTTCATATCTCAACGTTCTACAGCAAAGTAACAACACTGTTTTCCCTCCAGAAACTTGACGCTTCACCCTTGATAAACTCTTTTTTAGTGCGCAGATGATGGAACACAAATATGTGCATGTTGTTTCACCAATCCCGGGGAGCACAATAATTGCAAGCCCAATTAAATAAGTATGTAGGTTTAAAAATGTGTAACTAAAATACCAACTTTTACAGTTTCAGGAAGCTCATCAGTCCTGATGATGATCTAAAGTTACATAGATCGAAACGCCGTCGACATACCCAAGGATTCTTACTCTTTCCATTGTATATAATTGTTTTTTAACCTTGTTGTTGTTGTGTGACAGTCCGTTCACTTTGTTCACTTTTGTCACGTCCTGCACCGTACTATTCACTTGAGCACCTGAAATATAGTATAAGTATAAGTATTTATGTATATCCAAAAAAGATCAAAATAAATAACTTTTTTCTACCTACACCTACAGTCTTTGCTCCCTAGCGTTTATTGAATACTCGCTACCCATACCTGTCCTCTAGGACCTAATCAGGCCAAAACTGAACCATTGTGACTAAAAAAGCCTCATGCTAACGCCAGCTTCAGTCTGAAACATCCAGAAACACTGTAGACTACCAATTCGATCAGTTCCGGTGGAGCCCCAACGACGTATCGCGTTGTTGCGTAATGCATCATATGACGCGCCGCGTTAGCGCACCCGGAAGTGCTCCGGTGCGCGAGGCGCGAAGCGCAGCTTCCCGGAAGCAATCCGGGGCGCGGCGCGGAGCGCGTAACGTAAGCATTTACATTTCAGTTGGTTCTCCCTCACAATATTTTCAATGTCACATAAAAGTCACCCATCACCCACTGCCATCTCTGGCTGTTTCCATGGTAACACCTCATTCTGCACCTGGCTGAAGGCACAGGTCAAAAGTTCATATCTCAACGTTCTACAGCAAAGTAACAACACTGTTTTCCCTCCAGAAACACCTGCCTATCCACAGCTCTATTGCATGTCATTTGTTTCACACCCAATAGTACTTTTAGTTTTACATAACATTAACATGCAACGTAGTCTTCAATCTTCACGTATTAGAATCAACCAATCATTTTTTGTTTTTCAACCACACCAAGCCTCATCCATTTTTTTATCCTGACTTTCAGCTTCTAACTGCCATTCCACTTCCAGAACCCATCGGAGTACGAGTGCATCTGCCTTGAAAATGAAGGTTTGGCTTTTAGGACACAGCTATATTCACTGGACTGGAAAATATGCAGCAACCAGACGAATTTCCAACCTTGATTTACCAAATGTGCAAATAACGTGGATTGGCCAAAAAGGATTGAGATGTCACCAATAAATCCCATTGGTGAAAACTTTTATGCATCTCCCAGAACCAGACCTTATAATTGTGCACTGTGGTGGGAACGATCTAGGCACATTGACTGGGGTAGGTCTGGAAATGCTTCTAAAAGACACCTTTCAACAATTGATGACACTTTTTCCTCGAACTGCCTTGGTATATTCCAATATATGCTAAAGACAGAAATGGAATTGGTCCAATCAACATTGTGCACAAATTGAGAAAGCAAGGAGACATGTAAATAAATCTGTTTCTGCATTCCTCAGAGATTATAGCATGGGTTCTATTTACCACAACGACTTGCGTTACCACATGCAAGACATCTATAGGAGAGATGGTGTTCATTTCACGGATGAGGGAAACAGAATCTTCCTCTGCAACATCAGGCTCTGCATCGGTACTTACTTATAAATGCAGAAAAAACTCAATTAACACAAGGGCTCTTTTCAGAGCCACCTTATATCAAAGCACTCAAACTTCTGATTTATCTCCATTTTCACACTCTTGTAAATAGGTGTGCGCGACCGAGTGCGCGCACCACGCAACTTTAAAAAAAAAAATCTATATATATATTTTCGCCTTTAAGGGCCTTACTGCACACCCTGAGAAAACCTACGCAGCAAAACAATCTCTACCTTCTCCCCTTTCCATGTTCCAACGCTTTGAAATCAACAATATATTTACTCGCAATGACAAAATGGCGGTCAACACTTCCTGATTTCCTTCGAATCGAACGTTAACAGACGTCACGCAGCAAAATTCCGCTCGCGCGCGCAGCCGCTTGAGTGCGCGCACCCGTCCACGCGTATAGATATATAATTGACTTTAACTTTAATTTCCTCAGCAACTACTGAACGGATTTACACCATTCCAAAAAAAGCGTAATCTGCGAGCCGGACTGTACAGTTTTGCCAAATTTCTTATAAATCCATTCAGCCGTTCGACCTGTAGCCGAGTCTAAAGGTCCTATGGAAAATAACATGGAGAAAACACGTTTTGGGACCCCCCTTTTATCTCAGCCCCCACTTGACCAATCCCCCCCAAACTTTTAGGGAAGGAGCGCAGCGGACCGAGCCATCTTCTTTGAGAAATTCGCTAAGATTCTTCAACCAGGGCCAAAGTTATTCCAAATAGAATGTTGAGGATTTCCTATGGAAACTAGGTCCTAACTAGGTCCGCCAGTAGGTAATATATATATATATATATATATATATATATATATATATATATATATATATATATATATATATATATATATATATATATATATATATATATATATATATATATATATATATATATATATATATACATATACATATATATATATATATATATATATATATACATATACATATATATATATATATATATATATGTATACATTACCTACTGGCGGTCGCCAGTAGGTATATATAGTTAGGATTTTTTCCCTATGGGATTTCTGAAAATTCTATGTCTAATAACTTTGGCGTTTGTGGACGGAATCGGCTGAAATTTTCAGGAAAATGGCACATTTTGTTTCTGAGCAGCTCCTGGAAATTTGGGGGGGTTTCGTCAAGGGGGGGCTGAGAAAAAAGGGGGGTCCCAAAACGCGTTTTTAACATTGAGTTTTCCATAGGGCGGTTGGACTCACTTTTAGCTCGAACGGCTGAATGGATTTCCACAAAACTTTGCAAAATTGTAGGGACTGTTAGCCCGATGTGCCTTTGCTAGGTCTCAATATATGTGCTTCAGTGGATTTTGAGAAATTAACGTTTAAATCAAGATATATATCTGTAACAGCGCTCCGGGCAGCGATCCGGTTCGCGTACTTTTCGCTTATCGGAACTATGCGAAGCGAAGCTGATTGGCTCTCCGGTGTCTGTCAACATTCTAAACAGTCCGGTGCGGCCGCCATCTTGTCTTTCGGTAGGATCGAGAGATAAGAGGAGGTCAAAACAAAGGGGGAAATTTCGATAAGGGGGCATAGTAGATCCTCCCTGACCCCCTAGGTTTTATGTGGAGGTTGTAAAAGGTTTCTGCAGGGCAAAAAAAAAAAAAAAAAAAAAAAAGTATTTATGCGTGGTGAGCTCCTAGTACGCGAACCGGGTAGCGCTCTGGGCAGCGTACTATAAGGATAAAAGAATGATAGACTTTTCTAATACTGTATGTTAATTATTTGTTGTTTTTGTTTGTTTTTTTATTTATTTATTTATTTTGATTTTAAAAAAAATTATTTATTATTTTCATAGTTCATTAAAACTTCCAGCATTATATCATCTGGTATCTCGTCGAACATGGATGTTTCTGTCTCTTGTAAGGTTTGAATAAATTGTTCGTCAAAAGATTGATCCATAAAATCTTCATCCACATTTTCTTCAGTTACAATGTCTTCGGATGTAATCTCGAAGGAAACATTAGTTTCTTCTTGCTCCCCTTCCATTTTTTTGCTGTAAATTGCATTAAAAAAAAATTATATTAGAAGACTTAGGGCACTGTTGGGTTTAAGTTCAGACATGTCGTTCTGTTTTTTTAACAGTGAAGTTAAAGTAAGTAAATTCATAATTATAGCAGAGAAGTGTAAGTCAATCAATAAATGTAACAGAGGAGGTTATCTGTATCTATAACTATAGCAGGGGGTCAGTAAATAATTATCAATAAACATTTTTACAAATTAATTTAAAGTGCCACTTACAAATTATCAAATAACTTTACAGGGAGGTGAAAAGGCTCTTGAAATGTAGTTCAGAAGTAGCAGTGAAAATGGCTGTGTTTCCTTCTCTTCCTTTATATATATTCAGGTATATAACCAATCAAATGTCAGGTAATAAAAATTGTAAATGAAAGTAAAGTTTTCATTGGTTGTCAATTCCAACACTTCAGATGTGTTTTGTGAAGTAATTTACCTCAAGGTATTTAGAGAGGTCTACAGGCTTAATGGCTAAATGGAATTTCAATCAAATTTGTGAAAATGAAAGGGATTGTTATGTAGTATGAGTTAATCTATATTTGGTGAGAGTGTCTCCAGTCCTTTTTCTTTGAATTACTTTCCCACCTTTTCTTTGGGCCGCTTCCCGGGAAGCAGTTTAGTCCGCGAACTAGAAGCGTAACGGGAGTCCACCATTTTGTGTTTCGGTCGAATTAACATATAAAATGGAGGTTAAATAATGTTCAGAAAGGGTAGAAGGGGACACGGTACAAGTATTTTGACCCCCCAGGTTTTCTGAGGGTGGCTGAGGAGGACCATATGTGCGGAGAAAAAACATTTTTAAAATAATTTTGGGCGGTTAGCTTCCAGTTCGCGTACCGGGTAGCGCTCTTTGAGCGTAGTTTGTTGAAAATTACAGAAATAAGTTAGAGAAAAGTATTAATTGTGCGTGATCAGATGAAGGGTAGCTCTGAGAAGAGCTTTTGGGTTTATGTTCCATTTAGGTACTTATAAGTAGGTACCAATGCATTCAGAATGAAAATTCTGTTGCCCTCATCTGAGAAGTGAACTCCATCTCCTCTGTAGATATCTTGCATATAGTAACGCAAGTTATTATTGTACAGGGAGCCCATTCCATGGTCTCTCATGAAAGCTGAAACAGATTTGTTTACATGCTTCCTTGCTTTCTCAATTTGTGGACCAAATTGGTTGGACCACCTCCATTTCTGTCTTTGGCATATATTGGAATATACCAAGGCAGTTTGAGGAAAAAGTGCCATTAATTGCTCAAAGGTGTCCTTTAAAAGCATTTCCAGACCTACTCCTGTTAAAGTGCCCAAATCATTACCTCCACAATGCACTATTAACAGGTCAGGTTTTGGCAAATGCATAAAGGTTTTCACCAATGGTATCAATTGGTGACATTTTAATCCTCTTTGGCCCAACCATTTAATTTCCACATCTTGTAAATTGAGGTTGTGTAAATTTCTGTTGTCAGCATACCTTTGAGCCCAGTGGATGTAACTATGTCCAACAATCCAGACGTTAAACATGGTGGGAGAAGGTTGTGCTGCAGTCAGATGAAGTGTGGTAATGAAAGGGCAGTTGAAACAGTAGGAGTTTGTAAAGAAAAAAAACTGTGGATTTCCAATGCTAATGATTCATTAGCAGTGATTGGCGCATTTCCATTTTTGAAAACAGAAAGTTAGGGTGCATGGATGTGTTCTTGAAACATGTAATTTCAATGGTCAAGGAAGAAACTTTTAATGAAAGATTGCACTGGATACGCAGGTGCACTGAGAGTTCAGAGTTCAATTGAAACATTTTTGTGTGAATTTGCAAACATGAGAGGTCTTCCAGGAGGTCGTTGCTATGGAAAAAAGGCAGAGAGGGCAGAGGGGGGGAAGGGTTTTGATTTGAAAAAAGTGAGGGAAGAGTTATGATTGGCTAATATGAGAGATATGTGAAATGAATATCTGTATTTCTGTGCTTTCAATAGCTGCAGCCTCTGGAGTGCATCCTTTTTCTTCTGCTGAAGACAATTTGGTGTATTTCTGAGACTGTTTTTAAAATCCAAAAAGTATTTGCTAAGGTGAGAAAAGATTTATTTATTTTAGATATAGAATAGAATGATTTAAGGAGAAAATGATGAAGAAAGCTGTGTTTTAAAACTGTGGCTTTGTCTATAGTGATATAGAAATAGATTTTGTTACTTTGAGAAATTGTATTTGCATATTTGGTGTAGGATTCTGGCATGTAGTAACTCAAGGTATTGTTGTATATGAAGCGCATTCCATGGTCTTTTATGTAAGCTGAAACAGATATGTTGTTTTTAAAAACCATTTTGAAATCAATTAAATTTTGGATATGTACTGTTAGAGCTTCATAGGTTGTTTTGGGTCATATTTATAAAGCATTTGAGTGTCTTTGATGTTATTTTTTCATTTTTAAATGGAAAGCATTCCTCATGGGGCAAGTGTCTTGTAAATACGCTCTCACCTGCGCTTGGCAAATTTAGATTTTGATTATGGGAGTTACATAGCCATGTTAATAATGTCGGAAAAATGGTGCTAGGGCATTCCAGAAAACGCTTTCGTGTGTCTCAAGGACATTTTCAGTCATTTCCTCTTGAATGCATGTATACAATTGATTTATATGCTGTGTTTAAAAACGATTCTTTTCTATGATGATATTTTTTCTCTTTTAAATGGAAAGCGTTCCTCATGGGGCTCTGAGCAGTTCTTAGTCATGTTATCCAATGGGTGGTGGATAACATGGCTAAGAGCATTTGCTGAATAATGCATGAATATCGTTGACTTTTCAGCGTTATTCATGCATTGCGGCCGTTTTTTTTCGCATTTGTGAGCAGTTCTTAGCCATGTTATCCAATGGGAGGTGGATAACATGGCTAAGAGCATTTGCAGGATAATGCATGAATATCGCTGACTTTTCAGCGTGATATTCATGCATTGCTACCGCTTTTTATCGCTAAGGAGAAAATGATGAAGAAAGCTGTGTTTTTAAATTGTGGCTTTGTCTGTAGTGATATAGAAATAGATTTTGTTACTTTGCGAAATTGTAATTGCATATTCGGTGTAGCATTCTGGCATGCAGTAACACAAGTGTGCTTGGCAAATTTAAATTTTGATTATGGGAGTTACATAGCCATGTTAATAATGTTCAAACAATGGTGCTGAGTAGTTTTTAGCCATGTTATCCAACATGGGCTTCGATTGGATTTCCACAGAGCATATTATGAAGCCCATTATCGCCGCTTTATCAGCCGTTTTCGGCCGATAATGCGACGATAATTTTAGTGTACAGGTTTGATAATATTTCCCTACATTCGCAGGGCTAGGTGATAGGCTGAGACCAGCCTGGCATGTAAAATGGCTGCCGTGCACGACAAAATTGTGGCATTGTAAAAAAGGCAAGTTGGCGCAGACATTGTGTCTCAATAAGGATTCATTTATAACAATGTGGTATTTTATCAAGCCTGTGCGCTTCAATTATCGCCGCTTTATCGGCCGAAAACGACCGATAAAGCGTCGATAATGGGCTTGATAATATGCTCTATGGATTTCCAATCGAAGCACATGCTAGATGTGAAGACATCTAAAATGGGCTTCGATTGGAATTCCACAGAGCATATTATCAAGCCCATTGTCGCCGCTTTATCGGCGATAATTTTAGCGTACAGGCTTGATAATATGCCTCAAAATATTTTATCGCACTGAGAAATTGGTGGTCAACACTTCCTGATTTCCTTCGAATCGAACGTTAACAGACGTCACGCAGCAAAAATTTAAAAAAAGCTCACGCACAGCCGCTGGAACACATGTATCAACATATATGAGACTCCTCAGCCACTCTCAGAAAATATAAGGGATTAGGATACGTCTCCTGCACCTCCTTATTCCTAGTAATTTAATTAAAACGAAGCACAAAATGGCGTATTCTCGTGCAGTTTGCGGCCCAGTTCGGTGTTTGGGAAGCGGTTCTATCGTGAAAAATATATATTTTTTTATTTTCCCCAGGGGACCCTTTAAAAAATTCCAACAACATTCCTAGGGGGTCAACTGGGGTATACTTTGCCCCATTTCATTAAATTTCCCCTTCGTTTTTCACCTCTTCTTCTCTCTCGATCTTACCGAGAGATAAGATGGCGGCCGCTCCGGACTGTTTAGAATGTTGACAGACACTGGGGACCCAAGCAGCTTTGCATTGCAAAGTTCCTTTTCGCAGGTGGGAGCGTATTTACAAGAAACTTGCACCATGAAGAACGCTTTCCATTTAAAAAAGAAAAATAACATCATACACAGTCATATGCCTTGATTTGCTATGTTAAATAATAAGAAGGGCATTAAGTTTTTGATGACTGTTATTCATTTACTGTTTGGTAATAGTGGTTATTAACATTTTTTATTATATTTTTCAACAGATTCAACTGCAGATTCTTTCATAGTTTGGAAAATGCCTACAAAAAATAGAATTAGAAAGGCTCGAAAACGTCAAAGACAGCACGGTGATGTTTTATTGCAGCAGTCCTCTTCCCTAAATACTTATCAAAACACCAAGAAAGCTCCGGGTAAGAGCACAAAGTCTTTCTTAAAAAATATTTGTAGTAAAAAAAGTATTTCTCGCCAAAATGTTTCAGTTCAGAAAAAGAAGAGTAATTTAAATGGAAAGGAAAGACCCATGAAAAATGTTACTGGTAGAGGAAGAGATAACTCTGTGCATGATAGTAGAAGGAAAGAACAGTTTAGGGACATTCGACAACGAATGTTCCGTAATCGGATAATAGTTAATTTAATAAAAAATATTAAGAAATGCAAACAGAAAGCGGCATTTTATAAGAAGAAGAAAAATGTCGAGAAAATTATTGATCATGCTTTTGAAATTAAGCGAAAGTTGTTTATTTTGGTAATCAATAGAATTAGGAAACTAAGCAAGGTAATTTCTGATTTCAAACAAACAGTAGATGGAAGAGAGTAGTAAATCGTAGCAACTTTTGTGAAGTTTTTTCCGGAGAATGGATGCATAGTTCAAGTTCTGAGGCATTTTTTAATGAGGAGAGTTATTTTCAGGATAATGATTTGGTGCATGCAGTTGACATCAGTGGTCGAGCTTATGAAGTGAAGGATGGTTGTCCAGTTGAAAAAGAAAAACTTGTGACAACAGAGACAGAAGAGGCGCTAAGTGATGAGGTTTTAGGAAGACGTCCTAAGGCTCCTGTGTACATTTGGAAGTGTAGTTCTATTTGCAGTGTGCGACAGGTTTCTATCAATTTGCTTTGCGATTTTATACGGACATTTAATAAGAAAAGTTTGAAGCAGAAAATGAAGTTGTTGCAAGATTTAGATCCTTGCAGAGTGAGACAAATGACAGGTTTGCGTGGTCATTCACTGTCTTTCCAGGAGAGTATGCCAGAGTGTTTTTCATCATTTCAGGATGCTAGCAGTGCATCATAATAAAGTGAGGAAATTAGTGAGAATGTTGTATTATGCAAAGAGTCCAGCAATTATGCTTAAACAATTATGTGCTGCTCTTTTGCATGGTTCTGAAATAGATGTGAAGAATATTTGTGAAGAAATTGAGTTTTGTTACTTTAGTAGTAAAGATGAGAATGTTCAAATTGACCCTGAAGTAGAGAGTAATGTGGAAGATAATGTACAGGTTTACAGTACAGATAATTTTCAGAAGGAAATTGACACGTTTCAGATGAAATCAAGTGAGAGGCCTAATTTCACTTGTGTTTGTTGTCGACGCACTTATTATAAGAATCAGACTAAGGTAGTGGATTTATATGCAAAAAGTGAAAGGGAAAATAATAGTGAATGGAAGGATTTTGCCACATACTTGATGGTAGAAAATTATTTTGATTTGGGATCGGATCAACGTGTGTGTACTTATTGTTGTAATAAATTAAACCAAAACCAGATGCCTGCTAGGGCAGTTCATAATAATCTTGAATTGGTTGAGATTCCTTCTGAATTGAAGGATTTAAATACTTATGAATCTATTTTGATTCAAAGTATCCATCCCTTTCAGGCTATTGTAAGAATGGAGCCAAAGACAGGGAAGTTGCCTCCAGCAGATTTACAGAGAGGATTAAAGGGAAGAGTTGTTTATTTGCCTTTAGATTTGAATAAAAACATTAACACACTTGGAGTAGAAGAAGTGGAAGAGGAACCTCTGGTTATCTTGGTTAATGGGGTTCCGACAAAGAATAAGAAAATATGGCAAGATTTAGTGGATGTTAGGAAAGTCAAAAAGGCAACAGTGTATTTGAAGAAAAATAATAAGTATTATAAGAATGTGTATGTTGCAGAAGAGGAAGTAAGTGATGAAGAGGATAGCGATTTGTGTGCTGGGCAAATTGAGAAAGTAGAGGCCTCTAAAAGTGAAGAAATATATGAACATTATAGTGTTCATCCTTTGCATTCCAAGGAAGTCATGGGGAATGCTATTGAGTTGTTTCAAATGAAACAAGCAAAAGGGAGTCCCATTAGTGTTTGGGAGGAAAGTTTGGAAGCTCGGTGTTTCCCACAGCTATTTCCCACAGGTCGAGGAGGAAGATATGATGAGCGATCTCATCAAATTCCTGCGTCTGAATACCGGACTTTACGATTGTATGGAGAAGATCCTAGGTTTCGTCAATGCATTCCCTATTTGTTTCATCTCCTGTTTGAAAGCGATCTGTCTGGACTGTCTTATGCAGTGAACCACATCTTAAAAAGTGGTATACAGATGCGAAATATCTCGGCAAGAGACTTTATGCATAAAGTTAATGTCCAAGATAGTATTTTGGATTCTCACTTAATTAATCTCATGGCGTGTCAGCGTGGTACTAATGAGTACTGGTATCGTCGTCATGGTGATTTAAAATGTATGCTGAGGAACTTAGGAACTCCGACATGGTTCCTCACTCTCAGCTGTGCGGAGTATGGCTGGGAAGACTTACTTGAATTTCTACGAGAAGCAAATGGAAATATTGAAAACATTGAATTCAAGACACCTGGAGAACTGTGTTCTTTGGATCCTGTGAATGTATGCAGGTACTTCAATCATAAATTTGAAGCTATGATGTCTTTCATCACAAATAAGAAGAATCCACCTCTTGGAGAGGTGTTGGATTTCTTCTGGAGAAAGGAGTACCAAGCAAGAGGTGCTCCTCATATACATATGTTGTTGTGGATCAAGGATGCACCTAAATTTGGAACAGATCCGGATGACTTAGTGATGAATTTCATAGAACAGTATTCTACGTGTGCTGTTCCAAATGCAACGGAGAAGAAAAGCCTAAGAGAACAAGTTCTACGTTTCCAAAGCCATCGTTGTGGAAAGTACTGTCGTCGTAAATTCAGAAACAAGGACAAGTTCTACACCAAATGTCGTTTCAACTTTCCACGGCCGGTGATTTCTAAAGGAAAAGTGAACAGTTTGATGTCTTCACTACGACATAATGTGACGAGGAAATCACCCAAAAATACATATAATTTGAAAAGGAACGAAGAGTCCAAGTACATCAACGACTACAACCCAGTGATTTTGTCCATGTGGAATGCTAACATGGATATACAGTTTGTGGGTGACAACTGCATGGCTGTGGCTCGGTATGTGACATCTTACATCACCAAAAAAGAAAAGACAGAACTGAAGGATATGTGGGAGGACATATCCCATGAAAAGAGCCTCAGCAAGAAGTTGTACAGTTTCAGTCTGAAGATGTTGTCGCATCGAGAAATCGGAGCTTACGAATGTTCAGATCGATTGTCTTCAGCAAGTCTCTATGCCAAATCTAGGAGTATCGTTTGGGCGAGTCTTGGTCTTGCTGCAACGCGAAATCGAGTTCTAAAACCTGTCCGGGAAATTGAGTATTTGGCGGAAAAGGAGCCAAACAGTACCGACATTTTGAAGACCAACATGTTGGATACATATTATCCAAATCGAAGCAGTCACCTTGAGAATGTTTGTCTATATGAGGTTCTCCAAAATTATATATTCAAGAGGAACATCAAAGAAGATATTGAGAAAGGAGTGTATGCTGTAATTGGAAGTGAGGGATGCCTGGTCAAGCAAAGAAAATGCCAATTAGTAAACCATCGAAAATTGAGTGGTGAATCTCCAGAAAAAAAGGAGTTTTTCTATTTAGCACTTTTGCAACTTTTCAAGCCTTGGCGTGCAGAAGAGGAACTGCTTGGAGATTTCCTCTGTTACGAAGACTCTTTTAATGCAGCCAAGGAGTCCATAGAATGTCCTGCTTTTCCTAAATATCAAGAAATGCTAACTTTGGAAATTGAGCAGGAAGCAACGATTGCAGCCGAGATTGCCAGAGACAGTTCTCAGGACAGTCAGAGTTCTGTTTCATTGAGTCAAGATCCACTTGGAGGACCTATTATCGAAAATGAAGCTGCCACTGCTATGAATGAAGTGGAAAGAGCCATGGCACATGCTCAGGAGGATTCAGTTAACTTAGAAGACTTGGAAAAACAACTCAACGTTGAGCAGAGGAAAATATATGATGAAGTTACCAAGGAAATTGAGCACGGATTAAGTCATGAGAAGAAAGAGTGCTCATGTACGTCGTTGAAGCCTGTCCGACTGTACGTGAGTGGAGAAGCGGGAACTGGAAAGAGTTTCCTCATTAAAGCAATTTCTTGTTATTTGCAGGAAAGGACTGAGTCATCGCTGTCTTGTGTTGTCACCGCTCCTACTGGACTGGCAGCACATAACATTCAAGGTATTACTTTGCATCGTCTACTGATGCTGCCGGTGGAGCATGACAACAAATTACAATACAACAAGTTATCTGGAGATGCTTGCTGTGAAGTTTCAAGAGTCTTGAGGAAAATGAAACTACTTATCATTGACGAAGTAAGCATGGTTTCCAATGTCATGCTTGCCTTTGTGCATTTGAGAATGCAAGAAGTACTTAAAACTGAATATGATGTGTTATTTGGTGGCAAACACATCATTGTTTTCGGAGATCTTCTGCAGCTGACACCAGTAAAAGGTCAACCTGTGTTCAAAATACTCACACATGAAGATACCAGGAAGTGCCTAGGGAGCATTGGCAACGTCAATATATGGTTAAACTTCAATTATGCAGAACTGCATGAAAATATGCGTCAGGCAAAGGATGAAGATTACAAGAATATTCTACAAGATATTAGAATTGGAAAAGTGACCGAGCATGGGAGAGAAGCTTTAAATGCACGATTACTGTCAAATTTATATCCCAAACAAGAGATTGTGCCTGAGAATATTTTTCAGAAAATTACTGAAAAGAAATCCGGGATATGTCTCATGCCAACTCTTGCAGGATGTGCCATCTTCAACAACAAAATGTTGAATTTAGAAAAGCAAGAGATTGTGAAACTTGAAGCTATCGACAAATTAGAGCATATGGGATCAACAATTATTTTGTCAGACAATTTGAAATCAAAATTGGATTCATTAGAGAAGACTATATCTAAAACTGCGGGTTTTGAAAAGACTTTGAATGTGTGTTTAAATTGCCGAATCATTTTGAGAAGGAATTTACATGTAGAAAGAGGTCTGGTAAATGGATCAATGGGTAATGTTGTTGATTTTGAGAAATACAAAAATAGAGATGGAATAGAATTTTTAAGAATTAAATTTGATGGCATTGAGGAAGTACAGCAAATTGGTCGTTGTTCTGCTAGGTTTTTGCTTGTTAAAGACTTATATGTTCGCCGTAAACAGTTTCCTGTTTGCTTGGCATATGCGGTGACAATCCATAAATCGCAAGGTTTAAGTGTAGACTGTGCATTGGTGAATATTGGCAGTTCTGTGTTCAAGGAGGGTATGGCATATGTGGCATTGTCACGAGTTAGAACTTTATCGGGATTGTACTTGATTGACTGTGATGTCACAAACATTTGTGCGGATCTAGATTGTGTTAAGGAATACAATAGGTTAAGAAGAGAGTATGCGCCACATTTGCCTCAATATCCTTTGTTTGAGAAACGTGTGGTAGGCCAGAAACGTAGAAATATCAGTAATAGTAGGGAGGTTGTTGCAAAAAGACTAAAAGTCAATGAACCGAAAATTGTAAGCAGAAAGAAAGTGGATTCTGTTGAAGATGTTGTCGGTTTTCAATTTGAAAACAGTTCTGGTGTCAACTGCTATGCAAATGTAGTGGTTAATGTTCTCTTTTCACTAGAGAGTTTAAAAGAACAGATTGTGTTTAATTCGGAACAAAGTTTATGCTGCTTGTTGAATTCTGTGTTAGAGAAATGTAGCACTGATCGAACAAAAGTAGAAAGTGTGTCTGAAGTTCGTTATCTGTTAGATGAATGTTCAGGTCAAACAGACTTCTCTGAAAATAATCAGCAAGATTGTCAGGAGTTTTTAATGTATATGCTTGATGTATTGGAAGATGAGGGTGTAGATGTAGATCACCTGTTTGGGCTTTCTTATCAATGGCAGCATGACTGCGAGAACTGTATGGTATCAAGTACTACTAGTGTAGACTCAGAAAGATTTATATATTTAACTTTGCCAGACAGTAAATCAGTGTCCTTTAATAAGCTAGTAAATGCAGCGGATCACAACATGGAGTGTAGCCAATGTAAATGTGATATGATGTCAACATTATTTATACGTAGATATAGCCAGTATGTCATTTTAATGATCCAACGATGTAGGCCTGATGGATCAAAATTGTCAACTTTAATAAAAAATGTTGTGGCTTCTCAGCTGTCAATATCAGGGAGGACTTTTGTAACTGTAGCAATTATCTATCACGATGGTCCATCAACAACATCAGGACATTATACAGCTTACTTAAAGTCTGGAAACGGCTGGTCATTCTGTAATGATTCCGTTGTAACTTTCAAAAAAAAATTGCCGTTTGACCTTAAAAATTCTTACCTGGTGTTTTTAAAACCAAAATTTTAAGTAGAGGGAATGTAAGTCTGCAATGCTGTCTAGATTAAAAATCCAACTATATAAACCTGATGCAAGTAAGTCTGCTTCATAGTAAGCAGTATCAGTGTCATAGGAAAAGGAGAACATGAGTGACAAAGAAGAGTAAGATATTAGTAGTCCAGGATTGTGAAAATAATCTCAAATATTTTATTTTTGAAAGTTGCGAAAATAGAAAATGTCGGGATTTGATTGGAAGAATTACAAGACTTGCGAATCGCGGCAACATGATTTGGCCTAGTGGAAACATGTGATAGAATGAGAGAAGTTTTTTTTTCTATGTAACATATTTTACGTATTGATGGAGGTTTTCTTTCAGAAAGTGGCGGGCTGAAAATATTTATAGTACAACAGAGTGGATGCTGTTTATAGGAGATCCTTCGACGTCATTGAAAGTAAGTTAATTTTAAGGAGTTTTGAAATCAGATTTCTTAGGTTGTATGGGTTTTTTAAACACAGTCATTTTGATTGTGGTTTTTTTTCCCCGCTGTTACATGATGAATACCTTCAAGTCACTGATTTAAGTGAAATTTGATACATTCTGAGAACAGCAAAAATAAACCATTTAACATGTATAATTAATGTTATGCTTTTTGTACTTATGATATACATTTAGAAATGTGAGGTACATATGGGTAAGCTGAGTCTTCTGTAAGTATCAATTTTAATGCTTACAGTGCTGTACTTCTGGGTACTGTTTTTAAAAAAAAAAAGAAAAGAGGCCTCACCTCAAAGAAAGCTCTTGAAAGCACACATTTTATTTGCATCCTAAAACAATCATTTTAAATGTTAGATACAATTTTATGATGGTTTTACATCTCTTTTGCGCTGTTATGGCATCACTATTGTGAGACATAAGCAATGCAAAAGAAGCATCATATTTCAAAATAGGCCTCATTTCATCAGCATGAAGATACTGTTTGTTGAAAATAAATATATTTTGGATTGTGTAGGGGTCGTAGAGAAGTAGAGGTTTCTATAAGTGTCAAAGTTGTTTAAAAAGTGTTTCTTCTTGAACCTTTTCCCTTCTTTTTTCTAATTTTTAAATACATGTTTTAATATTTTTGGAAATGTTTGTTCTCTCTTTTACAGATTGAATGTATGAAAAATTTTCTTTAAAAATTAACAAGAATTATAAGGTAAATGTTTTCTACTTTTTTAACCTGCATTCCACTGCTGATGATGTCACTGACTATGTTATGAATGATGTAATAAGTGGGCATATCTGTTATCTCGTTAAAAATAGGAACAGTAAGTTTAAGGATAGGAAACAGACAGTTATGTTACAAAAAAGACAGCTATAGGACGTAAACAAAAAAAAACTGTTACTCGCAATCCACTGCTGATGATGTCACTGACTATGTCAAAAATAATGTAATATATGACATGATCAGAAGTGAATTGCGGGTCACAGTATCTTTTCTTTACTCCCTATAGCTGTCTTTTTTGTAACATAGCTGTCTGTTTTCTTTCCTTATACTTACTGTTCCTTTTTTAAAAAAAAATTTTTTTGGTGCGCTCAAAGTTCGCGTACCGGAGTGCGAACTGGGAGCGAACTAATAGAAATAGAGCTTGGCAGAGTTCAAAGAATTCTACCAATTTTTTTTAATAATGGGGAGGTAGTTCTGAAAAGAACTTTTTTTTTCTTTTTGTTGTTTTAATTTTTTTTTATTAGTTTTCTGAACATTTTTTATATTTTTTTGTTTTTTTCTGAACATTTTGTATTTTTTTTTTGGGGGGGGGAGGGGGGAAACAAAAATGATTCATCGAAGAGGGCTCAACAGGAGCAACAAAAAAAAGAAGAATTTATTTTTGGGGGCGTTTTGGACATACATGATTTTGGATGGCTCTAATTATAAGAGTTATGCTACTTTCGCGGTAGCATAATATTTGATTGCACCTCACACAAACTTGTTTCACTTCCCCCATGTCCATTTGAATATTTGGGATCAGCTCCCTTGCTTCAGGTCCCGTAACTTCTGGCACAACCGATCTTCTGGCTATTGCTGGTGAATTCTGTTGTTCGTCTCGAAGCTGAGCTGCACTATAGTTATTTGGGTGCCACCTGCTCATGTGTCTGTGCATAGTGAAATTCCCATAACTATATTTTTTGTCCGTGCCTCTAGAAAGACGTTCATCACAGATTCGGCAAAAGACATACCTGGCGTTCACTTTCTTTTGCCCTTGTGGAAATTAAAAAAATTGCCAAATGAAATTTTCCTTCCTGTTGTACCTCCTGGGCTCCTCAGGCAAATATTCAGGCTCTTCCTCCTCTTCCTGCTCTTCCTCTTCTTGAAAGATTGGTTGAGTTGGTGGTCCTTTCTTTCCATGAGGAGGTGGAGGTGGTGGTGGGGGAACACTACCAGAAGCAACAACAGAAGCCATTTCTCTGGATTGTACAAAGGTCTTTCTCTCACCAAGATGAAAGTCAGAGTGAGGAAAGAAGGAGGGGTTTTCATCATTTGGGAGAAGGAAAAATTCTAAACCAATGAAAAGTGTTAATTTTAGATCACATGACCTGGTATTACATCATTAGGAAACCAAAAGTGAAATGAACTAATGAAAAGTGTTATTATCGAGTCACATGACCTGCTGTCTTTACGTTTTGCGCTTTGCGCCGCTATCCAATCCGCTTCCGAGTCCGCTAACTTGGCGCGTCGGATAACGTATTACGCGACAACGCAAAACGTCATGATAACGTAACAGTTACGCTTAAGGAACGATTACCGGCTCGCGCACCAAGTCGCGGCTTTGAATTCAGCTAACGGGAAGCTGACCGGTTCGCGGACTAGGAGCGCAACAAATTTTTTTTTTTTTTTAAATGTATAAAAAACATGTACAATATATTTTATGATTTAAAGAAGAATACATTTTACAGATAGAAATATTAGCTTTCAAAAAACCATTGAAATTCAATGAAAAAACCATAGGTTATAGTCCATATATAGTTAGGAATTAGCATTTACAAAACCTTATTTTACTCGCATAAAACCATTGAAATTCCATATATAGTTAGATGCGCTAACTATATATCGCGCACCCGCAATCCACTGCTGATGATGTCACATATTACATCATTCATGACATGGTTAGTGACATCACTGATGACATCACTGATGACATCTCAAATGACATCACTGATGACATCACTGATGACAACATCCAGTGACTGTATGTTTCTGTAAAGTTAAAATATGTCTTACATATTGAAGAATGAGTGGATGTATAAGTGTCTGGATGAAGGATTTAGTAGGTGCATGACTGACTGTATGAGTGAGTGATTAAATGTGTCTCACTGAGTGCATGGGTTAGTGACTAAACTGTTTTAATTTGTGCATCATTATATCTGTTGTTCTACAAACTGCTGCATATGTTGATCAGTAGCTATATGAGTAACTGTATGGGTTATTCATTGGTTGTCCAAGTATTTGTATGGGAAACTGAGTGTGTGTGTATGGGTGGCTGGGAGGTGTGTGACTCTGTACATAGATGTGTGAGTAGTTGATTCACTATATGTATGGGTTCAAAAGTGCATGTGGAAATAGCTGTATGGGCGGTTGACTGTGCATGAGTGTATTAGTGAGTGAATGGATATGTCAGTGCTACATGTCAAAGTAAGTACATATGTAAAACACAGTACATGTGAGAGTTGACATATATAAATAACTGTGCATAAGAGCCAGTGAATGTGTGAGTGGCTGTATGGATCATTGTGAACATGTATCAGGGATTGTATAAGAGAGTAAAGTAAATATGTGTTAGTATATGTTTGAATAAGTAAGGTGTGTATAACTGTATAGTTGAGAAAATGGAGGTGTGATTGATTTTTTGCATAACTGACTAGGTGTGTGAGTAACTCCATGGATGAGTGACAGTCTGTGACTGTCTGTTTACACTGATTGTATCTAAGGTTATATTAGAGTCTGAAGAGGTTCATGGTATTATCACATGAATGATATCATCAGTGATGTGATCAGTCATGTCAAATGAGATGTTATCAGTGATGTCATCAGTGATGTCATTTGAGATGTCATCAGTGATGTCATCAGTGATGTCACTAACCATGTCATGAATGATGTAATATGTGACATCATCAGCAGTGGATTGCGGGTGCGCGATATATAGTTAGCGCATCTAACTATATATGGAATTTCAATGGTTTTATGCGAGTAAAATAAGGTTTTGTAAATGCTAATTCCTAACTATATATGGACTATAACCTATGGTTTTTTCATTGAATATATATATATATATATATATATATATATATAGATATATATATTCACTGAAAAAAACATAGGTTTCACACCAGTTATAGTTAGCTGGAAATTTTACTGATATAAAACCATTGAAATTCCCACGTTATAGTTAGTTGGACTCACTATAACTTGCGCGTGCAATGCACTGCTGATGACATCACATATTACATCACTCATGACATGGTCAGTGACATCACTCATGACATCACTGATGACACCATCCTTGTAACACAGTGACAGACCTCCTTTCACTGTAAAGTAACCTTTGAAACACATATTCAAAAATAGAAACTAACATTAACAAAAAAGTGGATATACCCATACCAGTTACAACAACCAATTCAGTAATTTCACCATCTATATACAAATTCACACATTCACCAACAGTTTTATGTATTCACTCATACATATACTCACTCATCATTAGTAGTGATACCCCTATTCATTCTGTTACACACTGACAGTCATCAAAAACTTACTCATACATATACTCACACATGCAAATAAACTAATAAACATCCATTTATTTGCATATACAACTATACACACATTAGCACATTACTTCTAAGGAAACTTACACATACTTACTCTCTTAAACAATCACTTATAGAAACACATACTTATTTAAACAGGAACTCTTTCAATCTCTCACTCTCACATATACTTACTTATATACATCAATTCTCATATATACAAGATTAAAACATATGTAGTTACTCATAAAGACACTAGTGAGAGAGGCATTCACTCTCTAACACACACATATACACACTCATCCACCCATACAATCCTACACAAATGCTGTCTTCAAAACACATACAAACAGTGAGTCAGTCATTGATGCATCTATATGCTAAGTAACAGCCCCACCAAACCATACAGACACTCATACTGATACTAAAAAAACATCTAATAACCCATATACACACACATGTAGCTACTCACCAACCCATGCAGCCACTTATACACAAAGTAAAACACTGATACATATATTTAAATATTTAAACATTACTCGCTAATATATGTATTCACTAAGATACACTTAATAAGCCAGTTAACCAATCAATTTTTTTTAAAAAAACATCCATTTAGACACTTATTTAAACATTTATTCTTCCATCGATCTTAACATATACATATATAAAATATATTTATTTTTCAGAAAGACACACATTCACTGGACGATGTCATCAGTGATGTCATTTGAGATGTCATCAGTGATGTCATGAGTGATGTCACTGACCATGTCATGAGTGATGTAATATGTGATGTCATCAGCAGTGCATTGCACGCGCAAGTTATAGTGAGTCCAACTAACTATAACGTGGGAATTTCAATGGTTTTATATCAGTAAAATTTCCAGCTAACTATAACTGGTGTGAAACCTATGTTTTTTTCAGTGAATTTAATAGGTTTTTTAAATGCTAATTCCTAACTATAACCGGTGTGAAACCTATGGTTTTTTCAGTGAATTTCATAGGTTTTTTAAATGCTAATTCCTAACTATAACTGGTGTGAAACCTATGGTTTTTTCAGTGAATTTCATAGGTTTTTTTAATGCTAATTCCTAACTATAAGTCTCACTTTATAAATAAGACTGTTAGCACTCTAGTTGTTCTTTAGAACACTCTGGTACATTCTGTCATTGGGCTACAGTTGGGCTACATCTAGTTGAAATTTGGGCTACATTTACATTTTTTGGTCTCTGGTGGCCATCTTTGGGCTACATTGGGCTACATTGGACTACATTTGGGTTACATTTTGGCATTTTGGCATATATATATAGCCCAATGTAGCACAATATATATTTTATCAAAGTTAATTTTCGTAAAAACCACTTAAGAATAGGGCTACCAGTCCCTACAATTTTTCCATTTTTTTATTTTTTTATTTTTTGCTTTGGAGCGCTCCCGGTGCGCTTCCCGGGGAGCGCCCCGAAAAGCGTACTTTTATAAAGCGCCCCCGGGCGCTCTCCGAGGAGCGTCCCGTAAGCGCCAATATCGCGAACGAAAACATGATCATGACGTATCGCGTAGCCGCGTCCGCGTGATACGCACGGCGTAAGCGCACCCGGAAGTACTCGAGCGAATACGATCGCGCAACGTAAACATCCGACGTGCTTACGCTACGCGACCCGAAGCGCCCCCGGGCGCGCCCCGGGGTGCGTAGCGTAAGCGCGTCGGGTCATGTGACCTGAAAATAACACTTTTCATTGGTTCATAACAGTTTTAGTTTCATAATGATGAAGCCCCTGGTCTTTTGACCTGAAAATAACACTTCTCATTGGTTCAGGACAGTTTTTTTTCTAAATGATGAAAGACCCCACCTTTTTTCCTTATTCTGACTTTGTCCTTTGACTGAGGAATACCTGTTTGTACATCTCTGTACCTTTTTGATATTAATAATGGCTTCAGTAGCAGCAGCAGCTGGTGCATCTGCCCCACCACCACCACCACAACCACCAAGAGGACCACCTCAAGATTGTATTGGTGGTCAAGAACAGGAGGAGGAGGAAGAGGAAGAGGAGGAGGGGAGGAGAAGATGGCTGCCTGAAGAAAATACCCCATACAAACCCAAGCCACACATTGTATGGGAGTTTTTTTCAATCCCAGAGGGCAAGAAAAAAGTGAATGCGCCCAAGGTAACTTGCCTAATCTGCAATGATGAACTTTCACGGGGCAACCCAAACAAAAAATATTCATTTGGTAACTATACCATGATTCGTCATATGACCAGAAAGCACCCAAACAACTACTCTCGTGCTGAGTTCAGGGAACTGGCCAGTAACCTCCCCCAGTCGTCAAGGACCACCTCCCAAACAAACCAACCCACTTCATCGGGACCAGAAACATCCAAGATGATGCCTTGCATTCAGCCAAGATTTGCTGATTTTAAAATCACTTGTTCTGCATGTGGCAAGCTTATCGCCTATGGTGAAAAAAGCGTTAAGCTCATCGTCCTTGCAGGTGATAATCACAAGTGCCCCAAAAAGAAGTAATTTTTGGTTTTTTTTATTTTTTTGCTCCAGTTGAGCCAGTTTCAATTCCCTTTTTTTGTTTCTCCCCCTAAAAAAATACAAAAAAAATATAAAACTGTTTTGAAAAGCCAAAAAAAGTTCAAAAAGTTCAAAAAACACAAAAAAAATATAAAACAACAAAAAGAAGAAAAAAAAAAGTTCTTTTTAAAACTACCTCCAATTTCTAAATAAAAACTTCATTTTTTTAAAACTCTGTCATCTTTTTCCCTCATTTTACGCTCCCCGGTGCGCTACCTGGTGCGCGTACCGGGCGCTTCCCCCGCGCAAAACAAAAAAAAAAAATATTTTAAATGCCCCGCGGGGCCCTTTTATAGCCCCCACATCAAACCTAGGGGGTCAAGGGGGGGTCTACCCTGCCCCCTTATGGTCATTTCCCTCTTTGTTTTGCCCGCCTCTCGTGTCTCGATCCTACCGAGACACAAGATGGCGGCCGCTCCGGACTGTTTAGAATGTTTACAGACAACTGAGAGCCAATCAGCTTTCTGCGCGCAAGTCGCGTGGCGCGCCTGGAGCGCTCTCCGGTGCGCGCACCGGAGAGCGCCTATAGATATTTATATTTTTTTGAACCTAAATTACTCAAAATCCACTGCAGCACATATCTTGAGACATAGCAAAGGCACATCGGGCTACCAGTCCCTACAATTTTGCCAAGTTTGGTGGAAATCCATTCAGCCGTTCGGGCTAAAAGTGAAATCGACCGCCCTACGGAAATTAACATGGGGAAAACGCGTTTTGGGACCCCCCTTTTATCTCGGCCCCCGCTTGACGTATCCCCCCCAAACTTTCAAGGAACAACCGGAGCTCGATGAGGCCATTTTCAGGAAATTTTCAGGCAGATTCGTCAACCGGTGCCAAAGTTATTCCAAATAGAATTTTGAGATTTAACATTGAAAAAAATCCTAACTATAACTACCTACTGGCGACCGCCAGTAGGTAATACATATATATATATATATATATATATATATATATATATATATATATTACCTACTGGCGGTCGCCAGTAGGTATATATAGTTAGGATTTTTTCTCTATGGGATTTTTGAAAATTCTATGTCTAATAACTTTGGCGTTTGTGGACGGAATTGGCTGAAATTTTCAGGAAAATGGAACATTTTGTTTCTGAGCAGCCGCTGACAATTTGGGGGGGTTTCATCAAGGGGGGGCCGAGAAAAAAGGGGGGTCCCAAAACGCGTTTTTCCCATGTTAATTTCCATAGGGCGGTTGGCTTCACTTTTAGCTCGAACGGCTGAATGGATTTCCACAAAACTTGGCAAAATTGTAGGGACTGTTAGCTCGATGTGCCTTTGCTAGGTCTCAATATATGTGCTTCAGTGGATTTTGAGAAATTAACGTTTAAATCAAGATATATATCTGTAACAGCGCTCCGGGCAGCGATCCGGTTAGCGAACTTTTCGCGTATCGGAACTTTGCGATGCGAAGCTGATTGGCCCTCCGGTGTCTGTCAACATTCTAAACAGTCCGGAGCGGCCGCCATCTTATCTCTCGGTAGGATCGAGAGAGAAGAAGAGGTGAAAAACGAAGGGGGAATTTAATGAAAGGGGGCAAGGTATACCTCTCTTGACCCCCTAGGAATGATGTTGGGGTTATTAAAGGGTCTCGTGGGGAAAATAAAAAAATATATATTTTTCACGGTAGAAGCGCTTCCCGAGCCGCGATTTGGGCCGCAAACTGGTAGCGAAACGGGAATTCACCATTTTGTGTTTCGTTTTAATTAAATTACTAGGTATAAGGGGGTGCGGGAGACGTATCCTGACCCCTTATGTTTTCTGAATATGTTGATACATGTCTTTCAGCGGCTGTGCGTGAGCTTTTTTTTTTTTTTTGCTGCGTGACGTCTGTTAACGTTCGATTCGATGGAAATCAGGAAGTGTTGACCACCATTTTGTCACTGCGAGTAAATATTTTGTTATAAATGAATCCTTATTGATAAACATTGTCTGCGCCATCTTGCCTTTTTGTCCAATGCCACAATTTTGTCGTGCACGGCAGCCATTTTAGATGCCTTGACCAGACCCACTCTCTGCACGCCGTCGATTCTCAGCACGGCTCCCTACCCTCGCAAGCATCTCCTCCACGCACTGGTCACCCCCGCTCTCTCTCTCATGCATGGGCCATATACTTCCCCCCATCTGCGCTGCTGTTCCCTGAGAATCACACCCTGTGCCCACCCGACACCTCCCTTTCACCCTATTCACTACCGCACCCTCTGACACTCCTCTTCCTCTGTGTCCGATTGTCCAGGCCGGACCCAGGCTATCACCTAGCCCTGCGGATGTAGTTTATGGCTCCAGCTGTAGACAATCCAGACATACCAATCCTCCCGATTCAGGCGTGAGACTACTGATTTCAGTGCTAGTCTTCCGCTTCCCGATTCCTGCAAGGAAAAACCCGGGGGCATATTACCAACAACTAGCGATAATTTTTATCTCCAACTTGTTTAGAGACAAAAATTATCGCCGCACATCGGCGAATTTTATCGCAGATAAACCTTGCTATTAGCAAGGTTTATCGCAAATGCGATAAAAAACGGCCGCAATGCATGAATATCGCTGAAAAGTCAGCGATATTCATGCATTATCCATCAAATGCTCTTAGCCATGTTATCCACCTCCCATTGGATAACATGGCTAAAAACTGATCAGGGCAGGTGTTAGCTTTTGGAGATATTCGCGCTTAGCGCAAATATCTCCAAAAGTTGGTAATAGGAGATAGCGATGGTTAGGGACTGTTTCCAGTCGCTAACATCTTGGCACGCCCACTTTGCATGTCATTAGTGATAAATATCACTGACATGCAAAGCGGGGCCCAAGATGGTCGCTTTCTCCTTTTAGCTGTCACTAACTGGTGTTAGCGACAGCTTGGTAATAGGGAGATAATTTTATCTCCTTTTTTTGGCTTTTAAAGCCAAAAAAGCGGAAATAAACCCCCTTGATAATATGCCCCACGATTCCTCGGGGGTTTCAGCTGACAGGGTTTGGTATTGTGTTACGTGCTAATTCTTCCAGGAAACGTCAGAGGGTCGATTCAGGGGTTCTAGAAGGGGTGATAAACCATTTAAGCCTCTTGAACAAGCGCATGGTCTTTTAAAGATTTGTGAAGTACTCGGGGCGGCGGTGTGTGTGTGCCCTCTTTCAAGAGCGGGTGGGGGGGCACTGCCAGCAACTTGCCAGGCCAGGCAGTGTTCAACACGTGCATCACCCTTTCTCTGCCTGCTATTGCGCTCCATGCTTCGGAAAGGTAAGAAAAAGAACGTGCATTTGAGTTTGAAATGTCCGATCCTGTAGCAGTACACTTGCAAAGCCCACACATGACAATAACCCGATTCAAGGCCCCATTCACCCGATTTTTAAAAAAAATATAGTACTCCAAGACAGTTGGATTATAAAACTTTATTAACTTTTAAATATAACGAACGCAACAAAAACTGTAAATATATTTAAACATTTTTTGATTAAAAAAAACAACAATGGTCAGAAGCTGTCTTTTGTGCGAATAGTTCCAGGGCAGCACAACGTGCTGAGTTGTGGAAGGCACCCAGGTGAAGAACCATCCCTTCTTTAAACCCCATGGTGACCAACTATAATTTCAATGAGTGCTATGTCCCAGGTTTTACATAAAGTAGTGTTTACCTACAGTGGTGCTGTGTAGGACACTCTGAATGGAAATTAACTAGAACTATAACGATAACAACAACAACAACAACAACAATAATATAACTTTTATGCCTAAATTACGCAAACATTTAGCTAATCTGCTAAAGGGGGGAGTCGCCATTTCTTTACAATAATCAATAATGAAAAATCAACATCAATAGGGTTGTCCGTATTCCCGATGCAGCACTATAGTGCAACATACACAGCACCTGGGGTGTCAAGAGTGAACAGGTCCAAGCTGCTTAACCAATGACTGACAAATGCTATATTAAACACTTACTATGTATAATACTTGCGTTCACAATAATTTTACTTTACAAAACAGAACAAAAGATGTCCCCTGTAAGTAAACCCATATTAGCTGTTTCAGTTATTGAACATCCTAAGGTTTTATGACATGGGGAACAGTGGTGATATCCTGGGCGGGTGATGGAACTGGGATTGTTAATGGGAAAACATCTACAAACAAAACTATTGGTGAATTATACTTAAAAGGAAACTATAACCATAACAACAACAACAACAATAATATAACTTTAATGTCCAAATTACGCAAAGATTTAGCTAATTTGCTAAAGGGGGGGAGTCGCTATTTCTTTTGATAATTTATTTATCCATCAGTAGCCTCTCTAATCTCCATTACAATATGTTTCTTGCTGTCGCTAGCTGATGAAAAAACTAAAGTGATAACTTCCTCATCCTTATTTTGTCTTTCTTTGTTCCTTAAGATGTTATCTGTGTCAACCTCTTCCGAGAATGCTAATGCGTTAGGGATTTCCTTGTGTTTCTTAATAGCATTGGTGTCTGCACACTTCTTTGTCAATTCTGTGAACATCATAACTGCTTCATAAACAGACGATATCTTTGTTTAGTCATTAGTGTTAAGTGTGTCTGAAACTACAGTGCCCTTTTGTTTTACTTTCCTCAGACACTACAGAGTTTTGTGTGTTGTTCTTCTGAGCGTCAATTATTCCAGAGGTTTCAGGTTCACTTGTTTTGTCCTGCAGTGAGTTAACAGCTTTAGAGACTTCATGTTTATTTGCTATGTCCTGCTGTGCGTCAAGTGCTTCAGAGACGTCAGCCTCATTTGTTATGTTTGACTAGATCCTGGACCTGCCCGGCCGCGCCCAAAATGGCGCCGGTATAAATGGGACTCGTAACTGCTTGTTGTGTACTGGTTGCCCAACCTTGATATCACGAGATACGTATGCAGTTTTGAAGCACATGGCGGAGGCTCGTCTGCTGTAGTGGGGCGCCCCTTTATCGTTTCAGTCGCCATTCCGCCCGCTTTTGCTATACTGTGCCTTTTCCGCCATTCAGCTGTTTACCGCCCGCATTTACGGCTACAGCGTCTCGCTCACCATGTAGTTGAGTTGCTCCCACTCTTGCGGTGCAGCGATAGGCGGCTGCCACAGGACTCTTAAAATGGCGGCCGGCTCTTCGGATTTGGGCCTGGTCCAGTAAAATGGCCCTGGGACACCTTGGAACTCGGACGCTTGTCTGCCAGGGCTTGGGTTCCATTCTCGAAAGCGTCCCCTCAGCCTTGAAGATTGTACAAAAGTCTTGGGGGTCCTCGACTCCCGCAGGCTTCCGGTGGGGAGCGGCTGCCATGATTGCTTGCGGAATGGCCACGACGGAGCTACGAGATGGTGGTGCTCTCATGGTGACGCCAGCTTCAGTCTGTAACATCCAGAAACAAGGTGGGGCTTTCATCGTTTGGGAAAAAAAATGTTTTAATCCAATGAAAAGTGTTATTTTTAGGTCACATGACCTAGTCTTACATCATTAGGAAAACAAAAGTAAAATGAACCAATGAAAAGTTTTATTAACAAGTCACATGACCTGTTATGCTTACGTTACGCGCTGCGCGGCGCGCTCTGGATCGTTTCCGGGAAGCTGTGCCTTGCGCACCGGAGCACTTCCGGGTGCGCTAACGCGGCGCGTCATATGACGCATTACGCGAGAACGCAGGTCCAGAATATAGTCAAAATGTCTCCACCAACCAGCGGTCGGAATACAACCGCTTTCAGCAGTCCAAAAAGTTCGGTTAAATTTTAAGAGCGGGAGCAACTCAACTACATGGTGAGCGAGACGCTGTAGTCGCAAGAGCGGGCGGTAAACAGCTGAATGGCGGAAGAGGCACAGAGTACCAAAAGCGGGCGGAATGGCAACTAAAACGGTAAAGGGGCGCCCCACTACAGCGTGTCTTCAGGTCAAACGGATTGTGGGACAAGGTCCAGAATGGAAGAGTCATCAAAAGGGAAAAAATTCCGCCGGACCCCGGGAGCCGGCCGCCTATGTGGGGGGCGATCTCAGGCCACACCAGGGCAACACGACTTGGGGAGGGGGCAGGAGCCAAGCGCCCCCTCTCAGTCCACGCCATCTCACCGCCCCTCGGTGGCCTCCGTCAAGCGGTTTAGGGAGGCACCGTATCACATTGTTTTCCAATGCAGTCAGGTCCACAAACGGACCCCACTTACTTTGAATAGTGAAGCTGCAGCAGGTGCAAATAAGGTTTAAACAGTGTTACAAGCGCTGCTTAGAACTCTGAAGTATGGCACTCAACATCCAGGACTTATGCCATTTGTGTAAGGCAGTGACATCGAAGCAACTCAGGGACCAAAAGCATGAACGAACATTCACATATGAAAATCTTATTATGGGAAGGGGCAGGATCCAAACGCCCCCTCCCAGTTCGCGCCACTACACCGTATGTGGAAAATCTGAAGCCATCGTTCTACAAACTCTCAATGCTTGCTATCAGTGCATGAGTTTCATGCTCGATCGATTGAGCTAGCCGGATCGGGCAATAAAAAGGATAAAATAGTTATGTAAATAGTTATTTAATAAAATGTTTTACCCTGTTTCTTTGCTGGTGTGTTGTCTATATTTATAATATTTGCATAGGGTTTGTCGTTATTTTGGGCGGGGTGGGTGGCGGAGTCGAGCTGTCTTGCAGCCCTCATGGTGTGGAGCTCAGTTCATCTCACTATTTTCGTATTTCTCATGAAGGGTTGTTCCTAATGTTTGTATTTTACCGAGGTCAAAAAGAGATCGAATTAGTGGTCTACTGATTTTGCTCGATTACTTTTATTTTTTTACACGATTTTTCACTATCTGCAAAGACTAAACAGAGTATTGCGACTTTGTGCTTGTTTGTAAATAGAGAATGATCCAAAGAGAACCAATTCTAAAACAGTAAATGCTTGGATAACAATCAATCAAATGGAGAGACAAGCAGGTACGACGGATTACAACGGGGGTAAAGGTCTGCGTTAACTACCGTTCACTATCTGCAAAGAGAGAGTACTACTAAGAGAAAAGAAGGGAGGGGGGGGGCAGCGTTCAAAGCACATCAGCGTGCATAAACACGAAAACGTTTTTACCTATCACGTACTTCACATTTGACAGCTTTTGATATTTGCTATTAAAAAACCATTGAAATTCACAGAAAAAACCATAGGTTATAGTCCATATATAGTTAGGAATTTGCATTTACAAAACCTTGACAATTCAATGAAAAAACCATTGGTTATAGAACATATATAGTTAGGAATTTGCATTTACAAAACCTTATTTTACTCGCATAAAACCATTGAAATTCCATATATAGTTAGATGCGCTAACTATATATCGCGCACCCGCAATCCACTGCTGATGATGTCACATATTACATCATTCATGACATGGTCAGTGACATCACTGATGACATCTCAAATGACATCACTGATGACATCACTGATGACATATCAAATGGCATCACTGATGACATCACTGATGACATCTCAAATGACATCACTGGTGACATCACTCATGATATCATTCATGTGATAATACAATGAACCTCTTCAGACTCTAATATAACCTTAGATACAATCAGTGTAAACAGACACTCACAGACTGTCACTCATCCATGGAGTTACTCACACAACTAGTCAGTCATGCAAACAATCAATCACACCTCCATTTCCTCAACTATACAGTTATACAAACTTTACTTATTCAAATATATACTAACACATATTTTCTCTCTTATACAATCCCTGATACAAGTTCACAATGATCCATACAGCCACTCACACATTCACTGGCTCTTATGCACAGTTATTTATATATGTCAACTCTCACATGTACTGTCTTTTACATATGTACTTACTTTGACATGTAGCACTGAGATATCCATTCACTCATCAATACACTCATGCACACAGTCAACCACCCATACAGTTGTTTCCACATGCAGTTTTGAACCCATACATCTAGTGAATCAGCTGTTCACACATCTATGCACAGAGTCACACACCTCCCAGCCACTCACACACATACTCAGTCTCCCATACAAATACTCGGGCAACCAATCAATAACCCATATAGTTACTCATATAGCTACTGATCAACACATGCAGCAGTTTACCGAACAACAGATATAATGATGCACAAATTAATACAGTTTAATCACTAACCCATGCACTCAGTGAGACACATTTAATCACTCCCTCATACAATCAGTCATGCACCTACTAAATCCTTCATCCAGACATTTATACATCCACTCATTCTTCAATATGTGAGACATATTTTAACTTTACAGAAACATACAGTCACTGGGTGTTGTCATCAGTGATGTCATCAGTGATGTCATTTGATATGTCATCAGTGATGTCATCAGTGATGTCATTTGAGATGTCATCAGTGATGTAATCAGTGATGTCACTGACCATGTCATGAATGATGTAATATGTGACATCTTCAGCAGTGGATTGCGGGTGCGCGATACATAGTTAGCGCATCTAACTATATATGGAATTTCAATGGTTTTATGCGAGTAAAATAAGGTTTTGTAAATGCAAATTCCTAACTATATATGTTCTATAACCAATGGTTTTTTCATTGAATATATATATATATATATATATATATATATATATATATATATATATATATATATATATATATATATATATATATATATATATATATATATATATATATATTACCTACTGGCGGTCGCCAGTAGGTAGTTATAGTTAGGATTTTTTTCAATGTTAATTCTCAAAATTCTATTTGGAATAACTTTGGCGCCGGTTGACGAATCTGCCTGAAAATTTCCTCAAAATGGCCTTGCGACGTTCCGGAATGTTTACAGACACCCGAGAGCCAATCAGCTTTCCGTGCGCAAGTCGCGTAGCACGCCCGGTCGCTCCCCGGAGCGCGTACCAAGCGCTGCCATAGATATATATATTTTTTTGAACCTAAATTACTCAAAATCCACTGGAGCACATATCCTGAGACATAGCAAAGGCACATCGGGCTACCAGTCCCTACAATTTTGCCAAGTTTGGTGGAAATCCATTCAGCCGTTCGGGCTAAAAGTGAAATCGACCGCCCTATGGAAATTAACATTGGGAAAATGCATTTTGGGACCCCCTTTTATCTCAGCCCCCGCTTGACAAATCCCCCCCAAACTTTCAGGAAAGGACCGGAACTTCGGAACTTATGGTTCTCCCCAGCACAGATGATAAGTTTAACACTTTGCTCACCATAGCAAATTAATTGACCACAATATCTGCACATGATTTTAAAATCGTTAAATTTGGGTTGTATGATAGGCATTGTCTCTGTTGCCTCTGAACCCGATGGAGTTGGTTCATTTGATGTTGAGGGTCTAGATGATGATGGGGGTAGCTTACTGCAGAGGTCCCTTACCTCTGCAGCAGAATAGTTGATTGGGTGCCAACGGATCATGTGCCAAATCATGGTATGATTCCCGAAGGAATATTTTTTGGTAGGGTTCTCCCTGGACAGCTCTGCATCACAAATCAAACAAGTCACCTTCGCAGCGTTGACTTTTTGGAAACCCCTTGGGATTTTGTAGAACTGCCATACGAAGTGCTCTTTTGGTTTGTAGGGCTGATGAACTTCTTGCAGGAACTGCTTTGGGCGTTCCTCCTCTTCCTCCTCCTCCTCCTCTTGTTCTTGATCACCAATGTGATCTTCTGGTGGTCTTTTTGATGGTGGTGGTGGTGGGGCAGATGCTCCAGCTGCTGCTGCTACTGTAGCCATTTTTAAGAAGAATATATTAGAGACAGATCTCCAAACAGGTCTTCCTCAGTCAAAGGACAAAGTCAGAATAAAGAAAAAAGGAGGGGGCTTTCATCATTTGGAAAAAAAAACTGTTCTGGACCAATGAAAAGTGTTATTTTCAAGTCACATGACCAGAGCTTTCATCATTTAGAAACCAAAAGTGTTTTGAACCAATGAAAAGTGTTATTTTCAAGTCACATGAGCATGGCTTTCATCATTTAGAAACCAAAAGTGTTGTGAACCAATAAAAAGTGTTATTTTCAGGTCACATGATCCGCCGCGCTTACACTACGCGCCCCGGGGCACGCCCCGGGTCGCGTAGCGTAAGCGCGTCAGAACGTTTTGCGATCGTATGCGCATGCGTGCTTCCGGGTGCGCTTACGCTGTGCGTCATATGACGTATCACGCGGTTACGCGATACGTCACGATCATGTTTTCGTTCGCGATATTGGCGCTTACAGCATATGTGCAGGACTGTATGGGTGGATGAGTGTGTATATGTGTGTGTTAGTGAGTGAATGACTGTCACACTAGTATCTTTATCATTAACTACATTTGTTCTAATCTAGTATATGTGTGTATTGATGTATATAAGTGAGTATATGTGAGAGTGAGAGATTGAAAGAGTTCTTGTTTAAATAAGTATGTTTTTCTATAAGTGATTGTTTAAGAGAGTAAGTATGTGTAAGTTTCCTTAGAAGTAAGGTGGTAGTGTGTGTATAGCTGTATATGCAAATAAATGGATGTTCAATAGTTATTTTGCATGTGTGAGTATGTATGTGAGTTACTTTTTGATGACTGTCGTTGTGTAACAGGATGTATAGGTGTATCACTACATATGATGAGTGAGTATATGTATGAGTGACTATATAGAACTATTGATGAATGATTGAATGTGTATATAGATGGTGATAATACTGAATTGGTTGTAACTGGTATGGATATTTCTTTTTTTTCTGAAAATTTTAGTTTTTTTTTTAATATGTGTTTCAAGGGTTACATTACACTGAAAGGAAGTCTGTTACTCTGTCACAAGGATGGCATCATCAGTGATGTCATGAGTGATGTCACTGACCATGTCATGAGTGATGTAATATGTGATGTCATCACAAGTGCATTACACGCGCAAGTTATAGTGAGTCCAACTAACTATAACGTGGGAATTTCAATGGTTTTATGTCAGTAACATTTCCAGGTAACTATAACTGGTGTGAAACCTATGGTTTTTTCAGTGAATTTAATAGGTTTTTTAAATGCTAATTCCTAACTATAACTGGTGTGAAACCTATTTTTTTTCAGTGAATTTCATAGGTTTTTTAATAGCACATATTACATCATTCATGACATGAGTGAGTGATTAAATAAATGTGTCTTACTAAATGCATGGGTTAATGACTAAACTATCTGAATGTGGGCATCAGTATTTCTGTTGTGGTGTAAACTGCTGCATGTGTTGATCATTAGCTATACGAGAGGCTATATGTGTAATTGATTGGTTGCCCAAGTATTTGTATGGGAGATTGAGTGTGTGTAGGGGTGGCTGGGAGGTGTGTGACTAGGTGTATGAGTTCAAGAGTGCATGTGGAAACAGCTACATGGGCGGTTGACTGTGTGCATGAGTGTATTGATGAGTGAATGGATTTCTGAATGCTACATGTCTTTTTTTTTTTATTTATCTGTTTTTTATTGCAAGATTCGACATATACCATAGTATTACAGTTATACAATTGCCATAGATCTGATAAACATAGGATTAGCATTGATACATTTTTTAGAGTAAAAAGTAAAGGTTAGAGTAAAGAAATCTAGGAGAGATGTAGAGACCATTTAGTGCTTAACCAAAGAGATACATTTAAGCAAAAGAATTGTTTAAATCATGAAAAAGCTTTAGCATATAGTCCCCACTTCTTGTACTTCAAAGAAATGCTTCCAAATCCTTTCTTTTCTAGCAAGGGCTTTTGGACCTCTATATTTAGCTAGTGTGAGTTCCATGATTCTGATTTCGCTAACCAAAGCAAACCACTCAGCTACATTTGGAGGTTCCTTAGAGATCCATGCCCTAGCTATAGTTAATCTTGCACATGCGAACAAAATCGTTATAAGGTCCCTATTGAGACAATTGATCTCTTGCATATCTAGTAAGACCAAATGTGCAGTAAGTTCCGGTATCGTTATCTGATTAATTTTTAAATAGTGAGTTATTCCATTCCAATAGGTAGAGAATGCAGGACAGGAAAATAGCATATTTTCAATTCCAGCAGCATGCATATTACACTTTGCACATTTAGATTTATCTGATAGCGAATTCCCTTGCGTCCATATGGATATTCTTTGTGGTGTATAGTACAACTCAGTAATTGTCCTATATAATTGCATTCTGAGGTTAGAGGAGTGTACTATATTGCTTAGGTGTGTTAAAGCATTTCCAATCTGTGTTGAGTTTACATCTAGATTTAGTCTACGGGACCAATTAGCTGCAATTTTGGTAGTGTTTTCGCATTTGTCTTTAATTAACAATTGGTATCCCAGTTTTATTAGTGATTTAGTTTCATCAGAATAGATACACTCGCAAATATCTGACTGTATAACTTCCGTTATTCTCATTTTATTATAGAAAAAGTCTCTCAGTTGTCGATATTTAAAGTGCATATCGTTCGTGAGACCGTTTGTTATTTTCAAGTTTTCAGAAGTCAATCAAACCATTACTTCCATATAGATCTCCTAGTGTGTTTATTTCGTGTCTAATCCAGCGATTCCCCGTCCCATCCGAAAAGATATCCGGGAGACCTGGGTTGTTCCATAATCTAAGTTCAGCATTGTAAAATGAACTTTTACTAATATGCAAGATTTTGTCCCAAATTTTTATAGCGTGTTTTGCGGTCTTAAATTTGACCCGCTTGAAGTAGTTTGGATCATGAACGCGAAGTAGGAATTGATTGGAATCAGCGCCTAGCATATATTGATGAAAAAATAAAGATGGCTCATTTTTTAATAAGCTCCTTATACGAAAAAAAAAAGAAGCTAAGAAATACAAATTAAAGTCCGGAAAAGCAAGTCCCCCTTTAGAAATGGGCAATGCCAAGAATTTTATAGCCCTTCGTGCTTTTTTGTACCCCCATATAAAGCTAATACATATACCATCTAGCCTTTTGAAAAAAAGTTTATTCGGTTGCAGCGGTATAGCTCTAAACAAATAAAGTAGTTTAGGTAATACTTTCATCTTTATCAGATTGAGTCGACCTAGTAGGCTGAGAGGGATTTTGTGCCATTTCTTGAGACTTACGATAGTTTCTTTTAGGAATGTCTCATAGTTTATTTCCAAAATGTTCCCCACTTTGGCAGTTAGTTTAATACCTAAATAAACTGCCTCTTTACAAGTATCAAAGATATGTGTATCCGGGGTATAGTTGACTATAATTTGAGTTTTGCTCACATTCAATTTGTACCCGGAAATTCTACCATAGTTTTGCGCTTTATTAATAATTTCTGGCATAGCTTTATTAATATCTGTTGTGTGAATTGCTATGTCGTCAGCAAAAGCAGTTAATTTAAGAGCTATGCCCCCATGATTCACTGGGGTAATATTGATTTGATCATTAAGTGCATTTAAAAAGGGTTCTAAAGAAAGAGCAAAAAGTAATGGGGAAAGGGGACAACCTTGTCTTGTGCCTCTTGCTATCTTGAAGTTAACTGAATCTTTACCTCCATAACTTATCATAGCCTGTGGTTCATCGTAAAGTGACCTTACCCAAACTAAATAGGACCCAGATATTCCCATTTTATTTAATACTGCCCACAGATATTCCCACCCCACTCGGTCAAATGCTTTTTCCGCATCTAACATAATCATACCGAGTGGGGTGTGGGTAGTTTCTGCTACATCAAAAGCTGTAATTGATGTATTTACATGCGTAGTGGTGTCTCTGCCCATTACAAAACCATGTTGTTGAAGGTTAACAATATCTGGCATGATAGGGGCTAAGCGATTGGCGAGGATTTTAGCAAAGATTTTTACGTCAGAATTAAGTAAAGAGGTCGGCCGGTATGATCCACATTCTTTTTCAGGTTTTCCCTTTTTCAAAAAAAAGATTATTTTAGCGATTTTCCATGATGATGGTGCTTGCTTGGAAGCAATAATTGAGTTTATCACCTTTTCTAATAACGGCAGCAGTTCTTGTGCGCAAAGTTTGTAAAGTTCCACGAGTAAGCTATCTTTTCCAACCGCCTTCCCTAAAGGTAAATTATCAATTGCTCGTTTTATTTCATCAAGTGTTATTTTTGAATTTAGTTGTTGGAGTACTTCAGTATTTAACGCCCGAGGGGAAGTTAAATATTTGTCAAGATATTGTAAGATATCTGCTTTGGTTGGTATAGCCTCGGGTGTATAGAGTTGTTGGTAGAATTTAACAAATTGATTCAGTATTTGATCCTCTCGTTCATAAGTGATTGAGTCTGATCCTATTATTTCTTTGATTTTAGTTTTGGCTTTCCTATCCGCAGTTTTAAAAGCTAATATTTTCCCAATGTGATCGCCGCCTTCGTACTGATCAAGTTTGTACTTTTGTAGTTTTGAGATATATCTTTCTCTCAGCGTTTTTTTTAGTCCTGCTTGCAATTCCGCCAACTTAAGTCTAATCCTCTCTATATTGTTTTTTGAGTGCCGTGTTGCCTCAGCAAGTTGTACTTCCATGTCCAGTATATTAGATGTCCGTTTTTTATTGTTTTTACGACTCTCAGCATTTTGCCTAAATATATATTGTTGAGCAAACCCCCTAATGCTGCATTTACATGTATCCCATACAGTGTTTATATTAGCCGAATTAATATTTAATGAGATAAACTCCTGTATATGCTTTTTGACTAATGTAGTGAATCTTATATCAACGAGTAAGTGTCTTGGGAAGGTGACTTTTCGTGGTTCTTTTTTTTTTTTAATCTTTAATTGTAACTTCAATTAACAAGGGATTGTGGTCAGAGGTAACTTTGGGGCAAATTTCAATCTCGCAGTTGTCTAAAGTTTGATCAGAGGCCCATATCATATCAATTCTAGAGCAGGATCTATGTGGTGCAGAATAGTGAGTAAAGCCTGCCAACATAGGATGTTTAGACCGCCATACATCTCTGACATTGTTCAATCTTGCTAATTCTAAAATTGCTGCTCTTACTTTGTGCATTCTTTTATAATTACTTTGCCCAGTGGAGTCTACTTTGTAGTCAATAACACAGTTGAAATCCCCGGCAATGATAGTTTCTCCCTCCCATTCGAGTAATTCTATACTTAGCTCTTCGAAGACTTTGGGATCATCAATATTTGCTCCGTATACTACACATAATACCAGTTTCACATTATCGCCTTGCATCTGTGCAATGGCCCACCTTCCCCGAGCATCTGAGGCAGTTTTAATTGTTTCTAATGGAGCTCCTTTTTGTTTTAAAATAGCTACCCCCCTAATGGTCTTGTTTAAAGTAGAATATACAACCAATTCGTTTCTCAGCTGTGATAGTAATTTTCGATATTGATATTTGATATGAGTCTCTGAAACCAAAACTATATTAGGGTTGTACATTTTAATCTCTTCTTGTACTAAATTCCTTTTGTTTTTACTATTTAGGCCATCTACATTCCAACATAATATTCTTAGTTTAAGCATTTAACTATTGTGGTGTTTCTCTTGTACATATGATTCCCCTCTATCTTTACTCTTTTCATGATAGTTAGGTTTTCCCCCCTACTGATACTTAAGAGGAAGTCGAATCCTGCAATCAATTTTTTCCACATTTTTTCCACCCCCCACCCTCGACACTTGTTGTCGCACCCTCCCCTGCAACAACCCCACCCTCGCAACCTCCCGTCCCTTAGGGGGGAGCACCCCTCTATCTTTTGCTGCCGCTGAAGGGGCAGCGTAGTGAAGGTGCATACATGAGAGACCGCTCATGCCATATCTTAAATTACTCAAATATATACTCACACCTAAAGATTGAAAATAGATAAAAGAAAAGATTGAGCCCACCTACAGAAAAAGTTAATAATAGAAACCAAAAGTATGGTTGTGCATAGAAACAAAAAGAGATTAGCCATCTGCTCAATACATATGGGTTCAGTATAATGGACTCTAAAGAAACGAGAAGTGAGATAGTGTCATTAGTGTATGAGCTCCAGTTTTTTCATCTCCTTAGTTTTCTTTTTCTTTTTGTTTTTCTTTTTCGTTCTCCCAAGAGAATTTTTCCAGAGTTTGTTCAGCGGCTGAAAGATCAGTGAAAAAAATCGTTTGACCATTACGAATGACCTTGAGGCGAGCAGGCTCTTGGAGATAGGCCATACATCCTAGATTTTTGAAGGCATCTATCATCTTCCGAAGCTCCCAACGTTTGTCCATTGTGCCCTTACTTAGGTCAGATTTCACAAAGAAAGTGAGGTTATCAACGGTGACAGGATTATTGGGCCTGGCCTTAAATGATACAGCTTGCCGCAAAAGAAAATTGCCAAAATGAATCAAGAATGGTCTAGGAAATTTGCTGTTTGTGTTTCTTTGAATCAAAGGTAGTCTGTGTACTCTCTGTAACTGGGAATCCCAGTCCCAATCGGCGAGATCCATGAAGGCTCTTTGAAAAAGTTTCACCATGAACGCCCTCGGGTCGGACCCCTCCATTCCTTCTGGTATGCCAAATAATCTGAGGTTTTGTCTTCGTGCCCGATTTTCCAAATCCTCCACTTTAGCTTCTAGTTTAGAAACTCTTGATGTATTTTGTTTAACAGTTGACGTAGTCTTATTCACATCTTCTTCAACTTCCACAATTCGTTGTTTTATGTCCTCTATATCCTTTGTCATTCCTCCCAAACCTTGACCGATATCTCTCATAGTTTCTTGCAGCTTAGTATTATCTTCTCTTAACTGCAGATATTGTTGTTGAATCTCCGCTCTTTGCTCTAAGAGAGTCTGCATAATTGTTTCCATTGATATATTTGTTGAGTCTGAGGAGTTAAAGGAATCATGTGAAACCATTTGAGGGAGTTTTTGTGTGGATAAGGATATGGGACCTGCTAGTGCTTTTTGAGATTTAATATTTGAGTCATCCATCACCTTCTCTACAAGTTCTTATTCAAGATTTACTCCTGGGTTATTAGCAGGAATCTCAGCCGAGAGTGATTGAGTTTTCCTCAGACTTGATATTATTGATTCTGTGTCTTCACTTGGCTGATCAGAATTATAGGCTATTATTTCGAGATCTTGTCTTTAGATTCGGCAGCCTCTACATTGTTTGTAGGAGGAGTAGGGGAAATATTGGAAGTGGGAGTAGGGGAGATTATTGGGGTTATTGGGGAAACCCCTGCTCTGGGCTCGCCAATCACTTCTGTGTTAGTTAAGGTCGTATGCCTTGATGCCTCTTGGTTTATAGATACTGCACCTAGACTAGAGTCTATTAAGGGATCTGTAGGGTTAATTAAATTAGCCCCCTGAATGCTGTACATGTCGTCGGGGCTGGCACCAGAAAGCCTTAAAGCCATATTCTTGACTCCTCCCTTTGCCTCTATCCATCTTCTCAGGGGGCTATCATCGATTAGGCGATTTTTCTTGTTTCCTGGCAATTCTTTACTAGCTGTCTTTAGTAACAGATGTTTTTGCTTAGTTTTGACCTTCATCTTAATTTTCCTTGTTACAGTTTTTTTATTAGTTAAAGCTTTAGGTGTTTCGTCTACTCCCTCTTCTTCTGTTAATTTGTCGTATTCTAAATTAGAATCTTCATCTGATATGACTGTAGATTCTTGAGATAGGCCATCGCCGCATTTCTTCTCCTTTGTTTTATTTTTGTCTATCTGTGATTGGGCATTAATATTAAAATTCAGTTCATCAACATCCGCCCTTTGGTCTTGTACCATAGACTGTAATTCCTCAGTTACTTCTGCTCTCTGAGTGATCATTTTGCTTCCACTCGGTATATCCAGAATTAGTGTATTTATAGCTGAACCTAAATTTACGTTTGCATTAGGCAGCTTATCCGAGCCTTTCCTTAGATTCTTTATCACAGCACTGTCAGCTTTGTCCGCTACTACTCCCCCAATAGTATTTGCCGCCACGGTTTCAGCCAAAGTTAAATTCTTAACTGGTAGAGTAGTAGTTGTGTTCACATTAATCTCTACATCCTTGTCGTTCATTTTCCTTTTTGTTTTTGCCTCTACTGTTAACTCTGATCTTGGTTTAGGCTCGGTACAGCCGCCTCCCTTCATAGCTGGAGCACATTTCGCATCATAGCGTGGGTCTGCTTCGCTAGTATCGTCAGCTTTTGTATTGTTAGCTTTGGGTTTCCCGCTGTTAACGTTTGAATTCGTAGTGTGTGTCTGTTGGGTCTCGCTGTTAGAGCCTGACGCCCCTGCTGCCGCTAACCCTGCTGCCGCCGCCGCTGCCGCCATCGTACCTGTGTGGGCTTGTCTTCCCATCTGACAGGTCTTCCGACTCCGTGTAGACCTCGTCTGTCGCGTGGACATCAGCACTTTCGTTGCCTCCGTCTCCTCTGGTCTCCGCGGCGTTCTCCGCGTGATTGGGCGTAGTGTCAGGTGAGCTCCCAGCTGCAATGGAGACGCCCAGTTGACTACCCCCACTGGCGTGCGAGTAAGGCTGGCCGCCACGTAGTTCCAGGAGCGAAGCAGACTCCTGCCGCAGTGTCGGAGCAGAACCCGTAGCATTGGGTCAGTTTTTGAGCCCGGCTGTCGAATCCTCCAACAAAGAAAAGCAAGATAGTGGTGCAGAGCCAAAAAAAAAAAAAAAGAAACTGAATCGGCAATCCGAGTCTGCCAACTGTAAGCTTCTAACGTGGATAAATGCCTCGTAATATTTCCTCCTGTCTTTACTCTGCTAGCTTTTCCATATCATCTTGTTTTAGGTATAAGGTAATTATTTCGTCGGCTAGTAGCATTCCTTAGGCAGAGCAGCTCCATGCAGCAGCCTTCACTCGGCGGTGTCAGCCCGCCATCTTGACTCCTCCCCCCGAATGCTACATGTCATAGTAAGTACATATGTAAAACACAGTACATGTGAGAGTTGGCATATATAAATAACTATGCATGAGAGCCAGTGAATGTGTGAGTGGCTTTATGGATCATTGTGAACTTGTATCAGGGATTGTATAAGAGAGTAAATATGTGTTAGTATATGTTTGAATAAGTAAGGTGTTTTAACTGTATAGTTGAGGAAATGGAGGTGAGATTTATTCTTTGTATGACTAACTAGGTGTGTGAGTAACTCCATGGATGAGTGACAGTGTGTGAGTATCTGTATACACTGAGTGTATCTAAGGTTATATTAGAGTCTGAAGAGGTTCATCATATTAGCACAAGAATGATGTCATCAGTGATGTGATCAATGATGTCAAATGAGATGTCATCAGTGATGTCATCAGTGATGTCATTTGAAATGTCATTTGAGATGTCATCAGTAATGTCATCAGTAATGTCACTGACCAAGTCATGAATGATGTAATATGTGACATCCTCAGCAGTGGACTGCGGGTACGTGAAATATATAGTTAGTGCAACTAACTATATATGGGAATTTCATTGGTTTTGTATGATTAAAATATTCACCTAACTATATATGGTCTCAAACCTATGGTTTTTTCTGTGAATTTCAATGGTTTTTTAATAGCAAATATCAATAGCTGTAAAATAGATACTTCATTAAAAAGAATAATGTTTTTTTTTATTAAATACCATTTTTTTTATGTTTACATTTTTTTATTTTTTATTTTGCACCGGTGCGCTCCCGTTACGCTCACCGGGCAGTGCACCGGTAAGCGCAACTCTGTTTAGCGCCCCGGTGCGCGTAACGGTGAGCGCCCCGCCAGCGCAATTGCCGGGAACGAAAACAACATTGTGACGCGCCGCGTAAGCGTGACGTATCGCGTAACCGCGTGATGCGTTCTTTAAGCGCGCTGCGTAAACGCACCGGGAAGCGCTCCGTGGCACGACCCAGAGGGCGAAACGTAAGCGCGCCGGAGCACGTAACGTAAGCGCGTTGGGACATGTGACCTGAAAATAACACATTTTATTGGTTCTCAACTTTTTTTTTCTCCAAATAATGAAAGCCCCCTCCTTTTTTCCTCATTCTTACTTTCTTCTTCGAGAGAGCAAGAGCTATTTGTGAGCAGAGAAATGGCTTCAGTAGTAGCTGCAGCCGGTGCATCCCCACCACCACCACCACCACCCAGAAAGGAAGGTTCACCACCCCAGATCCTTCCAGGAGTTGAAGAAGAGGAGGAAGAAGATGATGAGGAAGAACAGCCTAGGAGATTCTTGCGGGAAGAACCTAGGGAAAGCCATGTGAAAATGCATTTTATATGGGAGTTCTTCTCCATCCCTGCTGGGCAAAAAAAAGTGAATGCCCAACATGTCACTTGTTTGATTTGCGACAAAGTCCTCTCCAGGGGCAACCCAAATAAAAAGTATTCCTTTGGAAATTATACATTGATCCGCCAAATGGAGAGATGGCATCCTAACAATTTGGCACAGGCTGAGGTACGGGACATGGTTCAGAAGAACAGAGATCATCAGGCCAGCACCTCCACAGGTGAAATTTCTTTTGCAGCACCAGAAGGGCGCAAAATGGTGCCAAACATACAAAAGAAATTTGGTGGATATAAGATGGTCTGCATTTATTGTGGAAAGACCATCACCTACGGGCAACTAAGTATTTCACTCATTAATAATGCTATAGACAACCACAACTGCAGCAAAAAAAAGAAAGCAGTAGCTTTTTTTTTTGTTGCTCCTGTTGAGCCACTGTTAATTCCCAGTTGTTTTTTCTTCCCTACAAAAAAAAAAGTTCATAAAAACCAAAAAAACAAAAAATGTTCAGAAAAATAAACCCTTTTCTAGCCCCCACATCAAACCTAGGGGGTCAGGGGGGTCTACCCTGCCCCCTCATGGTCAATTCCCCCTTTGTTTTGGCCACCTCTTGTGTCTTGATCCTACTGAGACACAAGATGGCGGCTGCTCCGGACTGTTTCGAATGTTTACAGACACCCAAGAACCAATCAGCTTTCTGCGCGCAAGTCGCGTGTCGCGCCCGGAGCGCTCCCTGGAGCGCGTACCGGGGCGTGCTTACAGATATATATATTTTTTTTAACCTAAATTACTCAAAATCCACTGGAGCACATATCTTGAGACATAGCAAAGGCACATCGGGCTACCAGTCCCTACAATTTTGCCAAATTTGGTGTAAATCCATTCAGCCGTTCGGGCTAAAAGTGAGGTTGACCGCCCTATGGAAATTAACATGGGGAAAACGTGTTTTGGGATCCCCCTTTTATCTCGGCCCCCGCTTGACGCATCCCCCCCAAACTTTCAGGGAAGGACCAGAGCTCGACGAGGCCAATACTGTGGAAATTTTCAGGCAGATTCGTCAACCGGCGCCAAAGTTATTCCAAATAGAATTTTGAGATTTAACATTGAAAAAAATTCTAACTATAACTAGTAGGTAATATATATATATATATATATATATATATATATATATATATATATATATATATATATATATATATATATATATATATATATATATATATATATATATATATATATATATATATATATATATATATATATATATATATATATATATATATATATATATATAAACTGAGATTATCATCATAGTGAATGAATGTTGAGAATGTCTGACTCCTGAACTCATATTCTTTGACTAAAATTGTGGAGTGATACCCAATAAATTAGTGTGAAGTTGGCGATTTCTGTTACTCAGAGCCATGAGATTTCCCACTGTCCATGCAACTGCACTTGTAAATATTACAGATAACATGATTCTATGGCAGGACCGGAGACTTCGGATTATGCCTTACTTTCTTCACTTTATTGTACAAACAGCAGCAAGAAAACACTTCAAAACTAGATTTCCCATGAACAATAGGGAAAACAAAGAGTCTCAATGGCAGTCCTTCGTCGCTCTCCGCACGCCAGCAGCTCCCATCATGCCTTACAGCTGCTTCCTCTTCCTCTTTCTTCGCTGCTCAGCAGCAAGTTAAGTAGTTTTTGGCTTTCCTCTCTGGTGTTTGGGGTTTGTGTGGGTAGTGTTTTCTGTTGCTGGCAAGCGCTGACCTTTTTATTCCCTACAGAGTCCCCTGGTGATCGCGGGATGCTTTTCAGCGCTCCTCACACGATTCTGGCCCCTTAGAGATGCGGTGTGTGGTTTTCGCCGCTTGAGGGTGATCTGTTACTGCTGGCTAACGCGCCTGAGGGGCGCTTTTGAAGCGTTTTTGAGCACGTTCTCAGGTGGCCTCAGACTGTTAGAGGTGCCCCTTGCCTCCCGGCCTGACACCGGCGGGGTTGCAAGTTTAGGTGTGTTTCCCCAGGCTGTGAACACCCGTTGTGGGTTGTATGTGTATTTCTTGATACCCTGAGGGGTCGTAATTTGCGCCAGAGCTAGCGCAGGGGACGCTTTGCCGGGTTGGCGCCCTGTGATTTCAAAGGGCTGCTGTGTTCCCAGGGGCCAGTCCCCGTCAATTGGGTGCCTCTGTGTTCCCCCATATTGTCTGGGATCCCTCCCAGTGTACATTTGGCGCCTGTTAGGGCATCTATTATTGCTGGTGCTGCAGTTCCCTCCTTAGCAGAGCCTGATTTACCTCGAGATGCAAGGGGAAAGTAGCCACTCCTCGGAGGAAGACCCTCTCAGTTATGCCTCTTGGGATGAGGACTTTTATCAAGCGGTAGACGATTCTATCTATAGGGCAGTCGATCAGGCTATGGTGCCACTGGAACAACGCCTCATGGCTCGGTTGGATGAGGCGTATTCCAAGTTGGCTTCCCTGATTCCTACGCCAGCTCCGGTCCCTGACACTACGCCTTCGCCCACCCCTCCTCCTCCTCCTAAGAAGCCTTGCTCTGAAGGGGTTGATTCAGAGGCTTTCGCCCGAATCAAAAGTGCCTTTATGGCACAAGAGGGGACCCACTCCTTTCCTGACCCAGTGGAGGTTACTCCTCAGACTCTGTGCACTGTGTCTCCAGAACCCCAAGATGATGGAGATTCCACTGACACAGACGAGGAGGCCTGCTCCTCAAGGTTGTGGCTCCCGTCTAAGGCCACCTCCTCCGCTGGTCTTTCTGACATGTTGGACCCGGACGAGATCGTCCACCCCCGGTCCTCGGGTTGGGTTGCCAGAGATAAAGTGGCCCAGTATGTCGCAAGCCGATTGCGCGAACCTGTAGAGAAGGACGCTCATAATCGCCTTTGGGCGGAATGTCCTCGCCCCACCTTAGAGGGTAAGGTGGCGCTCACACCTGACATCGACCCTAAATTGGCGGCGTTCTTGGCGAAATTCGTAAGGGACCATAGGAAGGGTATTGATAGGTCCTGGCGTACCTGCCAGGACAAGCTACTAGACGCCATAGGACCCATGACCAAGATTATGGACATGGCCGAGGAAGCCAAGGTCTCCGGCGATTCTATATCTCTGGAGATCCTGTCCAATTGGGCACAGCGAGCCATTGTCTTCCTCAGAAACGCAAATTGTGCTCTCTCTACTGAGAGGAGGAGGTCACTGTTAATCAAAATAGACCCTAAGCTGGGTGACCTCGCTTCGTCAGAGGCTGGCGCAGTGGCACAAGGGGGCCTGTTTGGGGACTCCTTCATTAAAGAGCTTGGCAAATTTGTTGCCACATTTACCTCTTTAGACAGGGCTCAGTCCAACATTAAAAATGTTTTTCCCCAGTGGGTTTTTGGCAAGATCGGACGTGGCAGGGGCAGCTCGTTCGATTGTGGCGGCAGCTCCGATCGGGGACAAGACTCCGGCCGTGGACAAGCTCAAGATAGCTACTGCTTCAACAACCTTTACTCTACCCGGGGTCAGCGATTCAGAGGCCGCGGCGGCCGTGGGGGACAGCAACAAGATGCTGGAAGAGGTGAGTGTGCTACCCTCAGCGACTTTGCGGGTAGGGGGGCGCTTGGCGCAGTTTTTCCCAGCGTGGGTGTCCCTCACGAGCGACAATTGGGTGCTGCAGACGGTCCAGGGATTCCAGCTGGAGTTTCATGGCCGTCCGTGTCAGCTACAACGTCCACGTCCCATTACCTTTTCCCAGCGGGATGCAGACTTGGTGCACGAAGAGGTGTCCACCCTCCTCCACAAAGGGGCGATTTGTTGCACGCAGGAGCACCCTGGGGGTTTTCTCAGCAATCTTTTCCTAGTCGACAAGGTCGATGGGGGCCGGCGGCCAGCGCCCGGTCATAAACCTGAAAGAGTTCAACGAATGGTTGGTGTACCGCCATTTCAAGATGGAAGGGATCCATCTTCTGAGAGATGTTTTACGGCCGTCCGATTGGATGGTCAGGCTCGACTTAAAAGACGCCTACTTGGCGGTGCCGGTTTTCCCTCCTCACCGTCGTTTCCTCCAGTTCAGGTGGGATGGGCAGGTTTACGAGTTCACCACGCTTCCTTTCGGAATCTCCTCGGCGCCGTGGTGTTTCACGAAGGTGTTACGCCCGGCGGTGGAGGCCTTGCGGGCTCAAGGTATCAGAATAATCTTTTATCTAGACGACATGCTTTTCATGGACCAATGCCCGGGAAAGCTGAGGGCCCAGCTTCAGGTGGCGGTCAACCTGCTTCAGGGCCTGGGCTTCGTTATCAACGAAAAGAAGTCCCTCCTAGTCCCCATGCAGTGTGCAACCTTTTTGGGGTTCAACATAGACTCGGTGTCCTCCACGCTGAGTCTTCCCACCAAGAAAATGGCAAAGATCCGGCACGAGTTACGCCAGACTCTGGCGAAGCCGCTCACGTCGCTGTGCCACCTGGGGCGCTTGGTGGGCCTCCTGTCCTCTTCCATTCAGGCCATTTTCCCGGGCCCGCTCCATTACCGGGCCATGCAGCGCCTGAAAACGTACCATCTCAGGAAGGGCCTGACATATTCTCAGATGATTCCGTTGTCAGAGGAAGTGAGAGAGGAGATGAGGTGGTGGCTGACGCACATGGAGGCTAGGAATGGTCGTGCGATTTTCGTCTCTGCCCCGGATGTGGTGATAGAGTCGGACGCCAGCCGTTCTGGCTGCGGGGCCAGGTGTGGGGAGTTTTCCACAGGAGGCGTCTGGTCGGCCCACGAACAATCCTTACATATCAACTTTTTGGAGTTGCTAGCCGGCTCCTTTGCAGTCCAGAGTTGGACGAAGGACAGGTTTCAGTCATGCGTCCTCCTCCGGATGGACAATGTGTCGGCGGTTCGCTATATCAACCGTTTGGGGGGGACCAGATCAAAGGTGCTAGCGGATCTTGCCAAGGACTTTTGGCATTTTTGCTTGGATCAGCAGGTGTCAGTCACAGCGGAGTGCCTGCCGGGGCGGCTGAACGAGGTTGCCGATTGCCACTCCCGGCATCTGTTGGACGCCAGTGTATGGAAGTTGGATCCTCAGGTGTTCTTACGGCTAGCGGACAAATGGGATCCCTTTACTGTGGACCTGTTCGCGTCCTGCCTGGATCATCCGCTCCCGAGGTTCTTAAGTTGGCGCCCGGACCCATTGGCGGAGGCGACGGACGCGTTCCTTCAGGATTGGTCGAGTGAGCAGGGGTACACGTTTCCCCCGTTTTCCATGATACACGAGTGTCGGCGTTGCTTCGCCGTCAGTCGGCGGAGGTGGTCCTGATATCTCCATGGTGGAGGTCTCCAGTTCTTCTGGAACTTTCTTGGGATTTTCCAATCCTACTCCCCCACTCTCCTCACGTTCTGCTCAGTCCCCACTGGCTAGTCCAGGAGGGATCGCTGCGACTGATGGCATGGCAGATCTCCGGCATCGCTGGACGCTCCCAGGCCTTTCGGGAAAGGCAGAGGACCTGCTCTCCAAGGCATGGGCGGATAGCATGACCAAGAGGTACAGATCAGCCTGGCATAGATGGTGTCGCTGGTGTGTGCGACGGGGTTTTGATCCTGTGGGGGCAGATGTAGTTCAGGTTCTTAACTTTTTAGCCAGATTGGCGGAGGATGGCTTGGCTTACCGGTCCATCAACACCTTCCACTCCGCTATTTCTGCCGGACACGATCTGGTGCAGGGTTCCCCAATAGGGGAGCACCCATTGGTGTGCAGGCTCCTGAGAGGAATCCATCTCTCCTTGCCTTCGGAGCCGCGCTACTCTGTCCTGTGGACCGTAAACAGAGTTCTAAACTTTTTTTTGTCTTGGCAACCGAAAAGGTTTCTATCTCGTAAAGTACTCACGGCTAAGTTAGTAATGCTGTTGTGCCTGGTGTCTTGCAGGCGTGTTTCTGATGTTTGTGCATTAGACATTACGGCTCGAGTTTTGTCCCCGGATGGGGTGTCATTCACCGTGAGTAGGCGGACTAAGTCCATGTCGAGAGGGATCTCTTATCCAGCTTTTTCAGATTCCCCTAAGCTGTGCGTTGTGCAGTGCCTCCGTGCCTATGAGGATTTAACGGAAGATACTCGCCCTCGGGCGAGAGACAATTGCTCATTGCCCTACGTAAACCGTACAAGGCTGTTTTATTCCCCAACTATCGCCAGATGGGTGCGCTGGGTGATGCAGGAGGCGGGAATTGACACCAAACAATTTGGTGCACACTCGGCAAGAGGAGCTATGGCCTCTAAAGCTTTTGCCCTTGGGGCTAGATTGGAGGATTTATTGAGAGCGGCCGACTGGTCCTCGGACTCCACCTTTAAGAGGTTCTATTTTAAGCCAGTGTTGGAAGTAGCTCGGCTGGTTGTCGCCAAGCTTTGAACTGGCATAATCCGAAGCCTCCGGTCCTGCCATAGAATGAGAATTTGCCTAGCCTGGGTGCTGGTAAGTTCCAATTCTATTAAGGACTCGGAGGCGAGGATTATCTCCCCCAATGACTTCATGGAAGTGGACCCTCCCCGTATGGAATGTAAGTAATTTGATTTTGCAGTTCCTTTTGGCTAAGTATGCTATGGATTGTAATGCTCTCTCGCCTTGTATATGATGCTGAGTTGAATACATGGTCGGTATCTGACACTGCGTTTTTTGCAGGGAACGACGATACCAAGCAAGATGAGTAAGGTTGTCGGAGCATGGGCTTCGCGCGAAGAAAGAGGAAGAGGAAGCAGCTGCAGGGCATGATGGGAGCTGCTGGAGTGCGGAGAGCGACGAAGGACTGCCATTGAGACTCTTTGTTTTCCCTATTGTTCATGGGAAATGTAGTTTGGCAGTGTTTTCTTGCTGCTGTTTGTACAATAAAGTGAAGAAAGTGAGGCATAATCCTCGCCCCCGAGTCCTTAATAGAATTGAACCTTACCAGCACCCAGGCTAGGCAAATTCTCATTCCTGACTACTGCAAAGGTCTGATTGATTTGATGTATTCTGTTTCACACCAGGTTGAACTGATGACTCCCGTTCAAAGCAGGAGGAGTGTAACAACCTCAATCTGGGTGACTGGGTCTTGATGAAGAAGCATGTGAGAAAGTCGTTCCTGGATCATAGATGGTGTGACCCCCTACCCAGTAATTCTGGTCAAGAATACTGCTGTTAAATAAGAAGGTCTTCCAAACTAGATTTGTGTCTCACACACTCAAAGTGTGAGACAATCTGGAGAACAAGTAGTGACAGACTCTACTGATGTGCAAATGACGAACTTGGTGCAACCTGAGCACTCAGAGGGAGAAGACTAAGAGTGCTCACATGTGCCTCAAAGTCAGCCTGAGGCAAGTGCAGGGCTTTTGGTGAACGAGCCACAAGTAGCCACACTGATTCAAACAGAAAAGGCTGTAAGTGCAGACTCTGAGTTTCAAGAAAGTATAAGCAGTGTTACCACAAGGACAGCAAAGAAACGAGAAGTAACCATGAAGTGGAACGAGACTAAGAGTTTCTGTGTCTGAAAAAGCAATTTCAGACAACGTCCGTTAGGAGACAGAGACCAATGAACAAAGTGACAGTGACATTGAACAGCCAATAGGCAGGAGATCAAAGAGAACACTGGTGCCTTTTCAAAGGTACTCAGATCCTGAATGGACATACTTGAGAATACATGAGATAGATTACCGAAATACTGTTTTTGAGAAACCTCCATGATTAAAGTTTCCACATGCTGAATTTGATTGGTTTTTGGTTTGACTGAACTGAATTCAATACTTTCTAATGATGGGACTGATATATTGAACTTTGTGATACTTTAGGACCTAGCCTCCTGTAGAAGAGTAGGGTTGTCATTCAGAAGAAGATTGATTTAGGGATAAGGATTGACTTTGAAGCAGCTGAACATTACATTCATCATAGACAGGAGGTTTGTAATTTCAGACAGACAAGAAGAGACTTGAGGACTGCATCTGTATATACACATTTTTAGAGTCTTACATTTTCATTTTGTTTTTGATTCACAAGAACAATGTTGACCCTTTCACAGAACCAGTGCAGAGAAATAGTGGTTGTGGTGTTAATCATTGCCACCCTTTTAATAATATGCTTCCTAATAAGTCTGACTTCCCCTACACAACTAGTTGTCTCTCCTACTCCTACACTAGTTGCAGATAAATCGCATAAGAGTCTAATTTAAATGATGGTGATTAAGACCAGCACATGTTAAATGTAGAGCTTCTGCAAAGCAAAGGGTCAGAGGGCAATTTGCATGTTTATTCATAACTAATAGATCATAAAGGATTTTACGTGCATACTTATTTGCTAGCGTTGGTAGTAGAAATATCACCAATTCCATTAATGTACCCTCTAACTTGTAGCATTATCACTAGTTTGTTTATAGGAAAGGTAGTATGTTATCATTTTTTACTTTTGACACACCCGTACATAGGGTTCCAGGTTTTAGAGCATTGATTCTGTATTCTGCAGTTGGATGTGCAAAGGAATGGGAATACTTCTGAATGGTGAGACCTCGCTGTCCTATAATGGAGGGAATCCTAATTGTAAGCAGAACTGGGATGAAATGGATTTTATAGAAGAGTTGAAGTCAAAAAGGGAATAGATTGCAAATAATTCAGCAAATAGCAAGGCTACTAGTTGGGAAAAGGAGGAACAGAAGCTAAAAGATGCAGGATTACATCCTAGGTTGAGCCTGGTATTGTAAAAGAGGGGAGGTTATGCTATATAAGAGGGAAATGATGCGGTAAGGATCCACTAGAAGTAGGATAGAGTAAGGCTGTAAAATGAATAGAAGGAAAAATTACTATATTTTGTCTGGAAGAGAACCCATGGTGCCTGCAATGTATAATATATGCAGGACTTATTTCCAGCTGCCTTCTAATTGGATACATAGATGTTACATGGGTTAGTGTTTCCAAAGGTATACCATATAGATGAATTAGAAGACAAGAGTACTTTCACACATGGGAAGTCTGTTTACAGTGCATCACAAGTAAGCCCGGGCAGCAAACTCTGCTCCGCTCATGGAGTTTGAAGAGTTTTCCACACGCCACGCTCCACAGAGCACAGGGAGTTCCCAAAAACTGCACTCTGCACAGTGTAGCATGGTTTTTCCTCACTCCCCAATATCAAGTTGGTGTGTGCGAATGAGGAAAATCCACCTCTCGGTGAGATTTTTGGGTGCTCGCACTCCCCAACGCCAAGTTGGTCATCGTGCACGAGTAAAATCCACCTCCCGACAAGATTTCTCAATGAGGGTATTTATATTTCTCAATGCGAGCGGTCGCGGGTTGGTGCGACCGCTCGTATTGAGAAACCTTCTATTTGCATTGAGAATGTTGCCACTCAGGTTGAAAATCTACTCGAGTGGCAGAAAAGAAGCAGCACCCTCTTCTCTTGCACTGCGCTTGACATAGTTCATGTTGATTTTCCAGCGTAGGGCAAACACCCGTGCTGAAAATCAACACAAGCAGTCATTACCATGCGCACTCCGCTGCTTGCGGAACTCTGCAAAGTGAACTGCTTTTTTTGTCAATTTGCAGAGTTCCATATAGCGGTAATCCACAAACTCCACCCAGGCTTAATCACAAGCTGTGGATGTTGTGATTTCATTCGTAGGTGTGATTTTAAAAGATGTGAAAATTAGAAAGTTGTCCACTTTAGTTGACAGACTGGCAACTGACTCTGCAGGTGCATTAGATGCTATAAATTCAGGATTAGTTGCAATGTGAGTCATTATTCTTCAGAAGCAGGTTTGCTTTAGATATTTTCTCGCAAAAAAGGGATGGGTTTGTAAAGTGTTGTGAGTTCAGCAATGCTGCAGTTATGTTTCAGAAAAGGGGTGGTGATGAACAGAGTGTCTGAACCAAGCAGACCACTCTTACCCAGTCCAAAGATCAGGGCTTGATCATCACCGTTTTTCAGCTCACTGCACCATCCCAGCTCAGAACTTGGCTATATGCAAATTAGTCTGACCCTGGCCCAGTGCATCATGGGAACAGGGCAGACCAAACTACCAAGCCAATTCTTATACTGGGAAGGAAACAAGCTACCGGGGACCGGTTTCTGGCATTTCAGCCGTCTTCGGCCCGGCTTGCTTGAATCCTGATGGTGCAATGAGCTAGGGACTCACATCTGAGTATACCCTTCCACGCTTGCCGCAGTTATGTGCCAGAAAAGAGCATGGATCAACAAATAAGTGAAGAATATTGCCAGTCTGTTGAAGGACTTGAAGGAGTTGGTAGAGACAGGTATTTGGTAGGCCGCTGGGAAAGGGTTTTCTGCTATAGTTTGCTGGATTAGCGATCTTGGTAGTGGACTTCTAAGTGATATTGATTATTGGAGTGTGTGTGATCCACTTGTTCTTGATGATAAAGGTATTTAAACTAATGAAAGGAGGAAAGAACACAGAACATAAAGGGAAGAGAAAATAAACTGTGTGTAGAGGATTGACGAGAAAGAAATTACAAATCAAATTGGGAGATATACAGTATTGTGTCTATACTTAGGGAAATGGTAGATGTTTTGTGTAATGGCTCCCAGTACCATTAGAGGGGGGAAGTAGTGATTCAGAGTCACCTTCACTTAATTGCTCTTAATGATATGTGAATCTGTAAACCCAGTAACAATTGAATACACATAACTTTTTCATTATGTTACATATTATTTCACACATTAATTTATGCTTTGTTTTATATTTAGGTTCAAGCTTAACCTTAAAGTGACTGTAAAAACGAAACCTTTCCGTTTTGAATACTTATTCTTCTGTGTCATTACTTTGGGGGAAAATGTGCTTCACTGTCAGAGCAATGCTATTGACTTTGTTATTTCAGCCTCAATTTCTAGTGTACATAGTAGAGTTCTGAGTTTGAGACAAGTTATTGTGGTGCAAATATCATGCGTATCTACCCGGCTAATAAACACAACTCAGCACAGCAAGTTCCCTTACTGCACCACATTGAATAAATGTGTCGCTAACAAACTGTGCAACTCTGAGGGAGAGTCATGTCATGTAAGAAAGGTGCCCCCGACATCATGACAAGGCAGCCATCTTTGCATGGGGTTCCTCTCGGAATCCAACTGAACTCCATTGGACTGTGATAGGGATTCCCACATGTAATGTTGTCATGATGGGCAGGCAAGTTAAATGAGGGGATTTCCCTCATAAACCAATGGGGCTTGCATGCCTAAGGAAGAGGCAGTGCTCAGTACTGACTAAAGTAACAGTGCTCCAGTGGAGGATTATCCAGTGACATATGATGTGACAGCCCTGGATGTGGATGCTAGAGAAAGAAGATTTACACATCAGAGTTTGAATATGGAATATGGAGTTAGTATCTCATGTACTGTGGTGTCTGAGAGTCCAATCTTTGCCTGTCACCACTGCAAACTGCTAAATGTAAACAAAGAAATGACTTACAAACTGATGGATGAAGCAACCAGTACCACACTTATCAATTCAATGTGTTAAATTAGAGTCACAAAAAAGAGAACAACTGGGTGCACAAGTGTGAGGGAGCAGCCATCCTTGAGCCTCCTCTAGGCAATCACCTTGCTCCAAAATCATGATGGCATTACTCTGCACTCCAAAACCTGTCACCAGTGACAAATGCTCAACACTTAGTAAAACTCTTTAGCTTCATATTGTGGAAATATGTTGATTGTAGCAATAACAAACATATTTCATACCGCTTGGGACTTCTTCAGAACTTCTTTCAATTACATATATTGATGTTTAAACAATAGTTCCTATCCTCCAATGAGATTAAGCAGTATACAGGCATAGTCTGTTTCCAGATGGCGTCTAATGCACATAGAGAATCAGCCTGCCACCATTCACCTCTGAGCCAAAGAGCATCATAGGGGGCGTACCCAAAGTATCATCCCTCATCCCCATCCTTTTCAACAGTTATATGACTCCCCACGCTGACATCGTCAGAAGCCACGGACTCATCATCGTATCCTATACAGATGACACACAACCCATCCTCTCACTCACCGAAGACCCCTCCACCACCAGAACAAATGTCCACAATGCCATGACCAGTGTCGCAGACTGCATGAGAACCAAATGCCTCATGTTCAATTCGGAGAAAGCGGAAGTATTGATCTTCCGAAAGAACACCTGTCCATGGGACAACAGCTGGTGGCCCTCAGACCCACACCAATGGACCACGCCCGCAACCTCTGCATCATCCTCAACAACAGAAGCACCAAATAAACTCAATAGCCTCCTGTTGCTTGCTTCCATGCCCTCTGCATGCTCTGTAGAATCTTCAGGTAGATCCCTGTCAACACTATGGCAATGTTTTCTACTCTGGGATCTCCACTCACCTCCTCAAGAGACATCATACCATTCAGAACGCAGCAGTTAGACTCATACTCGACCTTCTCAAATGAATCCACATCACCCTCATCTCAAAAAATTCCACTGACTCCCCATCTGGAAGAGTTGCCAGTTTTAGCTTCTCACACAGGCCTACAAAGCTGTATACGACCAGGCACCAGCTTACATTAACCATTGATTAAACTTCCATCAAGCCGCCAGACATCTGCACTCCTCCGCACTGAGTCTTGCACACACCCCCTGCATCCATTGCAGAGTAAGTGAGGGTCAAGCCTTCTCCTACATTGCCGCCAAGACCTGAAATGCCTTGCCCCTTCACCTACGAGCAGCTCCCTCCCTGACAGACTTCAGAAGCTGAGTCAAGACCTGGCTCTACAACTAAGAGCTGGGAAACACCAGCGCCTGGATACCCTCAGGGGTGACAGAGCTGCGCTATACAAATATTGATTGATTGATACTAATTGAAATATGACAATTTAGAAAATCTGGAGTCAGGGTAAGAGGAAGTTTAAGTTCTCAAAATTGAGGTGGATATGCTGATAGTGGAATGTGCTGCTGAACCTGACAATCCGCTAGGGAAATCATCCTTCTATGTACCTTAAGCCATTAAAACGAAATTCTACCAGAGTATTTAAAGCCTTGTGAATGCAGTGGTGCACTGGTGAACACTACAAAGGAGAGGCTGGCAGAAGGAGGAGAAGTTTGAGACAGTAAGAGGACAAATCACCAGAGACAATCCAAGGAGTGCCACACACACATACTCCAAATGAGCAGCCTGTGTCTGGCAAAGCTATCCAGATTAGGAGTATCACACATTGTTGTAAGGCATAAGAAACATATAGGTAACACATTTGAGTTTCGTTGGCTGGAAAAGCACAACAATCTAGCATCAAACATGCACCACTTTTGGGGAATCTATCCTGCAGCACATTTCGTTATGGCACTTGTACCTAACATGGATTTCCAAATGTTATGGCATTCATGTTATGCCCAAAGCTTTTAGTTTGCTGTGATGACATTAAGCAACAGTTTACACATTCTCACCTGTCAGGCACATGCTAGAGTGAGGCATATGTTGAGTTTAATGGCATATCAAAATGTGCCATGCCTGTCCTACCACAAGATACAAATCCCCAGTCTTATGAAAAAGACACATTGCATTAATGCTGGCATATAAAGAGGGCCCCCTTCCCCTCATATTTCAAATTTCTGGAGTTGTTACAATTGGAAGTTCTGAACTTTATATTATTTTACATTTAATATTAAGTGCCAACAATCAGTTTTTTGTGGAGTGCTAAATAAATGTCTATTTTCAGTGTATTTACTTAGAACATAAACCTTCATACCTTGCATGCATTCAGAGCACACATATATTTATATGCATACATGCACACACAGCTTAAGAAGATGAAACACATTGATTTCTTGGTTTATCTCAGAAAACGTGTGAAGTGACATGCAGACAGTATCTTTATTTTTTCAGATAAACTGCTGAGTCTGGAGGAAAGATGACAGAACAGAATGGCTGGATAGGGAAAATTAGTATCGTGAGTATCAGTCACGCAGTCAATATGTACTACGTAACCAAGGTCTTCTGTACCAAAACAAATTTATTTAATTTTTATCTGGTTTTTCAGATTTTTCAAAACGCATGGGCAAACCAAAGACTGTCACGACAGTGAATACATGAATACAGTATTTACATTTATACACACATACCAATGTACATTATTTACAAGGTGAAAGAAACACAATTGAATAAAGACAGTTGAAAATGACACACCAAAAAAGCGATAACGTTATTCAATATTCAAACATTAATTGCATTTATATACAATGAGAAAATTCATACAAAACGCAAGGGTACAACCAGTCCATGGGGATGTAAAACCAAGGGACAGGCGGGGACAGATGGAGTAGTACGCCTGCCTGCCTGACAACACTGTGGTTGAATATTTGTATTGGGTTGCACCACTAGGGTCCCAGGTGGTATATACTTTCTCTTCCTAGGTGCACCCTTTTGAATGACCACAGGGTGGGAATGTCGACGCGTTTCGAACCGGATTATTGACGGTTCTCTTCAGGACGGGGACTGGGAACAATGAGTCTGTAACAATATACAGAGTGGGTGTCAGGGTTAAATAGCATAGTTGTGTGAAAAAAACCTTCAAATTCTGACACCTGGTCCCAGCTAGGATACAACTCAAATAAAATGGAATTACTGATTATTAATAAAGTGAGATATTTTTAGCCGTGTCATATTGATGCAGGAGAAAGAGCCTCATTATGCCCAAACACTCAAGCACAGTGCACACACTGACTGCAGGTGCTGCAATGGCAGTTGGTGCTGTGTGTTCCAGCATCAGAAAAGAGTCCCTAGAGGGAAAGCGTCAGGATGAGTTAATGTTTTAATAAATATATCCCTTTTATGATGTTTCGCCATCCTTTAGTCTTGGACATCTTACCTTATTACAGTATTCACATAGTATTCACATAGTTAATCTGATCTTCCAGCTTGGATGAGTGCCCTTGCTGTGCCTGCACAGAAAACCCCAGTACTCTCTCTCCGGTGTTGTATATGGTTGTTTATTGTAAATGTAAATGTAAATGCCATTTGTAAAGTGCACAGCTACCTCCAACGGAGGTGTCCCGGCGCTGTCCATATACCGCTTAGGAACCCTTCCTGGTTTTTCCCTGTGGAATGTCCACTCCTGGGCACCCCCAAGGTGGAGGCCAGGCATCCCAGCGCTGTTGGGGCCGTTGTGGAGATTAAGCAAGCTATTGCCCAGAGTTGCAGAGTGGGACCCATGATTATAATAGGCACCAAGGCGAGAATGATCAGGTCCGAGGACATTGAGCCCAAGACTCGCCGAGGCGGGTATTGAACCCTGGTCCCGGACCAGACCTCTGCATCAGGGTCTGCCGCTCTAACCATTTGAGCCACACTTCTCCACTTAAAGAACTAAAGAATTGTGAAGTAGATAAATAAATCTATGTTCTCGTTTATCATTGAGTTGAGTCACTCTTGCACCATGCAAAGGCAGTTCAAGGGTGACAAAACTACTAAGTCAGATTTATCAAGACATGTAACACCACCTTGCGTGGACCTGTATTGCTTGATAAATCTAGAATAACACAATGCTGCGCAAATCTCTGCATTGTGTTACTCTGACCCAGAGAGGTGCCCCATGGGTGGAGTGTGGGTGTTCCCACACATTTATCATTTGATTTTGGCACATTCCCATATTTACCATACTGGTAGACCAGCCAATGCGTCAAAATGCTACGCCTCCCCAGGTGAGGTGTAACAAGGAGAAATATCTTTATTTCGCCTCATTTTTTCCTGCAGCATACATAGAAAGAGGAAAATGCCTCTGAGGATCATTTTTGTGCAGGAAGGTGTCCCTTCCTGCAAAATAAAAATCCTATCTACAATCCAGGCACCCTTGCACCATGGTGTAAGGGTGCATGTGTTGGCACTAGCACCACATTGTGCACCAGCATGAGGAAAGGACAGGTATGCACTGTATAATGTTAAATACTGCGCATTATTGCCCTTTCCCTTTCACACAGAGCAGCAAGGTGGCTTGCTTTGTTGCTCTGCATGAAATCTTGAGAAATGTGCTCCTTGAGTTGTATTTTTGCCTTTTTCTGCAGATAAATGCACAGAATACCCCTTTGATTGCCCTGAATACAAGTATAGAGGAATCCCAAGCGGAAATTGACGTTGACCAGAATTATTGTTACTGGCCAGAATTTCCTCATAGAATTCTTGCCATTAAAAGTTAACCCCCACATAATGGGAAATTACTGTGTGGATCCAGTTTTACTAGGCAGAATCCACACATTCATTATGGTTCTGTGAATTGACGAAGTAAGGGAGGTTGAGAGAGTAGGAGCCAGAATTTCCTTATGAAATTCTTGGTTTTACGAGATAATCCCGACAGAATAGGAAATTACTGTGTGGACCCAGGTTAGATCTGGCATCCTTGGTCTCATCTGACTGTTTGCCTTCTGGCCTTCCTGTTTCTCCTGTGCTTTAGGACTCTGGGCACTTTACCACTGCTAACCAATGCTAAAGTGCATGTGCTCTCTCCCTAAAACATGGCAACATTGGTTGATCCACAATTGGCATATGTAATTTACTTAGAAGGCCTAGATCAGCCTTAACCCTTCATCAATAGAAGGCTACTTCTCCGAGAATAGAGGAGGAGCACAAGAGAAGGAGAAGCCTTTGCTGTGGTCTGGACACTGAAGTAGCTGATACCATTCCTTATGGTACTCACTTCTGGGTTCAGACAGACCTCAAACTCCTCAGTTAGTTAATGCAGATGAGGGGTGAGAATGCAAAACTGTTGAGGTAGTCCATTTCCCTAAACTGAATGGACTTTATGGTGAAATACCGTCCTGGAACAGACTTACTGTCAGTATTGATGGTCTCACCAGGTTATTCCGCCTATGTGCAGTCCATGGGCAGCAGGGCAGTCATTCTTCTGTGCCTTTTCCAATTCCGATGTGAACTGAGGTTCAATATGCCAGGGGTGCCATATTTAACTGGCAAAGAGGCCCGGGGGAACAACACAGTCACTAGCCAATGGACTACCAGGTCCCCTCCCTCCTGGTGACAGTTTTCCGGCAATGTTTGGCATCTGGCAATCCCAGAGTACACTATTCCGGTCCACTCTCAAGATGTCTGAATCTCTCCTTGACTGTAAGGAGCTTGGTAGCCCACCCTTTAGGTGTGGCTACCTGGGGACTATACAGCCACAGCAAAACCAGTTTGGATACTAGTATTCCCTCTCTGGCCCCATCTCAAGCCTGTCAACCTATACAAAAGGCAACCCCTCAGGAGTTTCATCACTATTTACCCACCAAAGGCAGCTTTGCCTTTGAAGCTTGCCTTTTGGGCTAACAACCTGAGTGGCTTCCTGCAAGAGGGAGGTGACACCTCTACCTGCAGCAGAATTCTATTGTTGTCAAGCCTGAGAGTCATGCTCCCACTCCCCAGGCTGGCAAAAGTTGTATGTGAGCCAGTGCCCCTGGTCACAGAGCAGTAACTTTCTAAAAGTTGTTTTACTTTAATAGTGACTCCAAATTCAACCTGGACATCAGGCCGGGTTTAATCCCATTCAGCGCTGGCCAGGCTTGGGTGCCAGCCTGTAACCCTGTATTAGCTAATGGGGCTACTAACATTTTCACAGAAAAATAATATACAGCTCAATGCCTTAGGGAGACTTACATAACTGTTAAGGGAAACAGTTGCTTTGCCAGTAATGGTAATAGCAAAGTTGAACTGACTGTGTGGCAACTGCCCTTCAAGTTTGCAGGCTGAGAGCCATGTGTACTTTGTCTTATGTGCCTAGATTCCATATACTAAGGACGTATAAGTAATTCAGTGCTTGGCAATTCGGGATAGCCAATGCTACGTACACTTTGTAATGGGTAAGAACAGTGGCACTGAGGTCTAGTTAGCAGGTCTCAGTGCACTATCAGAGTTGGAAAAAACAGCAGTTAATGGTCCAAATGGGTGGAAAAAGTGGGGGGAAACCTGCAAAAAGCCTGTTTCACTACAACTGGTTTTTTTATTTCCTTGAAAAACTCCATCCAAATATTAGCCCAACTTGGTATATGGTTTTAATACATGTATGCTCAACGCAAATTAGACTAGCCCATCTCTATGAAACAAACTCAAATGTCATGAATACTGATCTCTGATAATTACTTGAAGGTGTGTTCTAAGTCACTAAAGCCCCCAGCCTAGACTGGCACCTGGGAGGGAATCTTTGAATAGATAGTCTTTGCTAGAAAGAGCATTACCGAAGTTATGTAACTTGTTCATCAAAACTGCTATTTTCCATACTTTCTCTGCCATGGAATTGGAACACTGCTGTATGTGTACTACATAATGCTTTTGGATCAAGGACTTTTTTTCTGTCTCGTTTACATCTATTTTGTGGTTTAATTTAGGATAGAACACTTTTTAAATTCTGCTTTTTGAGTCATCGCTGGTATCCATTGGTAGCCTTGACCGTATTATGTTAGTTGTGGTTGTGGTTGTGGTTGTGATGGTGTTGCATTGAATTTTTGTGACAGCTTGTGCTGTGTGCAAGCCAAACCCCTTAAAATAAGACAAAACTGCTGAGTCCTTCAAGTCAAGGCCACTTGGCTGATTTTCTGTGATGCTCCAATGCAGTGGCAGCATCCCAGAACTGTGGCTTTAGCACTATGGGTGAAATATCGGATGTCCAGTGTACAGGCTAAGCTTTTTTTTTTAATTCAGAAGAGGGAACTAATCAGAAGTTGCATGTTCACACATAAAGATCAGTTCTAGAGGTTATTTTAGCTTTGCTAAAGGCAGGGCGGGAGAGCCTTCTCCTACATTGCAGCCAAGACCTGGAACAGGCTCCCGGTCAACATCAGATGTTCCCCAATCCTCCACACGTTCAAGAAGGACCTCAAGACCTGGCTCTTCAACTAACCCGGAGCTGTTTCCCCCCCCCCCCCCAGCGCCTTGAGACCCTCACAGGTGAGTAGAGCGCTCTACAAACCACTGATTGATTGATTGATTGCGACAGTGTCTCAAACATATAAAGCATAGAAGCACAAGACCTTTACAAAAGCTAGTCTACTAAAGCTTTGACAATGAAGAAGATCAAATCAAGATCTGTAGGTTCCTTGACACCAATACATGGAAATACCACAGTCTTTTCTTTATTAACCTGCAGACCCAACATCACCCCAAATCTATCCATTTCATAGCTCAACACCGGCACTAATCCCTCCTGTCAGCAAAGGTACACCAAAGAATCATCCGCTTTCAATGCTATTGTATGTATCACCTCTAGTTGGTATGCCCCAGTCACGCAGCACTTCTGGGAGACTTATGGCTCTAGGCTCCGTCGCCAGTGCAAATAATAATGGTGACTGAGGATACCCTTGACACATCCCTCTCTCTATTGTCCACTGTTCTGAGAAAATTCTGCCAGACTTTAACCTGACTACAGGCTCTTTATACAACTGCGAAGTCCAGCTTCTGAATTTAATATCAACCCTTTTCTTCCGATGTACTGTGAGTTTGTATCTTCAATTTAGCATAGCAAACACTTTTCTATATCAAGTGCTGTCAATGTTGCATCTATGTTTAACCCCTTCAGATCATGGAGAACATGTCTCATATATCTCGTTGTAAAAGATTGTACCATGACCCCAGGCCACTGGAGTCAATTTAGCCTGGCTGATGAGCGGTGATACTCCACAACTGGTCTCAGGATGCTTGTTTCCGGTCCAGGGAAGACCTGGCCTGGCAGTTCGGGCTGGGCTGTTCCCATGGGGAGCAGGGTCAAGACTGATTTGCATTTGGCTTGGCCCAAACTGGGAAGGCATGGTGAACAAAAAAACTATGAATTTAGGCCCAGATCTTTGTAAGGTATGCCCAGACGTGGGTCCCGTGCTCGGTTTTTGTAAGAAAAGCACAGTTAGCACCGGGTTTTGTGCCTATTATATGACATCCTCAAGACGCATGTTTTAAACTAATGGAATTCAAGTGACAATTATATTACTGATAGAATTTTACTTTATTAAATATATTTGTATCCTTTTTTCTGCTTTTTATATATTATATTCTTATGTGCAACATATCACATCTTATTTACAACCACAAATTACAGTGTTCAATTGATACAGTATCATTATTCATAGCTATATACAGAAAAGATTCCTTCAACGCATTTCGGCATGGCCTTCCTCAGGAATTCTGTATATATTCTGTACCATTGATAGCTGAATATAGGAGCTTAGAGATTGAGTCAAAATTCAAAAACACCGCCTACGTTGGAAACCCTTGTGGGATAGTTGCAAAGGATCACTGGTCCTAATACATCAAGGGACTTCTAAACGAGAGGTACCAATAAAGGATCTATGACCAGGGAGTATGATTCTAGTCTCACAGCTTAGGTAATTTCAAAGTTGACTGGCTTCTCAGTCCTATTGCTGGTCGTACGTTCTTGGTAGTACTGCTAGTCTTTAGGGTGAGTCAGCCATCCTGGATTTATGTTCTTTTCATAGATGTACAAGGGTGAATATCTGCTTCACTTGTGCTTTATCGGCTTATCCTCTGAATATACGGCGGCATGTCAGCTTCACGTGGGTCCTGTGCTCTACATGCCACTGGAGTCAAGCTAGCCTGGCTAATGAGAGGTGATAATCCCAAAACTAGTCCCAGGATGCTTGTTTCAAATCCAGAGAGGACCTTCCTGGTAGTGCGGGCTGGACTGTTTGCATGGGGAGCAGGGTCAAGACTGATTTGCATATGGCTGGGCCCAAACTGGAATGGCTGGTGAGAAAAAAAACAAGGTATTTAGGCCTGGATCTCTGTACTGGGGGTGAATGTTTGAAATTGTTCAGCTTTCTGTCGATCAATTGTTCTATTTGCATTTGTCGCCCTAAGCGGGATGGATATGCCAAGACATCGGTCTCATGCTCTCCATGCTACTGGAGTCAAACTAGCCTGGCTGATGAGGAGTGATATCCCGAAACCGGTCCCAAGATCCTAGATTCCAATCCAGTGAGGACCTGGCCTGGCAGATTGGCTGGACTGTTTTCATGTCGAGCAGGGTCAAGATTGATTTGCATATGGCTGGGTCCAAACTGGAATGGCATGGTGAGCAAAAAAACGATGGATTTAGGCCCAGATCTTTGTACTGGAAATGAATGTTTGACATTGATCAGCATTCCGCCCATCAATTGTTCTTTTTGCAGGAGTGGTGCATAACAAATCCTGCTCATTGCCTCAAAAGAGCTCCTACCATCAGGGCCGGACTGGCCATAGCGGGCACCCGGCAATCCCCCGGTGCGCCGCACGGGTGGGGGATGGTTAGGGGGCCCTGGGGGCCGTTTTTGTTACAGAGCCGTTTTTGCAGCATATCGACCCTGTAACAAAATCAGTTGAAAACTGGCCCTGGCAAAGAGCTAGGCGGCACCCACAACCCCCCCCCCCCACCAGGGGGGATGAGCACTTTGCCAGGGCCGGTTTTGGTTCCCAGTCTGGCCCTGCCTACTATTCCGGAGTTCATACCCCTCTAAGGTGGTTGCTTGCCTTCCCCTACTCTCATCACACAATGAAAGTCGCCAGTCCAGATGGTCAGTATACCAATGTAGGGTGTTGTTCAATTCAAATACTCTCCAGAAATAGTTTCTCTTGTCTGTTTGGTGCTTAAGCCTTCATCATACAGACCTCCTGTCCATCTAGCAATCCAAGTACCATCACATACCTCCCCTCTAAATTAGCTTCAGTATATTGATGCACAGATGGTGTACACCCCTGGGGGCATCCAGATTGATATCTCCCAGCATATACAGATTATGTGGACGAGAACAACTGGCCTCCGCGCTTTCCCCCACACTTTTGTTACCTTCATAAGTTAGATGTGCATCATTTTACGTTCTGCCATCTTAAATACGTTTGCATCCAATATTTTGCTTTATATAACCATCTAATACTCCAACGCTCCGTATGATTAGTTTTGAAGACAGGGCAATCCAGAATAGTTGAAGAAGAAGTTTATTTGGAGTAACAGGAGCAACCCCAAACAGCTGTCTTCACTGCAACTCCAGCTGCCTTCTACTGGACTCCACAGCCGGAATCCAATAGTGGAACCTTGAGGTTGCTGGACAACAGTTGCTAAGGAAGGTAAACCAACATTAAAGAAATACAACATATACTTTTCCTGTAAAACAAAAAAACAAAAAGGAATACATATTATAAATGAAGTAACAATATAATAGTGAAGGAAAACACTAATAATCTATAAAAACAAGTTTTACACATATGCATGTACAAAATACATTAATTACAAAAATAGTCTTTGAGCTTAATGGGCACATTTTTGACACGTGTACTAGGTACTCTGTCTGCTGTTATGTCGTGCGAAGGATTGCATGTAGTCTCATCAGAAACCTGATTACTCACAACAGAACCAAGATTGTTTCCATCCTTTTTCAACCATTCACAAATCTCAGTTTCATTACACTAAACACTTGATTTGTATTCCACCATTTTCCATCTGAGAGTTTTAAAGAATCACCCTTGATGGATTCTATTTTCTTGGGATTAGATAACTTGGAACTTCCCTTGTGTTGTATAGTTCCCAACTTTACTCTTACAAAATCTCCCAAAACAAATTTCTGAGGGTCTTTGATCAATTTATCATTGTGTTTTTGTTCATAAGAATTTTGGTATTTCTCTACCTTAGATCTTATGACATTGTCATCAACCAATTTCTTACCACATCTACCCATCCAAGCAGGCACCGCTATGGAACAAGGAACCCTGCTTTGAGTAGACAGAATGGAGTCTCACCAGTGACAGTATGCGGGGTGGTTCTATAATTCCATAACATCTTCTTTACTAAGCATTTCCAATCAGCTTGATTGAGAATAGCTATCTGAATACAATCGCCCAAAACTCTATCAAAACGTTCAATAAGACCGTTTCCACGAGGATGATAGACAGTAGTCTTTAAGTGCTTGATCCCCCAAACTTTCAGAAAATTACCAAACTCATTACAAATGAATTGAGGCCCATTATCTGATAATATCTCAGCAGGACAGCCTTTTCTGCGAAATAGCTCCTCACAAAAATCAATGACAGTGTCAGCTTTGACCTCACGTACAAAAGTTACCTCAGGCCATTTAGAAAAGTAATCCATTAACACAATGGCAAATCTGTTTCCAAAATCAAGTTTTTCAAATAGACCACAAATATCAATCGCCAGCCTCCCCAAGCATGTTTTGGCCAGTTCATATGATGAATGGCAGTTTCTTGAAAAGTATGAGTTTTGTCACTTTGCGAACACTCCACACAATCTCTAACAAATCTTTCAATTTCTCTGTCCATTCCTGGCCACCAGAAATCTTCCCTGGCCTTTCTTTTCATAGCTGACATCCCTCCATGACCCTCATGTAACACATTCAGCAATCTAGATCTCATGGTAAAAGGAACCATCAACTTATCATTTCTTCTTAAAATACCATCCACCACAGACAACTCACTCCATACTTCTTTATAGAATATTAAGTCTTTGTGGGACTTCCAACCTTCCCTCAGAGGAAGACATTCAATGACCCTCTTTGTACTGATGTCATTCATTTTTCCAATAAGATTCATCTATAGCCTGACAAACCTCGCCCAACTTGGCCACCACCCATTCTTCTATGTCTGACTCAAACTCATTACAATCCCCCTTCTCAACTGGAAGACGTGATAAACAGTCTGTGTTCACGTTTCTAACACCGGGTACATATTTGATACTGAAATTGTATTCCTGTAACCGATAAATCCATTTAGCAATACATGGAGTGGCTCTTTCAGCACCAGCTGTAGAAAAATATCAAGTAATGGTATGATTGATGTGTAAATCAAATGTTCTGCCCCATGCAAAATTGCAAAAATGTTGCACTCCCCACCAACATGCCAATGCCTCCTTTTCAATAGTAGAGTAAGTACTCTCTGCGCCCTTCAATGTTCTGGAAGCAAATGCAATTACTCTTTCTTTACCCTCATGAATATGCATCAGAATAGCCCCAAACCATACCCACTAGCATCGGTTACAATTATGCATTTGTCATTGACATTAAAAGGTTTCAAAGAAGTAGCCTTGGCCACAGCCTTTTTGATTTCTTCAAAAGCCAGTTGGCATTTATCAGACCAAGTAAATATGGAATTTTTCTTCATCAATTCCCTTAATAGAAAAACACAGTTAGAAAAATTGAAAATAAATCTTGAGCAATATTCGGCCAACCCTAAGAATGACCTTAACTGGTCTTTGTTTAATGAAACTGGTGCTTTTTCTAAATCTTCAACTAACTTGAATTTAGGTTTGATTCCCTCTTGATTTAGAGTGTGACCGAGATAGTCAACTTCTGTTTGGCAGAATCTGCATTTCTTTAGACTGATAGTCAAACCAGCTAGCTCTAATTTACTTAAAACAATCGTTAACACATCATTGTGTTCCTCCTTGCTTTTACCCCACAAAAAATGTCATATTGGAAAACCAGAACGTTTGGGATGTTTCTTAAGATACCTTGCATAATTCGTTGAAAAACTGCCAAACCAGATGTCAACCCAAATGGCATAGGCACAAATTGATAAGCACCCTCAGGGGTAATAAAGGAAGTTAAGTGTTTTGATTCTGGTTGTAATAGTACCTGATGATAAGTGCTTGATAAGTCTAGAGTAGGAAAGAATTTAGCATTATCAACGGTCGCCAGCATATCATTTATGTGGGACAAAGGGTAACGGTCAACCCAGGTACTGTCATTTAGATCTCTTAAATCCACACACATGCAGATATTTTCATTTGATTTGTGCGCCATAACAATTGGACTAAGCCATTCGAGGCTTCTATCGGCTCTATAATGCCATCATTGCATAATCTTTCTAATTCATTCTGCAACGGATTCCTCAAAGCCAAAGGTACGTTTCATACTTTGTGAACTTTGGGTGTTACACCTTCTTTAAGTATGATATTGTGTCCAAACTTTCTTAGGCATCCTAATTGTTCCTTAAAAAGATCAGGAAATGTTGACACCCATTGACTTTACTATGGTGATCAGTTAAAAGTACTTGCATGGGATGGTTAGGATTTAATGTGATGTCTAAAGCCTTTTGTTCTCTCTAACCTAGAAGGGATTTTCCTTTCTCCACAACATATAGTTTGGCATCTGCGCCTCTGTCCTGAAATTTAATTTTGGATACAAAATATCTTATAACTGGTAATTTTTGCCCACAATAACCAACAGGACTGACATCGGGGTTAATAAGGTCTTTCGAACCAAGCTCTGACCAAACCTGTTTGCTAATGATGTTGAAGGGAGAACACGAATCAGCCCACATCGGTACTTTTTTGTCATCAACATAAATATTACATTTCGGAGGGTTATAGTTTTCACTATTATTGATATCATCAATTTCGTCAATCATGTAAATTTCAACATCACTTTCTTCAGCATCTACACAAACCTCTTCGTTAATTACATCTATGGTAGGTTTTGATTGAAATACATTAGAAGATTTGCAAACTCTCGAATAATGTACTATTTTTTACATTTGTAGCATCTGCTCTTAGTGGCTGGACAATGTATGGCATCTGAAGAATGTCTATTGCTTCCACATCTATAGCATAACTTGTTAACAGTTGTAGGATGTATTTCTTTTTGTTCACGTTTGACCTCCTCAGAAACATTACTCTTTGTGGATTTGTAAGTTATTTTGCACACTTTCGTTGACTCATTCTCATTTTTAGAATCAGACACAGTTAGTTCCTTGACATAAAGCGATGTATTTTCAATACATTTAGCAATATTAATGGCTTTTTCTAAAGTCGGGTCAATTAAATCCAATAATTTTTCTTGAATATTTGTTGTTATTTGTGGCATTAATCATTTAGGGCCAGATGTAAAAATACCGAATTTTACTGACTCTGTATTTTAGAATCGGTAAATGTGATGTAGATAAAAATTCGGTATACTTCACCGAATCGGTAATATTCAGTATCATCCATTTTGTATTTAACAAATCGGTATTTACCGATTCGGTAAATACCGATTCGGTAAATACCGATTCGGTAAATCTCATTCATTCCTATGGGCCTCTAGGCCCCTAGGAATGAATGGGATTTACCGAATCTGTATTTACTGAATCAGTAAATACCGAATCAGTAAATACCGAATCGGCTATTCGAAAAAGAAAAAACCCAGGATTCAGTCAATCAGGTGCAACCACCCCCCTCCCAACCGGGAAGTGGCCACACCCATGCAGGTGTAAGAAATTAAAAACTGCTGGAGAGGCTGTGAGAGCAGAGCAGAGCCCTTGAGACACAGGAAAACTTTACTCCTGGGACACAGAAAAATGGCAAACAAAGACACTGAGAGGGAAGGTGCAGAGAGTAAGAGGAAGATCAAATTCAGCACCATGGAGCTTCAGGTCCTCGTGGATGAGGTCGTAAAGGAACACCAGAAATTGCTTGGAAAGCAGTCCCTGCAGGTGGCAGAATCTGCCAAAAGGAAGATCTGGCTGGCAATACAGTCAAAGGTAAATGCTGTCGGTGTCACCCCACAGGAGATCGACGACCTGAAGAAGAGGTGGTATGACGTCAGGAGCTTAACTAAGCAAAAGATGGCTGAGCTCCACAAACAAGTGAATCTGACTGGAGGAGGGAGGTACAGGGCACCTGCCCTGACTGAGCTGGAGGAGCTGGTGGAGTCCACTATTGAACCTGACAGCGTCTGTGGGATTGGAGATGCAGACAGCTCAGCCCGAGCTGCCACCAGGAAAGGTAAGACGCATGCACAGCAATCACCGGATCCCATCCCCTTCCCTTTCCCCTTCCCCTATGTGGTAGTGTTCACCCCACTCCAGTAGAGGTAGCAATGTACACCAGCAATGCATTATGGGAGATGTAGTCAGTCAGTCAGTAAAAAAATACACTTTATTCGATTTTTGTTAAAATCATAAAAGGCAAAGGTAATACATACATTTAAAATATTTTGAAAGCACCCACAATACATTTATTTACACATCTTAAAAAAGTCAAATATTAAGACGCCATAAAATATTTAAAATTAGGTTAAAATTAATATGTTAGTGCAATTTTAGTTTAAAACAATACAGTTCTAGGGATTCTTTTGTTTCTTCCTCTATAAGCGGCTGTAAGGAAACTTGCAACACAGAAAGTGACATGTGCATTGGGTAACAGTTGAAGGAAAAGTAAAGCTGGTCTCACTTGTGTAAAGCCCATGGTTTTCAAAAGAGGTATTAGATATTTTCCCCTCTCCATATTATATAACCCACAAAAGAACATAAAATGAAGGGTGTCCTGGTTGGAGAACTGATCACACTCACAAGGTGGTGCATGCTCTGGTTTTTCCCACACAGGAAAACGACCTAGCGAATAGTGGATCAGGTTCATTCTGAGTCTGGTTAATAAAAATCTGTGCAAGGGTTTAGTGACAAATTGCAAATATGGTTCCATAGAGGGTGAAGAGGATAGGACCAAATGTGCTCTTACTGATGGTTTGTTAACTTCAAGCTCCTCTCTCTCTAGACGGGCCCTTGGAGATGTAGTCATCCAAACACCTACCATGTCAGACAGCACACCAAACAACTAGGCATGCGACACACATCAGTGAAAAGCAAGATGAGGCAATAGTGACAGAGTATCAGAGTTTAGAATTTAATTGTATAAGCAGGGACTGCAGGACCACAGAGCTAATTTTCAGATTTCTGTCCACAGGTGAGACATCTCGCAGGCGTACCAAGGAGAAGGAGGGCAGTGCACCAGAGAGGGAAGACACACAGGAGGCCAGCACAAGTGCAGAGAATTCCACACAGGAAACTTGTGCACCAACATCACAGCCAGCCTCCCAAGACCGTCCAACATCACCACTGATTCAGGCATCCCCAGAGCATTTTGGCTCCCCTCTACTACTGTCCTCTCCTGATCTTAGTGCATCACCGGCTGCCACAACGCCTGCAGTCCGGAAAAGCAAGAGGGATGAAGTTGCCACACTAGTGGAAATGGAGCCATCAGCAGAAGAAATGGTGGGGGATGAGACACCAACTGTGACTGGTGAGGAAGGCCCTGCCAATCAGCAGTCCAGCGCAGAGGTGCTCCACACAGGTACCAGGCGCCGCACGGCCAGAGACAGTAGTGATGTGCAACATGGCGAGGGTCCGAGTGTCTTCTGTGGACTGGAGGGTAGCATGGTTAAAATTCAGCGCATGCAGGGGAAGGCCATCCAGTCTGTGCAACGCAAGATGAGGACCCTGAATCAAAACATGTCAAACATGGAAAAGGGCATCAGCTCAATTGCGGAGGGAAACATAGAGATGGCGGCAGGCATGAGAGAGATGGCAGTGGGCATACGGGACATGTCCCAGTCAGTGTTGCTCTTGTGTACAAAGCTTGACCAGGACAAGGCAACAAGGCAGAAGGACCGGCAGCAAGCACAACAACACACAAAGGTAGTGTGGGGTGTGGGATTCGGCGGGCCGGAATAACAGGCGGGGAGGCCAGATATAGTGCGCTATGTTTAGCGAGTTTTTATTGTAGACACAGGTAGGTGTGGATTATAAGTCTCTGAACAAAAAGGGGGTCGATGGTGTTCTCTTGGGGAAGCCCGAGGTAGAGAAGACGTCCGGTCGGTGAGGGAAGGGAAGAGCTCCGGCTGCTGGGCTGATGTCGTCCGGATGGTGTAAGTCTTCCCTCTCGGAAGTGCCGTCGGGTCTTTGACTTCTGTTGGTGAGCCTCGGAGGTTTGGGGCGAGAGAAAAAATAGAGGACCGTTAGTCTTTCGCTCCTCTCAGGATGTACAACTATCACCGACACCAGGTGGTGGGGATACAGAAAGTGGATAGTGAGGGACGGGTAACACGGGGAGGTGGGAGAGGCCGACAAATAGGAGGGGAGACCAAGGGTCGACAGGGTGCTCGAGGTGTAGGAAGGTGGGGGTCTATCTAAAGATATATATACAGTGCTCTCGTGCTCAAGTAGGTGCAGCTCTATACTATTTACACTAATTACAACTATCTACAAACGGCACACGGAGACGGATGACGGTTACTCACGTGGCCCGCCGCAACTCCCTGGTGAGTTGCGGCCGCTCTCCAGCCACCTCCTGAGGACTCCACCAGTCCTCAGACCACACGTCGCCGTCGGCGTCCTCCTCCACTCCTTCCACTTGGATCTCCGACTCCTCGTCTCTCTCTCTCAGCTCCGGTTCCTTCCTTGCTGCCTCCTGCCACAAGTCCGCGGGTTGGAACCTCCTTCGTTGTGGTTCGCTGGTTTTTATATCTTCCGGGATGTAGTCGGGGGCGGGACTTCCGGGTTCATGTAGGACTGCATCCGGTTGTCCGTCTTCCGGGTTCTGACCTCGGTGACCCTGCAGAGGGAGAGAGAGAGAAGAAGTCCTATGGAGAGGGAACAAGTCATCATCTATGTTAGACGGACCCATCCCCGCGCGAGGATGCCTCTTCGTGACGGCAGGTACGGTGGCCTTTCCACATCCCCTTTCCCTAGCTGTCTTCCTTGTGGGGGTGGGAGAACAGGGAAAGCGAGAGAGGTAATCCGCATTGCCCTGTTCTGCCCCTTTCCTATGTTCAGTTGTGAACCTATAGGGCTGAAGGGAAAGGAACCACCTAAGGACACGGTCGTTGTGGCCTCGGTTGCGGGCCATCCAAGCCAGAGGGGCATGGTCCGTGTATAGCACGAATTCCCTCCCCTCTAGGTAATAGCGGAGACTTCCACTGCCCACTTTATAGCTAGAGCCTCCTTCTCTACACAGGCATAGTTCATTTCTCTGGGGTAGAGCTTCCTGCTTATATACAGAATGGGTCTTTCATTCCCGCTTGGGTCTCTCTGGGACAGGACGGCCCCCAACCCCTGATCGGAGGCATCCGTTTGGAGGATGAATGGTTGGCTATAGTCAGGGCTTACAAGGACTGGTCTGGATAGGAGGGCCTGTTTTAAAGCCTCGAAGGCCTGTAGTAAAGGAACCGAGGGACGTTTGAGGGCCTCTTCGGTTTTGGTACTTTTCTTTAGCAAATCTGTCAGGGGAACAGCTGTTTGGGAAAAGTTCGGGATGAACCGCCTGTAATACCCCAGAAGCCCCAAAAAGGCCCTAAGTTCTGTTTTGGTCTGAGGGAAGGGTATGGAGCGGATGGCCTCTATCTTGTTGTCTTGGGGTCGGATGAGGCCTTCCCCTAAAAGATAGCCCAGGTATTTGACACTTTGTGCGGCCAAGGTTGTCTTGGCCGGGTTTATAGTAAACCCACTGTTGCCCAGAGCGGCCACCACTGCCCTGAGGTGCTCCAAATGTTGGTCCCAGGTATTGCTGTGGATCACTATATCATCCAGATAAGCTCCAGCATAATGGGAGTGGGGCTGTAGGACCCTATTCATGGCCCTCTGAAAAGTGGCAGGGGCGCCGTGTAAGCCGAAAGGCATTACTCGGAACTGAAACAAGCCCTCAGGGGTAGAGAAGGCAGTCTTCCGTTTATCGTCATCCTTCAGGGGTATCTGCCAGTACCCCTTGCATAAGTCAAGCGTGCTAATGTATTTTGCGGCTCCTATCCTTTCCACCATCTCATCAACCCGTGGAAGGGGGTATGAATCAAATCGTGAGACTTTGTTTACTGCTCTGAAGTCGATACAGAATCGCACCGAGCCGTCGGGTTTGGGGACCAGTACTATTGGAGAGTTCCAGCTGCTAACCGACGGCTCGATAATGCCCATCTGTAACATCTGTTCTGTTTCCTTCTTTATTATGTTTCGGCGTGCTTCCGGGACCCGATAGGGTCGTTGTCTCACAGTGACTCCCGGATCAGTCTGGATGGCGTGTTCCACTAGTGTTGTACGCCCGGGTAGGGAGGAGAAGACGTTCTGTACCGGGGACAACATGGTTTTTAGTTCTTCTGTCATTGATGGGGGTAGATCCGGATCTATGCAACCCTCAAAGGACATGGGGTTACCCACCGGTTCACCAGATAGGACAGGTCGGGGCCCCTCCCACTTCTTTAAGAGATTGATGTGGTAGATCTGCCGGACTCCTCGGGTTGGCTCGGTCTCTACTTCGTAGGTGACGGGGGTTACCTGACGAATAACTGTGAATGGACCCTGCCATTGCCCTAGGAGCTTGTGGTCAGAGGAAGGTAGCAGTAACAACACCAGATCGCCAACAGACAAGATCCTCTTCTTGGCTCCCTTATCGTACTGTTGTTTTTGGGAGTTTTGGGCCTTTTCCATGTGTTGTCGTACAATGTCCCGGATTTGGGTGAGATGGGTCTTTAGATTGTCCACATACTCGGGAAGGGGCCGGGTACGATCAGGTTCTGCCTCCCAAGCCTCGCGGGCCATATCTAAGAGGGTTCTGGGAGGTCTTCCATACAACAGTTCATATGGGGAATATCCGGTGCTACTTTGGGTTTTGCACCGGATAGCGAACAGAGCCAGGGGCAACATCTCTTCCCACCTCTTGCTTTCCAAATCCAATAGCTTTTTCAGAGTGGCTTTTAGGGTGGCGTTGTAGCGTTCCACTAACCCATCCGTCTGGGGGTGGTACGCTGAGGTTCTCAGCTGCTTGATACCTAACTGGGAGCATACCTGGCGCATCAAGGCAGACACGAATGGGGTTCCTTGGTCCGTTAAAATTTCTCGTGGAAATCCTACCCGTGAAAAGATAGACACCAGGGCTTTCGCTATATTCTGGGTGGTGGGATGTTTCAGGGCGACGGCTTCCGGGAAGCGCGTAGCATAGTCCACCACCACCAAGGCATATCTACAACCGCTCCTGGAGGGCAACATGGGCCCGATAAGATCCATTCCTACCCGGCTGAAGGGTATGTCTATGAGAGGAAGGGGCCGGAGGGGTGCCTTCGGGGGTCTGTAGCGGCTATTCCTTTGACAGATGGCACACTCCTTGCAGTATTGTTTGATTTGGCTATATACTCCCGGCCAGTAGAATTTTTCGAGTATTGCCTGTCCTGTCTTCTCTTCCCCGAAGTGGCCGCCCAGGAGATGACTATGCGCAAGGAACAACACCTTGTCCCGGAATGGAACCGGAATAACTAACTGGGGAGGTTTCTGGGGGTCCGCTTTTCGATACAACAGGCCTCTAGACCAGAAGAAGTAGGGACCTACATGTAACAGGTCCTCGTCGTCAAGGGCCTGCCCCCATGCATTTTGCAGGATGGGATCTTCTTGCTGTGCAGCTCTAAATTCACGGTCCGTTTCCCAGGGATGCTGCGCCTCTTGTACCGGATATGCTTCTGTGTACCTCCGTCTTTCCTTTTTCTTTTGGCTTTTCGTTTTGGTCTGCTTCTCGGAAGAGGGACTCAAGGTGTGGTTTTGGGAAAAGGGGGCTTCCTTCCACCACTTTTCCAGGGAATTGGTAGTGTCCCTTAGGAGAAGGGGGAGACCACTATAATCACTACCCAGAATGGCTTGTTCTGGCAAGTTAGGGATCAGTCCTACATTCAGGGCTCTTCCGTGGTCAGTACTGGTTTGTACTGTGACTCGTGCTGTGGGGTAGCTTTTGGTGTCTCCATGTACGCACTTGATGGCTACTGACCCTGTGACAGGGCCGACTGGTTTCGGCAGGTCCTGAGGTCGTACCACGCTGTGTCTACATCCAGTGTCGGCCAGCGCCATAAGGGGGTGGTTGTTGATTTTCACAGGACACCTAAACGGTGGGGATGAGGTTCCTGCGGTAAGGCACACATAATTCCGAGTCACCCCGATTTCCATAGGCTCCTCCTTCTGGGGGCAATGACGGGCAATGTGTCCAAAACCACCGCAGTGATAACATTGTGGTCCGGGTGGGTTTGGTCGAGGCATCATCGGATAGGGCACGAAAGGAACAGGTTCAGCTCTTCGGGGAACAGGTGGCCGAGGGGGCCGGATGTGGCTTCCATGAGGGCCCGAGGGAGGTGATCTTCTTAGTTCTTCTGAACTTCTTGGGCTTTGCTGTAGGCACTGGCTATCTCGACTGCCCGATCGAGCGTCAGGTGAGCATGCTGCCGTACCCATTTTTGGGTGCTCGGGTGAAGGGAGGCGAGGAATTGTTCCAGGTTTATCTTAGCGACTATTTCTTCTTTAGTAGACGTAGTGGTTTTCAACCACCGGGATGTTAGATCCTGAATGCGATAAGAGAGGGCCCGAGGTGTTTCTTGGGGCCCCTCTCGGACTTGTCTTAAGCGGATCCTATAGGATTCCTCGTCTATCCCCAGACGCTCGAGGATGCACTTTTTAATATCGGCATACGGCGTCTGCCCCTAAATGTTGGCCTGTTGATATGCCGATTGTAGCTCCCCGGTCAGCAACGGACCCAAGTAATGACCCCAGCGATCTTCAGGCCAGTTGGCCGCTTGAGCCAGTCTTTCAAAATTCGTGAAAAAGAAGTCGGGGTCTTCCCCCGCGACATACTTTTGTAAGACGACCGACGGCAAGGGAGCCAGAGGCCTCTGCTGTCCCATTGCCTCTGTGAGCTTCCCTAGGGCCTGGTCCTGGGCAGTTCCTTGCCCTTTCAGGACGTCGTGGAGTTGGCCCCGGTCGTCCTCCGCTGTCTTCAGGAATCTTTCCATCATTTGTCCGAGCTGCTCCTGGCTTTCGGCCAGCTTCTTGACTGCGGCCTCCATGCCTCCGGGAGATCCCACTTCTGACACCACTTGTGGGGTGTGGGATTCGGCGGGCCGGAATAACAGGCGGGGAGGCCAGATATAGTGCGCTATGTTTAGCGAGTTTTTATTGTAGACACAGGTAGGTGTGGATTATAAGTCTCTGAACAAAAAGGGGGTCGATGGAGTTCTCTTGGGGAAGCCCGAGGTAGAGAAGACGTCCGGTCGGTGAGGGAAGGGAAGAGCTCCGGCTGCTGGGCTGATGTCGTCCGGATGGTGTAAGTCTTCCCTCTCGGAAGTGCCGTCGGGTCTTTGACTTCTGTTGGTGAGCCTCGGAGGTTTGGGGCAAGAGAAAAAATAGAGGACCGTTAGTCTTTCGCTCCTCTCAGGATGTACAACTATCACCGACACCAGGTGGTGGGGATACAGAAAGTGGATAGTGAGGGACGGGTAACACGGGGAGGTGGGAGAGGCCGACAAATAGGAGGGGAGACCAAGGGTCGACAGGGTGCTCGAGGTGTAGGAAGGTGGGGGTCTATCTAAAGATATATATACAGTGCTCTCGTGCTCAAGTAGGTGCAGCTCTATACTATTTACACTAATTACAACTATCTACAAACGGCACACGGAGACGGATGACGGTTACTCACGTGGCCCGCCGCAACTCCCTGGTGAGTTGCGGCCACTCTCCAGCCACCTCCTGAGGACTCCACCAGTCCTCAGACCACACGTCGCCGTCGCCGTCCTCCTCCACTCCTTCCACTTGGATCTCCGACTCCTCGTCTCTCTCTCTCAGCTCCGGTTCCTTCCTTGCTGCCTCCTGCCACAAGTCCGCGGGTTGGAACCTCCTTCGTTGTGGTTCGCTGGTTTTTATATCTTCCGGGATGTAGTCGGGGGCGGGACTTCCGGGTTCATGTAGGACTGCATCCGGTTGTCCGTCTTCCGGGTTCTGACCTCGGTGACCCTGCAGAGGGAGAGAGAGAGAAGAAGTCCTATGGAGAGGGAACAAGTCATCATCTATGTTAGACGGACCCATCCCCGCGCGAGGATGCCTCTTCGTGACGGCAGGTACGGTGGCCTTTCCACAGGTAGTCAACCGCCTGGCCACTACCATACCCTGCTTTGCAGGCTATGTGTAAACATGCAGGAGGGACTGGCACACAGAAGCAGTGAGGTCTCCAGGGGCCTTGCAAGGGTGACAAGTGCTGTTGAGGTGCTTCTCACTGCGCAGTCGGCACCTACTGTTGCTCTGGATGTGGGTGAGAGCGAGGAGAGCACCAGTAGGAGCAGCATGACAACCCCCTCTATTCCTGACACACGGAGGAGCAGCAGGCTCCATGGGGTTGCCACTGCCCAAACACCCAGTGAGGACAGCCAGCCAATTACATCTGGCACCGGTGGGCGTGGCCACAAATGACTGATGCTGCAAAAACTCCCTGACCTGGAATGGGGAAGTCACCCCGGACTCCCAGGATGGAGGAATACAATTGGACTTGCACATTTGTGCCTGTGTGTACTGGTGTAGTGCCAAAAAATTAAACTACTTTGGGTACATACTACACCTGGCTGTGTCTCTTTACTTACTTAGAAGTAGTTGTGAGTGATCTCTGCCCGTCTCTGTCTCCCATCTGTTGCTGCCGCCACTCCTGCTGTGTTGGGCTCAGGCTGTGCACATTCGTCATTGTGGTCCTCATAATCACTTAATTCCACTTCTGTCCCTTTCCTGGTAGCAAGGTTGTGCAACATTGCACAAGTTGCAATGATCTTACAGCAGATGAGTGGTGAGTACTGACGTGCACCTCCACTTTTGTGGAGGCAGCGGAACCTGCTTTTTAACAGCCCACAACGTTCCTAGTAGATTTGTGTGCCACCTTGTATCGTCTCTCGCTCTGGGTTGATGGGTCCAGGTAGGGTGTCAGGATGGCATATGCGCTATCACCTATTTGGAAATGAGAGAGCCATTAATCACATGCGCAATAACACATACATCTGCAATATCTATCAGGGTGTGTCACAGTGTTTTACCTAGCAGGTATCCTGCTCCAAATTTCCCCGCTCTCAGGCGTGTGTAGATCCCACTGTTCTGAAAGATGTAGGAGTCTTGGGTGCTTCCAGGGAATTTGACCACAATGTCTGTGATAATGTTGGCAGCATCACAGATTACCTGCACATTGAGTGGGTTGACTTTCTGTTTCTGTAAATGTACTCTGTGGCTGCAGGTGGGCAGATTGGGATGTGTGTGCCATCAATACAGTTGATGACGTGTGGGAACTGTGCCAGTTGATAGAAGTCGGTCTTGGTCTTTAGCAGTTCCGCATGTGTGTCAGGGAAGCTGATGTAATGATGCATTCCCTGCATCATGGCCTCCAGGAATTTCCCGAAGAAACGGGACAGGCAGCTCTGGGACACCCCACCTACCACAGCTATCACCCCCTGGTAACTTCCAGGTGCAAGCAGGTGTAGGCTACAGAGCACCTGCACATGGGGTGGGATGGCGTGCGCCCTTGGTGTTGGGTGCTCCAGGAGTGAGTGCAGGTCCCTAATCAAGTCCAGGATGGTGTGGGGTTGTAACCTATACCTTTGCAAGATCTCTGCCTCAGTGAGTTGGAAGAGCGTGAATCGCTGTCTGAAGACTTGCTCCTCCCGTCTCCAGATCCTCTCTCCTGCTGCCTGTAGCCGTAGCCGCCTCGCTATCACGTAGGATGCCGGCATTCTGGTCACACTTTTGCATTTTGGGGCCTTTTTATAGCCTGCACCTGGTTACCATCTGCTTTCAATCCATGGTATTTACCATCTCTTAAATACCGAATGTCATGAAATTCAGTATTTAAGAAGTTACCTACATCTCTATTCTCATTTTTTACAATTTCTTATTTACCGATTCGTTAAATAAGAATTCGGTATTTTCCGAATCGGTAAATTCCGAATTGGTAAATTCCGAATCGGTAAATTCCGATTTGGAAATTACTGATTCGTATTTACCGAATCGGTCTTTTTTGGGCTTCTACATCTCAAATGCCCAATACCGGACGGTAACGGCCAAAATTCGGTAATCTCAGCCGTTACCAACCGGTATTGGGCTACCTACATCTGGCCCTTGATCTCTTATGATTTCATACCTAAAGTCTTTAAATTTACAAGTATTTGCTAATCTTCTTAAAGCAGACACATATTGCTCAATTTTTTCAACTTGAACCTGATTACGCGAAAAAAAATTGTGTCTCTCCACTACGGTGCTTACTTTTTTACCATAGTTTTCTTCTAGCATTGTTAACGCAGTATCAAAGGAATCTTCAACAACATCACCAGATCCTTCGGTGTCATTCCTAGGAACAGAAACTGGTTTTGGTAAAGTCTTTAATACATTCCTTCCTTCAACTCCCAAGTGATGTTTTTAAATTGCTACATTCAGGGGCATGGCTTGGCCGGAGATGGTGTAAGACGTGTCTCCCGGGAGCTCCGGCAACCCGCCACTGTTTACAGCTATTACAGCGAGGCTGGGGACCCACGGCACGTACCTTTGCAGTAGACATCTGCGGCGGTGACCGGGGCCAGCAGATGAGAGGCTGCACTCTGCCCGGCGGCGCTCTCCGACGCGGAGAATCGTGGGACCTGGCGGTCCGGATGAGCAGACCGCCATTTTAAGAGCTCCTATCCGCGTCCCTCTTCAGGCGAGCCCCCGGGCCTCTGAGGACTGGAGAACAAGCGGCTCAGAGGCAGGAGAGGTCGGTGACACAGACCTCTTCTGGAGTTGGATGGTGGTAAAGGGAGTCGTGCTGGAGTTGCGCTGCAGGCTATGCGGAGGCGAACCCTGAAGTGGTTGGGGGCGATGAGTGGCGACCCAGAGGCCTAGCGGGGACTGACTTGTGGCCCGCCATAATGTATCTCGGGCCTGGTGGCTCCTGGAGATGCTGACGAGCCGGTGTATGCCCAGAGAGACGACGTGGTGCTTGGCGACGTCTTTGACTTACAAGCGGTGGGGACCACAGGGGTGTGGACCGGCGACCCTCCTGCGGAGGCGATGGTAGTTTGGTCTGCCCTGTTCCCATGATGCACTGGGCCAGGGAAAGACTAATTTGCATGTAGCCAGGTTCTGAGCTGGGATGGTGCAGTGAGCTAAAAAACGGTGATGGATCAAGCCCTGATCTGTTGACTGGGTATGAGTGTTCTGCTTAATTAAGATACTCTGTCCATCACCACCCCCTTTTCTGAATCGTTTTGTCCACCATAAGCGTGGAAGGGTATGCTGAGTCCCTTGCTCACTGCACCATCAGGATTCAAGCAAGCCGGGCCGAAGACGGCTGTAATGCCAGAAACCGGTCCCCGGAAGCTTGTTTCCTTTCCAGTAAAAGAATTGGCTTGGTAGTTTGGTCTGCTCTGTTCCCATGATGCACTGGGCCAGGGACAGACTAATTTGCATGTAGCCAGGTTCTGAGCTGGGATGGTGCAGTGAGCTAAGAAACGGTGATGGATCAAGCCCTGATCTGTCGACTGGGTATGAGTGTTCTGCTTAATTTAGATACTCTGTCCATCACCACCCCCTTTTCTGAATCGTTTTGTCCACCATAAGCGTGGAAGGGTATGCTCAGACATGAGTCCCTTGCTCACTGCACCATCAAGATTCAAGCAAGCCGGGCCGAAGGCGGCTGTAATGCCAGAAACTGATCCCCGGAAGCTTGTTTCCTTTCCAGTAAAAGAATTGGCTTGGTAGTTTGGTCTGCCCTGTTCCCATGATGCACTGGGCCAGGGACAGACTAATTTGCATGTAGCCAGGTTCTGAGCTGGGATGGTGCAGTGAGCTAAAAAACGGTGATGGATCAAGCCCTGATCTGTTGACTGGGTATGAGTGTTCTGCTTAATTCAGATTCTCAGTCCATAACCACCCCCTTTTCTGAATCGTTTTGTCCACCATAAGCGTGGAAGGGTATTCTCAGACATGAGTCCCTTGTTCACTGCACCATCAGGATTCTAGCAAGCCGGGCCGAAGACGGCTGCAATGCCAGAAACCGGTCCCCGGAAGCTTGTTTCCTTTCCAGTAAAGGAATTGGCTTGGTAGTTTGGTCTGCCCTGTTCCCATGATGCACTGGGCCAGGGACAGACTAATTTGCATGTAACCAGGTTCTGAGCTGGGATGGTGCAGTGAGCTAAAAAACAGTGATGGATCAAGCCCTGATCTGTTGACTGGGTATGAGTGTTCTGCTTAATTCAGATACTCTGTCCATCACCACGCCCTTTTCTGAATCGTTTTGTCCACCATAAGCGTGGAAGGGTATGCTGAGTGGTGGCTCAGAGGCCTAGCAGAGGCTGACTTGTGGCCCGCCATTTTGTATCCTGGGCCTGGTGGCTCTCAGGGACACTCCGGAGCTGGTGGATGCCCGGAGTGACTGAGGGGTGCCTGGCAAAGCCTTTGACTTGGAAGCGACGGCAACCACAGGGGGCGGACTGGCGGCCCTGCAGAGGCGGACGTTCACCACGGTCGGAGCCTCGGTGGGGCAGCAGAGGGAGCCTGAGCTGCGGAGCCACCTGAACCGTAGACAGGTACGGTGCGGCTGAGCGGGGGGCCCCGTGTGTGAGGCGCAACGGACTGCGGACACCCCCCTCGAGACTCTGACGTCGTCCGGCTTTGGGGGCATTAGTTGTCATTTCTGAAGCGCTTACCCTGATGCGTGGCTGGGGATTGCGACTGTGTGTCGTGGCGGGGCATGGGCGCCCCCTGACATTTTGAGGCTCTTCCACCACCCGGCATTGGACTTGATGGGCTGTTTGCGGACGCGCTTGGGGGGCCCCCCACTGTAGCGCCGGAACCCTGGATTGTAAGGGCTTGCATTGATTGACAGTGGCGAGTGGCGACTGTGTGTTGTTGCGCTGCGACCTGAGTATTGTGCCATCGGAGATCGCAGTGAGGCGGCAGAGAGTGCAGCAGTAGCAGCCTAGAGGAGCTGTGGCCTGGGAGGGGGGAGGGCCCACCCGGAGTGCCTACGCGGTGCGGGACTGTTGGGAATACCTGCAACCGCTGCACTGCGGAGCTTGTGGGGCCCATATCAGGTACCGCGTGGTTGGGGATTGAGGGCCGAGAGAGGGAGGCACGTTAACAGGAGCATTCCCCTGGCATTTTGAGACTGCTTCGACGGGCGGCCCTGGGACATTTCGGTTTACGCGCTGCTGCGGCTGGTTTCACTATACTCTCCCCGGAGCCTCTGCTCTGTGGCAGCACCGGTGGGGGGATAAGGGGACAGCGAACATCAAGCGGGAAGACAGAGAGGCACCCTAGCGACACGGAGGCCTGAGGCTTCCCCCGCGCAGTTTGGCCATAAATCGCTGCGGGCTATAGGAACTCACATTAGACAAAGCGTGATTGGGGACTACAGGAGAGCAGCACAGATTGGAAGCCCCCAGCCTTAGCCAAGCCACATACATCGGAGCAAGTGCGCATGGACCACGCGGCCCAGGAGACAGTAAAACTGGCAATGACGCGCTCCAAGGGGGGCAAAGCGGACCCGGATGCCACCTCCAGAGGCAACATTGTGGTAGCCATGTGGGACAGGGTGGGAGCATCGGCTCCTAATGTGGGGACATTGCAGGCAGATGGCGGCTCGGCTTCTTTTCTGACCTCAAATCGGAGATCGGCGCTTTGCGCACTGAGATGCATTCATGTGTGCGGGAGCTACCAAAGGAGGTGACTGAATTGGGGGACCAAGTTGATGGGCTGGAGAGAACAGTGGATGCTCGCACGGAAGATCTGGAGCAGCTGTGGCAACGTCTTGCAACGCTGGATGAGCAACACATCGAGCTTCAAGTAAAGTAGGAGGATTTGGAAAACCGGAGTCCCCGGAACAATCTTTGCGTTCGGGGGTGCCTCTTGGTGCAGAGGGGAATGACATCATGACATACACGGCACGATGGCTCCATGAAGTATGGGGGGGACGAGGACACCTCCCCGCCGGCTCTGGACCGAGCCCATAGGGTCTCCGGGCCCGCTGGGAGGCCGGGCCTCCTCCCGGATATCCTAACTAGAGTCCATTTCTTCACACAAAAGGAGGCTATCCTTAAGACGGCCCACGCTAAGCCGGATCTCTGCTACGAGGGACACAAGATCCAAATCTTTCAGGACCTGAAGCCCATTACGGAGAAACTGCGAGGCATGGGCATCTCGTACCAGTGGGGTCATCCAGTTGCCCTCGTCTTCCAATGGGAGACTAAACGCCGAGTGGTGCAAACTTACACGGAGGCGCCCCAACTGCTTCGCATCCCGACGTCTCCGACGGCCAGCCCATCTCGCCCCGACGTCAGGAACGCGTGCCTGCCGGACCATCCTGGACTACTGTGTCCTGCCCTCGCCGTTCGCCGTGAGTGGATGAGCAGTCTGCCTCTCAGGCTAAACAGTATATTATCACCCACATACGATCACTCGAGGGGGATAAGGAAGATCTTAGCCCACACCCCTCAACTCCATGACTGACTGAGTGCAGGCCCGTGCATATCCCCTCGGACATGTGTCCTTACTTTTCAGATTGCCGATTACTGTCCCATCCAGATCTACAACCTGGCCCCTTCCTTTTGGAGTGGGGGGTGCCAGGACTCCCCTGCGTGATGAGTTTAAGGCCAACTACACCTTTACCCCCGCTGATCCCTGAGGGAGTGACACCCCTGGGCTTATCCGAACCCTAGGGTGTAGGATGCTCGGAGACTGGAACAGATGGACTTGGCCCGGTTGGCCCCTGTTGGGTTATTGCCCTTCTCCATGTCCCTTTCCTTTCTCTACCTCTCTTTGCTTCCTCTCTCCTCTTCTCTGTGTGCGTTGGGCTGGTGGCTACGCGGCGGTGGCACTTTGTGTGGGGGGAGGAGGCTGACCTCCCCTATGGATATAAGCGGCTGCAGTGTGGGTTGGGAGAGCGTGGCTGACACCTGTTTGGATTTTAGTATGACACCTAACCTGCCCAGTCCCTTAAATGTTCTAACCATTAATGTCAAAGGCCTGAACTCCCCCAATAAGCGGCGACAAACATGGCGTTACCTTCTACAGCAGAACCCCGACATCGTATTTTTACAAGAAACCCACCTTGTCCAGGCAGATATTGGGCGCATGGCGCACCATAGATACCCCCTACAATTTTGGGCTACAGCAGTCACCAAGGCAGCAGGTGTAGCGATATTGTGCAGGACTGGCATCAGGCGGGGGGAGGCCAAACCCTTCAGGAGCGGGGATGGACGCTTTCTTAGAGTGAGTGTGGGGATTGGGCGGCGCAGCTTTACTCTATGTAATGTGTACGCCCCTAACCAGATGCAGGATCGGTGTCTTAGGTCGCTTCTGAAAGAACATGTTCCGCAAGCAGATCCCTCGCTGATTTTGGGGGGGGGGACTCGCCAATCTTAGGGGGCAGCTTCGGCTCTTACGTGCTAACAAGGTGGAGAAATCCTTACTGGCCCTGAAACAGAGATATTTCGAGGGAGGGGACAAGGTAGGTAGGCTGCTGGCAGGGAGGCTGCGCACGCAGCCAGAGCACATATAGGCAATATTCAGCTACCGGGTGGGGCGAGAGTCACATCGGAGAAGGACAAGAGCGAAGCCTTCCGGGCTTACTATTCTGCACTGTATAGGGAGGAGCCGCCATCTCCAGACGTGGTGGCGGATGTTTCTGAACAACTACACAGAGACGCTGTTACATCCACACTATGCAAAGTCCATGGAAGGCCCTATTACCCAAGATGGGTAGCAGAAACTATGAGGGATCTTCCCCTCGGGAAGACTCCAGGGCCCAATGGTCTGTCTACCTCTGTGTTTCTATCGCATGTTCCAGTCGCAGCTTTGGCCCCATCTTTTACGACTGTACAACTCGTTCACTGGTACTGGCAGTCCCGCGATATGGGCATGGCAGAGATAGCATTGATCCTGAAGCAAGGGAAAGATCCCGCGCAGTGTGCCTCCTACCGCCCCATCGCCCTATTAAACACTGATTTTAAAATCTACGCCAAACTCTTGGTGAAGCGCCTGGATCCTCATATGCCGGGTATCATAGGCCCGGATCAGGTTGGTTTCATTCGTAACCGGCAGGGAGCAGATAACGAGCGCAAAATTGCGCACCTAGTAGGGAAAGCGCACCACTTGGGAATACCGGCTTGCCTTCTGTCGCTAGATGCGGAGAAGGCGTTTGACCGGGTGGACTGGACCTTCCTGCGAGCGGTCCTATGTAAGATTGGATTAGGTCAGAACATGATCACTCGGATCATGGCACCATATCTTGCCCCGCAGGCTAGGATTTGGATCAATGGACAGCTCTCGGCACCGTTCACCATTCATAGGGGTACCAGACAGGGGTGCCCCTTCACCCTTACTTTTTGCCCTCATGGTGGAACCACTGGCAGAGATGAACCGTCAGGCGGCCGACATACATGGCATCTCCATGGGTGGCTGTGAGAATAAAGTGGCACTGTTTGCAGACGACCTCATCCTTACCCTAACACGCCCAGGGAATCCCTCCCGGCACTCCATGCAGCACTAAACCTCTTCGAGCGGGCATCGGGCCTTAAGATTATTCATAGCAAGTCCTGGGCCCTTAACCTTACCATCTTGAAGGAAGAGATCCCCCTCCTGGAGAAGCTAGTGCCATACCAGTGGGCCTCTCAGGACATCCGCTATCTTGGCCTCCAGGTGACTCCCTCTCTAGACACATGGACACAAGTGAATTTGGGGGGAATGTCGATGGTCGGTCTTAGACGACTTACGGAAGTGGAGACCCCTGGTGCTGTCATGGCTGGGCAGACTCAATGCTATAAAAATGTCGATCCTCCCTAAAATTCTATATCTGTTCCAGTGCCTTCTCACGCCCATTCCGCTACGTTGTATACGAGGCCTCCAGCGCGACCTCACAAACTTTATTGGGACGGGAAACGACCTTGGTTCTCGCAGAAGCTCCTGATGACGCCGAGAGATAGGGGGCGACTGGCATGCCCCAATTTAGTAGACTATTACTGGGCCTCGCATCTCCGCTTTGTGGTAGAATGGGGGGTGACGGAGAGTGAGAAGGGATGACTGCACATGGATCGGGCAGTGACGGGGAGAACCATATGGGACCTTGTATGGCGAAACAGGGCGGCAAGCTCCAAGAGGGCATATATCGAGGACGGTGCTAGATGTGTGGGATAAAGTAGCGGTATCCAGAGGCCTCACGACATTTCTTTCACCGCACACCCCGATAGAGGGGAATCCATCCTTCCAACCGGCGCATCGCTAGTGTGCCTTCGCCAGGTGGACGCAGGGAGACTGTAGGGTGATTACTGACCTGTCCGAAGAGGGTAAACTTAAATCCTTCGCGCAATGTTGAGAAGAGTTCCGTATACCACTGGCGGCGAGGCTGTAATATGCTCAGCTGGGGCACTGGGTGTCTGAAGAGGAAATGTATTGGGAGGCCACGCGTGCCTTTACACCCTTTGAACTGCTGGCCCGGTATCCTGTTGAATCTAAGGGATTATTTCCCGCATTTATCAGATTTTGCAACATCCACAAACGCTGCCCTCACACTCCTATCAGTGCAAATGGCAAGCAGTGTCAGACACGGACATTACCCCTGCGCAGTGGCATAGACTATGGCAGGATATTCCCAAAGTGTTCTGTAGCATTCCGCAGCAGGAAAACGCCTATAAACTCATGACCCAGTGGTATTACACGCCTCAACGTCTCCACAAGATGTTTCCCACGTCCTCCCCCTTGTGCTGGAGGTGCCGGTCTGCACCCGGGGATCTCATTCACATTTGGTGGGCGTGCCCGTTGCTAACTCTATTCTGGAAAGGGGTCCTTAGCCACATCAGGAGGGTACTAAGGTTTCCTTTGCCTGAGACCATGAGCACAATCCTACTAGGTATTAAACCTGCTGGCCTGAAGACCCTCATCAGGAGCGATTGGACCTTGGCGCTCCAAATGCTGGGAGCGACCAAACAGCTTATAGCCCTGTATTGTAAAAAAAATGAAGCTTCTCCAATCGCAGCCTGGTTTGTGCGTTTATGGCGTGTTGTCACAATGGAGCTTTTTACAGCACGGCTACAGGCGTGCGACACCCGCTTAAAGGCTGTTTGGCAACCTCTAGTTAAGTATCTCTGTGCTGTTGAGCATGCTCGCCATGTACCCACCAAACCTAGGATGCTGCGCCTTTTTGAGGATGCGGTTATCCCCCCTGACCCGAGCAGATTGCTTCCGTAGCTGCCTCCCTGCGCTGCGACCCTAATGCTGTAGAAATTAGGCCGGACCTATCGCCCCTCTTTCCCCTCCCCTGCGCACGTTGCTCTTATCCTGGATTTTCCGTTCCTCCTTCTCTCTTTTCGCTCATTTCTCTCTGTCTCTTCTTTCCACTTCTGTCTCTGTCACTCTTTGGGGTCTTGGGCCCTGTTGAGTTAATTGTTGAATCTGGGCCAGTTGCCTGTTTGTTATAAAGGTGGGCCTTAAGGGTCTTGCATCCCCACAGGACCAACTGCTTTTACATTCTACATCATGGAACGCGGCCGGCCACTCGTGGGTTGTAGGCGCAACGTTGTGTACAACCTAACCTTCTGCATAGATTCTTAGCAAAATTAACACATTGCTTGATCACGCGGCCGGCCCTTGATAGGGTTGAGGCTTATCGCTGTGTAACTACCACTCCTGTGGGATGTGTTCCTGACAGAAAATACAAAAAAAAATGTGAAAAAAAATCGCTAATTTCCTATTGTAAACATAATCTTCACCCCCAATTGCTTCTAGATAAGTCATAAAGGATTCTTTCCAGTCCTCCAAAGACATACAAGGAGAACCAGGGTCTTAGAGAAACATAGGAGGAGGAGAAATAACTTGTGATGACATATTATAAATGATTTCACAACTTAATAGAGAGGTTAAATAATAAAAAGGATGTTTAGGAAATTTTTAAAGCAAAGCTGGAATATACCCTTACAGTTTGTAAAACTATGGTAAAATGAATTCGTAATAGCAATGTGTGGTTGTTGTGCCAAGGTTTTGATAAAGAAAGATATGTCTATCACAGTAGCCTAATTTAGTCTAGGACTGTATGAAAACGTAAGGCTAGATTAGCTGTGTAAAGATGATACTTCACTCCTTCAACATTGTTAATAGTGTTCGAAATTGTGATAAAATATGGATTATATTTTTTTTAAATTCTGTCCGACGTGGTTGACAAGATGTATAACTTAGTATAGCCGATGCTGATGTTCAAATGCCAATCAAGATGGCGGCACGTCTGCGTGAACTTAAGGTTAAGGACATGTGGTATAGGCGCGCCGTGTACAAGGCAGAGAACACCAGAACAAAGCTTCCGCTACACACATCCGCTCGTGTGCAGCTCCTCGCGCTTGTCAACTTAAAAAATGCGCTCTGGCGCGCGCGCACCCCAACTCTGTAATTGCTTGGGATTGACAGAAATTAAAAGAAAATTATCAAGGCGGCACGTACTTTCAAGGCACAGCACCCTCCGATGTCATAACTGCTCCGATGCGCCCCTTATCCACAGCACATCACAGCACCACTTCGACGTCCCCACAACGTGTGTTCAAAAGGGCACACCACCAACGATCAGCAGCTCAACCACACCATTGAGGCCAACACGGAAGGTTACCAGTAAGTACTCACACATTTCACCTTCCATGTAGTAGATGATGACCAGTAATTATGCTGAAGGGGGTCTTCGGTTTCCCAATGAAGAAAATGTATCGAAATCCAACTATTTACTCCAAAGTTGTCAAAAATCTTCAATAAGTTCTGGATAATGTTAACCTCCCATCTTCGTCGCCATTTTTGAAGACAGGGCAATCCAGAATAGTTTAAGAAGAAGTTTATTTGGAGTAACAGGAGCAACCCCCAACGAATATATGATTTTTCAACTAATACAAGTTCCACGCATGGCATTACCACGCGAATTTTACATCGCAAGTGGCTTTACCACGCTGGAATTGACAACAAAGGATTGTACCACGGTAGAAACGTCTTACCTGCACGTCTTTCTCCTGCAGCCCCTTACTTCCATCTACCATGGAAACAAGCGTCAAAACACGTCTTCTAAAATAAAAAAAGGACTGTTTTTTTTTACGTACACTGCACGTCTTTGGGGGAGGGTCATTCCTTTTTCTTCATCAATACCACAGAGCGTTTTTTTTTTTTATCTAACTCGCTCGCTCGCTTGTTATTTTTTGGGGGGGAGACCCCCCCAGCCCCCCTCCCAACCCTCCCCCAGCCCCCCCAGCAGGACTGGACGGAATACCACGTCTCCCCCCAACCCACGCTGAACGTTTTTTCGTGGTCAAGACGGTCGTTGAAGGCTCCCTCGTTGAAGAGACGTTTGCGGGGTAAGTGGATCGTTTAAAACGTCAAGCGTGGAAAAGACATCGTTGTAAATGATGTTTCCCCCCCAACAGCTGTCTTTACTGCAACTTCAGCTGCCGTCTACTGGACTCCACAGCCGGATTCCAATAGTGGAAGCTTGAGGTTGCTGGACAACAGTTGCTAAGGAAGGTAAATCAACATGAAAGAAATACAACACTTAGTACTTGTTTTTATTATGTTGTTGTGTGCCCACACTTATCCTGTTATTGCCACAACAATTGTACTTGAATCTTCTACCTACACCTATCCCTACGTTATCCCGTTGTTCATAATACATGCGAACATGCTCATTCTTAAATACTCCTAGGAAATTGCAATCCCCTAACATGTCCATCAAACATTGCCTCCCTTCCCCGGGGGTAGGGTAAATAAATACTGAAATGCCAATAACGTAGGTGTTTTGCCATGTAGAATGTCAGTTAACCTGTTACAAGTTTCTACCTATAAGAAACATTGTTTAACTGATTTTTATGTTTATCCTATACTAATATCAATATTCCTATGCAGAAGGTGCTGATTCCCGGGTGCCCGCACACATGCCTAAGCAGCAGTGGTTCCAGCCAACCACACCCCAACTGCCCAAACCTAAAGAACCTAAAAGTGGGAAAACTACAGGGCTCTTTTTAAAGACTCCTGTCTTAATCAGTTTTCCACCTCTGAATTTTTTTATTTTCATCACCCCTGCTTTTTGTCGGTTAATAAAAAACGGTATACAACCTTTACAACAAATCTTTTACCACGCACCACCATTACAACGCAGTCACTACAATGCAAACCATTACAACGCATTGCGCTGGGGGGCGCTCTAGGATAGGGAATAAGTTTAATTTACTATCCAACACCTTCCCTAGTGTCCACGGGGACTGGAGTTGGAATAGTAAATTAAACTATTCACTATCCAACACCCCAAAGCGCTATGCGTTGTAATGGTATGCATTGTAAAAACTGCGTTGTAATGGTATGCGTGGTAAAAGTATGCGTTGTAACGTCATACATCCATAAAAAACACCCTGCTTAATTTTGTCCATATAGTAATAATAATAATCCACATTTGTAAAGCGCGAACCATCACCCGTTAGGGTCTCTAGGCAGTTGGGAAGATTAAGCAAGCTACTGCCCAGTGTCACATGATGCTGGGCTAATCTGCCGCCGGCCCCGGGGATCAAACCGTTATCCTGGCTGCGGCCCACACCTCTCCCTATATATAGTAGTTACCCATATTTCAGGCTTCCTCACTTTGCATTATCTTAAGTGTGATCTTCGCATCATGTCTTAATCATTTCCATTTACCATATTCTTTTGTAGTCTGATCAAGGAATTAATAATTAAATTTAAGGCATATTCTACATTTTACTCTGCAGTGTCTATTGTATACATATGGGTAATTCTCCACTCCTGTTCCATGTTGTACTTTCTGTCTCGACTTTTGCTTTCCTCATCTGAGGAGATCAGCGCTTCCTTATTGTTTGTTTATCCTTTTGCAATGTTCTGCCCTCTTGTACAATTATTCTGCCACTGTTATTCTGCAATCCCACTTCTGTAGCTTGCTTGCTAGTGCTTTCATGCAATGGTGATCGAATAGTTCAGGGTGGTGTCCCCAACGAATTAGTCTGTCTCCTTCGGGTTGCTGGTCTCTTATCCAGCCATTCCCAGACCATATCTTGTTCAGTGATGAAGTGATATGTCCCATCGTGGATTACTCAGAGCTTGACAGGGAAAATGAGTATATATGTCATGTCCATAGCTTTCAACTTGTGTTTACCTTCAGGGAAGGATTTCCTCATTCCTTGTATCTTTTGAGTATAGTCCGGAAATGTTCATATTGTGTAGTTCTCAAATCATGGTTCTCCAGATCGTCAGGCATGCTGCAGAATTACATCCGTGTATTTCTATTTTAGTGTAGGTAAACCAAGTGGGTTGCTGAACTGTTCCTTAGGAAAAGAGGAATTAAGTGTATCTGGCGTGACCGGAGGTGTAGATGTAACACCTTTGGGCATCCATTTTGTTGGATGTATTTGCCTCACACACCCATAAGGGTGTCATGCTTCATCATAGGCGTTGCTCCTCGTCGGGGAGGCGGTGCAATCCCTGATGGGCTCACCTCTGAGAGGGGCTCTTTGGCGGAGATCTTTTATATCCAACTGCCTTATGGTGAAGTGCGGGTGTGTGGGTGGAGTAGCAAGTAGCCTAGGGGAGTGATTTAAAATGTAGCAGGGGGTGCCAGAAACCACTTTATTCTGGGGGTCCCCCTACTGCAATTAAAAACGTGAATCTAGCTCGCTAGGTGCCAAACGGTTAGGTATACTGGCCCTAGATGAGACTAGAGGAGGAATTGGTTGACATGTTTCTCGCGTGTGGCAGTTTGTCCGCTATTCATCAGGACCTATAAGTGATAAGAACTAAATTCAATCAACAACATGCTAGTGTCATGTGTGTAGTGTGGGTGTAGTTTACCTCTGTGGCTTTATCCTATGCCTAATGGTCAGGGATTAAATGCCACATGAACGTTCGGCGGGTTGGTACATAGGGGTTGAACCTTTGGATTTGGCTCAAACTTCCCGTGTCCTCGCGGATTCAGGCAAATACATCCAACAAAATGGATGCCCAAAGGTGTTGCATCTACACCTCCGGTCACGCCAGATACACTTAATTCCTCTTTTCCTAAGGAACAGTTCAGCAACCCACTTGTTTTACCTATGCTTGTCGCGGGCACAGGCTGATACTGGACCTTCCACCCCTGTGAGTGGTAAATAGTGTCCGATTGATCAATTGATCATTCTCCCTTCTTTTTGACGATTTCTATTTTAGTAGACATGCAATCAGAGGCTTGTGTCAGTGCTCCTGAGGGAGGCATTGGCATTAAGGCTCTATCCGCCTGTTTGGGAGCAAAGACCATTGATAGTCCACTTGGTTCCATTGTTTTTTTGAGGCATTTTTACTTTAACCGTCATGTTCTGTTCTTTCCGTATGCTTTGGAAATCCAATACATTGAAGATTATTGCAGCTCTAAGGAGTGAGTCGAAATCCTACATCTACCTCATTGCTGACTTTAGATCAGTTATGTCCTTCTTGATCATTGGGACCTTTTCCTTACTGCTCAATCTCAGTTCACTTACATTGTGAAGGTCTGCCCCTAGATGTGTGATTCATGTGTTGGTTGGTGAGTGGATCATGCTGTTTTATCTTCCCCTTGATGCGGCCATTAGTGTACCAACAATCCAGTAACAATAAACTAACACATCCCCTACCATTGATAAGTACTTGCTTTAATTACTTATATTAAGGGTCATAGTTCCTTGATGCCCTCTCCCTTTGGTTTCCTTGCCAAAGTCACCCAGATTGTCATCTAACAGCTGTGCTCCGCCTCGCCACCACACCACAAGGTCTACTTACTGTTCAGTCAACTGCAGCAATGGCCGTCCATAGACTTTTCCTCTCCTTTCTGGGTCTCAGAAGGCCTCCTTTTGCTCCACCTTAGGCACAGCACTGAGATGAATTTAAATTTAATCCAGAGGCCATAAGGTTCATGCTTATTGCTGGACTTACACAATCAAAACTTCCATAAATATATGCATAAGCAACCTATATTCAGTTAAAAAAAACATAAGAATACAAAACTTTATAAGATTATTTATAAGAACCTTGATATTCAATAACAATAAAAATATTGAAAGAGGAAAAATATCAGTAGAAAGAGCAATTCCACTTTTCCTACAAATCATTGTAAATCATTTTCCTAAGCCAAAGTGATTTGTTTATAAGTTCTATAAGTGCGAACTGTTAGTGATTCAAATCTTTCTAAACAAATAGGTGCAAGCCAACATTGTTTAAAATTCGGAATCAATGGCTTTATTTACCAGAATCATGAATTTCTATCACATTTGCAAATAAAATGAAAGTGCATAGTGCTTTGCAGAGAAATTCCATCATATGGGTAAATCCTGGGACCCCTGAACCAATGACCCATTTCTGGGAAGGCTACTCAAATAGAGTATCATATTACGATGAAACCTAGGTAATAAAAATCAATGGTTTGGTTCAAATGCATACATAAGCAAAGATTGCATGACTTCAGTTATTAGCAGGAGCACGTCAGCATTAGCTACTGTTGATTTGCCACCATCCTCATCAAAACATTCTCCATTCGGCAAGCTGTCATAAATTGAGCACAAAACAAGCAATCAGAATCAAGTCATATTTTTAATTCGTCAAAGCATTATATCATTTGCCCACCATGTCTTTCAGCCTTACTGCAGCTGAAATAAATGTATAGATAATACATACAAATTCAGACTGAAGTAATTGAAGGTGCAGGTGGGCAAGTCTGCATTTCCTTATATCAAGAGACCTAAGCAAAGGAATTAAAAAGCGTTTCCTAGGTGCTATATAGAGCTTACAAAACAGAAAAAGTGTGACATTGATTGAGCGGATTTTGAATAACAAGGGCACAAATAATCTAGGAAACCAGAAGATAGGCTATGTTACAATGAAACCTAACCAAATAAAATGTGTGTGAGGATGCAGTATAAAAAGCAAATATGGTTACATAAAAATTGTGGTAAATAAAAGTTGATAACTAACCACCATCCTCTTACTGCCATTACGCTGTTCTCTTTTGCTTGTTTAACATGACAAAAAATTCAGATGTAACAGCTTCTCTCACAGAAGAATGAACACACCCAGAATTAGAAAAAAGTTCAGATCTCCCCAATGTGGAAAATTGCTTCTTCATGTAAGTCAACCAAGGGATTTTGAAAGTGTCATAATGCCTCATTCAATCTCGAATCACAATTCGATTAAGATTAGTTTCCCTTTTTGACCAGACAGAAAGCTGTATCATTAAAGGGGATAATTTTACATAATCCTCAAGATACAGAACACCCATTTCAGCGTGGCATACATACATTGGGGAACTAGTTGAAACGGGCAACAATCTTGTTAAAAAAAAAATTTCACTGACGTGTAAAGAAGATGTATCACTAGATCCCCAACGGCCTGCACCATAAGTGGCCACAGATTTACACCTTGTTTTATAGATTTTAAACATTGTATCCAGGGGTTTAGAGCCCTCTTTTGAAAAAAAACCTGAAACAAATGCAGAAAATTGACTGTTCAGATTGGGACTTTCTTACTTTAATAAGGTGTAACCAAGTACCTTTATTGTCAAACGGAACCCCCCCATGTACATGAAGGTCAAGGCACCCAAGCATCTATTCACTTTAACAATATGCATTTTCGACTTGCCATTCAATTGACCATTATTTTGATGTATTTGCAGACATCTAGTTGGTCCATAAACAGGGTAAATTATTCCAAAAGCTTCTGAAAACTCAGCTAACTATAACCGCTGAATTTCTATGGTTTTGTGCAAGTGACATATCAGCCTAACGATACAGTCCCTGTAACCTTTTTTTTTTTTTAGGAATATATATAAATATATATATATATCCATATATATTCATATGCATATATATACATATATATATTCACTGAAAAAACACAGGTTTCAGGGGTGTTATAGTTAGTTGGACATTTCACTCGTACAAAACCATTAAAATTCCCCCATTATAGTTAGTTGTACTAAATATAACTCACGCACACACAATCCACTGCTGATGATGTCACATATTACATCATTCATGACATTGTCAGTGACATCAAAAATGACATCACTGATGACATCTCAAATGACATCACTGATGACATCACTGATGACATCATCCAGTGAATGTGGTTTGCTTCGATATTTAAATAAGTATTATATATATTATTTACCACCCATTTCCCCCCCGCCATATTACTATGGCGGGGGGACCGCGGCGAACGGAAACATCGTCCGCCGCTTTTCCAGAAAAGGTGATAAAAAACATGACCAATTTCGGAATCACAATGAAATGTTAATACAAATGATGATATTCTGTTTGTATAACCATATATTTCTATTTGCAGGACAGTTATACAGGCAGGTTAGAGGAACATCTATGGGCTTGTGCTTCTCTCCCAGCTATGCAAACTTGTTCGTTGGCTGGTGGGAGAAGCACGAGGCCTGGGGGGAGGCAAACGACCATTCGACAGATAACATTCTACTATGGACAAGATATATAGACGATCTGTTTGTGATTTGGCGCGGTAGTACAATCAGTGACACCAGTGTCTACTACCTAGATCTAGAGGTTTATGTCAATAAGGGGAAGATACAAACCCGACTGTATAGAAAACCCACGGCGGGGAATGCTGTTTTACATGCAGCAAGCCAGCACCCCAAATGCCTGATCGGTAGTATCCCGTTCGGCGAATTCCTACGCCTGAAAAGAAACTGCTCGGATGAGGAGGAGTACATTCAGGCAAAGGAACAAGCTAAAATTAGATTCCAGATTAGAGGATACTCTCACAATGCACTGAGCATTGCCGAAGAAAAATCTAATAAGATCCCGAGAGACGAACTTCTGGTAGTGAAACCGGTGCAAAAACAGGAGGAAATTCCCAGAATGATCACAACCTTTAATGTGAAGTCAGGAAGGATCATTCACATATTTCAAAAAAATTGGCATATCCTTGACACTGACCACATACTTAAAAAAGTCCTTCCAGAGAGACCTGTAATCACATACAAACGCAGTCAATCTCTGGCGGACCATCTTGTCCATAGTCACTTTATGTCCAGGAAAAAATCTGTGCAACTCTCGAAATCAAAAGGATTTTTTCCTTGTCGAGGCTGTAAGGCTTGTAAAACTAGCAAAATAACAAAAACCTACCCAGGAAGAACCGATGAGAATGAGCCTGAACAAAGTATCAAAAAACTACTCAACTGTAACTCAGAGTACACTATCTACTGCCTCCTCTGTCCGTGTGGGGAACGCTATATAGGCAGTACGATCAAGCCTACAAAGATGCGAATCCTTGAACACATGTGGGCGATTGCGAATAAAGACAAGTCGTACCCCGTGGCACGACACTTCGCAGAATTCCACAAAAGCGACAGGGACCTGCTCAGCTTTTATTGTATTGATCAAGTGGAACGTACCGAAAGGGGAGGAGACAGGGAAAGAACACTTCGTACTCTTGAGTCAAAATACATCATCGGTCTAAAGACAATGGTCCCCTGGGGATTAAATAATAATGAAGAAATGTGGGTACATTTGTAGACACAATTGGTTTTCAACTTAACAATTGTAGTGTAAACAACATCATTGATCACCCCAATACTTCATGCAGGTACTTGCCTCCAAAGTATACATCTGAGTAATGTCCGACTGTTCTCTATGACTTAGATTGCCCATTCAGGGCTCAATAAAGCTGTCCAAACTAAAAGTTTGACTAGGCCCATCCAGGGCAGCATTTCTATCAGAAAGTCGAGGTTATGATGACCAAATAGATATATGTTTACCAAATATATACCTATTAATACCGCAGCCTTTTGAGAAATAAGCTCGACAAATATGTCTCAGTATGCACGCATTTTGTTATAAAATAGTAACTTGTTGCTAAATTGTTTTTAACATGCACTATAGCACTTTATTATACATAACGCCGTTTTGAGAAAATGAACTGGTCTGCGTATTTGCACACTAAAAGATGGCCGCTGTAAAAAGTTTTCTTATTATAATTGAACCGTCATTTATATTGTTGATGTAAATAAGAAATGCGGCATTAAATGGCGCCGTGTAACTTTGCACAGGTGAACACTGACAAAGCCTTCTGGCAAAACGCGTCTGTTGTGGGGGTAGGGGCTTGTATCGTGTGCTGGTCATCCTTCTAGCCGAATTGGAGTGGATTGTTTTGGAATATATATATATATATTACCTACTGGCGGTCGCCAGTAGGTATATATAGTTAGGATTTTTTCTCTATGGAACTTTTGAAAATTCTATGCCTAATAACTTTGGCGTTTGTGGACGGAATTGGCTGAAATTTTCAGGAAAATGGCACATTTTGTTTCTGAGCAGCTCCTGGAAATTTGGGGGGGGTTCGTCAAGGGGGGGCCGAGAAAAAAGGGGGGTCCCAAAACGCGTTTTTCCCATGTTAATTTCCATAGGGCGGTTGGCCTCACTTTTAGCCCGAACGGCTGAATGGATTTCCACGAAACTTGGCAAAATTGTAGGGACTGTTAGCCCGATGTGCCTTTGCTAGGTCGCAATATATGTGCTTCAGTGGATTTTGAGAAATTAACGTTTAAAACAAGATATATATCTGTAACAGCGCTCCGGGTAGCGCTCCGGTTCGCGAACTTTTCGCGTATCGGAACTTTGCGAAGCGAAGCTGATTGGCTCTCCGGTGTCTGTCAACATTCTAAACAGTCCGGAGCGGCCGCCATCTTGTCTCTCGGTAGGATCGAGAGACAAGAGGAGGCCAAAACAAAGGGGGAAATGAAGGAAAGGGGGCAAGGTAGACCCCTTCTGACCCCCTAGGATTGATGAGGGGTATATTATAGAGCCACGCGGGGCCCCAAAAAAAAAAATCCGTTTTTTTCGCCGTAGAGACGCGTCTTGGTACGCGAACCGGGCAGCTAACCGGGCAGCTAACCGGGAAGCTAACCGGCAGTGTAATGGGAGTCTGAGGAGTAGCTGATGGGCTGTCAACATTGTAAACAGTCCGGAGCGGCCGCCATCTTGTCTCTCGGTAGGATCGAGAGACAAGAGGTGGAAAAAAAAAAGGTGTAAATGAATGAAAGGGGTAAGGCAGACCCCTCCTGAACCCCTAGGATTGATGAGGGGGCTATTAAAGTTCCCTGCGGGGCAAAAGAAAAAAAAAAATGCGATTTTTCGCGGTAAAGGTGCTTCCTGGTACGTTAACCGGGCAGCTAACCGGCAGCGTAACGGGAGTCCGACATATTGTGTTTTTTGAACGTTTGTGATATGTGCACGTGTGGATTTTGTCTAATTAAGGTTAAAAAAATATATATATATCTTTAAGCGTGTTCTGGCGCGCTTACGTTTTGGGTTTGGTTTGCGCTGCAGAGACGATACGTCACGGTTATGCGATGCATCATGAGGCGTCTCACGGGCTACGTGATACGTCACTTAATAAAGAATATATTTTACAGCTATAGATATTAGCTTTTAAAAAACCAATGAAATTCACAGAAAAAACCATAGGTTATAGACCATATATAGTTAGGAATTTGCATTTACAAAACCTTGAAAATTCACTGAAAAAACCATAGGTTATAGACCATATATAGTTAGGGATTAGCATTTAAAAAACCTTATTTTATTTGCACAAAACCATTGAAATTCCATATATAGTTAGTTGCACTAACTATATATTGCGGACCCGCAATCCACTGCTAATGATGTCACATATTACATCATTCATGACATGGTCAGTGACATCACTGATGACATCACTGATGACATCTCAAATGACATCACTGATGCCCTGCCCTGAGCAGTTCTTAGCCATGTTATCCAATGGGAGGTGGATAACATGGCTAAGAGCATTAGGTCGATAATACATGAATATCGCTGACTTTTCTGCGATAATAGCAAGGTTTATCTGCGATAAAAATCGCCGATGTGCGGCGATAATTTTTGTCTCTAAACAAGTTAGAGACAAAAATTATCGCTAGTTGTTCGTAATATGCCCCCGGGTTTTTGCTTGCAGAAATCGAGAGGCGGGAGACTAGCACTGAAATCAGTACTCACACGCCTGAATCAGGAGGATTGGCATGTCTGAATTCTCTACAGCTGGGGCCATAAACTACATCCGCAGGGTTAGGTGATAGCCTGGGACCAGCCTGGCATCTAAAATGGCTGCCGTGTACGACAAAATTGTGGCATTCGAAAAAAGGCAAGATGGCGCAGCCGCTGGAAGAGATGTATCAACATATATCAGCCTCCTCAGCCACCCTCAGGAAACATAGGGGATTAGGATACGTCTCCCGCACCCCCTTATACCTAGTACTTTAATTAACGAAGCACAAAATGGCGAATTCCCGTTTCGCTACCAGTTTGCGGCCCAGTTCGCGGCCCGTAAAGCGCTTCTACCGTGAAAAATCATTTTTTTTTTATTTTCCCCACGGGACCCTTTAATAACCCCAACAACATTCCTAGGGGGTCAAGAGGGGGATACCTTGCCCCCTTTCATTAAATTCCCCCTTAGTTTTTCACCTTTTCTTCTCTCTCGATCCTACCGAGAGACAAGATGGCGTCCGCTCCGGACTGTTTAGAATGTTGACAGACACCGGAGAGCCAATCAGCTTTCTGCGCGCAAAATGAGGTGCTATCATGTATATTGGTCCCAAGATGGCTGCCAACACTTCTTGGATGAAGTGCTGACAGCCAATCAGATCAGATGTGTGGTTAGGCTCCGCCCAGATATATATATTTTTTTGAACCTAAATTACTCAAAATCCACTGGAGCACATATATTGAGACCTAGCAAAGGCACATCGGGCTAACAGTCCCTACAATTTTGCCAAGTTTCGTGCAAATCCATTCAGCCGTTCGAGCTAAAAGTGAGGCCAACCGCCCTATGGAAATTAACATGGGAAAAACGCGTTTTGGGACCCCCCTTTTTTCTCAGCCCCCCCTTGACGAAACCCCACCAAATTTTCAAGGGCTGCTCAGAAACAAAATGTGCCATTTTCCTGAAAATTTCAGCCGATTCCGTCCACAAACGCCAAAGTTATTAGACATAGAATTTTCAAAAGTCCCATAGAGAAAAAATTCTAACTATATATACCTACTGGCGATAGCCAGTAGGTAATATATATATATATATATATATATATATAGCAATCTGCCTTGAAGTCGAATTGATATATAAGTGTCTGAATGGAGAATTTAGTAGCAAAGTGAATGACCATCTAAGTAATTAAGTTAAAGTGTCTCACTAAATATATGAGATACTGATTAAAATTTGTGAATAACTGTATCACTCTATCTCTTGATGTGTAAAGTATTACATAAGTTGGTTACTAGCTATGTGAAAGTGTATATTAGTTATTAATTAGTTAAGTGATTATTTGTATGTAAAAGTGAATGAATGTGTGTGTGTTTGGGTGGGAGGTGTGTGACTGTCCAAAGATGTGTAAATAATTGATTCAGTAGGTATATGAGATTAAGACTGTATGTTGAAACAGTTGTTTGGGTGAGTGAATCTCTTTATGAGTGTGATGATGAGTAAATATATTTCTCAATAATAAATGTCCAACAGACTAGAAATAGAAAAGCCAGTGTATGTCACAGTTGTTGTATATAAATAAGTATACATAAGACTCAGTGATTGTATGGGTGTCATATGCATAACTGTATAATTTTTATACTGATTTTATAACACACTAAGGGGCCCATTAAGATGTCTGGTGGATCGCCACCACCATACGGGTGGTGGTGAGCCGCTAGACATTCTTGCCCGCCCGCCACCCATTTCCCCCGCCATATTACTATGGCGGGGGGACCGCGGCGAACGGAAACATCGTCCACCGCTTTTCCGGAAAAGGTTTAATATGGTGGTGGTGTCTATCAGACACCGCCATCGATATTAGTATGGGCTTTGGGAGATGCCTTTCCGTGGCGGCAATGCTGCCACTGAAAGGCAAGCGGTTTTCACTTTGGGGGCCCCCTGCGGGCCCCCATGGTGAAGGCGAGGTGTCGGGGTGCACATGGAGGTACCTGTGGTACCCCCTTGCATTTGCATACACAATGCGGCAGGCACCGCGTGGTGCCTTCCGCTTTGTGTATGCAAATGCATTACATGCATTTTTAGCATTGTGGCGAGCGGTGCTGAGAGCAACGCCCGCCACAATGTTAAAAATGCAGGATGTGCCCGCCACTGTGGCGGGCGCATCCTAATACTCCCCACGGGACCCCAGCCCTTATGGCGGGCAGTCCCATAATCCAATAGGATGGCCGGCGGACTAAGTCCGCCCATCATCCTAATGACCCCCAAGTATGAGTTACTATCTACCTGAATAAATAAAGTGGTATTTGTGTAAGTGTGTACCTTAGTAAACATAAGTATGATCAATTGTTTCTATAAGTGAGTAGCATAACCCAGTCGGCTAGGACGCCGGCCCTGGAGTACCGACGGAAAGAGCGGTGCCAGGTGGGGTGAGGCCAGTCTACCTTACAGATCAAGTGATCGACACAGACTGTAAGGGCATTTGGATTATTCAGGTGACCGTGTGCACTTGTCTTATATTTCCTTGTGTCACCTTTTCACCTCACTTATTATTTTCTCACATTGTGCAGTAGCTCTAACTTGTTTAGTTTTGGTCCTGATGAAAGCAAGGACGCAGTACTCCCTATATTGCAGAAACATGTTGACCACCCTTACCTCAGGCAGTCTACATAACCAGACTGCTTAAGGCCACACATACTTTTAATCTTGGTATTTAAGGCACACATAGAATAAATAACATTCTGTGCTTTTCTAAACCAATTTTAACACACTTTTTTGTCTTGGTTTCTTCTTCTTTCACTCACTTTTTCCTGCACTGCACACCCCAGTCCCATGTCTTTGTCCACTCATTAACATCGAGTGGTAGACCACACTGTTACTGTCAACACCACCAAAGGGACCCCCTTACCACCGGGTCAACCTTTGATTGTGGCACTGATTTTCTCAGACGGGTGGTTCGGATAAAATCCCAAATGATGAAGGGCGGATTCGAATGGTGACTGATGGGTATTTTCCTCATCCCTTGAGAGTCTCCTGTGCCGAATCAATTTTGAGTTGTGGGTGTTTGGGCAGCTTCTGTACACCTCTGGGCGGTGTTTGTTTTGAGACCCTCTGGTACATTTTGTTATTTATAGTCTATCAGACACCGCCATCGATATTAGTATGGGCTTTGGGAGATGCCTTTCCGTGGCGGCAATGCCGCCACTGAAAGGCAAGCGGTTTTCACTTTGGGGGCCCCCTGCGGGCCCCCATGGTGAAGGCGAGGTGTCGGGGTGCACATGGAGGTACCTGTGGTACCCCCTTGCATTTGCATACACAATGCGGCAGGCACCGCGTGGTGCCTGCCGCTTTGTGTATGCAAATGCATTACATGCATTTTTAGCATTGTGGCGAGCGGTGCTGAGAGCAACGCCCGCCACAATGTTAAAAATGCCGGATGTGCCCGCCACTGTGGCGGGCGCATCCTAATACTCCCCACTGGACCCCAGCCCTTATGGCGGGCAGTCCCATAATCCAATAGGATGGCCGGCGGACTAAGTCCGCCCATCATCCTAATGACCCCCAAGTATGAGTTACTATCTACCTGAATAAATAAAGTGGTATTTGTGTAAGTGTGTACCTTAGTAAACATAAGTATGATCAATTGTTTCTATAAGTGAGTAGCATAACTGAATAACTGGATATGATGTAAGCTGGTGTGTAATGTTGATGTAGCTGTATAAGTATATTTAATAGTGTTGTATTGATCTTTGTTACCAAGTATGAGTGAATCTATAGGTAAGTGATTAGATGTATATGTAGATCTAGGAATCACTAGGTGGCTTTTTAGAAACTTGTATTAGTGTGTCAATGCTTTAAAGTATGGTACTTCATATTTTATAATGAGTGTTAAAAAGTTATACTAGTGAATGATAAAATGTATAAGATTGTCACGTGGATGATCTCATCAGTGATGTCATTTGAGATGTCATCAGTGATGTCACTGACCATGTCCTGAATGATGTAATATGTGACATCATCAGCAGTTGATTGCGGGCGCGTGAGTTGAGAATTTCAATGGTTTTGTACGAGTGAAATGTCCAACTAACTATAACACCCCTGAATCCTGTGGTTTTTTCAGTGAATTTCAAAGGTTTTATAAATGATAATTCCTAACTATAACATGTCTGAAACCTATGGTTTTTTCAGTGAATTTCAAAGGTTTTGTAAATGAGAATTTTTAAATATATTTATTCTTACTATTTTTTATACTGATTTACTAATTTTGTTTTAAACTATTTATTTTTAGATATTTTATTTTTAAAATTACATTACATTGTGTGGCCCCCTTACTTTTTATTCTTTGGGGACTTGTACACCATCCCCTAGAGCCTGATCCGCAAATCTAAATATATTATTTTTTTTATAGGAAGGAGATTCCTATGGAAGAAAATACAAGTTACTTGTAAGTATACTCAGAACTACTTTTCAGGGTCAGAGCTGGGCTAAAAGATGCAGCACTGGCTTCTCTCCTGATAACAGGTGAGTAAATGGGAATTCGTTGTTCAGATGATTTTAGGTGAATATTTTAAAGTTCCAAAACTCCACACTTAGAAGAAGTGGAACCAGTCAATGTTAGCCTATGAAAGGAAATTCACTTAGCAGGTAAATAGTGTTATTGTTACCTTTTCTCACTCAATGGTGCACACTGCATCCAGCACTGCTGCATCTCCACAGTTGAAAGAATGCAAATTACCAAAGACGCGCGGAAACCCACGTCTTTTTTTTTTTTAATATCGCTAGAATGCGCGGACCATACGAGCACCATGTGATTTTACCAAAAAATATAAATAGATTAGGGGCCCTGGGGGTCCTTGTAGGACCCCCTGAGCTGACCTAGAGGATCAGGGTGTGTCTACCCCCCCCCTTTTCACGCTTGAAGCACACATTTCACACACTTCTTCAGCCTCCCTTTTACCAAAGCATAAAGTGGTTGCCAACAGTTCTAGTTTTGAATCTTGACAACCACTTGACAGCCAATTAGCCTTCAGCGCGTCATCGGAAGGGTGCGCTTATGGTACGATGACAATAAGCGAAGTATCCGTATTACATTTTTTTATGGGAAGGTGGCCGCGTGGCCCCCCTCCCATGGCCAATTCTTGGCACCAGAATCCACAGCCCCCGGGGCATGGCTAATTATATATTATTATTTTATGGAGCAGGGCTGCATAGCCCCCCTCCTGAAGTCACTTCAAGGCCCCGGGGACCCCATTTCCTGAGGACGGCCTTTTTCTTCTATTTATTTTGGCCGTCACCGTTGGGGACCATAGGAGGGTCTTCAATTCCCCCACTGTCCTGCCGGCTCGACATTCAAATTGAGCATCGGATTGGTAACGCGGGCCCTCTGGCAATGCCCGAGGGGCCGATGTCCAGTTCCAGCTGTGGGCTGCTTTTTTGAGCAGCCTTGGAGCGATTTGGCAGTTTCTGCGTTATTCGGATGCTGCTAGTGGCCCAGTGGGTGCCTGAGTGGCCTTTCTGGAGGCAGATCAGCTGCAATTACTTCTCTTTTATCAATGAGCAGAGGTGTCATTCCTTTTCCCTCGCTGGGGCCGGCCCATTCACATATGCTTATTGAGCGGGGGCAGGGAGCATGACCAATAGCAGCCTCGCTTGTATACAGGTGTGTTTCACCAGTGCAAGCTAATCCATTCATTTTTTCTTAAACCCCCTTTTTTTTTATAAAACTTCGCCGAAGCAGTGTTTTGCAAAGGCAATATCCAAATATGGGCCACTTCTTTTTTATCATGCCCGGGTCAATTTTTAATCCCAATCCAACCCTGTCCGAACTCCATCTGTGTAGGTACCGCCTAGGAGTTGCCTTCACTTTGCGCATGCATGTTTGTGGTAGCGCATGTGTGTTAATGTTACGCATGCGCACAATACGTCCCACCGTCTGGCTATGTACCCCTAACGTATTTCATTTTATTTGCACATGCTCAATTACAACATGCCCAATCACAGCTCTTCCACCCAGTGACATCATGCTCAACAAGCATCCTTCTGCAAAGCATTTATAACCTGCCAACCTTCTTGAACTTTTCCTATTCCCCAGTCACAGCCAGTGATAGTGTTTGTATCCACGTCTTCGTAGGTGAGCATTTTAAATTAATTATTCTGAACGATCTTTAAATACCGCGTAAATGCAAATTTTTGTTCGATTTGACAATGTTGTATTTAAACACACTTTCCTGCTTTTTTATATCGTTAAAGTTGACTTTGTAACTTTTGTTTCTGGGCAAATCACTTAATCCTGCAGCGTTTCTTTAATTTGGCAAGCGCCACGTGGCCGTTCTCGCACCAGTGTGCTACGTGCCGTTCAAGTTAATGCGATGTAGTTTTTCTTGTATAAGTAATGTGTCACGTGCCCCATGTATTGCAAAAGTAATATTTTTGGCAATAGTGTATTTTAGCACGATTTCCAGCTCTTGTACCTCCAATATCTTGCCTTGGTAGGCGATGTTTCTGGGCAAATCACTTAATCCGGCCGCCTTTCATTTTTGAAAGCAGTGCGCCACGTGCTGCTTCCTCCCCATGCACTGCACATGTAATCGGTTTGTTCAATGTTGTATTTTAGCGCACCCTCCATGTTTTTTAATAACGTTAAACTTGATTTGCTATCCTTTGTTCTGTGCAAATCTCTTAATCCTGCCACGTTTCTTTAATTTGCCAAGTGCCACGTGGTCGTTCCTGCAGCAGTGTGCTACGTGCGTTTCAACTTAATGCGATGTAGTTTTTCTCGTGTAAGTAGTGCGTCACGTGCCCCATGCAATGCAAAAGTAATGTTTTCGGCAATGGTGTATTTTAGCACAGTTTCCAGCTCTTATACCTCAAATATCTTGCCTTAGTAGGCGATGTTTCTGGGCAAATCACTTAATCCTGCCGTCTTTAATCTTTGAAAGTACTGCTTCACATGCTACTTCCTCCCAATGAACTGCACATGTAATCGATTGGTCAATGTTGTATTTTAGCACGCTCTCCAAGTTTTTTAATACCGTAAACTTGATTTGTCCCCTGTTCTATCTTATTATACAGATATCTCAACCATGGGATGTACTGGTCGCCACAAACTGTTTAATCCTGCCCATGCACTATACCAGATGGTGGTCAACCACTCGACATACCAGATCCACTGACTGCTCTCCATATGCTATCAGCCGAAAATTGCAATGAACCTAATGGAGTTACCAGGTTTGACTTTAACATTTCATGTTTGAAAAGCATTCTGAGATAAGTATTTGTGTATTTCATGTGTTTGCAGACAGATAACTGTGCTGTTCTCATGTTTTGGTAGAATTAGTGGGCATTCTGATATCAAGAAAATAAATAAAAACATGTCCTCCCGATTTTATTGGCCAAATATGTCATTTGAAATTGAACAATGTGTGTTATAATTTGTCTTGCTTCTATAAATATTTTTTATAAAATGTAAATCTTTATTGTGATTTTCTTGTAGACGTTTGTTTCTGAAACCCATATGTTTCTCATTTAAATGCTCGGTTTTTTTGAAGACGTGTCTTTCAATTTTTTTTTATGTTCATTTTTCAATTTCTAGATCATGGAAGACCAAAAAGGGTTCTATCAGATCAAGTCCAGGTGTTTGTAAATGAAGTGAGTGACCAATCTTGGCCTATCATTTGTATAATGCAATGCTATTTCCTATTTTTCTTGCCAAATATAACCTCTGATGATTGCTTTTCAACCCCAATACTATTGAGAACAAATGTTTTTATTTACATTAAAATTAATCTTGGACATATGTACAACATGTACATTTTTTACTCTTTTTTCAGTTTGCAGAATGTTACAAAAATCAGCAGCAAATTGCAGAGGTTGAACAAAGTATATCCTCCTGTTCCAGCTGATTACACCGATGTCTCAAATATGGCATGAACTAGTTGTCTGAAGCCATACAGATTCACACATTTTTAACGGATAACGTGCAGATAAATACTCTCAATATGAGTAGTCGACGAAGTTAAAAATTAACAGATACAAGTACTTGAGGGGTTTTTGGTGTCAGATAATGTCCAATTCACACTTGTACGGATGAGTCTGATACAGGGTGGATCTCTGTATAACTAATGGATGATTAGATATTAGGATGGCATACAAAGCTCCAAACCTTCTTACTTTTTCTCTTAAAGGGTTCCAAATTGGGGACAAATATTTGGCTGTGCAGTAGAGGTTGATGGTGTTGCTCCACTGGTACTTGAATATAGTTAACAGGAGTATGACCCATATACCTGATTAGGACTGGGTAAGGAAGGTACAATCAAAAACAATGTCCTAATAGGTAAAAATAAACAGTCAATTAAGCATCCTCACCAGACCATTGGATTTATTCCGGCTTCAGCACGAAGATCTCAAGGACACGTGCAGAAATTCAGCGGATTACAGACGACCGCCCAACCCTCCAGAGCCATGCCCCCACGCAGGCTCCCAATTCATTACTGACGATCGCCCCGGATCGCTTCCAAACCAAGCTCCCTCCCAGTACGCCCCAAGTCAGACAACCAAGTCCTGATGACGATCCTTACTAACGTGGATCGAAACGCCGTCGACTTCACAGCTTATTAATTGGCGTACTTTACAAATGTGGTTCAAATAATGCAAAAAAATCTGTAATCTGTGATACCACTTTGTCACATGATACGAGCCACCCACTGTAGATAACTTGCACCTTGTTCACAGTGCGCCGTTCACGCTGTCTATTCCCTCACTTGCGTCACCACTTTCACGACAGTCACCTTTGTAGAGCATCAAGTTTTGTATGGTTGTCACGTAATTGAGTTTACGCAGTGCTGCTTAATAACTGTATATTACCGACCATGAACGTATATCATAAATAAGATGATTTGACTATCTTGTGTTAAAACTAAAGAGTGTTCTCCTTCTTTCCTTTCAGCAATGCGATGTGCATGCATGCTTGACTGTTTATTTTGACCTATTGGGACATTGTTTTTGATTGTACCACTGGTACTTGGGCATTCTCATGAAGCAGAAGGAGCCTCTCTCAATATCCTTAACTCTTCCCTTCCAAAGTTGACCGGATTCTTAGTCTGCAAGTCCTTCCGCATACTTGCAGTTCCACACCAGTACTCTTTATTGGGGTCTCCTCTTGAAAGCAGTCTTGCATGTCCGGCAAGTAACCAACCAAAGCGGAGTTCAAGTTGTGAACTCTGTTGGCCACAGTGTTTACACAAGGTAAGCAGAGCGGCCTTGATATACAATACCTCCAATTAAATGCATTAGAAATAAAAAAAGCTTATTTACAAACCCCTTGGGCCACTTTTGCGTCTCTTTCAACATGAGAAAAGTAACAAAAAAGTGGCACAAGAGTTTTGTAAATAAGCCCTAAAAAATATTGTCCGCATAATGACTTAATCTCTCACCTAATTCTGTCTCATCTGTGAATCATTTTAAAGACCTGTTTATCTGTAATATAAATATGAGGTAGTAGGCACTTCTATACAGACACCATTTGAATGCAAGCCTATAAGATAAGTGAAATCTATCAGGTACACTGCACACATTAAAAAAATAGAAAATATGTGTGACCTCATTTAGTCATATCGATCTAATTTTAAACACTCATTTTCTTTTTTGTTTTACAGATTAACTACAGTACTTCTATTGGACTCCAAATTACATGGTGTTTGTTATATTGTTTTGTTAAAGTTATGGTTCTAGTTATTTAATGTATTATTATTAAGTATGGGCGGAAAATCCGTTACGCTCGCGATTTTGCGGATTTTCGGTAAATTCGCAATCCGCGAGATTTGCGAATTTCCCCAAAATCCGCAAATTCGCACGCAGCGGATTTTTTTTTTCTTGGTGATACAATTTTGCGGCGCGCTGCGTTTATCATCGTTTGCCGAGTTGTTTTTCTCGATATTTTGCGAGTGCTGCGCCATTTTGGATCTTGCTGCGGGATCCCGCGGGAATTTGGCAGGCGCGATTACGTAATCGCGGCTTGCTAACTTTTGCAGCGCGCGTTTGTCAACGCGAGTACGCCGAGATCACGTCTCGCGGTACTTCGCAATTGCGAGATTTGAGATGCGGCGAGCAGCAATAATCTCGCACACGCGAAAATATAAAATTTGCAATTCTGCACAAGAAATCCACCAGCAAGCAGCATAAACCTTCTTGAAATTATGATTTTTATCTGAATAACTCCTTGGGTTGACATTTGCCTGCACTTTTTTAGCGAGGAGTCCATTTTGGGGAGGGGGGGAGGGGGTTGGGAGGAAGGAAGTGCCCCACAGTCTTCAACTTCCTGTTTCTGTCCAGCAGGCTTCTCCCAGTGCTTTGTCCATCTCCTGGTCACTTTTTATTTGGATCTGGAGCTGGAAGGATTACTTTTTGTGGATGCTGCTGGATATTTGGATTTGAGGCCTTTTTGACTTTCTTTGGATCACTGTTGGATTAGAAATTTTACAAGTAAGTTTGTTTGGGGCATTACAGTTGCTGCAACTACAATTTTGGAATTTTCGATTCTTGGGCTGTTTTGGGGCCTTTTGCCCAGGGGTACTCAGTGGTGGGTGGACTGAGTCTTTCTGTGGGGTGTCTTGAACTTAAACATCATGGAGGGCATGGATGGATTGGGATTGTGCTGATTTTTCAGTGATTTTCGATTTTTGGGGCTGTACTTGCGGCCTTTTCACCAGGGGTATTTGAGTCTAGCATGGGCCTAGTCTTTCTGTGGGGTGTCTTGAACTTAAACATCATGGAGGGCATGGATGGAATGGGATTGTGCTGATTTTTCAGTTATTTTCGTTTTTTGGGGCTGTACTTGTGGCATTTTCACCAGGGGTATTGAGTCTAGCATGGGCCTAGTCTTTTTGTGGGGTGTCTTGAACTTAAACATCATGGAGGGCATGGATGGAATGGGATTGTGCTGATTTTTCAGTGATTTTCGATTTTTGGGGGTGTTCATGGGGAGGGACAGGCCATGTGGCTGGGGGCCATTTTGAGTGCTGCTACAGGCCCTGGCCATGTGCAGGGAGGCAAGTGGCCATTTTGAATGTAGGCATTGTTGTTAGGCCTGCAACCATTTTGCCTACTTTTCAACCTTTATGCCCAGGGGTAGTGAGTCTTGCATGGGCCTAGTCTTTCTGTGGGTTGTCTTGAATTTAAACATCATGGAGGGCATGGATGGAATGGGATTGTGCTGATTTTTCAGTGATTTTTGTTTTTGGGGGCTGTACTTGTGGCCTTTTCACCAGGGGTATTGAGTCTAGCATGGGCCTAGTCTTTTTGTTGGGTGTCTTGAACTTAAACATCATGGATGGCGTGGATGGAATGGGATTGTGCTGATTTTTCAGTGTTTTTCGATTTTTGGGGGTGTTCATGGGGAGGGACAGGCCATGTGGCTGGGGGTCATTTTGAGTCCCCTGGCCCTGGCCATGTGCTGGGAGGCAAGTGGCCATTTTGAATGCAGGCATTGTTGTTAGGCCTGCAACCATTTTGCCTACTTTTCAACCTTTATGCCCAGGGGTAGTGAGTCTTGCATGGCCCTAGTCTTTCTCTGGGTTGTCTTGAATTTAAACATCATGGAGGGCATGGATGGAATGGGATTGTGCAGATTTGTCAGTGATTTTCGTTTTTGGGGGCTGTACTTGTGGCCTTTTCACCAGGGGTATTTGAGTCTAGCATGGGCCTAGTCTTTCTGTGGGGTGTCTTGAACTTAAACATCATGGAGGGCATGGATGGAATGGGATTGTGCTGATTTTTCAGTGATTTTCGTTTTTTGGGGCTGTACTTGTGGCCTTTTCACCAGGGGTATTGAGTCTTGCATGGGCCTAGTCTTTCTGTGGGGTGTCTTGAACTTAAACATCATGGAGGGCATGGATGGGATGGGATTGTGCTGATTTTGCAGTGTTTTCCGATTTTTGGGGGTGTTCATGGGGAGGGACAGGCCATGTGGCTGGGGGCCATTTTGAGTGCTGCTACAGGCCCTGGCCATGTGCTGGGAGGCAAGTAGCCATTTTGAATGTAGGCATTGTCGTTAGGCCTGCAACCATTTTGCCTACTTTTCAACCTTTATGCCCAGGGGTAGTGAGTCTTGCATGGGCCTAGTCTTTCTGTGGGGTGTCTTGAACTTAAACATCATGGAGGGCATGGATGGAATGGGATTGTGCTGATTTTTCAGTGATTTTCGTTTTTTGGGGCTGTACTTGTGGCCTTTTCATCAGGGGTATTGAGTCTAGCATGGGCCTAGTCTTTTTGTGGGGTGTCTTGAACTTAAACATCATGGAGGGCATGGATGGAATGGGATTGTGCAGATTTTTCAGTGTTTTTCGATTTTTGGGGGTGTTCATGGGGAGGGACAGGCCATGTGGCTGGGGGCCATTTTGAGTGCTGCTACAGGCCCTGGCCATGTGCAGGGAGGCAAGTGGCCATTTTGAATGCAGGCATTGCTGTTAGGCCTGCAACCATTTTGCCTACTTTTCAACCTTTATGCCCAGGGGTAGTGAGTCTTGCATGGGCCTAGTCTTTCTGTGGGGTGTCTTGAATTTAAACATCATGGAGGGCATGGATGGAATGGGATTGTGCAGATTTTTCTGTGATTTTCGTTTTTGGGGGCTGTACTTGTGGCCTTTTCACCAGGGGTATTTGAGTCTAGCATGGGCCTAGTCTTTCTGTGGGGTGTCTTGAACTTAAACATCATGGAGGGCATGGATGGAATGGGATTGTGCTGATTTTTCTGGGTTTTTTTTCGATTTTTTTGGGGTGTATAACTGAACTGATGTTCCTCTGTCTTCCATTGTTTTTAGGTGCACAAGACTCAAGAGAACCACCAGTGCCAGGAAGAAGTCCTGCAGCGGTGTGTGTGTGCAGCATAACTGTCGTAATTGGCCCGTTAGCATTAGCGATTAGCTGAACCTACACGTTGTCCTCCTTAACTTGGCTATATATGATAAACGCCATTTTGAATGTTACGGCGGCCATCTTAGATCATGAGCGGCCTCGTGGCCGACGTGCCCTTTAGTCCGTTGTCCGTTCCACTGACCACGCTTATCTGCCCAGCAACAAGCTATTTTAGTACTGGTCAAGCCGCACATGCGCAGCTCTCACTGACCCGTAGATCTTCAGGAATGTGTACCAAACTGACCAGCGGAGTTGTGCCCCCTCCAATGAGCTGGCAGTATTTCAAAACATGACCATATATGTCCCGAAAATGTGTCTTAAACTTGTGCCGCCTATCTTTTATTGCCCCAAAGCTGTATATAAAATGAGGTCGCACCGATGTTCGGTGTGATACCTCTTGCATTGCCGAAGGGTGCTGTTTGAGTGTACCACCACCCCATGGGGTCTTAATAAACTTGTTCTTTGCCTTTTACAGTTTCCGTGCCAACAGTTCTTGAGTGTGAGTGGGTTATCTCCGGAGCGTGTAGGCCTTGGGAACCCCGCAATACTTCAATTGGCGACTCTGGTGGGACTCATCGGCGACTCGGATGCCCGAAGGAGAGGTCGTGACGAAGGCTTGGAAACCCGCCATGGGCGCGCGCTGCCACAAGTGACCCGAGTCTTGGCTGCCACGGTGTTTTTTCCTTTCCTTCCGATCTGACCTTCCAGGTGGCGCCGGTCTCCGACTGAGTCTTTAAAGTGTCTGCATCATTGAGAAAGTGCCGTTTGGCTGATTTGGCTTACAAGACCTTGGCAGTTGGAATCTGGACATTTGAGAATTTGGTAAGCTTTGTGTTCGGTAAGGTAGTCTTCGGACGCTTACTGAAGTTCTACGATTTGTGTTCGGTAAGGTAGTCTTCGGACGCTTACTGAAAATCTGTGCTTTGTGATCGGTGAGGTAGTCTTCGGACGCTTGCCGAGTCCTATGAACTTTGATTTGAGTTAGCTAACATTGTGAATTTGTGATCTTTGAACTTATATGTGTAGTGCACTTCACATAGGCAGGCATGTAGAGATGTTTCTCTAACTTTGTTTTTTTTCCTTTGAGCGGCACAATCGTGTGGAGAACTGTAAGTGCCATTTTGTCCGGTGTCACGCTTTCGTGATACTTTTTTTGAACATGCCTGTTTTCAGCACACTCCGAGGAATGTGTTGTCTTGGAGAAGGTACCTCAATTAGGTTAGCGGAATCACAGCCGGCTCCCCCAGAGGGGACTCCAAATAGGGACATGTACATAAAGCTTGGCCTTCCCCCTATTATGTACAGTAAATTATGGCACAAATACACCAAGGCCGATCCTGAATTGCAATGGCCTCTACACGGGTCGTATGATTTGAGTAAAATACAATTTGTAGAGCAATGTATGTTTCAACGCAGGTCTAGACAAAACATGTTTGATTGCGTGCGAATGTGGGAGAAAGCGGCGCGTGAGCGAATGAAGCGTGAGGTTGCCTTGGCGGACAAAGAGCAGCGCAAGGCTGCTCGGGATAAGGCTTTACAGCTTGAGGAAAAGGAGGCTCAGGAGAAGAAAGAAAGGGAGGAACGGGAACGTAATTTGCAAACGACTGGTCAGTTTCCTATTCGCCGACCACTTTATCCTGTCCTTAATAATGAAATTGATGATTTTTCTTTGTTAGATCGGTCACCGCCTCTGTACGTTTCGCCGACGGCTCCGGCTGCGGATTCCGAGGATGATGGACAGGATCAGTCGAGCCAGAAGGGGGTATCGGCTCTCAGGTTTACTGCGGATAGGTCCGCTCATTTACGCAGTTGGGCTCGTAAAGTGAATAAGCATTGTGTTACTCAGGAGCAGTTGTTAACAGAAAAGAAAGGGTGGTCGGATCTTGAATTAATGTATTTTCTGTCCAGTCTGGCGGATGAAGTTGTAAACGCATATCGTGAACTTTCTGATACGCTCGAGCCTAAAGTGTTGTCGGTGTATCGTGAGAATTTAGCTAAAGGTGATTTTGATCTTTCAGATGTTGACGACCTGTTCAAGCAATTGATCAAGCTGCGGGATGAGACAACCCAATTGCGACAGGAACGAAAACGGAGGCAAAAGGAGTCCGAGCCGGAAAATAACGGGCAGGCTAAGGAGTGTTCTCTCCGTGGTTCAGATAAGAGTTCTGCGTTGCATGTTATGCCTATGCGTGAGGCCGCGCCTTTGTATGTTCCACCAAAGGGGGAAGGTACGGATGATGATAAATTGTCGAAGGATGCGAAAGGGTATTTTGTGTATAATTGGGTTTACACGCCATGGAATAGAGCAGATGTCATGGCATTGAAAAATTCTTTACCTGATCTTAGGAAGAATCCGGCGGCATTTTATGAGGGGGTGGAGGGGGCTATATCGTCTTGTGTGATGACTCTTGTGGATATAGATTTGTTTTTTGGACTAATTTTACCACCTGATATGTGGAGGCAAATTCGTAAAAATAATGATGAAACGATATTGGGGGGGACATGGAAAGAAATAAATGCTGCAGATTTGGACAGAGAACCAGCATGTAAGCCCTGTCAGTTAATTCTAGACCTTCCGGCAGCTATCTTGAATAAATTAAAAACGCTCGTTCCCCCCAAAAAGATTGATTGGACCATGTTAACGTCGTGCAAGCAGAAACCCGATGAAACGGTCTCAGATTTCTTTACACGCTTCGAGGAGGCGTTTCATGATTACAGTGGTCAATCTTTAACTGACGATACGGGTCGGCATTTGTTTGTAGATAAGTATGTAGCCAATCTCCTACCGGAGATCGCAAAGCGATTGAAGTCGAGTGAGAGTTCCTGGGCCACGGCGACCCCTGCGTCTTTGTTAACTATGGCTCAGTATTATGAGCGGCAGGAAGTGGAGGCTAAAGAAAGTGTAGAGAAAAAGGCGAAGGAATTGAAAACGAAGGTGATGTTGGCGCAGGTTCGGGGAACACAGGGTAGAGGGAATGATAGAGGTAGACGAGGTGGAGGAAACGCATCGTATGGTCGTACGGACATTGCGGAGGATCAGTGTGCTTATTGTAAGGAGTTTGGGCATTGGGCCGAAGATTGTCCGGTACTTCGTGAACAGCGTAGTCAGCGTGGTCGAGGCAGTGGAAGGTCAAGAGGAGGATATACTGGAACGAGAGGTGGCGGAGGTGATCGTAGACAGGTTGAGGAGAGGGGCCGTGGCCAGGACGAACGAAATACGTTTGATAGACGGAATCAATATCAGATTTCGGAAGGAGAGAATGTGGAACATCAGGATTATGTGCATGCATAGGATTGCGTAGGATGGGGTAAGGAATCAGTTGAAGTGCCGGTAGATCAGCAAGGTCCATATGTAACAGCGGGTATTTTGGGTTCTACTGATCAATTTCTAGTCGACACAGGAGCTACTCGTAGCGCTCTGTCGAAAAACTTGGTTCCGAGGGCTCCCCTGTCTGGCGAAATGATTACGTGTGTAGGGTTTGATGGCACACCCTCCCCCAGCCCATTGTCCAAGCCCCTTGCACTTTGCATTGACAAATACTTTAGTTTTGGCCAATTTTTGTTATCACCCCATACCCCAGACAATATCCTGGGCATTGATTTGCTTAAATATTTTCGGGCAACAATACGCTGCGCTCCAGAGGGAGTGCGGGTTATTCTGAACGACAATTACCCTGACCCTGATGATTGCCCTGACCCTGACAGATTTTATGCCATTTTAGACATCCCTGCTTTGGCTTCCCTGCCGCACACGTTGTGGGCGACTTCAGATACGGATGTGGGAGAGATGCGCATTCCACCAATACGCATTACTGTTAAGGAGGGGGCCCCTCTACCACGAGTGCCACAGTATAAGATTTCGAAAGAAGGTGAAATTGCACTGACACATATTGTTCAGGACTTGATTTCTGCAGGGGTGGTGGAGGAGGTCCCTTATAATGTTTGTAACAGCCCTATTCTACCGATTCTTAAGAGAGACTCAGATGGCAAGATCTACCGATTTATTATTGATTTGCGTGAGATAAATAAAATTGTCATTCCCCAATACCCGGTGGTGTCTGATATCACTACTTTGCTTACTTTGGTTCCACCGACGGCCACCACCTTTAGCGTTATTGACTTAAAGAATGCGTTCTTTTCCATCCCTGTGCACCCAGATAGTAGATATCTGTTTGGTTTTACGCTCAATAATAAATCGTATAGATTTTGTCGTGTTCCCCAAGGATATACTGAAAGCCCTAGCATCTACAGCCAGGCTTTGAAACGACAACTAGATTCCTTTAAATTGCAGTCTGGTGTTGCGCTCATCCAGTATGTGGATGACCTTTTGCTTGCCGCCGACTCCTATGCACAATGTGAACAGAGTACGCTTGCATTGCTTTCCTTTTTGGCACAAAATAATCACAAGGTTTCCAAGAAAAAGCTTCAATACTGTAGACCCCAGGTGACCTACCTCGGTCATCTGTTGTCTAAGGAGGGGCGGGCATTAACATCTGATCGAATTCAAGCGATTTTAGACACACCAGTCCCCCGCACGCAGAGAGATGTGCGTGCCTTCATAGGGTTGACGTCCTTTTGTAGGCAATGGATCATGGGTTTTTCACATATCATAAAACCTTTGCTAGCATTACTGTCCAAAGCTACACCGATGCCTCTTGAGTGGACAGAAGAATGTCAGAAAGCTTTTGAACAGTTGAGACAGGCCCTTTGTTCTGCACCCGTGTTAGGAACACCAGACTATACGAAACTTTTCACATTGTACGTGCACGAAAATGATGGGTGCGCGTTGTCAGTGTTAGTGCAGTTACACGGGGATAAGCAAAGACCATGTGCATACTTCTCTGCCATTTTGGATCCTGTAGCACGAGGGTTGCCTGGGTGTTTTCGAGCGGTAGCGGCAACAGCAGTAGCCATACGACAGAGTGAGGGCATAGTGTTATCACACAAATTGTTGGTGTTAGTCCCTCACGCAGTAGATGCCCTGTTAAATCAAACAAAGACCCAATACCTCACGAGTGCACGACTTACAGGATACGAGTTGACACTCTTAGCGCCACATATAACATTGAAAAGATGCGCTACTTTGAACCCTGCCACCTTATTGCCCTATCCGGCCGAGGAGGGTCAGGAAGAAAAACATCACGACTGTGTTTTCCTGACTGAGGAACAGACAAAGGGTCGTGTTGACTTACAGGATGTGCCACTTCCTGATGTGGATGGGGAACTGTGGGTTGATGGATCGTGTTTAAGGCTGCCAGATGGTACGACTTCCGCAGCATATGCGATCACGACTCTTAAGACGGTGGTAGAAACAGCTAGAATACCACAAAAATCGGCTCAGGCAGCAGAGCTGATAGCTTTAACAAGAGCCTGCGAATTGAGTGCCGGATTATGTGTGAACATATACACGGACAGCCGGTATGCCTTTGGAGTGGCCCATGACTTCGGGCTTCTTTGGAGGGAACGCGGGTTTCTGACATCACACGGGGAGCACATTATGCACGGAGAGCTAGTGCGTGATCTCCTAAATGCGTTGCTTAGCCCTAAAAAAGTAGCGATAGTGAAGTGCAGTGCCCATAAGAAGATTACGGATAAAGTGGGTCAAGGAAATGCCTTTGCAGACAGTATAGCAAGGCAGACGGCTATGTCCCGAACTAGCTCCCCCATGTACGTGGTACAATCACAGGCTGAGAGATGGAGTGATGCTAGAGCAGAGATACGGGATATTCAAAAATCAGCCACAGAATCTGAACTTGCGGCTTGGGCAGCAGATGGGGTACTAGATGACGAGGGTTGTTGGAGAAGCAAGGACATGGAGAAGTGGAAATTGCCTGCGGCTTACTTACAGGCGATGGTCCAGATGACACATGGACTGGCCCATGTCGGAGCTCTTGCAATCACTCGGCTTTTAACACGAGTTTGGGAACATCCCGAGATTGCGAATACTGCAAAGAGAGTAGTGCAGACCTGCCTGGTATGCTTGCAACACAATCCTGGAAAGGGGACCCATACTTCGAAAGGAGGGTTCGTTCCACCTTCTGCACCGTTTGAAGTGCTTCAAATGGATTACATCCAACTCGAGCGCTGCAATAACCTGAAGTATGTCCTAGTGGTGGTGTGTGCTTTTAGCAAATGGGTTGAGGCCTACCCCACGAAAGACAATACGGCTTTGACAACAGCCAAGGTGTTGCTTAAGGAATTCTTTCCTCGCTTTGGAGTTTGCAAATTTTTGTGGAGCGATAATGGGCCCCATTTTGTTGGAAAGATTGTGGAATATGTACTGAAGGGGTTAGGGATTCAGCAAAAGTTCCACGCTGTATTCCACCCTCAGTCAGCAGGTTTGGTCGAGCGGTACAATGCCACGTTGAAGCTTAAGCTGGCCAAAATTGTGGCGTCTACATCGTTGAAGTGGCCAGATGCGTTGCCGCTAGCACTACTATCTCTTAGGTCAGTACCCCACTCACGAACTGGCCTTACGCCCTATGAGGTGGTGTTTGGCCGCCCTATGAATATCTGGGGGGTGCCCAAGCCGCGATTAATAAATGATGTGCCTTGTGTTATGATGAATGATTATTTGGCACGATTAACAAATGATTTGCTCTCTATTCATCAACAGGTTCGAGAAGCGCTCCCTGATAACTCTACTGGAGAGGGCCACGATCTTCGTCCTGGTGACCATGTAATGGTCCGCTCGTTTGAGAGAGCAAGCAGTCTGGAGCCCAGGTGGAAGGGCCCCGAGCAGGTCCTCCTGGCGACCCGCACCGCAGTACGAGTGACAAACAGGAAGCGGTGGGTGCATTCGACACATTGTCGCCGTGTCTCTCCGGATCTGGTGACTCCTGCTGTGTTGACTGATTATAAGGAGATCTTGGAGAAAGAAAAGAGCCCAGCTGTGACGTCGGCCGAAGTGGAGGGAGCCTTCCCGGACCAATCTGCTACCGGAAGAGAGCGCTACGATCTACGTCCACGATAAGAAGATTCTTGTTCCTTTTTAATGACTGGTTGGTTACCGCTCCAGGTTTGTGAAACGGAAACCGGGAATTCCAAGGGGGGGGGATCAGTTCTGCCAGAGTAGCGACACCCGTCTTGGCCCGGAGAAGAAAACAACGGCTACCTCGGAGTTCAGCACCGCATTTTTTCTTTTTTTAGGTATACACGCACGTGTATTTGAGACGATTTGTGAAAATTTGTGAACAATTTGTGCCACTTAAGACTTTGCACAAACTTTCCTGAACTATGGCATCAACGGCATCTCGTGATAAGAAAATATTGGGTGCCTTTCTCTTTGTCTTGACCATTGTGGTGATAGCTATTATAGCCTGGGTAGTCGAACTTGTGGTGCCTGTACGTGAACATTTGCTGCCGACTACCCCGGCACCGTCTGAACATTTTCATTTTACATTGCCTTTCCATGAAGAGCGCCATCGCCAAACGTATTTAAATAACAGCTTCATTCAGATTCTTCACCACACGCATAATATGACCAATACCTCTAATTGCTGGGTGTGTGGAATGTTGCCTGGGCACCAGAAGAGAGGGGGCACCCCACTTATTCCACTCCCGTTTTCACACAATGGGTCATGCAACGCCTGGTACACCCTCCTTTTTACTCTGAGATGGCCAACTAAAGGGGGGGTGCTTTTCCGTTTGAATAAAGTATGTTCCCATGACAAGGATGGATTTCCCCGGGCTGAGGGCACACGTTTCGAATGGGAAGAGTACAGGCCTGACAATATATCTGCCCCACGTGCATATAGCAATCAGCGAAATGTGAATGTATCTAGTGCTCATGTCATAAATGTCATTGCTACAAAAGCTGATTTATGTATTAGAAACAAGGGCACGATTGCAGTGGGGAAAAGTGAATGTAACATTACTTTCACGTTTGATAGCCCGAATGGCATTTCATTTGTTGCATCCCGAAATACATACTTTATCTGTGGAACGAAGGGGTACCATCAGCTTCCAGTGGGGTGGTTGGGCACGTGCTACGTATCGTTTGTGCTACCTCCTGTATTCATTGCCCCTCCAATGTACCACAACGATTATACATTGTACCACGATTTCGTTTTGAACAGGGTTAAACGAACTGTTGCCCTAGAGGACATTGATCAAACGGACACTGCATTACAACAGTATGTGGATTTTAATCTGGGACTATTCTCCTTTGTGGGGGCTGCATTGAACAGCCGGAAAATCAGACGACTGACACGCGTTGTCGAGGCTGTTGCGAATGACACTGCCGTTGCCCTGGGGAATATTACAGAGGAACTACAGATTTCCAGAATCGTCACCCTCCAAAATCGAATGGTGTTGGACGTTGTTTTGGCTGATCGCGGGGGGGCATGTAGAATTATCGGAAGCAGCTGTTGCGTATACGTCCCGGACAATTCTCCATCTGTGTATGATGCTATTTCCAAGCTGCATAAAATAGCTGCTGAAATACACCCGGACAATGGGACTTGGACACTTTCAGGATGGTTCTGGTCCATGATTGCAACTTGGGGCTGGAAACTGTTGACAATTCTCTGTATACTTGTGGGAGCAATGTTTTTTATATGCTTATGTATTCAATGTGGCCCCGCCTTATGTTCAATGTGTCTATCAGCTTGCTTACCATCGAGGCGAGCTCTTGCCCACGACAAAATGATGCTACACAAAGAGGTGACACAAATTATGTTAATAGACATCGAGGACGAACATCCTGACTATGTTCATTATGAGGTAGATTCAGCTAAACGCTAAAAGGGTCGTCTGTCGTAATTGGCCCGTTAGCATTAGCGATTAGCTGAACCTACACGTTGTCCTCCTTAACTTGGCTATATATGATAAACGCCATTTTGAATGTTACGGCGGCCATCTTAGATCATGAGCGGCCTCGTGGCCGACGTGCCCTTTAGTCCGTTGTCCGTTCCACTGACCACGCTTATCTGCCCAGCAACAAGCTATTTTAGTACTGGTCAAGCCGCACATGCGCAGCTCTCACTGACCCGTAGATCTTCAGGAATGTGTACCAAACTGACCAGCGGAGTTGTGCCCCCTCCAATGAGCTGGCAGTATTCCAAAACATGACCATATATGTCCCGAAAATGTGTCTTAAACTTGTGCCGCCTATCTTTTATTGCCCCAAAGCTGTATATAAAATGAGGTCGCACCGATGTTCGGTGTGATACCTCTTGCATTGCCGAAGGGTGCTGTTTGAGTGTACCACCACCCCATGGGGTCTTAATAAACTTGTTCTTTGCCTTTTACAGTTTCCGTGCCAACAGTTCTTGAGTGTGAGTGGGTTATCTCCGGAGCGTGTAGGCCTTGGGAACCCCGCAATACTTCATAACGTCACACGACGTCACGTCTGGCCTCAGACAACTCTACAATTCGTGCAACTGCGGCCTGCTGTCTGACCTGCTCTGAAGAAGATGGCCCCAAAAAAAGGTCTCCGTAGCTCCTCTAGCAAGAAAGTTGCTAGTAAGGAGCAGAAGAAGCAAGTTACCAAGGAGGCTGGTGTGCCAACCGCCACGTTTTTTGGGAGCAAAAAAAAAAGTACGCCTGCAGCAGCAGGATCTGCTGGGGACCAAGCTGGGAGCAGCACCCCCGCTCCATTGGGTTCAGTGCCTCCACCACCACGCCAACTTAAGTCAAAGCCCTTGAGTGCTTCAGAGGCAGTCAGTGTACTTCTCCAATCACCATCGACCAGTGATGTTGGCTCATCGCAAGAAAGTAGCAGCAATGTCCCTGAATCAACACAGGTTGTTGTAACTCATCTGACAAGTGTTGAACAACCACAGCCGCAACAACAACATGTGCAAGTAGTACAAGCCCAAGTACATGTGGAAGGAGAGGCAGCGCAAGGAGATGCGCAAGCAGAGGTGCATGGAGGGTCACAAGTGCCCACAATAGTTGTTCCTCCCGAAGTAGGGGCACATCAGGAAATTGACAATCAGACCGAGGTATCATTTGAGGAAGCCACTCCTCCTGATGATCATTCATTGTCTTCCACATCCCTAGCAAGGAAAAGATCAAGGGGGGTGTCTACATCTTCTTCAAGCCCGCCTCCTACTGATGATCTGGATGACGATTGGGTACCACCACGGCAGCCTGAGAGTGAGGCACACCATGATCTGACAAAGATACCTAAGCGTAAAAGGAAGGTCGTCGAAAAACTCATAGCTATGGAGTGTGATGAGGCTCAACAAGAAGTGACGCATACTGCTGCTGATGAAGCCTCTCACGACGACGACCCAGTCATCATAAAGGTCACTGCAGCCCCAGCGGGCATGCAGCAAAGAGACATTTTGACCCTATCCCGAGAAGCTGCTGAGCGTGATGATGATGTCGACGAGGAGTCAATGGAAACACAACAATCATTGGATTTGGAGTTAACTAGTACACCAACACCTACCGCTTTCATATTTCTTCCTCGCAAGAAGGGACTTCCATCCACCTCGACCTCAATTAGTGGTGGTGAAAGTGCAAAACGTACTGAAGTTCGGCAATCCACATCCTCCACTTCATCTGGCATTAGCAGCAGGACCACCACCACCAGTATCGCCGCCTCTTCCGGCCCCCAAAGACATTTCAAGTCTCCAGTTTGGGACTTCTTTAGTGTTTGCCCAAGAATGGAAAACGTAGCCATTTGTAGCATTTGTAAGCTTCGAGTTAGTCGTGGTAAGTTTGGTACCAACTATGGTACCGGAGGCCAGAGAGGTCATCTTAGGAGAGCGCACCCTGTCCAATGGTTTGCGCACCTAGAGGCGGTCAAGGAAGCCCGAATTGCACGTAATGAAAACGTTGATTTTTCATCTGATGATGACGAGGAGGAAGAAGACGATTCAAACACTTCACTTACACCCAGTACCCCTGTTGTTGCGTGCTTATCTAGGTTCCTGATCGATACTGTGACCTTATGCCCCTATTCGGCTATAAAGCCCTTTATTCCCTATATTGGCATAACCGTTCAAGTGCGATTTTCTGAAAAGTCATCTCTGGCCTCACACGAACAGAGCCACATTCCAGCATGACTCTCTGCTACTTCCTTTGCGACCAATTAGTGCAATGACAGAGCAGCAGTCACTATCTGATATTCCTAGATAACACTCCGAGTTCTTCAACAAGATAAAAACTTAGCAAACCTGGAAATCCCCGCTTGCTATGTTTTGATTAGTAATGGAACTCTAATGAGCAACTGATAACTGTCACTTCCTAGTGACATCTTTAATTGACGTCTTATGTCCAGCAAACTTGCGTCAAACCCGGCACCTGTCAGGTATAAATATTACCAACGTTGCCTTAAGCAAGGAGCGAACCTGTTGCTGATGCCAGCTGCCTGCATGACCCCGTGTTGGTAACAACTAGCACTCTGTCGCTGCAGCCTGCTATCCTGTGGTGGTGAAGCTACTGATTACCATTATCGCCGCTACAGCGCGAACTATGGTTCAGTACGCTTGAGGAGCCGTGCAGCCGTCCTCTGCGAAGACATCCAGCCCAGCTGCCCGCGGACGCTGTCACCCCTCCTTCCTCGACGCGCTGAGAAAAGCCGCTGCATTTCTCGTGCAGAGAAATCCAGTCCCGGCGCTTCCAGTTTACCCTCGCGGGTGACTGGGATATCGAGAGAGACCCCTGAAGGAGATACCAATCCTCCATCATTCTATTCAGAGGTATGGTGTTGACTAAACCCTTAGACGAGAATTCTTGAAACAAACCTTGGCAAAACCAACTTAACTTAAGCTACTTACTTACTCCCCTTCTCACGTGTTAGGCTTAGGTCAGGCACACTGGGGTAGGCTTAGTTAGAAGCACCAGTTGAGTATGTTAGCCTAAAGTATATATGACTGTATATATGTTTTATTACTTTTAAACCATTGTATGGCTAAGAAACCATATCAATGCTTTTACAGTTCTATTTCGCAATACTTATCTTACTGTACGTACTTTTTATAATAACAGTTATTGCAATTGTGGCAATACATTTCTCTTGTACGAGAAGAAAGACTGTTCAATAAATGTTAACCTTTATTGATAAACGCCCGTCTCTCTATTCTCTACATACTGTGAAAGTAAACTGCACTAGACTGACTGAGTGAAATCTGTGTCTATTGTTTCACACGACCCTAGAGATCGACTCTTGATCTGAGGAGCAAAGTTGTCATGTTGCACGGTTGTTGGAAACCTGAATCCCTTCTTGTCTGTGCCAAGGAAGCTGATCACTTCCTATGCAGAGAAGAAAGTTTCCAGTGACCTCTGAGCTAGTTGGTAACACAACCCAATTAAGTTTAGCATAGTCAGTGGAGGCCTGGAATATCCGCAGTTCCACGTCGATACTACTGTTTATGTTATTCCAATGCGCAGGGCCTAGTGGGAAACTAGGAACTACACTACATGGCGCCCAACGTTTGGTAAGGCGATAAACTAACGCAAGACTTGTAGAGTAACTCAGTCGTGCATATTTCACACCCCTTTCTCCCGTAAAAACTCCAATAGACGTCTGGAGTGGGTGAAAGGTTAAAATCCGCCCGACCTTAGTAGGAAGAGATTCCTATGTAAAGCTCTGGTTTATTCAACGTTGAAGGATACAGTGTTCCAAAATATTGTGCATCTAATCTTTGTCTCCTTGGAGACCTACTCTGCAAACCTCGCATTTTTACAATGCCAGAAAACGGAGCCCCTGGGGCCGCAGTAAGGTCCCGAATACACAGACCCGGGTGCTATTATCATCCCGGTCCAGTTAAGAAGATCTATAACTTTAAAACTTATAGAAAACGGACTGCCACCTCAAGGTGGTACAGTAATTTTCGTGATAGAGGCTCACGAGTATCGGCAGACAGAGGTATTCTATTCATGGATAAACTTTCCAGCGGTAAACGCTATAACACAAGAGTTTCACTATTACAAAATAGAGGAACCTCCGGATGAGTACGCCCCTTTCGAGGAGGTTGAAATTCCACTTAAATTTCAAGAGCACCTGCTCTGGTTTAATGGCGCCCTAAAACACAATGATCACATAACTAGGCTCGGTCCACTAGGTAGACCAGGAGCCACGTGGCCGGTTCTAGCCAGCTACACACCACATCCTGACATTACAAGAATGTCTAGAGAAGAGCTGTTAGCACAGCTAAACACATTAATAAAAATACATAGGCAATTAGTCCAATATGTAATACGGACTGCTACAGTCCAGCCAGCTGTTAATACACCACAGCTGACCCCTCATCAGGGGAACACAAATAAAATTACACCACAGAACATACAGTCATGTCTTGGTAAAACACCCGTAAAACGGGAACAAATTCCTTTCTGGTTAGCCCAGAAAATCACTCAAATAGAGGCAGTATTTCCTGATACTACCCCTATTGAGAAACACAGAATCTTGACCATCTGCCTTCCTATGGGAATCGCACCACACGTGGAGGACTGCGACACTTGGGGTACAGTCTTTGCTTCCATTTACACAAAAACACACGGTGTTCCGTCTATGGCGGTAATACCAGACGTGCTAAAACAGATTCAAAATGAATTCGGTCCAGAGCCCGCTTTAAATCTAGGTATGAAATTACTGAAAGACTTCAAGCAGGTCACGGCTATATTATTAGCCAATGTAAAGGGAGAAGCAGCATCTGTGGCGATTCGCCAGAAGTTGAGGGAAACCGATATAAAAGATCCTGTTGAGCTTGCAAAAATCATAGAGAAATGCTATGAAGAATTAGGTAGAGACAGCTTGGGTGGAAAACCGGTAAAGCCCCAACTGCTCGAAAATCCTGAAAAATTATTTATTAAAAATAATTTAAATACTCCTAAAAAGAGCTGGGATGGAAATAAACAATCCACTCCCAAGGAAAAAGTTTTCCAGTCCAGAGGAAGGTCTCCTCGACGGAGGGAAAGAACTCCGACTCGAGAACGCCAGTCTCCCCAGAGGGAGCCCTCTGAGAAAAGATATAACCTTAGAAATAGGGATAATATAAAAAAACCTGATAGATATCAAAGTATTGATACACGTCCCTCTCGATCTTTTCCACAGAATTCGGAAAGAAGAGGACGGTCAGACCCAGGAGAGCACACCAAGTCCAAAGACAAGGAACCTGCTCAAAATAAGAAATCTCAATTTCAGAAAAAGAAGGTAGCCAGTATTAGAGTAATCAACCATGCCGAGAATACTGAGGACACAGTTGAAAAACGGGGAGTGGGCATTGACAATGTTGGACAGTGCAGCAGAGATCAGTATAGCGCGCAAGATCTTGATGAGTCATCTGGAGACAGTGGACACGAATGAATTCATTCAGGTTGAAACTGCCGACGCCAGACTTAGCGAGCCCCATAAAATATACGAAATAACATTGCGTATAGAGGGTGATAAGACTAGGAAAATTAGGGGTCTATTTTGGGATAAGCTCTCAAAAGGCTATGATATTCTGTTAGCTGAAAAAGATTGGCCCCCGGAGTTTGTCAGGGAGTGCCCTCGTGGCGAAGAAGTGATTATGCCTGCCTTCTCGAATCACATTCCGATTCATAAAAAATACACATATGCAAGGAAATGGGCAGTAGCCCAGGCACCTGCATTGTATAAAAATCATGTAGGATGGGATGAGGATTCACCGCCTCACAAAATCCAACTAAAAAGTGAACCAACTGCCCAACGGCAGTATCCCATAAAGCAAGAAGCTAAAAAACAAGTCAGGGAGATCTTAGATCAACTTGAATACCAGGGGGTGATTGAAACATGCACCTCTCAAATGAACAATCCTTTGTTTCCTGTCTCCAAGCCAGACAATTCATATCGTCTAGTTTTGGACTACAGACATCTTAATACATGTTGCAAAACTTTTGCAGTACAAAACTCGCATAGTGCAGCCCTAATGAATAACATAGTTAGGAAAAAGTACAAAACGACATTAGACATTTCTAATGGTTTCTTTTGTCAAAACATTGCACCAGAAAGCAGATACTTGACCGCTTTCTCCGCATTTGGGTCACAGAAAAAATTCTGTCGACTCCCACAGGGGTTCAAGAACAGCCCAGGACTATTCTCAGCTAGGGTAACAGAGTTACTACAAATCTATGATGATGAAGCATTATCTTACGTAGATGATATTTATCTCACAGACGACGACTTGGATACTCACTTGAAAAGAGTGAACACCATTATACTTGGGTTCGCAGCAGAGGGTTACAAATTCAACTTTAAAAAGTCCCGAATTGCCCATCTGACAGTACTATTTTTAGGGTACGAATTATCAAGTGAAGGGAAAAGCCTAGCGGACAACTTCTTAGAGAAGTGCGCTGTACTCCAAGCTCAAAAAACGCTGAAGAATTTACAATCAATACTAGGTTTTCTGAATTTCGGAAGAACTTACATACTAAATTACGCAGAGAGGGTTAAACCTCTCTACGAACTAATAAAACCTGATTTAAAACAAATCAATTGGACTCAAAAACACACAGAAATTTTGAGATCACTGCAAACAGACATGTTAGCAAAAACAAAATTAGATACACGTGACAACACGATCGATCTTGTAATCCGAGTCATCCCAGGAAGATGCGGATTCACGTACCTAACCTCTAATGAGGGAGAAAAGGTACCAATTTCAATTAAATCTCACTTGTACACACAAGCAGAAAAAACATTCAGTCACACAGAAAGAACTGTGAACGCAGTGCAAATCGCATTAGCAAATGAACGAGAACTAGCACACGGCAAACGGATTAATATCCTTACAGCGGAATCCGCCTTCGAGGCGCTATTCAGCCCAGTAAACCTGCCTACAGTGTCACTGGATCCGAAATGGATACAGTGCATAGATTCTCTAGGAGCGGAAGACGTGAAATACTATTTCGCCCCGCAATACGAAGAACTGAATGATTTAGAATATGAAGAAGAATATCCTCTGCCAATCGAAATCCTGCCTCTCCCACAATATGCCTGTATAATCTATACAGATAGCTTTGTACAGCATTTTAATGTAGAGAGTAAATCCTACAATGCAGCATGTGCGATCATTAAAGGTCGTTGGCTGTGCGGTAAATTCAGACCGAAAGTAACAAAAACAGAATCTGTAAGAAACTGTTCGGTTCAAAGAACTGAAATCAGATCTTTAAAGATGGCGCTCGAAAATGCAGAACGCGAATTCCCCACACTTATCGTGTGCGATTCTCATTTTTGCGTCAACTCTTACAACAATAAGCTGCAGAGTTGGATTGAAAACGACTACAAAGATGACACAGGTGCCACAATAAAGCATAAATTGCTCTGGAACGAGGTAGCTCTTTTAAGTAAAGAACTACAAAAGACTCACGTGATTCACGCACAGAGTCTTCAGCGTGATGGCGTTCACGTTGCAGGGAATTCATTGGCTAATACAGCCAAAGCGGAAGCAACTAAACCGGCTTCCGTAGCCACAAAAAATCGTACAGATAAGTACATAGACGGGGAAACCATGCTGGCAGTAAGAACGACCGTAAAAGGCGACTGTGCAGCACTACCCGTAAACTATCCACTCAATTATGCATACATAATCGATGCAAACTCCGTTCCTTTTGCTCGAATCCCTGGAGTGGGGGATAGAGTAATTCCAAACATGAACAGGAGAATATTTTTAATAGCAGACGCACACATGGGTTTGGGTCTACGGCACAGAGAGATCAAGGAATCACTGACTGAATTACAATCAGTATTCTGGTGGCCGGGAATGAGTGTAGAACACCAAATATATGCAAACAACTGTGAAAACTGTAATAGGGATCGCAGTAAGGAACCTTGCTACCGGCTACCAGTCAGAAAGAGCGTAACCCTGCCTACACCCCACCCTGCGTCCTATTAACAGTTAAGGCGAAAAGCACTTAAAAAATGAGGTCCCCAGCGCTCGGCTGACGCTAGAACGGTTATAAAAGATTTGCGAGTCCATATCGGCATATACGCAATTACCACGTTCCATTCTGACCAGGGTCCTGCTTTTAGCTCTCGAGCTTATGGGGAAGCCATGGCCAGCATGGGAATTGGGTTGCGGTATTCTTGTCCGTCGCACAAGTGTGGTAGAAAGAAAAAACCGGGATATAAAGCAATCTATAACAGCGAAGGTATTAGGTTCAGGCGCTGGGTGGGTCAAACATTTAATAAGTGTCCAGACTAGTCTTAACAACATGCCAAGAAATTCTCTAAAAGGTTTCAGCCCATACGAACTATTGTTCGGAATTAGAATGAACGTTCAGGACCTCGATAGTCAGATGTCAGTGGTACAAGCAGAAACAAAGCAGTTTGAAGTAAAAGACCGTTTGGCTGTTTTACAGGAACTGAATGAAACAAGAAAATCATTAAGCAACATAAAGTTAAAGCAACAGCCAAATACCACTGACGAGGCACCACCCGCAACAGCCCCAGCAAGGCCTGTCTGGATTCCAAAGATTGGGGATCTAGTCAGAGAAAAGATCGCGGTTAAGAAGGAATTTGGGCCTTCTTACAGAAAAGCAGTACCTGTCTTAGCAGTCACCGGAACAAGATCAGTTGTGCTACCGCCCCTTGCTGGTAAAAAGGAGAACAGAGTCGTGTCCATCGATCTGGTAAAACCACAAGCATGTGGCCTATAATCAACAGTAGGCCCAGTGGACTCCCAAGAAACAACAGAATACCCAAACTTGCAACAATCCAAGAGGTTCAAACTGAAAGACTAATCACATTCGATCAGCCTGCAGTGCACAATGAAGGACTATGCAATAATGCCATGGAACTCGTGCCTCTTGAAACACAGATTGAAACAGTTCGTCAAGAAACAACACCAGTCTACACTAATGTGGCATCAGAAAGTGCTACCGAGAGACAGATTGAAAGAACAATCCCATCAATTGACAGAACTGCCTCTGGTTATTTCATCAACTTCGACAACTTCTCTGAAGACTTTAACGACCCCGAAGTGATGCCAGAAACAAAAAAGTCTTTTAAAGAAAAAGCAACGGAACTCTTTCATCAACTGAAGGAAATCTACCTTATTTCCCCTTGGCTAGAGTTCTGGTTCGGTCTAGGTGTATTTTTTCTCCTACTTTGGCTCATCATGGTACTATGTTTGGGAAAATTCATTGAAGGAAAATATATTACAATGGACACAGCAAGTCAGAACATCAACCTAGTCCTGAAACCACACAGATCATCCCACGTGAAGAAAAGAGAACTGTCAACAGTAAATGTCACAGCAATTCCAATAACAGGTGGGGTAGTATGGGAGAAAACAGACTATGAGATCTATGGTCCGGTCGAAATCCTGAAGTATCCTCATCAACTAAAGGTTTCCTTAAGTGACTTTGTGACACCAAGTACATTCTCTGATGATTGGGACTTTAACAGTATTAATGACATGATGTCTGATTTAGTAATGTCAGCTAGATTCACAGATCATGATTATTTACAAGGTTCAACTAGTTATGAGCAGTTATTCTGTTACACCCATTATGGGGATCATTACTTGCATAAATCTGCACAGCCTAGAAATGTTTTTATGTATAATCAATGGGAACATTGTGCTACACCACCTAAAAGCAGTTCTAAAGCATTTTTTGAGAAATTCAAATACTTCTCAGGTTTTAACACCAGTGATGCAGAAACGTTTTATTATAAACTGTTAGATAAAACAGGAATGAAAACAATGCTGACAAATTCTAAATTAATATATTCAGAAGCATTTTATGACAAAATGATGACATTTGGTTTTGATTATTGGAAAAATAATATTGAAACGAAAACAATTTGGGGTACAAAAGATTGGCAGGTGCAAGGCATAGAAGCACTTTTTAGAACCTGCATGATACCAGAACAAATGTTGTTTTTAAATGACACAATACACCAAACATCTTGTCTTGGCCTAGCTAAGAACAAAGAACTTAAAACACCGTCTATACCAAAGCCAATTCCTGAAAATGCAACAGCTGATATTGAGTTAGACGTGTCACAAATTTTACATTTCAACAGAACACATCCTGATTGGAAAAAGTGGTTAATCTGGCCTACAGACACAAATAACTGTCAAGATAGATTCCTGAATAAAACACAGGGGTTGAAAATGACCAGATTAGACTCAAGATATTCCCAGAGACAACATCCAGGAATTATAACAACATACAGTGTAGGGAAACTCTGCCTAGAATGGCTAACTACATCCACACTAGCTGAAATTAAGCAACACTTGTCTTTATTAAAAGATGGTGCTGATTTGCGCGATTTCATTCTTGGACCACGCAAACAGCGTCAAAAGCGTTTCATAGCGACCAGTATCTATGCTGCTTACAACGAGGCTTGGAAAGTAAAGCAAATTGAAACTGCTGAAAAAATACGAGAAATTGATCGTATTAATTTGGAGAAATCACTTTCTGTGGTAGACAATGGGTTAATGACTCTGTCTTCCAGAATATATTCTTTGGACAATATTGTATCCTCTGCCTTTGATGTGATAGACAGAGATTTGCTAATGTTACAACATGGCCAGTCTCAATTACGCTCTATTATAGAATTAGGCTGGACGCTGCAAAATCTTCGTTCAGGCTATGTGCCTTGGCGTTTAATCAACACAACGTCATTATTTTCCATTTTTAACCTTACTGATAAACAGATCAGTTTGGCACAGAAAGGAGCAGACTATACAATCTTGAGCATCGAGAAACTCGAGAGATTACCATTGACAATGTCAGAGAGCCCTGTCATTGAATGGATAATACACAGAATTATCACAATTCCGATAACAACTTTCCGATTTCATAAATGCCTTGAGTACATACCTGCTGGCCAATATGAACAATTGGGTAAGGGATATGTTAAATCCGAATGGAAATTACCATACACTCATTCTTGCTATAGTGACAGCGACAAAAATGTATTTCTTAGTGGTGACAACTGTAAACACTCGCTAAGCGGTATACTTTTGTGTCAGGGTATTAATTTACACGGAGCATGTGATGGAAATTCAAACAACCTCTCGTGCCACCAGCTAGTCACACCTGCAACTCAGATAGAGCCCTTCTTTATGCAACTCGCAAACGGGAGTTACATTCTTAGAACGGATCACAGGTGCTGTGGCCTCGCGCCAGGGAAAAGTTATCTAGTACAAGTAACGTCCATGGTCAAATGTTGTATGCAAGCATTGTTTCCGAGCGGGCCTCCAGACATAGTGACTCCCCTCTGGCCTCGTCTGAATCTCTATTCTATACGAATTGATACATTAAGCAAAATGGAAATCTGTGCTTTTACAGACAACAGTGCCTATAACGTCATCTAAAGAGACGTATGATCTTCTAGTCGCAAGGACGGCTACTGAAGTCCATGACCTTTTATCAACAAATTGCCCCGTGCATTTCGTAGAAATGTTCAGCCAACTCCTTAACATGTCTAGTGCAACAAGCATCCCAGGCATATTTAAGACAGTCTTTACGGGACTGCTAACACCCTTCCAGGCAATTTTGGGAATCTTTCCTAATTTTGTGCACTCCATCTTTGGTGGTATTCCACTATTTTTGGGACTCATCGCAGGGATTCTATTTTTGACCATCCTGCTACGTTATGGCAAGCCTCGGCTCAGACATAGCTCCCATGGGAATGGAAGAGACAATCCTAGCAATGCGCTACAGGGACAGGATAACTAACGTCCTCGGATTGGCCAGGCTAAGAGATCTAAACATGACCTGGTTCCTTTCATTCAGACCGATATGGCAAAATTGCATTTTACCTGTGCTACGGTGTATGCTTTGCGGCGAGGAATGCGTGTTGGACATCTGTCTTTCACTTCCATCAGCAGTACCAATGGACGTCGATACTTTGCTAAGTCCAATAACGGCTCACGCATTGTGTTGTCCCCAGCGGCTACCAATCCTGATGACGGCATTCGTGGAGACTCCTGTACTACAGCCAAGTGGTAACAGTGGAGCGAGTGACAAAAGCAACATCATCCAGGTACAACGTTCTGTGAGCATTGCTGGTCCTGCCTTCGATGACAGCAATCATTCTCACACCTGCCAAGTTACAGCGCTATCTACTTTGGTTGAACTATCACCTGATTTTGTAGACCAATTCTTTGCGAGCCTGTCTGATACGATGTTCTCACCCATAGAGAAACAATAACTTTTGAGAAGCTTTCCGACACACAGCGTTCCCATGAACTCTGAATTCGGCCTTCAGTTTTGATCAACAAAAACTGCCAAGTGCTTTGGAAATATTTTTTTCTTTGAATTGGACAATTTTTTTTTAATATTGACCCCTTTTTGGCACGAACAATTCTTTGCTTAACGTAAAAACTATTCTTAGAGAACAGAAGCTTCACACTTCTATTTCTAAACACATCTAGAGACATAACAACATAACACCAGCCTCTAGCACACATGTTATTACAATGCATTTTTATGTGATGATTTATCTCGCATTTCTTCTGTCAGAGATACTTCATGTGTAATTCTTTTTGCATAATCGTTCATTGATTTCATATGCAATACCTTTTGAATGGTTACTATGCTTTAAAAAAACGTACAGTACCTAAATTCCATGTATTACAAGTACGCCTATTTCGAATGCATTTATGTATTTTGGGGTGGGCAATGTTACACATACATCTAATTGCTTTAGTTTTAGTAATTTTGATGGACATGTAGACGTGGAGTGGGTGTTGCGTGCTTATCTAGGTTCCTGATCGATACTGTGACCTTATGCCCCTATTCGGCTATAAAGCCCTTTATTCCCTATATTGGCATAACCGTTCAAGTGCGATTTTCTGAAAAGTCATCTCTGGCCTCACACGAACAGAGCCACATTCCAGCATGACTCTCTGCTACTTCCTTTGCGACCAATTAGTGCAATGACAGAGCAGCAGTCACTATCTGATATTCCTAGATAACACTCCGAGTTCTTCAACAAGATAAAAACTTAGCAAACCTGGAAATCCCCGCTTGCTATGTTTTGATTAGTAATGGAACTCTAATGAGCAACTGATAACTGTCACTTCCTAGTGACATCTTTAATTGACGTCTTATGTCCAGCAAACTTGCGTCAAACCCGGCACCTGTCAGGTATAAATATTACCAACGTTGCCTTAAGCAAGGAGCGAACCTGTTGCTGATGCCAGCTGCCTGCATGACCCCGTGTTGGTAACAACTAGCACTCTGTCGCTGCAGCCTGCTATCCTGTGGTGGTGAAGCTACTGATTACCATTATCGCCGCTACAGCGCGAACTATGGTTCAGTACGCTTGAGGAGCCGTGCAGCCGTCCTCTGCGAAGACATCCAGCCCAGCTGCCCGCGGACGCTGTCACCCCTCCTTCATCGACGCGCTGAGAAAAGCCGCTGCATTTCTCGTGCAGAGAAATCCAGTCCCGGCGCTTCCAGTTTACCCTCGCGGGTGACTGGGATATCGAGAGAGACCCCTGAAGGAGATACCAATCCTCCATCATTCTATTCAGAGGTATGGTGTTGACTAAACCCTTAGACGAGAATTCTTGAAACAAACCTTGGCAAAACCAACTTAACTTAAGCTACTTACTTACTCCCCTTCTCACGTGTTAGGCTTAGGTCAGGCACACTGGGGTAGGCTTAGTTAGAAGCACCAGTTGAGTATGTTAGCCTAAAGTATATATGACTGTATATATGTTTTATTACTTTTAAACCATTGTATGGCTAAGAAACCATATCAATGCTTTTACAGTTCTATTTCGCAATACTTATCTTACTGTACGTACTTTTTATAATAACAGTTATTGCAATTGTGGCAATACATTTCTCTTGTACGAGAAGAAAGACTGTTCAATAAATGTTAACCTTTATTGATAAACGCCCGTCTCTCTATTCTCTACATACTGTGAAAGTAAACTGCACTAGACTGACTGAGTGAAATCTGTGTCTATTGTTTCACACGACCCTAGAGATCGACTCTTGATCTGAGGAGCAAAGTTGTCATGTTGCACGGTTGTTGGAAAGCTGAATCCCTTCTTGTCTGTGCCAAGGAAGCTGATCACTTCCTATGCAGGGAAGAAAGTTTCCAGTGACCTCTGAGCTAGTTGGTAACACAACCCAATTAAGTTTAGCATAGTCAGTGGAGGCCTGGAATATCCGCAGTTCCACGTCGATACTACTGTTTATGTTATTCCAATGCGCAGGGCCTAGTGGGAAACTAGGAACTACACTACACTGTCAGCAGCACACCCCATGTGAGCCACACTAAGAGTGTGGGAGAGAGTGAGACATCAATGCGGAAAAGTTCATCAGCGAGCGTAACTGGGTCGAAGATATCATCATCATCCCGTAAATCCTTGGTCCAGGGCAACATTAAAAAGATGTTGTTTACAGAAGCGCAATATGAACGCAACCACCCACTGACGCGTCTGTATAACACTAAGCTGGCTAAAATGCTAGCTCTGGACCTTCTCCCTTTTTCTTTTGTAGAAGGGGTTGGTTTTCTAGAATTAGTGGCAGCGCTCTGCCCTAAATGGAAGGTTCCTAGCCGGTTCTATTTTGCCCGAGTTGCGGTTCCAGCACTACATGAAGATGTTCTGAAGGTGATTGGGGCAGCTTTGCAGAAGAGTGCTGTTCACACTATACATCTGACAACAGACATGTGGACCAGTGGCGCAGGCGCTGATTACATGTGCATCACTGCACACTGGGTCTCTTTTTCAGGGGCTAAAGCAAAGCTAAACGCAGGTGTTGACGCGGACATTGTTTTTAAAGCTGCTCGGAAACATGCAACACTAGCCATGTTTGGTTTGGAGTAACGTCACACAGCAGAAAACATTTTGGATGTCTTTAACACAAAGGTCCTTAAGTGGCTGTCCCCAAAAAAACGCCAGGTTGGTTATGTTTCCACGGACAATGGTGCCAATATAGTTAAGGCCATGAGGCTGGGTGACTATTTCAGAGTGCCGTGTTTGGCGCACTGTATAAACCTGGTTGTCCAAAAATTCTTGGGTAATAAAGGCAGTGCAGCGTACAGAGTATTGGACACCTGCCGAAAAATGTGCAACCATTTCAGCCATTCTTTTAAGGCCCGGAAGCAGCTGAGGAGCCTGCTATATCAACGTCAAATGCCAGTGAAAGCACTCATCCAGGAGGTGGTAACACGTTGGAACTCAACCTTCTACATGCTTGAGCGTCTGTATGAGCAGTATACGGTACTCGATCAATATTTCTTAACAGAGGGTACAGCTCAGGAGGACCTGAGGATGGGTGCGGCGCAATGGAACATAGTTCAAAGCCTGACACGCATGCTTCGTCCTTTTGAGTTCTTCACGCGTGCAGTCAGCAAGGAGGACTGTAATTTGGGAAAAGCTATCCCATTGTTGTACATGCTGGAGCACCAACTGAAGGAGGTGTGTTCTGTGTTTGAAAAAGATGTAAAAAACCAAGACTCTTTTGTTCTGGCTGAGAAATTATTAGAGCTCCTACAAGGTGATGAACGTCTTAAAATGATCCACTCAGAAGAGCATTACATTTGTGCTACTATTCTGGATCCACGCTACAAAAAGGCGCTGGCAGGCCAAGCATTCTTTCCTTTTGATGATGAACATGTTCCAAAGTACAAACGTTGGCTAGCCTTGTCAGCCAAGAGGTTTGAAAGAGAACGGCAGAAAATTGAAGGAAATGGCAATACATCAGCAGGCCATCCCCAGTCAAAACAATCCACTTCTGCACCTGTGGCTGTGGCACAAGTGACCTCTCAGCCGTTAAAGACACCGGCAACCGGATCATCTGCACCAGACACAACAGAAACATTGGAGGCTGAAGAGGATTGGCTAGCTCGGCTTGGGTTTGATTCTCAAAAGGTCAGAGGCACAGCAACAGCTAAGCAAAGTGGAGGAACCTTGGATGAGGACCTTGAGTCGATGGTGAAGGACTATCTGAATGACTCAACAGAGGTCTATGTTAATGCTGACCCAATGGCGTATTGGCATGGGAAAAAAGAATTGTGGCCACAGCTCACCAACCTGGCTTTAAACTACTTGTCTTGCCCACTCGCAAGCGTGTCTTCTGAACGTGTTTTCAGTGCTGCTGGTGGCATTGTAACTTCCAAACGGAGCCGCCTCTCGCCCAAAAATGTGGAGAGGTTAACAATGATCAAGATGAATCAGCACCTCATACCACCAGATTTCAGAGTACGAGAAAGCGCGCCGGATGAAGACGAGGTGGCCAGCAACATAGATGAGGGAATTTCTACTCTGTCAGGTGACACTGAGCTCACCCTGCCTGAATTCGCAGAGTATGATGACGAAGCCTTATTCTTATTCCTGGACCGTGATACCGAGCCCTGAAAATGAGACAACGAATCAATAACTTTCTTTTTCGTCCTTATTCACTTTTATTCCTGTGTGTCTGTCTTTCTTTGTTGTGCACAGTTAATATATTTCAAACTTTAATCAGATAATCACAAAAACAAGCCCATCAGCAGAACTGTCTTCACTGGTTTGCTAATTGATTTGAAGGTGCCGCAGTCTGCATTCCTCAGGTTCACAAGTACAGAAGAACATGCTCCTCTATCCTCCTCCTCCAGACTCCTATTTCCATCAAAGCAGAGGGCTGGTTTACGCCCAATAAAGAAAGACTCAGCACTTGTGGGGGTGTTGTTCTACCTCTTTGCAGGTGAGTTGACGGCTCTGGGACCATTGTTGGGAAGCTCTAATACCGGATAAAAGTGGTTTGGACCAAATCCGAGGCGCACATTTTTTAGTGTTTTTGCTGACTTGCTTGCCTTTGAGGTGCTCTTAGGGGGGTTCCGTCTGTTTGTGGGTGAGTTTCGGGGTCTGTCAGCACTGCTGGGACACTCTAATCTTGATTGCATTTGCTTTTCAGGAAATCCGTGGTGGCAAACCGGACCTATGGCCTAGCTACGCAGCGCGTTTGGACCGAAGGCCGAGAAATATTGCAAGTATGAGATTTTGCTTTTGGCCTGTTTGGGGGTGTTATGCTTTTTGGCGGGTGGGTTGGCGGAACTTGGAGCATTCCTGGGAAGGTCTAATACCGGGTAGAAGTAGTTGGGACAAAATCCAGGCCGATTTTTTGTTGTTGCTATTTCTGACATTTTGCTCAATGTAGCGTTTTCGGGGGCCTGTTTGGGGGCCTTCCTGGTGTTTGTGGGTGAGTTTCGGGATCTGGGCGCACTGCTGGCTATATATACTTTACTTTGCAAGAGGTTTGAAGCAAATCCATGGTGGCAGAGGGGAGTGAAGGCCTAGCTGCAGAGCGCGCGCGGAGTGATTTGGGAAATTTGGGAAAAACTGACAAAGTCCCCATTTTTGTACTTTTGCTCTTTGGCTGTTTGGGGGTCTTCTACTCGTTTTCTCCTGGGTTGACGGCTCTGGGGCCATTGCTGGGAAGCTCTAATACCGGGTAGAAGTGGTTGGGACAAAATCCACGCCGATTTTTTTGTTGCTATTTCTGACATTTTGCTCAATGTAGCGTTTTCAGGGGCCTGTTTGGGGGGCTTCCTGGTGTTTGTGGGTGAGTTTCGGGGTCTGGGAGCACTGCTGGGACACTCTAATCTTGATTGCATTTGCTTTTCAGGAAATCCGTGGTGGCAAACCGGACCTATGGGCTAGCTACGCAGCGCGTTTGGACCGAAGGCCGAGAAATATTGCAAGTTTGAGATTTTGCTTTTGGCCTGTTTGGGGGTGTTATGCTTTTTTGCGGGTGGGTTGGCGGGTCTTGGGGCATTCCTGGGAAGGTCTAATACCGGGTAGAAGTGGTTGGGACAAAATCCTCGCGGAAAAGCCTTTTGGCACTTTTTGTAACTTAGAGTTCGTTAGGGTTAGCCCTAGCAGCAGGATTGCATGTGTTTCGGGGTGTTCTAGATTTTTGCAACTGAGTTCTGGGGTCTTAGAGCACTCGTGAGAATGTGTAATTTTGGTTGCAAGTCATTTGAAGAAAATCCATGGTGGGAAAGGGGGGATTTGGCATAGTTAAAGAAAGCCTTTGCCACTATTCTTAACTTAGGGTTCGTTAGGGTTAGCAGTATTTCTATTGCATGTGTTTGGGTGGGGGGGTTTTCGAGTCTTGGAGCGATGCTGGCTATGGATACTTTTGCTTGGTTGCTTGCAAGTGGTTTGAATGCAATCCACGGTGGGTAAGGGGGTACTTGGGCCTACTTTTACTTTCAAAGAACGTTTTGTCACCAGTTTTCTGCTAGGCCTCGTTTTTTGAGATTTGATTGGGGGTCTTCTACATTTTTGCGACTGGCTTTAGTAAGGGTCTGGGTGGGAGCACTGCTGGGAAGATCTAATTTTGTTCTAAAACACAGTTTCAGTACACCTAGCTTGAGGGGAAAGATCCGCTACATTAATTTGCCCATACTTATTTATCCTTCAAAAGGTGACTCAGACAGAGTACGCACTTTCAAAAATATTGTACTGTCTACTAGGAAAATCAAAGTGTGACTTTTTGCACTCCACAGCCTACATACCTTATATTTATTTATCAGTGGTGTTGTAATATTATATCACTTCCTGTTTTTCGTTGAATAATTACAGGCCGGGTTTCAGTCTGTGCAATGGGGAAAAAAGGATGGAGTCAGGCTTCACATTAGCGAGCCACAATTCAGCATCAGGCAGGCAGTGGACAGGGTGTCTTCTGGTCACCAACATTGATGGACGAAGCGTCAGCTGCAATGGAGGAGTGCCGCTAATGAGAGGAATTTTTTTCTGCATGCAACTTACTTACCAAATTCAACAGGACAACTACAACAACATACAGATACAGTATCCTTTGTCTTTTTCTCTGACTGTGACTGCATTTCTTGGATCTCTCTCTGCTTCTAAATTGATCCCTTAACACATCACTTAGTCCACTCCACTATCACATCTGCACCACACATAGTCATTTGTAAGTGCTCCTACGTAATTTGCAAGTCGCAGCACGCCCCAGCCCGTAGAGGACTGGGATGGCCCCAATGATGAAGCATGTCACCAAGGGGCAACCCTGGTGAGTGAGGGGACACCTAGAAAAAGAGCAATTTCTCCTTTTCTATCTACTATACCTTCCAGACCAACCCCATTGAGTGTTGTGAATGGATTTATAGTGACCAGCAAGGCTCTCAGGTATCTGGCAACAGAGACCTTATGTTGAATATAGTTATCAATAATTCCACACACGCCCTGTACTGTCGCATTCTTTCTTCCACAGTTGTCGAAAGTACTACTTACTTTTCACTGACATGCAGATGCATGCAGTAGTGCATGCACTTTCAAAGATTGATGGATAGGTTTGTACCCAAAGATTTGTTTATGTTCAATTGTTTGTCCATGCTGTGCTTTTTTTACAGGGTGTCTTCTGGTGACAAACATCGATGGACGAAGCGTTGGCTGCAATGGAGGAGTGCCGCTAATAAGAGGATTTTTTTTCTGCAGGCAACTTACTTACCACTTTCAACAGGACAACTACAACAACATACAGATACAGTATCCATTGTGTTTTTCTCTGACTGTGACTGCATTTCTTGGAGCTCTCTCTGCTTCTAAATTGATCCCTTAACACATCACTTAGTCCACTCCACAATCACATCTGCACCACACATAGTCATTTCTAAGTGCTCCTACGTAATTCGCAAGTCGCAGCACGCCCCAGCCCGTAGAGGACTGGGATGGCCCCAATGATGAAGCATGTCACCAAGGGGCAACCCTGGTGAGTGAGGGGACACCTAGAAAAAGAGCAATTTCTCCTTTTCTATCTACTATACCTTCAAGACCAACCCCATTGAGTGTTGTGAATGGATTTATAGTGACCAGCAAGGCTCTCAGGTATCTGGCAACAGAGACCTTATGTTGAATATAGTTATCAATAATTCCACACACGCCCTGTACTGTCGCATTCTTTCTTTCACAGTTGTCGAAAGTACTACTTACTTTTCACTGACATGCATGCAGTAGTGCATGCACTTTCAAAGATTGATGGATAGGTTTGTACCCAAAGATTTGTTCATGTTCACAATTGTTTGTCCATGCTGTGCTATTTTTTCTTGTCTCCCAAAACCTTTCCCAAAAACCCCCGTACCCATCCATTTTTCAAACCCTAACCCTCTTCCCCCGGGCTGTGTGGTTTTGATTGACGTGTGACTAAATTACAGCAATAAATCCACACACTTGCTGGGGAGGATAAGGTGATAGCAACAGGCTGGTGAAGAAATCCGAGGATATATTCTTACTCTGCTTGACAAAGACCCATGGCTAATGTCAAAGAACTTCAACTGAATTAGTTATACTTTACCATTTGTTAGGCTACAATGTGGCACTGTTCTAGTGTACTTCTGTCACCTGCTATATTCTCTATTGTACCGTTGTATTGCTCAGGAGGACAAACCAGATTTCATTTTCTTTTTTTTTCATAGGCATGCAACTGCCACTGTGTCACACCACTAGTGCCACCGCTATGAGGAAATTTTATCCGCCCAGGATTGCCAACCTTATTCGCTGTTTCCCGTGGAGCCAGCCCTGGGCCTAGCCCTACTTGCAAACAGAAATTACAGGTAAGATAGGCGTTTGGTTGGAGGTAGTATAATGGAGTATTAGGAGAGACAAGAGATTGGATTGACGGTAGTACTACTAAAGTCCTAGGACTATTCAGGAAAACAAACTTACTGTTAAACCCCCACCCACCAGACTCAAAAGCAGTAAAAAACAGGTATGGTCAGATAAAGTTTCAAAAAGTATATTTTTATATCCCTAACAAAATAATCTCCCGCAAGACCCTCCCTAACCCCAACGATTGTCCTTCAAAAGTCCCCAAAAAACCCAACTCCCAATTCCCACCCCCCAAAAGTCTCTAAAAAAGGGGCAAGGGACACTATGGCAGGGTGCTGTTGGTTTAGCAGCCAGGGCATCATGCTCCTTGCGGAGGGTGGCAAGTTCGAAGCGGAGGCCCTCCACCGAGTTCTTATAGTTATGGACCTCCTGCTCCAGGTAGGACAGTCTGAGGGATAAGAGGCGCCGGTGTGCCTTGCAAATCCTGTGAGGGGCAGCTGCTTTCTTTGCTGCTCGGCGGTGGCGTTTGGCTTTGGTAGCCCGGCTCCGTACCGCTGGAGCACTGCGCTGGCTGGCAGCCCGCACGGAGGAGGATGCAGCTGTCCCAGTAGACGTTGTGGTTGTACCAGACTGCGTCTCCTCCTCCTCCAGGGCCACCAGCCGCCGATATTCAGCGACAGTGGCATCCAGCCTCCGTTGCCGGGCCATTCGAGCCAGCTCCTTCCTCCTTGATGGTGTCTTGGATTTGGAAGGAGCAACTACATGAAGAAAGAAAGACATAGTCTGTAACCAATGCTCCTTAAGATTAACACAAAATGATTGAGCAGAAAGTTGTCACAGTACAAGTAGCAAATTGAAAGCACAGTACATAACTATTGAGGACAGTATCTATGTAACCTCCGACTTCTTCATCCTTGCTCTAACATTAGTGGGAGTTTAAGGAACAAATTCTACGAGCACTATGGACTTCCATTACAGTCGACTATGACAGTACACCACTCTTATTCTTCTTCTTCTCTCTTGTTTAGGAAAATTGGTACGTTATCTTATGCAAGCCGGCATAATGCCAGCGCAGTGAACTTGCACCCGAGAAAAACAGACGCACACCATGGTGAGTGAGACAGACTTGCGTTACTGTACCGGTCCAGTACATGCAGGTGGTGAAGCTCTTACTTTTCTATTACGGGTGGCACTGAGAATACTCTGTTAAAAGGGCTACTGCTTAATTAATTTAGCTTTCACCCTACAGTGCAAATGAGTATTAGAAAAGGAAAATGAAGAAGCTAAATTATCTGATTATCTATCACTTCACATGGGATGTATTTGATGACATATGGGATGACTTTAGGTGCTTTGTGTGATGTTCTATGCTACTCACTAGCACTTGCTTCCTCGTAGAATTTAGATTTCTCATATTGCATTATTCTTAGAATGAAGGATCTCCTGTTTGTCAGTTATATCCTAAGCTGTTCGTGGATGAGGCGATTAAACTGAACTTGGATCTACCATTTGACAACGACCTTTATTTACCATAAATATTGACTATTTTACACTGGCGACGATTTTACCTTGTCTCGCCTCAACACGCAGCTGTCCAAAGGAAGAGTACCCAACACAATGTTGTGTCCTGGTTGGATGAATTTAAACAAAGGGTTTGTTGACAATCATGTTGGTGTTTGGAGGGAGAGAGAGTTGGAAAAACAAGCATATAGAAAGGCTTATTTTGATAAGAAGAAATGTGTTCGATCTCAGGAAATCAGGGTAGGTGACTTTGTAAAGATAAAGGCACCTGTTGGGAGAGGTTCATGGTCTAAATATACTAATGTCAGGCCTGTTGTCAAGGTTTTTGGCAATGCCATTAAGACACAAGATGGTAGAATCTGGAACAAAAGTAGAGTGGTTGTGATTAAATCGAGAAATGTTGCTCAAGATGGCTTCGTTACCGGACGTGAATCTTCTCCTTCATTCAAGCTCACTACTTCCTGTTCCAAGAATTCCTGTTCCACTCGCATGAGGAGTCAGAGAATACGCAGACCACCTACTTATATGAAAGACTATGTTTAATTCTTTTCTTTTTATTTCATTGTTAAACATGATTTGTTTTCCTGCATTACTTCTCTTCTCTCCCCATTTCTTTTATTATTTTCAGTGTTATTGTATAGGAGGGAGATGTGTGATGTTCTATCCTACTCACTAGCACTTGCTTCCTCGTAGAATTTAGATTTCTCATATTGCATTATTCTTAGAATGAAGGATCTCCTGTTTGTCAGTTATATCCTAAGCTGTTCGTGGATGAGGCGATTAAACTGAACTTGGATCTACCATTTGACACGACCTTTATTTACCATAAATATTGACTATTTTACACTTTGCTTATTATTGAGTGAACAGTGATACCCCCACACATGAATGACGTACTACTACTAAACTAAAGTTATTAAGAGAGGTAGGGAGTGTCCACCGTAATAACCGGATATATGGTGTGCTTGCAGTTGCAATACAAACTACTGCTACTATTCATGGTAGTATTTGGACAATGTTACAACTTCTTTTCCTTGCCTTTCCTACACTGGAACGAACGTGCGGGTGCGGTGTTACATGCTCTTCAAAGTAACACTTAGTTCATCCAGTGACCGTCTACTCTCTCTAGATACACATATGCTATCTAAGAGTCAGATAGTACCATGAATGATCCAGGCATCCATCCATTCAAAGTATATGCACACATACAGTTTCTGTCTCACCCACCCAGGCTGTTCTCCTTCCACCCATCCTTGCTTCATCATTCACCCAGCCATGCACCATACCATATTCTTTCCTTCCCAGCCACCTCGGGGACCAAGCAAACACATATCATTCTTCTTTGCCAGTCATCATTACATTTCTCGTCCTTCCACACTTACTTACACCCTTCTTTCGCTTTTCGTTCATCCCATCCATCAAGTTCACCTCAGATCTGATTGGGATTCTTCTCGCCAAAAACTTCACAGCTAAGTACATTTAGAGGAGGCTACTACCTGGTTTATTTATAATACACCCGTGCAGAAAGCACACTCTGCAGTCTTTAATCTCAATGACTAAGGAATGTATAGCTTACCTCTGCCCGCCACCACCGTGTGAACCCTCACAGGCATGTCCTTGTCCGGCACTTGCACCGCCTCCTCCCCAGAGTTGTCCTCCTCGTCCAATGCCACCACCACCTCCGCGCTGGCCCCGTCTCCAGATGTTCCACCTACAAAGTACATTTAATAATGTTAGAATACACCACTCACTACTATATAATATTTGGTCTAGGAGGAAAAAAGAAATGGGAAAAAAACAGTATACAATTTAATAATTTATGACTGTGTACTCTAAAGTAAAAATGTCCCTTTTTCCAGGGAAGGCTGTTGTCTTGCTGCACTTTTTGGCACAACTGATGAATATTTGCTTTTTACTTTTTAACACGCAACACTTTTTCTCCTAACAGACAGAAGCTTGACTTCTAAGAACACGAGCAGGATCAAGTTCAAACCAGGTGAGAGCTCGGCTCGACCACAAGAAATGTGTCCAATTAATCGTCAGCACTAAGCACTTTTCGATTTTCAGTTACACGTTCACTTTTATGACAAACTTGATTTTAATAAATGTGTTTACTTTTAATAAAGCTTTTAAACTTAAATAGACTCTGTGGTTTTTGGTCCTCCAGACTAGAGTGGATGAGCTAAAGGTTTTGGAATTTTTGCAAGCATGAGTCCGTGCCTCTGCCATCGGTGACTTTGGGAGCTAAATGACTCTGCCACACTATCTAGTCAGTAAGGAGATTGGGGGTTCAACTACAAAGTCTGTTATCACTGAGGTATGTGGAAAGTCTAACAGCAACTATTATAATTGATAAGCTAAGCAATGCATTATTTAGTGTCCATAGTTCTGTTTGTGCAGATTTGTCCCTGCAACAGTAGTAGAATGGATTGTCCTCCTATCCAAACCAAAAGTAAAGTAGTATCTTATTCTTTCTTGGTGGTCATTCACCTTTTTATTGTTGGCAATGGTCAAAGCATAAACATTTAGAATACTTGAAAAGACATTATGGACAATCCCAGAGGACTGCACTCAGTGCATAGAGCTATTGCTGACTAGAATGGGAGTCCAATGGAAATGCCAAATGTGCAATCTTAGTTAGCTACACAGACAGACTAATAAGAATAATCTAGTAATACCACATGGAGTCATAGTCGAGGCAGGATAAGAATTTAGATCCTGTCTACAAGAAGATCAAAGACGATTTAGAAAAAATTGAATGAGGAACGCTAGGAAAAAATAAGTACTCTATATTAAAATTAAAACTTACTGGGGCCAGCAAAGGAGCCCTCGCCTGCCCGGTCCTGGCCTGCATCGTCAACAGCACCCTCCTCCTCCTCCTCCTGTGTCCTCCTCTTGCCCCTGGGGGAAGCTGATGTACAACATGAAAGAAAGAAAAACAGAAAACATGGATGATATTTCTCAACCAAATCAAACATTTCAAAAGAACTAACAAAATATTTTTGCGAAATAGCAAATAGGGAACGACTCCACGGGATATATTATTGACCAATCTCATGTGGTCGACTACGTTATTACTTTCGTATTGCTTGATTTGCGGACCGTCGAATTGGAAACTACCCTATGTAACTCACTAAACAAAGTACTAAAAAGGTTTGCCTAGGATTGGCAGGCAGCAGTCCGCAGCACGCAAAGTGACAGCCAAAGTCCATTGTGATTGAAGATCAGCGACAACACTAAAGTTTCCTACTACATTAACCAGTCATTAAAATACTCAAACTATTAATCCACCACCACTATTTCTTCTTATCGCCATGTGTACAAAGGAAGGACTGGACTTGAGTCTGTAGGGGCTGATTTAGAAGCCCCTTGCGGCTCTTTTGCTCCATTGTTGCGTGACTTTTGTGACGCAGCGACAGCACAAAAGAGGCGCAATGGTGCGGTGTATATCAACAACGTGACGCATATGGGAGATGCATCACGTTGTAAAGCCCTGCGCTAATAGGGGGCGTTCCGGCGCAAGGGAGGGCGTTCCTGCGCAGGAACGCATCCTAAAAGTGGCTGAGGGAAATCTACAAGATTTCAATCAGTCACTTTGAGGACAATGATGCGTGACTCAAACCCTGCGCCTGCTTGAAGCAGACGTACGGCTTGCCGCAGCATTGGGGAGATAGGGCACCCCAGAGCATTGATGGAGCTGCACCATCGTTGCGACGCAGCTCCAGCAATGCGCCGCCTTTACGGCACAGATGCGTAACGCTTTGGTGACGTTTTGGGCCCATGGTGCGCCGCATTGTAAATACGGCGCACCATGGGTGATGGTGGCGTGACGCACAATTACTGGCGCCTCCCTGCTACTTTGCAGGGATGTGCCGGTAATTAAAAATCAGAACCTTAGTGTGTAGCATTACGCAGTTCTTTAAACTACACTCATACATAATTTCACAGGCCAATAAAATGAACACAAAATCTAAAACAAATAAGCATAGTAGCAACACTACTGAGAAGAAGGAGAGCAGTGTACCTGAAATGCACAGAAGATTTTGAAATATAATTTACCTACAATGTAATGAGCAGCATTATTGCTCTTGGTAAAAAACAAAAATTTGCAATATAATAACACAGCAGGAGAAAACATAGTAGTAAAGAAATAGCTACTACTACTCACCAAGCCCGGGGATCTCAAGGCCAAGGAGGTCGAGCAGATCTCGCTCACGGGTCAGGACATCCGTCCAGCGGTGGGTGGCCTGGTTGTAGGTGCGTCAGACCCGAGAGTGGTGGTAAATGGCCTGGCACACCTTCTCCCACCGCTTCCGGCGCTCCCGGACCCCGTACCCGGCACTGATCTTGCCGCCTCCCATGATGGTCCTGGGGAGGCGGTGCTGAACATAAAAAATGAGTTGGCCCACCTCCTCCGGGGTAAAGATCTCCCTGGGTACGACCTCCTCCCCCCTCAAACGCCCGCACGGGAGCCGGACACGGGGTGCGGGACCCTTCCCCTTCTCGGGATGCTTCCCGGCTCCCTTCACCATGGTCTGGGCGGAAAGGAATAAAGAAAATAGAATAGGGAAGAGAAGAAAAGAAAAGAGTTTAAAAAAGTAGTTTAAAATTAACCAAAAGTAGCAGTAAACACAAAAATATAGGGCTAGAAAAATAGAGGGATAGATAATAAGTAAAATAGATAAAAAAAACTTCAAACAAGCAAAGGATGGCAGAGATTGACAGAGGATACAAAGACCATGCCCAGAACCATAGCAATGAATGAGAAACAAGATGGCCGCGCCCGTTCACGACCGCGCGGGTAAGTTTGCACGAGATTTTCCTTGCGAACATGCTCGAAACTGTACTGGCAAGCCGCAGACTTTGCGAGATTACACTTCGCGCCCGGAAACGGAAATACGTCAGGCAAACAAGATGGCCGCGCCCTTGAACGACCGCGAGGGTAACTTCGCGCCTTGCGCTACGAGCGGCTCGCAAAAACGCACAAAACCTTGCCTACGAACACGCCGCAAAAAAACAAATTGCATATTCGCACGAATTTGCGGCTTCCGAATCCGATCTCGCGCGTGTTCGCGCCCCGCGAATCCCGCGAAATTGCAGAAAAACGAGTTTTTCAAAACTGAAAGCACTCGGCAGGGGCAAGAGTTCAATCTCATCATTAGTAACAATTCCCTGTAGTGCTTCCTGACTGGGGCCCCTCCAGAATTCAGTTGCTAGTTGCAACAATTGTATGACCCTGCTCGGACCCTCACAGCAGGCTCATAGAATAGCTACAAGTAGGCCACAAAGGTCCTGGGAAAAAAAATGCACTGCAACAGAAAGCAAATTACAGATAAGGAAGCAGGTGCCAGACTGGAATTTTAAAACAGTGACACATTATTAAACTAACCCCAAATTAATTCATGTCAGTTGAAGCAGGGCTGGTGTGCTTGCTTTTCCCCCCCATAATCTACAGTGATGATGAACCAGAGGGTGGCATTGATGTAACAGAGGGGTGCAGTGGTGAAACAGATGGTGCTGGGAACCTGTGATGATGAACCAGACGTAGAAACAACATAATCGCGACCGTTGCGTGCCGAAATGTAAGTTCGCAATTGCGAACTGGTACGAAACCCTCGCGAACTGGCAGAAATCCTTGCGAACACAAAAAAAAACCTGCAAATTCGCTAGAATTTGCGGATTTTGCGGATTGCCAGTTCGCAAATCCACAAAATTCGCGAACGCGAGATTCGCAAAATTCGCCCATGCTTAATTATTATCATTTAGTTATATTTCCAGTTATTTATTGTTTTAATAAAAGTTAAGTAAAAAAATACATACATCTTTTTTTTCTGTGGGGGTAGCAGTACACAATAGAAATTATATTTATAATTTGAAGTATAATTCTGAAGCTAGCTCTTCACCAGATATTTACCAGAGTGTATAGCTACAACTTATGGTTCCAATTCAAAAGAATAAAAAGTACACTGCCATTAGCAACATAGTGTGGTGAACTTATAACCTCTGTGCTCACGTAAGTGTTCCATGAACTGTTACTATAGTAACTGGCAGAAATCCGTTTGGGGGTAGGGTTAAAAGTTACTGGCTGTACAGAAACCGTTATATTTACCCTGGATCCTCTACATGACAGAAAGGAAAGCAAAGTAAAACAAAACGCTGTGTACCAGATTTACAACCCCCTTGCACCACTTTTGCATCCAACCCTCCTACAAAATTACAAGTATGTGGGCCTCAATGACCCCCCTCAAGCTCCGGGAATCACCACCCCTGGGAATTTGTATATTACGAGAGGCAGACTGTGTGACCCTCGAGGGCCCTTGAAAATACAACGACTGGCTCCAGCAGGGTCCCAGGGTGCCTACCCCCGGTATACTGCTGTTTTCTTTGACAGAGCAGGAATCTTACGACTCCCGCCCCCCATAACAAACATAGTTTGCATTTTGAAAGACAGAGCAGTGAAATCTGTTCTCACTTTCAAAATCCAAAGCAGATTGCATTTCCATATACAAATTAGCATCTACCCATGCAAAAAAGCAATACTGGCTCCTGAATAACGCAAAAGTTCATCACACAATGTTGCTAAAAAAACTGCAAGTGTGCTCGACTTCTCAATATACTACCTTATCCTACGTAATGTTATTTTCAATCACGTTCTGATAACCAATAAGAATCATGCTTTTAAAAAACAGAAACATGCACCCTAGTTTTCTTGGTAGAATGTTGTCAAACAACCAATCATTTATTTTTTGTTTTAATTTCACTTTTCCCCCACACTCCCGTTGTCTATTCTAACATATGCCAAAGGCAGAAATGGAACTACTCCAATCTATTTTTGTCCACAGATAGAGAAAGCTAGGAAAAAATGTGACTAAATCTGTTTCTACTTTTCTCCGAGACTGTAGCATGGTGTCCATATACCACAAAAATCTGCGTTTCAATATGCATGGCATCTATAGGAGAGATGCTGTACATTTTACAGTTGAAGGGAACAGAGTCTTCCTCATGAACTTTAGACTCTGCATCGGTACTTACTTGTAAGTACTAAAATCTCTCAATAAAAACAAGTGATCTTTTTAGAGACATTCAACATCTATACACATAAGCTTGATGTATATCTCAAAAATACATGCTTCTTTTTTTCAGTGGCGAAATGCGTGGATCCTACCCGCATCCTGCGACTTTTTTTTTTTTTAAAGAAAAATGTTATCTTACTTTTTTGGCATTACGGGTCCTTATGTGACCTCCTGAGCAGGCCTAGGGGGTCAGAGTGTGTCTACCCTGCCCCCTTTTCACATTTTGTACACATATTTCACTGACTTCCTCAGCCTCGCTTCTACAGAGGCACAAAATGGCTGCCAAAAGTTCCAGATTTCTAATGTTTACAACCGCATGACAGCCAACTAGAATTCAGTGCGTCATCGGGATGGTGCGGTTATCCTACGAGGCCAATCCTTGCACAATCCGCGGATCCACCGCGCCCATAGATATATAAATGACTTAACCGTAATTTTTTAAAAAACTACTGAACAGATTGACACCGATAAGCGAAAGGCACAAGTCGGAACTGAGGACTACCTCTCTTCCAAATTTGGTGTAATTCCGTTCAGCCGTTCAGGCTGTAGCCGTGGCTAAAGGTCCTATGGGAAATTCCATGGGGAAAAAACATTTTGGGACCCCCTTTTTTCTAGGCCCTGCTTCACCAATCACCCCCAAACTTTCAGGGAAGTTGGAACTGAGCTGGCCAAACGTTTGGAAAATTTCAAGAAGATTCATCAATCAACGCAAAAGTTATTCCAAATAGAATGTTGTGGTTTTCCTATGGATAATAGGTCCTAACTATAATTACCTACTAGCGACCGCAGTAGATAATATACACATATAGATATATATAAAACACTTTACTAATCTGTTTCACTCTATACTTCTCTCTATATATCCTTTCCCTCCATGCTCTGACTCATCCTCTACCTCTTTCTACTACTTTAATATCAAAATAACCCTTTCTAGATTCTTCCCTCCTCTATCCCTCCTTGGCTCACCCAAAAATCATTTTAATACTAGGATATACCAGACAATGGTTTCTAAATTCTTCCCTAATGTATCCCTCCATTGACTGATCCCAAACTTCATTTTACTAGTATGATTTCCCTAATCCCTTTCTAGAGAATCTTCCCTCTTCCATCTCTCCTTTTACTCATGCCAAACCTCCTTTTACTACTAAGATCTCCCAAATACCACTTTCTAGACCCTTCCACCTCTATCCCTGCATTATCCTACTTAATCTAACTAACAGACTCACATCCCTACTGCTCAAATTCCCTCATGTAATAATAATAATATTACCAGCATTTGTAAAGTGCGCAGCTACCTCAGGTGAGGTGTCCCGGCGCTGGGGGCCGTCGGGAAGATTAAGCGAGCTATTGTCCAGAGTCACACGGTGCTTGGCTAACCTGCCACAAGTGCCGGCGATCGAACCGTGAGCCTCCAAGGTCCAGAGTCATCCACCCTGGCAGCTGCAATACACCTCTTCATACTTCCCTATACTAATCCACCACTAATCCTTTTTGGGTTCCAGAGTAAAATGGCACTCACCGTTAAGTGCTTTGACGCCTTGTCTGGGGTAGTAAGCGCTATATAAATACAATTACAGTAAATGTATCCTTAAAGGCATGGGGCTGTATATGAGAAGATCTAGAATGTCCAAAAAAAGGTGGTGAAATGACATAGCACTTGCTTCATAAAGGGTTATGTACATGGAGAGATCTCCACACATGTAGAGTTCCACTCACGTCTGGATGTTAATCTCCACCTAAAAACAATTCAGAAATTCAGGGATGAGACCAATGTCCAGTAATAGCACATGTCTTTACACCATCAGAAGAGCTGTTCGGAAAATGTATGACTCTAAGTTGAACTTTAAAGTTACGTTTCATACGTGTACAAGTGTATTTTAGGCATACACCTGACAAGTGTAGTGCTGCATAGAATTGCCGCCTAGACTGTTTTATAGCTAAATGAGTGGCATTTTAATGTCCTGATGGTACAAAATGTTACAAATCACCTAAACCAGTATTTTGCCCCTTATCAGTAACAGTAACATACTTTAATCAGCAAATGCTAGGAGAAAAAACAATAAAAATGTGTTCCACTGCTTTCCTAATGAGCCCTAACTGATAAACCAAACAAAGTCAGAAAGTCCATATTCAGAATCAACAAAGACAGAAGGACTATATTCAGTACCAATAAAAGTGGCCTCATATGAATCATGTCCAGGTATTTGCAAATTCTTAAAATGTAAACAAAAGGTCAGTATGTTTCTCTGGGAAAGGTTGCAAACCTAGTTCTGGGTTGCCTTCAAAATGTCGGGTTAGACCTCCACCTATGGGATGTAGAGCTATTCATTAAAAAGAACAGTAAAACAGCCGTTACTGGAGTTAAATCAAACAAAAATTGTCACTCATTATCATATAAATGCAGCCCTTACCCTGGATACTTTACTATTTCCCTTATGCTAAAACATGACAGGCAGCCAGCCTTCACCTAGTGCCACCATGGTACAGACTGTCCCACTAATGAGGAAGAGGAATTTCATTGTGTAAGAGGCAGAACTTGCAGTTTATTTTATAGTTGATCAGTGAAGGATACTTTACCTCCATTACACCCTCAGTAGAGCAGGAAAGGCAGTCAATGAGGTGTGCACTCGAGGGGATCTCATAAGAAATGGCAGGGCAAAAGGAGTCATGTGAAGAATACATTTGCCAGCATAGAGGTGGGAAAGATTCTGCCTGTTAGCTGACTTATGCCAAGAACCAGTCCCTCCCCCATAAATGAATTGCTCGCCACAATGCAAATTGGCCTGGCCAGAATATTGCAGGGAATCCCAACGTAAAGTCAGATCAACACAACTCTACTTTAAATTATCTTTATGCCCCATACTTATGTTGCACTGTCTGTAAACAGAAGATATTTACCCGTTCATGTATAGGAACACATAATAAATATATCACTACACACCACCTACCCCATCTTAAAGTGAAGACTGAATATACTAATTTTGACAACTTTTTACCTTCCTTTCTTCAGTTACTATGTCTGCTGCATTACATGTAACAGTTACAGCACCACCACCTCTTCCAGTGGGGTGGCTCCAACCAAGGGTGGCATCACAAGGCATCGCTATCACCCAGCCAGATATGCCTACATTTTTTAACTGTCACAATCACATACTTGAAAAGTATACAACTAAGATTGTCATAGATCTACACTGTGATAAATATACTTTGTTTGCATTTGCTGAGACTATATAAGGGAAGGTAGTAGTTAATAGCCCTCAAATATGGTCATCCCTATCATGTGATTTCCTTCTTTGCAGGTAATGTGTGATTGCAATTAAATTTGTACTGTTTCCTATCTCATGTGTGCCTTGGTTTAAAGATGGAAACATCTTACAACTGTAGGAGGAGAGAAAAAACTAAAATAGTTTCTGAGTCCATGTAGGGAAAATAAACAAGTGTGAGGGTGGGCAAACATATATAAATGTTTACCGTGATTGTTACAGTAACATCTCTTTTCTAATATTTTCACCGATTTGTAATACTTTTAATTAATCAAACACAAATAAACTTATTGAGTTACTTATAAATGTATTGAATTCAGGGGCAAGCGTATTTACATTGTTCAAAGCATAAATGTATGCAAAAAAAGTCAGATAGCCAAATAAACTGTGCCAACATACATCTTAAAGTCCAACACCAGAGTTAATTGAAATCAAAACCCCAAGATTGTACGAACCAGAGTAAAAGGCATTCCCCAACCCCAGACATGGTCTACTTCTGACTGCCATTGATTAGGGCCAAAAACTTCTGTCCATCTTCAGCGTCAAATTTTATGTCTATCAGGTTCATCTCCTTGGATGTAGGCATGATGGGTAGTGGAGGAGAACCAGAAACCACCTGAGGAATGGGACACTCTGTTGAGACAAAGAGATTGAGGTGGTAAAGGAGCTGGGGCTTACAATGATCCTACACAACAACTGTTGTAGGTGGTAAGGTGGTGGGTTGACATGGGGTGGACAAAGTGGCAGTCTTGGTGGACAACAAGCAAGCTTTTTGCCAACGCTGCCAAATTGGATATTGTGCACATCCATAAAAACCTGATGGATCATGGCCAAACCCTGGACAAGGGCATTCCTTTCGCCTACTGGCAAGTCTTCAAATGGTAGATGCCCTCATGAACGCTTGCCAAACAAACACATAGGGAAAATATAGGAGGAGACACATATGAGTGTTCAGACATACCTGGGGTACATTACAATTGTAAGTGAGTGAATATATGTAGGTGGATAATAGAAAAACGTGCATGAATAGGTGAGAGTAGGTTGTGCAAATGTATGATCCACATGTACAGAGTGATTTTGGTAACAACATCATAGTGGTACAATAGTGTTGTCTCAGGATGTTACTTTTATCTCTGACACAACACTGTCCAACCACTGGTTTGCAGCAAGCAAACTAGCAATACAGTGGAAATTTGAGACCACTAGTCGGGCTTGTCTCTACAGGCCTGGATGGGGCTGTAGTGCAGGATCAAGGTCTACAAGTAAAACCCGCCAAATTGGGTTGTTGAGCATTCCATACAATTAGGGCATCCTAGGCACAACTTGAGGATAGGAAAAGTGCACTCAATGATGGCTTGTATACATATGTGTACCCTGTTGTATCTCTGTCGAGACAGGGTGGTTTGAGACTGGAAGGGGTGAGGAGTTGGGGAGCGAGGCCCTACTCAGCATGACCTGCTAAAAAGTGATCTTAATTTTACAGTTGGCACCATGAGAAAACTTCAAAGATTCCATACAGTCAACGCTATGAATATAAGTGTATTAGGGATACATTAAAGTGATGCCATTCCCCAGGTACACATGCAGTGTGAATTAGGTATATTTACTTAGGAGTTACATGTTACAGAAATCCTCTGCAATCAACGTACGTGCAATAGCCATTGTCAGGTAAATGTAACTGTTGTGTGTACACAGAAATTGTAACATACACATTAGCAATGCAGCCCTTAGCATTGCATATTGATGGAGTGCCAGTCATGTCTGTTGTAGACTTACCCTTTCCTATATCTACAGTGCTACCAGGGTACAATCTATGGCACTTACCATCTGAGGCAAGTGGCCAATGAAAATGAATTGTTGTGCCATCTGTTGTCACACACATGACACAATTTCTGACTAAAAGTTCAATAAAAATGTCCAAGCCTGACCACCGAAAACTTTTTTACAAATTATTTGACCCTTATGATACTTCCATGCCCCTCGTGCCCATGTATCACAATGGTGCGTCTTAGTCCGACAGGGGGTACAGCTCTATCTCCCCTCAAAATAATATTATCTACACACAACAACTCATTCCTTACTTCCCGAAAACACTGTAAATCAGAACTGACCTAACCTTTAGCGGGGCATCATTTAGTAATACAATTCTTCACTTACTGTAGATTTTTATCTTTCAAAAACTCCTCAGTCTATATCGTCTTTTCAATAGGTATGGTACCCTCATCATGGACCAAGGGAACTTTAAAGTCATCCCATTCACCATGTATGTCCTCTTTGAACGGCAAAGCCCTCCTGACAAAATATCAGCAGTGACATTATCTTTCCCGGGTATAGAGATTTGTTATACTATACAAATCTCTATACCCAAGAAGATTTCTCTTTAGATTTACTTAATCAATATATAGACAATTCGGATCTGCCCCACTTAACCCCTTCCATGCTGCTGACGGAACGGTTCCGTCATGCACTACGGGTGAGCTGTGCGGATGACGGAACCGTTCCGTCATGACTCCGCCCGCGCAAGGCGGAGTCAGCATGGGCGGGGAAAACCGCCCGCACGGAAGGGGTTAAATTCAGTACAACAGGAACAATTAGAACTGCCTATTACAATTGAAGAACTAGAGACCTCACTGAAAGAATTAGCCCTCGGGAAGGCCTCTGGTCCTGATAAACTGCCATTAGAAATTTACAAACTCTTTTTCCCTATAATTAAAACAGACATGCTTGCAACCTTTTTAGAAGCTCAAAAGGGCCATCCTCCACCGTCATGGGAAGATGCTAGTATAGTTATATTTCATAAAAAAGACAAACCCTCGCACTTATCTGGGTCATACCGCCCCATTTCCCTTATAAATGCGGACGCAAAAATATATTCAAAAATTTTTGCTAACCGATTGAGTCACATTGTCCCAACTTTAGTTTCTCAACAACAACACGGTTTTCTTCCAGAACGCGGTACTATTAACCATATACACCGGGTCATCGCAACACTAGATTATGCGTCTGTGCTACATAAAGACGTTGGACTAGTGCTTTTAGATGCTGAAAAAGCATTCGACCGCGTATCATGGGCATTTCTGTGGGCTGTTATGAGGAAAATGGGATTTGGTCCACAACTTATATCTTCGCTACAAATTATGTACAGGCATCCGAGGGCTAAGATTTGTATATCTGGACAAGAATCCTCGGCAGTTAGTATCACACGGGGCACACGACAGGGTTGTCCCTGTTCACCCTTATTATTTGCTATTTATATAGAACCCTTGTTGAAGGCATTAATGTCATCCCAACAAATTCGGTCTATGTCTTTACCAGGAGGTGATATAAAGGTGTTAGCTTACGCTGACGATATTGCAGTGTTAACTTCTGATCCGGAATCTGCATTAATTGAAATAGAAAATTTGACAGGTGTGTTCGGTAACGTATCCGGATATAAACTTAATAGCCAAAAAACCCAGGTCATATGCTCACCTGGCCTTTGTACTAACGACAGCAGGGTTACGATAGAGGCTAAATACCTGGGCATTAAAATTAGGCTCATGCTACAACAGTTAGTCTCGTCAAATTGGGCAGATATATTAATATCAGTTAAAAATCAACTAGACAAAATAGAATGTTTGCATTTATCATTAGTAGGGAGACGAAATGTCTTAAAAATGACTATTCTTCCAAAAGTGTTATATTATTTTCGAGCAATACCACTGGAAATACCCACATTAGAACTGAAAAAATTGCAATCTATAACGGATCGATTTTTATGGAGTGGGAAAGCAACACGGAGAGCATCTAAATTCATGACTTTACCAATCTTAAGGGGTGGATGGGGAGTCCCAAACTTTACACTTTACTATCTGGCATGCCTTATGCAAAACATCAAATATTTTTCAATTGGCGGAACTCCACCCCCATGGGAAAGTCCGGATATTTTCTCTCTCCTATTAGGTCCACAATCTCGTCAAATGCTACTTCGTTTTATAGAACCTAGCTATTATAAAAAAACTAGATTCAAACTTATATTGTCTGCTTTCAAAGGATGGCGTTCTATTCGGAAGTTTATCTCACTGGGTCGTATTAATTTTTACACACCGTGCAATTCTATAGAACTTCTCCCGGCAATCTTCAGGGACCGAACTATGAGCATTTGGCGAGAGAAGGGCATAATAGCTATTGGAGACATGGTTAAAAATTGCATTATTGCCTCATTTCAGGAGTTAAGAGACCAATTTAGCCTGTCCAAACACGACTTCTTTAAGTACTTGCAAATAAGGAATTTTTTCCATACACACCCACATATTGTACCATTAAGCTCTAATGAATTTATGGAAATATTAAAAAAACCAACACATATAGGGACCGTTTACAATTTTCTGCTAAATTTACATCAGGACGATATGGATCAACAGGCATTAAAATGGTGTACGAGACTAGGCACAATAACAGTACCATTTCAAGAATCAATATTCATGGCTGATAAAATTATTCTTTCTGCTAATTTATATTCTCAACATTATAACACTTTATTTAATCTTTATCACACTCCACTCAAAATGTTAAAATGGAGCAATGCTTATAACGGGAAATGTTATAGGTGTCAATGTGATTTGGCAGATATTATACGTATATTTTCAGACTGCCCTGTATTGAAACCTCTTTTTATTTCTATAGAACTTTTTTTTAGCACATATCACTAATTGCGATGTAAAAATCTCTAGAGAGATGATTATTTTTGGTCTGTCGAACGATAATGAATTGTTCCCAGGTTATCAAGAGAATAGATATGTTATATTCATGGCCATGGCTGTTGCTCGCCTCTGTATATCTTCAATGTGGTTAAAACCTGAGGCACCAACATATGAAATGTGGCGAGCAAAATTTTATAATATCTTTAATTTGGAGTTTAACCTATATCGCATTAAATCTATTAGGAAAAAGAGAAGAGGTTACAAAATCTGGCAGACTTTGATAGACTATTTGGATCATTAGCGATTATGATTTATGTTATTTAATAATATGAAGATGTTGCCTAGATTGTATATATATTAGATGTTAAGATCACCTCTTGATTTAACTATCTCTATGTATGTTGAATATTTGTTTCTTTCTTTGTATACATGACTTTGATCTGAATCAATAAAAAATTTTTTTTTTTTAAAAAGACATTATCTTTCCCTAGTACATACACAACCGTATATATGAAATCTTGAAGTCTCATGGACATTCTGGCGATATGTGCAGAAACCTTAATCATTTCTTCTATAGTAAGAAGACGTATTTAAAGGTTTATGGTCGCTTCTGATGTCGCATTGTTTTGTCCATACAAAAGGCCTAAAATTTTCCAATGCCCAAACGCAGGCTAAAGTCTCCCTTTCAATGGTGGAATATTTTTGCTCCACAGGGGACAGTGCTTTAGATGCATACGCTACACTGGATTCTCTACCATTCATTAGTTTCTGTGCTAAGACAGCACCTAAGCCTCTAGAGCTAGCATCTGTGGTAACGATACAGGTAAGTTGAGACTCAAATCCACACAATGCAAAGTCTTCAGAAATAGCAGCTTTCACATCATTTAACTCTTTTTCACATTTGACACCCCATACAAACTTGTTCTTGTTCTTAAGTAACAATCTTACGTTGAACATCCTGCAAGAAACATGTTGTATATACTTAGAATACAATTCAGTTAGACCAAGAAATTATCTTACATCACCTTTGGAACCAGGAGAAGGAGCAGCACATATGGCCTCAACCACATCTGGTTAAGGTTTTATCCCCTCCTCACATAAAAAGTTCCCCAGATAAGTATTGGATGAAACAGCAAATTTGTACTTTGAATATTTCACTGTCAATCCTTTGTCACATAAGATTCTCAGAACTTTTTCTAAAGTATTATCATGGTCAAATTTGTCTTTCCTAAAAATTAAAATATCATCCTGGAAAAAACCTGCATTTTTACAGTCCCCAAATAGGTTATGCATGATGCACTGGAATACAGCAGCAGCTGAATCACTGCTAAATGGCATCCTCTTATATTGATAGCAGCTGAAAGGTGTGTGAAAAGCAGTACAACATTTGCAACTTTCATGTAAAACAATCTGTTGCTAAGAAGCAGAAAAGTCAATCATATCAATTATTTTTGCATGGCCCACCATAGTTAACTTTTCCAAAATATGCGGTAATGGAAATTGGCCAATTTAAATATTGTTATTAAGGTGGAGCAAATCAATGCAGAGTCTAATATTGCCATTTGATCAGCTAGCAAGTACAAGGGGTAAAATCCATTCAGATAATTCAATTTTTTCAATAATACCAACTTTTTAAGTTCTTTTTCTACTTGATCACGCAGCACTATAGGATTGCTCCTAGCTTTCTTGGATATGCATTCGCTTTTAATATTACCCCAGTTTAAAGTTGTTCAATTTTAATTAACTGATACAGATATGAACTTGAAGAACATGTGAAAATATGATTCCATACTTTATTTTATTTCATACATGAATGTAACATTAGGTTAATGGGGTCTGTAAACCTCCCAAAACAAAAGAATAACATCAATATATTAATCCAAATAAAATGCTCAAAGGTGTAGAAAAATACAAAGACATAAAACATATAACGCATTTGATAAAACACTAACAGGAACAGGGCACACAAAATACTATACAGTAAAATTGGCAATATATACAATAAAAACGAACAATTAGGTTACACAGTACAAAACTATAAATCATAGAACAAACAGATGATAATATCTATGATCTAAGTTCGTAATAATATCTGGTGCAAATTCCGTTATAGACTGTAAAAAGTGGCTGTAGCCCTGTTTCTGTTAGTGTTTTATCTACTGCGTTATATGTTTTATATTCACATCACCCTCCTTTTCCCCTCTTTCCCTTCCCAACAGCTCCACCCCCTTTTTTTTCAATAAGTAGTTTATCCTTGCGCTGACACATTTTATCTTGTAACACACTGGCTAAACGTTTTCTCTAGTCCTGAGGAAGACCCGTTGTTATGATTTCATGAACACACTTGTTGGATAGGGTCAACATGTCGATGAAACCAGCTGGTGTTTGGTAGCATTACCCCACATACTGATCAACAAGAAATGATGAAATATGTTTGAGTATATTTAAATTGTAAACAGACACCTGATTGAGGGTTTCTTTCAGCTTCTGTGTATATTGTCAAGAGTCCTGTACTATGCTATATCTTAAGACACAATTTGATTTACAGAACTACTATATGTTATCCATGTTTATCAACAGTCCTTTGTTTTCCCTTTTTTGATATTAGATATCTGTATCACATTAAGATATATGAAGAAATAATATATCTTAGTAAGTACGTAAACCGAAGTGTGTCTGTATCAAGTTCATTTTTATATGTCTAAATATATATGTTATTTCATGCATTGGTATTTCCTAGGCTTCCAGAAGTAATTGATATAAGAAAGGAAATGTATACATTTCCCTACAGATCCAATTGTTCATATATACACAAAATAGATACAGCAAGCCTCTTTATGTCCCGAGCTGAGACCTAATAAAAAAGAGGCCGCTAGAGAGGTACAGCCCAAAATGTTCACACCAACGTAAGGTTCAGCAATCTGGCGTGACACTCTGTCAGATTCTGCTTTGCCCATGCTGGTCTGCTCCCAAAAAACAGAAGTACAAACATGAAAACTGTGAGCCTTACGCACCGCTGATGCACTGCAAGATGACTATGAGCAGCTGTCACTAAGAAATCTGTGGAAAACAACTAGATCAACATAGCTTACTCAAGATGGCAGACATCTGTGCTGCCAGTACAGCAGCTGTTTTTATGTTCCATGTGAGTGGTGGAAGTAGAGGCCTGGAGGGAGATGTTGGTACTGTGACTGACAAAAGGAAAAGTGTGGAGTAGTTGCTATATGCAGGTGTGTGGCAAATCAGCTGGGAGATTGTTGTTTGAGGGAGCACCTTCTGAGACAACCTGGCTGGAGACCAAAAATACTTCTTGCCAATGCTAAGGTGTAAGAGAAATGATCCCTGAAGTGTACTGGTGACATGTTGTGCAATATGGATGCTGTGGCAGGTAGGAGTCTGGGGTTGCTGCACACCACTAATTAGTACTGGGGAGAGACACTGCACAGGCCATAATTTCTCTGGCACAGTGGCACAGATTGTGTACTGAGAGTTGGGAAGTGGCCACACCTGGCACCCACTGTTTAAAGCAGTGAAGGGGGGATTTTAGGCAGCAGGCAATATTGATGCATAACTTGACAGCGCTGGAGGCATGGGAGCTGGGACAACTGGTTGAAACTGATTGGCATTCTTATTTGCTACCCTGAGATAAAAAACAACTGCAAACATATATACAAAATGAGCCATTGAGTTAATCTGTTCTACTTAAGTGGATTACCTGATGTGGGTTACTCACCCAATGACAATATGAGACATTATGGATGAGTGTGAGGTAACTACATCTGTACCCGATATTGTCCAGTAGAGGAGATGAAGATTCTCCAATTACTATGCAGAGAGAATCTTGATTTCATTAAAGACATCGGAGGCTAACATTATGCAAATACTTTTATTTGCTACCCAACAAGCAGCCCTTAAAAGAATACTGAATACATCACAAAGTAATAAAATGTTCATGTAGACACTATAAATATCACGCGCACTGCTTCATCCTCCTCTTTTAGCTGCGCGATCCCAAGTTGCAAATCGCTTCTTCTTTGGTGAATGTAAGTTTCTATGCATTTGAATCTATGAGAAAACAATTCTCACAGTAAAAAGATTATATTAGTAAGGAAGAAGGCAGAGGTAGAGAAGGTAATAATATTGACATAACTAATATTATTATTAATATGCATAGAGAATAAAACAGTTATTACACAATAAGATACACTAAAACCCAGCATGTTCTTGGGAGAGGAGGGTGGGATAATGTTAGCCTCCACTGTCTTCTATGAAATTAAGATTCTCTCTGCATAGTAATTGTAGAATCGTCATTTCATTACAGGACAGGAGGCTACCATTATGCATGTTTAAAGCCACTTAAGGCTTGGTTACTAACATGCTCTACTGGTCTTAAATAACATTTAGCAAAGGTATTTGCATTAGACCAGTCAGAAGCTTTAGGGATTTCGGGAAGGGATCCCCCTGCCCAAAAGACCTTACTAGCCATGGCTCCTCTAGAAGAGTGAGCTCTAAATCTAGAGAGATCTATACCTGCCTAATTCATAATAGTGTGAATCCATCTTGCTAAAGTAGCAGTTGAAACTTGTTTGTGGGGTTTAACATAGGATAAAAGTAGTTGATCAACGCCATCAGCTCTAAGACTAGCAATTTTATTCTCATATTTTTTCATACAATTAACCACGCATAATTCGTTTAAGAAAGGGTGAAATATGGATTCTGACATAGTGTTAGTTCTCTTCCAAATGTCAAAATGTACACCTTCCGATGAGTAAAACCTATTAGAAATTTCTAGGGCAATAATGTCAGAAACCCTCATGAAGGAGATTAGGCATAATAAGTAAGCATGGGCGAATTTTGCGAATTCGCGATTCGCGAATTTGCGTATTCACAAATTCGCAATCCGCAAAATCCGCCAACTTTCGCGAATTTTCAGATTTATTTTGTGTGTTCGCAAGGGTTTCTGCCAGTTTGCGAGGGTTTTTTACCAGTTCGCAAACGTGAACTTACTTGTCGGGTTGCAACGGTCGCGACCATGTTGTTTCTACATCTGGTTCAACACAGCACCCTCTGTTTCACCACTGCCACCCTCTGTCTCACCCATGCCACCCTCTGGTACATCACTGCCACCCTCTGGTTCATCACTGTAGATTATGGGGGGAAAAGCACACCTGCCCTGCCTCAACTGACATGAATTATTTTGGGGCTGATTAATGTGTCACTGAATTTGAGCTGGCACCTGCTTCCCTAGCTGTAAGATTAATGATGAGCTTGAACTTTTGCACCTGCTAAGTGCTTTCAGTTTTGCAAAATTCGTTAGCACACCTGCCCTGCCTCAACTGACATGAATGAATTAGGGGTTGATTAATGTGTCACTGAATTTGAACTTCCAGTCTGGCACCGGATTCCTTATCTGTAATTGCTTTCTGTTGCAGTGTAATTTTTTTTACCAGGACCTTTGTGGCATACTTGTAGCTATTTTCTGAGCCTGCTGTGAGGGTCAGAGCAGGGTCATAGAATAGTTGCAAGTAGGCAACTGAACTCTGGAGGGGCCCCTCAGGAAGCACTACAGGGAATGGTTACTAATGATGAGCTTGAACTGAGTGCTTTCAGTTTTGCAAAAATCGTTTTTCTGCAATTTCGTGGGATTCGCGGGGTGCGAATTTGTGCGAGATCGAATTTGAAAGCCGCGAATTCGTGCAAATATGCGATTTGTCTTTTTGCGGCGTGTTAGTTCGGGTGGTTTTTTGCATTTTCGCAAGCCGCTGGTAGCGCAACGAGACGAAGTTACCCTCCCGGTCGTACATGGGCACGGCCATCTTGTTTGCGTGACGTATTTCCGTTTCCGGCTGCTATGTGTAATCTCGCAAAGTGTGCGGCTTGCTAGTACAAGTTTGCGTGTGATCGCAGGGGAAATCTCGCGCGAACTTACCCACGCGGTCGTGAACGGGCGCAGCCATCTTGTTTTTCATTCATTGCTATGGTTCTTGGCATGCTTTCTGTATCCTCTCTCAATCTCTGCCATCCTTTGCTTGTTTGAAGTTTTTTTTAATCTATTTTACTTATTATCTATCCCTCTATTATTCTAGCTCTATATTTTTGTGTTTTCTGCTACTTTTGGTTAATTTTAAACTACTTTTTTGACCTGCTCGGCATCGAGGTCCCCGGGCTTGGTGAGTAGTAGTAGCTATTTCATCACTACTCTGTTTACTCCTGCTCTGTGTGTTATTATATTGCACATTTTTGTTTTTTTACCAAGAGCAATAATGCTGCAGATTACATTGTAGGTAAATTATATTTCAAAATCTTCTGTGCATTTCAGGTGCACTGCTCTCCTTCTCAGTAGCGTTGCTACTATGCTTATTTGTTTTCGATTTTGTGTTCATTTCATTGGCCTGAGAAATTATGTATGAGTGTAGTTTACAGAACTGCGTAATGCTAGACACTAAGGGGCAGATTTGCAATTACCGGCGCATCCCTGCAAAGTAGTAGGGATGCGCCAGTAATTGTGTGTCACGCCACCACCACCCATGGTGTGCCGTATTTACAATGCGGCGCATCATGGGCCCAAAACGTCACCGAAGCGTTACGCATCTGTGCCGTAAAGGTGGTGCATTGCTGGAGTTGCGTCGCAACGATGGCGCAGCTCTAGCAATGCTCTGGGGTACCCTATCTCCCCAATGCTGCGTCAAGCCGTACGTCTGCTTCAAGCAGGCGCAGGGTTTGAGTGACTCATCCTTCTCCTAAAAGTGACTGATTGAAATCTTGTAGATTTCCCTCAGCCACTTTTAGGATGCGTTCCTGTGCAGGAACGCCCTCCCTTGCGCCGGAACGCCCCTGGTGGCGCAGGGCTTTACAACGTGATGCATCTCCCATATGCCTCACGTTGTTAATATACGCCGCACCATGGCGCCTCTTTTGTTCTGCTGCTGCGTCACAAAAGTCACGCAACAACTGAGCAAAAGTGCCGCAAGGGGCTTGTAAATCTGCCCCTACAGACTCAAGTCCAGTCCTTCCTTTGTACACCTGGCAATAAGAAGAAATAGTGGTGGTGGATTGATAGTTTGAGTATTTTAATGCCTGGTTAATGTAGTAGGAAACTTTTTAGTGTTGTCACTGATCTGCAATCACAATGGAGTTTGTCTGTCACTTCGCGTGCTGCGGACTGCTGCCTGCCAGTCCTAGGTGAACCTTTTTAGTAGTTTGTTTAGTGAGTTACATAACTTTCCAAGTCGACGGTCCGCAAATCAAGCAATACTAATATCGTAGTAGACCACATGAGATAGGTCTATATATCCCGTGGAATAGTTGTCTATTTGCTATATCGCCAAAATATTTTGTTATTGTTCTTTTGAAATGTTTCATTTGGTTGACAACATTCATCCATGTTTTCTTGTCTTTCTTTCTTTCATGTTGTACATCAGCTCCCCCCAGGGGCAAGAGGACAGAGGAGGAGGGGGTATCGGCTGCTGCTGCTGTACAAGGCCAGGATCGGTCAGGCGAGGGCTCCTTTGCTGGCCCCGCTAAGTTTTAATTTTAATATAGAGTACCTATTTTTTCCTAGCGTTCCTCATTCGATTTTTTCTAAATCGTCTTTGATCTTCTTGTAGACTGTATCTAAATTCTTATCCTGCCTCTACTATGACTCCCTGTGGTATTACTAGATTATTCTTATTAGTCTGTCTGTGTAGCTAACTAAGATTGCACATTTGGCAAAAGGTGTTAAACGAAACTCCCATTCTAGTCAGCAATAGCACTATGCACTGAGTGCAGTCCTCTGGGATTGTCCATAATGTCTTTTCAAGTCTTCTAAATGTTTATGCTTTGACAATTACCAACAATAAAATGTGAATGACCACCAAGAAAGAACAAGATACTACTTTACTTTTGGTTTGGATAGGAGTACAATGCATACTACTACTGTTGCAAGGACAAATCTGCACAAACAGAACTATGGACACTAAATAGTGCATTGTTTATCAATTATAATAGGCGCAGGTAGACTTTCCACATACCTCAGTGATATCAGACTTTGAAGAACCCCCAATCTCCTTACTGACTAGATAGTGTGGCAGAGTCATTTAGCTCCCGAATTCATCGATGATTAATCCCCAATGAGGATTATCCAACGCAGGACAAGAGTACGGAGTCAGAGTCCAGAAGTGTCAGAGGCACGGACTCATGCTTGCAAATTGCAAATTTTGCTCAGTCACTCTTGACCAAAAACCACAGAGTCTATTTAAATTTTAAAGCTTTATTAAAAGTAAAAACATTTATTAAAATCAAGCTTGTCATAAAACATAAACGGTTGATTAAAAATGGAAAAGTGCTTAGTGATTTATTTCACACATTTATTGTGGGAGAGCCGAGCCCTTACCTGGTTTGAACTTAAATTTTTCTTTTTGGTGCTGAATCGTTGGTCACTCCGTCCTAGCGATGATGATCTGATCTTGCTCTTGTTCTTAGAAGTGAAGCTTCTGTCTGTTATGAGAAAAATGGTGCGTGTTAAAAAGCAAGCATTCATCAGTTGTGTCAAGAAGTGCAGCAAGACAACACCCTTCCCTGGAAAAAGGGAGATTTTTACTTTAGAGTAGACAGTCACAAATTATTAGATTGGTTTCTGTATTCACATTTTTTCATTCCTAGACAAAATACTAGTGAGTGGTGTATATCTATGACATCTAACATTCTTAAATGTACTTTGTAGGTGGAACATCTCGTGCCGGGCCCAGCGCGGAGGTGGAGGAGGACACTTCTGGGGAGGAGGCGGTGTAAGTGCCGGAGGAAACTGCTGTGCGGGTTGCCATGGTAGTGGCGGGCAGTGGTAAGCTCTTATATTCCTTACTTATTGAGATTGCAGACTGCAGAGTGTACTCTCTGCACGGGTGTAGTATATATGTTCAACAGTTAAGTTACTATACTGTTAAGCAGACTTTCAAATGTAGAACAAAGTTTTTATCAACCAGGTAGTAGCCTCCTCTAAATTTACTTCAACTCAGCTGTGAATTTTTTTTCGAGAATCCAAATCAGATCTGAGATGAACTTGATGGATGGGATGAACGAAAAGCGAAAGAAGGGTGTAAGTAAGTGTGGCAGGACGAGCAAGTTAAAAGTAATGATGACTGACAAAGAAGAATGATACGTGTTTGATAGGTGGCTGGGAAGGAATATGATGCATGGCTGGGTGTAGGATGAAGCAAGGATGGGTGGAATGAAAACAGCCTGGGTGGGTGAAACAGAAACTGTATGTGTGCGCAATATATCCTTTGGTTGAAATTCAAATGCAAGTCAAGCACGGATGTATGGCTTGCGGTTTCCCAAATAAAATGAGAAGGTTGTTTTCCCGTGAGAAAACATAAGGTTTGTCCAGATGAGAGACATGAAGAAGAATGATTGACATATAGTTTGAATGGATGGATGCCTGGATCATGGGACTATCTGACTCTTAGATAGCATATGTGTATCTAGAGAGAGTAGACAGTCACTGGATGAACTAAGTGTTACTTTGAAGAGCATGTAACACCGCACCCGCACGTCCGCCCCAGTGTAGGAAAGGCAAGGAAAAGAAGTTTTAAATTAATTTTGTCCGAATACTACCATGAATAGTAGCAGTAGTTTGTATTGCAAGCACAGCATATATCCGGCTATTACGATGGCCACTCACTACCTCTGTTAATAAGTTTAGTAGAACTCGGACATTCATGTGTGGATGTATCACTGTTCACTCAATAAAAAGCAAAGCACCTAAAGTCATCCTATATGTAAGCAAATACATACCATGTGCAGTGATAGATAATCAGCCATCTTCTTCATTTTCCTTTTCTAGTATTCATTGGCACTGTAGGGTCAAAGTTAAATTAATTAAGCAGTAGCCCTTGTAACAGATTATTCTCAGTGCCACACGTAATAGAAAAGTAAGAGCATCACCACCTGCATGTACTGGACTGGTACAGTAACACAAGTCTGTCTCACTCATCATGGCGGGCGGCTGTTTTTCTGGGGTGCAAGTTGACTGTGCTGGCGTTATGCCGGCTTGCAGAAGTTAACGTACCAATTTTGCAAAACAAGAGAGAAGAATAAGAATAAGACAGGTGTACTGTCATTGTCGACTCTAATGGAATGAGTCCATAGTGCTCGTAGAATTGATTCCTTAAACTCCCACTAATGTTAGAGCAAGGATGAAGAAGTGGGAGGTTAGATAGATACTGGCCACAATAGTTATGTACTGCGCTTGCAAGTTGCTAGTTCCACTGTGACACAACTTTCTGCTGAATCATTTTGTGTTAATCTTAAAGAGCATTGGTTACAGACTATGTCTTTCTTTCTTCATATAGATGCTCCTTCCAAACCAACACGGAAGGAGCTGGCTAAAAGGGCCCGGCAACGGAGGCTGGAGGCGACTGATGCCGAATATCGGCGGCTGGTGGCCCAGGAGGAGGAGGACATACAGAGTACGTCGACAACATCCACGGCGACACCTGCATCCTCCTCCGCGCTCCCTGGGTCAGCCAGTCAGCGCAGCAGGTCTCCAGCGGTACGGAGCCGGGGTACCGTAGCCACCCACCACCGCCGAGCAGCAAAAAAATCAGCTGCCGCCCACAGCAGTACCAAAAAAAGGTTGCACCGCCTTTCACTCAGGGCGTCCTACCTCGAGCAGGAGCTGCTCAACACCAAAACCCTGCTCGAGACCCTCCGCAAGGAGCATGTCGACCTGGCCCGAAAAGTCAACAGCAGCCAGCAGTAGGAGGAGACTGTCCCTTGCCCCTTTTTTAAAGACTTCTGGGGTGGGAATTCGGAGTTGGGTTTTTTGGACTTTTCATGGACATTCGTTGGGGTTAGGGAGTGGGGGTGGGTTTGGTCTTGCGGAAGAATATTTATGTTAGGGATATAAATATACTTTAAACTTTATCTTAGCATACGTGTTTTTTTCACTGCTTTTGAGGCTAGTGGGTGGGGGTTTAACAGTAAGTTTGTTTTCCTGAAACTTAAGTGGCATCTTGATTCAAGTTGTGTAAGTAATTGCCCAAATGTTTTCAAAACTGAGTGCCTCTCACAGAGTAAGTGAATTCAATAGTCCTAGGACTTTACTAGTACTACCGTCAGTCTCTTGTCTCTCCTAATACTCTATTATACTACCTCCCCCCAAACGCTTATCTTACCTGTAATTTGTGTTTGGAAATAGGGCTAGGCACAGGGCTGGCTGCACGGGAAATGGCGATTCAGGTTGGCAATCCTTGGTGGATGAAATGTCATCATTGCGGTGGTACTAGTGGTGTTACACAGTGGCAGTTGCAGCATCTGAAAAAAAAGAAAATGAAACCTTGTTTGTCCTTACCGTAGCATTAGAACAGTTCAATAGAGAATATAGCAGGTGACAGTACACTAGAACAGTGCCACAATGTAGCCTAACAAATGGTAAAGTATTGAAAGTATAACTAGTACTTGTGTTGAATTTCTTTGACATTAGCTACTACTACAAGAAATAGTACTGAAGGTGAATGACACAGCAGCGTAATAATTTGCCACGTCTAGGAGGAGGATGTTCTTGATGACCAATCAAGTTGATGGCGCACATGAAAATCTGCTTTCATTTGCCAATAGTGACTCTGTGTCAAGCTGAGTAAGAATATATCCTCGGATTCCTTCACCAGCCTGTTGCTATGACCTTATCCTCCCCAGCAAGTGTGTGGAATTATTGCTGTCATTTAGTCACGCATCAATCAAAACCACACAGCCCGGGGGAAGAGGGTTAGGGTTTGGAAAATTGATGGGAATGGGGGTTTTTGGGAAAGTTTTGTCGAGAGAAGAAACAAAAAGCACAGCATGGACAAACAATAATTGAAGATAAACAAATCTTTGGGTACAAAGCTATCCATAAATCTTTTTAGTGACATAAAGGAAGTGCATGCACTACTGCATGCATGGTTACTGAAAAGTAAGTAGTACTTTCGACAACTGTGAATGAAAGAATGCGACAGTACAGGGCTGCAGTAATAATCATGCGTTTTTACTTGCCTATCTCTGCACGCAGAGAAACACTTCTTACATTAAATTAGGTTTAAAAAATAGCAGAAGTAAAACCTATACAATGGCTGAAGGGATGAATTTAGAAGCAGAGATCAAAGAAATGCAGAGTCACACTCATAGAAGTTCACAGCAATAACATTACTTAAAAGATAATTAGAAAAGAGCGGATGCTGTATCTGTATATTGTTGTAGTTGTCCTGTTGAATTTGGCAAGTTGCATGCATCCAACCATTCCTCTTATTAGCGGGACTCCTCGATTCCATCTGACGCTCCGTCCATCAATGTTGGTGACCAGAAGACACCCTATCCACTGCCTGCCTGGCGGATGCTGACTTGCGGCTCGCTAATGTGAAGCCTGACTTCATCCTTTTTTTCCCATTGCACAGGCTGAAACCCGGCCTGTAATTATTGATGGAAATACAGGATTTGATATTAGAGCACCACTGACAAACAAATATAAGGTATGTACGCTGTGTAGTGCAAAAAGTCACACTTTGAGTTTCCTAATAGACAGTACAATATTTTTGAAAGTGCGTACTCTGTCTGAGTCTCCTTTCGAAGGATAAATAAGTATGGGCGAATTAATTTAGCAGATCTTTCCCCTCAAGCTAGGTGTACTGTAAACTGTGTTTTAGAACAAAATTAGACCTTCCCAACAGTGCTCCCAGACCCTTACTAAACCCAGTCGCAAAAATGTAGAAGACCCCCAATCAGATCTCCAAAAACGAGGCCTAGTAGAAAATGGTGACAAAACGTACTTTGAATGTAAAGTAGGCCCAAATCCCCCCTTACCCACCATGGATTGCATTCCAACCACTTGCAAGCAAGCAAAAGTATCCATACCCAGCATTGCTCCAAGACTCGCAAACCCCCCCACAAACACCAGAAACCCCCACAAACAGCCCCCGAAAACGGTAGAGTGAGCGAAATCTCAGAAAATGCAAAAACTTTTTCCCCAGGGATTGTCTCCAAAACACTTTCTTTCGGGTATTAGACCTTCCCAGCAATGGCCCCAGAACTGTCAACCCGGGAGAAAACAAGTTTAACCCCCCCAACAAGCCAAAAGGCAAAACCCGGGAAAAGCCACACTTAGAAAACTTTGGGCCTACCTTGAATTCAGTCCAAATGCGCTCTGCAGCTAGGCCCCAACTCTCCTTTTCTACCATGGATTTCATTAAAAACAAATGCAATCAACATAAGACTGTGCCAGCAGTGCTCCCAGACCCCCAAACCCACCCACAAAAACCTGGAAGTCTCGCAAACAGCACCCAAAAGACAGGCAATTGAGCAAAAACGCAAAAACGTTTTCACCATGGATTTGGTCCAAAACACTTGATTCCAATATTACACCTTCCGAGCTATGCCCCCAGACCCCTGCAGCCACCCGCAAAAAAGCAGAACACCCCCAAACAGGCAAAAAGCAAAAATGGGCCTACCTCCTACCTTCAATTCAGTCCAAATACGCTGTGCAGCTAGGCCCTAACTCCCCTTTTCCACCATGGATTTCCTGAAAAACAAATGCAATCAACATTAGACTGTTCCAGCAGTGTTCCCAGACCCCAAAACCCACCCACAAAAACCTGGAAGCCCCCCAAACAGCACCCCAAAGACAGGTAAATGAGCAAAAACGCAAAAAAAAATTCACCATGGATTTGGTCCAAAACACTTGATTCCAATATTACACATTCCGAGCTAAGCAAAAATGGGCCTACCTTCAATTCAGTCCAAATACGCTGTGCAGCTAGGCCCTAACTCCCCTTTTCCACTATGGATTTCCTGAAAAACAAATACAATCAACATTAGACTGTGCCAGCAGTGCTCCCAGACCCCAAAGCCCACCCACAAAAACCTGGAAGCCCCCCAAACAGCACCCCAAAGACAGGCAAGTGAGCAAAAACGCAAAAACATTTTCACCATGGATTTGGTCCAAAACACTGATTCCAATATTACACCTTCAGAGCTATGCCCCCAGACCCCTGCAGCCACCCGCAAAAAAAGCAGAACACCCCCAAACAGGCAAAAAGCAAAAATGGCCCTACCTCCTACCTTCAATTCAGTCCAAATACGCTGTGCAGTTAGGCCCTAACTCCCCTTTTCCACCATGGATTTCCTGAAAAACAAATGCAATCAATATTAGACGGTGCCAATAGTGTTCCCAGACCACAAAACCCACCCACAAAAACCTGGAAGCCCCCCAAACAGCACCCCAAAGACAGGTAAATGAGCAAAAACCTTTTCACCATGGATTTGGTCCAAAACACTTGATTCCAATATTACACCTTCCGAGCTATGCCCCCAGAACCCTGCAGCCACCCGCAAAAAGCAGAACACCCCCAAACAGGCAAAAAGCAAAAATGGGCCTACCTTCAATTCAGTCCAAATACGCTGTGCAGCTAGGCCCTAACTCCCCTTTTCCACCATGGATTTCCTGAAAAACAAATGCAATCAACATTAGACTGTGCCAGCAGTGCTCCCAGACCCCAAACCCCACCCACAAAAACCTGGAAGCCCCCCAAACAGCACCCCAAAGACAGGCAAGTGAGCAAAAACACAAAAAAGGTTTCACTATGGGTTTGGTCCAAAACACTTGATTCCAATATTACACCTTCCGAGCAATGCCCCCAGACCCCTGCAGCCACCTGCAAAAATGCAGAACACCCCCAAACAGGCAAAACGCAAAAATGGGCCTACCTTCAATTCAGTCCAAATACGCTGTGCAGCTGGGCCCTAACTCCCATTTTCTACCATGGATTTCCTGAAAAACAAATGCAATCAACATTAGACTGTGCCAGCAGTGCTCCCAGACCCCAAACCCCACCCCCAACAACCTAAAAGCCCACCAAACAGCACCCCAAAGACAGGCAAGTGATCAAAAGAGCAAAATCTTTTTCTGCTCCGATTTTCTCCAAACCAGTTTTATCCGGTATTAGACCTTCACAGCAATGCCCAAGACCCGTCAACTCACCCGCAAAGAAGTAGAACACCCCCACAAGTGGAGAGTCTTTCTTCATTGGGCATAATCCACCCATCTGCTTTGAGGAAAATAGGAGTCTGGAGGAGGAGGATAGAGGAGCATGCTCTTGTGAACTTGTGAACCTGAGGAATGCAGACTGCGGCACCTTCAAATCAATAAGCAAATAAGTGAAGACAGTTCTGCTGATGGGCTTGTTTTTGTGATTAGGTGATTTAATTTTTTTTTAATATAGATTTTGCAAAACAAAGAAAGACAGACACACAGGAATAAAAGTGAATAAGGACGAAAAAGAAAGTTAGTGACTCATTGACTCATTTTCAGGGCTCGGTGTCAGGGAAGAAGAGCTCGTCCTCAAACTCTGCGAATTCAGACGGGAGTAGGTCAGTTAACAGAGAAGAACTTCCCTCATCTAAGTTGGTGTCCTCCTCGTCTTCTTCCTGCGTGCATTCTCGTATTTTGTAATCTGGTGGTATGAGGTGCTGATTCATCTTGATCATTGTTAACCCCTCCACATTTTTGGGCGAGAGGCGGGTCCTTTTGGAAGATACAATGCCACCAGCAGCACTGAAAACACGTTCAGAAGACACGCTTGCGAGTGGGCAAGACAAGTAATTTATAGCCAGGTTGGTGATCTCTGGCCACACATCTCTTTTCCCATGCCAATACGCCAATGGGTCATCATGAACATAGACCTCTGTTGAGTCATTCAGATAGTCCTGCACCATCGACTCAAGGTTCTCCAGGGTTCCTCCACTTTGCTTACGTTTTTCTGGAACCTTTTGAGAAGCAAACCCAAGCTGAGTTAGCCAATCCTCTTCTTCACACAATGTTACTGTTGTGTCTGGTGCAGATGATACGGTTGCTGGTGTCTTTAACGGCTGAGAGGAAAAATCACTAACTTCTGCCACAGACACAGATGCAGAAAAGGATTTTTTTGACTCGGGATGGCCTGCTGATGCTGATGTACTGCCTTTTCCTTCAATTTCCTGCCGTTCTCTTTCAAACCGACTGGCTGACACAGCTAGCCAGTGTTTGTACTTTGTAACATCTGCGTCATCAAAAGGAAAGAATACTCTGCCTGCCACTGCCTTTTTGTACCGTGGATCCAGAATAGTAGCACAAATATAATGCTGTTCTGTGTGGATCTTTTGAAGACGTTCAACGCAAAGTAGGCGCTGTAATACCTTCTCCGCCAACTCAAATGCTTCTTGCTTTCCATCTTTTTGAAACGTAGAAGACACCGCCTTCAGTTGGTGGTCTAGCATGGACAACAATGGGATAGCTTTTCCCAAATTACAGTCCTCCCTGCTGACTGCATGCATGAAGACCTCAAAAGGACGAAGCATGTCTGTCAGGCTTTTAACTAGCTTCCATTGCTCCACCTGTATCCTCAGGTCCATCATAGATGTACCCAGTGTAAAGAAATACTGATCGACTACTGCATACTGCTCATACAAACGCTCAAGCATGTAGAAGGTTGAGTTCGAACGTGTTACCACCTCCTGGATGAGTGCTTTCACTGGCAGTTTACGTTCATGTTGCAGGCACCTCAGCTGCTTCCGGGCCTTAAAAGAATGGTTGAAATGTGTGCACATTCTTCGGCAGGTGGTCAGTAACTCACACACTGGACTTTCTTCACTCAAGAATTTTTTAACAACCAGGTTTATACAGTGGGCCAAACACGGCACTCTGAAATAGTTACCCTTATTCATGGCCTTAACTACATTGGCCCCATTATCCATGGAAACATAACCAATCATGCGTTTTCTTGGGGACAGCCATTGAAAGACCTTTGCGTTAAACTCATGCAAAATGTTTTCTCCTGTATGATTTTTCTCCATGCCAAACATGGCTAGAGTTGCATGTTTCCGAGCAGCTTTAAAAACGTTGTCCGGGTCAACACCTGCGGTTAGCTTTGCTTTAACCCCTGAAAAAGAGACCCAGTGTGCAGTGATGCACATGTAATCAATAGCTTGGCAACTGGTCCACATGTCTGTTGTCAGATTTATAGTGTGAACAGCACTCTTCTGCAAAGCTGCCCCATTCACCTCCAGCACATCTTCATGTAGTACTGGAACCGCAACCCTGGCAAAATAGAACCGGCTAGGAACCTTCCATTTAGGGCAGAGCGTTGCCACTAATTCAAGAAAACCAACCCCTTCCACAAAAGAAAAAGGGAGAAGGTCCAGCGCTAGCATTTTAGCCAGCTTAGTGTTATACAGACGCGTCATTGGGTGGTTGCGTTCAAATGGCGCATCTGAAAACAACATGCTTCTAATGGTGGGCTGGACCATTTTACGGGATGATGATGACTTCTTCGACCCAGTTATGCTCGGTGATGATGAACTTTTTTGCATTGGTGTCTCACTCTCTCCCACACTATTAGTGTGGCTCATATATCTTGCAGGGGGTGTGCTGCTGACAGGGGTACTGGGTGTAAGTGAAGGTAATGTTTGACGCTTCTTCCTCCTCGTCATCATCAGATGAAACATCAACGGATACAGTTTGTTGACTTGCAATTCGGGCTTCCTTGATCTCCTTTAGGTGCACATGCCATTTGACAGTGTGCTGTCTCTCCAGATGACCTCTCTGGCCTCTGGTACCATAGTTGGTACCAAGCTTACCACGACTAACTCTAAGCTTACAAATGGTACAAATGGCGATGTTTTCCCTTGTTCGGCTAACACTAAAGAAGTCCCAAACTGCGGACTTCAAATGTCTGTAGGGGGCGGAGGAGGCGATACTGGGAATGCTACTGCCAGATGAAGTGGAGGATGTGTGTTGCCGAACTTTACTACGTTGTGCACTTGCAGCACCACTAATTGAGGAAATGGAGGTTGAGGTGGATGGAGGTCCCTTCTGGCGAGAAAATATGGAAGTGGTAGGTGGTGGTGTACTAGTTAACTGCATTGGTGGTGGTCCCATTGCCACGTCACCAACATCACGCTCAGCAGCATTTCGGGCTAGGGTAAAAATGTCTGTTTGCTGCATGCCCGCTGGGGCTGCAGTGACGTCTATGATGACTGCGTTGTCGTGAGAGTCATCAGTAGGAGTATACGCCACTTCTTGTTCAGCGTCATCATCACACTCCATAAGTACGAGACTTTCGGGGACCTTCCTTTTACGCTTAGCTACCTTTGTCAGATCATGGTGTGCCTCACTCTCAGACGGCCGGTGTGGTTCCCAATTTTCATCCATATCATCAGAAGGAAGGGTGCTTGAAAAAGATGTAGACACCATCCTTGATCTTTTCCTTCCTAGGGATCTGGAAGACAATAAATGAGCAGGAGGAGTGGCTTCCTCAAATGATACCTCGGCTTGAATGTCGATTTCCTGATGTGCCCCTACTTCAGGAGGAACAACTATTGTGCGCACTTGTGCCGCTCCATGTACCTCTGCCTGCGCATCTCCTTGCGCTGCCTCTCTTTCCACATGTACTTGGGCTTGTATTTGCACATGTGGTTGTTGTTGTGGCTGTGGTTGTTGAACAATCGTCAGATGAGTTACAACAACCTGTGTTGATTGAGGGATGCTGCTACTTTCTTGCGATGAGCCAACATCACTGGTCGATGGTGATTGAACAACTATACTGGCTGCCTCTGCAGCACTCAAGGGCTTGGACTTAAGTTGGCGTGGTGGTGGTGGCGCTGAGCCCAATGGAGCGGGGGTGCTGCTCCCAGCTTGGTCCCCAGGAGACCCTGCTGCTGCTGCAGGCGTACTTTTTTTTCCCAAAAAATTTGGCGGTCGGCACACCAGTCTCCTTGGTAAGTGGCGCCACTTGCTTCTTCTGCTCCTTACTGGCAACTTTCTTGCTAAAGGAGCTACAGGAAACTTTTTTTGGGGCCATCTTCTTCAGATGTCAGAACAGCAGGCCGCAGTTGCACAAGTTGCAGAGTTGTCTGTGGCCACATGTGATGTTGTGCTGCACACACCACAGCAGGACTGGTTCCTGGCACTGATGAGGAACGATGAGGCTGATGATTGGTCTTTCTGCACCTAAAAGCAAACGTAGCCATAGTAACTTCAGTTAAATAAATGTTGCATATCTAGCGCTCCAATTTTTTGTTTGCAAGTAAGCATTTTTATTATACCCACCCCCCAAAATGGAAAGACCAATAAAATGCACCACTGACAGAGTACCCCTGGGCATAATGGATGAAAGCATGGCAGACTGGGTGCAGGCCTATGGCACAACAAAGCACACTGCCTGGCTTCAAACTGGCCCCTAGACCCCCACCACATGGCCAGGCCCTGCCTGTAGCAGTCCTCAAAATGGCTCCCACCCACATGGACAGGCCCCATCAACACCCCAAAAAATCGAAAAACACACACAAATCACCACAATCCAATGCCACCCATGCCCTCCATGATGTTTACATTAAAGAGACCCCACAGAAAGACTCAGTTCATGCTCCACTGAGTACCCCTGGGCAAAAAGCCCCAACACCACCCCCAAAAATCGAAAAACACTAAAGAATCACCACAATCCAATGCCATCCATGCCCTCAATCATGTTCGAATTCAAGACACCCCACAGAAAGACTAAGCCCATGCACCACTGAGTACCCCTGGGCATAATGGATAAATGCATGGCAGACTGGGTGCAGGCCTATGGCATAACAAAGCACACTGCCTGGCTTCAAAATGGCCCCACCACATGGCAAGGCCCTGCCTGTACCAGTCCTCAAAATGGCCCCCACCCACATGAACAGGCCCCATCAACACCCCAAAAAAATCAAAAAACACACAAAAATCACCACAATCCAATGCCACCCATGCCCTCCATGATGTTTACATTAAAGAGACCTCACAGAAAGACTCAGTCCATGCACCACTGAGTACCCCTGGGCAAAAGGCCCCAACAACACCCCAAAAAAATCAAAAAACACACAAAAATCACCACAATCCAATGCCACCCATGCCCTCCATGATGTTTACATTAAAGAGACCCCACAGAAAGACTTAGTCCATGCACCACTGAGTACCCCTAGGCAAAAGGCCCCAACCCCAACACCACCCCTAAAAATCGACAAACACACAAAAATCCCCACAATCCAATGCCATCCATGCCCTCAATCATTTTAAAATTCAAGACACCCCACAGAAAGACTAAGCCCATGCACCACTGAGTACCCCTGGGCATAATGGATAAAAGCATGGCAGACTGGGTGCAGGCCTATGGCACAACAAAGCACACTGAGTGGCTTCAAAATGGCCCCTAGACCCCCACCACATGGCCAGGGCCTGCCTGTACCAGTCCTCAAAATGGCCCCCACCCACATGGACAGGCCCCATCAACACCCCAAAAAATCGAAAAACACACAAAAATCACCACAATCCAATGCCATCCATGCCCTCAATCATGTTCAAATTCAAGACACCCCACAGAAAGACTAGGACCATGCACCACTGAGTACCCCTGGGCATAATGGATGAAAGCATGGCAGACTGGGTGCAGGCCTATGGCACAACAAAGCACACTGCCTGGCTTCAAAATGGCCCCTAGACCCCCGCCACATGGCCAGGGCCTGCCTGTACCAGTCCTCAAAATGGTCCCCACCCACATGGACAGTCCCCATCACCACCCCAAAAAATCGAAAAACACACAAAAATCACCAGAATCCAATGCCATCCATGTCCTCAATCATGTTCAAATTCAAGACACCCCACAGAAAGACTAGGCCCATGCACCACTGAGTACCCCTGGGCATAATGGATGAAAGCATGGCAGACTGGGTGCAGGCCTATGGCACAACAAAGAACACTGCCTGGCTTCAAAATGGCCCCTAGACCCCCACCACATGGCCAGGCCCTGCCTGTACCAGTCCTCAAAATGACCCCCACCCACATGGACAGGCCCCATCAACACCCCAAAAAATCGAAAAACACACAAAAATCATTACAATCCAATGCCATCCATGCCCTCCATGATGTTTACATTAAAGAGACCCCACAGAAAGACTCAGTCCATGCACCACTGAGTACCCCTGGGCAAAAGGGCCCAACAACCGCCCAAAAATCAAAAAACACACAAAAATCACCACAATCCAATGCCATCCATGCCCTCCATGATGTTTACATTAAAGAGACCCCACAGAAAGACTCAGTCCATGCTCCACTGAGTACCCCTGGGCAAAAGGCCCCAACACCACCCCCAATAATCGAAAACACACAAGAATCACCACAATCCAATGCCATCCATGCCCTCAATCATGTTGAAATTCAACAAAACAGTTGTATCATGCACCCATAACTAACCCTGGTCCTACTGGATACTGTGGCTACCCACAATATATTTTATTTAATGTTCTGAAAAAGTTCCAAAATTGTAGTTGCAGCAACTGTAATGCCCCAAACAAACTTACTTGTGAAATTTCTAATCCAAAAATGATCCAAAAAAAGTCAAAAAGGCCTCAAATCCAAATATCCAGCAGCATCCACAAAAAGTAATCCTTCCAGGTCAAGATCCAAATCAAAGTGACCAGGACATGAGCAAAGCACTGGGAGGAGCCTGCTGGACAGGAAGAGGAAGTTGGAGACTGTGGGGCACTTCCTTCCTCCCACCCCCCCCCCCCCCCCAAAATGGACTCCTTGCAAAAAAAAGTGCAGGCAAATGTCAACCTGAGGAGTTATTCTGATAAAAATCATCATTTTCAGAAGGTTTATGCTGCTTGCTGGTGGATTTCTTGTGCAGAATTGCAAATTTTGCAATTTCGCGAGTGCGAGATTGTTGCTGCCCGCCGCATATACGTGTTCGCAATTGTTTACTCCCGCGAGGCGTGATCACAGGCCTTTATGACGTACTCGCGTTGACAAACTCTCACTGTGCAAGGTGGCAAGCCGCGATGACGTAATCGCGGTCGACAATTTCCCGCGGGATCCCGCAGCAAGATCCAAAATGGCGCAGCACACGCAAAACATGGAGAAAAACAACTCTGTAAACGCTGAATGACGGTAAGTGAACGCCGCGCGCCGCAATATTGTATCACCAAGCAAAGAAATCCGCTGCCTGCGAATTTGCGAATTTTCGGCAAATTCGCGAGAATTTGCGGATTGCGGATTTGCCGAAAATCCGCGAATTCCGCGAGTGGAACGGATTTTACGCCCATGCTTAATTATATTACATTTCCCTGCAATGTCAAGCCATAGCAGATTGGTAAGCTTGGTTTGTATACCTGTGGCATTCCAAAAAAATACATTTCAAAGATCTTGCCTCCTGCTATCTATGTTGTTAATATCATTTGCCTTATGAGGTGGATCTATAGCTATGGGAAATGTCTCCGGAACTGAACATTTATCTTGGGCAACTGTTGTACTATGGGTAGGGGGCGAGGTACTGGCATCTGAGCAGGTTAATGATGGAAACCTTTTTTAAGTGTCTAAATTAATTGCTAGTTCAGGGGTTAACCCGTCCAGAGTATGTACTTGTGTGTCTGGTGTTATATATATATATATAGTACCTACTCTTGTTTGTACTGCATATGGATCTGTCATATTTAGTCAGTCTACCTCCTCTAAAGTTGGAGGCTGTCAAATTGATTGCTAACAGGGACGTTAAATATATAATGAGCATTTTCATGGAAGTCCCTTCTGGTGGACCTTGTATATGGGTCCTTCTGAGGTTGAAAAAATAACCCAAATGACACTAAATTAATGCCCTGGGTCACAATAAGATGATTTCAGGCTCTCCTCAAAATACTTTGTACTAGGTGTGGGGCTTTGAATGTAAGTAACACACAGTCCCGTGTAGGGTTTTGTGGTCTCTACCAATCCAGCTGACTCTTCTGGTCATTTTAAATTTGGCAAAAAGTGTCTCAGTTAACACTGTTTCTGTGCCCAGCCAGAACAATGCTTTATTTCTTAAAGTGTTCCAGGATTCAGATACCTGAGATGGTAATCTTGGTACATTGGCCAAGGATACAGTGTAGGGGTGGCTGATAGTGATAAGTCCAGACAAGACAACGCTGGCTGGTGCCTATTTAAAATTAGAGGCGGATTTGGTGTGGTTATAGCTTGGTTGGGTAGAAGTGTGAACCTGAGGATTATTGCATGTTTTAAAGTTAACTTTATTTGTGGCAGGTAAAATGGGGTCCAGTGTGATCCTTATAGGTTCTTTTAGAGGCTTGGGCCTATCATTGTTTGCCACTCTTTACAGTATATCCCTGAGGATTGTGAATCTTTTGAAGAGGTTGATTGTGTGGGTTGGCTATGTGTTATCTCACTACCTATGGACTTTGCAGGACCAACATTCTTGCTTAGTGAACGATCACTATTATGATGCTTCAGATTACCTGAGCGTTTATTGAGGGTCTCTTCAATTAGGGCCACTCTGTCAGATAATCTGGTTATGGCGTCTCTTAAAAATGTGTCTAGTTTGTCCATTATAGTAGGTAACTTTCTGAGATCGTCCAGCGAGTTAGAGGACTGCCTATTGGCTTGGGCCTACCTCAGGAAGAGCTAATGCTTTATTCTGTTTAATCGTTTTTTATGTGTTTTTGTAGATACCGGCCTAATTTCTGTATGGGCATCATTGGTTGCTTTGTGGACAGTCTCTGGGTTCTGGGGTGTTCGATGGTGGTTGAGTATCACATTCCTGGCCACTGACTAATATATGGTCTGACACATTTTGGGGTAGTTGGCCCTTTAAGACCTTGGGTGAACAGGCGTGACCAGCCTTGCCTGCTATGGTTCCATTACTCTGCCTCAAAACTGCCCCCTGTTTTTCTGACTTCCTCTGAGATAATTTGCTGTACAATAGCCCCACTGCCCCTGTAAGATAATTAATTAATTTCAAGCGTGATCCGATACTGTCTTTGGCAGTGTCGTGGATTGATTGTTTGGCCGCTTTATTTTTTCCCATTAAACAAGCCGGCTGGAAAACACTAGATCTTACTCTGGTGGTCATAATACTCACAAAAACTCACAATATCTATTAATAGGTTCACAGGTCGTTCATTGAGCAATCCTTATGCTAGGTGTTATGTGATAAGTTCTAGCAAATGACAAGTGCAAGGCTTGAGAAACTAACAGGGCCGATCTTCTTATTTAGGTCGTACGCCGATCGCAATGGGCTAAAGGAACTAAAGGAGGCCACTGTAATAGTTTTATGTCCAAAGTTGGTTCCTCACCAACTGGGGGAGGGTAGGCCCGTAGTGCTGTAGTGGCTGTAGTTGTAACATGATCTTGCATGACAACTCGCACCGTATCCCCCCTCCACACTGTGGCGCAATAGCTGAGTATACTGAGCCAAGTTTATCATCCTTAGTTGTCAGAGGCTATACAAAGGGGCAAGAACTCACAGTGGCTGGTGAAACGAGGAACCAAAAAACCAAGAGCGAGCCCAGCCCAGCCTGATCCGGTCTATGACGGTCTAAGATGAGTGCGTCTTGGCCCGGTCTTCACCCGGGCAGAGCCCGGCCACGCCCTCGCACATGTCCCCTGTTGTGGTGTGCCTCTTAGTTATCTATGCGCTCCTGCACCTAACGAGCAGCATGGCCCCTCCTCACAGGAAAGCAAAGGTTCCTGGCTAAAGCGCAGAGTGCAGAAGGCTCCTGTGCTGCAGGACGCATCTCAGTTATTTATGGCGCTCCTGCACCTAACGAGCAGCATGGCCCTCCTCACAGGGCCGGCAAGGGTTCCTCGATAAAGTGCAGAGTACAGAAGGCTCCTGTGCTGCAGGACCCATCTCAGTTATTTATGGTGCTCCTGCGTCTAATGAGCAGTGTGGTCACTCCGCACAGAGGCGGCAAGGGTTCCTGGATAAAGTGCAGCATTCAGAATGCTGTCTAATCTAAATTAGTATTCAGCTTGGAGTAATGACCCTGTTGCATCCAAAGCTGAAAGCCATGACAAACCGGAAAGAGACAATGATATTAGCATAAAGACACTATTGTTAAGCATGCATAAATGTCTGTGATCTATTGGTACCAATTATTGCTATAGGTTAGACAAACAAGCAACTCAACTGGGCATGACAGAATGCCATATTTTGGAAACCACGGACCAAACGGAGAAACATGCAAATAAACTGCTGAAAATGTTGAAAGACATGGAGTCCATAAGGAAGATTGAGGACCTGGAGGTGTGCTTTAGTAGGAATAACTAGAGAATCATGGGGGTAGAATCAGCATCAAATCGACTGATGGAACAAAGAGAAGCCTCTCTTAGCTATGTTTGGTAGATCTGTCTTTGTAGATATATTTAACATCAAGAGAGTTTGCCATATGCTGATCCAGAAGCCTCCTTATGGCCCATCAGAACACTGTATAATAGGGTAGCTACAGAACGATAGGCAGAAATATGTGGCTGTCCGATTAGTAAAGGAAAAGCAAACAATCACATTTCAGGGTGCAACAATTATGTTGTAGGCAGATGTCACACTAGTGATCCAGAAGGCAAGATGCACCTACCTCCCAGAAAAACCTACAACAAGCTGACAACATGCAATGCTGTATTTGGTGCGCTCCACTATCACGTGGCGAGTCAAACCCTGCATATTAAGTAATAGCCAGTGTGTCACTAAAGTTGTCAATTAACTGAGATTAAAACCATGAAACGCTTGGCAGGAACTGTGAATGACGCATCTCCTTGCAAGACAGTAAAGATGAAGTCTAAGAATTGAACAATGTCATCTGCATATTTGTGACACTTAGCAGATTGTTGGTAATCCCTAGTTGGATGGTGACATGGGTAATGATCTCGACAAGTGGAGAGTAAAGGGTCAAAGGATTCCAGAACTATATCTGTTTTCACGAAATTTTATGAGAGCAAGGGAAACATACTCAAAGCTCTGGACCTTTTGAGCTTTAAAATGTTTACAGTTTTGAGGAAAGAGAGAGTATGTATTCCGTTTCTATATACGTATTACTTTGAGGCTGAATCCTGTTTTCAAAGATTCAAAATTCCATTCAAATGACAGAGTTGCTCCAGTTTAGAAAAAAGGCTTTATCAGTGCGATTCGAACATTGACAGCCGACACGTGTTTCGCCCTATATGGCGAGTGGCACCAGGGCTTTCTCAAGGCTGTAACAAAGGAAAAGTGTATATTTTAATGAAGTGTGCTAGTTAATTGAAATGACCCCAGAGAGAAAGAATGCAAGAGAGAGACCTAAAGAGTGCAAGGTGAAGATTTAAAGAGGGAAAAAAAACCAGATTGATTCTTTGTATTTAGATGTTATCATTGGCTTTCAGGAGTTTCAAACAATTTCTAATTTAGCAGAGATGGTCGAGTAGTGATAGAGGGAGGGGTGAGGGTGTTAAAAAGAACCAGATGGTATTTACATGCAGTATTCGTGATCAGATGTTTTAGATCTAATGTTTTAGTGTGTTTCCAAATGGCATCTTAATAGACCCAAAGTTTTTCCAAAAGAGAGAAAAGAATAAGGGAAAAAGGGAGTAGAGCGCCCAAGGACATCAGTGCAAAGACAGTTTCTTGTAAATTCTCCAAAAACAATAAAACCAGTACCTATTCCAAATTCATTTATACATTCTGTGTGTTATACAATTGTCATCATTAATTAGTACACCCGGCATCAGAAGTTACTGAGGCTTAAATCTGTTGAAATAGTATATCATTTACAATTAGTTTTATACATAAGGTTCAACATTTTGTATAATGAAGTCCTTCACACAGCATTAGCGGTATTTTAAAATTAATTTCACTCGTGTTTCTAACATTATCCAAGTAAATGCTAAAGGTCGACAGCTATATGTATTTTAGTAAATCAGCCAGCAATATATGGTTTCTTTCCCAATATCAACGACAATTCTGTTTTTAGTTCTAAATTGGGTTTTAAGGTATTATCATGTTTTTATTGAACAGAGATTATTATTTGAACTTTTGTGCATAGGACAGCGGGATAGTTATCATATGCAAATATTGAGCATTACTAATCGACATTTTTCAATAACGTATGCATGGGAAGGGATTGTAAAGTGACCATATCTCAGGCTGTAGCGGCAACGCATTAGAGCCCAAACGCCCGCTATGCGATCAGTTTGGTAAGCATGCGCAAATGCGAACAGCAGTGTGTTCTTAGAGGACAGCGATATAAATGGATAGCTAGGCGAGCAGCGATTAGCGTTTTCAGTGTGGCTAGCAAGGAAGCGCATACATTTGCCCCTGGTAGTACCCCATTCTTAAGCAAGGAAACTGTTAGGTAACAGGTGGCAACAATGTGCCAAGCTAAGCAAAAGCGCAGGGAAGTACGAGCGGCCCGCTTTTGCCGTCACATTCAGGAGCATATATTAATGCGATTGAGAGTATATTTACGAAAGGCTGGGAAAGGCAGGAAAGTCCCGTTTGGTCGTCAGGGCCCCTTTTTATTATAATATCAAACATGGGGTAACGTTTATGTTCCCCTGGAGTTTTTCCCGTGGTTAGTGAGGTCGCCGTTCTCGAGCACATTAAGTGAGCCCCGTAGTTGCGGCTTTACTCTAAATATTTGGCAGAGCATAAGCATAAGCGGGAGGAAAGGCGAGGACATAGCTACACGAACAGTGCACTTACTTGGAGTTGAATCTCCTGTGCTGTAAGATATCTTCACAGGGGTGCCGTGTGTGGCAAAGGATCCCGTGGTGAGATTCTAGGTCTCCGGCTCGTTTATTTAACCCGGATGTTCCGTCAGTGAACCGGAAACGAAAAAGAATAGTTTCAGTTTTGTTAAAGCTTCCCGTTTTAATAGGGAGGGTTTAAGTGTCGATTTATGCTCTGTCAACATGGACAATGGTCTATTGGCCCCTGTATTCTGTCAGGAGAATGTCTACGTCATTATTTGACTTAGAAAGTTGGGGTTTCGATAGGCGAGGGAACTGGTAACAGATCATTTGGTAAACTGTATGAGTGAGGGAGGGATGGGTATTGGCAAATAGACCTCTTACATAGACACTTACAGTCTGTGTTTTTAGGCAGAACACTAAAAGATAACAAACGAAATGATTCTCTGGAGCTTATTATGGTGACTTTGCAATGAATCAACAGTGCACACAATTGAGTTCTTTGTCAAGGAAGTTGACAACCCAGCTCACAATTCTTCTCAAGGTGAGTCCTTAAAGTCCCTAAATTGACCTGAGTTCAACCCCTGGTACCTATGGAAAAGAGCAGAAAAGCTTAACTTAGGACAATGTATAAAGCATTTATGCAGTACCAAAACAGTAATAGTGTCAAAACTCAACCCAATGCAGATAACAAACAGAAATATGAAAATAGAGTAAATTCTTTTAAATAAAATTGCAACAAAAATACCAGTAAGAGAACTGGAAACATGAATTTTTAAAGGTTTATTTAAAAATAGAGTGTTAAGCTCCAATCATGGTCAACTGGTTGCAGAAGACTGGGGCATAGGCATGATTTGCGGCTAACAGCTATGGAGTGGGGGTCTGATACTTAAACCAGGTTTAACCTTGGGACTTAGTCTCAGAAATGGAAGTCCAAAATCTTCAGGGAGGCAAGGCAGCAGGCTGTAGAAAACATAGCTCAAGAAGGTCAGATAGACATTGGATGTAGTCCCAGTGAAGCCATTGATTTCAGTGGAAAAAGCTCAGAGCAAGATAAATTCCTCTTCACACCTCGGGAAGTCCCTTCATCGGCTGGATACTTTTGGCGCCTTTGCCTGATCAAGATTTCTTGATACGCAGTCAGTCACTTTTTTGGAGCTTGCAATCCTTCAGTGGAGCAAAACTCCAACGTGTGGCCAAAGAGGGTTGCACAATGCTGTATACCTTCATTGCCAGGTCCAACTGAATCAGATTTGCTGCAGCAGAGAAGCTACAAGTGGGAGAAAGCTGCTTCTTCAGCTCATTGACAATGAGCAATGCACCTTGGAGGGATTGGTTTTGCAGTTTGGTTCCAATCTCCAGGAGTTCTTTAAGCTGAAAACATTTCCAAGTCCCACATTTCCAGAAGTGGTAGGAGACGTCCAGCCAGACATGGCCATGGGTTCCAGGACCAGAGGAACAGCACTTGGGGTCAGGGCTCACTCTAGCCAAGGTCAACAGCAGGACCTCGGCCAGGTCCAGGGGAAGATGGTCAGCTGGGCAATTGCCGGAGGGACTTCTTGTAGCTTGCTTTAATTCTGTTGCATGAACAGGAGGTAAGCCTTATGAGCCTTGTAATCTACCTCTTTGAACTGGGTACAAGAGGGAGCAGCTCCAGTCCTTTCAGGTCCCAGTCAGCAGGTTCAGTGCTCTTCTGTTCTTCCTCAGGTCCAGTGGTATTCTGAAGAGGGTAGCAGCGGATGCCACATTTATGTCTGGCACTAGATTGTGGGTGGGGTAACTCTTGACCCTTCCTAACCAATAAAGTAATATTTGGCAAAGTGTGGCTCAATGGTTAGAGCGATTCAGAAAAGCGGGTGGTGATGGACAGAGTATCTGAATTAAGCAGAACACTCCTACCCAGTCAACAGATCCGGGCTTGATCCATCACCGTTTTTTAGCTCACTGCACCATCCCAGCTCAGAACCTGGCTACATGCAAATTAGTCTGTCCCTGGTCCAGTGCATCATGGGAACAGGGCAGACCAAACTACCAAGCCAATATTTTTACTGGAAAGGAAACAAGCTTCCGGGGACCGGTTTCTGGCATTACAGCCGTCTTCGGCCCGGCTTGCTTGAATCCTGATGGTGCAGTGAGCAAGGGACTCATGTCTGAGCATACCCTTCCACGCTTATGGTGGACAAAACGATTCAGAAAAGGGGGTGGTGATGGACAGAGTATCTGAATTAAGCAGAACACTCCTACCCAGTCAACAGATCCGGGCTTGATCCATCACCGTTTTTAGCTCACTGCACCATCCCAGCTCAGAACCTGGCTACATGCAAATTAGTCTGTCCCTGGCCCAGTGCATCATGGGAACAGGGCAGACCAAACTACCAAGCCAATTCTTTTACTGGAAAGGAAACAAGCTTCCGGGGACCGGTTTCTGGCATTACAGCCATCATCGGCCCGGCTTGCTTGAATCCTGATGGTGCAGTGAGCAAGGGACTCATGTCTGAGCATACCCTTCCACGCTTATGGTAGACAAAACGATTCAGAAAAGGGGGTGGTGATGGACTGAGTATCTGAATTAAGCAGAACACTCCTACCCAGTCAACAGATCCGGGCTTGATCCATCACCGTTTTTTAGCTCACTGCACCATCCCAGCTCAGAACCTGGCTACATGCAAATTAGTCTGTCCCTGGCCCAGTGCATCATGGGAACAGGGCAGACCGAACTACCAAGCCAATTCTTTTACTGGAAAGGAAACAAGCTTCCGGGGACTAAACGGTGATGGATCAAGCCCTGATCTGTTGACTGGGTATGAGTGTTCTGTTTAATTCAGATTCTCTGTCCATCACCACCCCCTTTTCTGAATCAATGGTTAGAGCGGCAGACCCTGATGCAGAGGTCTAGCCCAGGACCAGGGTTCAATTCTCCGCCTCGGCGGGTCTTGGGCTCAAAAATTCCACTGACCTGATAATTCTCGCCTCGAAGCCTATTCCAATCATGGAGTCCCACTCTGCAACTCTGGGCAATAGCTTGCTTAATCTCCACAACGGCCCCCACAACGCTAAGGATGCCTGGCCTCCACCTTGGGGGTGCCCAGGAGTGGACGCCTCACAGGGAAAGCCAGGATGGGTTCCACAGCGGTATTCGTACAAGCGCCTTGAGACCCTTGTGGGTGAGTAGTGTGCTATACAAGTATCAATTTACATTTACATTTACATATATTTCCCAGCGGTAACCCTACCCACCTTTGCAGCAGTTACTGTCTGCCATATTGCAAACAGTCCCTTACTCCTAATATCCAAAATGGTAAAACCCATCTACCCTTGTGTCAAGCCTGTGGGCCCAAACACAGGTGTCACAAGGGAATTGAGTATCCCCTTCACTGTGATAACTCCAAACCAGGTCTCAGGATAGCTCCACTCCCTTAGGGATTGGTGCTTACCTGTGACATGGGAGGCGCTTTTGAAATAAACTAAGTTCCTGGGCATAACCTTAATGGTCAACCTGCCAAAGGAATAAAAATACTTCCACACACCCATGCCTTTGTATCATCTCGGGGAAGGGTTTTCACACCTCTTTCAGGTCCACTCAAATGATGAGTTACATTTGGAAGGTTCATGTAAATTACCCTTTAGGAATTTCATGCAGGGAAAAGGCAACTTTCTAAAAGTTACTTTTACTTAACATTTATCAAAATTCCATCTTCACCATTAAATTAGGCTTTTGATAAAAAAATTGTTACAGTTGTTAAATTGTGTTTATAGGTAGCCCCTATGCTGAGATAGCAGAATTAATACTCAATATTGCATTCCATTTCTCTATGGGCTGGCTGGCGTTACTACAGTGAAAAGCTTTTGGGTACTATTCACTGTGAGGACGTTACCATTACACTTCTACATGTCCTACTTTTAAATACCAGGCACCCTGCTTTATGGGCCACAAGTCATACGTGGGGTGACTTATTAATCTTTAAAAGGAAGGTTTAGACCTGTCAAAGGGTTTATCTGGGTGGGTAGAATCGCAGCTTTTACACTGCTTCAGTCAAGCTACAATGACAGGCCTGAAACCATGTTTGCGCTCCCAGTGTAGTGGTTGGCACAATAGGTAATAAGTCCACTATGGCATTTAACTTCCACGCCCTGGGTACACTTTGTACAACACATTTGGGATTTATAGGCAAGTTAAATATGTGAATTTGGAGTATATGAATTCAATTATGCTAAAAGGGGAGCAAAGGCACTTTACTATAGGTTAGGAGGGGTAAAGTGCGTAGAATTCTACAGCTAGCAAAAATTGGGTACACCACCCAAAATATGCCCATTTCATACAAACAGATAAATGGCAGAGAACACTTTTGCTAACATGGAACATTAGAGTGCAAACAGTTAACGAGGTTCCTGACACACTTTTCAACTTATTGGCATCACTCCAGTTGCCTGTCCCCTCATGCAGTGGTGGAGTGGGATATTGCTCATCCTTACAGAGTCCAAATATATGCATTTATCAGAGGTACGAAAGATACAAAGATGCTATCTAACACTGTCATGGCCCGAAAATCCTTAGCTAAACAAGCATGAATTACTATGCTATACTCCCCCTCAAAATGCCTTAGTTGGAAAATATAGCCATTGAAACCAAATGAGATCAAAAGGTTTGCTAGGAACTTTAGGGTTAAATAAGAGACACATTGGAGATATGTTTGCTGAATAACAATTTATCCCAATAGACCTACATGGGTGCCTATGCAGTGGCGGCCGGTGACATTTGAAAGTGGTAAGGCGTAAAAATTCAAGATGAGTGACCTTTGGAGCGCAAGCACAGAGAACAAGCCAGACACTGTTATAGGAGGCATTTGAGAGGGGGTGGGGAGGATGAGGGGAGGGTTCTCCCCATGAGCAAATTTCGGGGGAAAAAAGAGAACAAATGTTGCATTTTTAAGGAAATTTGAGGAAGCAAGTCGGTTAATAAGGCAATTGTGAAAGTGTAGTTATTACAGTAATAAAGAGATTTTATATGATAATGACATACATAGCTGCTTATTCAGCATAACCACAGAACTTGATAACAGACTTTGAGTTAACAAGGCTGAGTACTTCACAAATATCCTTATTTATAGATATACCTTCACAAATGAAATCTACTGAGGAAATATAGGTTGACACAGGCCCTGTCTGACTGTGAGTGTCCTAGAGAGTGGCACGGCTAGTCTGTCTTTGGGCACAAGCACCAGAATATTGGCAGCCTCGGGTGATTCAGGTTTACAGATCTTCAGCAGAATGTCTAGAAGTCAAACACAGTGAGGCAACTTTTACACACAAGGCTGCGCTAGTGACAGCTGACACTCAAAGGCTTTTAAATTGCTCGTGTTATTTTACATATATGGCGCAACAGCATCTGCTCTTCCTGCTTCCTCCCCTGTGGTAACTGCAGGTCCGTTCTGAGTACACAGCACAGGAAAGGAGCGCAATTAAATATCAACTAGTGATGGTTCATGGTTGGAGTGCCATAGCTTTAACGCTTCAGCAACCTGGTGATTGCACTCGAAGAGGTAAACAACACGGGGTCCTGATGAGGCAGGATAGAATCTCTCTCACATTAGTCTCTACCTGTTCCTCTTGTGCTTTTCGGTCTCCAGACCGGGAACTTGATCAAAGAGTGCTTTAAGTTTGTTGTACCTGCTGACATCTTATGATCTGCAGGGCACAGGTTTCAATAGCGTCAGGGACATTCATCCTTCCTAGCAAGTTAAATTCTGTTTTGTTAAGTAAGAGTAATAGTTATTTACAGCGCTTAGAAAAGGCGTGGTGGGCGGAAGCAAAATGTTCACATAAGAATGCTGATTCCATGCCCCAGTAAGTATGCCTGTAGGGGGAAGAGTATGCTTAGCTACCAGATGGTTGCATGTCAACTGGGACACCAGGTTCAAGTCGCAAGTGTTCATTTAGCAGCTCCATTGCATTCTTGGAGTGGTGGCCCTAAAATGTTCAACAAAAAGCCAGGCCGTTGGAGGCCAAAGTAGATAAAAGAGTACACTGGTGGTCGGTGCGGGACCTTATCTTTCAGTCGAATGTTGTATTATTATTTGAGCATTTGTGTGTTGCGCACTTTGAATATTTCTGTTGAGGGTTGATGATTTATTAACAATAATACTCCAGAACAGAATCCATGCATTCTTTTGGAAGCGCGCGGTCCAAGTTATTCTTTTTATTTTTATTTTATCCATGATAATAGCATACAAGTGTAAATCACAATCACCAGGTAGAAAAATATAGTTGATATCTATACAATGATACGTCATAAATAGTTCTTAACAATCATTAAAAGTTCATAGAGGGTTAATAAATATTCAGCCTTTTATATAGTCAATCACTGGACCCCATATTTCCATACCCAGTTTTCGTTTTCTCGCACCTTTAAGAGCATATAAACTGTATTCTAGATTAAAAATAGCAAAAAATCTGTCTATCCACAACTCAAAGGTCGGAACGTCCTTCTGTAACCACACAGAGGCAACAGCTATGGCAGTGACTAAAACAATTAAATAACTAGACTTTGATGCTCGCTGCTCGCTTCTTACATTTTCATCTATCCCCAGGTGCATATAGGAGACAGTTATTTTTACAGATCCCCCGTTATTTCGGAGAGAAATTTATCAAGATGCTCCAAAAGAATACTCAATTGTCCACATGAAAAAATATATGTACTATGTCAGCATCATCCCTACCATAGCGAAAACACTTCCCATCATTTACCCCTCCCCACTTTAGAATTTTGACAGGGGTTTGATAAAGGTTAAACACTGTCTTATAATGCTGGGATAGTAAATTAGCAGACATAAATAACTACCCTGCTAAGTCAATAGAATGTTCCACTTGAGTGCCTTGGCACCCTAATCTATTGTCCCATTTAAGATTGTGTGGATTCAAATCATCCGTCTGAGTATCTAACAGTAGTTTATATAGAGTGCCTATATGGGCTTTCTTCCTGATAGCTTCAATAAGGGGATTTGCCTCTATTCTTTGTTGAGTTTTACACAGAAAGTCACAAATTTGTAAAAACTTCCTAACTGATATTTATCTGTTAGCATAGCGTAAGATGCCATATTCCCATTAACATATAGGTCTCCAATATAAGCCATCCCTTTACTCCTCCATCTGTCTACAGTTCTATCCCAGAATATAGAAGGCAATAGCCCTGTCACAGACATCGGAGTATAGTAGGAGATCTTTTCAAATTGATATCGCTTTGGAACAGCCTTCCAGACCTTATAAGCCAAGTTTAGCACCTTGAACCTGTTTTTTTGTAATAGCTAAGCTCCAGCATCACAAATAAACGGCTCTTGAGGTTCGTACCTAAAAGCATCTGATAAATAGATGGAGATTGTGCTATATTAAACACCTCTTCACCGGTTAATAGAACTCGCATATTTTGCAAAATACAGGCGTAATAATATAACGTAAAACCTGGGACTGCCTAGCCACCCTTCTCATGAGGTAATGCCATAAAGTGCATTGCTCTGCGTGACTTCCCTTGAGCCCACAAAAATTTGGCACAGATTGATTGAAGTAGTTGTAGTTGAGCACGAGTGATTTCTAGCGGAACTGGTCTAAAAAAATATAAAACCCTAGGTAAAATCAGCATTTTAAGAACATTACAGCACCCTACCAATGAGAGATACAGACATTCACAACAATCTAATTTTTGCCTCATTGCCCTTACAATACACCCCCAGTTGACCTCCACTAATGTTTTCAGACATGTCCCTAATTGAATACTTAAATACGATATTCATGATCCTTGTGTCATTATTGCAATCCTGATTCATACACAGAATTTGTGTTTTGGACAAGTTAAGTTTGTAACCGGAGGCTGTACCAAATTCAAGGGCCAAATTTTCTATCTCAAGCATAGCAGCAAGAGGATTTGGTGTGACAACCACAATGTCATCCGCATACGTGAGCACACAATATTGCTCTTGCATGCATATTACTGATACGATCCTGGGGCTCTGCTCTAGCATGTCTAAAAAAGGGTTGATATATAATGAAAACAATAATGGGGAGCATGGGCATCCCTGTCTTGTACCTCTGGTAATGAGTACAGGTTCTTATTCTAAGTTGATCATACAAATTTTAGCCGTCCGGTGGCGATATAAAACCTGAAAAGTTTTAATAAAACCTTGTCAAAATCCCAGTCGTCGTAAAACTTCCCATAAAAAATCCAAGCGACCTGATCTAATGCTTTTTCAGCATCTAATAAAATCAATCTAAATTTGCTGCACTTGGTATTAGCTACATCTAAAAGAGTTATTTCCCTATTAATATGATTGATTGTACCCCGCTCAGGTATGAACCCATGTGGCGGCATTGATGCTAGAGGGGTAATCACTTCCGCCAATTGGGTCGCCAGGATTTTGGCATAAATTTTGCCATCGCAATTTAATAGCTATATGGGTCGGTATGAGATCGGCAGATTGGGTGGCTTATCTTTTTTTTTAAAGACAATTATATTTGCCTTGACCCATGGCGCGGAGACTACGTCTGCCTGAGCCTGTTGAAAAGTGAACAATATATCCATTTTCAAGACTTCAAAGAAGATGTTATATACTTCTAAAGACGATTTGTCGGGCCCCGCCGCTTTACCACTAACTAAGCTTGTGATGGCTGCCTCCAACTCTTCCATAATTATGGGTGACTCTAGCCTATCTATGTCTTGGGGGGTTCAGGGTTCCGCTATTAATATTTTGCAAAAGGGCTTCACCTGTCAACACGTCATAACTATCTCCAGTATACACCCCTTTAAAAAAATCACAGAAAACATTAAGGATCCCAGTCGGGGTTTCCACTGAGTTACCTTAAGAGTCAGTCATGGCCACTATTCTCGGTACTGCTTCTCTTGCCCGAAGCCTTTGCGCCAAGCAGCGCCCTGTGGCTTCCCCATACTCATAGCTCTGTTCTTTATTCAAAGTATGCTTAATGGCTATTTCCTTACTCCAATGGAGCTTGATTTTAGCTTTACACCATGCAACCTCTGTTTGAAGTGAGGCAACATCGCCATGTGCACATATCCCTAACATAAGGTTTTCTTCAGCTAATATAAGTTTCGCATACAGCTCTTGAGTTACCAACTTCAGCTATTTCTGCTTGTGTAACCCAAAGCTGAGGGTTTATCCCCTAAACTCTGCCTTTAGGGCATCCCAGACAAAGCCAGACACAGCAGAGCTATGGTTGATAGCTAAGAATTGCCTAATCCATTCTTTCAGGTGCGTAACATATGCTTTGTCAAGCAAGAGCTTCCTATCAAATGAGAACGATCTGGCCTTAATATCTGCATTAAGTGCATGAATATTCAATACCAAAGGTCCATGATCCTGGGAGATATATATATGTCCGCATCGACCAGTAACACTGTTGACAACAAATAATATTCTAGCCTTACTAATTTTTGGTGCGGGTTTGAGTAAAATGTAAACCCTGGCTCAGAGGCAGGTAAGGTAGCCCAGGCATCGACCAACCCATGATCCAAGACCAAATGCTGAAGGGCCTTAAAAATGTTAGGTTTTCTGCCTTTGTAGCTTTCAATGTCCACTGATCTTCCTTGAGGCTTGGTATGTATAATAAAATCCCCACACAAAATCAGAGGAGTTGGCCATGTTGCTAATTCGACATTCAATTCATATAACACTTCAGCCTCATCAAAATTGGAGCCATATACTGAGCAGACCGTACACCTGGTATTCCCTAAATTACATTAAAAATGATCCTTTGCCCCTGTTTATCCCTCCAGTTCTCTTCCTGTCCCCTGTATAAATTTTTTTGCCAATACCCTAATCTCCGGGTTGTCGTTGATTGCTGTGTAGATATCAATGTTGACAATCCCAGTTCAGCCACTAGTTTTCTTTTGCCCCATGGTATATAGCTTTCTTGTATACAGACCAGATCTGGTTGGAGCACCCGCAGCTATGCAGCCACCCGTTACCTCTTCCCATAATTATTAAGCCCACATACATTAAAAGAGCATATTCGCAATCCTGAAGGCTTGTTCCTGTCCACCATCAAACGTCAATGTTTCTAACCAGTCTAAGACCATATGGATTGTTTGTATGTGCTTTCCACTTTTTATTCGTACACTATCAGGGATTGTTTTATCTTTAACCCCCGCACGTCCAAGTGCCCCCCATCCTCCCCAATCCCCCAACTCAGCTTCCCACACAGGGCCTCGTCCGAAGCCCTGCCCCGCCCCCACCCTTACCCCGAAACAAGGCTTTGAGACAAATGGTCCCAGAGATGGATCGAGCTCCTACCCACCCGGATGCTACACCCCCCCGTTTAACAACAACATCATGCCCTTTTTCAATATTTTTTTCTTTCTTCTTTCTACCCTTTTTGTTCTGCCCCTTATCTGTCTTTTTTTTTTCCTCCTTGCGAAATCCTAGTGTTATATAGAGGAGAGCAGGCATATAAGAAGTATGCATATATGGTAAAAAACAACCCGATGTCTGGAATATGTGCCCCCTTTTAATCCTCACCACCGCTTTCCTAGTAACACCCTTCTCATATCCCCCGCACTCCTTCCTCTCATTTTCCCAACATGGCCACCACTCGAGTTAAGGCTGGAATTAACTGCTACAAAATCCTTTATCCTCCCGGCCAGACTAAAGCTTCAGTAAAACGATTGAAGCATAACACTATTGAACGTTTCCCTGATTCCCTTTTTGTTGATCAATTTTACAATGGTCGTTTTGGGAGGCGCAAAAAAGATTTCATTTTCTTCACTCACGACACCCCCTCTTGGTCCACCAGCTTATATAATTCCCTTAACGTCACCACCTCCTCCTCTATCCCTCATGGGAAACAACTTAAGATTTCCCCCTCTGCGTATTTCAATGACTCCCTCACCATCTCAATCTATAACAATGGTACTGTCATGATCCAAGGCAAAGACACCTGTCTCTCTCTCTTTGACCACCTCTTCCCCTCCCTACTCCCCTCCTCTGTGACCGGGTTTTCCCCTGACTCTCCATCTAGCTCCACCCACTACTCTCTTTCTCCTCCTCTGACCCCGCTACACTCCAATAGGCTGCACCCTCGGGAGGCACAGGTCGGCCCTCTTCCCTCCCCCTCCCTTGTGCCCTCCTCTCCCTTTCCTCCCACTTCACAGTATGCCCCCCATTCATCACGCCAGCCTCACCACTAGCTAATACGCTCCTCGTCCAATCTGCACCGTCCCGGTACTCCAGTCTCATCTCCTCCCCCTATTCCTACCTGCTACTCCCTTTTTTAGTCCACCCCTAATCCATCCTCCTCCCTCAGCTAACTTTCCTTATGCTCCCCTCATTCCTCCCTCTCCCCCTCTTCTCTACCCCCTCCTCCCCTCGCTCTTTACCCCGATTTCTCCACTATCCCATTGCATCTCTCTCCTTCCCCCCACTTCACCAGCAATGCTGTGCTACCCCCTTTTCCCCCTTGGTAACCCTTTACATCACCCTCGATCCGGCCCAGCAGAACCATTTCCTTTCTTCAACTTGCCCTTCTCCCAACCCCCCTCACTCTGCCAGTTGCCCGTTCCCTCACAGCCACCTCTCCTAGCCAACAGGACATCTCCAAAAACCTCCCCTCTTTTCCTCCCAAACCTCCCACACTCCTATGACACCTCACAGTCCTCCACTCTCCCTCTCCTTCTACCCCAACGCCTTGATCCGCACCCATCTCCCCCATAATATGTCCTTAATTCCTTTCCTTCATGCAACACCAACAAAGTCACTACTCCCTTCACCTCTGATACACCAACCTCCGCTCTCAACCTCCATCTTTCCCCCCCTATGAACCCTATACCCCAACTCTCCTCCTGTCTCCCCACCTCTCCCTGCCTTCCACCACCAATTTCACCCCCTCCCTTTGCCATCGAGACATCCAACCTTCCGTGCTCTGACCTACTCTCCTTGAAAATAAGCTAAGCTCTCTTATCATCTCCATCTCCTAGCTTGTAGCTTCCTTTCACTTTTAAGCTCCAAGATTTCCACTTTCCCATTCACCTCAACTCCTTTGGAAAACTTTCACCTTCCCACGAGATGCACCTCGCCCCCCCACCCCATCATAGTCAAGCATAACCTGTTGTCTGCAAACTTCGTTCGCTCACACAAGCCCTTGAATGCCACCCCTCTTCAACTTGCATCTCCGATTAACCCAACTATCTACACTATTCCGACCATCTCTTCTGTCAGAAACAAGCATCCACCTAAACCCTCCCATGCACCCCTGTATAAGTACAATATCCCTATCACACTTCTTAGCCCAAGTGCCCCCGTCACCAAAACAGTCTCCACAGAGCTGCGCTGTCTGCTCCACAACTGCAGATCTGCAATAAAACACAAACTCAAAATCTCTGATACCATCACCCTTCACAATACTGACATGTTCATCCTAACAGAGACCTGGCTCAATGGTACCTCTCACTCTATGTATGATCTCCTATTACCCACAGGCTATTCTATTTTTAGGAATGACAGACCTATCAAAGTTGTGGGAGGTGTTGCAGTCATCTTTAGAAACTCCCTTTAACTTAAGGCTTCTCCCATCAGCGCCTTCTGCACTTTTGAATGTCTATCTCTTGAGCTTCAACTACAACAACGCTCACCCCTCAGATTCCATGTCATTTACCACCCACCTGGCAGCAGCCCTTCGTTTATGGAGGAACTCACTGACTTCATCAGCGGCCAATACTCGCAAAGCGACAATCAGACCTTCGTGGGTGACTTCAATCTCCACTGGGGCTCTCTGCAAGACTTTTCAGCGAACTTGCTGGCCACCTTCCTCTCTACAAACGATCTTATCCAACACTGCACAGAATCAACACACTGTAAGGGCTCAATCCTGGACCTTGTTATTTCTAAAGCAGGCATGCTTTCCATCGCTACCCCTATTCACGTAGACTGGTCTGACCACCTCCTCATCCCATTCTCCCTTCACCTAGCACACTCTATAACTCTTGGCCAACCTAATAGGGCTACCTTCTAATTCTGTGACTCTAAAAATATTGACACCATTTCCCTCTGTGAATCAGCTTTGCTGTCACTTCCAAGGCTAGACCCGAACCTAGATGTTGACGATCTCACCTCCCAATGCCTCTCAGTCCTTGCAGCCGAAATCAATAACGTCGCTCCTCTCCAAAGCAAAAAGAAAAGGCCCATTCCCTCAGCACCTTGGTTCAACAAATCCCTCTATGAAGAAAGGAAACACCTAAAACGCCTGGAGAAAAATGGAGGCAAGCGCCCTCCAACGATAATTTGGCCACGCTTCATTCAGCAAGATCCAAGTACCACAATCACATCTTCCTTGGCAAAGCATCACACTTCAGAACCCTCCTTGTCTCAGCCAAAAATAGACCCAAAAAACTATTTGATCTCATCAAGAATACTAACTGCTCTCCCCCAACCTCCAAGTTGGAGGATTCTACAAACAAAGCTGCGGATTTCGCTGTATTCTTTGACGAAAAAGTGAAATCACTGGTGGATCAGGTCGCTCATCCTACCACTCCAGAGGAACGCAAATCACTAGCCATTTGGCAGAACTTCGACCCCATCTCTGAAGATGTCCTCCTCATGTGCATCCTCGAAACAAAGCCCTCCAACCATTCTCTTGACCCCATCCCTAGTGCCATTGCCATTGACTTCTGTACCCATTCTCTTCCCTATTGGACCACTCTGGTCAACCTCTCCCTCTGTCAAGGCTCCCTTCCTGTTCCCTTCAAAACTGGGCAGGTCACACCTCTGCTTAAAAAACCCACTGCGGATGCGAATGACCTCAACAACTTCCGCCCCATCACTAGCCTACCCTTTCTTGCGAAGATCACAGAAAGATGTGTTGCGAAACAACTCTCTTGTCATATCAAGGACAATGACCTTCTTGACAATTTTCAGTCCGGCTTCATCCAAAACTGCAGCACTGAAACAGCCCTGCTGCAAGTGATTGATGACGTGCTGCGGATACTCGATTCGGGGGGTCTGGTCTACTAATTCTCCTTGACCTTTCTACAGCCTTTGACACTGTCAATCACAACACCCTCCTCAACACTCTTCAACAGAGAATGGGCTTGGAGAGCACTGTGCTCAAATGGTTTGCTTCCTTCCTCTCTGATAGATCCCAAATGATCAAAATAGTGGACAGTCTTTTCTCTCCTTTGGCGGTGGGTCAAGGTGTTCATCAAGGCTCTATACTTGCACCCACATTGTTCAATCTCTATTTGCAACCACTGGGAAATCTCCTGAGTAAATCCGGGGTCCACTATCATCTCTACGCAGACGACACCCAAATCTACCTCAAGGTTGCCTCCACTCGCGATCTCTCTGTCATAAGCTCTACTTTGGACTCCATTCACAACTGGATGTCAACACATCAACTGATTCTGAATCCATCCAAAACTGAATTCCTTCTCCTCTCCTCCTCACTTTTTCCTCCCCCGGTTCAATCATGGATGGACCAGATGAATCTACTGAACAATAAACCCATCATTATCGACAGCGCAAAGTCCCTTGGTGTCATAGTCGACACAAAACTCAATCTACTCTCCCACATTAATTCAACTGCAAAGTCTGCTCGATACCAACTGCGCCTTCTTTGGGGGATTCGTCGCTTCTTCCCAGAGCATGACCTTAAAACCCTGGTCCAATCGCTGGTCCTCTCCAGACTGGACTACTGCAATTCTCTTCTTAGTGGCCTCCCCAAATCCTACCTGTCCCCCCTTAAGTCTGTTCTCCATTCAGCAGCTCGTTTCATTTATGGGGCCAAAAGAAGCAACCACATCACACCCATGTTATCCACCCTCCGCTGGCTTCCCATCGAGGCAAGATCTATCTACAAGACTGCCTACATCACCCACAAAGCCTTGTACTCCTCCTCTCCCCGCTACCTGGCGAATAAACTGAAACTCTCTGGAGGCTCTAGACCTTCACGAAATGCAGAAAATCTACTGCTTGAACCTCCCACTTTCAAGAAGCAAATATCGATGGCCCAATCCTTTTCAGGCAACGCAGTGAGAATCTGGAACTCACTTCCGCCTCAGCTCCGGACCACCACCTCCTCCGAGGCCTTCAAAACTGACCTCAAAGCTCTCCTCCTTCAAAGACACCTCCAAAGTTAATTCATGCCCTCTCTATTATCTGAAGGAAGAACATTTAGTATAGAAAAGTTCTATTCTCCATGACTATGGAAGTGCCTTCCCAGTGTGTTCTTGTGGTTTGAGAGTCTGCCATTTTTTGCAGTATTACCCTTTTACCTGTGTTTCGTACTCTTTTGTAACCTGCACACGTCACTTTTATCTGTAACACACTGTTTGCTACCTCTTTCATTTTGTTTGCTTTTGATACTTGCACAAGTGCCACCATTGCCTATGTAATGTTTGTTCTTGTGTTTGAGTGTCTTCCATTTACTGCAGTATTATACCTCTACTTGTACTTTGTATGCTTTTGTAACCTGCACATTTGTCACTATTTCCTCCTGTAATGCACTGTTTGCTACCTCTTGTATTTTGTTTGCTCACGATTGTCACTTTTGCCTCATGTAATGTAACGTTTGCTTTTGTAATTTGTTCACTTGTAATGTTCTCATGTATCAGTTCTGTTCCTATTGTGAAGCGCTCTGACAACTTCGGGTAAAGTCGGCTCTATATAAAAACGCATAAAAAATAAAAATAAAATAACAATAATAATAATAATAATAATAATAATAATAATAATAATAATAATAATAATAAATAAAGGGTGTAGGTCCAGGAGCTCGGGCTTACACGGCCGCCAGCGTGGTCGCCATCTTGCCTCGACCTTGCAGCCCCTTAATCACGCGCCAAGTTATTCTTATTGTGCTATCATGAAAAAAAGCAGAAACCCCACACAAAACAGAACAAGCTCACCGCAGGAAACAGACTAGGGGTAAAATCCTGCAATCTTTCCTACTCGGTGTTCACTACGTGGATAGATTTGTGTAATGTAATGGCACGTGAAGTCACATTTTCGCACAACCAGCCTAAAGTAAGACCGCAATTGTTTGGGGAGACTAACAGGTAGATTCATCATCGGCATGTTTTCCGAGTCTGTAATAGCGATTATTAAGAAATCGCTATTACAGACTCGCAAAACGGGATTCATGTAGAAATCGCAATATTTATTGCGATTCCTACAGCTTCCTTATTGGCGATTAGCTAATTGCTAATCGCAAATAAGGAATAACTCCCCATTCATTCCTAATGAATGGGAAGACATATCAATGTGCGATTCACTATTAGCGATTCGCATTTTGATTTTGCGATTTCAAGGGTGCAGGGGTGTCCAAAGGACACCCTGTTGCACCCCTGAAATGATATGGGATGCTGGAGTTACGCACACACATCCCAAGGACATGTGTGTGTGTAACATACAACTTAGAAAAATACACTTAAGTGCATTTTTCTAAGTTTTCGCTATTTACAACAAGGTTTGACTTCGCGGTAAATAGCGGCCCGGATTGCGAAATCTCAATTTTAATATGGTTCATGCATTGCATACAAGGAATCGCAAATTGTGATTCCTTATATGCTATCGTAATTTGAGAATTCGCAATTATTTGCGAATTCTTATATTGCGAGAGCATGAACCATTGATAATTCCCAAATGCAATTTTTGCGGGCGCAAACGGACGATTTTTGCGATTTGCACCGTTTGCACTCGCAAAAATGCTTGATGAATCTACCTGTTAGACTATACAGGCAGCTAGTTACAAAAATGAAAACTAACGTAGCTATGCAAAAACAATGTACTCCAGATACTAGTAAGCAGAGTTTTATTCAGAGAGCAACACGATCAACAGGGCTCATGTAGCTAATCACGGACGTTGCAATCACTAGGGCAGCAGATGCAGTGACACTGGGGTCCAGCCCAGTGGATCAGACAGTTACAGGGCTCGGCATCGAGTATGTTAGCATTGGCTGTTTGCTAAATGTTTGATCTTGGTCACATCTTTTTACCTCCCTCTGCTGTTCAGAAGTAGAGCTTGAGAACTTCAAGGGTTCCTATTTAATGACCAAAAAAATAATGAACATACTGAATGGGTATGGCTGGTCTGGTTTAAACGGCTCTCAATTTACACACGTTAATGTTTGAAGATGCGAGTGTTAATTTAGGTTTAATAAAGCAAAGCAATACAACGTATTTCTACTTTGATGATTTCCTTGATGCATTACTAATGACATACTGGCTTGCCCTTCATTATAATTAGTTCTCAACAATAGCACGCCTGGAGAAGAAAGGATGCAGACTCTCTATGCTGTTGGTTCTCAGGATTCCTCTGGGCCCCTGCTGATATGTACAGATTCAGGGCCTGTGAATTGAATAGCGGGGATTTGGTTGCTGTGGTGGGGAGAGGGTGATAACTACTGCTTGGAGCGCTGGGTGGAGGTAGGTTGGTATCAGAGGCTCAGAACTGACAGAGCGTGAAGTGGTGCGAAGTCGGGGGCATGTGGCCAGAGAGTGAGAGAGCGTGGGGTGTGTGCAGTGTAAGGAGGCCTGTAGAGAGGCTGTGAAGAGCATGGGCAGGTAAAGAGGCAGTGCACGAGAGTGGGATCTAAGAGCACTCAGCCAGTTCATGTCACGACTGGAAGATTATTCACATGCAGTGTTAGGAGCCCGCAATGGTATTAGGCTTTTAGCCTTTGGACCGCAAACAACATCAATTTCGTGGGGACCAGGGCCCAAGCGCCTTGAATCAAATGTGTTTAAAGAGGGCGCTACACCCTATTAGTTTATTCATACCCACTCAAGATCCGTGGCAATACTAATTACCGATGACACTCTATATTCAAACGGATAAAGTCGATATGAAATAAAGTTTTCATCATAAAACTACACTTCAGGGTTTTGCAGCATAAATATGTCGAGTGCAGGGAGGTGTGGTGGGTGGCATTTCTGCTGCATGCAAGATGGCGCTCAAGGTGCCAGGGTGGGCTGGAGAGCATTTGTGAACGACGCACCAGGGGTCCAATTACGGCTGTAATATAGGAGAGGGCCTCCCCTTTGCATTCCTGGCACATCTGTGGGGGGGACGATTGGGGTTTGCGGTGTCAGACACTGGAGCGCTACACCCTTTGCTGGGGATGGAAAAAGTTAGGCCTCAGGGGAACCTTTGCTCGGGTGAGGGGTTGTAGGCAGGACCTACTAATAGGTTCAGTCACACGCACTATGCACTTCACATGTACGATAACAACACATAGAATATTAGCATAGAATTTTACCTGAAAGCTTTGTCTCGTTGCCATAGACAGTGCAGCTGAATAATGGACTCTATTTTGAATGTTTAGGGACCAGGGGCCAGATGTACGACCATAGCATTTTGCAACTCGCAAATTTCGCGCAATTGCGAGTCGCAACTTGCGAGTCACAAAATGCTATGTACAACAGTGTCTGAGACACTGTTTGTGATTCTCAATGGGGTCGCAAACTGCATGCCTCATAAATATTATTGAGGCACTCGCAATTTGTGACGCCATTGGGAATGGCTGGCATGCTCTGTCCATCACCACCCCCTTTTGTACCGCTTTTAGGCCGCCATAAGTGTGGCAGGGTATGCTCAGACTTGAGTCCTTTGCTCACTTTGCCATTGGATTCAAGCAAGCCAGGCTGAAGACGGCTGGAATGCCAGAAACCGGTCCTTGGAAGCTTGTTTCCCGTCCAGGGAAGACATGGCTTGGCAGTTCGGGCTGACTGTTCCCATGAGGCACAGGGTCAGACTGATTTGCATATAGCCATGTCTGAACTGGGGTGGCAGAGTGGGCTAAAGAACAGTGATGGATTAAACCCAGATCTTTTGACTGGGTGTGAGTGTTTGATTGATTCAGATGCTCCATCCATCACCACCCCCTTTTGTACCGCTCCCAGGGATGGTGGCCTGCTGGGCTCTGCAGACCTTAATGTCTGGGACTGCTTTTAAATAAAGCAGTTTTTTTTAATGCATCCCGTTTTAATAGGAAAATGATTTTTTTTTAAGGGCAAGTAGTGGTCCCTGGGACCATTGCCTGCCCCTGAAAAATATTTGCACCTGCATTCACAAAGGGGAAGGGGTCCCCTGATATCCCCTTCCCGTTTACGAGTGCTTTACTACACATCTGAGGAGGGTGGTAAACTGCAACTGTTTTGCAACTGCAATTGCAGTCGCAAAACAGTCATACACAGGCCTCTGGCTCGCTATTAGGAAGGGACTCCCTTGGATCGCCCCTTCCAAATAGTGACTCGCTAATCCTATTGAGCGAGTCACAAAATAATTGTGACTTGCTAAATAGGGTTAGTACATGGGCCAATTGTATTTTGCATGCGCAAACAGGTTTCCGACCTGATTGCGCATGCAAAATAGGGTCGTACATCTGGCCCCAGGTTTTTTCCATGAATGTACCTTTGCAGATGATTTGCCTTTCTTTTGTTCTTGTCGTTCACGAGGCTCAAATGAAAGGATATCAACTCGGATGCAGAGGTGAAACACTCCGGACTGCAGGGCCACACTCTGACTCTTCGAAACGTCTGAGGAAGGCAATGTGGCAACGTCTCCATGCAGCGATGTCCATGGGTGCTTCATCCCAGCTGCAAACCAGACCCCTCCAGGCTCCTCCAGCACGGGCCGAGGCCAGAGCTAGACAATGAGCACGCAAGATGAGCAGCAGCTGTGCAAACCTCCAGCAGCCGGGCTGCACATGGGGACCTATTTATCTTACGCTCCAGTTCTGCATGATCAGTGACATTACCACCCTCAGGTAGGCCAAGTCCCACCCAGCAACTCCAACAGCATGAGGATTGGCTGAGGTTGGCAGCCCTTGGCTGGGTCAGTGGCTGCAAATGCTCATTTGGAGCCTCTGGGATGTCTGCAAAGACTGTGCAGGAAGAAGTAATAGTATGCACACAGCGTGACATTCACCCTTCCTTATTTCCAACATTTTTCCTCCCAGCTATGCCCAATAACTGTCAGAGTCAGGACATGTTGTCTAGGGCGTAGCCTTTTATTTCACCTCAAACCAGGTAAGGTAATTCTTCACAGACAAATAGGAGAAACCATCCTTTTTGGATATATACAATTATTCATAGCATCATGCTTTAGCCGCATCAACCTGTCAAAGGCATTAAGTACATCATCAGCACGACATTACTTGAACTTCAGTTTTGGCCGTACACTTAGCGGCAACAACATGTCAAAGGCAGTAAGATAATTAGGCACAACATTACACCTGCCCTTGAGCTTGGCTTTACAATGGAACTTGTCCGTCTCATCCCGCCAAGCTCTCCACTCAGCTGCGCACATTGCGCCGGCAGGCCCCAATGCGCACAGCAAACAGTTGCATTACCTGAAATCCAGGGCACCGCATAACGCACCGGCCCACTGGGATGCCTGAACACAGGCAGCCTCCCCAAGGTTCTACTCAGTCCATACTTTGCAGGTTAGGGCAGTAGAGTCCAGGACCACCGGCAGGTCGGTCCTCCTTTCCGCCTACCCTCAGCAGATGTGGATCATACCCCCTCCTGGGGTCCCTCCAGACACTGAACTTCCTTTGTTGTGCATCCCCCTTTGTTGTTAACTGTCAGTGCTCCGCTCCGCCACGAAGCCTCATTCATCTGCCGGGTGGGTGGGTGGTCAACGACGTGCCTCTAATGCTTGCTGGAGGTCTGAGGGGACAAAGAGGCAGACTACTCCCAGGCGCAGCCTTAAATAACCTCCCCTACAATCCTGCACGCCCTGCTGACATCACGGTCCCTCCTTACTCGATACACCCCCTTCTTAGCTAACCCATAGGGGTCTCAGTCACATTAAATGGAATAGTCCAAATCCTGACATTTGTACTCCTCCCAAATGAATGGACTTTTACTTTGCTCTACCCCAAAAGAATGCCTACTTTAACCTAAAAGGAGAACACGCTACTATTTAGATATAAACAATTATTTGTAGCATCATGCTTAGCCGCATCTATCCTTTAAAGGCATTAAGTAAATTAATCATGACATTACCCTAGAATTTCAGCTCTGGTCGTACACTTTAGCGGCAACAGCATGGTAAAGGCAATAAGAAAATTAGGCACCACATTACCCTGCACTTGAGCTTGGCCCCACGATTGAACATGACTGACTCATACTACCAAGCTTTTCACTCTGCTGTACACATTGTTCCGGCATCCCCCAACAGGCTAACGCAAACTGTTGCATTACTATAATCCAGGGCTCTGGATACCGCCTCGCCCACCGGAGTGCCTGCACACAGGCAACCTCCCCAAGTTCTATCCGTGGAGCCCTGGACCACCAGCTGGTCAGTCCTCCCTTTCCGCCCAACTTGGCCATAGAATAAAGTGGTTATAATGTAAATGGATTTCTCGCAATCCCACTCTCCTGAGGATTTTGTCACCAATAATTCGTAACCCTTCCTAGGTATTTGAGTTGAAAAGGAAAGAGACCTTTGCTGAAAATTGTTTGCCAAAATACGGCCCTATAGATTTGCAGAACTGCAGCCACACGACCGAAGATTTTATATTACTGCTTGTCCATTTAGTAACGCCACCTGAATATCAAAATATTAATTAGCAATCCCTATTGCCTGTGGAGTATGCCTGAAATAGTCCACCACCTGTTACTGGGATGCTGTTTTCTAACGCATTTGTTGCCTAGAGCCCGCAATATGCTGATAATGTAGCACCCCGCCCGTCTTTCATGAAGTCTGTCCCTGGCGTAGATTTTATTCACCCCAAATCGGATAATTTACTATAACCAGTACAAGAGTACAAGTATCCTACTTGGATATATAAATCACTATAGATGGCTTCACACCCTAGCGATATTCACATGTTAAAGGCACTAAGAAATGAAATCGCTATTACATTTAGGCATAGCATTATGTTGACTATACTCTTGAACCCTGTTGCGCACTTTGTGCCGGCAGGCCACAATGCGCTGCACCACAGTTGTATTACCTGAAAACCAGGGCACCGCATAATGCACCGGCCCCCCGAGGTACTTGAACAATGGCATAACAGTCTAGCAACATTCACATGTCAAAGGCACTATGAAATGAAAATTGTCATTACGGTTGAGCATAGCATTAAGTTGACAATAGTCTTGAACCTTCTGTTGCGCTCATTGTGCCGGCAGGCCACAACGTGCTACAACAACCAGTTGCCTTACTTGAAATCCAGGGCACCGCATATATTACCTGTAAACCAGGGCACCGCATAATGCACCGGCCCTCCGAGGAACTTGAACAATGGCATAACAGTCTAGCAAATTCACACGTCAAAGGCACTATGTAATTAAAATTGTCATTACGGTTGAGCATAGCATTAAGTTGTCAATAGTCTTGAACGCTCTGTTGCGCTCAGTGTGCCGGCAGGCCACAACGTGCTACAACAACCAGTTGCCTTACTAGAAATCCAGGGCACCGCATATATTACCTGTAAACCAGGGCACCGCATAATGCACCGGCCCTTCGAGGTACTTGAACAGTGGCATAACAGTCTAGCAAATTCACACGTCAAAGGCACTATGAAATTAAAAATGTCATTACGGTTAAGCATAGCATTAAGTTGTCAATAGCCTTGAACCCTCTGTTGCGCTAATTGTGCCGGCAGGCCACAATACGCTACAACAACCAGTTGCCTTACTTGAAACCCAGGGCACCGCATAGCGCACCGGCCCTCCGAGGTACCTGAACACAGGAAGCCTCCCCAAGATTCAACTCAGTCCACGATTGGCGGGTTAGGGCAGCAGAGTCGAGGACCACCGCATGCTGGTCCCCCTTCCAGCCAACCCACTGCACAGTTCAATCCTACCCCCTCCTGGCGTACATCCAGTCACTGAACCAATACGAGCCAACCACTGAGAGGTTATTTAAAACTTAGCAGAAAGCCCACTGCCTGTGTTTTTGCTAATCAAACGTAAGGCAGAGGGAGAACAGACGCCAATCAAATTAAACTTGCATTATTAACATCCCTAGGGCATCCTCACACATTCAGTGTGATGAAAGTCAATTGTTTTCTGCCCAAAACTGTTGGTTCAGATAGAGCATATGGATGCCACAACCAAATCGTGTTGTAGAAATGTTGCCTCTAAATCTTAGGCAATTGTGTTCAGCCCCATAAAACTGTACCTGTTAACGAGGTGGGCTTGTACCAAGAATGGTGTTGAACACCACCTGTCCCCGTCTTTCTAATGTGTGTCTTACCTGAAGGCCACTGCATGAGAGTTGCACTGCAGAGTCCTCCGTTAGAAATACCAACCTTTAACTAAAAGGAAAATCTGCCCGTAATTGTTTGGCAACTAAGCAGATTCCCAATTATGCAAGGCCTAATTAATTTGTACATGTATTGTAAGAGGCATCGTATGTGTCCCCATCCAAGGATTGCTGACGATTCCCTATATGCCTTGTGGCTTATGACCTGAGAAAAACCCACAGTTCCCAACCTTTCAGTACAGATTCATAGATGACAGAACGCGAGACCACATTTTCGACCATGTGCCTTTTCACCCATTTTGTTCAGCCCGGGCACCGGCCACTGCCAAGTCCCACCTGGCACTGATGGTTGTCCTTGCAAGACCTTACGTCCTATTCTCCCTGTGGACTTTTGCATGCCAGCTTCTAATACTGTTAAAAGATTTCATCAAGCTGTGGCGGTTCAAGTAGAAGCAGGTGTCCCTCAGCCCTTCAAGTGATTCAAGGTTATGTCTTCTGCAGTCTCTTCTGATTATATTCGGTTTCCAGCAGCCTTCTGATTACCCAATTGGTGGAGCCCTGATGCATTTGGCCAATCACCGAATAACTGCAGTATTTACAAATTGACCCTCCTATTTTCCAGCATATCGCAACAATTTTATATTCAGCTACCCCCGGAGTCATCATTCCTAGCTTTTCCCAAATGGTGGAAAAGCAGCTCAGGTCAGATGTGTGTGGGCTCCCTAGGTCTGCGTATATGTTCACCAATTCTAATCGAACACATCATTGTCCCATCAGAGAAACTCCCACAACATGGTAACCCTTAGATTGCGGTGCCAATATTTGTATGGGATAACGGTCTTGAAATTCCTTGTATGCCCATAACCGGGACCATTAAACAAAATGCATCTGTTCCTAGGAACTATACTAAGTATTCCACACCTTTTCTTAGGGCTGTGGGCTGAGATTTCCCCCAAGTTGTAAAATGTTACATGAATAAAAATTCGATTGTGGTCCTTGCTCTATAGTTGTGAGCAAGATGTTTAAAGACAGATCCTCGCTGCCAGGAAAATGCTCCTATGGTCTACATAATAACAGCATTTTTGGTGTCCCGTGTTATCACTGAGACCGGAAATTTAGATTACTACTGAAATATGGCATTGGCTTCAATTACATGCATCCTTTCCGATGATTATGAAATTGAGCCATTTGAGCTCCAGTCTGCACCATAGAGTTGAACTATTAATTACCCATGCTGGTCTTAACATGTTGAAATGGTTTAGTCTGACATGCTAACACGAAGGTCGTATCTGCCACAGATTTTTTTTTTTTTTTTTTGCATGTAAGTGACAGAGTCACTCCGCATCCCACATGGAATATTTCACTTTCGTACAACTTGTACGAGGTTTGTTTGTTTTAACACGGACTTACCTAAAAGCCAACATGACTACAGGTACCTGCAAAGCAGTTGTCATGCTTTGGAAGCAGGGCCCATGTAGTGGCATAGTCACATGTAATGAAAGGTATCCAGGACAGTCCTACAGACTCGAGATCCATGAATGTCAGATGTCTAGCCAAAAAGATGGGGGCCCCCACAAAAGATGGATTTGCCTACTGATGGCGTCCCGTCAGACTGGGGGCTTCGATTTCCATGGAGTCAACATTTCAAACTTTGAAACCAGTGCTACAGATCACCTTCTCATTCTAGGATGAGATAACTAAGTACCCATTTAGAACGCCTCAATTTGAATGTTTGTCGAGGCAACATTAAAAGTGAGTAAATGTTAATCCCCAGTTAATTTAACCTCTATCCTTACAAATGGTCCCAGGTTCAGTGTGATACAGCTTTCATTTTCAAGGACATTTATTTGGCATGACGTGAAGCACAGAAGTACCTTAATCACATCTACTGGCCATGCATGTAGCTACATATATTTAATATATAAATAAAAATGAGATACTCCTTTCTCAATAAGGAAACCCTAGGCCAAGTGGGATGTTTGCCTGTTGCACTGCAATTATTGTCTAATGACATTACACCGGGCCGCAGGGTAAATGTAATTACAAACGCTGTCCCTATTTACTTTTTAAAATGCTGTTTTCCGTGTATTAAAGCATGTTGAACCTCAAACCATGCACTTCGGAACATTTATGGCAGCTTAATTGAAATCAGCAACTCACTGTCGTACTTAAAATGCCAATAAGAAAGGTCTGCCTCATGAACTGCGTATTGCGTAAACTAACTGACAACGCAGACCAAGTGTGTTTAAACGCATGCTGCTGAAATCAGATGGATCACAGAGTACAGAACATGCTGACTGAGCATGTAGGAATGACCATTGTTATTACAACGGACACTAATTAACTACCCAGTCAGCAAAAAGGGGTCAAGCGGACCGAGAGTAACAGCCCCACGTAATTACAATGTTTTTCTGATGATTGACGATAGTTAGCTGCGCTGAGCCCAGCCCGCATGTTACCATAGTTCACTGCGCTAACATGCCGTATCATTAGCAACTTTCCAATAAGATAACAGCTTAACCTGAAAGTATACCTTTATTACCTCTGCTATTTTAGACGCTGAACATTTCCAAAAACCAACAGCATAACATGACTGCTTAGACTATGACTGGCATTCGGGTTAGCTTAGCGGAGCCCATCCCGCAAGTTACCGTACGCTTCGTTTTTTTAAATTTTTGCTGCAGGATCCGCAGATCCTCCATGGGTTTTGCCAATTTAAAAAAAAAATAATGCTTTTTGGGCCCTGGGGGGCCTTGTGGGACCCCCTGACCAAACCTATGGGGTCAGGGTGTTTCTACTCTGCCCCCTTTTCTTGTTTTTTGCATTAGTTTTTCTCTTTTCTTGTGATGGCTGCCAACACTTCCTGGTTTGGAGTGTTGACTGCCAATTAGAATAAAGCTTGTGATGCGAAGGGTGTGGGGATCCTCTGTGCCTCTAAATATAAAAACTTTTATTTTTGATTTTCTCAGTAACTACTGAACGGATGTACACTATTTTAAAAAAGGATGCTTTCTGAAGGAAGCACTACATTTTTGCCACATTTGGTGTAATTCCGTTCAGCAGTTCGAGCTGTAGCTGTGTCTAAAGTTTCCTATGGGAATTAACATGGAGAAAACACATTTTGGGATCCCCTTTTTTCTTGGCCCCCGCTTGCTGAATCACCCCGAAACTTTCAAGATAGGTGCAGAGCGTAGTTCCCCACTAGTTTTGAAACTTTTGCGATGATTCGTCAACCGGTGCCAAAGTAATAGGGAAAAGAAAAAAAAAATTGGAATAGAAACAAGGTCCTAACTATACCTACCTACTGGCAACCGCCAGTAGGTAATGTATATGTATATAATATATTATTCTATGTTTAACATGTTTATAGGTCACTGCATAGTTTTCATACACATTATTTGATTAGATGCTTATGAGTCCCTCTTTTATTCATTTACCACCTTCAATTACACCAAAACTTGAAAGTCTGAGTTTAAACAATACAACTTTAAATCTCGGTATATTTATTTATTTATTTATTTTGAAAGTTTTGAAGCGAGCTTGCTTATACATGAAAACTCTTTCAATGTAGTTATGTATCTCTATATTTATTACTTTACTCCTACTGTATAAGATGAAAGAATTATATGCATGTATACCCTTTCAATGTAGTTATGTATTTACTTATTTATGACTTTACTCCTATTGCTGAAGATGAAGAAAAAAAGAAAAAATCCTTTGACTCTCTCCAATGCACTACTCTGTCTCACTCTATGCCTCTCTCAATATGTCTTCTACCTCCACTCTCTGGCTCATCTCAAACTTCATTCTATTACAATGATCTCTGAAATAAACCTTTCTAGACTTTCCCCCCTCTATTCCTCCTTGGCTCACCCAATACCTCATTTTACTAACATGATCTCCCAAGCAACCCTTTCTAAATTCTTCCTTTATGTATCTCTGCTTTTTACTCATCCCAAACCTCATTTTACTACTATGGATTCCCTAAACCCTTTCTAAAGACTCTTCCCTCCTCCATCTCTTCTTTTACTCATCCCAAGCCTCATCTTACTACTATGATTTCCCAAATAACACTTTATAAACTCTTCCCTCTTCTATCCCTCCATTATCCTATTCAATCCAACTAAAAGACTTGCATGTCCACCGCTCAAATGAACACATATTTCCCTTCACTAATCCACCACTATTCCTTTTTGTGTTCTGGAGTAGCGTGCTACTCACCGAAAAGCGTTTCAACGCTTTGTCAGGGGTAGTAAGCGCTATTTAAATACAATTACAATTACCTAGGGTGCCAACTTAGACAGAGATCTGGAATGCATCATATCTTGGTAAATATGGCGTATTCCTGCCATCTCCGTTTGACAAAGAGCAGTGCAGCACAGCCAGTTGTCTTGCTGTGTGCTGTGCTGCATCAAGTAATGATTAATTTGGCATACAGTGTCATCTTAAGGACTTTTGAGGCCCCTATTTGGAGCAGTTTTTAATTTTATTACCCATTTTCTGCTAATGCAAGCCTGCATCAACAAACTTACAGACATGGAGCCTATTCAATTTGCTAAGAAAACCTGTTTATAAAACAGAAATATGCATTGGTAGAGCCTCAAAAATCCTTAAAATGACCTTGGACAAAGCGAGACAGTTATAGTAAAAGTAGGAAGAGAGAATGACATATACAAATAGAGATGAGACTGATAAAAAGTTCACATTTCGAGGGGTGGTCCCTTGAAAGGTGGGGGTCAGGGTAAGTGCCCACTCTTTTAAAACGCCATAGAAGCTGCTATGAATGCGCAGCAACTAGTCATATTCGGATGACAGTGATATTCATGGAACTGCTGTACGTTGGTTTAAGAGGAGTGAAATTACTGTAATAGACACTGGATATGATGTAGCATAAATAAATAACACGTTATCTTGAAAACAATCTATGTTAATTATTTCTTAAATATAGATATACACAGACTATGACTGAAGCATTGCCATGCAAATGCAACATTCCAAGTAAAGTTTATTAAAAAAATCAGCTTCAAATGGTTAATTTAAAACTGTCTTCACAGTTTAGCATTCTAATTCCAATTTTTTGTAAATGCCCTTGTCACCCTTAACTATAAAAAACCACTTGCTTATGCTCTCCCCTAATTATTTATAATAATAATATAACACCTTATCAGGTTTATGTTGAACCCAACAGTAAACATCGACCATTGATGTATTCGGGAGATTGCATCATTATCTATACTACTATTATAAAGGAAGAACTTTGAGGCTTTGAGGCGGGTAAACTCGGGAACCACAGCGCCAATCCACACACCCGATACATCGTTGTAATCCTCAGGGTGTGCAGATGGACATAGGCTATATAAATTAAAAATAAATACGTTATTAAAAAATATAACTTAAAAAAAAGTAGTCCCTTCAAAGTAGCGCCAGCCGCGACGTGCTTGCTGACATCAGGAGCGGCGTACAGGAGCAGCGGAGAACAGCGTGGGGAGGAGCGGCGGAGATCAGCGCGGGGAGGAGCAGTGACGAGGAGCGGCGGAGATCAGGGGAGCAGCGGACATGACCGGCGGACAGGCGGTGATGATCGGCGGGCAGACAGTGAGGGGCTGCAAAGAGTGAATATTCACTGTACTGTACGGCTCTAATAATTTAGTGAGGCTGGTACCGGGGCCTATCGGAGGAGCTGCACTTGCTCTCCTATTAAAGGGCCCGCATCGGGTTTTTTAAGGCTGCAAACACTGTGAGCTCTTACGCTTTTTTCCCCATGGCAACCACTGTACCACTGCCATCTTTTCAGCCCCCCGCTGCAGCCGTCCGGACATCGCCACCAGTGCTGGGAAGGTACAAGCATGCCATCTCTGCATTGTTTTCGTGTGCTGTTTTATGTTAATGTAGAGGCTGTTTGTATAGCACCTGTGGCAGCCATGGATTGCTTCTAACCGCTGAAAATCATGTCCAATCGTCAGGTGTGCGCCAGAGCTGAGCAGCTGCCGTGTTCTTCTCGGATGAGAGCGTAAGGTGCTAATAACATGGAATTTTTAGACGCGCAGAGCACTGCTATCAGGCCCATGAGCACAGTGAATATAAAGCGTGTCTGCTGTTCAGAAAAGGTATTTCCTTTGAAATTGAATCAATTAGTTGTCGGGGGAAGTGACGGACAGTACAGGAACTTCTGAGGGGCAAGCAGGTACTCTGTGACGCTAACTACCTGCACTTTTCCATTAAGGAGACAAAGGAGGCTCAATAAAAAGAGCATTTATAAAAATAAAAAAATAAAAGCAAAGAATGTATAAAGAAAGAAAGAGAAAGCACACGTAGACAATCTGTTCTGTTATGTTAATCACTGGCAGGTGGATGGGTAACGTTCAACACAATGAAAATAGAGGGGATTACAAATATAAAAAGGTAGTGGACACAGCCTGTGCGTCATGCAGAGCACCAGGGTCACCCCTCTGCGGAGAACAGTCAACAAGTCCTAATAATGTGTCTCGTGGGCAGGTACCAAACGGGGCATTACAGCAGGAAAAAGTGACATGAGCAGTGGCGTGGGCAAGTTACACAACGTCAGGACGGGCGGGGGCCCTGAGCCATGATTGCTCCCGGACAACGTCGGGACGGGCTGCTAGTTATGGATAAGTGATTCGGGGATGCATATTGAGTGAATCATTACAGTGTGCAACAGGCATCGTACTAATATGAGTATAAGGGCCACATTACAAATTTTATGTCATTCGCATTTCATCTCCAAAATGGTGTTTCTTGTGCAAATTCTGCTTTCCTTGTCATTACACTTTAAATCCCTCGTACATTTGACCAGCTACAGCAGGCAAAATATCCGGTTGGAAAACTGGTCAAAAATGGGAAAAGGGGTGAATTGGGAACTGGATTTGGTATCCTTGATCCCCAGCAATTTCCTATTGCAGCAAAAAAATCTAAGTTAAAACTAATGAGGGGTCGGGTGGTAATTTCACACCACAATATACTGATACCCATGGTATTAGTAATTCAAGGTGCAAAATTATCTATTTGAGTTTACTGCACAACACAGAATATTATCCAAAGTGTAAATTCATGTCCTATGTGATGTACACTTAAGGGCATATTTACAAGGGCATTGAGTCATGCCTGCACCACGCAACATTGTACATGTACAACACAAACCCCCAAGTCATATTTATGAAGCCACGCAAAGTCACTATGTGGCTTTGAATGGCTTTACAAATTTAGAGCAATGCAGCACAAATCACTGCGTTACCTTACTCTGCGCAAGGGAGGTATTTCAGGGGCGTTACAATGGGCGTTCACACACAGTTCCCATGGTTCTTAAAGCATTTCCAGATTCACAAGGATTTGTAAGCATGTACATGCGTCAAAATCTTAGGCCTCCCCAGGTGAGGCGTAACAAGGAGAAGTATGTTTATTTCTCCTAGTTTTTCCTCTTTCTATGCTCCTCTTCCAATGTGTGCTGCATTTTGCGGCACAAAGAGAAAGAGGGAAATTCCTCCCAGGAATGTTTTTGTGCAGGAAGGTGACCTTCCTGCACAAAAATAATCCTGCCTGTAATGCAGGTACCTTTGCCCCATGGTGCAAGGGTACCTGCATTGGCGCTAGGCTGCCGAAACTGTGCCAGCGCAGAGGGAAGGACAGGAATGCTCCATATTGGATAAATACGGGGCATTCCTGCCCTTTCGCAGTGACGCATGGCAGTGCAGCATGGTGATTCGCTGCGCTGCCTTGCGCCACCATTATGGAAAATAAGCCATTAGGCTCACAAGCTTTATCAATGAGGCAAATTGTGGATGAAATTAAAAACTATAAAATCTCATTGCAACCCCACTTATTCTATTTCTTCTCTTGCCCTTCATCGTCCGTCTCCCTTTACATTCCATTTCATCTCCCTTCCTTGACACTCCCATTATAGCATGTCGCTTTTCTCTCTCTCCTCTTCCCTTCCAGCCCTTCTCTCAAGCATATTTTCACTCCTCACTGAATTTATGCAGTGTTCCAGTTACCTTAATTGATTATTAAACTTTAGAAGCTCAAACTGTTAATTATGTATGCACTGTTTCAAGAAAAACCACAAGCACGTCAAAAAACGGTTATAGTAAAGGTAAGATGTATGACTCCTTTTTACTTTTATTGCTGGCAATTACAATGCAAAATGAGGGGAGGCACACTATAGATTAAGGAAAAATCTAAGTGTACAGAGAGTCCATAATAACAGCTGATAGCTTTCCCTGAAAGGTATATCAGAATAATGATAGTAATTAAACAGTCATTTCCTCGGTGCGTTTGCTTTGGCACAACCTTGAAAGTCATTGCACAGTAACACATTTGCTAAAGTAAAACCACACTGGGAGGCATATTTATGAGCCCCTGAGCCGCCGGAGCATCACTTTTGTTGACGCTCCGGAAGCGCAAACCTTGAGGTCATAAATATGTGGCCACGCAAAGTCACTTTGCATGGCTCCGAATGGCCTAATAGATATGGAGTAAGTTAAGACAGCCCAAAGCCCTGCATTGCCTTACTCTGCACTCAGGAGGCGTTCCATGGGCGTTGCAGTGGCGGTTCCCGCGCAACACCCATGGATTTTGCTGCTTCCCCAGGTTTACTAAATGATGCAAACCTATGGATGTGCCAAATCCTTGTGCTTTCTGAGTTGAGGTGTAACTAGGAGAAATTACTTTATTTCTCCTTGTTTTTTCCTCTTTGAATGTGTGCTGTATTCTGCAGTACACATAGAAAGAGGAAAAAGCCTCCCAGCATTGTTTATGTGCAGGAAGGTTTCCTGCACAACAACAATGTAAATGTAAATGTTTTTGTACTTGTATAGCGCACAGCTACCCGCAGTGGGTTTCCCGGCGCTTGTACGAATACCTCAAGGGAACCCTTCCTGGCTTTCCCTGTGAAGTGCCCACTCCTGGGCACCCCCATGGTGCAGACTAGGCATCCCTCACGTTGTGGGGGCCGTTGTGGAGACTAAGCAAGCTATTGCCCAGAGTTGCAGCGTGGGACCCATGATTAGAATAGGCACTGAGGCGAGAATATCCAGTCAGGTGAATTAATGAGCCCGAGACCAGCCGAGGCAGGAATCAAACCCTGGTCCCTGGTCAGAGCTCTGCATCGAGGTCTGCCTGCTCTAACCATTGAGCCACACTTCTCCAAAATCCTGCTGACAACAGAGGCACTCTTGTACCATAGTGCAAGGGTGCCTGCATTGGTGCTGGACTGCCGAAAAGTTTCGAGCGCAAGTGGAAAGGACAGGAATGCACCGCATTGGATAAAAAAAGGCCCTAATTTACTGGGATTTGTCATAGGTCAGTGCAGCAAGTCAGCTTGCTGTGCTGCCCTACTCCAAAGTGAAAAGGCAGGAATGCACTGTATTTATGCAACACAGTGTATTCCTGTTCTTTCTTCATGCACTGGCCCGTTTCGGCAGCCTAGTGCCAATGCAGGCACCCTTGCACGATGGTGCTGGTTGCCTGTGTTGTCTGCAGGATTTTTTTGTGCAGTGAGGGCAGAATGCAGCACACATAGAAAGAGTAAAAAACAAGGTGAAATAAAGTTATTCCTCTGCGTTACGCCTCACCACAGGAAGCGTATGGTTTAGGCGCGTCCCCAAGTTTACATGCTCTCGTAAATCTGGGGAAGTGTCAAAATCCATGGGTGTTGCCTGGGAAAATCCACTGCAACTCCCATGGAATGCCTCCCCAGCGCAGAGTAAGGCAACACAGCGATTTGCACTGCCTTGCCTCACTCCATATCTGTGAGGCCATAGTGGCATCCTTGATATGATTTTGTAATCTGTGCCGCCGGAGCATCACAAAAGTGATGCTCCGGCGGCACACGAGGCTCATGAATATGCCCCTCTGTGCATTCCTGCCCTTTCACTTTGACATAGGGCAGAGCAGCAAAGTGACTTGCTGCTCTGCCCTACACCAAAACCCCATAAATTAGGCCCTGAATGTTCAATTGTGTGTAAAGACCAGAAGGATTACTCCATTTACTTTCATACCACTGGCGGGCAAGCATGAGTCAAAAGACACCTTAACTATCTCTTGGTTCAAGTGTGGTGATGTTGGAAGTGTTGGATAAAGTTCCTCTGAATATGGTTTGGAAAAAATGTGAACTCTGGTAAGTTTTTTCCTCTGCAGCTACCCTTTTGATAAAAGGAACACAGAATAAATGGAATATAAAGTGTTGGTTCACATTCCTATGCACATGTGTAGTTTACAGTTAAAATGCACCATTCTCACAGCACTGTTTGTTTGTTCCATGGATGGGCGGAGAGAAAGCGTCCAAAAGCACTCCTGTACTCACAGAGAACATAGGTTTTCTGGACCTGTACTTCCCATTAGAGAAACGACTCCACACTATATCCATAGCAACAACGCACTATCATGTGACAAATTGGTCACATCAAGTTGACAGCATGGGCGTCTCACTTCAACGGGCCTAGGTGCTCTGTATACTCAGCGGCTGTCTATACCTTAGCAGGTAGTTTTCCACAGGTGGTTCATCACAGAAAGGGAGACGTCATGATGGACTGAGAGGATGATTTACAAAGTGTGGGGAGGGAAGACAGACCTTGGTTGGTGGCATGGAGATGGGAAGAGGGGACAGACTTGGAGGAAGAGATAGGAGGAAGTGGATAGACACAGAGAGAGCAGGCAGACAAGAACAGAGTGGGTGTGGAAACAGAGTTACGTGGACAGCCAGGGAGGGCGTTGGGAGGACAGACTAAGGGGAAAACTGGAGAGAGAGCCTAGAAATAGACGAAGGGCTAGGCATAGAGAGAGGAGTGCAATAAGTGCAATAAGTAGATCCATGGGTGCATGTGTGATTGCATGAATAAATAATTGAATGAGTGAGTGCATGGATGAATAGATGCATGTATAGTTATGTAAATGTACTGTGCAACATCCCGGTACCGGAATCAGTGAAAATACATCTGAAGAAACTTCACTGGCTCCCAGTAGAGGCCAGAATAAAGTTCAAGACCTTGGTCATTACCCATAGACCACAACATAAAAAGGCCCCAAAAAAATAGAAATCTGATATCCCCCTACATCCCAAAGAGACAGCTGCGCTCTAGCGCAGAAGAGAGGCTAGTTCAAGCCAAGGTCTGCAGGGAAAAATGGGAAGGAAGTTATTTCTCCCACTTGGCCCCTAAATTGTGGAACTCCCTACCATTGGAACTGAGGCAAATAGAGGAGGAGCCACAATTCTGCAAAAACATTCAAACATGGCTGTTCACGAAATATATGTAGGGTGCTACCTGACAAACTTCAGTTCAAATTGCTAGCGCTGGGAAGCCTAAGGGCAGCCATGCGCTCTTTAAATCCTTCATTCATTCATTCATTGATGGGTATGAGAATAAATCCCTAGTGGGTGAAATACAAAGGCTATAATTACATAATTATTTATACATAGCAACGTATTTAAAAGAAGATGTAACACTACTTTCAGAAATTCAAGACAGTGAAAGTCCCAAAGTAAAGAAATTGAAATGTTCTTTCTTTTAATGACGTTCAGTGACCTATAGTGCCAGGCTGGAAGTGATGTGCCCTCTAAACAGCTTCTAAGCAGCTTCATTCCTGCTCCAGCTTTAGTAAATATGGAGTGGACAGCTGCAACAGGCCCAAAGGAAATACTAAGGGCAGTGCAAGTCTTGCAGATCCCGCTCATGATGACGTACTGGAACCGGAGAGGATACGCAAGCCTGAGCCCTAACATGCACACAAAACATGTAAATCAAGGACAGCAGCAGCAGTACATGCATCCCTCACACATCCCACACTTGTAGATAAAACGTGATAGTGTTGAATGTATGAGATGGCCAGCAATCCTACACAAGTGTGACACATCAAAAGTTGAAAACGTAAAACATGGGATGGAGCTTTACCAACTGTGCTGAATAATGACCATCTCTAAACCAGATGAAATGCAGCATCTATCGATCTTTTTTTTTTATTATTTGTTTATTACCATCGTTGGGTCATTTGACAAAAATAATTCATTCACAACATAGAAATATAAATATTCAGCATCTTCTTTTACAATAATGTTTGAAAATGACGGGTAGGGCAGGTTACCACTTCCGAATAAAAAATACACAAATCCATAAGATTATTCCTCTAAATACTCTTTAAGTGCTCCCCAAATCAATATACCTAATCGTCTTTTCCTGACACCCTTTAAAGCATACAGATTCCAATCTAATTCATATGTATTAAACAATTTCCTTCTCCAAAATTCAAACATCGGTGCTTCAGGTTGTAGCCATTCCGTAGCTATTCATAACCGAGCTATAGTCATTGCCACAAGTAAAAAGTTCTTACATTTACATAAATTCTTATTTTCATTAACACATTGCCCTCCCCCTACTAACATAAGTGCAGGGGATATTTTAATCGGATAATGAATGACTAAAGATATAAACCTTTCTATACTGGAGATGAAAGGCGATAGTTTAGGACAATTGTAAAAGACATGAACAATGCCTGCATCTTCCCCTCCACACCGAAAGCATTTTCCATCGTACATAGGCCCCCATGTTGCCATGCGCTTGGGAGTATAATATAATCTAAATATTGTCTTATATACCTGAGCTTTCAAGTTGGCTGACAAACATATATCCTTAGCCATGAAAATAGAATCTACAATATTTAAATCGGTTTCCTCCAACTGATTCTGCCAATATATATTATATTTGTTCAAGTCATCAGGCTTATATTCCATCAGCAACCGATATATCGTACCTATCTTTTTTTTTTATTGGATTGCCTCTATTATTTTATTAGGGCTGGGTCTATTTGATTTCTTCAAACAAAAATCTCTGATTTGGAGATATTTAAAAAAAGAAGACCGAGGTAACTGGAATTTACTACCCATACTAGTACCAAATTTTGTACCAGTCTACATCTATAATTTGTATGCGGGAAGTACGGGGGGTAGAAAATCAGAGGTTCTTGTGCTCTTGGAAAGCTTACTGGAAAGCCACTGCTCTCCTTTCATAGTAATCGTGGGGGGGGGGATTTTAATGTAAATTTTGAGCCTCTTATGAAGGAAAGATGGAATGTGTTGGAGGAGGAGGACAGAGAGTGGGGGATTCCTAAATTGGACCTCGAACCAGTTAATAAATGGTCAGAGATAGCGGTTCAAATGAATTCTATTTGCCTAAACAAAGGCCTAAGAGCAGTTAATGGAAAGACCGAAGGTGATAATGCCGGGGCACTCACATTTAGAAGTGGCATATGTAAGAGTAGAATAGATTATATTCTGCTTAACATGGGCCTGTGGAAATATCTTCAGGAAATGAAGATTATAGACAGGGTTGAGAGCGACCAGAACAACTTGTCTATGATTCTTACCTACTGGGAATCTCCTGATCATCTTGGAGCCGTATTGACTCCTTCTCCCTCTCTTGATATTGTGACATCAAATGACATGTGCCACGTTCGATGGCCCAAAGTTTCCCTTCATAAAGAGAATTTGGACTTTATAACTAGTAAGCTTGGGCAAGCGAAATTAGATTTATTATTGTTATCAGAAGAGGACAATAATATCTTAAAATTACAAGATGGAACTAGGCCTCTTTGTTAAGCCCTGCAGGAGGGAAGGTTCCTGCGCACAGGAACCACCACGCTGGTATTCGGGTGAATGCAGGAAAGCCCGCCTTGATTTGGGAAAAGCAATCAAATCTGAGTCCATTGAGAATATTAGGGCAGCCAGACTGAAGTATAAAAATGCTGTCTTAAGAGCCAAGCGTGATTGGGATGAGAAAAGGTGGAATGACCTTAGGGAAGCAGGTTCCTGCAAAGATACCCGTAGGTTTTGGACTGTTTACAAGTGGGGCGTGGAGGGCAACCCGGATAAGCCACAGAATTGGGTCCCCCAAGAAAAGTGGGTAGAATATTTTCAGCCACAATATGCCAAGGGCCAGGACCCGCAATTAACAGTGGAAGTCCTTTTGAGCCTTTAGCTGAAGATCCTTTTACTTTGAAGGAAGTTCAGTGTGCACTAGACCTAGTGGTCCCTGGCAAAGCTCCAGGTACTGATGGCATACCCGCAGATCTTTTTCTGCAAGACCAGAATTCATGGGGTTGTTATATTCTTCTTTTGGAAAATATGGTCGCCAGGGGAGCCCCCATACCTAGTTCTTGGAACGGGGCTGAGATAATTCCTGTTCATAAAAAAGGTGATAAGACGCTGCCAGGTAACTATTGCCCCATCAGCCTGATTGACACCTCCCAAAAAATATTTGGTAGGCTGGTTTTAAATAAAATTCTTGATTGGGAACGCAATAACAAGATCTTATCCCACTTGCAGGCAGGGTTCAGAACTTCAATCAGCACGGACGACCAGGTGCTGCATTTTGCTATGCTGTACTGGGAGACCGTGCTGATTGGACATGGAAGTTTATATGCCGCTTTTATAGACTTAAGAGCGGCATTTGACCTGGTTCCTCGTTCTACTTTATGGAGAGTCCTTGGTGGCATGGGCTTGCCAGGGCCTCTCTTATCATTGGTAAAAAGACTCCACGAGAAAAATTATGCGCAGATTAGGTGGGGGCGTCCAGGGAATGTTATGCCGCAGTTCCCAGTGGAAACTGGAGTACGCCAGGGGTGTGTCCTGGCACCAACCCTATTTTCCTTATATATCAATGATGTGGCAAAGATTTTAATTGACTCCAATATTGATGCACCGATTCTTGCTGGAGCAAAAGTCCCTATTTTAATGTTTGCCGACGACTGTCTTTTAGTTTCGAAAACTCCCAGCGGGCTTCAAAAGGGCTTGAAGCTTTTTGAAGATTTTTGTACAGCTCGGGGTCTAGAAGTAAACATGCAGAAATCAAAGTTTATGACTTTTAATGCTTCTAAATCTTTTAAGGGTACTGTGAACATGAACCAGCGTCCTTTGGAAAGGGTCCACGCCTTTACCTATTTGGGTGTATGTATTGACCGCAATTTGTCTTGGAAACAACAAATTGAATTGGTCACCCTAAGACATAGGCAGTTAACTGGAGCTCTGTGTTTGGAACACCAGAAATCTCTCACTAAGCCTATATCTCTGGTACTGGCGGTCTATAATAGTAAAGCAGTCAGCTCCGCTTTGTACGGGGTTGAGATATGGGGATGTGAAACCCTCAGGGGGATGGCAATCTCTGAAAATTCCTTTATAAGGAATTTAATAAAACTCCCTCAGAGTACTCATATGAATCCCCTCTTTTATGATTTAGGGTTATCCCCAATAGCGCTTATAGCTTCCTTTCGTCCAGTTTTATACTGGAGGAGGATTTGGACTACGCCGGAACTCGAGATTTTTGCAAGAGGCCTGCTTGATATTATCCATAGTGATATCTTTCATAAGATCAAGTGGTTAGAGCATGTTCGGGGCCTCTTGACTAATATGGGCTTGCGGAATCTATGGGAGGATCCTACAAATTCAAGGTTTCCGCCTAAGAAGATTTTAAAGTCTCTGTATTGGCAGTTTGTGGCTTCTGGGGCCTACCGGTCTATTGATCCTGGGTCTTTGACCGGAATGTTCCTAGACATTAAAGATGTACCAAAACTGGAAGCCTTTTGGGACGTTATCTCGAAACCTTTGGATCGTAAACTATACTTCCAATTGATGATTGGGAGACTACCAGTAGGGGCATTCACCAGCAAGTGGGCTGCAGGGGCCAAAGCTGTCTGTCCATCCTGTTTAGCCCGACCGGAGACCATTGGACACCTGGTTTTTGAATGCCCAGTATACATGGAGCCCCGGAGAATTTGGCTTCGCCCAATGTGCAGGTTATTGGGCACCGACCGGGGGTACGGTGGCAGTTCGTATTATCCACTCCTGTACTGATATGACTGTTTGTATAGCTGTGGCAAAATATTTGGGCTGGGCCTGGATTATTAGAAGTAGAATGCTCAAAGAATACATGTAATCACCGTACTGAAACCAATTTTTAACTATGTACATATTCATTTTAATTCCCCAGATGAAATGGTTTTATTTGTAAAATGAACTTGAGGATTTTTATGTATATATGTACAGCTTTTTAAAAAAAAATTAGTTCAATGTCTAAACTCTATTTGTATGTACTGTTTGCTTTTATGACTATCGTCGAATAAAGCCTGTCTGAACTGAACTGAACTACCCATACTAGAAAAAGATTCAAATATTCAGTCCGCATCATATAGATCACTGATTCTACCCACCCCTTTCTTGCTCCATTCCTTCGCTACATTGTCCCAGAATATTGATGGAAGTATTTTTTCCGCAGAAAGGGGAGTATAAAACAAGATTCTCTCTAGCTTCATAATCCTCGCAACCTTTCTCCAAACTTTATATGCGGACTCAACCACCTTAAAGCGAGTGTGTTTGTAGCAATTCCCCTCCAATTCTTTTAACAAACATCCGTTCGCATGTTCCCGTAATAATAGATAAACTATCAACGGGGATTCTGCCGGATCCTCAATTTGTTCTCCCGTCAACAAAATTCTCATTCTTTGTAGAAAACAAACATAATAGTAAAACACAAAATCCGAGATCCCACGCCCACCTCTCTTTCTATAGGCAGAGTCAACCACTTCATTGCCCGTCTGGTTTTTCCGGGTGCCCAAAATTTTTTTACACATAATATTTGCAATTTATAAATATGATTTAAGGGTATCTCTAAGGGAATACTGCGCTATACATATAATATCTTAGCTAGTACATTCATCTTGATGATGTTACCTCTCCCTATTATAGACATCTGAAGTCTCCCCCATCTGTCTAAGGATTGCTTGGTTTGTTGCATTATTTTACCCCAATTAGCGTCCACTATCTCTTGTGTGTGGGATTTAATTATAATTCCTAAATATGTCACTTCGTGGGTAACCCTGTAGTCATTAAATTGAACAGTATCTGTACAAAGAACCTGCGTTTTTGCGACGTTTAACTTAAAGCCGGAGCTGCTTCCAAAATCTATAGCCAAGCGTTCGATCTCTGTCAATGCCTGTCCAGGATCCGCGGTAATGATAGCGATATCATCCGCATATGCGAATACTGAATGGGGTATGCTAGAGACAATGAATGGTTTAATATGTGGCGACTCTAATAGTCTTAATAAAAAAGGATTAATAAACAGCGCAAAAAGAAGTGGGGAGCAGGGACACCAATGGCGTGTACCTCTTGTAATAGTTATCGTTTCCGAATTTCTGCCCATAACTACAACTCTCGCATTAGGTGAACGGCACAATACTTTAATAGCTCTCAGAAATGTTTTGCCAAATCCCATTCTATTCATTACTGCCCACAGATATGCCCACTCTACGCGGTCGAACGCTTTCTCAGCGTCAAGTAAAATCAACGCCAAATTTCTCCTCTCAGTTTCTGCTATGTCTATCAAAGTGATCACTTTATTAATATGTGCTACAGTCTCCCTCTATTTGGGATAAACCCATACAGACTCAATGATACTAATGGCGTTATAACCATAGACATGCGATTTGCAAGCATCTTTGAATAAATCTTGCTATCGCAATTTAGTAAAGATATAGGTCGATATGAGGCAGGTAACTCCGGTGGTTTCCCTTTTTTAGCAAATACAGCAATTGAGGCATCGTCCCATGACTGTGGAGCTCTCCCCAATTGTGCCATTCTGAAGGTCTCCAACATAAGGTTTTTTAAAGATTCCAAAAAAACATTTATACACCTCCCCTGGAATAAAATCAGGGCCGGCTGCCTTCCCGTTCAGGATATTTTTTACTACTGTTTCCAATTCTTCCTTTGAAAAAGGCTGTTCTAACACTTCTTTTTTCAAAATTTGTTAATTTACTAAGTATATCCTCATGCAAAAAGGCGTCGGAAGACAGATTAGATTGACAAGTATATAGTTCAGTATAAAACTGAAAAAAAATTCCAATATTTTCTCTAAATCTTCAAACATAACCCCCTTTGTATCTTGCAGTTACACAATTTGGCGGGCAAATTCCTTCATTTTAAGGCTAGTGCCCTTCCTATAGCCTCTCCATACTCATGTACATACCTTTTGTATGTTAAATATTTCCTAGGTATCTCCTCACACCAGACTCCTGTTATATTAGCACGACATTTAGCAATTATCCCCTCATACTCCTGAATTTTAATCATATTATCCCTCTTCTCTATTTCTTTTATCAGATATTCTTCCGCCTTACACAGCTGGTCATACAAATCCCGCATTTTTCCGTTTTGCTGATTTTGATGATAGAGTCCATAACTCATCGCTTCCCCTCTAAAACAGGCTTTCCAAGTATCCCATATTATCTCAATATTAGCAGAGCTCATGTTATTCTGTATAAATTCTGCGATCCATTTACCCATGTATTCTCTGTAGTGTGCATCCAAACACAGTTTCCTGTCAAACGAAAAACTCCTACTTTGTTTTGTTTCTCCAATATGGGTGATCTTGATTATCAGTGGGGAGTGGTCCGATGTTACCCTGGGATATAAGTGAATCTTGATGTTGGATTGGATGCTGGTTGAAGCGAAAAAATAGTCCAAACGGACAAATTTCCTATGTGGTGAGGAGTAATAAGTATACCCAGATAATGTTGGGAAATTTTTACTCCAAATATCAACCAGCGCATGATCCTTAACTAAATTGTATACTGCTTTAAATACACGAGGTTTTCGCCCCTTATATTTCTCTGGACCAGCATCTAACTCCCCCGCTGCCAAATTGATGTTTAAGTCACCACACACAACCAGGGGAGAACTCCAGTTAGCTAACTCAGAGTTTAGATATTCAAATACTTCCCCCTCATCCAGGTTAGATCCATAAATAGAACATATCGTTATATGTGTACCTCCTATATTTAATGTCACTATCACCCATCTACCCCATTTGTCCGTTAGACTGCGCACAAGCGTACCTAAACGCGGTCTAATAAAGATCATTACCCCTCTTATCAAACTTGTTTGCTGGGATGCTGCCAAAACTGTATACCCTAACTCAGCAGCTAAGCCCCTTTTCTCCCAGGGAAGATGGGTCTCTTGTGATGTCCGGCTTCAAAAAACGCACTTCAGATGTAATCCTTTTCCTTTTATTTACATTGTTGAGACCTGAAACATTAAAAGAACAAATTTTAATGTTACTAACCATTACAGTAGTTTCCCGCCCTATTTACCTTCTGCGCTTGTATGATTTATTTTTGCCTTGGTACACCCCATCCTACCCTCGGCTAATACCTTCTTACTAAATCTTTGTCTTTTTATCAATTCTATAATGTCTTGTGACCCCAACGTGGATTTTTCCCCTTTAACCCCAGTGCCCCCCCACCAACAACCCCCTGACCCCCCGGTCCCCTTCCCCCCTCTCCCCCCCTCCATTACCAAGGCTTTCGGACTCCTGGTCCTGGTGATGGTAATGAGCAGCACTCCCCCCCTGTCATCCCCCCACAGGCTTCTTTTCATCCATATTTTAATTTATAAAGAAACAGTTGATATCATCATAACCAGACCATCCTATTCTTACTCCCAATCTTACTCTCAAAGAGCAAAAGATAAACTATACATCTCCTAAGTACATGACCATTCCTTTTTAGAAGAGATAGCAAAAAAAAGAAATAAAAAAAAGAAATTATATCAACCATTCTATATTGTACATCATACACAATGTATGCCCGTTAGCTAAATCATTAGCTTATATCTAAAAAGTCATTCATAAATAGAATCTAAGGGTCCTTTATACTATGCAAGTATTCCTTTGCGGCTGTAACATTAGTGAAAAAGCGAGTGTTCTCCTTATATATCACTTTAAGTTTAGCCGGGTTCATAATATAGGCTTGTGCTCCCTTTGTTTGAAATTGATTCACCAACTGTCAATGCTGCCAACGAGTATCCATCATATATTTGCTATAGTCTGATGTTGCGAAGAAAGTGTACCCTTCACCCATACCTATACTATTTGGTCGAGTGTGCATATATATATATCTTCTCTGGCCCGAAAGCTGTTGAAAGCCACAAGAAAAGGTCTAGGTTTAGTTACATTCTGCCCGGGTCGAAGTTGGATATTGAAGGGATATCTGTGGGCACGCTCAATCTCTCGATCCCAGTCCCATTTTTTCAAATCAGGGAATGCCTTCTGAAACAATTCCACAATAAATTTGTGTGGATCCTGCCCTTCTTTACCTTCAGGGATTTGCATAATTCTTAAATTATTGCGCCGTGCGCGATTTTCAAAATCCGCCATTTTCCACAATAAGTCCTCTTTCTTTGCACTTAGCGTTTCAGTGGCCACTTTCTGTTTTGCAGTTCATCCTCAATATTAGATATTCTGGTTTCAACCTCGGTAAACCTTTCCCCGAAGTCTGATTGTGATTTTGCTAGTCTCCGAATAAAACTTTGGAGCTTCCGGAAAGAATTTAGAATTTTATGGCTTTCTTGCTTAGTTTTGTCCATGTGGCTCAGTATAGTTTGATATATCATAGCTAGAGTGATATTGCCTGTCGAATCTTCTTTATGTCCTCCAACAGCCCCCTCTATCATAGATGCATCCCCTTCACCCCTCACAGTGATAGGGCTTTCTTCTGTATATTCATCAATTTTATCATCATCAACCTCACTTTCACCTTCCTCCATACGCATTTTTTTAGAGTACTCTGTGGCCAGATCTTCACATGAAGAGGCTGAGTTTTCTGATACTGAGTAAAAATCCACAGATTCTGCCTCGTTAGATGCAACTGTATCCACCCTTACAGCTGAGCCTTTCTCTACCATAATTGAGCCTTCAAGAGGTTCTATAGAATTTCCCTCTGTTGCTACAGAGCTAGGCACTCCGTCTGAAATAATAACATCAATGCTTTCATTTACAGATGAGATATCAGGTGGTGTATTAACATTTTGCTGCATCATAATTACTGCTTGTTCTGACGATTTATCATTCTGCATCGCCGCTTTTAACGTAATAAGGGGCATATTATCAAGGGGGTTTATCTCCGCTTTTTTGGCTTTAAAAGCCAAGAAAGCGTAGATAAAATTATCTCCCTATTACCAAGCTGTCGCTAACACCAGTTAGTGACAGCTAATAGGAGATAGCGACCATCTTGGGCCTTGCTTTGCATGTCAGTGATATTTATCACTAATGACATGCAAAGTGGGCGTGCCAAGATGTTAGCGACTGGAAACAGTCCCTGACATCGCTATCTCCTATTACCAACTTTTGGAGATATTCGCGCTAAGCGCGAATATCTCCAAAAGCTAACACCTGCCCTGAGCAGTTCTTAGCCATGTTATCCAATGGGAGGTGGATAACATGGCTAAGAGCATTTGCTCGATAATGCATGAATATCGCTGACTTTTCAGCGATATTCATGCATTGCGGCCGTTTTTTATCGCATTTGCGATAAACCTTGTTAATAGCAAGGTTTATCTGCGATAAAAATCGCCGATGTGCGGCGATAATTTTTGTCTCTAAACAAGTTAGAGACAAAAATTATCGCTAGTTGTTGGTAATATGCCCCTAAGTTCTCCCGTATTGTTCTTTAACTGTGATGCTAACTGTGGGCTGCGCGCCGCTTCTTGTCATTTTTTTTCCTCTGCCGCCAAAAACAGGGTGGAGATCGTTTGCCTTGCTACAACAGGAGTTTCAGCACTACCCCTGCCCCGGTTTTCTTTGCCGCAGCCGCAGCCCCACTTAAGTCCTTCTCACCTCCACATGCAATCACAGTGGCATTAGTCTCAGGATCTCGTTTCTTCCGTGTACCTTTCGGGGCCATAACAATAGAGACTCTTGCAGCTCCTCTCTCCTTCCGACCTCCAGTAAGGTGGCGTTTGCCGTGTTCGCAGCGAAGCCAAGCAGCAGCACCTGTGAGAGTTGCCGCCCACCAGGCTCGGCGGAGTCTCGTCAGCGCTGTAACCACCTTCGGCGTCAGCGTTCTCCTCTCCGACACAAATTGCAATGCTCTCCACAAGGTAAAGAAAAAGGGCTGCACACGTTATTTTTCCGTTTCTTTTCCGTTTCTTTCCCGTAATCAGTTCATTTCATTGCGCCAGCGTTTCTTTTCACGGTCTATCTCAAATCACCTGGACCTTCACTCGCTAAATTCCACACAAATGTGATATGAGACTAGAGCAAATCATTCCAAGCCAGGGATTGGGCCACTCACATACCTGGAATGAGCTCTTTATTAGGGGTGGGTGACACTCACAGATGTTCACTCCACAGAATTCCACAGAGTTACATAAAAACTCTGTGAGATTCCATGGAATTTAGCGAGTGAACGGAATTCGGCATGTTGTGCAGCTTGCTCTGATTTTTAGCACTGGGAGCTTGTTCTATGTTGTAAAATCAGTACGAATGATACCGGCATGGCAGAAGGCGATGCTTCTTTCTGCCACTCACTTAGATTTTCTACTTGAGCGGCAGCTATGTCAACGCAAATGGTTGCGACCTACAACGACTGCCCACATTGAGAAAACTCACCGGAGGGCTGTGTAATGCCTGAAAATCCAGTAAGGGAACGTACATTGTCGCTCGCACTCACCACCTTATCGTTGGTGAGTTATTCGTGAGAAAAAACTCCACCAGGCGACGGTTAGCTGAGTTTTGCCGGAACTCCGCATTCCAAGCAGAACATGGAGGGGGCAAAACTCTGCAAACTCCACTTGCAGAGCAGAATTATTCGTCCACCCCTACTCATTATCATTGTTCTTATCTTTCTACCCATCTATAATGCCTTATGTGTACCCTGCACCTGCTGACTGTTAAATGACATCAATGAAATTTCAAATGACAAAAATGTTGGCAAATTCATCGTCTATTGTGGCCTAGTGAAAAATGTACAAGTCATGATGTCTCATGGTAAAGGAAGGACATCCAAAGCGAATTACTCTCAGGGTCATCCAAACTATGAAAAATGGATATGCCCCTGACTGTGGTGGTTTACGAGCTGAATATTATAAAGAATATGCTTTTGAGCTTTCCCTATTTATTAGAAGCATATAATGAGCAATCCAGGAAGGGGAATTACCCCCATCCCTCAGCAAGGTAAACATGATTGATTCCAAAATACCAGAGGTGGGGGCCTTCCCTGACACTGCCAAGCCATTTGATTCAATCGAATGACCCTTATTATTGGCTGTAGTAGAGCTTATGGGCATGGGTACAGCTATGGTAGATTGGATAAAACATTTATATACTAAACCGATAGCCAGAATTAAATTGAATGGACAAAGGATGGCACCTATTCCTATCAGCATTGGTACACAACAGAGTTGCCCCATGCTGCTTATCCTGTCTGCCCTGGATTATGTTACTATTGTAAAGGTATACATTTTGGCCCCCAGAAAACATTAATCTTGATGTATGTGGATGATAATCTGCTACAAATGCAAGATCTGGAATGCAATCTGACGCCCATTATTAGTTCAGCTACTGCCACTATGGAGTGGTGGGGTGGCAGGCCAGCAGGAGCATCAGACCACATGCAGAGGGGTTTACCTGTTCCTACATCCGCCTCACGCTTCGGTGCTCCTCCGATCTGTTGCACCAGGCAGTCCCTGGGACAACAGACTCCCCATCCAATCCAGACATTGTTCTCATACTATGAGAGCAGTGTGGTGATTGGCCTGAGTTACTGGTTTTACACTCTGCATAGGCACAGGGAGTCTGTGCCTTTCTCTAACCCAGCTATAGAATACAGCCGGGTTACAGAAACCTAAGTGCGCATGTCTGTTGGGCTGGCCTAGGACAGCCAGCCAAACAGTCATACACACTTAGAAGTGCACACCACTCCTCCTCCCCCTTCGATGGCTCAGCCCCGCCCCTTCTTACACTCGCTGGCTCAGAGCCAGCAACTGAAAAATAAAACAATAATACAATATTGTTTTATTTTTCAGCTGCTGGCTCTGAGCCAGTGGGGCGACGCTTCTCCACCATTGTGGAGGAGCCGCTGCTGTCCATTATCCATGAAATCACTTGCTTTGGCAGATGGTTGGGCTAGTAATAATCTGGCCAAAACATGTAATAATGTAAATGACCAGGAAAACCTATCTTATTCATTCAGAATACGCTCCTATATGGGAGAATGAACCATTCCAATAAGTAGGTATTCTTTAGCATTGGGACATGGAAACAATAATAAGTTAAAATTATAGTAAATGCAGGACCGCACTAAATAAATTGACATGGGCGGGTAGACAGCAGCGAATAGCATGGCACAAATAGAAGTTCCCATTTGAACAAGGAGGGTTTGCGACACCAAACTTTGAGGCCTGTTACCTGGTGGTGCAGGTGCAGTTTCTTATTGGTGACTGCATTGTACAAGACAGGCGCCGTATTGAAAACTTGAGGCTGTTTTTTTACCCATACGCCCCTTTCCATGGTGTTGTTTCAGACCTCCGGTAGATCTACCAAGGAAATAAACTCAGTGAACTGTACCACTTGGGCCTGGGACAAATTTGTTAAGATGGTGGGTATTATATGGGGCATACGCGCCATTCATCTCATTGGTAGACAACCCCAAAATAGCTATGTCAAGTGGAAGGGGAACCAAGCAACTGCTGCAAGGTAAGAAATTAAAGACAATGGGAGACCTCTTTGTTAACCATACATTTAAATTGTTTGAAGAATATTTGGATGGGGATCGGGCGACTCTAATGGTTGTCATAACGTACCAAGGATTTAAAAAAACTTCCATGGAGATATGATTTACAGGTCTTCCTTATGACCCAAAGGAATGGTCATTACTCGCAGGGATTCTATCTAATCCTTCCCCTACCAAAATCCTCACCAGAATGTATTATGACGTAGTTAGTACACAACCAAATGACGATGTCTATATTAAAATCAAATGGGAAAGAGAACTAAATATTGAGATAACAGACACACAAAGGGTGTACTGCTGTCAGTAGATGAAAGAAGCTTCACTTAATGGTAAAGTTTAGCTTATCCTTTTAAAATATAGACACCGCACTTGTTATCCTTTGGCTAGTGTGATGAGATTTGGGATGATGGCTTCTGCTGGTTACTGGCATTGTGGTTCACAGGACATGGATATACTACACTTAGCATGGTCTTGCCCAAGGCTACATTCTTTTTGGCAAGCAATTATAAATGCATTGAAAGAAAGGATTGATTGTAAATTAAATGTGATGCTGCTAATGGGCGAGTTGGGCTCTGTGAAAGAAGTTTCTGAGCACAGCCGGAAATTTGTAGCATTGAGACTACTGTTGAGAAAGTACAAAATTGCTGTGAGCTCAGGTAGGGAAGACCCCCATCTGAGGATGACTGGATAAATGACCTATCCACTTCACATGAGCTTGAAGAGGTTTTTCTTTTTTTTAATTGACATTCGGTATAAAGGATCATTATACATACATATCCATAACCTGTATTACAATATGTTTCCCAATATGGGCAATTTTTACATGACTATTGCTGTTACATTTTGCTGCTCCGAGACTTATGGTACACATGTGTCATGTATCTAGATGTCCCCCTTGCATTCATACTTTGTACACGTCATATCTATAGAGGCGTGCAAAAAATCCCCTTACTGCCAATCCTTCCTTCAAAGGTATGTGATGTGTAGGCAGGTCTATATCTATGCTGTACGGCAATGTTTCCCAAACTGTGGTCTGCGGACCCCCAGGGGTCCGTGACACATTCCTAGGGGGTCCACAGGCAACAGTTTTAAAAGCACAGAAACGTTTCTTTTATAATTAGCAGCTTTCCAGCAACAATAAAAGTGTCAAGAGAATGCCAGTGATTAATGTACCTGCTGGAGCTGAGGAGAGTTTTGTTCAGTTGCAGCTTTGATTGAACTAATGTAGCACAGAGGGTTAATGTGCCTACTGCAAAGAACGGTGTATAGTGCATTTGTCACAGCAATTCTTTTGTTACTGTGCACTTCCTAAGTGACAATCGTAATCTAGCAGAGGGACCTATAAACTGTCATCAAAGAGCTGCTTGCAAACTGCATGGTACCAGTTAGTAACTTATATTTTTACCCAGTTATTCATTATCATGATGCTGCTAAAAATATTTATTTGGGTGGAAATACATTTTTATGTTAAAGTCAGTGCACAACTCCATGGACAATAGTGTTACTTTGTCTTTAGGGTTTTGTTATTATTGTCTGTAAATTAACCAAAACATTATAGAACAACTGACAGCATCTGGCGGTTGCAGTGCATTTCAGCCGTGGGTTTGAGAGAGGCTGTCATGTGTCATATTATCCATCTGGCCCAGCCACGCCCTCAAGGGTGTGTTCAGACGTGGGTAAGGGGAAGGGGAGGCTTGATTTGTGACACTGTTATGAGGGATCAATGCTGATCAGCTTGCTGGCAGAGGGGTAGAGTGTGGGTTGGCCTGAGAACTATGTTGGTGTCTCTACCGTTAACCTGTGGGGTGCTCTCTATGGGGGATGATAAGGAGTCTGCGTGGGTGTTATACGTAGAATCCTCTTTCCCAGCTTGTTTAATTAGCTGTGGGGCAGGGTGTTGTGGTCTCTGTCTGGCGGTGAGGAGGGTTGGGGTTCCTGCTAGTGGGTCCCATTGTGTGGGGAGTCTCCCACTGGGACAGCAGGTCAGAGGCACCCCCCTAGGTTGGTCCAAGCTCTGTATTATCCCCAGCATGATGCTCCAAGTGTCCAAGTCCCTGTCGGCATTTTCGTCTGTGTGGACTGCGCATAGCAGTTCTCTGCAATTCCCCATTCGCGCGGGTCTGCTTTTCACTTCGCTGGGAGAGGGCCAGTGGCCTGCTTCCAGTGGATGGCTATGTAGTGCTTCGCCAGCACCAATCCTAGCATGGTAAATTTATACTGCATACAGGTTGTTGCCTTAGGGGCTGGCAGCACACCCAGCAAGTAGTGCTTAATTGACATCTCGATTGGGAGTAGTCCCTTTCTGCAGCGCTCCCAGGATCATGATCCAATATGGGTGAAGCAGGAGATAGTCCCAGGTCATGTGAACAAAATGGGCTGGGGCGACTTCGCATCTGGGGCAGTTCGGCATGCATGTCGGGTCAAATCGAGACAAATGCAGAGGGTTAGGTAAGCACGGTGGCGATAATTGAACTGGGTAGGTTGAAATCGAGCATTGCCGGACACTTCTTGTAGCTGAGCAAATGTTCTTTTCCATTCCCCCTCTGTTAGTGGCCACAGATAGGTCCTCTGACCATATGTCCTGGGTTTTTACTAAGTCAACTCTAAGGTCAGCTTTCAGGGCTTCGATATTCCGGGATATTAGTCCCAAAAAGAATCCCGGGTCTATAATCGTGAGTAAGGCGGGGATTCTTCTGGCTCCTTGGGGAATGAAGGCCATATTTCATGTACAGTACGTGTTACCTTAGCATATTGCAGAAAGTGGCCTCCTGGGACCTGGTAACATTCTTTGAAATGAAGGTATCATTGAGGTAGAGGTCACCTGCAGTAACACAACCACAGTTGAACCACCCAGATAGATGCATCACCATCTGCATATGATAAAATCCTTGGAGCCATCTTAAGGGAAGTGTGTGGCATATGGGGCTCTCCGCAATACACACGTCACTGCTCGTCCCTAGGCCCAGGCAACATGGCTTAGCACAAATGGGAAATCTCGAGGAGTCCTCGAACCCATCATAAGGTATTTAAGTATATCTGTCTCTGGGTACCAATCTGTTAGCAATCTCTTTTCATGTTCGGGCCGTCTGCGCACCATTGTGCCGCATATTGGAGGAGTCCTGTGAGATAGTAGGGGCGCAAGTCTGGGAGGTCTAAGCCTCCTTGTTCCATGTCTAATTTTAGGAGGTCTAGTTTCACTCTACTGCATTTCTCAGCCCATACAAGGGATACTAAGAGACTGTTCAGGGTGGTCAAAGTGCAGATGAGGATTCAACAGAATGAATTTTGCAATCTATATAGGCAGTAGTACCATTTTTGCTAGAGCTACTCACCCCATGACCGCTAGCAGAAGGCGGTTCCAGAAGCGTGTTGACGCCTCTAGGCCCGTAAGAATTGTTCCCTTGTTCAAGGCATATAAGGTTTCAGCTATATGGGCAACTTGGATGCCCATGTAACGACCCATGCATTTCCACGCAAATGTCAAGGAGGGGAGTTCTGCAATGTCCCTCCCCGCTAATCCTGCCAGGGGGAACATGAATGACTTTTGGTGCTTAATAGTCAGTCCTGACACCACCCCAAAATCTGCCAACACTATCAGAAGGTTCTGTATGGCCTATACAGGGTGATGCAGCTATAGCAGCGCATGGTCAGAGTAAAGGGATATGACATGAGTGTGCCCCATTGTTCCATATCTCTCCTCAGTCAGATTGCTAATGGTTCCATTGCAAGTGCAAATAGGAGTGAGGATAGCAGGCACACCTGTTTTGTGCCATGCTCTATATAAATTAGGGTAGAGGCTAGTCCGCCACTGCGTGCTCTAGCCGTTGGGTAGCAGTACACTTGGTGAACCAAAGAAATAAAGTCTGAGCTGACCCCTATTCTGTTTAGTAACTCCCATACGTAATTCCATTGCAGGGTATCAAAGACTTTCTCGATGTCCAGGGCTGGCTGAACATGCATGCCCTCAGTGGAGTGAAGCATATGAGCGAGTCTGCGTAAGTTTATGTGGGCACCCCGGCCTGGCATGAATCCACATTGATCCTCGTGCACTGTCTGGGTGACTACTCTGTTCAACCTCGTTGCAAGGAGTTTGGCCAGGATTTTTGTGTCCACCCCCAACATGGATATGGGGCAATATAAGCCGGGTGATGTGGGGTCTTTGACCGGTTTGGGAAGCATAACTATTTTGGCTTCCTGCATGGATGATGGAAGTATCCCCTTGCATTTAGCCTCGAGCAAGGTCCCTAATAGCCTGGGAAGTAGTATATCAGCAAATGTCTGATAGTATTCTACTGGTAGGCCATCTGGCCCGGGAGCCTTACTGCCTGTCATGTTCTGCACTGCCTCTCGGAGGTCCTCCAGGTGGATTTCCTCCCCTAGAATTTTGCTTTGTTCATCCTTAAGATGTGATAGAGGTATCCCCTCTAGGAATTGTTCTATGCTCGACCTAGATGCTACTGGGCTGCTCATGTAGACTGCTGCTAAATGTGTGCACAGAAGTGTGTTTATTGCCATCTGAGTATATAGTAGGGTTCTGTCTGCTTGGCTTAATGCTAGTATGATGGGGGGGGGGGGGTGTTCCCGTTTAAGGAGCCGCGCCAGTAATTTACCTGATTTGTCCCCTACCCTATGTAGGAGTTGATGGTATTCCCATCGAACCAGGCACTTTAACCTGTCCCATAATTCTCCCACTCTGCGGTGGGCAGGCAACGACTCCACACTGTCTGATCCTGTTTAAGGGCCGCTACTCTGCAGCGAGGTCAATATATTCTCATCTTCTGTAAGGTCTTTCTCTAGCCACTGCCTCATGCCGTCCACCTTTGACAGGCATTCTGAGTGGAGCACTACTTTTAGCACGTCCCATTCCATCCCTCTTGAATTCATGGACAGCCAGTTGCTGGTAATGTATCTAGTAGTCGATTCGCTAAGCTCTGTTAGAAAAAGGTCATCTTTCAGTGCTCTAGTTTGTAGATGCCAAAGCGGTAACTTGGGTCTGATGTGCCTGGTTCCCCAGTGCAATACCACGGGGGCACGATCTGAGAGGAATCTACCTAATATCTTTATACCTATGGCGGCCACAGCACAGTCACGACTAATAAAAAAACAGTCAAGGCGGCTATAGACCGAATGGGCTTGGGTGTAGCATGTATATTCCTACTTTTCTGGATTTACCATCTGCCACCAGTCCACACATCCCTGACATTGCATTACCCCCTGTAGGGCAGTCATCATGTTGCCTTTTGTATGTGCTTTTGGGGGTGCCTATTCAGAGCGCCATCTAGCACACAGTTCAAATTGCCGGCCCACAAAAAAGGATACCTGCATATAATACCAGTTGTTTTTCTAAGTCTATGTGAAGGTCGCCATCATCCTTGTTGGGGACGTAGATATTCAGCAAACAGAGTTCCCTGCCGTCTAGTAAGCCATCTGCTAATAGGTATGGCCCCTCTATGTCTTCTGTGTAGCCAAGGACCTGAAAGGGAGTCTGTCAGGCTATCCAAACTGCCACCCCTCAAGCATAGTTGGAGTATGTTGCGTGGAACATCTGACCTCTCCATTTTTTGTGTAATTGCTGGGCCTCTGCGTCAGTCAAATGTGTTTCCTGTAGCATGGCAATGTGGGACCCCGTCTATGAAGGTAGGTTTGTGCTCTATATCGTTTCACAAAGGTGTTACACAGCCGCATATTCCATGTAACAATATTAAAATGGGCCATCTCTTATCGTGTTCTTAAAAAAAAAATCTGCAATGCCCGCCACCCCCAGTGCTGTCTATGAAAATACTTCAAAATTGAGTAGTTTCTCTTCCACCCGCCAGTTAAACACTTAATAAACCAACTGTGCTTTCCCAGTCATGGTCTAACAGTTAACACCCAATTAAAAATCAGAAGCAAAACCAATGGGCATACAGCCCTAGTATCTAATGAAAGAGAGAACAGTCATGTCCCTCGAATCCATCACACACCATCATACACAATCATACAGCACACACACTGCTAATATCCCTCCACAGGAGCGTAGGGGTGCACGACAGCCCCACTACTCGAGAGCCATCTGTGCCCCGTACACCCTCCGCTATGTCACTCACTCATTCACACTCGTTCCTATACTGCAATCAACTCCAGTCCCAGTACAGCAGAGGGGACTGGATGCAGTCTACAATGTAAAGTTTAGAGAGCGGCGAAAACGGGGGAGAGAAAAGGGGAGAAAGGAGGAGGAGAGGGTAAACAGGAGGAATTGAGGCGAAGTGTCCAGGCGGGGTGCAAGAGTTACAAGATGGAAGGAAGAGATAAGAGGGGTACATAAGAAGAGAGAAGGAAGTGGCGGCTCGCTGTCCAGAGCGTTCATGACAATCCGCTGATGTCGAGTAAGGCATTTCAAATCAGGCGTAAGTAATGTTGGTGGGCCTTTCAAATGTTTCTGAGAATTTTCTTCTGTGCTCCAGTCCACTAAAGTTCTAGTAACCGGTTTAAGTATGAAGACACAATCCAGCAGTTCTGGGGTGCATGTTCAAGTCTAAGTTCTAGTAACCGGTTTAGGTATGAAGACACAATCCAGCAGTTCTGGGGGCAGGTTCAAGTGTTCATGGTTTGGGGCGGTGTCCTCCACTATATCCCCCAAACTGACTTCTGAACTGGCCCCATGACAGCTTCCATCAGTGCTCCTCGAGTTCCGTCTGTAGCAGGCTTGGCTGACGCGAGAAGTGTTGTCTTACCACTACTCCCTGTGCAGATCTTGAGGCTTGTTTGTTCCGCTGACCATGTTTGTTTGACTTCCTTGAAGCCCAGGATTCTAGAGGGAGTCTATTGGGGTCTCTTGGGGCTTGTATCTGGCCATCTCCCCTCACTTCCAGCCAGTCCCAAGTGCCTCGGGGGTGTTGAAGTAGTGTTTTTTTCCTTTGTGTATGACTTAACCCCTTCGATGCTCATGACGGAATGGTTCCATCATGAGCATCGGTTGGCCTGTGCTCATGACGGAACCGTTCCGTCATGAGCCCGTTGGCTCATTAGAACCTTCAGCACAGCGCAAGAATTCGCGCCGCGCTGAAGGTGTTAAAGTTTGGCGGGGTATAGCTACATGTATTGCAGAGTCATTGCCTTTCATTTCTGCTTCACGCCCCCAAAGAACATCCTTTGTTGCTGTACCATGTATGTGAAGTTAGGAAAAATGCGGATAGCATGATTCTCAAAGACCGGTCTTCTCTGCATCTGGCCTCCTGAAGTATGCAGTCCTGATCTCTATAGTTGAGGATCTTGGCTATGAGGGTGCGCGGAGGGGCACACACCGGGGGGAGGGGGGGTGAGCCCAGAGCCCAGTGCGCTGCCTCTATCGCAAAGCAGGGGAAGAGGGTGGCTGTACGCAGTGTTCCTTTGATCCATTTCTCCAGGAAGAGTTCAGGTGTGGTGCCCTCAGCTCCCTCCGGGAAGCCCACAAAGTGTAAGTTACATCTGCGAGAGCGTCCCTTTCAGACCTCTGCTCTATGATCCAGCACTGTTGTTTTCAGCTCTAGTTCTGCGAGATCCGCTATCAGAGAGGAGACTTTGGTTTCCAATATTGAAACCTTTTGGTATGTGGCCAGGGGCCTCTCTACTACTGTTCAAAGGTCTACCAGAAGTAGTCCTACATCCAGAGAGACTTCTTCTATCTTTGGCTGAACCATCACACTGGAGGCTTCAATGGCTGCGAGGATCTGGGGGCTCATGGGCTCCCCCGGTGCATCAGCCACGTAGAGATTCCTAGGAAGTCCGGGCATATTGCAGTGTTTTACGCCTTGTATTGATCACTTCTGGTTAGCTGAGCCCACCTCTGCAGTCTGTCTTTCCCCATGACGGCAGCGCAGGCAGCACCACCAGGGCAACTAAGCAGCCAGTGGGGCCCCCAAACCCTATGTGAGTCGCACCAGGTCCCACATTGTCCAGCACTGCCTACTGGGTGCCCCGACACTGCTGACCCTCCAACGGAACTCTGCCTTTGACTTTGCCGTCCTCCGCTTCTAGCAGTGGCACCACCAAACACCAGGTGGCTGAAGTCTCCCTCTGCGGATGTCCGTCTGCGCAGGTCCAGACTCTGCAGTTCTTTGTGGCTATGCCAGTAGGGCTATTTTGGGCTTCCGTTGGGACCAGGCTGCCCGCCAAAAGTCTGTAGAGGGTAAAAGCCTACACTATTGGAGTTGGTTGGTAGGATAGTGTAGGCAAACAGGTTTGCCCACTCTAGAGCTCTCTACAGCGCGTCTGTCGCAGCCGACATCTTGTCCATGGCCCATACGGAGTTTTATGGTTCCATGCTATCTAGAGTCTCCTGACAGAGAGATATTTGGTTCTCAATGACAACTTACCCTGCCCACATAAATAATGGGACATAGGCAACAGGAGCAGAAGATAATATACTGTACATGTAATCCATCTAGTTGTGAATGAAAGGGTGGTAACCTGCTTAATGTTGGTACCCATTCCATTTTTAAGGCTTGTCCTGGGTTGAGATTAACAATGGGGAGCTGTATGGATATAATCAAATAATGTAATGTATGCTGGGGCAATGAAATTTACTTTAACACTGTAAGTTCCAGGCTCTCATAAACAATGAGATGAAAACTCCTCAGAATCCGGCTGATGCATAAAGATGTCCACTTCTTGACATCCCCAACTCTGATAGTATTCCACAGAGGATTAGGGGGATCATGCGAGGGAAGGGATCCTGGGAAAGAAATAGCGAGGTATAGGAATCCTGTAAAAAAAGATTAATACAATGAAGAAACATATAAACAATAGCTACTCTCATATGGTCTCACTAAGAGCAGAACTAAACCTCTATAAGCAGATGTATATCACATCCCGTCTTTCATTCACATAGAGAGCTACAGCTCCTCCTGGTTATTACTCCTAAAAGTACAAACACATGATTAATCATAATCTCTGCTTTCAATCAGATATGAGAAACCATATATATCATACCACACAGATACATACCAAATTCATTAAACTCAAAAAATCTGAAAAGTAAGAGGACATCCAAAAAGTAGAGGAAGATAAAAAATAAAGATTACAGCAAGTGCCAATTCACAATTCAAAAGCACTGCGCACTTAATGATTGGAGTATTCAATGAACTAAAACCTTTTTTCCAACAGAAGCGAGGTTATGAAAGTTAAATAAGATTGAATAGTCGAGGAGTAGACTTCCTACCTGGAAGTGGGAACTCCTCACCGGCCGCAAAGAATCAACCATGGTAACGCTTCCTTACTGCTGACAAAGAAGGGATGCAATAACAAAGGAAACAAGCATTGGCATAGCCAATAGGTCTCACTTGGGACCTTATAAGTATTTAGTTATGCAGCACAATATCCTTAGTGAAACAACATCAACTGTTGCATGGCTAAACACTTATAAGGTCCCAAAGGCGAGACCTATTGGCTATGGCAATGTCATCATACAAGCAGAACATGTAACTTAAATTATTAGGTCGAACTAAAATTATTGTCCAAGACCTGTAAAGCTGATGGAGATGTATTTATTGTTTGTATTTAATTATTCATTCATTTATTTGCCAATAAATTAGCCTGATGGTGTTTAAACTGCAACTGAAATAAATGTATTTTGCTATGCTTTGTTTTGTTATGGTATACTATGCTTTGTTTTGTTATGCTATGCTATGCTTTGTTTTGTTGTGTTTTTTTATGCTATGCTATGTTTTGTTGTGTTTTGCTAAGCTATCTTTTGTTTTGTTAAGCTATGCTATGTTTTGTTATGCTATGTTTTGTTGTGTTTTGCTATGCTATGTTTTGTTATGCTATGGTATGTTTTGCTTTGCTATGCTATGCTTTGTTGTGTTTTGTTATGCTACGCTATGTTTTGTAATTCAATGTTATGTTTTGGTGTGTTTTGTTATGCTATGCTATGTTTTGTTGTGTTTTGTTATGCCATGCTATGTTTTGTCGTGTTTTGTTATGCTACGCTATGCTCTGTTTTGTTTTGTTTTGTTATGCTATGTTTTGTTATGCTAGGCTATGTGTTGTTATGCTATGTTTTGTTTTGTTATGCTATGCTTTGTTGTGCTATGATTTGTTTTGTTATGATATGCTATGCTATGTTTTGTTATGCTATGCTATGTTTTGTTTTGTTATGCTATGCTGTTTTGTTGTGTTCTATTATGCTATGCTATGTTTTGTTATTCTATGCTATGTTTTGTTGTGTTTTGTTATGCTATGCTATGTTTTGTTGTGTTTTGTTATGCTATGCTATGTTTTGTTGTGTTTTGTTATGCTACGCTATGCTCTGCTTTGTTTTGTTTTGTTATGCTACGCTGTTTTGTTGTGTTTTGCTATGATATGCTATGTTTTGTTTTGTTATGCTACTATGCTTGTTGTGTTTTGTTATGTTATGCTATTCTCTGTTTTTTTGTTTTGTTATGCAATGCTATGCTATGTTTTCTTATGTTTTGATATGCTATGCTATATTTTGTTTTGTTATGCTTTGCCATGTTTTATATGCTATGTTTTGTTGTATTTTGTTATGCTATGCTTTGTTATGCTATGTTTTGTTTTGTTATGCTATGTTTTGTTGTGTTTTGCTATGCTATGCTATGCTTTGTTTTGTTATGCTATGTTTTGTTTTTTTATGCTATGTTTTGTTTTGCTACGCTAAGCTTTGTTATGCTATGCTATGCTTTTTTGTTATGCTATGTTTTGTTATGCTATGCTCTGTTTTGTTGTGTTTTCTTATGCTACGCTATGCTTTTTTGTGTTTTGCTATGCTATGCTATGCTATGTTTTGTTATGCTATGCTATGTTTTGCTATGCTATGTTTTATTGTGTTTTGTTATGCTATGATTTGTTATGCTATGTTTTGTTTTGTTATGCTATGGTATGTTTTGTTATGCTATGCTATTTTTTTGTGTTTTGTTATGATATGCTATGTTTTGTTATGTTATGCTATGTTTTGTTATGCTATGCTTTGTTATGCTATGCTGTTTTGTTTTGCTATGCTATGTTTTGTTGTGCTTTGCTATGCTATGTTTTGTTTTGTTATACTATGCTATGTTTTGTCATGCTATGTTTTGTTGTATTTTGTTATGCTATGCTTTGTTATGCTATGTTTTGTTTTGTTATGCTATGTTTTGCTGTCTTTTGCTATGCTATGCTTTGCTTTGTCATGCTATGATATGTGCTGTGATGCTATGCTATGTTTTGTTGTATTTTGTTGTGGTATGATATGCTTTGTTTTGCTATGATATGTTTTGTTTTGTTATGCTATGCTATGTTGTGTTGTGTTTTGCTATGCTATGTTTTGTTTTGGTATGCTATGCTATGTTTAGTTCTGTTATGCTATGCTATGTTTTGTTATGCTATGTTTTGTTGTATTTTATTTTGCTATGCTTGATTATGCTATGTTTTGTTTTGTTATGCTATAATTGTTGTGTTTTGCTGTTTTGCTTTATTTTGTTATGCTATGCTATGTGTCGTGATGCTATGCTATGTTTTGTTGTGTTTTGGTGTGCCTTGCTATGCCATGTTTTGTTATGCTATGCTATGCTTTGTTATGCTATGCTATGTTTTGTTGTGTTTTGTTATGCTATGCTATGTTTTGCTATGCTATGTTTTGTTTTCCTATGCTATGTTTTGTTGTGCCTTGGTATGCTATGCTATGTTATGTTGTGTTAGGCTAGGCTATGTTATGTTATGTTAGGCTAGGCTATGTTATGTTGTGTTGTGTTAGGCTAGGCTGTGTTATGATAAGTTAGGCTAGGTTGTGTTGTGTTGCGCTGTGTTTTGTTTTGTTATGTTTTTGTTTTGTTGTTATCTTTTGTTATGTTATTCTATGTTTTGTTATGTTATATTATGTTATGTTAAACTATGTTATGTTATGCTGTACTATGTTACGATTTGTTATGTTATGTTTTGTTAGGCTAGGCTATGTTGTGTTATGTTACGTTATGGTATGTTTTGTTAAGTTTTGTTAAGTTATGTTATGCTATGCAATGGTAGGCAATGCTAGACTATGTTTTGTTATGTTATGTAATGGTATGTTATGTTATGTTAAGCAATGCTTTCTTATGTTATGCTGGTATGTTATGTTTGGCTAGGCTATGTTTTGTTATTTTATGCTATGTTATGTTGTATGTTGGAGACCATATAACTTACACAAAGGCTCAAAAGAAGGATAGCTGCAGAGAAAGGGCTAAACAGTGGCCCCCTCCCCAGTGTTTTGCTGAAAAGGAAGATAATTGATTCTATCCCTCTTAAAACAACAACAAAAGCAACAGTATAGCAGATCATTTTCTTAGCGCCCAACACCAAACTGAAAAATCACTTTGCGCTTTTATAGGAGCTAAGATTACATAATTTAAAGAATTACAAATTACTGCCAACTTTTATGAGTGCTTAGAAGCAGACTAACCTCTGGTTTAAAAATATAACTGCACTCCTCCCTTCCTCCCCACCACAACACGCATGATGCAAAGATACATTAAACATGCTGGGCTAGTGGGCTGTAGTTTCATCTTCTATTGGTGTTGTTGCATGGCAATACAGAACTGACTGAGAGTAACTGCCTCGACACAGGACCAGCGCATGACTGTGCACGAACAATAATACCTGCACCATATGTTAAAATCTCGGTATGGCTCTCTCTGGGTTTCATTCTTGTAAGGTTCACATGAGTAACCGGATAAGCTGTTTATTGGTAATAATTGGTTACTTCTCAAAAATGCAAAAACAACAGTTGATGGACAGAATGAAGATCAATGTCATACATTCAACGCAGTACAGAGATCTGGGCCTAAATACATTGTTTTTTTGCTCACCACACCACCCCAGTTCAGACATGGCCATATGCAAATCAGCCTTGACCTTGTGCCTCATGGGAACAGTCCAGCCCGAACTGCCGAGCCATGTCTTACCTGGACCGGAATCAAGCATCCTAGGACCGGTTTCTGGCTATCAGCCGTCATCAGCCAGGATAGCTTGACTCCAGTGGCGTGGAGAGCACAGGACTCACGTCTGAGCATACCCGTCTCACTCGGGTTGAAAAATGCAAAAACAACAGTTGATGGACAGAATGAAGATCAATGTCATACATTCAACGCAGTACAGAGATCTGGGCCTAAATCCATTGTTTATTTGCTCACCACACCACCCCAGTTGAGACATGACCATATGCAAATCAGCCTTGACCCTGGGCCTCATGGGAACAGTCCAGCCTGAACTGCCAAGCCATCTCTTCCCTGGACCGGAATCAAGCATCTTAGGACCGATTTCTGGCTATCAGCCGTCATCAATCAATCAATCAGTAAATTTATAGAGCGAGCTACTCACCCGTTGGGGTCTCAAGGCGTTGGGGAGGGGGGGGTGCTACTTGAGGTGTTTCCTGAAGCTGAGGTGGTTCTGGGTCAGTCGTAGGTGTGTGGGGAGGGTGTTCCAGGTCTTGGCTGCTAGGTAGGAGAAAGATCTTCCTCCGGTGGTGGCTCTGCGGATCCGTGGGATGATGGCGAGGGCGAGGTTGGTGGAGCGGAGCTGGTGGGTGGGGGTGTAGAACGTGAGTCGGCTGTTGAGGTATTCAGGGCCTCTGTTGTGGAGTGCTTTGTGTGCGTGGGTAAGTATTCTGAAGGTGATCCTTTTTCTGATGGGGAGCCAGTAGAGGTTCTTCAGGTGGGTTGAGATGTGGCTGTGGCGAGGAATGTTGAGGATGAGTCGTACAAAAACAAAATTTATTACAAAAAATATTTTCCTTTTTGGTCACTTTACAGTTATAGAAGAACAAACAAATTGTCGACGCGGCGTTTCGGTGACATACACAATCTTGCTTGTTAAATTGTGGAAAAGGGAAACTTGCTGCTATTTATGGATCAAAGTAGGCCATTTTCTGGAAGCTTTGTTCAGATTCACCTGACCAGTGAATTGAAGCAGTGCAATTCACTGAGTCTCTCTGTGGCAAAGTCATGTATATACCTAGAAAAGTAACTGGCCGTGTCAAAAAAAGTAACATGGTAACATTTTGTGGGAGATGGGTGGCTGACAAAGTTTGTGCTTTACCCCGATCTGGTGTGATTCCCCCATCAGAGAAAAAATACTAAATTTGTTTTTGTTTAGTGTAATTCGCACTACTCTGCTTTCAAGGTTGGACCTGCATCAGCAGGTAATCAACACACTTGTGTTAGAGGTTTATTGTTTTCTTTTCATGTGGCCCCCAAAGACCTTTCTGTTGTGACTGTAATTGAAGGCATTCATAACAGGCTGTATTATACATCAAATGACGTCTACAAAAAGTGCTGCAGCTGAGGACACTCCGAAATTTAATTACATATGAACAAACCAATATTGGTGGAAAAGGTGGTAATGTACCAGCAATTTCCTTTGAGTACCAATTGATGATATCCTTTGTTCAGAACAAGGTGAGAGAAGACTATGGCACCATTTTGCTGTGTGATCATGTCAGGAATGTGTGCCCCTGGAAGCCATTCTCTTTTAATTGCCTTGTTAGCTTGACTCATATCAACACAGATATGTACAGCTCCTCCACTGTCCTTTTTGGGCACTACCACTATGGGTGAAACCCATGGTGTCAACCAGTAGAATGCTCAAATAAATCATGCTTTAGTAATATCCCAGTTTTCTTTTCAACAACGTCTTGTAAATGGAATGCAATTCAACACTGTCTGAGCAACAGGATCAGTGTCCTCATTGACATGCAGTCGCACTTTCATGATCTTAAGTTTTCCTAATCCATGAAACAAAGATGGTAACTGGCTTACTATTTCAGGATGAGCATTCATGTTGTAATTTACAAATATCAGTTCCATATCAGCAGCAGTACTGTAACTGGATAAACAGGCACTCAATACCTTGAAGTACATGGGCGGGTGCTTGTACTTTCGTCTTTTTGTGGTTTATGGTGGCTATGAATGAACATTGACTATTTAACTTTCTAATGGCATCGATGCAGCCTATGTATACGCTTTAGTCTTCAACTGTGTGAGGCAGGGCACTGAAGACAATTTGTGTTTATTGACACACCACTGCCTGTAAGGATGTATGTCGTTACAACGCATACTTTTACAACGCATACCTTTACAACACATTTTTTACACCGCAACATCCATTACAACGCATTCCATTACAACGCTTGCCATTACAAAGAATTCTTTGAAACTACCTTTACAACGCATTCCACTACAACGCATACTGCATTTACAACGCATACCATTACAACGCATACCATTACATTGCATGTATGGTAAGTATTGGATAGTGTAGGGGTAAAAATTACTATTCTAACTCCAGGGGGGTGCAACAGTAGGGTAAGTGTTGGATAGTGTAGGGGTAAAAATTACTATTCTAACTCCAGGGGGTGCAACAGTAGGGTAAGTGTTGGATAGTGTAGGTATGCGTTGTAATGATATGCGTTGTAATGACTGCGTTGTAATGACATGCGTTGTAGTGGTATGCGTTGTAGTGACATGCGTTGTAATGGTTGCGTTGTAATGGAATGCGTTGTAATGGATGTTGCGTTGTAAAAGTTTTGTTGTAAAGGTAGTGCGTTGTAAAAGTTGTGTTGTAAGTGTTGTTTCCCGTCTGTAATAAAAGGTAAGGAACACCTGTTCACCTTTAATGTAATTTTAGGACAATGTTTGAGTTACTGTTATTATTTGACTTGCCAACTTTTCTTTGACTTGTCTTCTTCCTTGCATGCGGCCCATCCAACATGCGCACCTTTCTCTGAGGTAAACAGAATCATCGCACATCCATGTTCTTCACTGTCACTTGGCAATAACACCGAAGAACTCTTAAACAAAGTTTTAGGCAACTACCAATTTCGCTTAGTGGATATTTGCCTCAGCTGACGTTGCCGCTTGGTCTTGAGGGCATGCGTAGAACATCGCTTCTGGATCATTTCTGTGTCCATTTTTTTTCTAAGCATGATGCACTTAGATTTTCTTTATCCTTGCAAACCATTAAAAATGGTTCTCTTTCCCGGAACCCTTGCATACTTGTCTGATGGGGAGACATTTTCCTTCATGCGCAAACAAAAATATGCACACAAGAGGTCAAAATGGTAACCCTCCCATGCTTCATCTACATACTGGACATACTCCCCCTGCTGTCGCCTCTCTCGAAACTCTGACAAGTAGGCAAGGCCAGCAAAGCCTTCGTTTGGGGGTCAGCGAACTTCCATTTAGCCACTAAAAAATGTATTGCAGACAGGCTTGGGCCTTCTCTCTTTGGAGCACTGTTGTATGGCTCTCCATCTGGTGTAGTTGGCATTCGTGCATACCTGGGGTCAGGTTCCCAGTTATGGGTGACAATTGAAAACCGGCTTGTCCATGGCTCGCCAATGATGCTCCTCTCTACCTACCCATACCCCCGGAGCTGGAGCCCTGAGCCCTATGGTTCAGGCAATGTACAGAACCTGGGCCCGAGCCCACAGGCTCCTCTCTGTGCATGCCTTACTTCATGACAAAGCTCCCATATGGCGTAACCATGGCATCCTCATTGGAGGGGACATGCTTGACTGGACTCCCTGATGGTCAGCAGGCATACATACCTTGCCGCACATGCTCTTTGAGGGTGATCTCAACCCTTTGTGGCATTGTGGCAGCAATTCGGCCTGCCAAAAAAACCCAGCACTGGCGTTATATGCAACTGTCCCTTTGTCTAGCAAGCAAAATAGGCCCGCCACCCTGTCCCCCATCCCTAGTGCTCAGGTACCTTAATACATGGTGCCAGTTTAATGGTGTGATGGCTGGACTGTATAATAGGCCCGCCACCCTGTCCCCCATCCCTAGTGCTCAGGCACCTTAATACATGGAGCCAGTTTAATGGTGTGATGTCTGGACTGTATAACCTTCTGATCTGCCATTTATACTCACAGCCGCAAGTAGGGTGCCTTAGAGAGATCTGGCAGACCCATTTCCAGGTGAAATACAAGGATGAGGACTGGGTGGAGATACTGAAGTCCTTGGGAGAGGGGACCCACGAGGTCCAGATGAAGTACAGTCTTTTTAAGATCCAGCAGGGATTGCATTGGACACCTGCATGGCTCTGCTGACCATGTTCCACCTGATGGAAGTGAAACCATGCTTCCTGCAACATGGTGTCAATTCTGCGGAATGCCCAAAGTCCATCCTTTCAGTCCCCATTGGGAGACACCCAGGATATACCTTCCCCACTTCCAAGTCAGCTACTCCTTCTACACTACCTGGCAGACCTCCCCCGGTTAACACACCATGCTTGCCACCTTCTCACCACAGCTTTCACAACAGCGCAAATCTGTATACTGTGTCATTGGTGCTCTATGCAGGTCCCAACCCATGGGGAATGGCTTCCGGCTATGTTTAGGATTGCCTCCTATGAGAAGGTGATCCATAACCTGATATATAGGGCTGACGAGTACGTTCTTATTCGGTCCCCCTTCCTATGGGAAGACTGAACCCCTTAGCCACCCTCCTTGGCTTTGTTTGTCCAGCCCCCTTCCCTTTCCCTCTTCTCCCACCCCTACACCCCTCTCCCCCAGGCTTTTTGCTTGCTTACCTGTTACACTGGCTCTGACCTCCCCTCCACCCTGTCATCTTGAGGTAATATAAATTTTATGGTCATGTTGTGTTCCCTAGCGAGTACCCCACCGACTCCATGTACGAGTTAAAAGTGCATGTAACTTCCCTCCTGTACCAGCTATGAAGACGCAAATACATTTGCGTCCAACGTTAACTTGTCCTCTTTCAGACCCACCATGAATGGGTTTGATGGTCCGTTCCTAAGTATGCTATGCCAACGTCTTTTTGAAGTGTACTCCTACGTTTTTCAGCCTGGCTGAAAGTAGGCCCTGAATCTCTGCCACCGAGCCTCTTTTCTGGCTTCTGACTGCGAGGGCCTCTGCCCAAGCAGCCCCCGTACCCGTGAACTCTGACTTACTTCTAGCGCGGCCCTCCGTGCTCAGCTCAGCCTGCTGCCTGCCAAGATTGACTATAACCTTCGAGTTATCTGTTTTCCTCCCCGAAGATACATTCCAGCCTGCTAGCTTCAGTAAACATCCTTCCTCAGCTACAGGGCTAAAGGGCCGACCTGTCTTTATGCAAGTAATTCATAGCCTCTGTTGCCATGCTTCCATGGAAGGCCCCATGCCCCCACGCTTCTCATACAGACACTCAGGCGCTTATACACGCACTCACAGCAAGTATAGAATAGCTTCTGCTCTAGAGACCTTTCTGCCCAGATAGCTTAGTTCCTAAACATCAGATATCAGATATGATAGAAGCACAAGTTGATCTGACATGCCAGACTTCTGTCTCTTTCCGCCAGTGTAAATGTCAAGTCCCCTGCACCCCGTCTATCACACGTCATGCAGCTGCGCGCGCATCCAAGCTTCCGGTTTCCGCTGACATTGCAACATTCTGTTAGCACCACCCCTTGGTGCCACCCACTTGCGTCACCTATCAGTGACGTTTCTAGCACACACGCCTAGTTTACGCCTCTTGATGATGTACTAGCACCACGTGTATACTGTTATCTTGTCTTCTCTCAGCTGTTACGCCTCTTACATTGAACATTATGATGTAAATCAAGTATATAAGCTATGTATTGTCAATAAACGACGGCGCGCTCATCTATCCCTTCTGACATCCTGTGTGGTGGTCAGAACATGATATCCTGATTCCTTTATGAGGAATAAAACCCTTAGAAACTCTTACACCACGGACTCTGTTTTCCTTCATTCCGATTGAGTTATTATTGATTAAGTACTTACCTGCATAGAAATTAAGAGAGTAAATTAATTATTTACATCATTTTGGCGCCCGAACAGGGACCCCTCCCCCACCTCACGCGCCGGAAGGTGCGTTGCAATCCGTGTCCCCTGCCATCAGTTAGACGGACAACACGTGTACTGGCAGGATTTCCTGCATCCCCCTCTGACACACGGAGGTGACGAAGACTGCGATCAGTGCCCAGACGAGGCGGTGAGGAGTGCGGAGGATCCCGACCAGAGCCCAGCCGAAGGAAGCAAGGTCCGAGGTGTGAAGAGGCCCACCAGTTTTCCGAAGTTTTCCGAAGTTTTCCGAAGTTTTCCGAAGTTTTCCGAAGTTCCGAGTCGAGTCCAGTCGAGTTTTCCGAGGCCTTCTGTTTTCCGTGCTTCCCGGTGAGTACCATTGCTGGGTCGTATCTAGACGGGTTTGGGTACGCAAGTCCGGTCTGCACTGTTTTTAGGCAGTGTATCTGTACTGTTTAGCAGTATATAAAGTATTCCGAATTTCTGCACTGTTACAGCAGTGTATCTGTATCGTTGAGCGGTACATTCAGAGTAGGGGGAAGTTAGCTATGTCTTTAAATGTTTCATGTGATTAATGTCGTGGTATGAATGTGATTGTTTTTGTGCATTATTGTGTTTTTTTGTTTAAATAGTTACAGTTGACATTAAGTATCAAGGATCAAGCATTCCAGTATCAAGTAGGCACAATGCCGTTTTTTAACAAATTAAAGCAGATAGGAACTAGGAAAGGGATGTTAGAGGAAGAGATTCCAATCCCCCCTAGGGACACTCCAGGTAATTTCATGTATAATAAGCATGGCATAGACGCCATCTTGTATCTAGAGTTATGGACAGATTATACCAAGCACCTAGAGGAAAGATACCGATGGCCAGTTAACGGAACATGGGATGCCGAGTGCATCATAAAGGTAGAAGAAATATTACGGAAAAAGAAAGCTAGACAATCTCAGAAAGACGCCATAGAATTTTGGCGTAAGGAATCACGTAAGCGTGCTGATAGAGCACTCCGTAGAGAAGACAGGCTTAAAGAATCAGAAAAGGCCCAAGAAAACGAATTAGTTACTGAGGGAATTCGAGTAAAAGTAGAACAAATAGATCGTATCCTAAATGGCAAAGTGAACAACATGTATCTTTTGGCCGATGGTACCCCTGACGCCATTTCAGAAATACCGAAAAATTTGCCGTCACCATTAGTTCCAACTAAAGTAATGCATAAGACTACTAAAGACATATTCCTAAATTCATATCTCGAAGATGTAGCGCCAGCTTACACCAATCTGCCTGTTCGTGCCCTGCCTACTGACAGGGCCGGGGGTGGTACTGCCCCCCAAGATCACTCTCAGCCGACACCGAAAAAGACTAGTCCCGTTCCGCCAGCTCCGCCACTTCCCTCACCTAAAACTGATCTGCCGAAACCACTTCAATCAGATCCTACTAAAAGACAAATTCAGATACTGACAACACACAGAGATAATGCCCAAGTTTCCGCTTCAGGAGGTGCGACCGCGGGTCTCCAGACCCCGCCACCGACTCACAGATTAAATCTCAGAGGTATGCAGAGTCCTCTTACGCACAGATCCCCCCGTTCTTCTAATTCATCCCGTCTTGATGCACTAAAAGAAAATATGTCAGTTTGTAGATATGATCCAGAACCTGGACAGGACGACTTAATGATATTAGCGTCTTTACGGTTAAGATCTGCTACTGATAGTTTGTTATGTTATGCAGGAATGAAGGAGCACCTAGATAGAATATATGAGTTCGTTCAAACGGGAAAGGACCCCGACAGTATTAAGGATGCCCTGGAGAAACAGAAAGTTACCATGCAAGCACTGATACTACGATTTTTCATAAATTGTCTAATAAGAGAACGAGACAGGCCCGGAACAGATCAGAGTGAATTAGATGCATTGAACAAGTGGGGTCAAAATATAGCCGATGGAAAACATGACAGACAAAATTGCATAGAGGCCATGTATAAAAAGATTAAGAAAGCAGTGATAGCAGTACACGAGAAAGAGAAAGAAAAGGCTTCCTCCGAGGAGGAAGAAGAATCTGAAGAACCAGAACCAACTACAAGTACTATAGCATATGTAGGTAGGGGAAACTACCTTAGGAAGGGTATCCGTCCAGAAAGCAAGAGAGTTTTCTTCTCTGCCTTAACGAATCCGAATTCTGCTGAACATCAGTTCCAGGAAACTGATAAACGGCTTCGAGATCGAGTTGGGTACCATGTACTCAATTCTATGGATGAACAAGAATTAGCCCGATCAGCGGTATCATGGGCCGAAAATGCAGACATATATAATGATGACACCGTAGCACAGACATTTCTGAACCTCTCCCCCGACGAACAGAAATTAGCAGGTATATATATGATTCAGCACCTTCTCATTAAGTACAGAAAACATTATTCCGATCCAGGTCCCTTACATGAGACACTAGAAGCACTACTGATGGATAGATGGAGAGGCTTAAGCACTAAATTAGTTCAAATAATTCTAGAACAACGACGCAGATATGACACCTTTGTAAGTCCTGAATATGTTCCCGCCCCACCTCCAGAAAGGAAAATGTACCATATGCAGTGCGGGGGTGGTATTGAAAGTCAGAACCCCTTGCGAGAAGTGCACCCTGTTATGGGTGAGGATAAAATTTTGAAACGCGTGTATGTACACACGCCTCTAACTAAATTAGAACTGTTAGAAATGAAGAAATTAGTACCGTGCCATGATAAAGACCCTGCAGGTTTTCATAGAGAGCTCAAAGACATGTTACTGATGGGGGACTACACATATGATGATATCATGAAAATGTTGAAAGTATTATTGCCTACGGGTATATTCGAGAAATTAAAGGAAAAGGACTGGGAGGTGGGAGACGCAAAGATTGCCTGGGCAGAAATAGAGGATGAAGAAAAGAAACGGGTTCCAGGGTTAGGCCTTGGGGACAAAACTAAAGCATTACCAGGTTTAATAGTACAGGTCCTGCCCAGATTATTGACGACTAGAAAGGAGGATTGGGATGCAATCTCGTCCTGTAAACAGAAACATGATGAAGATACTAGCGACTTTTATTCAAGATTCGAGAAATGTTTTATTATCAATAGTGGCCTCCAGCCAAGTAGCGAGTCGTACCCACATCTTTTTGTATCAAAGTTAGTCGAGAATTCCCTACCGTTAGTTAAAAATAGAGTGTATAAAGTCGAGAGTACATGGCAAGCAAATACGCCATCCCAGATGTTACAAATGTTACAATATCACCAGAATAGAATTAGGGAAGAACAAGATCAGGAACAGAAGCGCATGAAAGACACGAAAATGAAAATGTTAGTAGCCCAGACGGTCCCATCCGACAGTCACAGGAAAGGTACGACCCAGACAAGTCACGCTGCAGCTCCTGTTAAAGGGACATGCAATTATTGCAAGCAGCCAGGTCACTACGTACACGAATGTGCAGTTCTGAAGCATAACATAGCGACAGGTAAAACTAAAGAGAGACCGCATCCTCCTAGACAAGACCATAACCAGCATCAGTCTACACAGAATACACAGCCCATGCATGCATCCGCACAGACAGCACAGACCGTAGCAGTACCACAGCCACAGCCCATTGCTGCAACTCAGCAAGTCTCACAACAGATGTACCAGTATGCCCAGTCTGCTTACCCCGAATATTCCCGATATACATGAAACAGCCTAGAGAGGGAAGGTGGCTTGCCTCTTATCGAGATTCCTGTAGATCAAGAAGGTCCTTATGTACACAGTCAAGTATTGGGGAAAGATAGAAAGTTTTTAATTGACACAGGGGCAAGTCGCACTACAATAAGTCATGACGAAGTTCCAGGGGCACCCCTCTCAGGCTCACAAAATGTTTCCCTTGGTTTTTCAGGACAACCTATTGTAAATGAAGTCTCAGAACCAGTTCCCCTGGCTGTGGGTCCATTATCACGCGTTACAGACCTGTTACTAACAAAATCATGTCCGGAAAATCTGTTAGGAATTAAAACACTGAAGGCTCTAGGAGCCATAATATGCTGCTCCCCGGAGGGGGTTAGACTCTTTCTGCGGGATTTCAAGGGTCATTACGTCCTTCGTGAGTTTGACGTCAGATTGAAAAATGTACCTGATTACTTGTGGGCAAAAGGCCCAACTGATGTAGGATGTATGCACATTACACCATACCGCGTTACCCTCAAGGCAGGTGTTGTATTACCCAGAATCAGACAATATAAGTTACCACCCGATGCTGTAGCGGCTTTACTGAAAATCATTGAAGAGCTCATTGCCCAAGGAGTGGTCGTCGAGACCGACTCCAATATCTGTAACTCACCCATCATTCCGATTCTTAAACGTACTGATCCCAATGCACCGCCAGTATATCGGCTGGTGATTGATCTTCGAGAATTGAATAAATGCATTATCCCACAGTATCCTGTGGTCCCCGATATATCATCTCTCTTGACTGCTATTGATTCAGAAGCAACGTTCTTTACTGTAATTGATCTCAAGAACGCCTTCTTCAGCGTGCCTATTGATCCAGAGAGCCAATATCTCTTCGGATTCTGTTTAAATGGACGCAGTTTCAAATTTTCGCGCGCACCTCAAGGATTCACAGAAAGCCCCAGCATCTATAGTCAAGCACTGAAAAGACAACTAGATTGTATTCAAATGCCAGTTAACACCGCTTTACTACAATACGTCGATGATCTGCTGATCACCGCACGAAGTGAGCCCGAATGTGAAAAAGCATCACTGACAGTTTTACATTTCCTGGCCGACAAGGGACACAAGGTGTCTCCTTCGAAGCTACAATTCTGTGTTCAGCAAGTTGTGTACTTGGGTCACTTGCTGTCCAAAGTGGGGAGACAGCTCACTCCCGATCGCATTCAGTTAATTGTGAACATGCCGCAACCCAAGACACAAAAGGAAGTGCGGGCCTTCATAGGCCTCACCTCGTACTGCAGACAATGGATTCCCCAGTATGCTTTTCTAGCTAAACCACTCATCCAGTTAACGACACAGGAGGCAGCGACTTCGACTGTCCTCCCTTGGACTCAGGAACACACACAAGCTTTTGAAGAATTAAAGAAAGTTTTATGCCAAGCACCAGTTTTAGCGACACCATGTTACAGCAAACCGTTTACACTTTTTGTTACAGAACGTGATGGCACAGCGTTGTCTGTCCTCACTCAAGACCAAGCAGGTTCACATAAGCCTTGTGCTTATTTTTCTAGTACATTGGATTCAGTAGCTCAAGCACTCCCTGCGTGCTTAAAGTCAGTAGCAGCAACAGCGTTAGCAATAAGACAAAGTGATTCAATTGTTTTAGGTCATCAGTTAACAGTTCAAGTACCACATTCTGTAGAGGTTTTGTTAAACAGAACCCAGACTCAACACTTAACTATAGCACGACTGACAGGTTATGAATTAACACTATTCCAGCCACACATAGAAATCAGACGTTGCAGCATCCTGAACCCCGCAACACTGTTACCTACAGTTATGACAGATCCAGCTCCGCATGATTGTATAGAAATAATTAATGCAGTAACTAAACCTAGACGAGACTTAACAGATGTCCCATTGACAAATCCAGACCTGACACTTTATGTGGATGGTTCATGCATGAGAACAAGTACAGGAGAATTAGTGGCCGCGTACGCCGTGACCACTGAAACTGAAATTAAAGAAACACATCGTATTGACACCCTGTCTGCTCAAGCAGCAGAGCTCATCGCTCTGACCCGAGCTTGTATTCTAGCCAAGAACAGAAATGTTAACATATACACAGATTCCCGCTATGCCTTCGGAGTTGTACACGACTTCGGAGTCCTCTGGCAAGAACGAGGTTTTCTGACTTCCCATGGGGCCAAGATACAACATGGCCCCCTCATTCAAGCACTGTTAGAAGCAATACATTTGCCCTCGGGCATATCAGTCATGAAGTGTAAGGCACATACTAAAGTCACAGATTCTGTTTCCCAGGGTAACGACCTGGCAGACCAGACAGCAAAACATACAGCATTGACTTACACCCAGACTACTGATGTGACAAAGACAATAGTACAAACACAGTGTATGACAGTTAGAGATCCCGCCCTAGACGTAATTGACATCCAGACACATGCTACTCCAGAGGAGATAAAGAAATGGACTGAACTAGGAGGGATTCAGACAGATCAAGGTTGGGTGACGAAGGGAAAATCTATATGGTTTCTCCCCGACTCAATGGTTCAAGTCATGATAAATACAGCACATAGTCCTGCCCATCTTGGAGAGAAAGCCATGTTAGACAGTTTACAGAATCTCTGGTACAACAAACACTTACGAGCAGCAGCAAAACAGAAAGTGCGTACTTGCATGATCTGTTGTCAGTTCAATCCAGGTAAAAGTGTCCCTGTTGAGCAAGGTGGATTTCATCCTCCCGATCACCCTTTTGAAGTCCTCCAGATGGATTATATCCAGATGAATAGCTGTAGAGGATTTAAGTATGTCCTTGTAATTGTTTGTGCTCTGTCCCGCTGGACCGAAGCATACCCAGTCCCAGACTACACTGCTCCGACCACTGCCAGACAGTTGGTTCGTGAATTCTTCCCACGGTACGGTTTGCCCCGTATCGTGTATTCAGATAACGGACAGCCGTTCTCGTCCGAGCTGATGAGACAAGTTTCCCTCTTGCTAGGATATCAGTGGAGGTTCCACTGTGTCCGACATCCCGAAGCAGCTGGCCTTGTAGAAAGGCATAATCAGACACTAAAAATCCGTCTTGCCAAGATCTGTCAGGAAAAAGGGGTCGACTGGATAGTCGCCCTGCCCGTGGCACTATTCTACATGAGAATGGTCGCCCACTCGAGATCAGGGCTATCCCCGTACGAAGTGGTCTTTGGCAGACCGCCGAATATGTGGGGGACGCCCGTTCCGAAAAAGATCACTGATATTGATTGTAACATGTTGACAGATTACCTTGCCTCCTTGATGTCTGCACTCCAATCATGTCGTTCACAGGTTGCCGCAGCCTTCCCTGACAACACCGATGTAAAGGCGCATGAGGTCCGTCCAGGGGACCTGGTAGTCGTCCGGAATTTCGACCGGAAAAGTCCGCTGGAGCCCCGCTGGAAGTCTCCAAAGACCGTTCTGCTTACCACCAGGACCGCCGTGAAAATCGAGGGGAGAAAGGGGTGGGTCCACACGAGTCACATCAAACTATGCAATGAACTAAAAAACGGACTGAAACAGGACTCTGACTCGTCCACCCCCACCAAAGACTGTGTCGAAGCACAAGACGTTACTGTGCCTAAAAGAGAAAAGACTCCTCAAGAACTTTACCGAATGAAGCTTCGATCTAGCAAGTCAGACAGTTTAATTGTTTAAGTCCTCCCCTAGGTGAATCGGTTAAATAGTTTCTGACATGTATCCCCTAGATCGAGTTAGAGAGAGAGAGGAAAAGAGAAGAACATATTGCAAATCACTTCGTAGTCACTGCATAGTGACACTAATAATCATGTTTATTCTGAGTATTCTAATTATTATTGCCAGCATTCTGCTTCCTATGTACTGGCCTATTTTCAGGCGTGAACAATCTGCTTACAATGTCTCTGCTGAACACACTTTTAGTGAACTTCCTGCACATGAACTCTCTTACAGACTTGCGCTGCGCAACAATACATTTATTAGTATGTTACACCATTCCCATCAGACAAATAATGCTACAGACTGTTGGATATGTGGCCGACTCCCTCCCTACCAGAATTACAAGGGAGCTCTGCCTCTCTTTCCGTACCCATTCACTCACAATGGCTCCTGTGGAGCATGGTTTAAAATAATTAATTCTTTAGATCCTGATATTGCTGTTTTCGATGGGGGCTGGGTTTGGGGAAACTTGAACTTAGTCCTGCTCAACGTCTGTTATCCTGATCAAGAAGGACTTCCCACTCGAATAGGAACTGATCTAGAAAATGAAGTATATGGATTAGGTAATTACACAATTAGCCTTATGATCCTCACTGTTGAATCTGAAACTGCTCCAGTTCTGCCCCATATGTTAGTACTACCAGTCACAGGTGAATTATGTGTTAGCAAGAAAGGTTCAGTACACGTAGGTCATAGTAAATGCACTACTGTGGTCGAGTTTAGTGACCATGGTAAATCGTCCTTTAAAGCTATCAGTCATTCCTACTTTGTTTGTGGTCATACCGCATACATACGTTTGCCTCCAGATTGGGATGGTACCTGTTACATTGCCTTCCTTCTGCCACCTGTTTTCCTAGCTCCTCCTGATTACCATAGAAATACGAATCTAGCACCGAATAGACCCAAAAGAGATATTCCCCTTGTCGACTACACAGAAACGGCATGGGAACAGTACACTGATTTCAATAAAGGATTCTTTTTCTTCCTAGGACCTGTCCAAAACAGTAAATTAATACGCAGATTAACGAGAACACTCGAAGCAGTAGTGAACGAAACTGCCTCCGCTCTAGGTAACTTAACAGAGGAGCAGTCTGCTATACGGACTGTTGTCCTTCAAAATCGTCTTGTGATTGACGTCATCTTGGCAGATAGAGGTGGAGCTTGTAAGGTCATCGGGTCAAGTTGCTGTGTTTTCATTCCTCAAAATGCACCATCTGTCTATCAAGCTATCACCCGTTTACATAAAATTGCAAATCAGATACATCAGAATCCAGGCACCTGGACTTGGTCCGGTTGGTTCTGGACTACGTTGACAGCTTGGGGATGGAAGATCTTATCGTTCCTAGGCATTGGCCTTGTTATAGTATTCAGTTGTTGCCTGTGCCTGCAGTGTGGGCCAGCGATATGTGGACTGTGTGCCACATCCTGCATTGAGCATTCCAGTTGCCTCTCAAACAGTCAAAGAAAGAAAGACGAACATATAATGTTACAAGAACAAACTGATCGATTTATGAGGATCGATATATCATGAAGGGTCCGTAGGGAACAAGGAGGGAATGAGGTAATATAAATTTTATGGTCATGTTGTGTTCCCTAGCGAGTACCCCACCGACTCCATGTACGAGTTAAAAGTGCATGTAACTTCCCTCCTGTACCAGCTATGAAGACGCAAATACATTTGCGTCCAACGTTAACTTGTCCTCTTTCAGACCCACCATGAATGGGTTTGATGGTCCGTTCCTAAGTATGCTATGCCAACGTCTTTTTGAAGTGTACTCCTACGTTTTTCAGCCTGGCTGAAAGTAGGCCCTGAATCTCTGCCACCGAGCCTCTTTTCTGGCTTCTGACTGCGAGGGCCTCTGCCCAAGCAGCCCCCGTACCCGTGAACTCTGACTTACTTCTAGCGCGGCCCTCCGTGCTCAGCTCAGCCTGCTGCCTGCCAAGATTGACTATAACCTTCGAGTTATCTGTTTTCCTCCCCGAAGATACATTCCAGCCTGCTAGCTTCAGTAAACATCCTTCCTCAGCTACAGGGCTAAAGGGCCGACCTGTCTTTATGCAAGTAATTCATAGCCTCTGTTGCCATGCTTCCATGGAAGGCCCCATGCCCCCACGCTTCTCATACAGACACTCAGGCGCTTATACACGCACTCACAGCAAGTATAGAATAGCTTCTGCTCTAGAGACCTTTCTGCCCAGATAGCTTAGTTCCTAAACATCAGATATCAGATATGATAGAAGCACAAGTTGATCTGACATGCCAGACTTCTGTCTCTTTCCGCCAGTGTAAATGTCAAGTCCCCTGCACCCCGTCTATCACACGTCATGCAGCTGCGCGCGCATCCAAGCTTCCGGTTTCCGCTGACATTGCAACATTCTGTTAGCACCACCCCTTGGTGCCACCCACTTGCGTCACCTATCAGTGACGTTTCTAGCACACACGCCTAGTTTACGCCTCTTGATGATGTACTAGCACCACGTGTATACTGTTATCTTGTCTTCTCTCAGCTGTTACGCCTCTTACATTGAACATTATGATGTAAATCAAGTATATAAGCTATGTATTGTCAATAAACGACGGCGCGCTCATCTATCCCTTCTGACATCCTGTGTGGTGGTCAGAACATGATATCCTGATTCCTTTATGAGGAATAAAACCCTTAGAAACTCTTACACCACGGACTCTGTTTTCCTTCATTCCGATTGAGTTATTATTGATTAAGTACTTACCTGCATAGAAATTAAGAGAGTAAATTAATTATTTACATCAATCTGATTCATATGTATCACATATGACAATTGTTCCACTTTCTTATTCTTTTGCTGTTTGTATTCAGCTTTGTTTTCATTAGCATTTGTGAATTTATTTAAAAAAATTCTATACAGAAAATCTACATCTGAAGCACAGTTTCATTTTCTTTGGAGACATCAATTTTTGTACATCGACCTTGTGTCTCTGCTTACTTTTCATGTTCATGACTGACTCATTTTGGGCCTCTTTGGCCTCCATGTCAACAGCTTGTCAATCTGCACATTTCTCAGCACTGGCAGCAATGAGTATCTGCTTCAGGGCCTGATTATGAGTTTGGCAGTGCGGGAGCAGGACCGCCTAGCTGCCGCACCGCCAAACCTGTGTGGGCATCGCCTGCCAGATTATGACTTTTTTAGTCACTGGGGGTTGTTCTTCAATCAATCAAGCAGGAGTTTGTTAAAGCGCGACTACTCACCCGTAAGGGTCCCAAGGCGCTAGGGGTGGGGGGGATGGGGGGGTGCAGGTTCCATTCCATCAAGGAGGGGGTCTGTCGAAGAGCCAGGTTTTGAGGTTTCTTGCGAAGATGGGGAGCGATGTTGTCTGTCTGAGGTGGAGCGGAAGGGCGTTCCATGCTTTGGCCGCGAGGAAGGAGAAGGAGCGGCCTCCCGATCTGGTCTTTCTGGTGCGGGGGACCACGGCGTAGGAAAGCTGGGCTGATCGTAGGGTCCTTTGGGGTGCGTGGAATTTGAGTCGGCTGTTCAGGTATGCTGGTCCGGTGCCGTGGAGGGCCTTGTGTGCGTGGGTGAGCATCTTAAAGGTGATTCTCGCCTCGACTGGGAGCCAGTGGAGTGTGCGCAGGTGCTGGGAGATGTGGCAGTGTTTTGGCAGGTTGAGGACCAGTCTTGCGGCGGCGTTCTGAATGTTCTGTAGCTTGCGGATGAGGTTTTTGTTTATTCCGGCGTAGAGTGCGTTGCCGTAGTCGAGTCTGCTGGTGACCAGGGCGTGAGTGACTGTCTTTCGGTGTTCGAAGGAGATCCATTTGAAGGTCTTACGAAGGAGGCAGAGGGTGTGGAAGCAGGAAGATGAGACAGAGTTGATCTGGCGGTCCATTTTGAGCTCGGAGTCCAGGATGATTTGGGTTTGGGCCCATGATGAGTACTTCTGTTTTGTTGGTGTTTAGTTGAAGGCAGCTGTTTTTCATCCATTTGGCGACGGCTTCCATGCCTTCTTGAAAGTTGCGTCTGGCGGTGTTGGGCTCGTTGGATAGGGAGAGGATGAGCTGGGTGTCGTCTGCATATGACACAATGTTGAGTCCGTAGGTTCTGACGATGGGGGCAAGTGGAGCCATGTAGACGTTGAAGAGCGTCGGGCTGAGGGAGGAGCCCTGGGGGACTCCGCAGGTGATCGGTGTGGGGTCCGAGAGGAAAGGGGGGAGTCTGACCCGCTGCGTCCTGCCGGAGAGAAAGGAGCAGATCCAGTCGAGGGCCTTGTCCTGGATTCCTGCATCGTAGAGTCTGCGTATTAGGGTGCGGTGGGAGACTGTGTCGAACGCCGCTGATAGGTCGAGGAGGATGAGGGCTACTGTTTCTCCTTTGTCCAGTAAGGTGCGGATGTCGTCTGTTGCGGCGAGGAGGGCGGTTTCCGTACTGTGGTTTTTTCTGAAGCCGGATTGGGAGGAGTCGAGGATGTTGTGTTCTTCAATGAATGTGGCGAGTTGGCTGTTGATGGCTTTCTCGATGACTTTCGCTGGGAACGGGAGCAGGGAGATGGGTCCGTAGTTTTTGAGGTCGGTGTGGTCCGCTGAGGGTTTCTTTAGGAGGGGGTTGACCTCGGCGTGTTTTCAGTCGTCGGGGAACGAGGCGGTCGCCAGGGAGCGGTTGATGGTTTGGCGGAGCATGGGTGCGATGGTGTTGGCGGCTCTGTTGAAGATGTGGTGGGGGCAGGGGTCCGTGGGGGCCCCTGAGTGGATTGACTTCATTGTCTTCAGTGTGTCTTCGGTGGTGAGGGCTGTCCAGTCATCAATCGCTGGTTTCCGGGTGTCGGGGTGGTTGGTGAGGGTTCAGTGTGTTGGTTGTCTTCGTCGAAGTTGTCGTAGATGCTCTTGATTTTGTGGTGGAAAAAGATGCTGAGTTTGTCGCAGAGGTCTTGTGAGGGAGGGATGTCGGTAGACTCGCTGGTGGGTTGGGCGAACTCCTTGATGATGCTGAAGAGTTCCTTGCTGTTGTGTGCGTGGGTGGAGATTCTGTCTTCAATCGCTTTTTTCCTCGTTTCTCTGATGAGTTGATGGTGGGCGTTGGTGGCGGCTCTGAAGTTGTTGTGGGCTTCTGTGGATTTGGTGTTTCTCCAGGCCTTTTCAAGGCGGCGGCATGTGCGCCTGGACTCTCGAAGTTCGGTGGTAAACCATCTGGCTTTCTTGGCACGGGTATTGTTTTTCTTGAGGGGGGCTATGGTGTTGGTGCTGTCCGAGATCCATCTATGCATGGTTCGGGCTGCGGTGTTGGGGTCGTCGTTTTCCGCGATGGTTGGGGTGGAGTTGTTGAGTGAGGAGGTGAGCTGGTCATCGGTGATTTTGGTCCAGTTTCTTTGTGGAAGCAGGTGCTGGTGTCTGTGGATGGTGGGTGTTCTGAAGGTGAAGTGGACGCAACGATGGTCGGTCCATGGGAGTTTGGTGGTGTGGCTGAAGGTGATGGAGTTTCCTGTAGTGAAGAGGGGGTCGAGGGTGTGTCCTGCTGAGTGCGTGGGCTCGGTCACCATCTGGCGGAGTCCAATGTTGTGGAGGTTGTCCACGAGGGATGTGGTGTTGGGGTCCAGTTGATTGTCGAGGTGGAAGTTGAGGTCTCCCAGCAGGGTGTAGTTGGTGGTTGCGATGGCCTGCGGGGAGATAATGTCCGTGATGGAGTTGGAGAAGGGTCCGCGGGGTCCAGGGGGTCAGTAGATGAGGGTTCCTCGGAGGGCGGCGGTGGGGCTGGCCAGTATCTTGAAGTGAAGGTGTTCCATCAGTTCTGTGGACTCGTCAGGGAGTGTGCTCAGGCGGAGGCTGGATTTGTGGACGATGGCGATTCCTCCTCCTGGGTGGATGGGGTGGTCCTTCCTGGAGATCTTGTATCCTTGGGGGATGGCGATGGCGATGTCCGGTCCCGAGGTGGTGTTGGTCCAGGTTTCGGTGAAGAATGCTACGTCTGGGGTGGTGCTGTCGAGGAGGTCCCAGATTTCTGTTGCGTGTTTGTGGAGGGATCGGACGTTGAGGAGGATGCATTGCAGGGTCTTCGGTTCGGTTGTGTTCTTGTGGGCGGGTTGTGCTGGATCCGTGTTCTTGGCGGTGCTGCATGTGTGCCGGCAGCGGTGACAGCTGAAGGGTCCATGGGTGTCGGCTGGTGATGCTAGCTTGCAGTTGTTGTTGCAGCCTGGGTTGAGTGCGTGGAGTGCTGCTGGGTCGTAGCGTTGGCGGGGCGGAGGTCCAGGGTTCCTGGTGCTGGTTGCAGACGGGTCGTAGACGGGCGCAGATGTGCTTGCCTTTGACGCGCCTTCGGTGCACCAGCGGCGCGCCCGCAGTGGCCGCCATTAAGTAGGGGTCGGGGAGGGCTGGACAGCTGGGAGGCGGGGAGGGGAGCTGGATTGGGCCGGTCATGCTGGGGGGGAGGGGCCGCGGGGGCAGCAGCGGCGGGGAAAGGTAAAGGGAGGAAAGAAGGGATAAAGAAAAAAGGGAAAATAAGCAGAAATAAGGCACAAAAGAGCAGAGATGCAGAAAAGAGCAGAAAGGTGAAAGATAGAAAGGGTAAAAAAAGAGTAAAAACGAGTGAAGGAGCAGAGGGAGAGAAAGGGAAAATGGGCAGAAATAAGGCACAAAAGAGCAGAGGCGCAGAAAGGTGAAAGATAGAAAGGGGAAAAAACGAGTGAAAACGAGTGAAGGAGCAGAGGGAGAGAAAGGGAGAATGGGCAGAAATAAGGCGCAAAAGAGCAGAGGTGCAGAAAGGTGAAAGATAGAAAGGGGAGAAAAACGAGTGAAGGAGCAGAAAGAAAGAAAGGAGAGAGAGGTCCAATGGACCACCAGGGATGAGGCGCAGGGAAACCTGCGGGTGGAGGAGGGCCTCGATCACCAACACTGAAGAGTGCAGGGGCAGGGGCAACTCACTTAATGGTGGAGCTGCGAGGGTGGGAGAGCAATTTCACTGACAATGAGTCAGTGGTCTTGCTCGCCTGTCCCCGCAGTGGCCGCCATTAAGTAGGGGTCGGGGAGGGCTGGACAGCTAAGAGGCGGGGAGGGGAGCTGGATTGGGCCGGTCGTGCTGGGGGGGGAGGGGCCGCGGGGGCAGCAGCGGCGGGGAAAGGTAAAGGGAGGAAAGAAGGGATAAAGAAAAAAGGGAAAATAAGCAGAAATAAGGCACAAAAGAGAAGAGATGCAGAAAAGAGCAGAAAGGTGAAAGATAGAAAGGGTAAAAAAAGAGTAAAAATGAGTGAAGGAGCAGAGGGAGAGAAAGGGAAAATGGGCAGAAATAAGGCACAAAAGAGCAGAGGCGCAGAAAGGTGAAAGATAGAAAGGGGAAAAAAACGAGTGAAAACGAGTGAAGGAGCAGAGGGAGAGAAAGGGAGAATGGGCAGAAATAAGGCGCAAAAGAGCAGAGGTGCAGAAAGGTGAAAGATAGAAAGGGGAGAAAAACGAGTGAAGGAGCAGAAAGAGAGAAAGGAGACAGAGGTCCACTGGACCACCAGGGATGAGGCGCAGGGAAACCTGCGGGTGGAGGAGGGCCTCGATCACCAACACTGAAGAGTGCAGGGGCAGGGGCACCTCACTTAATGGTGGAGCTGCGAGGGTGGGAGAGCAATTTCACTGACAATGAGTCAGTGGTCTTGCTCGCCTGTCCCCGCAGTGGCCGCCATTAAGTAAGGGTCGGGGAGGGCTGGACAGCTGGGAGGCGGGGAGGGGAGCTGGATTGGGCCGGTCGTGCTGGGGGGGGGAGGGGCCGCGGGGGCAGCAGCGGCGGGGAAAGGTAAAGGGAGAAAAGAAGGGATAAAGAAAAAAGGGAAAATAAGCAGGAATAAGGCACAAAAGAGCAGAGATGCAGAAAAGAGCAGAAAGGTGAAAGATAGAAAGGGTAAAAAAAGAGTGAAAACGAGTGAAGGAGCATAGGGAGAGACAGGGAAAATGGGCAGAAATAAGGCACAAAAGAGCAGAGGTGCAGAAAGGTGAAAGATAGAAAGGGGAAAAAAACGAGTGAAAACGAGTGAAGGAGCAGAGGGGGAGAAAGGGAGAATGGGCAGAAATAAGGCGCAAAAGAGCAGAGCTGCAGAAAGGTGAAAGATAGAAAGGGGAGAAAAACGAGTGAAGGAGCAGAAAGAAAGAAAGGAGACAGAGGTCCACTGGACCACCAGGGATGAGGCGCAGGGAAACCTGCGGGTGGAGGAGGGCCTCGATCACCAACACTGAAGAGTGTAGGGGCAGGGGCACCTCACTTAATGGTGGAGCTGCGAGGGTGGGAGAGCAATTTCACTGACAATGAGTCAGTGGTCTTGCTCGCCTGTCCCCGTAGTGGCCGCCATTAAGTAAGGGTCGGGGAGGGCTGGACAGCTGGGAGGCGGGGAGGGGAGCTGGATTGGGCTGGTCGTGCTGGGGGGGGAGGGGCTGCGGGGGCAGCAGCGGCGGGGAAAGGTAAAGGGAGGAAAGAAGGGATAAAGAAAAAAGGGAAAATAAGCAGAAATAAGGCACAAAAGAGCAGAGATGCAGAAAGGTGAAAGATAGAAAGGGTAAAAAAAGAGTGAAAACGATTGAAGGAGCAGAGGGAGAGAAAGGGAAAATGGGCAGAAATAAGGCACAAAAGAGCAGAGGTGCAGAAAGGTGAAAGATAGAAAGGGGAAAAAAACGAGTGAAAAAGAGTGAAGGAGCAGAGGGAGAGAAAGGGAGAATGGGCAGAAATAAGGCGCAAAAGAGCAGAGGTGCAGAAAGGTGAAAGATAGAAAGGGGAGAAAAACGAGTGAAGGAGCAGAAAGAAAGAAAGGAGACAGAGGTCCACTGGACCACCAGGGATGAGGCGCAGGGAAACCTGCGGGTGGAGGAGGGCCTCGATCACCAACACTGAAGAGTGCAGGGGCAGGGGCACCTCACTTAATGGTGGAGCTGTGAGGGTGGGAGAGCAATTTCACTGACAATGAGTCAGTGGTCTTGCTCGCCTGTCCCCGCAGTGGCCGCCATTAAGTAGGGGTCGGGGAGGGCTGGACAGCTGGGAGGCGGGGAGGGGAGCTGGATTGGGCCGGTCGTGCTGGGGGGGGAGGGGCCGCGGGGGCAGCAGTGGCGGGGAAAGGTAAAGGGAGGAAAGAAGGGATAAAAAAAAAGGGAAAATAAGCAGAAATAAGGCACAAAAGAGCAGAGATGCAGAAAAGAGCAGAAAGGTGAAAGATAGAAAGGGTAAAACAAGAGTGAAAACGAGTGAAGGAGCAGAGGAAGAGAAAGGGAAAATGGGCAGAAATAAGGCACAAAAGAGCAGAGGTGCAGAAAGGTGAAAGATAGAAAGGGGGAAAAAACGAGTGAAAACGAGTGAAGGAGCAGAAGGAGAGAAAGGGAGAATGGGCAGAAATAAGGCGCAAAAGAGCAGAGGTGCAGAAAGGTGAAAGATAGAAAGGGGAGAAAAACGAGTGAAGGAGCAGAAAGAAAGAAAGGAGACAGAGGTCCACTGGACCACCAGGGATGAGGCGCAGGGAAACCTGCGGGTGGAGGAGGGCCTCGATCACCAACACTGAAGAGTGCAGGGGCAGGGGCACCTCACTTAATGGTGGAGCTGCGAGGGTGGGAGAGCAATTTCACTGACAATGAGTCAGTGGTCTTGCTCGCCTGTCCCCGCAGTGGCCCCCATTAAGTAGGGGTCGGGGAGGGCTGGACAGCTGGGAGGCGGGGAGGGGAGCTGGATTGGGCCGGTCGTGCTGGGGGGGGGAGGGGCCGCGGGTGTAAGCAGCGGCGGGGAAAGGTAAAGGGAGGAAAGAAGGGATAAAGAAAAAAGGGAAAATAAGCAGAAATAAGGCACAAAAGATCAGAGATGCAGAAAAGAGCAGAAAGGTGAAAGATAGAAAGGGTAAAAAAACGAGTGAAAACGAGTGAAGGAGCAGAGGGAGAGAAAGGGAAAAGGGGCAGCAATAAGGCACAAAAGAGCAGAGGTGCAGAAAGGTGAAAGATAGAAAGGAGAAAAAACGAGTGAAAACGAGTGAAGGAGCAGAGGGAGAGATAGGGAGAATGGGCAGAAATAAGGCGCAAAAGAGCAGAGGTGCAGAAAGGTGAAAGATAGAAAGGGGAGAAAAACGAGTGAAGGAGCAGAAAGAAAGAAAGGAGACAGAGGTCCACTGGACCACCAGGGATGAGGCGCAGGGAAACCTGCGGGTGGAGGAGGGCCTCGATCACCAACACTGAAGAGTGCAGGGGCAGGGACACCTCACTTAATGGTGGAGCTGCAAGGGTGGGAGAGCAATTTCACTGACAATGAGTCAGTGGTCTTGCTCGCCTGTCCCCGCAGTGGCCGCCATTAAGTAGGGGTCGGGGAGGGCTGGACAGCTGGGAGGCGGGGAGGGGAGCTGGATTGGGCCGGTCGTGCTGGGGGGGAGGGGCCGTGGGGGCAGCAGCGGCGGGGAAAGGTAAAGGGAGGAAAGAAGGGATAAAGAAAAAAGGGAAAATAAGCAGAAATAAGGCACAAAAGAGCAGAGATGCAGAAAAGAGCAGAAAGGTGAAAGATAGAAAGGGTAAAAAAACGAGTGAAAACGAGTGAAGGAGCAGAGGGAGAGAAAGGGAAAATGGGCAGAAATAAGGCACAAAAGAGCAGAGGTGCAGAAAGGTGAAAGATAGAAAGGGGAAAAAACGAGTGAAAACGAGTGAAGGAGCAGAGGGAGAGAAAGGGAGAATGGGCAGAATTAAGGCGCAAAAGAGCAGAGGTGCAGAAAGGTGAAAGATTGAAAGGGGAGAAAAACGAGTGAAGGAGCAGAAAGAAAGAAAGGAGACAGAGGTCCACTGGACCACCAGGGATGAGGCGCAGGGAAACCTGCGGGTGGAGGAGGGCCTCGATCACCAACACTGAAGAGTGCAGGGGCAGGGGCACCTCACTTAATGGTGGAGCTGCGAGGGTGGGAGAGCAATTTCACTGACAATGAGTCAGTGGTCTTGCTCGCCTGTCCCCGCAGTGGCCGCCATTAAGTAGGGGTCGGGGAGAGCTGGACAGCTGGGAGGCGGGGAGGGGAGCTGGATTGGGCAGGTCGTGCTGGGGGGGGACGGGCCGCGGGGGCAGCAGCGGCGGGGAAAGGTAAAGGGAGGAAAGAAGGGATAAAGAAAAAAGGGAAAATAAGCAGAAATAATGCACAAAAGAGCAGAGATGCAGAAAAGAGCAGAAAGGTGAAAGATAGAAAGGGTGAAAAAAGAGTGAAAACGAGTGAAGGAGCAGAGGGAGAGAAAGGGAGAATGGGCAGAAATAAGGCGCAAAAGAGCAGAGGTGCAGAAAGGTGAAAGATAGAAAGGGGAGAAAAACGAGTGAAGGAGCAGAAAGAAAGAAAGGAGACAGAGGTCCACTGGACCACCAGGGATGAGGCGCAGGGAAACCTGCGGGTGGAGGAGGGCCTCGATCACCAACACTGAAGAGTGCAGGGGCAGTGGCACCTCACTTAATGGTGGAGCTGCGAGGGTGGGAGAGCAATTTCACTGACAATGAGTCAGTGGTCTTGCTCGCCTGTCCCCGCAGTGGCCGCCATTAAGTAGGGGTCGGGGAGGGCTGGACAGCTGGGAGGCGGGGAGGGGAGCTGGATTGGGCCGGTCGTGCTGGGGGGGGAGGGGCCGCGGGGGCTGCTGCGGCTGGAAAAGGTAAAGGGAGGAAAGAAGGGATAAACAAAAAAGGGAAAATAAGCAGAAATAAGGCACAAAAGAGCAGAGATGCAGAAAAGAGCAGAAAGGTGAAAGATAGAAAGGGTAAAAAAAAGAGTGAAAACGAGTGAAGGAGCAGAGGGAGAGAAAGGGAAAATGGGCAGAAATAAGGCACAAAAGAGCAGAGGTGCAGAAAGGTGAAAGATAGAAAGGGGAAAAAAACGAGTGAAAACGAATGAAGGAGCAGAGGGAGAGAAAGGGAGAATGGGCAGAAATAAGGCGCAAAAGAGCAGAGGTGCAGAAAGGTGAAAGATAGAAAGGGGAGAAAAACGAGTGAAGGAGCAGAAAGAAAGAAAGGAGACAGAGGTCCACTGGACCACCAGGGATGAGGCGCAGGGAAACCTGCGGGTGGAGGAGGGCCTCGATCACCAACACTGAAGAGTGCAGGGGCAGGGGCACCTCACTTAATGGTGGAGCTGCGAGGGTGGGAGAGCAATTTCACTGACAATGAGTCAGTGGTCTTGCTCGCCTGTCCCCGCAGTGGCCGCCATTAAGTCGGGGTCGGGGAGGGCTGTACAGCTGGGAGGCGGTAGAGCGCACTACTCACCCCTGAGGGTCTCAAGGCACTAAGGGGTGGGGAGGTACTGCTACTGCACGAACAGCCAGGTCTTGAGAAGTCTCCTGAAGGTCAGCAGGTCCTGGGTCTGTCGTATGTGGATGGGTAGGGTGTTCCATGTCTTGGCAGCGAGGTAAGAGAATGATCTGCCACCAGTGGCCATTCTGTGGATGAGTGGAACAGTGGCGAGGGCGACGTCGGCGGAGTGAGGCTGGCGGTTTGGGCTGTAGAAGGTGAGTCGGTTGTTGAGGTATGCTGGTCCAGCATTGTGGAGTGCTTTGTGAGCGTGGGTGAGGAGCTTGAAGGTGATCATCTTGTTGACGGGGACTAGTGCAGGTCTCTCAGGTGGGCAGTGATGTGGCCTTCATTCCTGTGTGGAGGTTGGTTTTGGCAGTGGCGGGGTCCTTGGTGAGGGAGAGGATCAGCTGGGTGTCGTCAGCATATGAGACGATGTTGAGATCATGTGATCGGATGATGTCGGTGAGCGGTGCCATGTAGACGTTAAAAAGGGTCGGGCTTAGGGCTGAGCCTTGGGTTAGGCCGCAGGTGGTTTTGGTGGCTTCAGATCAGAATGGAGGGAGGAGGCCTCTCTGGGTTCTGCTGGTGAGGAAGGAGGTGATCCAGCCCAGGGCTTTGTTGTGGATCCCTGCGTCATGGAGGCGTGTGTGGAGGGTATAGTGGCAGATGGTGTTGAAGGCGGCCGAGAGGTCCAGTAGGATGAGGGCTGCGGTTTCGCCGTTGTCCAGCAGGGTCCTGATGTCGTCGTGTTGGGATATAAAAATTATATGTACTTATGATTGGCCCACTATGTACCATATAACTGTATACGCATATGAATAACCATATAATACTACGTAATATATGTATGCTTTGCGATTATTTCATGCAGGCCTATTCAGACCTATTGATATAACTGCGGCCATCCTGTTTCGTTTCTCCGTGTTCATGTACTGCTTCCCAGAAGTCACGTGAGTTAGCTCTTGGTACGAAACCATGTTGCCAGGCTTAGCCTCCTTCTCTGCTCTTTAGTGTGTAGCTCAGGGAAACCCAAGGTCACACCTGCCCCTCTTGTGGGATGCGTGCATTCTATCAGAGCCTGTTCCTGTACTCCCGAGGCTCCAGATAGACAAGAGGGCACCTCACCGACCTGCCCCCGGAATAGCTCCGGCCTAGCTACTAGCAATCAATAGTGCCTTATATGGGTCTTCCTGCTGGCTCACTGACAACTTGGTATTTTTCCTTGTATGGGGTTAACCTGAATGTGTGAAAATGTATATATGCTTTGTATCACTTGTACGTAGTCAGTCTCCTCTGCGCACCTCCATGGGTCATGTAGACCGAGGCTCCCCTGCCAGGGCTTGCATTTGATTGAATAAACGATTTGACCTTCTCCATTGCCGACTGCCTTATTACTCTTTTATGTTATATATGGGCTATTGGTAAGTATAGTCCGGTCTTGCAAAAATTTGATTCCTTCAGTTGGCGACTCCGCCGGGACTCTGCGATAGGGTCGTCCCCTCCTGTAAACAGGAGTAGAAGGGACAGGGAGGAGTTCTGGCCAAGTGGGTGGACGAACAGAATTTTGATCGGAAACACCCGTTTTGTGGTATGACAACTAGAGATTCCGCCCTCGAGCCCAGTATCCCTCCCAGCTGCTGAAGACCCTACGCCGGAGTCTTGCAGGCTTAACCCGAGAGAAGAACAGGCTGTGTCTGTCTGTCTAGAAGTCGGCAGTGGAGAATTCGTGATCGGCCTGAGTGCACCAGGTGAGTGAACTCTCTGATTATATTGGGAAATGACGCTTGGAAAAAGTGTTCGTTCGGTAACAGCAGTCTGTTTTTTGTTGGTGGCCGGGGAAGCCGGTCCACAAGGGAATCAGGGGGGTCTAACGTTGCGGCGCAGGGGCTGCACGGGTAGACACCTTGTGGATCTGTTTGAATATTGGAGATAATACTTGGTTCCCTCGCAAAGTACGGAGTGCTCGCTTAGCCAAACTCACTTCGGGAAAGCCCTGGAAGCAACTGGGTAAGCTAGGGTTCTGAAACTCCGTGCCCCGAAGCCCGGCCCAACCAGAACAGGACCAGGGGATGACCTAAGAGTGGGTTTGTGGTTCGCCTACCAAGTGATCTCAGAACAGTCTACGGACTGTTCTTTTTGTGGTTGAATTCCGGTTGGTTTGGAATTTTTTTGAATTGGTTCCCCGAACAGGAGTCGACGGGCTCTGTTCGTTTTAGAAGACATGTCATTTGCATTGAAGTTGTATTGAGCTCATTTGAACACTGCCACGCTTTTAAGCACTTTATATGGTTGGAGAATAGGAGAAGAGTGAGAGAGTGAATGGTGAAGAGGGTGCGCCTGCATGCAAGGAATGATTGAAATTCATAAATAAGAATTGCGACATTATTATTGTTATGCCTTGTTTCAGCAGAATATGTTTCGGGTGCTGCTGTGGGCGAGGTGCTCGGCTGGAAGAGAGACAGCCTACCCCTCCCGAGGGAAGCCCCAGTTTCGATATGTATGTCAAACATGGTCTTACCCCGATCCTGTTTAATACCCTATGGCATAAATACACCAATGACAAAACTGACTTGCAATGGCCTTTAACAGGGTCATTCGATGAGAAAAAGATTAATTATCTCCAAAATAAAATGTTTATGAAGAAGAGCCGCCAGTCGATGTTTGACTCCTTGAACCTATGGTTGAAGGAGGGAAAACGGCGACAGATAAGGGAAGAGAAATTGGGAAAGATTAAATCTGGACAGACTGTTACTCAGAAAGCCATAGCTTATGATAAAGGAAAAGTAGAGGAAAATATTGCACAGATCGACAGACAGTTCCGTCTGGAAACTGACAAACGTTATGTGGCACGACCCGATACTGGAGATGAGCTGGAGGACTTATTAGAAGCCTGTCCGCCTCCTCCTTACGCTCCACAATGCTTATATCCAGCAGTGCCTTTGGCACAAATAGATCGGCCTGGGGTTGCGGTAGCCATTAAGGATCCAGTAGGAGCAGTGGCCACGGGCCCATCTGACGGGTCTGTATGGAGTGCGCTACTTCCCCCTCCCTCACTCCGATTGACTACCTCACCCTTGATTTCGTTACAACCGGACACGGTTGTTTCTTCCCCCTTTCATCCAGTATTTTTCTCCTCTCCGTCTCAAAGCGCTATAGACCCCCGAGCTTTGGCCGCCCTAGATACCACGCCTAAGCGCCTTAAGTCCGATTTGAGTGATCAACGGACTTTTACTAGATCCTCGTTAGGTATGGAAGAAAGAAAGACTATAGTAAATCAGGCATCGCAATGGATGCGGAATGCTATTTACACGATGGAAGACATTTGGAGTACCATTTTTTTTTTTTTTATTTTTTTTTTAAGACCAATGGTCCCAAACTTTATTTAGTTTCACAGATGAGTTAAACAGCAGTCACACAGTGTCATAACAATAAACCACTACTACAAGCGGTACTCGGCTATCAGTACATAATGACATGTCAATTAAATACGAGTGAAAATAAACAGTAGCCAGTGGTAATGCATTAGTTCACAAGTAGCGGTGCTAGGAAATGTCTCGTGCCGCAGCGCTTGCGGTTCATAGCACTGCGCTAGGACCAGGGTGTTGTAAGAAATCCGACAGTCATTGCAGTAAGTTATGTTCCCTGTGCAGTACAGTAGCGAGCTGGAGCAGGATCATATCCCCCGTCGTCACATGGATCGCTGGGCTTCCGCTGCCTGTACATGAAAACACCCAGTTGCCATTGTATGATACGGAAACAGGGAGGGGGGGGTCGAGCATTAGTACGTGTACAAAATCAACAGTTTCTGCGTCAACCAAAAGGGTATAACTGGGAATTAAAAGAGGAGGGGGAGGGAGAAACATTCCAACAACTGCTGGACTAGTGTATGTGCGTGTGGTAGTGTGTCTTGAATCCTAGCCGTGTGTGGTGCACCCTGTATGGGCTGCGCAGGGGCGGGGGCGATCGAGGATGTGGTGTCCCCGCGGCCGCTGGCCGGAGGCGGGGAGGGGAGGGGGCAGCGGGGGGGGGGAAGGGCAGCGGCGGGGAGCGGCAGGGGACATCGCTCGTTGTGCAAGATCTCGGTAGTCGGGGCTGGCGCCGGGGGGGGAAGGAGGGGGGGAGGGGGGGGGCCGGCAGTGGGGGGTGGGGGGGGACACGGCAGCGCGGGGGGGCAAATTCCGTGCCCTATATGGACAGCAAGTGACAGGGCCCCTTCTATTCCGCGTCAGGTTGGCATTCTATACCGGCCCGGGCGCATGCCCTGTGGTACGCGATCAGGGTAGCGTCCCAGTCTTGGGCGATCGGGTATTTCCGTAGGCCAGCGGTCTCCTCTCTGTGTAGTGACACACTCTCCGCACTGGCCCAGTTGCCAAAAGAGCGACGCCAGTCTGGAGGGCGAGGTGGGTTGGCGTTTTTCCACCGTTTCGTAATGAGGCGTTTAGCCGTAATGAGGCCTAAGTCCCAAAAGCGTGCCCGCAGCTTGGTCTGCTTGGTTCTCCTGTAGAGCCCCAGTAGGCATACTTCCCACGTCTTGGGGAGAGTTTCGCCCGAGGCCGCCGTCAGCGTGTCAGTGACCGCTGACCAGTACGAGGCGAGGTTGGCGCAGTTCCAGAGTGCGTGCAGGAAGTCTGAGTCTAGGAGGCCGCATCTGGGACATGCCGACGAAGTGAGTCCGAAATAGCGATTCAGTTTGTCAGGAGACAAATATGCTCGATGAATGATATAATATTGGATGGTTTTAAATCGCGCGTTGCGGGGAACATTTCTAGCGCCCGCTAATATTGCGGTCCATTGTTTGTCCGTCCAGTCGGAGCCCCGGTCGGTCGTCCACTTCCCCCTCAGCCTTTGGGCGGAGAATTGAGTAAGGGTGTGTAGTGCCTGTGCTAGCCAGTGCACTATATGAGACCCATTGCCCATCACGTGCAGGTACTGGATGAGAAGATGAGTGGGCGGTTCTTGGCTCATGTCACCCCATGCCTTCGTCAGTTCATGTAGGAGTCCGGCGTGTGCCAGGAATTGACCCACTGGTAGCTCGGTGTCTGTGGACAGGGTCTCGAAGGGCAGCAGCACTCCGTCGCTATATAGGCCGCTCAGGTCGTCCAGGTCTGCCTCCGTCCAGCTGCGTAGCGCAGTCGAGGACAGTATGTTAGTGCCTAAGGGAGTTCCCAGTAGTGGTAGGTTCGGAGCGTAGGGCACTGTACCTTTGGTAAGTCTGAGGGCTCGCGCAAAGCACCGCTTCGCGATCGCCACATGGACTTGTGTGGGGTGTCGCCCCTGTGTTAGGGGGTGGAAGAGTGTGAGCACCTGCACGGGGGACAGAGTGGTATCAGCCGTGGCCGTGTCTATCAGGTTCTTGCCGCTCAGCCAGTAAGCGACCCATTGTAGCTGGGCTGCTAAGTAATACAGCTCCTGGTTGGGGACGGCTAAGCCTCCAGCGTCCGTGGCCGCATATAGAGTCTTTAACGCTACCCGGGGTCTCCCTTTGTTCCAAATAAGGCGCATGGTGAGAGTTTCCAGCCCTCTGAATATGCGCGCTGGCACATACACTGGCAGGTTAGCATAATAATAGAGGAGCCGGGGGAGCATTATCATTTTGGCCAGTGCCACTCTGGCCGGCACATTCAGCGGGAGGGAGTTCCAGAACATGACCTGGGCCGTGAGTGAGGATATAGCTCTCACCAGGTTACCCTCCAGGAGATCCACGGGGTCTCAATATATCAAGATCCCTAGGTACCTGAATACCGTCGGGTGCCATCGGAGCGTCTCCCCCATCATGCGCACCTCACATTGCGGCATCTCGCTACTGAATGCGTAGGTTCCCGATTTGGCCCAGTTAACGTGGAGCCCCGACATATCTCCGAATGTACGGAAGATGTCCGCGATAGCCTCAGGTATGCATGTGAGATCTCTGACATACAGTAGTAGATCATCGGCATATAGAGACACTGAGTGTATGCCGTCCGCTAGTGGGATGCCCCATGCGGCGCCGGAGGTGCGGAGCAGTTCCGCCAATGGCTCCATCGCCAGGGCGAATATCATAGGGGAGAGGGGGCAGCCCTGTCTGGTACCCCGCCCAATGCGGATCCTGTCGGAAAACAACCGCCCAGTCCGGACACGCACTTCGGGCGCCTGATAGAGGAGCCCCACCATCTGGATATAGGCTTCGCCTAGTTCGTATTTCTCAAGGACTCGGAGGAGATACGGCCATTCCACCGAGTCAAACGCTTTTTCCAGATCGAGCACGATGCACCCTGAATGCGGCCAGGTAGGGGTTGCATACCGTTGGATCTTAAAAAACCGGCGTAGGTTGTAGGACGTGCTCCTGGTGGGCACAAAGCCATTTTGATCAGCGTGTACCAGCGCGGGGACCAGCGGTGCAAGTCTCCGGGCGAGCGTCGCGGCCAATATTTTGTAATCGGTGTTGAGGAGTGCCAATGGTCGGTATGAGCCAAGTTCGGTCGCCTCCCTACCTGGTTTCAGCAGAGAGACCACGTTAGCTTCGTTTAGGGACACCGGAAGCTCAGCATCTTCCAATGCCGCCTTATACATTCTCAGCAGTTCTGGTATCAGCACCAGTGAGTAGGCTTTATAGAACTCCGCCGGGAGCCCGTCAGGGCCCGGCGCTTTGCTATTGGAAAGGGAGAAAATCACGTCCCGTAATTCCTCACCGGTAATTGCAGCACCCAACTCCGCCTGGTGGGCAGCAGTAGCTGTCGGGAGCTGTAGGGTCGTTAGATAGTCCACGATCTCCACCACGGTGGCCCGCAGCCGTGTGCTATACAGGGACTTGTAGTGTGACGTGAACGCCTCGTGGATCTGTGTCTGGGTGTAGACCTCGACGCCGGCGCAGACTGCGTGTCTTGCCGTATCAGCCATGATAGCAGTCTGCCAGGTTTGTCCCCCGCGTTGTGAGTGCGCGCGGAGTGGGCCGCGAAGTTAATGTTCTTTAGGCGCTCCATCAACGCAGCGTGATCTGCCCTGGCCGAGATCAGATGGGAATCATCGCCTCCCGTCGCCTCCCGTTCTTTATCCAGTAGGGCCTCCTCCGCCCTTATCAGATCCCTCTCCACCTGGCCTCGCAGGCCCGCCTGCACACTAAGGCAGCCTCCCCGGGTGACTGCCTTAAAGGCGTCCCACTCAATTCTCGGGGAGGAGGTCGAGTCGGTGTTGTCTTCAAAATATTGTATGATTCTCCTGGACATCTCCTCCCGGAATGGCGGGTCGAGTAGGAGGTCCGGCTGTAAGCGCCATGTGGGTACGGGCGGGCGTGGGCGCCGCCATCCATAGACCAGTGTGTGCGGGTTATGGTCCGAGTGCGTCCGTCCCAGATAGTCAGCGCCAGTCACGGAGGAAATCAGGTCGCGGGACAGCATGTATCGGTCCAACCTAACATGCAGAGAATGGGCTCCCGAGTAATATGAATACACCCGGGCGGTGGGATTCCTGACTCCCCAGGCATCGTGCAGGTTCCATTGCGTCGCCCAATCGATTAGGGCCCTGGAAGTCGCTTGCGCTGGGGCGATTGCTGCTGGGGGGGACGAGCGGTCAAGGGAAACATCTAGTACGCAGTTGTAATCCCCACCCACCATCAAGGGTACATCTGGCCAGGGCGCAATTACTGCCGACAAGCGCGTGAAGAATTTCCCCTGTTCCACATTGGGTGCGTATATGGAGGCTATGACAATTTGCTGCCCGTCTAGTCTGCCCTGTATGAAGACGTAGCGTCCCTCGGTGTCGATATTGCTGTGTGTGAGTGCGAATGGAACCCCAGGTCTGACCCAGATCAGGGTCCCCCGCGCGAATGCTGAAAAGGTCGTGGCGTATATCTGCCCCCTCCACCTGCGGCGAAGTGCGGCCACCTCAGCGGCGACTAGGTGTGTCTCCTGTAGTAGTGCAATCTGGACCTGATGTCGCCTAAGATATGAGTACACCTGGTATCTACGTGAGGGTGTGTGCATGCCCCTGACATTCCAGGTACAAAACTTAACCGTAGCCATCACAGTATACATCGCGCTCAAGCACCCGGCCCCCCCCCCCAACCCCCAGCCCACCCCGCCCACACACACACAGCGGCCGTGGACAGTGGCTATTTGTTACCCCTCGCCCACTCCCACAGTCCCAGGGATGCACGTTGTAGCATTGCAATGTCCACACTAGTCTCAAAAGGAAGAACTTTAACAGAAACATAATACCAAAAGGGCAACGACAGAACGAGTCGCCGCCCAAACGCTCTATCGAGCTTAATCAATCCGTGAGTTCAATAGGGGGATGACGAAGTTCAGCACGTGAGTAAAGCAAGTTAGTTCAAGTCGCCAAGAGAGCTGTGGCGGCTCCCCACCACGGGCAGTGTGTCTAGGGGCACCAAATGTCAGTGGCAGTGTCCGCAGACAGGTCAGGGTTCCCAGTGTCGCTGGTCTCGGATAGTCCACCCCCGGGGGGGGGATCCCATCTGCTACTTCCTCAGGGGGGGTCACTCACCTCTAGGGGTCCGTCCACCCCACCAGTTGCTTGCTCCCAGTGACGTGCCAATGGGACCGCTCCAACCCCTCTCTCGGTGTCACGGTGGGCCGTGCCGGGCCGGTAGGCGGGGGGATCAGGAGTGGAGCTCAGATCCCGGAGATGGGGCTGTGCGTAGCTGCCGTGGGTCTCGGAAGTGCTGTTGTGGACTTCCGGACAGGTCAGCCTTGAAAGTGACCAAACCGTCCCAGGATGCCAATCGCAATGCCCAGGCCTGGGCTAGGTTGAGGAGGGACGTTTATGCTATCAGATCCGATGTTTGGGGTGTGACATCCGGCAAGCCCTCAGTGTTCGAGTCATCTGGCAGTCCGTACATGTAATCGTCGTCCTCGCTCCCGCGTGACCTTGGGCTTGCGTTGGAGATCAGGATGGGCGATTGTGATCCACTGATCTCAGCCGTTCTCCGGATGGCCTCTCGATGTTCAATCAGTAGTTGCTCTGGGTTGGGTCCGATTTCTGCGTCTGTGGTCGGCGACCCGGGCCTCGAGGCGTGTCGTTGTCTCCGCCTGCGGGTACCTCGATTTCGGCGCTGCTCCTTCGGCGCAGGTACGTAGTTCGCATCCACTCCTGAATCCAGCCAGGCCGCCGCCGCCTCTGGAGTATCGAAGAAGTGGGTTTTGTCCTGCGCCACCACTCTGAGACGTGCTGGGAACAGCAAGGAGTACTTGAGAGCCAGGCGCCTGAGCCGTTGTTTCACCTCGAGGAACGATTGACGCCGGCGCTGGACCTGAATGGTGTAATCAGGGAAGAACATCACCCTGGCGTTGTCCACCTGTATGTCCGACAGTTTCCGCGTTTCGCGGAGAATGGCGTCCCGGTCACGGTAGTTCAGCACCCGCATGAGCATTGGCCTCGGGCTGGAGCCCTCCGGGGGTGGACGGGATGGTACTCTGTGCGCTCTTTCCACCACAAAATGCGGTGACAGTGTGCCTTCTGGTAGGAGCTCTCTGAGCCAGATCTCCATATGTTCCGCAGTCTCCCTCCGTTCCCATCGTTCCGGCAGGCCCACTATGCGTACATTGTTTCTTCTGGCCCGTCCTTCAGCATCCTCCGCTCTATCCTCGAGGAACTCCACCCGGTTGAGTAGGTCACGGACGTGCTTATCTGTCTGCGTCAGCTTGGGTGTGGTCTCCGCCATCGTTTGCTCCAAGGCCGTGGTGCGGTCGGACAGTTTCTTGTGGTCCGCTCGAAGGAGCTTTAAGTCCACAGCCACTTTATCGATCCTGTTCTCCAGTGACGTACGGGTGAGCTGCATGGATTCCTCCAGGCGTTCCATGGCCGCCAGCATAGTGTCCAGTTTGGAGGCGGTTTGGTCAGCCTCTGTGTTCTTCACCATCTTTCCTTTGCCCAGCGTCCCACCGGTGCCGGTCTTTGCTCTGGTCCCCCCTGACATGTGGGTGGTCGTCACAGGTAGGCAGCCGGTCAGGCAGGCTTTCACGGTGAACACTGTTGGGGCCTGTGCGTACTAGCCTCTCCTGGTCAGGCCGTCAGCTCAGCCCGTGCCGGGCGGTGTGTGGGATCCTGGATGCCACCTGACGTTGCGTGGGGCACCGTGGAGCTCAGTGCCGGATTGGCTGAGGTGGAGAATGCGGAGCTGTTCTGGGGTCTCACCCGCGAGGGCCTGGGCAGGTCTCCTGGTGTAAGGCCGATTGTTAGATGGGCTGTCTCGACGTGGCCACGGTCCGTGTGTCGCGCGGGCCGGGCTCTTCAGTATTGGATGGGTCCGACGTTGACCAGCGGCTGTATCTGTACAGCGGGTGGGTTCTGGTGTCCAGGAGGTGGGGCCACCCAGTTACCGTCGCCGATCATTCAGGCCCAGGGACGACGTCGATAGTGCGGGTCTCCAAGCAGTGGAGTGCGATCGTCCTCCGGCTCCCGCCAGTTTTGGCGGGAAGTCCCCAGCGCCGGCAGGCAGGGCGGGTCAGCAGTGCAGGGCGCCGCGGGTCAGTGTGGCGTGCCTGCTTGTAGCCTCTGGTATCCCCGTGCCGTGGGTTCACCGGGGGTACCGGGCGCTGTGGTACTGTCTCGTCCCCCTTGCTGGGCCAGTGACAAGGCGGCGGGCGAGTGTGAGGGTCCAGGGGGCAGAGCGGGTCAATTCTCGCCGTGGCCTGCCGGGAGCCAGGGGCAACGCTGACCAAATGGGCCCCCAGGTGTCCGAGTGTTCCCCCTCTCCGGTGCTCACAGGGCCTGGCAGGATGCCTCCAGGGTCGGTCGGCAGGGCGGGCCGATTTCACCGCCTGTCGTGGGCCAGGGTTGTATGCCTTGCCGTTAAATCTGGGGCCCCTGCACGGCTGGAGCGCTGGTGGGCGGCCGGCGTTGCGGCGCGGTCTCCTTCCCCTCCGGATCGCGCCGGGGAGTGCACACGTGTTGCGGCCTACCTCGTTGGGCCGGATCCCCGGTCTTGGGTAGATGGGGCCGCCGACCGGAAGTGAGCCCTGGGCGGGCAGGTGCAGCGGCAGCTGACGGTTGGAGGGTCCGGTACTCCGATCCTCCTGAAATTTCTAGGGATGGCTGGGCAGGTCCCCGGGTGCATTCGGTCGGAGTTTGGGCCCGAATGCACAGGAATTGGAGGAGAAATCGCCCGTGGAAGGGGAGCTTCGCTCGGAGCTCTACCCGGGCACGTCTTCTTACATCGCGCTCTTGGCCACGCCCCCCGACATTTGGAGTACCATGAAAGATCTTGAACCCGTTGCACAGCAACTAGCTCTAGAGAACATGGGGATTCGACTGATTTCGCTATGGGAGCAATGTTTCGAGGAAGGGCTCCCTCCTCAAATACTGAGGGATATTAGAGATCGAGCCCATAAATTCCATTTGCAGTCCGATGAAGTATATCAGAATGTGTCAACTCTCTTGCATTATCGAGAATGAATGCATAGAAAATGAGCCGACTGGGGAACCCTGAACCCTATGAGAGAAGTACACCCCCTCTTTTTCCCTGAATTGCCTGAAATGCGGGATGCTAACAATGTAGTGACACGAGCTCGCGTGGACGCAAGACTTCAGGAACAATGGGTTTATACCCCTTGGAAGCGAAGTGAGGTCCTCACTTTAAAGGCTCAACTTCCTGACCCTCGTACAAATCCCACTGCTTATTATAAAGAGTTGACCGAAGCTGCTAATTCAGCCATTATGACGATACCTGATATCGAGCTATTCTTTGGTCTCCTAATTCCAGTGGATATTTGGAGACAAATACATGATACGGACCATGTCCCCGAGTTAAGAGGAACATGGGACCAATTAAAGACCTGGGATAAGGAACGCAAACCTGGAGAGAATCCTCGAGATGGCGTTTTAGCAGTACCAGATAAAATTATTACCTATATGCAGACCCTCCTAGGAAAATAGATTGGGATATATTAACAGCTTGTAAACAGAAGAAGGATGAAAGTGTGTCAGATTTCTTTACCAGGTTTGAGAAAACATTCATAGATTTTAGTGGGCAGGACCTATCCACAGATGGAGAAATACGATTGTTTGTGAACAGATTTATTACGAATCTGCTTCCGGAGATTATGTCTCATCTCCAAGCAGCCGAGAGTACATGGACTACTGCCACCCCGTCCGTCATCCTTAGTATGGCCAATATTATGAGCATCGAGAAAATGAAAGCAAAGAAAAGACTGAAAAGAAAACGAAGGATCTAAAGACCAGAGTTCTGCTACAGCAGGTTAGTAGAGGACAGAATACGGGACGAGGTGGGCGTGGTTCCTCCCAAAGGGGTGTAACTGCAGGTAGAGGAAGAGGAGGTCCCCTGAATATCAGTATTAATCAATGCTCATATTGTAAGCAGGAGGGACACTGGAGAGCGGACTGTCCTTTGTTGTTGGCAAGAAATGGCCCCAGTAGGGGACGAGGACGGGGAAATATGGATCGAAATAGTATGCGACGGGAAGAGGAGGATTCTCGAAAAAACTATTTCGATAACCCACAAAACAGGCAGTACTATAACGAGAATTATAGAGACGACGGATACGACGGACAAGATTATGCATGAGACAGCCAAGGACAGAGAGGGGGCCACATTACAGTACCAGTTGACCAAGAGGGTCCTTATGTACAAGGGGAACTGTTGGGCGCATCGGGAAAATTCCTATTGGATACTGGAGCAATGAATAGTTAATTTGCTCATACAATGGTCCTAGGGGCTGCTTTGTCTGGCCAAAATAACGTATCAGTAGGATTCTCCGGAATACCTGTGGTAAGCCCCGTTTCTAAGCCTTTGCCTTTAACTGTAGGTCCTATTTCTATACAGTCACCCTTTTTATTGACATCAAATTGTGGTGAGAACCTTTTAGGTTTGGATATTTTAAAGAAATTGCATGCTCGGATTTATTGTTCACCGGATGGGGTGTATTTGACAATGCAGAAACCTTCTTTGGCGGACGCTCAATACTTTGCAAAAAGTGAACGTCTTCCTCCCGAATTTTCGACAATTCCTCAGACACTGTGGGCTACAGGAGACACTGGTGTTGGTCTGTTAAGAATAGCCCCTGTGTCAATCACTCTGAAACCTAATGCGCAGCTGCCTCGCATTCCACAGTATAGAATTTCACCAGAAGGTGAACAGGCTCTGTTGCACAATATTCGTGACCTTATTCAGAAGGGGGTAGTGGAAGAGACAGCGGCAAATAATTGTAATAGCCCGATTTTACCGATTTTAAAGAAAGCACCAGTTGATGGTGCCCCAGATTATAAGGACACATATCGTTTCGTGATTGACCTTCGAGAGGTTAATAAAATAGTGATTCCACAATACCCAGTGGTGCCCGATATAACTGCTATTTTGCCCATGATTTCCCCCACGGCTCAGTACTTCTCTGTGATCGATTTGAAGAATGCCTTCTTCAGCATCCCGATTCATCCTGATAGCAGGCATATCTTCGGATTCTCATTGGCTGGCCGAAGTTTTAGATTTACACGCGCCCCCCAAGGCTATACTGAAAGTCCTAGCATTTATAGTCAAGCCTTGAAGGCAGTCCTTGATGAATTAATTCTGCCCGCTGGGAATACAATTATTCAGTATGTGGACGATATTTTGGTGGCCTCTGATACGAAAGAGGGATGCAAAGAGGCTACAGTAAAATTATTACACCATTTGGCTGAGAAAGGAAATAAAGTGTCCCTTTCTAAATTTCAATATTGTCAACAGGAAGTGACCTACTTAGGCCATTTCCTGTCGAAAGCGGGGAGGCGATTAACTCCTGAACGAATATCTGTTATAACTAACATGTCTGTACCTCGTACTCAGCGTGATGTTCGTGCTTTTCTTGGTATAACCTCTTACTGTCATCAATGGATTCCTAACGATTCACTTCTCTCTAAACCCTTGTTGCATTTGACAACCAAAGATGTGCATGAACCCCTGCCCTGGACGGATGAATGTCAAGAAGCCTTTGAATCTTTAAAGTCTGCTCTTTGTTCTGCACCTGTGTTGGGAACCCCAGATTACCGGAAGCCTTTTTCACTTTATGTGCACGAGGTAGACGGTTGTTCGTTGTCAGTGTTAACTCAGACTTTTGGTGGAAAACAGAGACCCTGTGCATTTTTCTCTTTGGTTTTAGATATTGTTGCTCGAGCCCTCCCAAGTTGTCTGAAGGCCACTGCTGCAGTGGCACTGGCCATCCGACAATCAGAAGGAATAGTCATAAACACTGACCTCACAGTCATGGTACCGCATGCTTTGGATATCCTTTTAAATAGAACTAATACCCAACACCTGACGAGTGCTAGATTGACAGGATATGAGCTGACACTGTTTGCCCCACACATTACTATTAAAAGATGTGCTACTTTGAACCCAGCCACACTGTTGCCTCTCCCTGAGAATGATAAAAGAGATGATGTCCATGATTGTATATTAGGAACTGAGGAAGAAACAAAGGGGCGTGTAGATCTATCTGACACCCCTTTACTTGAACCCCAAGGGGAATTGTATGTGGATGGCTCTTGTTTTAAATTACCAGGTGGCACTGCAACAGCTGCATATGCCATTACGACTTTGAAGACAGTGGTGGAAACCGCAAGGATTTCACACCACTCAGCCCAGGCAGCTGAACTAATAGCCTTGTTAAGAGCATGTGAATTGAGTGAAGGGCTGAGGGTGAACATTTTTACAGACAGCCAATACGCCTTTGGTGTTGCCCATAGCTTCGGGAGGCTGTGGAGGGAGAGGGGTTTCTTTACTACACATGGCCAGAATATGCAACATGGTCCTTTGATTGATTGATTGTTATTTGCTCTGACATTACCAAAGAAGGTGGCCATTATCAAGTGCAGTGCCCACAAGAAAGTTGCAGATTCTACTGGAACGGGAAACGCCTTTGCCGATTCAGTAGCAAAGGAAACGGCTCAGGCTAAAGGAAGTCCCATGTTCCCTAGTACATCTGCCCGATGGACCACCGAAACATCCCTTTTTGACAATACCATTGAAAGTGTAAAAGAGTTACAGAAAGAAGCGACTATGGAAGAGATGCAGAGGTGGGAGCGGGACATTGGGAAACTGGATAAGAATGAATGTTGGATAGACCGATCTGAGAAACAGCGATGGTTGCTCCCTAATGCATTGGTATATGCAGTAGTGACCATGGCACATGGCGCGGCCCATATAAGTGCAAAAGGAATTAGTGCAATATTAGACCCAGTATGGAATAACCGGAATATTTCCAAAACTGCTGCACACATTGTCAAATATTGCCCGGTGTGTTTACAGCACAATCCTGGAGGTAGAGAATCTGTTTTGAGTGGCAATTTTGCTCCGCCTTCTTTGCCTTTTGAAGTCATACAGATGGATTATATACAGATAGAACGTGTGAATAACTTGAAGTATGTATTGGTGGTGGTGTGTGCTTTTAGTAAATTGGTTGAAGCCTACCCCACCAAAGATGCCACTGCAGTTGCTACTGCCAAGGTTCTAATTAAAGAATATTTCCCCTGATTTTGTTTGCCCCGAATTATTTGGTCGGTAAACGGGCCCCATTTTAACGCCCTGTTGGTACAAAGTGTTTGTGATGGACTAAAAATAAGACAAAAATTCCATGCCGCTAGACATCCTCAGTCAGCGGGTTTGGTTGAAAAATATAACGGTACCTTAAAATTAAAGATGGCCAAAATTTGTGCAAGCACTGGATTGAAGTGGCCAGATGCCCTCCCATTGGCCTTATTGTCCCTTAGAACGACCCCTCACACTAGAACCGGGCTGCCTCCTTATGAGGTAATTTTTGGGCGCCCAGCCAACGTGTGGGGAGTCCCTAGGCCCCGATCCTTCAGGGATATTGATTACCCGTTGATGACAGATTACCTGTATGCCTTGACTAAAGATCTGCGTTCTATCCATCAACAGGTATCGGACACATTGCAGCCTCTACCGGAGGGTCCTGGACATCGTTTGGAACCCGGCCAGTGGGTACTAGTGAAGAACTATCAACGGAAATCAAGTTTGGAGCCCAGGTGGTCCGAGCCCTACCAGATCATCTTGGCTACGAGGACGGCGGTGAAGGTGCATGGCCGGAAACACTGGATCCATGTGAGCCATCTGAAGCGCCTTGCCGCTGCCCCTGCCTTCTCATCTGCAGAACAAACACGGAGTGGCGAGCCAGGAAGGAGAGCTGATTAAAAGCTTTGTGCCCTTTTCGGATGCCCAGGAGATAGGGCAATCAAGTGAAGTGTTGCCTGAAGGGGAAGGTGTGACAGCTCATTCAGAAGCAGCTGCCAGTCCCGAGGTGCCACAAGGGGTGACCAAATCTGTTACCCATGCTACCAAATTGTTTTCTGACCAGGAGCAACCTGGCCGTTGTCGATACGATCTGCGGCCCCAAAAACAGCGCGATACCCCACTCACTAATGGAAGAAATTAGACCAAGACTTTGTGTTGAAAAACCTTGAGTAGAGTGATTGGGGTACTGAGCGAGACACTGGACTGACCTTGCAGAGAACTTGGAACAGTGTGTTAATTTGGCTCTGTTCAGAAAGAAAGACTGAGTTGAGGGCCGCGATCGTGCTTTTGGAATCTGAAAGTTTGCTTTTCCAATTGAGATGAGAAGAGTCTGCCTGTGAGGCTCTAAAACGGACACAGGGAGAAGATCCCTTGGTGGGAAGAAGAAACCCTCTGGTGGTGTGCGTGCTTTGTGGGTACAAAGATTAGTTTTGGACTTTTAGCAAGGGGCCAAGATAGATTTGGACTTGTAGAGAGTATGTTTCCTTTTGCTCGATTTATGATGGAAGATGAACGACCACTCGCCCCCGGCGTCCTATTAATAACATGCAATTATTTTCCGGATGGCCCACCAGAGTGAAGGTGGCATTCGTTGCTTTCTTTGCCAAGATTACTGTAATAATGATGTGTGTATTTGTATATTTGGAATTTCAGCATCCAGTGCAGAAAGTGTTGAGAACTCCCCCTGCTCCAGAAGAACATCTCTTTTATTCTCTGCCTCCACATAAGGCTAGACATAGGGAAACTTAGTCGAAGAATTTTTTTATTGAAATGTTGCACCAGACCCACAGTACCACAAACAAAACTTATTGTTGGGTTTGTGGGATGCTACCATCAGTCATGCACCAGCATGAGTTATTCATTTCCCTTCCTTTGTCCCATCTAGCTAGCTGCGAAGCATGGTTTCAACTGTTATCGTTAATGTATTCACACTATGTCGAAAATTCTAAAATATATTCTGAAAGAGATTATGAAGCCATTTTGAAGTATATAGAGCAGCACCAAGGATTTGATGCTGAAGGGAATGGAGGTCAGGGATCCTTGGATCCAAAAGCCTGTATGAACGTATATACTGATTATAAGAATGACACCTGGTTGCAGGAAGAAATGCAGGACTTTGAACTTTTCAATTCTACTATGTATTTTCAACATTTCAAGGACCACAATGTTACAAATGATAAAGCTTTGCCAATCCCCATAATAAATGCTACCTCCCTATTCTGTATAAGGGGACGAGGTCATGTTAAGGTAGGGAGTAGCACATGTAATTATACCTATACATTGCAGACTGACAGTACTCGACAGACCGTTGAGCTTCAGGCTACGAGGCTTGTTTCGCTTCAGAATCGGATGGTGTTAGACGTCATCCTGGCAGATAGGGGAGGAGCTTGCCGCGTGATCGGCAGCTCTTGCTGCGTTTTTATTCCCGATTCGGCCCCTACCATACATCTCGCTATTAAGAAATTGCATCGATTAGCCAGCAAGCTTCATGTAGAGAACGGCACTTGGTCCCTCAGTGGATGGTTTTGGGGACTCCTGGCTACCTGGGGTTGGAAGATATTCATGATCTTAGCAGGAGCCTTTGGAGTTATTTTCACTTCTTGTATATGCCTCCAATGTGGCCCAGCATGTTGCACTTTCTGTGCAACTAGGATAACGTCTGCTCTAACCATTTCCCAACAGGAAAAGATTGAGAAACAAATGATCCAGAAGGAAGTAATAGACCTCATGCAGATTGATGAGGGAGTGTTTGTGGAGTGATGTAGTTATATTGGCCATAGTAGGCCAAAAGGGCCGTCTGTTGGGATATAAAAATTATATGTACTTATGATTGGCCCACTATGTACCATATAACTGTATACGCATATGAATAACCATATATTACTACATATTATATGTATGCTTTGCAATTATTTCATGCAGGCCTATTCAGACCTATTGATATAACTGCGGCCATCCTGTTTCGTTTCTCCGTGTTCATGTACTGCTTCCCAGAAGTCACGTGAGTTAGCTCTTGGTACGAAACCATGTTGCCAGGCTTAGCCTCCTTCTCTGCTCTTTAGTGTGTAGCTCAGGGAAACCCAAGGTCACACCTGCCCCTCTTGTGGGATGTGTGCATTCTAGCAGAGCCTGTTCCTGTACTCCCGAGGCTCCAGATAGACTTGAGAGCACCTCTCCGACCTGCCCCCGGAATAGCTCCGGCCTAGCTACTAGCAATCAATAGTGCCTTATATGGGTCTTCCTGCTGGCTCACTGACAACTTGTATTTTTCCTTGTAGGGTGTTAACCTGAATGTGTGAAAACGTATATATGCTTTGTATCACTTGTACGTAGTCAGTCTCCTCTGCGCACCTCCATGGGTCGTGTAGACCGAGGCTCCCCTGCCAGGGCTTGCATTTGATTGAATAAACAATTCGACTATCTCCATTGCCGACTGCCTTATTATTATTTTATGTTATATATGGGCTGTTGGTAAGTATAGTCAGGTCTTGCAAAAATTTGATTCCTTCAGTCGGTGGCGTCGATGAGGGCGGTTTCGGTGCTGTGGTTGCTGCGGAATCCGGATTGGGCTGAGTCCAGGGTGTTGTTCTCCTCGAGGAAGCGGGTCAGTTGCCTGTTGACAATCTTCTCGATGACTTTTGCCGGGACTGGGAGCAGGGAGATGGGCCTGAAGTTCTTGAGGTCCTTTGTGTCTGCCTTGGGTTTCTTTAGTAGGGCGTTGACCTCGGCGTGATTCCAGCTCTCTGGGAAGGTGGCGGTGTCAAAGGAGCTGTTGAGGATCTTCTGGAGTTGGGGTGGGATGATGAAGCTGGCTTTGTTGAAGATGTGGTGAGGGTAGGGGTCAGATGGTGAGCCGGAGCGGATGGTGTTCATGATTTTGATGGTGTTGTCGTCGTTGACCTGGTTTCAGGAGAGCAGGAGGGTGGTATGGCTGGCGGGCGGTGAGTCTGAGGTGTTGGCGGTTTATGGGGGGTCCGGGTGTTGAAGCTGTTGTGGATGTCTGTGATCTTGCGGTGAAAGAAGGTGGCTAGGGAGTCGCAGAGGTCTTGTGACGGCGGGATGACGTTTGAGCTGGGGCTAAGCTTGGCAAGTTCCTTCAAAATGTTGAAGAGCTCTTTGCTGTTGTGCACATTGTTGTCAATGCATTCCGTGAAGGAGGTCCTTTTGGTGCTTCAAATGAGTTGGTGGTGCTTGCGGCTGGTGTTCTTGAGGGCTGCGTGGTTTTCCGATGTCTTCTCGAGTCTTCGGCAGGTCTGCTTGAATGCCTGGAGGTCAATGGTGAACCAGATGGCCCTTCTGTCAAGCATCTGTTTGAGGGTTTCTTGATGGGGCGAGAGTGTTGGCGCAGTCATCGATCCATTACCTGAGGTTGCGGGCGGCTGTGTTGGTGTCATTGGGTCGGTTGGTGGGTCTCAGGCAAGGGTAGGGATTAGCTGATCTTCGGTGACCTTGTTCCAGCTGCGGTGGGGGATTCATTGCGGGTGGTTGTGTGTGGTGTGTTTCTTGAAGGAGAAGTTGATGCAGTGGTGGTCGGTCCACTGGAGTTCGGTGCTGTGGCTGAAGGTGACGTGGTTGCTGGTGGAGAAAATGGGGTCGAGCGTGTGTCTGGCTGAGTGGGTGGGTGTCGTGGCGAGCTGTTTGAGTCCGAGGTTGGCGAGGTTGTGGAGCAGGGAGGTGGAGTTGCTGTTATTGGCGTTCTCAAGGTGGAAGCTCAGATCTCTGAGGAGGATGTAGTCTGTGGATGCAATGGCGTGCGTGCTGATGACGTCAGTGATGGAGTCGCTTAACTGTGCCAGGGTCTGGGGGGTCTGCAGATGAGGGTTCCTCTGAGGGTGGTGTTGGGATCGATGTGAATCTAGAAGTGCAGGTGCTCGACGGCACTGAGGGTGTCTTCGGTGCTGGTTAAAATTCTGAGGGTATTCCTGTGGACTATGGCGATTCCTCCTCCCGGTCTGTTGATGCAGTCTCTGAGGTTGATCTTGTAACTGTCCGGGAAGGATATGGCAATGTTGGGTGCCGAGGATGGATTCATCGACGTCTCTATCAGGAAGGGGACATCTTTCGAGGAAGAGTCGAGTAGGTCCCAGAGTTCTATGGCATAGTTGTGGACGGAGCGGGTGCTGATTAGTATGCATCTGAGATGGTTGTGACCTGCCCTTGTTGGAGGGACAGGACGTGCAGGTGTTTGGTGGCTGGTGAATCTGCAGCTCCGGCAGGAGAAGGGTCTGTGGGTGATCTTCGGGGTGGCCTGGAAGCAGGTGAATGATCGGCCGGCATTGAGTTCGAGGAGGATGTTGGCTTCCTAGCGGTGTCGGGTATTGTGGCACTCGTGTGGGCCAGGGGTTCTGGCGCTGGGCGCTGTCCAGGCGCTGACAGGTGCAGACGGGCTTGCCATTAAGAAGGGGAGGTAGGAGGGAGGAGCAGCTGGGAGGTGGGTGCGGGGACGAATGGGTGAGCGAGGGGGGCAGAGCCGCAGGGGAAGCAGCGGCGGGAAGGCGAAGTGGCAAGAAAGGCCAAAATGCAAGAGATTGCTACAGAGCAGAAAAGAAGGGCCAAAATGCTAAGAGAGGGCTACAGAGAAAAAAAAAACAGAAAAAGGCAGAGAGTAGAAAAACAGCAGACAAGCAGCAACAGGCAATTAGGGAAAAAAAATAGATCAGGCACAGGATACTGACGGCACAAACTTGCGGCAGCAGTGAGAGCGGGAACACAGGCACAATCAGGTGGAGCTGTGTGGTGTGGGGAGTGACCTGCCTGGAAACAGGGTCAAGGGTTGGTCTCTTCACCGCGCAGCAGCCGCCATTAAGAAGGAGAGGTGGGAGGGAGGAAGGAGCAGCTGGGAGGTGGTTGCGGGGATGAATGAGCAAGCGAGGGGGTGGGCCACAAGGGGAACAGCGGCGGGAAGGAGAAGTGGCAAGAAAGGCCAAAATGCAAAGAGAGGGTTACAGAGAAGAAAAGAAGGGCCAAAACGCACAAAGAGGGCTACAGAGAAAATAAGAGAAGAAAAAGGCAGATAGATTAGAAAAAAACAGCAGACAAGCAGCAACAGACAATTAGGGAAAAACAAGAGATCAGGTACAGTATACTGATGGCACGAACTCGGGGCAGCAGCGAGAGCTGGAACACGGGCACAGTCAGGTGGAGCATTGAGGCATGGGAGCGACCTATCTGGAAACAGTGTCAGGCAGTAGCATTATAGCCATTTGTGGAACTTAGTAACCTTGAAAGTGGGGGTCTCTCCAGCACCGTCTGCTGTCCGCTGGGATCTGCTTCATTATGCCTTTATAGTTTCTTCAGTATCAGGATAGATATCTTCTAGTGCTTCCTTGCACCTGGTTCCATTGCCTTTAGTACTTCTTTGCATTTGGCGATCACTGCCATTAGCACTCCTCTGTAGCTGGTTGTTTCTGCCTTTAGCATTATCATTCCGTATGACATACAGCTCAGTGTTGCGTCATTTGCAGTATCTCTTTCACAGCCTTCAAAGCAGGTTTCTGTCCAACAATAAGTAACCTTCTCTGGGAGGCTTTTGTTTTGTTTGAAAGCTTCGCACTGGCTCTTTGACTCCACAAACACCAATTTATTTATTTATTTATTATTTATTATTTATTATGCATCTTATAGTGCGCAGACTAAAACCTGAAGGTGTCAAGGCGCCTAACAAAAGGTCAGAAAGCAGCACTCATACGCTTACTTATAGGCTTGGACAAAGAGGCGTGTTTTAAGGGCAGCTCTGAGAGTTTGAAGGGAGGGGAGGGACCTGAGCTCTAATGGAAGGTCATTCCACCATTTAGGAGCCAAGAGGGAAAAAGCCCTACCACCCCATCTGGCTTTCCGAATGCGAGGGATGTGAAGAAGAAAATGATTGGAGGAGCGGAGGTTCCTGCCAGGGTTGTAGTAGGTCAAGATAGCTCCAATGCCTGTAGGGCTACTTTTTGCCAAGGCCTTATAGACCATACACATGGACTTAAAGACAATCCGCTCCTTTATCGGAAGCCAGTGCAGCTGCTTCCTGGCCAACGTGGCCGAAGAGCGTCGGGGAAGATCAAGGACGAATCTGGCTGCCGCATTCTGGACTACCTGCAAGCGCTGCATGTGACTCTTATTCAGTCCAGCATACAGCGCATTGCAGTAGTCCAGACGAGACCCCAAAAGGGCGACAGCAAGTTGCCTTCTTGCCTGCAGGGAAAGGTAGTTCCTAATTTTCCTGAGGACATGGATTATACCCCAACAGGTAGATACCGTCCTGTTGACCTGTTGACCTGTTGGCGCATGTCCAGAGTAGGGTCAATCATCACCCCGAGATTTTTAGCCGAGGAGGTAGGCTTAGGGCAGGGACCGAGCGAGTCAGGCCACCACTCCATGGACCAAATATCTTCCCTTCCGCCAAACACCATCACCTCGGTCTTCTCCCCATTCAATTTCAGTGAATTGTAAATCATCCACTGGCTGACGGCCTCCATACAAGATCTAAATCTGGAGGCCGTTAGCTCAGTTGACTGGGAGAGACACGAGGATCTGGGTGTCATCCGCGTAGGAAACTACCTCCATCCCAAAAGATCTAATAAGTCTGGCAAGGGGGGTCACATAGATGTTAAAAAGGGTGGGACTAAGCGCCGACCCTTGAGGGACCCCACATTGCACAGACAGGGATGGAGATAGAAATTTTCCCAGCATTACCCTCTGCTCCCTATGATCGAGAAAAGAGGAGAGCAAACCCAGGGCTGCCCCCCGGACCCCAATCTCACTCAATCGCGATGTTAAGATACGGGGAGATAGGGTATCGAAGGCAGCCGTGAGGTCCAGAAGGATCAGGAGGGATGTCCGACCCTCATCCACACTCATACGGATGGAGTCGAGGACCAGGGTGAGGGCGGACTCGGTGCTATGTTCCCTCCTGAAACCATGCTGGGAAGGGTCCAGGCAGCCCGAATTCTCCACAAAGGCAGCTAGATGCCTATTTAAATGGGACTCAAGCATCTTTGCAGGGGCCGGGAGCAGTGAGATGGGGCGGAAATTTTTTAAAACCCTGGGATCTAGGGAGGATTTCTTAAGAAGAGGTTTCACCACAGCATTTTTCCACTGCTGTGGAAAAACGCCCTCCCTCAAAACCCCATTCATGATCTCAAGTAAGGGGGGTAGAAGAGATCCTCTACACTGCTTCATGATCTTAAGAGGGCAGGCATCTAGCGGAGACCCTGACTTGGTTTTCTCAAGCAGCATGTCAAGATCTTGTAGGGAGAGCGGAGGGAAAGATTCCAGATAGCCGGCCAAGGGAGGCTCCGCCGAGGAAACATCCGGGACCGCAGTAGCCGGGGGCTCAGCCGTTAAAACCCTTTGTGACTCCAAAGAAGAATAGATGTCGGATATTTTGGACTGAAAGAAGAGAGCTATGTCATTACAGAGCTCCTGAGATGGAACAACAGGATCGGGGACCTGGAAAGATGTGAGAGAGTCCACGATCCTGAAGAGCTCTTTGGGAGATGAAAGGGAGGAAGTCAGGGCCACAAAGTAGTCTTGTTTGGTCCCGATGACTTCCGACTTATATCTCTTGAGCAGGGTTTTGTGAGCTTCCCTGTCTTTGAGATCCCAACTGGCATGCCATCGACGCTCCTGTCTCCTTACTTCCTGCCTAAGGAGTCTGAGTTGTTCAGAGAACCAAGGGGCTGAAGGTCTTTTCCTGGCTGAATAACAGGACCGAGCCGGCGCCAGTTCGTCCAAGGCCTCTGTAAGAATGTTATCATAATGCGGCACCGCCGAAGAGGGATCCATCTCCCAAATAGAAGACATACTAGGAATCCATGGGTCAAAAGAATGTTCCCCGATGTTTTTAAGATTCCTGCGTACTTCAAAAGTACTCGGAACTTTCCAGAAACTTTCCTGGCTGGGGAAGGCCACGTTGAAAGGAACGGCCAGGTGGTCTGACCAGGAGAGGGAGAAAGGAACCATAACTGAAAGTCTCTGGTCATTAGAGAAAATCCCATCGAGCGTGTGACCAGCTCGGTGTGTGGGTCCTTTCACCAGTTGGGTGAGTCCACATGCTGTCAGTGCTTCCAGCAACACGGAAGTGTCATGAGATTCCAATAACTCTAAGTGAAAATTAAAATCACCCAGAATCGTTAGATTCACCCGACCAAAATAGGGCTCCAGGAACTGAAGCAGTTTTAAGCTAAAGTCTGCTCTAGGACCGGGCGGACGATAGACCAGAATCCCGTTAAATGGAGAGATATGGGAGTCATGTAATGAAAAGTACAACACCTGAATAGCATCCTTGGGGTCAGATAGAGGCATAGTATGACATTGAAAGCTGTCCCTATGCAGGATGGCTAGTCCACCACCGACCCGGCCTACTCTGTCGTGCCGAGTCAGGCAGTACCCATCAGGGACTGCTTCAATAAGGTCTGGACCCGAGGAGTCCTTGGCCCACGTTTCCGTAATAAAAACCCATGTCGGATTCTTCTCCAAAACAAGCTCCTTAAAGAAAATGTTGTTTTTAATGAGTGAGCGCGCATTAAGGAGCAAGCACTCAGTTCACTAGGAGATACTAGCGAGCGAGGCTCCCGGGGGGGGGGGGGGGGGGGGGCGGTCAAGGCGGAGTTCACGCCGGCCGGGTCTATCTGGAAGCACCCACATCCCTTGAACCCGAGGAGGTCCTCAGGAGTGAATCTATGGAAGCATGATGCAGTAGTAGGTCGAAGGCGTAAAATATCATGTAAGGAATATTTCAATATATCATGCCCCACTATGTCCGACCTATAGGTCCCGCCGTCCAGCCCGTCCCCAGCGCGGACGGGCGCAGACGGGCTGGACTCTGGCGTGACTCCGGCGTAGCGACGGCTTACACGCTGCGCGCACACGCTGCGCGTCATTTCCACTGATTAATATTGGGCTCTAGCTAGTCCACCAGACTGCTAGAGCGCGGCGAATGTTAGCGCTCCCTAGCACCCACCCAAGATGGCGCCCGCCAAAATACTAGCGCGAAGGTCCGGCCCGCTCCAATAGCGGTGAAGGGCACAATTATAATGCAGCAATGCGGCGGTGACGTTTTTAAAATCAGGGGACTAACTGTGTTTAACAGAAAACAACTAAGGAGACAAAAAAAGGTAATTTAAAAGCAATAGCGCGATAAATGCAAGCGCAGTGCGGCATAGACCGAGATTGCTCTTACCTCAGCCCCTTTATACCAGCAGACCACGCGCTGCCTCTAGCCAGTCCACCAGACTGCTAGAGCGCGGCGAATGTTAGCGCTCCCTAGCACCCACCCAAGAAGGCGCCCGACAAAATACTAGCGTGAGGGTCCGGCCCGCTCCAATAGCGGTGAAGGGCACAATTATAATGCAGCAATGCGGCGGTGACGTTTTTAAAATCAGGGGACTAACTGTGTTTAACAGAAAACAACTAAGGAGACAAAAAAAGGTAATTTAAAAGCAATAGCGCGATAAATGCAAGCGCAGTGCGGCATAGACCGAGATTGCTCTTACCTCAGCCCCTTTATACCAGCAGACCACGCGCTGCCTCTAGCCAGTCCACCAGACTGCTAGAGCGCGGCGAATGTTAGCGCTCCCTAGCACCCACCCAAGATGGCGCCCGCCAAAATACTAGCGCGAGGGTCCGGCCCGCTCCAATAGCGGTGAAGGGCACAATTATAATGCAGCAATGCGGCGGTGACGTTTTTAAAATCAGGGGACTAACTGTGTTTAACAGAAAACAACTAAGGAGACAAAAAAAGGTAATTTAAAAGCAATAGCGCGATAAATGCAAGCGCAGTGATCTTCACTTTGACTGAGGCACGTGTGGCATGCATGAGCATCTTGCTGGACCACGGAACACTCCCTGGGTGAGCACTGTCGATTCTTCAGGTTATGGGTCTTCTACCTCATCTTCAGTTGTAGCGTTCTCTCCAGCCTTAATACATGTAAAAGATTATGCCACACATAGAGCTTGGTATTACATGTCTTTATTCCTCAGCATGTAACCATGAACTCAACATTCTAAATAAGGAATTCTATAAACCACACCCAAACAATTATGTCTCAGTTCTACGAAGTCCATCAGGAACCGAAAGGGTCTCATCATCTCTAACTCGCAAGACACTATCGGGCATATATGTACAACAGAATGGCAGAGCATTATGTTACGCCACAACTGGTAACGCTGTGCTCCAACATTCTGGAAATGCAGGGATGCACCGTTTACAATAATACGCACATCCCTGCATTTCCCCCAGCACTAGCGCTAAATTTAGGTGCCTAGTGCCAATGCAGGCACCCTTGCACCATTGTGTAAGGGTGCCTGCATTGCAGGGAATGATTGTTTATGTGCAGGAACAATCAATAATGGCGATTTGTAACATCAATAATGGCGATTTATAACTTCTATGTGCGCTCTAGAATACAGCACATATAGAAGTTGTAACTTGTCATTTTCTAATGATTCTTTATGGGTTGTATGTCGGAACAACAAGTTCCTTTACAAAGCCTTTCTTAACAACGCCGTCTCTACTACGACTGCGTCTTAACCACAAATTGCTTTACCACGCATTCCCTCACCATAATTTTTCATGGTTAAGGCATACATGGTAAACAGCTATCCATGGCTTAGTTTACCACCCCCTCCTTTTCCCCCTGAGCCCTAAATACACCCCAATCCCTTAAAATCTACCCCAAACCCCCTTCCACCCCCTAAAAACTATCCCGAATCCCTCAGCCCCTAAAAACTTCCCCAATCCCCTAGAAATTCATGCTAAGTGCTGAGTGAAAGGGTTATAATTTACAAGGCGGTAGTAAGCCACGTTAAGCGGCTTAACGCCACCTTGTAAGTATGGCGAAGGGGTTAGCCACCAGAATGTCACAAAATGTAACATTCTGTTGGCGATAAGCCCTTGGAAATATGCCACTACATTTTCCAGACATGAATCATCTGTTGTTTGTCTCGGATTCAAACCTACATCCCTACTCCATAAAGGCGTAGTGTAGGCCTGCCTTTCATCTCCTCTTTGTTGTTCTGTGTGAGTATGTAATGATGGAAGCTTTGTGGCTCCTGATGGACTTCGTAGAACTGCAATGTAAACATTAGAGCATAGTGAATTAAAAGCAGGTTTAGAATGTTGGGTTCGCGGTTACGCACAGAGAATAAAGATGTGTTATAATAAGTTCCTTGGGTGGTGTAAGATTTGGCAATTACCGTGCCTGGGGAGGATGCTATACCCTTACTTTCTGAGACTTCACAAATGTTAAGGGCTTGGGGCCAGATGTACGATCCTTCCATTTAGCGAGTTGTAAATTGCATCGTTCTGCGGCTCGCAATTTGCAATTTGCAAAATGGAATGTACAACAGTGTCTCAGACATTGTTTGCGATTCCCAATGGGGTCGCTTCATCAATATTCATTAGACAGGTCGCACTTTGCAACCCCATTGGGAATAGCCAGTACTCACTGGGATGGTGGCCTGCTGGGGTCAGCAGACCACCATGTCTGTGACTGCTTTTTAAATAATGCAGTTTCAAAAAATTAAATGCAGCCCGTTTTCCTTAAAGGAAAACGGGATGCATTTAAAAAAGAAACATGAAACGTTTCTGTTTCATTTTTTAAGAGTAGGCAGTGATCCGTAGGACCACTGCCTACTCTCAAAAAATATTTTTGCTGCTAGTCACAAAGGGGAAGGGGTCCCCTGGGAACCCCTTCCTGTATGCGAGTAGCTTACCACCTTTTTGAAATAGTTGTTAAATTGCAAGTGTTTTCTACTACAATTGCGGTCGCAAAACAATCATACATAGAAGTGTGACTCGCTATTAGGAAGAGACGCCCTTGGCAGTCCCCTTCCTAATAGCGAGTGGCAAGCCCTATTTTGCGAGTCAAGTTATTGGTTACTGACTCTCAAAATTGGAATTGTACATTGCACAGACCTATTTTTCTGGAAGCAAACGGGCCGTATTCCTGTTTGCGACCGCAAAAAAACGGTTGTACATCTGGCCCTAATTTCCTTTCCACAAGAAAACTGAAGAGTGCCCTTGTTTCAAAAATGCTCCACTTAATGCCACAAACATTACCACTTCCTGTTCAACGACCATATAGCACAGCAAAGCAGGCATCCAGTCCACTGTCATCTTACATTCAATAAACAAACACACAGAAATTGCATCCTTTCATAGTTGTTTGACCAAAAGCTTTCAGCACTACGAAAACCGGCAATCTTTTAACCGCTTAACCGCGGTGCAAATTCTCCCACAGTGCGGGAGAATTAAAGAGTGGGTGGGGCTGCATCAGCCAACGGACATGCGCAGCACCCGTAAGGTAGTGCTCGCATCGGCCGTTGGCCGAGGCGAGCATGGAACGGGTTAAAAATAGCACCTATTATTATCTTTTGGTTTACTTTATAACTATTTTTTGGCAAATATGTGCTTTTTTAAGACCCATAAGGCCCCATTTCGAATCCGCCCTCTTTCTCGCTCGATACTGCCAACAAAAGAGAACAGCTTTGCTTTTTCCTCCCACAAAATGTACCTTGGGTACTCTTGTATAACCTGAATACAAATGTAACCGAAAGGATGATGTGAAACATAGTGAAGGAATGTGTGGGGAGGAGTAAGGACCTTCTATGAGAGCACAATCAAAGTTATACTACTCACCATTTCCTTCTACAACCAGCACAGTTATATTTATATTACTCGCCAATAACCCATTACAAGACACAGGCTAAATTCCACGTGGCATTTAGAGACCGGTTTTAGCCTTACGAAACTCAGCGATAGAAGTTTAATTGTATGTCCTGCGGATCACTGACATAATATCGACTACAAAAATATAGGCATTTAAAATATCGACTCCAAAATATCGACTACAAAAATATCGAAGTCCTTTCTACAAACAGGTAAGTACAAAAATATGTACTTTATAAAAATATCGAATTTATTAAAATTATTGTAAAATTAAATAAATATTAAAAATAAATAACTAAAATGTACTTAAAAATACTTAAATAACCTTAAAATTATTAAATAATTAATTTAAGTTATAAAAAAAATACAATTTGATTTGTTAAAACATATATATATTTACATATTATTATTAAAAACATATACAATATTATTACCGTAGCATAGCAAGAGTGTTAAAATTATTATTCCCACTCCAACGAGTGCAACAGTAGGGAAAGCGTTGGATAGCGTAGGGGTAAAAATTACTATTCCCACTCCAAAGAGTGCAACAGTAGGGAAAGCGTTGGATAGCGTAGGGGTAAAAATTACTATTCCCACTCCAGTGAGTGCAACAGTAGGGAAAGCGTTGGATAGCGTAGGGGTAAAAATTACTATTCCCACTCCAAAGAGTGCAACAGTAGGGAAATCGTTGGATAGCGTAGGGGTAAAAATTACTATTCCCACTCCAGTGAGTGCAACAGTAGGGAAAGCGTTGGATAGCGGGAGGGTCAAAATTACTATTCCCACTCCAGTGGTGCAACAGTAGGGAAAGCGTTGGATAGCGGGAAGGTCAAAATTACTATTCTCACTCCAGTGAGTGCAACAGTAGGGAAAGCGTTGGATAGAGTAGGGGTAAAAATTGCTATTCCCACTCCAGTGGGTGCAACAGTAGAGAAAGCGTTGGATAGCGTAGGGGTAAAAATGACTATTCTCACTCCAGTGAGTGAATCAGTAGGGAAAGCGTTGGATAGCGGGAGGGTCAAAATTACTATTCCCACTCAAGTGAGTGCAACAGTAGGAAAAGCGTTGGATAGCGTAGGGGTAAAAAATACTATTCTCACTCCAGTGGGTGCAACAGTAGGGAAAGCGTTGGATAGAGTAGGGGTAAAAATTACTATTCCCACTCCAGTGAGTGCAACAGTAGGGAAAGGGTTGGATAGCGTAGAGGTAAAAATTACTATTCCCACTCCAGTGGATGCAACAGTAGGGAAAGCGTTGGATAGCATAGGGGTTAAAATTACTATTCCCACTCCAAAGAGTGCAACAGTAGGGAAAGCGTTGGATAGCGTAGGGGTTAAAATTACTATTCCCACTCCAGTGAGTGCAACAGTAGGGAAAGCGTTGGATAGCGTAGGGGTAAAAATTACTATTCCCACTCCAAAGAGTGCAACAGTAGGGAAATCGTTGGATAGCGTAGGGGTAAAAATTACTATTCCCACTCCAGTGAGTGCAACAGTAGGGAAAGCGTTGGATAGCGGGAGGGTCAAAATTACTATTCCCACTCCAGTGGTGCAACAGTAGGGAAAGCGTTGGATAGCGGGAAGGTCAAAATTACTATTCCCACTCCAGTGAGTGCAACAGTAGGGAAAGCGTTGGATAGAGTAGGGGTAAAAATTGCTATTCCCACTCCAGTGGGTGCAACAGTAGAGAAAGCGTTGGATAGCGTAGGGGTAAAAATGACTATTCTCACTCCAGTGAGTGAATCAGTAGGGAAAGCGTTGGATAGCGGGAGGGTCAAAATTACTATTCCCACTCAAGTGAGTGCAACAGTAGGAAAAGCGTTGGATAGCGTAGGGGTAAAAAATACTATTCCCACTCCAGTGGGTGCAACAGTAGGGAAAGCGTTGGATAGAGTAGGGGTAAAAATTACTATTCCCACTCCAGTGAGTGCAACAGTAGGGAAAGGGTTGGATAGCGTAGAGGTAAAAATTACTATTCCCACTCCAGTGGATGCAACAGTAGGGAAAGCGTTGGATAGCGTAGGGGTAAAAATTACTATTCCCACTCCAAAGAGTGCAACAGTAGGGAAAGCGTTGGATAGCATAGGGGTTAAAATTACTATTCCCACTCCAAAGAGTGCAACAGTAGGGAAAGCGTTGGATAGCGTAGGGGTTAAAATTACTATTCCCACTCCAAAGAGTGCAACAGTAGGGAAAGCGTTGGAAAGCGTAGGGGTAAAAATTACTATTTCCACTCCAGAGAGTGCAACAGTAGGGAAAGTAAATACTTCATATATTATTTAATAAAAATTAAATTAATATCTATAAAAAATTACCAATTTAATGTGATATAATAATTAATCAATTAAAATTACAAATTAAATTTAATTATTACATTTATTTACCTAATAATACAAATTAATTACAAATTAACAATTAATTAATTAACAATTAAAAATCAATTAACAATAATTCAAATTAAATACAGTTAAGTAAATTGAATTATTTAATTAACTATAAATAAATTACTTCCCATCCTATTCCCCTATAAACCCACAACCCACTACAGTAAATAAATTAGTAAAATTAACATAATTAGCAATTAATAAATTAAATAAAATTATTTGGCAATTAAAATGTAATTAATTACCCATAAAAAATTAATTAACAATTAATTCTAAATAAATACCAATAAATAATTTTACATATTTGACTAATTATAAATATATTACTTCCCACCCAATTCCCCTATAAACCCACCACCCACTACAAAAAATAAATTAGTAAAATTAACATAATTAGCAATTAATCAATTAATTAAAATTAATTGCCAAATAAAATTTAATTAATTACCAAATATAAATTAATTAACAATTAATTAGAAATGAATACCAATAAATAAATTTACATATTTAATTCATTATAATTAAATTACTTCCCACCCTATTCCCCTATAAACCCACAACCCCCTACAGTATTAAATTACACAAAAATTAAAAAAACAAAATTCATTAATTAAAATAAATTATAACATAAATACACACTTTTTACACATATAATAACATAAGAAACACTATAAAAAATTCGATATTATTAAAAATTCGATAATTTTAATAACCTATATTATATACTTCGATATTTTAACTATCTATATTTTTAACATTCGATATTACATTACTTACTTCAAAAACGATATTTTTGATGTCTATATTCTGTCCATTCGATATTTTGTCAATTCTATATTTTAAACTCGATATTATGTCCATTCGATATTTTTAACTCAATATTTTGACTGTTTACCATGTCCTGCAGGCCACACTCCACTGCTGCAACCAATGATAAACCCACAAGGCGATCCTTCCTGCTCTGACAAGTAGACAGGCTGTGCGTTCCTCATTCAGATAGTGCTTGAGTTTAGGCACAGTCTGTATGTTTGAGAGGTCAGCTAATGATTATCATAAAAATATTTTCAATTCCTGGAGATGACTTTCGATTGTATTATGAAATCGTACTTAGAAACTAAAACAATATGACATAAGGGCTACTTGTGAACATAATGCTACTGTGAACCTATAGCACCGCATAAACCATGGCTTTAAAACGCTCACTGTGGGGCATATATACAAAGAGTTAACGCCGCCTTTTCAGCACTTTTCCGACGGTTTGGTGGCAATATTTTTATCGCCATATGTAAAACCTGTTGCTAACGTCTGTTAGCTGCAGTTTTCCGGCAAAAACTTCCATAGAAAAGATTGCCACTTCTGTTAGCGATAATGACATACAAGGGAGGCGTTCCCATGCAAAAATGCTGCTAACCCCACTTCGCGATATTTACAAGGTAACTCCTGAAGGTAGGAGGACCAAAAAAACGGCCTCTAACTGTAGTTAGAGGCAGTTCTTTAAGACCAGAAAATAGATGGTCTTAAAAATGGAGATACTCTTGGGGCCTCATTTCAGCAGGTTTTGGTGCTGGACAGCGCTGCATGCAATGTTGCTTGCCAGCCCTGCGACAAAACTACAGGGCAGGAGTGCGCACCATCAATAAGATAGTGCGCATTCCTAGGCCTCAGTCATGAAAAGTGTTGCAGTGCTGTGACAAGACAGCTTTGCAACTCTTTTCACTACACCCTTCTTGCGACACTATGGATGTGCTGTATTCACTGGACAGGGCTCCATGACGCAAGTAATGACAGATACGTCTGGAATCCTGACGTATCTGTCTGCGCTAAAGTGACACATTGCTGCAGTTATGTCACAAGCTTGTCGCAACTCCAGCAATGCCTGGGGCTGGCCTATCCATGTGGCACAGCATCACCCTCAAGCCTACCATCAGGCAGGCGTAAGGTATTGACGCAGTGCCGTCCTACAATTGTTGCAGTGAAATATGAAGGATTTTGCCGTGCCACTCCTTTGAGGCCTTGTTGTGTGGGAACACACTTCCTGCATACATAATACCTGATGCAGGCTTGATGTGGCACAGGGCTTCACAAGGTCAGGCATATGCCTACATGAGTCACTTTGCAAATAAAGCTCAACATGGTGCTATATTTTGCCTGGTCTTTTCTTGAGGGGTGCCAGGGTGTCAGCGCAGTTGGAGATTAATCGGTGGTGGTTGCACACTCTGATGTATTCACCTGTAAGCGCTGAGGAAGTTAATGAGAAGGTATTGGGTGGCCTTCATCCATTTGCGAAGGGGGGCGATGATGGCTGTGGTGTACGGTGGGTATGGTGAAGACGTGATGTATGCAATGATGGTCGGTCCAGGAGAGTCCGGTGGTGTGGCTGTAGTTTAAATTCCTGCTAGCGAAGGAGACACTCTCAACTGTGTATCCTGCTAGGTGGCTTGCTGTGGTGACTAGCTGCTTGAGTCTGATGTTGGCAAGCTTCGCCAGGAAGGGGTGGTATTCTGGTCACTGGAGTTGTCCAGGTGGAAGTAGAGTACACCGAGTAGGATGTTGTCTGTGGAAGGGAGAGCCTGGGATGCAATGAGGTCTACAATGGTATCGGGGAATGGGGTCCATGCAGATGAGGGTGCCACAGAGGATGGGGTTGGGGTTGGTCCAGATATGGAAGTTGAGGTGTTCCATGGTCACCGTTGGTCATTAGAGTGTGTCGTCAGTCGGAGTGCCTCCTCCTGGATGGTCGGGGTGCTCCTTGCAGGTGATTTAGTAGCAGTCAGTGATGGCGATGGCCATGTCCGGTCCAGAGCCGAGAGTGGTCCTGGCAGGCGATGTGGCATCCAAGGTTGATGGCGAGGAGGTTGCTGGCGTTGTAGCTGTGGAGTGTCCGAGACGAAAGGGCCTTGGTGCTGAGCACGGTGGAGACGGACGCAGACAGACTTGGCTATGGCTTGCCTTTGGCACGGGAGACGTCCATTACAATGCAGGCATTACATTGTAATGCCTTTAAAACACAACTACAACATCTACAACAATGCAGGTGTCTTTATATTGCATTCCACTCCAATGCATTGTGATGTTAGTAACAGTGTTTTTTAAGTTTTAGGGTGGGTATGGTTTTCGGGGATCAGAGATGAAATTTGGGGTGTATTATGTGGTAAAAATATGAAAGTTGGGATGTGTTTTGGGGGTCAAATATGAATTTTAGGGTGTGTTTTCAGGGATGAAAGATGAATTTTAGAGTCCTGGGTGTGTTTTGGGGTGCAAGGGTTAGTTTTAGGGTTTCACTCACTGAAGTAGCAATAGTAATGTTTTCATGTCTGCTATCCAGCACTTTCCCTACTGTTGCACCATGCGTAGTATTATAATGCATTGTAATGGAATGCGATGTAATGGTGTGCGTTGTAACGTCATATATACCTTTCGCACACCAGTGGTACGCCCGCTGCGCATGGGTGCACAGCGCTCGCCATACAGAAGTGCTGTGGGGGGGACTGGACAGCTGAGAGGTGGGAAACACCGGAAAGGACACTGGATGGGGCGGGGACATGGGGGTGTTTGGGTTAGCGGGTGTTGTAAATATTTAAATGAAAGACATCTTACCTCGAGGCCGGGTCCTGTGGGTCTTTGTTGCTCCTGCTCTCCTGAGTCTGCTTTAAAGCAGTGAGGTGACGCTCTTCCATCATTGCGGATGAGCCACTACTGGGGGTGCATCACACCAGGTGCTAGGCCTGGGCGACTCGACCCCTGGTTCTCCTCTGCTATGCGTCCCACCTTCTCCTTACCTGGACATTGACACAGTGACGCAATCAGCCTCACTCTCTCCAAATCTGTGACTCAGCCAGCAGGAGCCTCAGCCAGCTGGGATTTCACAAGCCTGGGTACAGCAATCACCACCAACTCCACTAGGAAACCTCCCAACACAGGTAATGCAGCAGGGCCCCCTTAGGTGTGAAGTTGCAGCGCTCCCACCACACAAGTTCGGCGCAGCTCAGGGACCTCACCCTCCTCTGCATCTGGCCAGCGCAAATTCATCCGGCATTGATGCAGAGAGGCACCGCCCACCATTGGTAATCCCCTCCGTGCAACCCGGTGTAGTGGTGGATTGTAGTATGCGATGCAGACCTCCCTACGGTGGTGGGCAGGAGCGCCTTTACCATTCACAGCTCCATGGGACTCAAGACGGTCTTCTCACACAGGCCAGCAACATGTCCTTGCGTGCCCTGCCAGACTTTACCACCAGGTAAGGGAAATTGCTGCACCTCAATGTCTACCGCCATGGTTCATCAACTCCACAGCACCTCCACATTCCACTCCAGGCTCCAGACGCAGGTCTAGCGAGGCATCCAGGCTCCAGACGCAGGACTAGTGAGGCATACAGGCTTCATATGCAGGACAAGCGAAGCATCCAGGCTCCAGACGCAGGAACAGCGAGGCATCCAGGCTCTAGACGCAGGACCAGCGAGGCCTCCGGGCCCCAGGGACTGTCCACGCTTTCAAGGTTTTGGATGCCATGGTGTTGGGAAGAGTGCGCAATGAGGAGTGATGCATCACTGGTGTTGCACCAGGATGTGCCTCTTTTCATGGATGTAGCCCTGCATTTCCTCTTCCCCTGGGACTCTGGCTGATCATCCCGGATGTTGGGGGGCTTCAGGAGGTTGTTGCTCGTTGCTGCACTTGGCCCTGGCTACTCCATTCAGCATTCCATAGTTGTTTTGCCTAGTATTCATTGGAGGATGACTAATAGGCTATTTTTGGCTATAGAGGCAAAACAAACTCACGTTGGGCTGACTAACTTGCGTTTGTTTGCTGCTAATGGGCCTTTCATTCGTTTTCGCCCGCTAACGCCAGAACTCCTATCACCAACACGCTAATGTTACCAGCAGTTTTCACCTCTGATCCCTGAAGCTATCCGAATATAAGATTACATCACTAGAAGTCTCCACACACGCCCGTTAACTAAAGAGGTAGGAGCAGTGGGACCTTGAGTCCTTAGGCACTTTCTGACTGACTGAAAATTGAGAATAACAAGTGATTTTCTCATTTGCACGTTAGGAGATTCCTCCCTTTAAAAAACAAAGTGGATTACGTTGCGTTAATACAAAAGGAAGTGGACCTGCGGGAACGTCCGTGCAGGATAACAGGTACATTTGAGTAAAGATGTGACATCTATTGGTAGGGGAATATGTAGAAATATAGAACTTAAAGCAAATAAATCCCCTTCTTCTATATCCCATAGACAACCCAAAACGACAGAGCCCTGATGAGAATCTGGCAATTGTTTACTCCGGATTCGAAACTTGTCGGCATAAAGGAAGGAGAAAATAATTACATTGATTGTGATTTTGACTGAATAGCTTGAAGTCTTATTTGACCTTTCTTTTAGCAAGACTTTGCTCATTATTGTGGTTTTTTGTTGAACTACTACTTGACAACTATTGTACAAAGAGTAATTATTTGTGGATAAAAAGTAGTGAGGTACAGAGGAAGATTGTATCTAATGTGTACATATGTAAGATGTGAAATTGTTTTGTATATATGTGTAAATGTGTATTTAATGTACAGTGTTCTTTCTCATTCATGAAAATCGAAAACAGTAAAATGAAAGTATGAATTCAAAAGGGTAAAAATAAATATACCTAACAAACACAAGACTAGGATTTGTTTGTTTCTCTTAGCTTTGGAGATAAAAAGTTAAGTGTGGGGCCAGCAACTTTTTTGTGCATTGTATTCCTAATTTAGTAGAGCATCTTTTCCATCTGTAGAGAGAAATACATGTTTTTCGTCTCCTTCTTTCCCTACATTCTTGCCATAGTACACTATCTTAATGGAAAACTTAGAGACGGCAAGAGTCAGTGTGATGTTAAGACATCAGCCAGGGGCTTCAACTCACAGAGACAAAGTGCTACAGCACCTGTGGAAGGTCACTAAGGCTCAGTGTGAGTCGTGCTCCCTGAATCAATGACAGGGCAGAGGCCATCTTCGGGCCAGCCTGAGAGACTGAGAGAAGATTCACTTTGAGGAAGAGAAAGTGAAGCTAATGGACAGTGCGGATAACACATTCTCAGTGCATGTGCGCTATTTTCAGCCGGCCACCTTGCAAATGCCCTCCCCCGCCTACCCTAGCTGCTATGTATGGGGCCCATCCTCTATTGTTATTTTACAGGACTCTGCTAGTCAGATGCTTTTACAAGCTTTATTCAGTTTGAACATCGCACTTAGAATGTGGGCTTAAGGTCCCCCCAAGCCGGTGCACCTGGGGAGGACCACACATTACATGGGCTGTGGGGGCCTGAGTTAGGCTCATTACACATATAGAAATCATTCAAGTCAAATAGGTCCCGTTCTTCATATGTAACAGTTAAAAAAAAGATATATAAGTAATCATTTATTATTCAGAGGCTGAAAGAAGCTGGCCGCTCACCTCAATGGAAGAATGCAAAAGTTGTCTCTGAATCACTTAGCCATTGAGAAAAATTTGGTTGTTGGTTGAGTTGGGTGTTAACTCTGGTCAAGCAACTGCCACACTCCCTGTCAGATAACCTGTACTTAACCCTGTGGTAGCTTGGCATTAAAGCAGTCAGGCTCAGCTTAGAGGCAATGTGTAAAATATTTATGCAGCACATGAACAGAAACAAAATGAAAACAAAACACAAAGAAAAACCCATACCAATTTAGAAAGATAGAGTAAATTAAGAAAGTATTTGACACCAAAATAACAAAAATCCAATCAGTTTGACCGGCGTTATGAATTTTTGAAGTTTCTGGTAAAAAGATCAAAGCATCAACTGTGGACCTCTAGTCACGCAAGACCAGGTCAAAGTCTAAAAATGTAGCCGACCATGATGGCGAGCGAGTCGGATACAAATAAGGGTATTAGGCCCATTTGGCGTTTACCTTTAGACTTAGAAGAAATTCAGAAAAAAGAGTCTCTGAAAAGCTTGAAGTTCAGTGGGCAAGGTTGAATGCATTGTCTGAGGAGGAGGCGTCATTGTTGGCGAGCCGCTTGATAAAGTCACGGTGAAGAGTTTTACGTTCGGACTTAATCTCTTTTTTGGAAGTTGAAAATCTCCGTCGAGACAAAGCTGGAGGCTGCGGTCAATGAGAATTTCATAAGACAAGATACCGTTTTGGTGAAGGACCACTGAACAGAATTTGTTGCACTGGAGATTAATTTATGAGGAGCTGCCGTGAAGTCAGGCTGACCCGTCGATACTCCTTGGGCGGGTAGACAAGTAGTTTGGTCTCAATCTACTCTTGATTCTCACAGGACCTTTTAGCAAAAAAAAAAAAGTTCCAAATTTTGGATTTTGGCTCTATGGGGACTTTCATCGTCACACCCAAGGGTCCAGAACAGGAGGGGCACTCCTTGGGGTTTATGACCTACTTAGACTGGGTCCAGGTATGGGTTCAAGATGGTTGGAGCCTTTTCAGTCACTAATGCTCTGATCAAGGGACCAGCCAACTAGCCCTTGAAGTCAAGCTAGTAGTCTTGGGCTCAAGCAGTGGAACAGGGCTCAAACAGCAGGTCAAGCCTCTGAGGGGTCAAGGTAGGCTTCAGACAGCAAAGCAGTCTTCCAGGTGTAGCAAAGAAGTCTTGTGGACTACACAGCAGTCCACAGCATCAAGCAGTCCTCTGAGATTCATTCCACAGGCCCAGAAAGTAAACTGAAGATTGGGTCTGAGGGTTTTATTGTAATACCCTGTGCCAGTGCTTAATTTATAAAACAAAATAAGTGCCAAGGCTCTCGTCAGGAGACCACTGCAACTTGCAAAACACATTTCCCCTGCTAGTCTCCTAATGATTGTAACAACATAATTACTAACCATCACACTCCTACATGTGTGACAGTTCAGACTTCTTCGGTCTCCCAGAGCTATAAGATAATATTCATTTTTAATGTATATTGAATACATAATCAACAGTTGTTTGGCCATCGCTAAATTAGCCTGACAGTGCCACCTTGAGGTAGACTGTTGCAAGAGCCAGTTTTGACCATTAGGTGTCTGTGCTGAGCACCAGAAACCACTGGCTCAAATTAAGCACCGCCCAGTGCCTTCTTTGGAGTAGGAGAAGATTCTAGAGAATTTTCTTTGAAGTGTTTGAAGTTTCCTGCTTCCACTGCCCTGGACGTCTGCAAGAACAATTCAGGACTGACACATTCTTTGCATTTAGGCAGAGTACAGCCTATTCAGTGCAAGTGGGGCTGTGCCCAGCACCACCCCCATCCTGCCAGCAGATGGCCCAACCAATCCCTTAATTGTGCGGCCGTCTGGAAGAAATAAAGAAGTCCTACTGCCAACTACACCCAGCTATGTGTCCCAGTAATACGTTGAAGGCACCAAATAGTTGGGGTAGGAAAATGGCAACTTTCTAAAAGTGCCATTTTTAAAATTGTTGCTTATAATCAGACTTTACCATTAAATTTCTCAGATACCAAACATGAAATGTTCACCTGTTTCCAATTAAAAGTTAGCACTGATTAAGCGTGATAGGACAATCCAATGTTACCCTACGGAAGTGGTAGGTCTCACAGTGATGAAAAACAAATTTAGGAGTTGTTCACTTCCAGGACATGTAAAACCTACAAGTACATGTCCAACTTTTTCATTACACTATACCATGTTTTATGGGTACCTAGCGCCTACCTTAGGGGTTACTTATATGCAAAAAAGAAGGGTTTAAGACTTGGCAAGGGGTTTCTTTGCCAAGTCGCCATGGCAGTTTAAAACTGGCATATTGTATACTACTCTACTATGGACTTATAAGTAAATGAATCAGGTGTAAGCCAGTGTTACCATGTTTCAGTGAATTTAGTACTGGTTAGCAATAGTAAAGTGCACAGAGTCCTAAGGTCAACAAAACCAAATTTAATAAAATTGGAGGGGTGAAGGAAAAAAGTTTGGGGGTGACCCTGCAGAGAGGGCCAAGTCCAACAGCATTACTTAGGATGTTCAATTCAAAATAGATTGCTGATTGAATGTTACTTCTGAATTAAACATGAGTGTAATACACTGCTACAATTTAACTGTAAATGACTGGAGGATCGTACGTGAGAGTTTGTGATTAAGGGTGTTGGCAAATGCATCTCACTTTTTTGCAAGCTAAATGGTAAGTTGAGCTGCCAGTTTTACGTTAATAATTCTAAATTAACTGATATTTTCAGTGAAATGCAACATACAGTACGTGCAAATCCAAACCCTCTCCAGGCTCCAGCAAAAAGAAAACAAGTCTATAAATTCTGTCTTGAAAATGCGATCTAAAAGTACAACATCTGTTCTTGTGATAATTTATTTCATTAACATATGATTGCCCATAGATATTTTTGGGAAGCCAAATTCTCATGAGCAAGTCAGGCTAATAAGAAGCTTAGTTTCAGATTTATTAGACAATTGTGTATATGAGACACAATGCCTATTTATGGAATATGAACATGTTTACAATTTATTTCTTGTACCAGTTGTTCAGCAGTGGAACTGTCAGTACTCCAGGGTAACCTTAGAAAATAAGCCACCTGTCTTAAATGGCCATGACAGCATAGTATGACTACAAAACATAAGCGGATGTTGGTGATATTTATAGTAGGCATGTACAACAGCCACACACATGCTGGGTGGAAGGAATTTCATATGCTTGATATGAGCTCCCTCTATTTACTTCTGAACACCTGAGTTTTGTTTTACCTCTGCATTAATCTTGGATCTGCTGAACCAAGTATAAGCTATGTGCACTGCTGAAATGTGCTTTTGTATTGTCTCAGTGTAGGACCTACAACAGTGGGGCAGAATAAGCTACAAGGCTGACAAACCTATATACTAAATTATCAATAACTGTTATGGGGAAATGCTGTGCTCACTACTGTGATGGCTTGCACCAAGATGGAGGCCAAGAGAGGCGAGTGATGATCGCGACCAGCACAGATGCCATGGGACAGGGGTGGTGACTGCTGCGAAACTCAACTAGAGTCCATGCAGAGCCGGATCTTGTGGGGAACTGGATCCTGGACATAATGAGACCAGCAGCACTTACAGTCCGTGCTTAATTTGGGCTGGTGGTTTCCGATGCATGGCGCCGGCACTTACTTTTAAACACTGGCGCTTTGGGTACTCTGCCACAAGTTGATGCTGTCTGGCTAATTTAGAGATGACCACAACAATATTGAATTATTAATTCAATATATATTAAAATTAATTTTTTCCTGCTGCCTAAGTCATTCTTATAGCTTCGGGGACCTAAAGTAGTACCAATAATCTCACTCGTAGGAGTGTGATGATTAGTAGTTGTGTTGTTACTATAATTGGCAACATGGCAGGGGCAATGTGTGATGCGAACAGCAGTGGTCTCCTGACAAGAGCCCTGACACTTATTTTTTTTTTATAATTTAAGCACTGCTTATGCTTTGAACTGGGCCCATGAGCAAGGACTTGATCAGATGCACAAGGTACAGCACAGCTGGGATCAGGACAGGCCAGCTCTGCTGAAAGGCCAACAGCAGTGTTGGAAGGGATAATCTGGAGCAGGTTTGAATGAGCACTCCTGCCAGCACGGAGGCCTCTAGGATTGTGGGCTGTGTTAGATGATGTCGTAAGGGACCCTAGGCATGACAACCTATCCATAGAGGCGATGTGAGATAGTGGTGGGGATGTCCAGCCCACCCTAAGTTTGCCTGTAACAACAACCAGGTGCTGCATGCTCTCACCAGCAATGGCCCCTGATGTCCCACTGATAAAATGACCCCCTCCAGGAGATCGCAGTCGGGACTTGCGTCTTGTCAAGAAAGATAGGATGATGCGCTGCAAAGGAGGCAAAGGCTGGGTGACTAAGAAGTGCACTGGTACCAAATCTGAAGCCAAGCCAGACATAGACAGTGAATCCGCCCTTTTATCACTTCGGCCTACGGTGACCAAACCACTGCCCCGATCAAAGAAATGTCATGGGACATAATGGTGTTGAGTGACAGGCCAAGGATGTGGAAGGGCAGTCACGTAGAAACAACATAAGTCTAGTGGGGCTCCCAGGGCAATCAGAGGGTATCAAACTGGAGTGATTCCTAGAACAGTGGCTTGTGACTGATGTCCTCAATGTTGAGACTCCTAAAGTATTTCTGGTGGAGCGAGTGCACAGAGTGCTGGTTCCAGGAGAACCACCCAGGCCCATGGTCACCCAGCTACTGAACTTCAGGAATCAAGGCAAGATTCTGTAAAACGCATGGGAGAATGGGCTGCGGGTCATTGGTAATGCTAAAATACATATTTTCTCTTATTACACCGCATAGGTCTAACACAAGCAGCAAGGTTTTTAGGACATTAAATATGAACTTAGGCTAAAGGATATCCGGTACATGCTACTCTACCCAGCCAAATTGGGTATTATTAAAGATAGGAAGTCTCTTTTCTTCGCACATCTTGATGAGGCTGGTGAATGGATGGAATCAATTAATATCTCCAGATTGGCCCACATGACCAGACTACAAGATCAAAGAAACTGATGGAAATGAACCAGGCAAGCAAAGAATACACAGGGTGGCTGGCCCTCCCTGAGGCAGACAGCGCAGGAGCGAGACAGATTAGTCAAGACTGTGTCCAAATACAGAACAAATTACACTTCCACTTTGGACTTGGCATCCGCCTGCATATCACCCCGATGACATGTAATAAGTAAACTAACTGGAACCATGCGAGGGGTCCTCTCAACATGGGGTGACAACCTGAGAATATTTTAGTTAAGCTGTGTCTGCAAATGGGAAATGTGTTATTCCATAGTACCAGTATTCCAAAATGGAGGGAATGCTTCACCAATGAGGACAGGCATGAGGCTGTTTGCCACAGCGGTGGATGCAGTATGGTGGGGGTGGGTGAAACACTACGTTTGATTCCAGGGATTGTCAGGATGGGTGACCCTATGTACTATAATTTTCTCTTCTATCCTAGATTTGCCACACACCACGAACGTAGCAATTGGTAATAGTTGTTTTACTTAATTTTGTTGAGGGGTGAGGTGGCAGGGTAGTTATGCAAACCCCAGCTTGGAGGGAGATGAAGTAAAAACTCATTGTTGGACAAGTTGCAGAGACTGTTAAATTGACATGTATACATGGTACGGTCAGGCACACTCACTGCACTAAAGGTACATGTATGGTCTGGCGGATCCAGCTGCATTCTTGGAGGAGGTGCTCCCGATTCTCTGTTCAACCTGGATGCACACTGTTATGGCTTTCTAACTATTCAAATGTCAGGGGGCTGGGCCGCCAACAAAACAAATGGCAGTGTTGTCATATTTGATGCATAGGTCCATACGTTTTACGGGCATCCCGGAGACCCACATTATGCAATTGGAAATTGATAAGATGAGAAGGAAGAGGAGGGGGCAATTTGTTGCACAATCTACTCTGCAAATGAATGTGGGGTTTGAGTATGAAAAGACCCCAGTGTCCTCTTTCAGATTCAACATACTGTGATCGACTCGGAAAGGCAAAACATTTTAGTGGCGGGCTCCTGAACTCTCTGACCAATAGACTTGTTGACATATCTGACTGCATAGGGCTAATGTGCAGGAAATATAATATGGTGGTCGACATCCACCGACATAGATCAGTACAACACCAAGAGCAGACTACTTGTGAGATGGCCACTAGAATGTTTATTATGGCTCTCACACTGGCAGCTAACAAGGTGCGGAGGAAACAGCTCCCTCGATAGGCTGAAGACTCATATTACTTACACATTCTCATAGTACACATACAACTTGACATGTTCCTGAGAAAATAAGGTATGGGGCTGGAGATAACAGGCACAGAATACCTGCGCTGGACACTATCTGATCATAGCCCACTATGGATGAGAGTGGAGATGGGAGGCCTGTAGCCCCAGGACTACCTGGCCTTTATAGACAAATTCTACTCAACATACCATTTAGACATACGATAGGAGAGAGTATCACACTACTTTTAGGAAAATGAGGAATGAATAATAGTACCACCTCCAAATGGGAGGGCTTTAAGGTGGTTCAGTGGGGGAAGGGTAGCGGGGGGCTTGAAGACCACCTATAGGAGAAGGAGGGCACTGGTCCAACATATAGGAGACATGGAAGGAGAGATGCCCATGCTGGAACGAGTGCTGTTTCAGACCCAGAGAAACACAGGTAACATATAGACAAAGGTAAAGGATACCATGAGTTGATGCTATGAGTTAAGCTTCTCAACCATAAGGAATATGCAACCAGGCAACACTGGGAAGGGAAGTGCCCATGGCATATGTTGCCGCTGATGTTACGGGCGGAGGAGGACTACAAATGTGACTTTCACTGACTACTATAAATCCCTCTAAGAAGCCCTAGCGAAGTGCATGAGGAGGAATGATGGAGTATTTAGCAGGAATGTGTATTCCCAGATTACCACAAGAATACAGGGAAGTTTTGAATGCCACAATGTTAATTAAGGAGATCTCATTGGCTATAGACCAGCTGATGACGAGCACCATACCAGCGATTGCGGTCTCCCCTCGAGTTTTTTAAGACCTTTAAAGGGACACTGGCCTTCAAGATTTTAAGACTCTGACAGAGTGCTATATATGTGGGATCTTTCCCGCACTCAACGTCCGAAGTTCTGATAGTTGGCCTGCTGAAACTAGGAAGAGACCAAATGGACGTAAAGTTATATCGACCCCTCTTTTTACTTTACACAGAATACCATATATACTAAGGAGTAGGTGGTTGCCTTTTATATATAAATGAAAACTTAAAAATATTAACAAATCAATTGCATATTATTAAATAAATTACCAGATAAAAAAAATAAAGAAAATTGAATCCCAAAAAGACATTTACTAACCAGAGAAATTCAGCTGTTATATAAGTTAGTGCGGTAACAATAACTTACGCCCGACAATGCGCTTCTTACGACCTCACATATTACATCACTCATGACATGGAGAAGTGTGGCTCACTAGTTAGAGCGGCAGACTCTGAAGCAGAGATCAGGCCTGGGACCAGGGTTCAAGTCCCGACGCGGCAGCGTCTTGGGCTCAATGCCCGCGGACTCGATAATTCTCGCTTCAGCGCCTACTCTCATCATGGGTCCCACGCTGCAACTCTGGGCAATAGCTTGCTTAATCTCCACAACGGCCCCAACAACTCTGGGATGCCTGGCTTCACCTTGGGGGTGCCCAGGAGGGGCATCTCACAGAGAGAGCCAGGAAGGTTTCCACAGCGTTATACAGCGCCGGGACGCCCCGTTGCTGGGGCAGCTGTGCGCTTTACAAGTATACTACATTTACATTTACATGGTCAGTGACATCACTGATGACATCGCTGAAGACATCTCAAATAACATCACTTATGACATCATCCACAGAATCTCTGAGGCCCCACTCACAACCCCTTTTAAACTTTCATACATCCACTCCAACTACCACACTACCATTTTCAAACACATTCACATACACATACAAGCAATTACACAGCCACTCACTGATTCATAGATCAACACACACATCCACTCACTCACCCTGCAATGTCCTGAGGATGGACACCCTGGGACATTGCTGGAGTTGGCCCTTCCTGTTATTCAGAAACTCTTGGAGGACAGTCCGCTACAGAATCCTTCAACACTTACTTCTACTTAGTGGGAAGCCATGTTAGCCATGTACGCCGAGGGTGAGCTGAGCCGCACAACCTCTACTCCATGATCCCCTGATGATATCTACATGGCCTCCACAGAGGGGACTAACAGACCCCCCCAAAGTCCCCATCGGGTCACACACAACATACGTCTGTGGAGTATTACCAAACACTCAGCAACTGACATGAAACCCTTAACTATCAGTCCACGAAAATAGACACCCAGATTGAGCTACTTCACACAATGACTGTCTTCACAACGGGGATTGATGCAAAAATTGCCACCCTTAGCAATTTAATAATCAAAGCTCAAAAGATGGTCAAATTCTAGTAATTGGCTAGCCCTTGTGCTTGGCCCCCAATTCTGGTAAAAATAAAAATCCTTCCGGGAATGTTGAGCAGCATCCTTAAGGATTTAAAGAACTCCTTGAGGCTACCAACTTCAACAAATAATGTTGCCACATAAGCTGCCAACAGTTTACCGCAGCCAGCAACTTATCTGATTCACTCTCTTACCTTGAGTCCCCCTAGAGTGAGCAAGGCACCCATTATGCATGCCTCACTGCTGCTAGCAGCTACCCTGCAAAGAACAGAAGTTACAGAAGAAGAACCACAGCCTGATAGACATCAGACTAGCCTGACACCAGACCCTGATGGAAATCCTAATGATAACCATTTGTACTCAAGTTATACCCCAACAACCGTCAAATGAACAGCAATATTTTTTTTTACAAAAAGAAATTTGTGTTATCGTTTGTTCTTGCCGAAACACCAACCAGTATTCAAAATAAATATACATTTAATTCAGCCAAATCATAATCTTTTCTTTCCTGGACCAATAAATCATGAGCCACTAATTCAACATTCAGGTAAGTGGTGAGGAGATATTAAGTATGAATCCCAAGTATTAAGAACCAAAACCTGCAAAAAAAGAGGTGACAATGTGAATAAGAATACATGGTATATTGACAGCCAAATTATATTTTGCATATGCATCAAACAAAGCAGGTACATTCCCAGTGTTAGTTTACACAGGAATGGGTCTGTTTTTTTTTGTTGTTGACAGTGTTTTAACGCTTTCTCAGATATTAGGGTCTTATCAGAACAGAGGTGAACCTGAGGAACTAAGGAGATATATGGCCATTACTAATATGGACTCCTGGTATTGCAAGGAATTGGCTTTCCTGTAGGCATTCTCTGACCAGAAGTTCGCCCTTTCAAGGAGATACTCATCCCTCACCAAAAGGTAAAGAATGAATGTTTTTCTTCCTGCAGAACACAACACCATCATTGAATCCTATGGGCTAACTCTATTATGCATGCCTCACTGCTGCTAGCAGCTACCCTGCAAAGAACAGAACTTACAGAAGAATAACCACAGCCAAACAGACATCAGACTAGCCTGACACCAGACCCTGATGGAAATCCTTACAAAAAGAAATTTGTGTTATTGTTTGTTCTTGACGAAACACCAACCAGTATTCAAAATAAATATAAATTTTATTCAGCCAAATCATAATGTATTCATTCCTGGACCATTAAATCATGAGTCACTAATTCAGTTCAGCTCATGAAGCTTTATTCTGTTCATAGTAGAAATGACCATAAAAGCACAGCAAACGGGCAACAGAATTAAAGTGCAAACATGATTAAAAACTCATACTTTTTCTAAAAGCCATAGATTTACATATAAAACTGGCAGTATAAAAACATATATCGGGGTGGTCCAAATTATACAACAAACACATAGCATCCTCCACATTTAAAACTCTATACTTAAGAAATATTGGTTTTAAAAAGGAGATCCTAACATTCTGAAATAGGGAGCAGATGAGCATAAAGTGCATTGTGCTTTGCTTAGAACGTCCATCACAGGGACAAGGGTCCACAGGAGGCTTTTTAGGATGTGGGAAGGCCACTAATACATGAGCAATACCAACTCTTAGTCTAGTCAATACAAACTTATGTGTTGGCCTGGTTACTACGTTCAGATAGTGCTGAAATCCCTCGACAGCAATATATTTATTGTAAGTTTTAACAGTAGCGAGGGAGTTAGCTATTACTGAACGTTTATTAGCTTTGTATGACATAAAGGTGTTTTTTAGGTCCTAATTCAACATTTAGGTAAGTGGTGAGGAGATATTAAATATGAATCCCAAGTATTAGGAACCAAAACCTTCAAAAAAAGAGGTGACAATGTGAATAAGAATACATGGTATATTGGTTATCACTTTTTAAGACAGCCAAATTATATTTTGCATATGCATCAAACAAAGCAGGTAAATTCCCAGTGTTAGTTTACCCAGGAATGGGTCTGTTTTTTTTGTTGTTGACAGTGTTTTAACGCTTTCTCAGATATTAGGGTCTTATCAGAACAGGGGTTAACCTGAGGAACTAAGGAGATATATGGCCATTACTAATACGGACTTCTGGTATTGCAAGGAATTGGCACGCTGTTACCCACAGCAATAGCATTTTGCCTCCATGCCTGACATTCCTACTGTCCCAGGTTCTCTCCCCCCGCCGACTTGAACTCATCATATTTTTCTATAACCAACCCTTCCTTTTGACATGTGGTCAATTTGGCTTTTTGAGAGGGTTTTGCCACATTATTGATGGTGCAACAATACATTCCCCCATATTCGCTTCCACATCCAATATGTCTAATGACACGCCCCCTGATATCGACCTTCAGGACACCATGCTGCTACCTTGCTGCATCTTTATCTTCCCGCTGTGAGGTGAGATACCCTTTCCCTGTAGGCATTCTCTGACCAGAAGTTCGCCCTTTCAAGCAGATACTCATCCCTCACCAAAAGGTAAAGAATGAATGCTTTCCTTTCTGCAGAACACAACACCATCATTGAATCCTATGGGCTAAATCTATCGCCCCACTGTTTTTTTCTGATGGAGAGATCCTCAGGCAAGGCTGATATATATATCCTTCACAAGATCTCCAACTGAGAGCTCATCCATCATGGCCCCTTTCAACCTCACGTTACTGGGAAAGTGGTCCCCAGTTATCCACCTCATTGTTGAACCAAGTAACCTAGTGTTGCATATCTGCTCTAAGTGCAATTCTCCCGTTTTTAATTTAACAGGGTCTTGCACAACAGGGTAGCATCCATGCCCCTGCACTAACTAAACATTGATCATCCAGTTCCCAAAAGACAGCCATCAGTGCTGTTTCTGGACGCCACCAGTCAAATATCCCAATCTTAAAGTTCTCTTATGCCCACTACTGGAGTTCGGACTGCCCACAAAACTTAATCATTGGTAAAAGTTTTCACAATATCAGGAGGGCAAACTAATTTCCTTGTTCACATTGAACTTTCCAATTCAAATTGTATGTATCTGCAATTACTCTTTTGTTTTCAATTACTTTCCATATTTCGTTTATCAATTAATTTCTAGACGTTGGTGTCTTTTTCCATAAAGTTCTTTTTATTAATTATCCAATTCCATCACACTTAAAACAGTCCCAGCCAACTCATGTCATCCCTTAAAGGAACTTCATCAGGGCATTTTGATTTATCCTCCAGCTCAAAATTCTTCTTTTCCATTCATTCCTCGATTAAACAAGACTAGTACACACATGCTGATAGGCTTTTTGAAAGGAGCCCAGACATTTAAAAGGGAAATGTTTTGCCTGGATTATCATCGCAGAGGCGTCATGCAGACAAGTAGGCGAACACTTAGGCACTTTACAATCAATCTCTCCTTTGAAGTCATTTGATATTCGTTCATGAAACTGTCTTTGCTACGACCTGACTACATCAGCAAATCATTTCTTGCATTTTCATCTACGGCCAAGCAGTGACACTTTAATACACTTTGCACATTCAATGCCAAGTTTTTTTTGCTATTAAAAACATGCTGCATTTTTTATTGCATTTTACAACTCTGTCTTTCTTTTTATCTTAGCGATTGTGCAACTATGAATATGATCACAGTAGTTCTGCATAGTCTAAATTGTAACATTGTTTTTATTGTTTAAAGGTTAATTAACTACCCATTCTAGAAATGAACTTGAAACTCGACATTTTGTTGAAATACCCTTCTCCTCAGACCTATGGGCATGCTTCCATTATTAAGACGATAATATTATCACCGCTACCCAATCTTATTTGTGACGTTGCCAGTGCTGTTAAAGAAATCATTCTTTTAGGATTTGATGGGCCTTCTTGCTGAACTGATCTAGGCAAACAAAAGGAAACATTTGGCACACGCCAAAATTATGCAATCATTATGTGATGGGGGTAAGAGGCCACCTAATTCTGAAGTAAACTATTATATATCCCAAGTGACATGCCCATTCAATGGCTACAGGAAACCAGTTGCTATGAGGCTTTGGATTTTGCCAAGGTTCTAAGGTCAAGAGGAATACTAGGACTACTGATGGGTACCCATAAAGATGCCTATGGACTCATCGAAGCAGCTCAAGTAGCTTAAGCATTTTGGCATAAATATGTGGCTAAGATGGAGTAACGACCGGATTTTCCGACCAGATAGAATCAGACTAGAACACCACTAACCCAGCCGAAACGTAACAATCTCCCTCCTCAGGACCTACTTACAAAAGGCACCTGTGTAACTACCTAAGGATGGGGAATTAGCAATATACAAGCTTAGATCTTCTACAACACCACACTCATACCTTATAGTCTCGCGGCAACAGGGGCCCAGACTAGACTACCCTGAGGCAGTTCCGATTATCTACCATTACACACTATTAACCATCAGTGCTCACGCAAGCCACAATCTGGTGGGTATACACACTGACCACAATCAGTGCTCTCGCAAGCCACAATCTGGTGGGTATACACACTGACCACAATCAGTGCTCTCGTTATTTCCTACATACACAAGCCACAATCCTGTGGGTATACACACTGACCACAATCAGTGCTCTCGTTACACACCAGGTCCTCCTGGTGCTCTCGCAAGCCACAATCCGGTGCACAACGACGATCACTTTCCTATGAATACCCTCTCCATATTGGGAACTCTCTCTCTCTTCTACTGGGATAATACAATGTTATAGATTATGGGACAGATAGACAGGTCGATCCTCTCCCACACAAGAATGGCCAAATTACACTGTGCAAAGGTTATTCCCTATTTCGAGTGTTCCTCTACTCCCTTGCTCAGTTACCATTTACCTGGACGGGAGTTGCATCCGTTCACATAACAGCATCTGACTAGAAGAAAGGTTAACTTTATCATAAGGAAGCAACGATCACCCACTAGTTCGTTAAGAACTGGGGTATCTTTATTCATTAATAACATCAACAATATAACACTACAATATTACACATAGCCTGAAAAGCAAAAGGAAAGGTTAGAATGTGTGTGCACACTAATAAGAAAGGGTCGACGTCACCTTATGAGTATGAAGTCTGGACTCGGTAGTCATCTGGGTTCCCTCCTCGTCTGTGCCTAGGCTCGTCTTAGGATCACCTCTGCAGTCATGGATACACGTCTGCACCGCTATGCTCTGTCTCCTCCGTTTCCCTCCAAGTCACTGGAACCTTCCTCTTATTCTCTGTCTCATCAGCTGCTCTCTCTCCCTCTCTCTGTTTTGCACTACTCCTCTCTCCTCTCAATCACCTTATGAGTATGAAGCCTGGACTCGGTAGTCATCTGGGTTCCCTCCTCGTCTGTGCCTTGGCTCGTCTTAGGATCACCTCTGCAGTCATGGATACACGTCTGCACCGCTATGCTCTGTCTCCTCCGTTTCCCTCCAAGTCACTGGAACCTTCCTCTTATTCTCTGTCTCGTCAGCTGCTCTCTCTCTCTCTCTCTGTTTTGCACTACTCCTCTCTCCTCTCAATCACGGACTGTCTTCACTTTCCAGCTTCGATCTTATAAATCAGTTTCTACCACCCTGGTATTCGTTCTCTCTACTAACTGCTTCACTCTGTATGCTCTGATCTTAATGTCAAAGCTCGCCAGCTGCTCCAACTAAAATAACTTCAATCTTTCTAAGAGAGAATTAGCTTCTCGGTCTTTCTCGGACTTAAAAATGGCGACTGTCTGCCTTAAGATGATTAATTGCAATGATGCTAACAGCTAGCTGCCGCCTACGAACTGACTCTCTGACTACCTCATGCTTTCGCTAATATGGAACCTTGTTCATGCATGGAAAGTTACGGCCAGTAACCTGCCGCCCACCAAATTCTTGTACCTCCCCGTACCAAGGACACGTTCTCAGCCGGCCGGCCTGATGTTATGTCTTCGATACGAAGAAAAATACAGTTCTTCGATAAGGGCCAGCCTGAGCTGGTTCTCTCCAAGCGAACAACACCTCATAACTAAAACATTACATTTGACCTAAAAGCATCTCAAGCTGCCTAGGCAGAAAGAAAGATGGAGTCTCTTCCGTTCGAGGCCTACAGGGCCCGAAATAAGCATAACTCCATTAGAAATATACTAGCACTCTTACAAAAGGACAGATTAATACTAATACTAAGGAATCTATCCCTTAACATAGGTTTGTAAGCCCTAGAATGAAGAAAAGGGTAGGGGATTGCATCAAACGCCTTGTAAATAGGCCCGGTCTAAGGTTCTAGTCCTCCTATTAGAATGATAGCAGGCTAAAGTCACCTTCAATCACCTTCACTCAAGAAAAGGGGCAAAAACTCGGTCAGAACACTTTACCCTTGACTTTAGGCTGCTAATCATTCGCTAAATGGAACTAACATCCGTAGATGAATAATATGAAACAAAACTAACTGATCTATTTCTAGTACCACATCTACAGGTCTGGAGTAAAGAAGGAATGCACTGAATAAAACAGCAAATAGCTACTAAAATGCAGATAGTAATCAGGATACCCCCTAATATCTGACGTAAAGAATGTAAATCAGGTAACCAGTTAAAGAGCCAGTCAAACCAGCCCTGATCAATGTGTTTTCTAACTTCTTTGGTCAAGTCATGAAGTTTGTCGATATGAGCCTGAATGGATCTAGTATGATCTGATAAACTGAAACAACAAAGGCCCTCAAAGTCAGAACAGTCATGTCCATGTTTAAGCAAAAGATAGTTGATGGCAGCCCGGTTCTGCAAAATAGCTCTGCGTTCACCCTGGGCATCTAGTAGCATGTCAGATAGAATTGTAGAAGTATGATTGATAGATTTAACCATCCAACAGGCCATTTTCCCGATGGATTTAGCATTATAGACCGCTAAGGCAGGGACACCTAGAATCGAAAAAGCTAAACTAAGATATTTAGATTCAGAAAATAAATGTAGTGTAGAGTCACAATTGTCATGTAACATTACTGCATCACGAACAACACGGGAATGCATATTAGGATGTGAAGAAAATATTAATAAACTCAGTCTGGTAATGGCACAAGGCTCTCCAGAGATATTTGCGGGAATGTAAGGCCAAGATGTATTGCAACAAGAGAAAAGCCATCCAGAAGGTAATAGCATTGTACGATAGCGACTAGGGTTAATTACAAGACTTTTACAGGTCATATTGTTCTTAACTGAAATACATGACTTCGGTGATCTCCGGGAGCATAGTCTGTTCATGAGCTGTGAATAAATTAGCACCTTTCAATTTCAAATGCACACATTCCGTTATAGCATTTGGGTCACAGGTAAGGAAAAAACATAAATCACCCTGCGTGATATTATATGTAATTATTTGTTAATGAATTGGGGGTACTGGTTCTGAAAGTACAGTACATAGAGGACAATACTCATGCGTAGCAAAATCACCAAGAATAATATTAGGACGAGCATTTGATATATTGAAAATATGGGCCAGAGTCTCCAACGAAGCGGGGACAGCAACCAAACAGGTCGCTAATATGTCAGTCACCGAACGCATCGGTGTTAAACAGAAATGTGGGGAATTTGTCACCCTTCGTGCCAGGGTAGTCCAAAAGTTAGATGATGAATCCCACGCAGCAAAGGAACGCGGTTCTCGGGTTAGCGAATCAACCAAAGTCTGTGGGTTCCCTCCTTTTCCGACGTAGCAGGCCAAAAGGAGTCCAACGCCGGCACATCCTGTAACAGCAGTCCAGAGAGTGCTCTGTAAGAAAATCAAATACAGGCATTATTCATTCTCGTAAGTAACATTTGTCAGCCGGGACAGCTTCCCAGCTATCTTTCCCTGGGCTCATGACGAGTACTGTGTTATCATGACTGGTTGCAATAACTTCAGCTTGTTCAGGGGGATTTTTAGGCGATTGCACCCACACTCTCGCTCCTGGATTATCCGTGGAGCCAAAACCTTTTTGTCCTCGAACAGTTAACAAAGTTGGGGCAGTGCCTTTCTGAATCTCACCACTGAAAACAGGCATGATTAACAACTGAGCAATCCGGTCAGAATCGGTAATTCAACTTCACTGCTATTCAGCAGGAGTACCTTAATCTCACCCTGATAATCACTGTCAATGACACCCCCAAGTACTTGAATGCCTTTTAAGGCCAGGCCCGATCTAGGGGCAATCAATCCGAAATTTCCAGTTGGTATACAAACACCAATGCCAGTGTCAATGATAACTCGATCTTTGCTTTTCACAGTAATGTCATTCATAGCATGCAGGTCTAAGCCTGCGGAACCTGGGGTTGCTTTGCATGGAGCCAGGGCTCCGGGGGAAATCTCCCAATACATTACAGTATTTTTAACTGTATTTGGTTTGGCTTCAACAGCTGGAGGAAATAAACGCATTAATGGAGATTCAGCATTTAAAAAGGGACGATTATTCAAAATCAACAGTGCCTGGAACAAATAGTCTCTCCAATTTTTATATTTATTGTCAGTTAATTTGCGCAATTGATCTTTTAGCAAACCATTCATTCTTTCAATAAGGCCTTCTGCCTGTGGGTAGTACGGTATATGAAACACCCATTCAATGTTGTTCTCCACACAAAATTCCTGCACCAATCTTCCCTTAAAATGGGATGCATTATCAGATTGAATTTGAAATGGGACACCATAATACAGCATAATTAATTCCAAAGTTTTAATGGTGTTCACTTGGGTTGCTCGTTTACAAGGAAAGGCCACTAAAAGGCCACTGTATGTATCAATGATGGTGCAAATATATTGGAAATTTTTACTCATAGGGAGTGGACCAATATAATAAATCTGCCAAATTTGAGCGGGTAATTTTCCTCGGTGTAAATGTCCTTTAACAATTTGAGGCACTTTTCACTGTCTAGAATGTTGACAGATAGGACAATGCAGTATAGTATCTTTAATCAAATTTGAAGGAATATAAATTCCTCGATCAGCAGCCCACCTGCTAGTGGCTCTCTCTCCAAAATGTAGTGCTTTCTGGTGGGCCCATTTCGCCAATCCCGCCAAATCAGAATCCTGCATGTCCACCACTGCCTCAGCAATTTTAGATTTCTCATCTGCAATGTTGTAACAAAATTTGTCAAGGGAGTCTATTGATGTATGAGCATCCACATGAAAGATTGTAACAGTACTTTGTGGGAGTAGCTCCCAAATTTCTTGCCATAATTCTTTACCCCAAAGTTCTTTAGAATGCAATTCCCAATTATGAGAATGCCAAGTTGGTAACCAAACCGCCAGTCCATTAGCAGTGGACCAGGAATCAGTAAAAAGATGACATGTACCGGGTAACTCCTGTTTTAAAACTTGATAAACAGCATATAATTCAGCAAATTGACTACTCTTTCCTTCACCAGTTGTACTCAGCAATTTTTGTGTGATGGGATTATAGGACACTGCCTTCCAATGCCTCTTCTCTCCTATGTACCTCGCTGAACCATCCGTAAACCACACATGGTTTCTGTCCTCCGCGGACAGATCATCAAATGGCTTACCCCACTTAACAGGGGATTCCTGTACTACAGGTACGGAGCAATCACTCCCAGTCTCATTCGATGGTGCCTGCGCCACTTGCTCATGTAACAATGCCACACCATTCGGTCCCACGCGTGCCCTATCTTGTATGTACCATTTCCACTTGATCAAACGCGCCTCTTGAGCATGTCCGATTCGATGAGTTTTCGGCGAACTCAAAACCCATTGCATAATAGGAATTTCAGGTCTCAAAACCACATCATGCCCCAAAGTCAATTGCTCGGTGTCCACCAGAGCCCAATAACATGCAAGTAATTGTTTCTCAAAAGGTGTTTAACGCTCACCAGCATCAGGTAACTTTTTAGTCCAAAAACCTAATGGTACTTTATTTCTGCCTTGTTTTTGCCACAAACTCCAATTTGCATAAAGACCTTGCACAGACACATTCAGATCCACATCACCGTCACGCACGGGCCACAAATCCAAAGCATACTGAATTGCTTCTTTCGCCAAATCAAACGCATCCTGCTGCGGTTTACTCCATTCAAACGCATTCTTTTTACGAGTAACTTTGTATAAAGGGGCCAATATCTGACTCAAATGTGGGATGTGTTGACGCCAAAAACCAAGTAAACCAATAAAGCTTTGGGCTTCTTTTCGGTTCTGCGGAACCGCAAAATCAAGAATTTTCTGTTTTACTTGTGGAATCACTTCTCTGTTACCTTTATGCCAATTGATGCCTAAAAATTTCACACTTTGTGATGGACCTTGCAACTTGTCGGGATTGATTTCCCAACCTTTTTCACGTAAATGATCAATGACCTGATCCAACTGAGTTTGAACTTGATCCTGTGTCTCACCTTGAATCAAAATGTCGTCAATATAATGACACATCTGAATTTGTGGGTTTATGGGTATTTCAGATAAATGTTCCGCCACCAGCCGGTGACAGATCGTAGGACTGTGTACATAGCCTTGGGGAAGACTTCTGAACGTAATTTTACGTCCATTCCATGTAAAACTGAACTGTTCCTGACACTCAGGGGCAATTGGGATTGAAAAGAAAGCATTAGCAATATCAATAGACGCATACCATATTCCTGGATGCTTCTGAATTCTCTCAATTAAAGTAATCATGTCTGGTACTGCAACAGTCAAAGGGGTTGTATGTTTATTCAATTCGCGGTAATCAACAGTCATACGCCAAGAATGATCACTTTTACGTACAGGCCAAACGGGATTATTCCAAGCAGAAGTAACCGGAGTTATAACTCCTGCATCCACTAAGTCCTGAATTGTAGAACTAATCTCTTCGTGACCACCTGGGATACGATACTGCTTTTGGGAAACAACTTTTGTAGCCTGAGGAATTATTATAGGGGGCATTCTCAAACGACCAACTCGTACAGGTCTGGATGATATATAACTTTTACTTCCAAATTGATAACAGCCATCATCTAAATGCAATGTCATACCTTTCAAAATATCAATTCCAATTATGTATTCCAAAAGTGGCACAACCAAAATAGAATATTCTTTTTGGGGAATCCTACCTATTTTCATTTCAAATTTTGTCTGCACTGTGGGGGTTTCCTTTCCACCTAAACCAGTAATTGTGAAAAACTGACCTTTAAATTTCTTTGATTTTCCATGAATTAGAGTGGCCTCCGCTCCTGTATCTACCAATGCTCGGGCCCTTTGGATATTACGATGTTTCCAAAAAATTTCAATATCTACATAGGGTCTATTGTCTTTGAGAGCCCACCTGCGTACTGGAGCTTGACCTATTTCCTAGTCGTTTTTATTGCGTTCTGATAACCAAGACAAATCAGGATAAATGCTCTCAAATTTTTTGGACGATATAATGTCATGTTCATATCCATCCCCATTACGAAATGGATTCTTGTCATCTGCATTGTATTGTGAATTTCGTTCAGAAAATCTGTGTCGATCCTCTCTTCTCCTCAACTCGGGGGACTGATCCCTTTCATCTCTATATCTGCTGTTAACACAGTCATCTCTCCCCCATTCTTTTTCCCCCTCTCGCCCTCTCTCTCTTTCACACCGAGGGGTCACATCACTCTCATACTGTCGACTATCACGCCGATCTAAATCATCACAACGTCTATCATCCCCACTGTCATCAGAATATTCACGATCACAATCATTCTTTTGCACACGTCAGGCACCCTCCTTCCGATCCAAACCACGTTTGCGAAACATATCCCACAAGCGATTATTAGGTTCACCACCAATGTCTTCCCTTTTCACACCATCATCCAACAAGGCAAGAAACATATCGCGTCTAGTAAATCTGTGATTCCCAGCAGTAGGACCCTCAGGTCTGGACTGTCTTTCAGGTTTAAGCCACTCGCGCAGCTCACCAAGCTGACGTACAGATTCAAGCACCATAGACAATGCATTGCCAGTTTGATTAATCAACAAAGTCATCATAACCTGTTTATAAGCAACAGGGGAAGAACGGATAATGCGATTCCGCACAGAAGATATTAATAAACCATCCAACAATCTGTCAGATGTACCCAGAAAAATCGCAGTTTTCATCACTTCCTCCTTCAGTCTTTGCGCTGCATTGTGCAATGTGTACCATGGTTTGTCATTCGGGGGCCAATCCGATTCAGTAGGGTATTTGTTATTACAACCCTCAGTCGCCAACTGAAGCAGACTAATTTGACCAGGAACTTTATAGTTACGGAAATGATCCTGAATCGTAGAATCAGAACTCAAAGAACAAAATTTCAAGGCATCTCCTGCATCTAACATGATGCCCGCAGCACCAAGTTCGTAAAGGCGCACCATCCATGGAAGCAAGGCCTCACCAGGCCGTTGCCGAAATCGTTGCAAAATGTCACTAATCTCCTGTTGCGTAAAATCCTCCAAACTATCCAAAGGAATACCGTTCGGGTTACCAGGAGCCTGTTGTAATTTACGTCGAAAAACCGGATGCGCAGAAACCTCAGGACGAGCATCAGAAGAAGCCCGATCAACAGATTTAGAGGGACAGTCATATCGAGAAATGTCATCAGAATTAAAACAGCGACCACGGTCGCCGGAATCATCCTATTTGTCACAAGAATTAGATTTACAATCACGTCCGGTGCGAGAAGACTCGCGCTTGTCAATTTCCTCAGCCGAGGAGCCAGAATCATTCGAGTCCCAGATATTACCATCCCATTCATCAGGATTCCAGTCCAGTCCGGCTTTCGCCACGACCAGACATACTTTCCGTTTACAAACACGACCGCGACGATTCTTATATTTGTTTTTTGCAATACGAACAGCAGCCCTTTCGGCTATTGTCTGATAAGTCTTAAGTTTGTCGGCAAGCAATTTATTTTGACATCGCAAAAGAGTGTGAGCATTCTGCACTTCAACAAACTTTTCTTCCATATCCGCATATTGTCTCTGTAATTTCAAAAATTTCTCATGTACAATCCTGTACGCAGATAAAACAATCCAACCTCTGCGTCCCAAAATAGGAAGCTCCTCACCCTTCACAACCGGCGCTTTCTGCAGGCAAGCAATCACATTAGACGGCTCCGCCAGTTCCAAACAGGAACTCCAATTTTCACTCAAACCAGTAGAATCGGCCCACTCACGGGCCAAAGCCTCGTAAGGCGTTGATTCCCAGCCGGGAATTTCAATAGGCAATTTAAAAGTAGATTTAGACCTTCTCAAAAACATTGTGACAAAAACAAAAAGATATATACAACTTTAAACAAATAATATACAAAAGTAAATCCGTACATGCCGAGCGCAAACCAGCAAGATAGAAACAATTCCGCTCAAACAGGCTTTCGTAAACGGTTCGTGACGCCAGATGTAACGACCGGATTTTCGGACCAGATAGAATCAGACTAGAACACCACTAACCCAGCCGAAACGTAACCATCTCCCTCCTCAGGACCTACTTACAAAAGGCACCTGTGTACCTACCTAAGGATGGGGAATTAGCAATATACAAGCTTAGATCTTCTACAACACCACACTAATACCTTATAGTCTCGCGGCAACAGGGGCCCAGACTAGACTACCCTGAGGCAGTTCCGATTATCTACCATTACACACTGATAACCATCAGTGCTCACGCAAGCCACAATCTGGTTGGTATACACACTGACCACAATCAGTGCTCTCGCAAGCCACAGTCTGGTGGGTATACACACTGACCACAATCAGTGCTCTCGTTATTTCCTACATACACAAGCCACAATCCTGTGGGTATACACACTGACCACAATCAGTGCTCTCGTTACACACCAGGTCCTCCTGGTGCTCTCTCAAGCCACAATCCGGTGGGTATAACGCCGCTACACAACGCCGATCACTTTCCTATGAATACCCTCTCCATATTGGGAACTCTCTCTCTCTTCTACTGGGATAATACAATGTTATAGATTATGGGACAGATAGACAGGTCGATCCTCTCCCACACAAGAATGGCCAAATGACACTGTGTAAAGGTTATTCCCTATTTCGAGTGCTCCTCTACTCCCTTGATCAGTCACCATTTACCTGGATGGGAGTTGCATCCGTTCACATAACAGCATCTGACTAGAATAAAGGTTAACTTTATCATAAGGAAGCAACGATCACACACTAGTTCGCTAAGAACTGGGGTATCTTTATTCATTAATAACATCAACAATATAACACTACAATATTACACATAGCCTGAAAAGCAAAAGGAAAGGTTAGAATGTGTGTGCACACTAATAAGAAAGGGTTGACGTCTCCTTATGAGTATGTAGTCTGGACTCAGTAGTCATATGCGTTCCCTCCTCGTCTGTGCCTTGGCTCGTCTTAGGATCACCTCTGCAGTCACGGATACACGCCTGCACCGCTATGCTCTGTCTCCTCCGTTTCCCTTCAAGTCACTGGAACCTTCCTCTTATTCTCTGTCTCGTCAGCTGCTCTCTCTCTCTCTCTGTTTTGCACTACTCCTCTCTCCTCTCAATCACGGACTGTCTTCACTTTCCAGCTTCGATCTTATAAATCAGTTTTTACCACTCTGGTATTCGTTCTCTCTACTAACTGCTTCACTCTGTATGCTCTGATCTTAATGTCAAAGCTCGTCTGCTGCTCCAACTAAAATAACTTCAATCTTTCTAAGAGAGTATTAGCTTCTCAGTCTTTCTCTGACTTCAAAATGGCGACTGTCTTCCTTAAGATGATTAATTGCAATGATGCTAACGGCTAGCTGCCGCCTATGAACTGACTCTCTGACTACCTCATGCTTTCGCTAATATGGAACCTTGTTCATGCATGGAAAGTTACGGCCAGTAACCTGCCACCCACCAAATTCTTGTACCTCCCTGTACCAAGGACACGTTCTCAGCCGGCCGGCCTGATGTTATGTCTTCGATACGAAGAAAAATACAGTTCTTCGATAAGGGCCAGCCTGAGCCGGTTCTCTCCAAGCGAACAACACCTCATAACTAAAACATTACATTTGACCTAAAAGCATCTGAAGCTGCCGAGGCAGAAAGGAAGATGTAGTCTCTTCCGTTCGAGGCCTACGGGGCCCGAAATAAGCATAACTCCATTAGAAATATACTAGCACTCTTACAAAAGGACGGTTTAATACTAATACTAAGGAATCTATCCCTTAACATAGGTTTATAAGCCCTAGAATGAAGAAAAGGGTAGGGGATTGCATCAAACGCCTTGTAAATAGGCCCGGTCTAAGGTTCTAGTCCTCCTATTAGAATGATAGCAGGCTAAAGTCACCTTCAATCACCTTCACTCAAGAAAAGGGGCAAAAACTCGGTCAGAACAGATGGGCAGAGGCATGCTGTACATGATACTTCTTGTGGTGCCCACCCGTGTTCCAAGAATTGGCAGGAATGGAAGTGTTCGTCAGAAGCCATGGTTGGAAGCTGGAATATCCAAGCGATATCCTAAGAAGGAGATACATGCAGGGGTGCTATGCTGGTAGGATTATGAAACTGGGCTAGCCACCAGCACACACTGCACTGATCAGGGTCGTTCAGTGCACTTGGTTCTATAAGAAACTGAACCAACCAAGTCCACTTTAGATATAATGTTTACAATGGGGATCTGTAGACATACAGTGACTGCCCCCTTTTATCACACATAGCATCAGTGTTCTACACAGACATATCTCAGATACAGGTTAACTGGGAACAAAAACTGGGCAGGGAGACTTTGGAGTGACTGGACACATGCCCGCCATTAACCTAACCTAGTTACTAGAAATCAAAAGCTGAAATTCACGCAGATAAACTATTTACACTTGCCCTAGGTGCATACAGTCCGAGCCAGGCTTATTTCTTCAAATGGTCTGTGTCTGTGGGTAGATTCAGTCATGTTGGTCTACAGTTGTCAGGACAGTAGGGGAATCAGTCCAAAAGGCAATTACAGTAGAGCCTGCTAATTGCCTATTAGGCTTAATTAAACATATCACCACAACCAATCAAATATGTTGTTTTATAGATCTCTCATTTATTATAGCAAGAAAAACACATTTATGGGATGGAAGGTTAGGAGGGCACCAACGCATGCTCTGTGGCTCACTGACCTACACAAATGGAAACGCTGTACTGGCTCCGACGTCGGGGAGCAGGTCAAGAGCTCATAGCAAGCTCCAGCAGAGGTGTTTTAAGGCATGTGCAAAGTGGGCTCTGGCCCAGGACCCCGGCGTTTAAGGGAGCCCTCCTGATAGAGCCAGGTCTGTTCTGTGAGTCTTGCCCTGATGACCTTAAATAATTCTTTAAGTTCAAAATATTTTATTGAGGGGCGTGGCTTACGCGCTGATGCGAGATGGCGGCTCTCCCGTGAGCTCCGGAGAGACACGGACTCCTAATGTTTTTCTAGCCCTATTTCTTCTCGTTTGAGGCTGGAAATTTACATATTATCACAGCGGAACATGTGCGGCGGCGATTTCTTGCACTTCTGAAGCCCCGAACGCCGTTTCTGCAGTTTGGTGAGCCTTTACTCCTAAAACGTTATCGGGACTCGGGCGGCCGCCATTTTGAGCTGCCGAGCCCGTGTCTCTCGTCAGGAATTTACCGTCGCTTCAAACAGTATCCAGAGCGACTCTCACTCCATGCTTCATCTAATCTGCTTCCCTTCACAAGGTATGGCGTATTTTCAACACTGGCTTCTCCTCCTATGAATTACTTTTACCATGAAGTTTTTTTTTTACCTGAAGTTGGTGAAGACCGCCATTTCCTCGATTTTTCTGCGAAGTTGTGCTGGGTTCTTTCTTCTTTCAATGCTGTGATGTGCTTCTTCAGTGCCAGCTCTTACCCCTATGATCTTTCATGAACGCTTTGCTGTTTTATTATTTTTATCTCCCATTATGGCTTGCCTTACCTTGCTAATTTGTGCAGCCTGAATGAATTACGCAAATTCACTACGTATGTTCGTGGTTTTGCTCGAGGTTCTGGAGCAGGCTTTCTGAGTCATTTTACTCTTCCTTTTTGTGGATTTCCTTCGCGCTTGGTGACTTTTTTGCGCTGCCTCTACGCAACCATCATCCTTTTCACTCATTTTTCTTCTGTGTTCCTGGTGTGCCCCTATATTGGCATAATGACGCATGTCACAGGCAGCTTGAAGTCGTCGAACACAGGAACCACGCCCAAGCCCCTTAAGAATGACCCCCCTTCTCCCATTCGCACCTCTCAAAATCCTATTCTGGACTCCATCCTAGAGGAGGTTCGAGGTCTACAACCCTTTATGTCTGCCACCAATGAGAAACTCAAGCAGATTGAAGAGAGTTGGGTTGTTATGGAAGGCAAGGTCTTGAATCTGGAACAGCGTGTTAGTGATATTCAAGATGTCTCCACAAAGATACCCCTCCTGGAAAAGGAAATTCAACAGCTCAAGTTACACACAGAGGACCTTGAAAATCGCAATCGTAGGAACAACCTACATATTTACGGAGTTCCGGAGAATCTTGAGGGGTCTGACATGGTGTCTTTCATTCGTCGACTTCTGCATGAACTGCTCGACCTTCAACCAAATGCTCATCCTCTAAATATCCAGAGAGCGCACCGTCTTGGTCGTCCTACTTCCAACTCCTCGAAACCTCGGGGTATCATCCTCCTCTTCCTCGAGTTTACTGAATTAATGACTGTTCTCAAAGCTGCCAGACTCAAACGTCGTCTTGTGTGGTCGGGTCATAACATCTTTATCTCTCAAGACTTGTCAAATGCCACCAATGCTCGTCGTAAAGAATTTCTGAATCTCCGCCCTCAGATGAGACAGTTAAACATTCAATATGGAATTCTGCATCCTTGCCTCTGCAAAATCACCCATAATGGTCGTACCCGCACATTCGATGATCCCCAGAAGCTGCACGAATATCTGCAATTTGCCTCTTCACCTAACATGGATGTTACCACCTGATGCCTTCTATAGGCATCTTCTGTTTCTCCTTCTTTGCCAGCCTTCTGCTGAATTCTTGTAATGTCTCTAGCTTCAACATGTTTTCCTTCTCTATGTTGTGCTGTTCCTGGTTTTTCTCTTCCTCTCTCCTAGCGTCCTGTGGGGGTCTGCTTCTCCTTCGGCGTCTCCTCGCTCCAGATGTCTTGGTGTTTTCTTTCTTCTCAGATCTGGCATTCTTGCCTTGATCTGTCTACTTATTCCTCTTCCTTCTTCTATCTCTTTACTCTCCTACTCCTAGTTTCTCTTTTTTTGTTCTACCATTATGTATTTTTCTTCAACATCTCTTTCCCTTTTCTTTCTTTTTTGACTGTTCTATTCCTTGATTTTTGTTTTTTGTTCCTTGTTAGTTCGTCTTTGGTACTTTTAGGCATGTTTTTTCAAATAAGTGTACTTTTCTCAAATATTATTTCTATCTCTAATGTCTGTGTTTCTTATCTTTTTTATTTTAGCCGTTCTCCTGCAGTGTGTTCGCCCCTGACGTTCGCCCCCTTCCTCACCTCCCATCATGTGTAATTTTGTTACGTGGAACGTTTGTGGTTTGGGTCACCCCGTCAAGCGTCAAAAGGTATTGTCACATTTATCCAAACTTAATTCACAGGTTGCCTTTCTTCAAGAGACCCACTGTACGGATTCAGAATCCTCAAAGCTCAAGAGACAATGGGTGGGTCAAGTGGTTTATTCTCCTGCTGTTAATAACAAGGGAGGTGTTGCAATTTTATTTCATAAAGGTTTATGTGCCCAAATTCTCTCCTCCAAAGCTGATACTGAAGGCCGTTGGGTTATGGCTAAAGTTGTTATCCAAAATAAGACACTGGTTTTTCTGAACATCTATGGTCCTACCCGCCCTTTTCCTGATTTTGGAATGAAGTTAAAGTTCTCATTTCCTCTATTGACTGTCCCAATATTGTTATTTCTGGTGATTTTAACCAGTGATTGGATCCCTTCTCTGATAGACTCTCCTCCACTAAATTTCGTCCTGACAAAACTCACAAATGTTTCCAATCTGCCATCTCTTCCCGTCCCCTATATGATGTATGGAAAACTTGTAATCCTGATACTTTGGAATACACGTTTTATTCGAATGTACATCATACTAGATCTAGAATTGATTATATTTTAGTCAGTAAATCTCTCCTCCCCACATTGCACAACTCTGAAATTGGGTCTATTTTTATTTCGGACCATGCCCCCATTTTTGCAACCCTTGATCTTACCCTTACCTCTTCCAGATTCAGTCGTTGGAAATTCAACACCTTCCTTTTGTCAGATGTTGTCTTTATGAAGGAGGTTCAGAATTTTATAGCTGAATTTTTTACTTTTAATGTTCCCACGGACACATCAGTTCCAAATAATTGGGATGCCTTCAAAGCTGCCTTGAGAGCTTTTACGATCTCGTATGTCTCTAAAAAGAAGAAACTTAATACATCTAAATACTCGGAACAACTTAATTCCATTAAGAAGCTGGAACATTTGTATTTCTCTTCCAAAGATTCTACTGCCCTCCATAATCTTGTTAAAGCGAAATCTGAACTGAATAAAATAGCCACAACTGAATCATGTAACACTTTATTGAAAATTAAATCTAAGTTCATGGAGGTCAGAATAAGGCTGGTAAAATGTTGGCAAATTACCTAAAAGTCAAATCTGAGCGTAAAACTGTGGGCCCTATCTTGAATGACTCTACAAATTCATTAGTTACCTCTGATGAAGATATTGCAGAGGTTTTTCACAACTACTATCACAATCTTTATACTGATGATACTCACCCCACTGACCAAAATTTATCCTCTTTTTTTGAGAATCTCCCCTCTCCTCCTACACTCCCCGATGAATTTGATCAATTAGAAAAGGATATTGCTTCTCAAGAGATACTTTTGGCCATCAACTCCCTAAAAAAATCGAAAGCTCCTGGTCCTGATGGATTGCCAATTGAGTTTTACTCTGCCCTCCATGCTATTTTTGTACCCAAATTATTACAACTGTTTAATTCCTTCATTGCTGATGCTAAACAGAGGTTCTTTTTTTCAGCCAGAAAATTGCTCCTCCTTCTTCCCTCTGGTGGCCTACCATTCTGGACCCTCCTCCTGTACCAGTGCATTCAGCCCGCAACCTGGGCTTTATATTTGACAATACTTTGTCAGGAAAAATCCAGGTTAATAAAGTGGCGGCTGCTTGCTTCACTAAACTTCGCATGATTAGGAAGATATTTCCCTATCTCCCCCAGTCTTCCCGCAGAACAGTGGTTCAGGGACTCATTACGTCTCACCTTGATTATGCCAACTGCCTCTATGCCGGTGCCCCCCAATACCTCATTGATCGACTCCAGATTATACAAAATGCGGCTGCTAGGCTGATTGGCAACATCCCTCCACGCAACTCGGTCAGAGCCTATCGAGAGGAGCTTCATTGGCTCCCAATTGCTCGCCGCATTGATTTTAAGGTTCTGACCCTTGCCTTTAGGGCAGTTAATGGCATTGGCCCCTGCTATCTGAGCAAAAGGCTTAAAATAGCGTCTTCAGTAAGGCATCTGAGATCTAATAGTCTACGCCTGATGACGGTTCCTCGCTTTAGACTCACGCGTACTGGTGGCAGAACCTTTACTGTTGTGTCCGCTAAGCTTTGGAACAGCCTTCCTTTGGATCTCAGGTTTTCCGAATCAGAACAAGTCTTCCGCCGTAAACTGAAAACTTGGCTGTTTTCTAAACACTAGCCTACAAAGCTTTTGCACACTTTTAGATTTTTTCATGAACTCAGTATCCCCTCTGTGACAATCAAGTAGTCTTAGCGCCGGGACACCCCCTTTGGAGGTAGCCGTGCGCTCTATAAAATTCTAAATAATAATAATAATAATAAATAAAGCCTCAGGTTCTTTCTTGGATGCCCTCATCGTCATCATTCCCAAACCGGATAAAGATCATTCCCAATGTAAACATTTTCGCCCTATTTCCTTGATCAATTATGACTGTAAAATTTTTGCCAAAATCCTCGCATCCCGTCTTGATTCTGTCATTCCACTCTTAATTAAAATGGACCAAGTTGGGTTTGTTAAAGGCAGACTTGCTGCTGACAATGCCCGTATGTTCGCTAATGTCATTTCCCATAGTAAACACTTCAAAGCCCCTTTAGCTGCCTTATCCTTAGATGCGGAGAAAGCTTTTGACCGCATTAATTGGCAATTTATGTTCCGCACCCTGCAATGGTTTGGTTTTGGTCCCTCCTTTATTTCCTTAGTTAAACTCCTATACTCAGCCCCCCGTGCCAGTATTTTTGTCAATAACTAATTTTCTAGATTCTTTCCCTTAGGTAGAGGAACGAGACAAGGGTGTCCCTTATCCCCATTACTATTCATACTTTGCGTTGAACCCTTTCTTGAACAAATTCGTTCTAATCCCCAAATCACAGGTTTTAAACTTTCCTCTGTTGAAACTAAATTGTCTGCCTATGCTGATGATATTTTAGTCTACATGTCTAACCCTGTTATGTCTCTTCCCCCATTTCTGGACGAAGTCCTCCTTTACTCCTCAGTCTCTGGATATAAACTCAATTTATCTAAAACTGAAGTACTACCTTTAAACTCTACTTGTTACCAATACATGTTTTCCTCTACTGACTTCGCATGGTGTCCCTCCAAATCAAACACCTGGGCATTTGGTTCTCACCATCCCTTATTGACACCCTTAAAGCCACATTCGCATCCCTCACTCAGAAAATTCAATCCCTCCTTCAAAGTTGGTCCCCTTTATTTTTATCATGGTGGGGTAGACTTGATACCATCAAAATGATGATTACGCCTCACGTATTATATACTGTATCAATGCTCCCCATGAAAATTCCAAACATTTATTTTACCCGTTTAAACTCCATTTGCTCCAAATTCCTGTGGAACAACAAGCACCCTCGTATTGCCTTACATAAACTCATACGCCCTAAATTGGAAGGCGGGGTTTGTTTTCCCCATTTCAAGCTTTATCACTCAGCATTTCTCATTAAGCAATCCTTTTCTTTAGCATTTGACTTTCACGACTCCCCGATTCCTAAATGGATTACCTTCGAGCGGTCATTGTTACAAGGTTTTTCTTTTCAACATACTGTTTTTATGTCTAACTGCTCATTTTTATCTAAACATTCAGTTTTAAAATACTCACAAACTCTACTGCATGATATATTTGCTAAAGACTTATCTCCACTCCAATGTTTTTTGTCATCTTGTGTCTGGTATAACAAATTCCTCAAATATAAGGGCAGATCTTTCTATTACAAATACTGGAAAGAAAAGGATATTGTCTTTGTACATCAGTTCTTCGCCAATAATGCCATTATTTCTTTTTCTGAACTGCAAGTTTTGTATAATCTACCCATGTCTTTTCTCAAGGAATATATGATTATTACTAACGCTATAACTTCATACTTATCAACCTTTCCATCCTCTGATATTCTACCATCATTCTCTCCTTCCTCCCCCCTTTATCCTTTATTTTCCCTACATCAACCTAAAGCTGCTCTTGTTTATAAATTATTGTCCTCAACTGCTTTGGAACGTTCCAAGTCAGCAACAGAGCTTGCTTGGGAATCTGATTTGTCTGTATCTCTCTCTGTTGATGAATGGAATTGTATATGGAACAAATTGTTTAAGACTTCTGTTGCAGCCCGCATTACTCAATCATTATATTTTATTTATCATAGATCCATTCTCACCCCTCTTAGTATTGCTAAGTTCTCTCCTTCTTCTACTACTTTATGTTGGTCATGTTCTTCACTCATTGGTACACTCAAACATCAACTATATGAATGTCCCTCTGTTTTAGCTTTTTGGAACTCTGTTTGGGGTATTTGCATGCGTATATTTCATTGTTCTGTTCCCTTATCATTCTTGAACGTGTTTTTAGGATCTGCTTCAGTTGATATTGATATTGCTCCTTCTAGTGTTAGATTATTGGATCTTTTTATTGCTATTGCGTTTAAAGTAATTTTATCTTGTTGGAAGGATAACTCCAAATTATCTGTTCTTACTTGGTGGAACTTTGTATGTGATGAACATAGGATTTCTATTGCTTCCTCTTCTTCTGTCTCCTCTAAAGTTAAGTCTGATCTTCTTTGGCTCCCCTTCTCCAACTATCTTTCATCATCCCCTTCTCTCTGATTACTGGGCCTGTATATCTACTGTTTTTCTTCCTCCCCTCTTCTTTCTTACCCTTTCTTCTTTCCTCTTCTCTCTTTCCCCTCTCTTGTCTTACTCTCCTTCTATCTCTTCTATCTCTCTATCCTTTCATTTTTTCTTTTACAAATGAACCGTTATTTTGTAGCTTTTTCTTTGCATCACATGTGTATCACTTGGTTCTACTGTACTATTATATTATCTTTGTATTGTACTTTCTTTAAACAAATAAAAATTTCTTAAACTGAAAAAATATTTTATTGAAATTTTGATTATAGATAAAGAACAAATACAATACAAAAAATATTATAATTTGGCGAAACTACCTAAGCAACAATTCAGAAAGTGACGGAAAGAAGAATTACGATAGGGAAAGACATTTTACATATTCAAAAGTAACATAAAGGGGGAAGGGAAAGGGGAACAAGAATAACAATTATTGCAGAGAATAACAACAGAGCTACCATATCTTATAATAAAAATATTCTAAATGCGACAAAATGCTAAATTAATATGCAATTACAACATTAAGAAGATAAGTATATATCAACAGGTAATCAAAAAGATTGATAAGAGATAGAATTATGATTAATCCCATTCATGGATAGTTGAGCACCTCTTCTAGTAAAGATAACCCAAGACCACCAAGCATTAACAGATAACTTAGAAACATCTTTCCAACAAAAAGTGATGGATTTAATGCTGCTGAAATTAGAAAATTAAAGAATTTACTTTCTAAATCATGTAATTTATGTGAAAGTATAGCCGATTTACAAATAGTTAATGGATATGAAACATTTATAGGCATATTCAAAATCTTTTGTATAATATCCCAAACATCAGACCAAAATTTAAAAACTAAAGGGCAATCGAAAAGCATATGTTGTAATGTACCTGGATGTAGTTTACAATTCCAACAATCTGCAGAGGGAATAAGTTTAGCTTGAAATAGGCGTAATGGAGTCCATAAACGATTAAATAGAATATAAGAGTTGGTTTGGTATAATGAAACAGGTAGCCAACCAGACATACTACTAAGCCAAATATCTTTCCATGTGTCAGCAGATAAAGAAAGCGAAGGTTCATCATTCCAAAAACTTAAAATCCTATCTATATTGCTACCTAAGGTATCTGATAATTTTTTATATAAAATGGAAACACCATGAGATGAATGAGAAACCGTTTGAATATAAATAGATAAATCAGCTGCAACATTAGAAGGAATAGCAATGGGGAAGGAATCTAAGATGGAATTACACAAAAATGTATATTTAATAAGATCTGACTTTGTTAAACCAAATCTTGATTGTAATGATTCAAAATAAATAAAAGTATTATTAGTATGGATATCTTTGAGATAGAAAATACCAGCTTTAATCCATGAAAACCAGAAACTAACCTTTCTATTTAATTTAATAATGTTACTAAACCAAAGTGATAACTCTTCAGTATTATTTATTGGAGGAAGAAAAATTAAGTCAAGATCATTAAATAACATTTTAGTAGATTTAATAATAACTGATTTGTGGAGAAATGTAGTATTATTAGACATGGACAACAAAGTAGGTAATAGAAATGGATTTACTATAGCTTTCTCAATACATAGCCACATAGGGGGATTTTTTAGCAAGGAGCGGTTAACCCATATTGATCTTTGTTTTAAAATAAAGGCTTTATGGTAGAGTAAAAAGTCAGGGATACCAAAACCAGCATTGCGTTTTGGCACTTTTAACTTTTTATAACTGATTGGAGGAGATTTGTTATTCCATAAAAACTTTGATAACAATTTATCAACATCCTTATAAAACTTTGATGGAAATTGAGTAGGGATCATGGCAAAGGTGTAAAAGATTTTGAGAGCTATAGTCATTTTGATAGAATCCAATCTACCCCACCACAAAAGATGTAATGATAACCATTTAGATGTTTTATTTTTAATATAATATATGATGAAATCACAATTTAACGTTATTGTCGATTTTATGGATGAAGAAAATAAAATACCAAAGTATTTTAACTTATTCTTTTGCCAAACAATTTCATGCATGGGAAGCATATCAGGAGTGCAATAAACATTTAATTGAAAAAATTCAGTTTTATTGGTATTTAAAGTGTATCCAGAGACTACAGAGTATTTTGTTATAATATCCATTAACGGGGGAGAGGAAGAAATAGGGTCACTAATGAATAAAAGCACATCATCCGCATAAGCAAGAGTTTTAACAATAACATCCTTAAAAATAATTCCATTAAAATTATCACATTTTCTTGTAGAGGTAAGGAAAGGTTCAATGTTAATTAAAAATATAAGATGAGAAAGAGGACAACCTTGCCTTGTACCTCTAAAAAGCGAAAATTGAGTCGAGACTTGGCCATTAATAAATAAACGAGCAGTAGGAGCAAAATATAAAGCTGCAATCATGCGTATAAAAGTATCTAAAAAATTAAATGATGATAACGTATGAAATAAAAATTGCCAATGGATTTTATCAAACGCTTTTTCAGCATCTAAGGCTAAAATACCAGAAGGTAAGGTTAGAGTAGAACTTTGTTCAATAATATGTTACAACGTTCTTGTATTATTTGCAGAATATCTATTCTTCGTAAAACCAGATTGATCAGGGTGTATGATAGAATCTAATATTGGGCTTAATGTAGTAGCAAGTATTTTAGCATATAATTCACAATCTTGATTAATTAAGGATATAGGACGATAATTGGACACAAGAGTGGGATCTTTATCTGGTTTCGGAAGAACAATAATTAAGGCCTCTGTAAAAGAATCAGACATTGTTCCTGTGAAACAAAAAAATTCAAAAAGTTGGAATAAGAATGACAAAAGGTGTGATTGAAATTCTTTGTAAAAGTCCGCTGGAATCCAATCAGGGCCAGGAGATTAATTCTTTTTAAGAGATTTCATGGCAGATAAGATTTTCTCTTTAGTAAAAGGTGCATCAAGACCAATTTTATCTGTTAGTGAAATTTTGGGTAACTGACAGGAATTTAAAAAGGAGTCGATTAAAGAAACATCATTGAAATCTGGTTTATTATATAATGTAGAATAAAAATTCAAAAATTCATTAACAATTTCATTATGAGAAATAGCTATATTGAATTGATTTGAGTTTTGTCTTTTTTAATGCGCAAATAGTTGGCTAATAGTCTTCCAGATCTATTGGCATTAAAACTAAATCTGGCTATAGCATTAGAAATTTGAATGCCTGCTCTTTTACTAAGTATTGAATTAAATTCATAGCGTCATTATTGTAGTTTAAATTTATATTGTACGGTTGTTGGATGTAATGCTTTTGGTTTGGTTGCTTTTGTAGGTTTGAATTAGTTACATGAAAGGTTTTATTTTCATGGGCCATAATAGATATGGTTACACCCCTAATATAAGCTTTAAAAGAATCCCATCTATTAATCAAAGAAGTAGAACCTTCAGGATTGAGTACAAAATATTCAAGTATAGCAAAAAAGGTTTTGGTTTGTTATACTCATTTAAAGTTATACCAGTATTCATTAGCCATCTGGATTGCTTAGTATAAGCTGATTCCAAATTCCAAACTAAAGAAATCATAGCATGATCTGAGATGTCAATGGTACCAATATTAGGAGTAGTTATTGAAGTAATTAGTTGCCTGGAAGCTAATAAACAATCAGTTCTAGAATGGGAATTATGCAGAGCAGAAAAAACTGTGAAGCTTTTTACAGTAGGAAAGTGTAATCTCCAAATATCAACGAACTTAGTCGCTTGAATAAATGATTTGAAAGCAAAATAAACTTTAGAAAGGTGAAATTTAGTATTTAGTATACCAACCTTAAGAACCTTTGTGGTAAGATTAGACCTAAAAATAGGGTCATCTGCTGTAGGACCATAAACATTTAATAAAAAGAGAACTGAGTCATGAACTTTAATTTTAACAAGAATATATCTAACATCCTTATCAGAAGTTTTACTCAAAATTTGACAGTGTAGTTTTCTTGCAAAAAAATAGCTACGCCATTTTGTTTACCATTAGCAGGAGAAGAGACAATAGCATATACCCATTTCTTCTTCATATAATCCAAAATGTTATCATCTATATGAGTCTCCTGTATAAAACAAACATCGGCTTTGCAACTACTTAAATAATCTAGAATTTCTGTACGCTTAACTGGATGGCGCAATCCTTTAACATTTAATGAAACAATTTTAAGCTTATGTGTATTAGCCATAATAGAAAAAAGGAGAAAAGAGATCAAGAAGAGGAATAAAAAAGAAGATCGAAAGAAAGAGAAAAAACGACAAACAGAAAACATAAATGCGAAATGTGAAACGCGCACACGTTTTACAAGCATGACCTGAACTGCTGGAGCCCATTAGAAAGGAATTACAGTAATGTGTCAGAAAATACATAACTGGTCAAAACCATGTAGCTGAGTCATTAGTATCCATTGAATGCTGCGACTGAAGATGTAAAAAATGCCTCAAATCTTCAGGACGTTGAAAAGATTTAGAGAAGTTATCCTTTCAAATGCGCATCGTCGATGGATCAAAGAGACCATATTTGTAACCCAGACTTCGTAATTGAGGACGAAGAGCAGTGAATTCTTTGTGAATTGAGACAGTTTCTTTGGCAAAGTCTTGATGTATAAATATTTTATTCCTATTTACCATCAATGAAGGTTTTTCTCTTGCAGCTTTTCTGATTAAAACCAAATGGTGGTGTTGAAGAACTTTGAAAATAATTTGTCGTGGTTTTGTGTGTTAAGGGTTCGTATGTGAAGGAATCCTGTGAGCCTTATCAATTTCAAACTTTTCTGGAAATGTAATTTGTAAAAGGCCAGGTAATAAAGATTCCAAATATAATCTACAGTTATTCCCTTCAACATCTTCAGGTAAATAAAAGATGTGTAGATTATATGTTCTGTAACGATTTTCCATGTCCAATAGTGTTGAGCACATAGGTGAAATTTTTGCCACCAGTGGAGTAAATGTTTCAATTTTGGCCTTATTAACCTGTATTTTGATGGAATTATCCGATATTTTCATTGACAGACTTGCCATTTCTTTGCGTACATTTTTTACTTCAGATGCAATTGTGTCAGTATTAACACAAAGTGCATGAATTTCCTCCAATATCAAAGATAATGATGGTTCAGATGACTACTACTTTTGATTTAGCAGGAGGAGGAGAAACTTGATGCTTCCTTTTTAGTATTAATAGAACTTTTATTTGCCATTTTCATGTAAAAAGAGTAAAAAATATAATTGCAGAAGCAAAATAATGCAAAGGCAAGTGAAAACGGATTGTTTAAAATATTGTTTTAAATACTGTTTCCCTTCTTTTATTTTCAATCTAGTTGATGGGTGGGAATCTCTAATAGCCATTGTGCAGAGGAATTTTGGGCCTCATTTATGAAAACAGCGATGCGTCACTTTTCATTGCGTCCTCCTTGCAACACTAATGATGCGTCATATTTACAGTATGACGCATCATTGCGCAAGGAGTTACAGATACGTCAGTATTTCTGACGTATCTGTATGGCATAAAGGGACGCATTGCTGGAGTGTGTCACAAAAGTGACGCAACTCCAGCAATGTGTCCTTTCACATGGGGCAGGCCACATGTGAAAGGGCCTGCGTCAGTCTTACACCTGCTGTGAGGCAGGCGTAAGAAATTGACGCATTTGCTTCCTAGAAGTGGCGCCTTGAAATCTTATAGATTTCACTGGGTCACTTCTATGACCTTTTCCTGCATCAGAACGCCCCCTGCATACATTATACCTGGAGCAGGTATAATGTAGCGCAGGGGTTTACAAAATGATGCGTCTACCTAGATGCGTCACTTTGCAAATATGGTGCAACAAGGCACATTTTTTACGCTGCTGGTGCGTCACAAAAAGTGACGCACCGGCGTCGTAAAAGTGACACACGGCCTCATAAATGAGGCCCTTTGTTTTTAGGTGTCATATAGTAGTCATACAATAGTTGCTTTTAGACCAAAACAGGCCCTTACATATGAGACATGAGAGGGTATCAGAGAGATTTGGCAGTAGTATTAGTGCCTCCTGTTGTGTTACAATATTGAAGACACACATCACTATCCCTGAATATTAGATGTAAACACATTTAGAATTTGGATGAATGTGCCTGTGCACTGCCAGTGACCTGGCCAAAAAGGGCATGTACGAGCTGAAATTGGATCATAAATTCAAAGCTGTTCCAAACAGGGGCCCCCAAAATACATTTGACCCAGTGCCCCCACAATCTTTAAGATGTCCCTGGCAAGCTGGGTAGGTTTTGTGATGGTGATTGAAGCCAAGAGTGATGAACTGCAGCACTGTGTAATTAGAAAGGGTGTGGTTGATTTAGGAGACACTATGAACAGGTGGCATAGTAGATCTAGCTCCCCAGACACACCAAACCTGCAAGAAATGGAAGTCCCAGATAAATACCTTGTCATGTGCAAATGGAGACTGAGATTATAAAGTGTCATATAAAAATATTAATACTAAACTGAGGTGAGTTTAAGCTAGGGAGTGGAAGTTGGGGAATGTTATTATGACTGTGTTGTTAATAATACCATTGCACTCTGTTGATGGGTTCATGAGAATGACGATAAAAACAATAAAAAGCCATTTTAAATAAGTGGTATAATACAGCTGTTACCACTGCCCATTCAAATCTAATAAAATGTTACTCGATATTATACGTATTTTCTCTATTATGCTCTGTTTTTATATACATTCTTTCTTTTATTAGCCTTCTTCTATGGACTTGTGAATACATTTGTGTTCCAGGTGTTTTCAGGGAGTGTGTCAATCTTGTTTCCCATTCTAGTGTTGTCTTTGTAACAGGCATATCCTGAATTCTTCCTTGACACATTCTGGATGTATTCATTAAACAAGCATTGGCAAAGCCAAATACGTCTTGCATGTGTGAGAGCTTTTGGCTTTCCAACGTCTTTTAAGGATGTTGTACAGCAGCGTAGCAGATGTTCAGTATTGCTAAACATTAGGGGCATGGTGTGGCACAGAGTCGAGTGGTATAGAGTAGAATGGTGTAGAGTAGCGTCGGATAGAGTGGAGTAGCATAGAGTGGAATGCTGTAGAGTGAAGGGGTTCATAGTGGAGAGGCATAAAGTAGAGTAGCATAGAGTAGAGTGACAGAATGAAGCGGTGTAGTGTAGAGTGGCATAGAGCATAGTGCCATAGAGTGGAGTGGTGTACAATAGAGTGGTGTGTCATGGTGTGCTGTTGAGTTGAGTGGCGTAGAGTAGATTGGCGCAGAGTGGAGTGTGGTTGTTTAAAGAGCTGTAGAGTGGCGTAAAGGAGAGTGGCGTAGAGTGGAATGCCGTAGAGTTGCATTGTGTGGAATGGAGCGGACTGGATTAAAGTGGAATGGGTAGAGTGTTGGAGAGGGGCATTGTAAGAAATGGGGGTCTCTATTAGGCAATGGTTTGCACCGTTGTTCATGTACTCTCTGAAAATAACCCCTGCTCACCCCCTTGGTAGCTTGACATGAGCAGTCAGGCTTATCTTAGAGGCAATATGTAAAGCATTTGCACATAACCCACAGTAATACAGTGAAAGCACTACAAATGGACACCACACTAGTTTAGAAAAATATCCAATATTTGTATCTATCCAAAACAAGACCAACAAGATAAAAATCTAACATACAGTACTTTAAAAATATGCACTTTGCAAGATATCCTTATAAAGCATTTGCAGATAACCCACAGTAATACAGTGAAAGCACTACAAAAGGACACCACACTAGTTTAGAAAAATATCCAATATTTGTATCTACCCAAAACAATACCAAAAAGATAAAAATCTAACATACAGTACTTTAAAAATATGCACTTTGCAAGATATCCTTAAAATTGCAGAAATACCTCAAAACACTTAGTTTGTATGAGTCTGTAGCTCTGTTCGGCCCTACCTCGATTCTGAAAACAACAGAGTCCAACAGTTGAAGCTGATTGCGTCGGTAAGGGTCAGCGAAAGAGTGGTCAGACTCAGTAATAGTACCTTTCTCATTGCACCTGGTGCGAGACAGTCATGGTAACCGTCGCAGTCTTGTTGCAAAAATGGAAGCGGTGCAGCCTGCGGTGCCTTCTCGATGAGGTGCAGGCAGCGGCTCAGTGACAATCGTCCAGACGGGGTTGGTGAGACCAAGGCTTACCGTGCAGGGCGAGGCGGTGCTTGATTCAGTGCTGACAGGTTGCAATGCAAGCGACAGAGCTGGTTATATAAGAGCTGGCGTCAGTTGGCCCAGACTGCTGTGCGGGACGAGGTGGTACGTTGTGAAACTTAAGAGCAGTGCCCCCAGAAACAATGTGGTCCCATGTGTCGAAGTGAGCAGCAGCGAAAGCGTACCAGGATGGCGAAGTGGAGCGAGGCGGTACAGAGTGCAGCGCCTACAGGTCATGTTGCAAGCAGCGGCTCGGTGGCGGCAAAGTCAGTCGCTTTCATCAGTGAGGCCAGGGTTGCAGTGCAAGATGCAGACGGTGCATTCTGGGGTGCCATCAGGACACAGAGACAGCGATGGAGTCGGTGACAGAGTCGGTTCCGTTTCCCTTCTCCGTGGCAACTGAAACAGCAGTTCCCGTAGCAGTACCCAGAGGTTGGTGAAATCCTTGCAGTCCCTGAGACTTCAAGACAGGAGGCAAGCTCTATTTCAAGCCCTTGTAGATAATCAGCTAAAGTAAAGAATGTTCAGTCCAGTCCTTTCACTGCCCAAGGCAGAAGCAGCAACTGCAGGCTAACCCAACAAAGCAACAACACAGCAAAGGGGCAGTACTCCGCCTGGCAGCTCTTCCAGCTCTTCTTCTTGGCAGGTTCCTTGATTCCAGTGAGTTCTAACATATTGGGGTCTGAGCTACAATAATTATATCCAAAATCCCTTTGTTCTCTCAGCCAGAGAGTGTCTGTCCTTTGTCCACACCAGTTCTTCCCTCTATGGTCGTCCTTCATGGCAGGAGGTGTAGACAACATTGTGGAAGGCAGACCAGGCCAATTCAGGTGAAAGGACTCTCCTCTCCTTACTCTAATTGCAGCCCAGGTCTATGCAGCCCAGCCATGACTCATCCAGACTCTCTGGAGCCACTGCACATCCCCAGTCCCTATCACTCCATTGCCAGACAGTCAATACACATCCTAGCAGAGTCACACTGGATGGCTAAGCAAGACAATTTCAACCTTCTAAGATTGGCATTTTCAAACACATTTATCAGATAAAAAGGAGGACCCCACAACAGCTGATTGGGGACTGGGGGAATAGTAACTCTTGAAAAGACTAGGGCGTCCCCTGTACAAAGAACCCACACAGGTTGAGTATTTTACCCAAAAAGTAGCATGCCGTTCATTCCGGCGGGAAAGGTAAAGTTACAAGGTTCGAAATAATAATCTAAGAAAGCAACCTTCAATTGGTGAGACAAGGTCTATGTATCAACTAAATTCTATTGTTGCAGTGACCAGATTTTCAGCGAATTATGTATATAGGGGAGTATTTTTTAAACACATTTTGACCATAAATCTTTTCACTTCGTATCTAAGCATTAGTTTTTACCAAAAATAAATTTATATAGCTAACACAGTTAATAATGGTTCAAAAGAGATATTGAAAAGATATTTGCCACACAAAAGATTTCATTAAAACTCTGTTATGCATTTATTTTATATTCACAATACAATATACAAAATTTTTAAAAAAACACATTATACATTTCATAAAAAGATTTTTTTAAAACCAAGAATCACAAGTCTTGTGATTCTTGGTTTTAAAAAAATCTTTTTATGAAATGTATAATGTGTTTTTTTAAAAATTTTGTATATTGTATTGTGAATATAAAATAAATGCATAACAGAGTTTTAATGAAATCTTTTGTGTGGCAAATATCTTTTCAATATCTCTTTTGAACCATTATTAACTGTGTTAGCTATATAAATTTATTTTTGGTAAAAACTAATGCTTAGATACGAAGTGAAAAGATTTTCAAACACATAACATAAAAATCACCATCACTAAAAGATGCATTTTAATATTCTGAGTTCATGTATATTAAACATTATCTTTCTATCTGGTCCCAATTAAGGGTGGGCGGAGTTCGCGAAGTAGTGCTACGCGAAGCTACGCGAAGTGCACTTCGCACTACGCGAACTTCACGTAGCACTACGCGAGCTGCGTAGTAGCATGTTCGCGCTGTGCAAGATGTGTTTTCAATGATTGCACAGTGCGGACAAGCATCCGGCACTGTGCAATCATTGAAAACGGCATCTTGCACAGTGCGAGCTGTAGTTTTCTGCTGCTCGAGTAGATTATTACTCGAGCTGCAGCTTTCTCAACGCGAACTGGTAGTTTCTCATTGAGAGCGGCCGCGAGCATGCGCAACCACTCACAATGAGAAACCTTACCTCCCCGCGTTGAGAATCTCGCCGGGATATCATTTTGCTTGCTCCCGGTCGCGAACATGACGTTCAGGACCGCGAACAAGCAAAAAATGAGAGCTGCACTACGCTACGCTGCACTACGCATGTTCGCACTGTGCTACGTGCAGCTCGCGTAGTGCAAAGTTGCGCAAACTTCGCAAACTCCGCGAGCGTAGCGTAGTGCTTCGCCCAGGGTTAGTCCCAATGGGAAGTTATATTTGTAAGATGTTATAAATAAACTCCCATTCTAATCTATGGGACAGATAGCCTTCCAGTAGTGAAAAACGAAATGCACTGTAATTCACTACCAGGACATGTCACACACATCAGGGCATGTCCTACCTTTCCCATACACTGCACCCTGCCCACACAGGGGTACCTTGGGCCTACCTTAGTGGTGACTCACGTGTAAGAAAAGGGAAGGTTAGGGCCTGGCAAGTGGGTGCACTCGCCAAGATGACATTGCAGTACCAGACTATACACAGGCTCATCAATGGCAGGTTTGAGTTACCTTTTCAGGGCAACTCATGTGGGTGGCACAAGCAGAGCTGCAGGCCCTTTAGTAGCATTTGATTTACGGGCCCTGGCACACCCAGGGCACTTTACTTGGGGCTTACAAGTAAATCACATATGTCAATCATGGAAACACCAAACCATTATTTCAAATTTCAAAGAGAGCATACGCACCTTAGCACTGAATAGCAGTGGTAAAGTGCCCCAAGTCCTAAAACCAACAACAGCCGGTCAGGAAATAATAGGAGGAAAAAGTAAAAGGTTTAGGAATAACCCTGCAAAAAGGGCCATTTCCAACACAACCCCCTTCCAGTCTAAAGCCAGGGTAAACCAATCCATACCTCAATGGGCTTCCCTGTTGGGGCGATAGTGTTGTAATTTAGCAGTGATTAGGTTAAGCATTAACAGAAGACATCTTGTATTTAGAGACTATCTTGTCCGTTGTGTGGAATCCATTTTGTATTTCTCACAGCCATTTTGTTTGCCATGTGCTCGCCATGTGCTCTATCCTACCTTCCTGTCAACTGTTCTTGAAATCTGCCTAGAGACGAGACATATTTAGCCTCTTGTGCTTCGCACATGCTCAGTTGAGCTTACAGCTGCCCCCAACTTGTAACTGTCAGGATGTGTCCACCAGAATTAGCTAACTGTCAGCCCCTCCCACTTGTTGCCAGCACACTCTCTGTATGACCTTATATGTTTTTAAAACGAGCATTCTGTACTTGTACCGCCTTCATTTGAGCCCCTGTGAGGGTGTAAAAGGACCAAGCTCCTTCCATTCAGTGTGCTACTTCATACATTGCCGAAGGGTGTTGTGTGAATGTAGTTCCACCTCATGAGGTTTAATAAACTCTGTATTTTCTATTCCAGCTTCTGTGCCAACTTCATTCTATTGGTTTGAGGACTCTGTGCAGAGAAGGGAGAACCCCTAGCACTGGTAGGCCTTGCTGAGGTTCACCACCACAATAGAACATGGAACCTGGCCAGCAACAGCAGGGGTTTAATCCCATTCTATGCCTTCCCAAACCTAGTTGGATCCCTCTATCCATACTCTCGGGCCCACTAAGCTGACCCACTGAAAACCCTTCTCCTCACCTGTGGACCCCACCTGTGCAGCGTCTAAACTTACTTTGCTCATAGATGTGTCCCAACAGGCTGACTGTACCCACTTAGCCAACACTGTGGTGTGGCCCAGTCAAACCCTGGGGTGTGACTCCGCCTCCCCAGGACCCACTATGCCCACCAGGACAGCAATCCACAGTGGCTGCTGACAGTTGTCAGTGATGAGACCCAGGTCTTATGATTCTCAGAGCTCTCTAACCTCTGTGGCATCAGAGGGAGGGGGCAGTAGCCCCCGGTTCCTGGCACCCTTTGTCCACTCTCTCTCCTGTCAGGTCAGGTATTGCATCCTGATACTGGTTCACCAGCCGAGCGTCTGTACACTGCAGCTAGCCAGTAGATGGGATGGACTCTCACACACCCTGTCCCCTTTCTCAGGGCTCTACACCCCCTCACTGGGAGCTGTCCCCCTCATTTCCTGAATTGTCAGGGCACCTGTGGCAGATGTTCTGCACAATTCTCCCACCAGTTCAGGGATGCTATCCTGCAACTAGTACACCAGCCCAGTGTCTGTACCCTGGGGGTAGACAAGGGACTGGGGTGAGCTCTTCCCCACCCGGTCCTCCTTCCTGGGGCTCTGCACCCTCCCGCCTGGAGCAGTACCCTCAGAAGACAATCTGGTAGAGGCACAGTTAGCAGTTTCCCCTTCCTCCTGATCAGAGGGGACACCCTGAACCTGTCCCCCCAACCCAGAGTCTGTACCCTTAGGCTGAACCTGTCCCTGACAACCCAGGACTTCTGGTGGAAGTACACCAACCCCGAAGGGAAACACACTCCTCATGAGTTGTGCCAGAGTCTGCCTGAGCGCAGGTCTCCAGCCTCCTGTCCCCCTGAAAGAGCATGAAGACCCCCCAAGACAGAAGTGGTCTCATCAAGGTCAGTCCTGGGGTGCTCTAACCTCAGAGCTGGCAATCCCTGACCCAATGGTCCTTCCACTGGGGACTGCATCCCCCCTCACCCCTCTCTCTGGGCTAATGCACCCTCCCTACTGGAGCGGTGCTGCCAGACACCAGAATTGATGGGATGCTGGTTACAGCAGCCCCCCCCCCAGCTCACCTGACACCTTAGGTTCCCCCTCAGGGGATGGCCTCCCATTACAGACTAGTCCCCCCTCCTGGTGTTTCCTCATAGAACTAACCAGACTCTGGGATGGGGTCTCCAGCACCTTGGGACTCAGCACACCCCCACTCCTTCTCCTCAGAGACAGGACATGGGACTCCTCACCAATCCCACTATACTGGGACCTTTATGGGTCACTATCAACCTCCCCACCTCACATGGCTGAGGAAAACCTGAGCCACCTCCTTCAGAATCATTCCCCGATGCTTCTTCAGACCCTCTGGAATCCACCAAAAGGTCTGCCTCCAGTGTGAGCACCATGGGATCAGAAAGCTCACACTCTACCGGGTGTTGGCATAGCTCTGGAAAACAGGGCCTTAACATATACTCCCCAGCATCAAACATACACAGCCCCTTACAAACTACCCTTCACCCAACCATCTAGTGCCTCAGAAAATTACCTCATATCATTCTCACAAGACTGGTGAGACAGTGTCTGACTCTTGCTGTCTATCAACCCATACTCTTCTGGCTGGTCTCCATACTCACTTACCAGGTCTTCTGCCATGTGGGAACCCCTCTCCCTGTGCCTCTCATCTAGAGTTAGTAGAGTGTCCCTCCCCTACCAGGTATAAAATCCCCTGGGCCAGTTCCCCAACTCACCTCAGGGACCCTGCGCACCACCGGAGTTACCTCACAATCCTGAACACCCTGGTGTATATCAACCACCTCTTTGAAGCAGGGCACCAAGTCTGGATGTACCTCACCCTCAGTACTCGACCTAACACTTTTGCTGCCACCATCTGGGCTGGACGTAGCCCTCCTGGCTTCCCAGTTCAGCTCTAGCTCTCTTGCTTTACGTTCATGATCTAGGATCATCTTCCTTTCCTCCATGGCTATCCTTTTGACTTCCCTTACATTCTCCATCCTGAGTTTTTCCAATTCAAAGTTTCCTTGCTTCCCGCCTGTCCTCTACCTCCTCTGGTGACAGGCCTCTGCTGCCTGGCCTGGTGGGTTACCCCCTCCTAAAAGCATATCCACCCTGGGAATAGGCTTCTCCGACTCTCCACTGAGATCTCTAGATTGCCCACTGGCATGGCTGGCTGCTACCCAGGCCCTCAGCACCTTTTGTAGCTCCTCCTTCCTGGTGACGTCTCTGACGTGGACTTTTAGGTTTTTGCAAATAGCCTTCAACTCTTTCACATTGTAGGATTCCAACCTATCCCCCTCAAAGGCAACTTCCAAAGATGCAACAGATGATGCTCTTGATTCAGGCATGATGAAGTAGCAAGTTCAAGTTCTCAATAAAACTGGCAAGATAAAAAAAAGGAACCAGTATGTGGTACTAATGGTCTGCGATATGGTAGTAGTGCACACCAATCACTGTAAGTCAAGTGCAAACACAAGTCCTATCCTCACCGCTGACAACCAATGTTAGAAATGGGGGTCTCTAGTGGGCAAGGGTTTGCAACTTTGTCCAAGTAAGGACCCTTCCTTCTAGTCAGGATAAGGGAGTTACCCTTCTAAAATAACCCCTGCTTCCCCCTTGGTAGCTTGGCATGAACAGTCAGGCTTATCTGAGTGGCAGCGTGTAAAGCATTTGCACATAACCCACAGTAATACAGTGAAAGCACTACAAAAGGACAACACACCAATTTAGAAAAATACTAAATATTTTTATCTATCCAAAACAAGACCAAAACGATAAAAATGCAACATACAGTACTTTAAAAATATGTACTTTGCAAGATATCCTTAAAATTGCAGAAATACCTGAAAAACACAGTTCTTATGAGTCTGTAGCTCTGTACGGGGCTACTGCAATGCTGAAAACAACAGAGTCTAACAGTTCCAGCCAACTGCCTTGGTCCCGGTCATCGAAATCGTGGACACACTTGGTAACAGTACCTTTCTCGTTGCGGTTGGGACGTTGGTGCGAGCCGGTCATGGCAACCGTCATGGTTGCATTGCAAAAATGGAAGCAGTGCAGGGTGTGGTGCCCTCTTGATGCGGTGCAAGTAGCTGCTCGGTGACGATCATCCAGGCGGCGTCGGTGAGACCAACGCTTATGGTGCAGGGCAAGGCAGTGCTCGATGCGGTGCTGGCAGGTTGCAGTGGAGGCGACAGAGCCGGTTAGCGGGAGGTGGCTCCGGTCGGCCCAGACTGCTGTGTGGGACGAGGCGGTGCGTTGGGAAACTTATGAGTGGTCCCCCAGCCTTGATGCGATCAAGGGGTGTCAAAATCAGCAGCAGGGACAGCATTGGTGAGACCAGGATGGTGAAGTTAAGTGAGGCGGAATGGAGTGTGGTGCCCAAAGGTCATTGTGCAAGCAGCGGCTCAGTGGAGGTGGCATCGCTCGTTCTTATTAGTGAGACCAGGGTTGCTGTGCAAGATGCAGAAGGTGCCTTCTACGTTACCGTCAGGACACCCTGCTCACCCCCTTGGTAGCCTGGCATGAGCAGTCAGGCTTATCTGAGTGGCAGTGCATAAAGCATTTGCACATAACCCATAGTAATACAGTGAAAGCACTAGAAAAGGACACCACACCAGTTTAGAAAAACATTCAATATTTTTATCTATTCAAAACAAGAACAAAACGATAAAAGTGCAACATACAGTACTTTAAAAATATGTACTTTGCAAGATATCCTTAAAAGTGCAGAAATACCTGAAAAAAAACACAGTTTGAATGAGTCTGTAGCTCTGTCTGGGGCTACAGCAATGCTGAAAACAACAGAGTCTAACAATTCCAGTCAACCCCCTCGGTACGGGTCATCAAAACCGTGGACAGACTCGGTAACAGTACCTTTCTCGTTACGGTTGGCACGTTGGTGCGATCCAGTCGTGGCAACCATTGCGGTTGCATTGCAAAAATGGAAGCAGTACAGGGTGTGGTGCCCTCTTGATGTGGTGCAGGTAGCTGCTTGGTGAAGATCATCCAGGCGGCATCGGTGAGACCAAGGTTTATGGTGCAGGGCGAGGTGGTGCTCGATGCGGTGCTCGCAGGTTGCAGTGCAAGCGACAGAGCTGGTTAGCGGGAGTTGGCGGCGGTCGGCCCAGAGTGCTGTGTGGGACAAGGTGTGCATTGTGAAACTTATGAGTGGTGCCCCCAGACACAATGTGGTCACGGGTGTCAAAGTAAGCAGCAGCCACAGCGTCAGAGAGACCAGGATAACAAAGCGAAGTGAGGCGGAATGAAGTGTGGTGCCCACAGGTCGCGGTGCAAGCAGCGGCTCGGTGGCGGTGGCATGGGTCGTCGTCTTCGGTGAAACCAGGGTTGCTGTGCAAGATGCTGAAGGTTCCTTCTGCGTTACCGTCAAGACACAGAGCCAGCGATGGAGTTGGTGACAGAGTTGGTTGTATTTCCCTTCTCTGTTGCAACTGACACAGCGGTTCCAGAAGCCGTACCCTGGTGTTGGTGAAGTCTTTGCAGTCCCTGAGACTTCAGAACAGGAGGCAAGCTTTATTTCAAGCCCTTGGAGATACTCAGCTCAAGTAAAGAAAGTTCAGTCCGGTCCTTTCACTGCCAAAGGCAGAAGCAACAACTGCAGGCCAACCCAAAAAAACAACACAGCAAAGGGGCAGTACTCCTCCTGGCAGTTCTTCCAGCTCTTCTTCTTGGCAGGTTCCTTGATTCCAGTGACTTCTAACATGTTGGGGTCTGGGCCCCAATATTTATACTCAAAATCCCTTTGTTCTCTCAGACAGAGAGTGTCTGTGCTTAGTCCAAACCAGTTCTGTCCTCTTTGGCCAACCTTCCTGGAGTTGGAGACAGCATTATGGAAGGCAGACAGGCCCATTCAGGTGAAAGGAAATGCCCTCCATTTACTCTAAATGCAGTCCAGGTCAATTGAGCCCAACCCTGACTCATCCATATTCTCTGGGGACACTGCACATCCCCAGCCCCTATCACTCCAAAGCCAGACAGTCAATACACATCCCAGCAGAGGCACACTGGATTGCTAAGCAAGAAACTACATATCTTCTAAAAGTGGTATTTTCAAACACAGAATGTAAAAATCACCCACACTAAAAGATGCATTTTAACATTCTGAGTTCAGGCATACTAAACTTTAGGTTCCTATCTGGCCCCAATAGGAAGTTATCTTCATAAGATGTTATAAATAAACTCCTATTCTATTCTAAGGGACAGATGGCCTTTCAGTAGTGAAAAACAAAATGCACTGTAATTCACTACCAGGACATGTCACACACATCAGAGTATGTCCTACCTTTCACATACACTGCACCCTGCCCACAGGGGTATCTTGGGCCTACCTTAGGGGTGAGTCATATGTAAGAAAGAAAAGGTTAGGCCCTGGCAAGTGGGCGCACTTGCCAAGTCAACATTGCAGTACCAGACTGCACATAGGCTCTGCAATGGCAGGCTGGAGTTACCTTTTCAGGGCTACTCATGTGGGTGGCACAAGCATTGCTGCAGGCACACTAGTAGCATTTGATTTACAGACCCTGGCACATTCGGTGCACTTTACTAGGGGCCTACCAGTAAAGGAAATATGCCAATCATCGAAACACCAATCCATAATGCAAATTTCACAGACATCATACGCACCTCAGCACTGGATAGCAGTGGTAAAGTGTCCAGAGTCCTAAAACCAACAACGGCAGGTCATGATAAAATAGGAGGAAGAAGCAAAAGGTTTGGGGATAACCTAGCAAAAAAGGCCATTTCCAATAGGCATCATGTGGGGTGGAGTGGTATAGATTGGACTATCAGATAGCGAAATGACTTAGAGTAGAGTGGAGTAGAGAACATTGGTATAGAGCGAAGTGGAGTAGAATGCTGTGGAGTGGTAAGAGTAGGAAAGCACAGTTCACATGCAGGAATAATCCTGAAATGCTTATAAAAAAATTAGTGCATTGCAAAAGACAAAGAACAAAGACGAGGAAGAAATCATGTACTTGGTCCATGCTCCAGGGAGGAGCTAACACAAGAAAGGAAGTGAAGCCTCAGAGAGCTAAGCAATTAAACGATTACAAATGACAGTGACAATTAAATCAGTTAATGGTATAATATGGGCGGGTTGTAAGCCCGCTGAATTGTAAACTGTACGTCTCGCAGCACAGCGTTCTAAAAAGAGTCAGCACTTCTCTCCAATCCAAGTCATTATGGCTTTTGGTGTACACCCGGCACAATGATTTTGTGACAAGCTTATTTGTTTAACACCAGATTTCATCATCCCCCTATTTGAATGTGAATATTTGGAATATTGGTATATGTTGTTTGTCGAATACATAAAGAGTAACTGTGGGTCTTTAACAAAGAGAAAAGACTAAGTGTGTGTGGATGACTATGTGTATGCTTCCGACTTAGAGCAAACAACCGGACATTTACACCATGTGAAAAATATCCATCAGTTACTTTTCCTGTGCCGCCCAATTCATCATTTGATCTACTTCACATAGTAGGCAATCCGTATTTTTACCCTCTCATGAGATATTAAAATGAGATGGATAGTTCTGGTGATGTTAATACCCAAGATGATTGGTGGATGTTGTCTTTTTGTAACTGAAAGCAGTGCATGTGTGAGTTGTGAAAAGAAGAAAGTGTGCTCGTGTTAAAATTGGAGAATGTACGCAATATCAATTTTATTCTGGAGTTGTACACTTCCAACAATAAAAACAAAAGAGTGCAAAAAAAGTCAGATGGTTCAAACAAATAACTTCTGACTGGGTTTTCTGGTCGACATGTTTCTGCGGACATTTAAAGACCCAAATTGGTGTCTGCCGCTTCTTCAGGACCCATTAACTTTATTGCTACTGCTCATAAGTGATAGAATAAATAAATATTGAACACAACAATGATAAATATCACCTGTTCACATCTGGTAATCCTCCTGGTTAGATAGAAGAAATCCAGATGTCGAAGTCACCATAACACACACACATAGACAAACACAAGAACAAAGTAGGATAACAAACCATCATTAATCTGGTTTATCACTATCTAAACGTAATTATTGTTCTTTTTCATATAAGGTCAAATGACCCTCATTTGTAAACGACTTTACAAAGTAAACCATTGGCTCACCTTAGTTGTAAGGGGAACGTGCTTCACCTCACCTGGCAAGCAGCTCAGGACAATGGGGCACCGCTCTAAAGTGTAGAAATGTATTTAGTTGTAATAGATTCTGTGACCGCTCAACAGATTAAGACTCATAGGGTTAATTCGTTCGAAGACCTAGCATAGTACATGCTCTCCTGTCTGATCCTCTATATTCTAATTGTTATATTAGGCTTTTAACTAGTGAAAAGAAGAGTCATGAGAAAGGATCGTCTGTGTCAACCATTCAAAGTAAATAGCAGACACATCATGGATTTCTTGAGTTATTATTATAAACAATACTCCTGTGGCCACCTCGATGTTATTGTGCGCTAGATGTTTGCAATATATTTTCTATTTTTTATTTTATAATTTTTTTTTTTTTGCCATCAGTACATTTGCAAAATTGATGAGTTGCCAGAATGTTTTATTGGAGTGTTTTGGCTTGCAGTCAATAACGGCGAGCGTGTGGGAGCATGTCTCTGCTTTAGAACAGAGAAATGGATGCCGAGTTAATCTATACAGCAAACCATTGTCTCCACTTTGCTTAAAGGCCCGCATTTAACTGCGTGTTTTAACCCCCATCTAAAAAGACGCACGCGTCGTCTCTGAGGTGCAAAATACAACGCATCGTGCTTACCTGTCCGTCGGTACTCCTAGCAGCCAACTGGGCTGTATGGGGAGGTACCGCGGCAGGACTTTGCTACTTCCACATTCACTTCTGGTCATTTCTCATTGGGTGAGGATGACATCATTAACCCGCGACAAGGAATCTTGGGAATTGTAGTCGCTGACCCGGACTCATGACATTTAGTGTAAAAAGCGCGATAAATAGGCACTTTGTAAGTGATGAAAATTACACGGTGGCATAAATTGAGCGTGATTGTTTGTACAGATGTAAATTTATGACAACCACTTAAAACCGTATGCATTATTGGAAATTGTGGACGGGGATCCTAAATCTGTGGCACCATAGTTTATTCAAAATCCTGGCCCATAGTGTGTATCTATCAGACCTAGCATATTTAGGGAAGCAGTACAAAGACTGAATGTTCATAGTACTAGGGTTGACCTCGAATGCTTATCCGTCTTAACACCGTTTTAAGAGAGTTATATATAACATCTTGTTCATGGTCCTCATTATAACCTTCACGATGGTACATAGCCAGAGTTGGGGGGTATCTGTGAATTAACTATGGCAAAGGCAGGGAATACGACCCCATTTGTGTGTCATACACTAAAGGCAATCCCATTTTAAACAATTGGGACTCATGTAGTGAACAAAGATGATGGATATCGTTTCGCTCTGTTGGAATAGGTGCAGTGAAGCTATCTTCTTGGCTCAGAATTATACTTCAGAGTGACATCCAGGGGATGTCCTCATTAAGACCACCCTTATCACAGTTTAACTTGTACACCCACTTCTGATCTATTTTGAATAGATGTTTGGACACGTCAGTTATATGTGCTGGGATATTTGGTTGTTCCGGTACGGTCCATTCAAAGTCAGTTGGTTTGTGACCTACTTCTAAGAAGTGATTGGTTAGTCGGGTTGCCTGCTTTTTGCACCTAATCGTGCTTTTATGCTCAGATATCCTAGTTCTTATTTTACGAGTAGTCATCCCGACATACCTAAGTGAGCAGGGACAGGTAATGAGGTAAATCAACTGACTACTGTTACAGTTCGTAAAGCGCCTTTGCTCCCAAGGGTGACCAGTCCCAATGTCAATTGTTGTAGAGCGCTTGGTTTGCGGGCATGCTGCACAGTTCCCGCAGGGATGGTGTCCAATCACTGGTGGCATATTCCATAGTGTGCCTACTTGATGTGCCTCTCTGGTTGGTGGTCTGGTGTGTATCAGCTGGTCTCTTAGGCTGATGCCTCGTTTAAAGGCAAAGAGGGGTTGTTCAAGAGAGTCAGTTCCAGTGTTAAGGATCTTCCAGTGTTTTCGAATTATGCGCTGGATCGCATTTGATCTTGTGCTAAAGGTGTTCACACAAGTCATTCTTTGATCCTTCTCCTTTGGGAGAGATGGCTCAAGTAGGGCCTCCCGGTTGTTATTAGCTGCCCTCTTTTTGGAGCGTCTGATGAGTTTCTTGGGATAATTTCTGTCTCCAAGTTGTTCTTCCAAATCCTTAGAATGTTTATTGAAACCCTCTTTAGTGGAACAGTTCCGCTGCACTTTACTAGGGGCCTACCAGTAAAGGAAATATGCCAATCATCGAAACACCAATCCATAATTAAAATTTCACAGACATCATATGCACCTCAGCACTGGATAGCAGTGTTAAAGTGCCCAGAGTCCTAAAACCAACAACGGCAGGTCAGGATAAAATAGGAGGAAGAAGCAAAAGGTTTGGGGATAACCTAGCAAAAAAGGCCATTTCCAATAGGCATCATGTGGGGTGGAGTGGTATAGATTGGACTATCAGATAGTGAAATGACTTAGAGTGGAGTGGAGTAGAGAACATTGGTATAGAGCGAAGTGGAGTAGAATGCTCTGGAGTGGTAAGAGTAGGAAAGCACAGTTCACATGCAGGAATAATCCTGAAATGCTTATAAAAAAATGTGTGCATTGCAAAAGACAAAGAACAAAGACGAGGAAGAAATCATGTACTTGGTCCATGCTCCAGGGAGGAGCTAACACAAGAAAGGAAGTGAAGCCTCAGAGAGCTAAGTAAATAAAAGATTACAAATGACAGTGACAATTAAATCAGTTAATGGTATAATATGGGCGGATTGTAAGCCCGCTGAATTGTAAACTGTTCGTCTCGCAGCACAGCGTTCCAAAAAGAGTCAGCACTTCTCCCCAATCCAAGTCATTATGGCTTTTGGTGTACACCTGGCACAATGATTTTGTGACAAGCTTATTTGTGTAAATACCAGATTTCATCATCCCCCTATTTGAATGTGAATATTTGGAATATTGGTATATGTTGTTTGTCACCAAAGCAACATATACTGTTAAACGGTGTATGTTTTAATAATACAGCTCTTTCTGCTCTGACTTCTTCAATGGATCTCAAGGGTTATGTATGTGCTCAAATACCGCTGCAATGTCAATGTCGGTACTGAAGCAGAGAGGTTCACATCATCATTCAGGACCCGTTGCGCCCACGACAGCAGTGATGTATGTTGTCAATCATCACTTTCTTTTTATGTGTGTTTTATGAGCTCATTCGTCACACGTTCCTTTTTGTTACGCACTGACTATCAGTCGGCGCATGCAGGACTAGCACACTCTGTGCTTTGCCATTGCATAGTAATGTTCAGACTGACCTTGTGGAAGACTTATCTCTGACGTGGATTACCGCCACTATGCCTTGCAACACATTTTCTAGGAATGTGTTCTGTCGCGGCGTTAATTACTAAGGTTGGGTTTCATCTTCTCTAAGGTGATAGTCTAATTTTGTTGCGCCTTGTTTATCAAATATTCGTGGACATCATTTTCGCGGCATCTCTACGTGACCTAATTCTAAGGTTTTAGAACATGGCTAACAGTACTGTTTTTAATCAGCCCAAATTGTATTTACAAAATCCCAGAAAGCCTACATTGAAATGGAAACAGTGATTTTCAGGGTTTTGAAAATTACTACGTAGGGGATGTTAGAGCAGATTTATTATTAGAGATTGATGTGCATTTTCGTGTTTTTAACTCATAGGCTGCAAAACTAATATATTTGGCCTTTGATCTGGTTACCCTGGCAGCTGAAGAAATGCGGCTTTTAAGCATTGCACAGTATGCATGGTTTCTCCCTCTCATTCCGTGTTTTTCATTTTTAATAATATAGACTAAAATGTGCTTTGGTCCATCATGGGACTTCAGAATTATCCTGTCGGGTAGTTTTCATAATGTTACAAATGTTCAAGGTTGACGCTGCCTGTTGATTCATCTATGCTTTTATTCATCTTAATAGTTCATTGATCAATCACCTCATGTAATTTTCCCTTGAATGTAGGTAAAAGGGACTCATAGATTATGAATTTTGGAAAGGTTTCAACGGTAAGCCTGTTTAGGTAATGCAATTTGTAAAACAGTGATTGGTTTCTGTCAGAGTCATTTTATTAGTACATCCTATGGTGTCACTTCAGACTACGCAAAGGGAATGATTCTTTACTCCTGTGAAACTATAAAAAAGCTTTTTTGGGATATGTGCCAGACTTTTCCTTGCTCTCTTCAGAGGTAGACTCCATGCCAGTCCTCTTGATGTTCTAGACTTTTCTCTTGACTTCTAATCAACATTGATGCTGATTTGAATTAAGTAACTAATTGCAGATGTTAATGAATACATCTCATCTTTTAGGATTTTAGTCTCAAAATGTGAATGTAGTTACAATGTGGACATACATCTGAGGGATCAATGTGTTTATAATTGTGCATAAAAAAAATCATTAATGTAATTTGCTTGTAGGAATCCAAAGTTGTAGTAAGTCCTTGACATCACTAAGGGCATCAAAAGTTCTACTCTTTCCGCAAATGTGTTGACTGCTAATGACTATGTTGTTACTGCCAATGTTTATTCCTTTGGCGACAAAGTCAGAAGGAGTGGGGGGTGGCAGAGGAAGAGATTTTTATATTTGACACATGGGTCTATAGCCATTTAGGAAATAGTAAGAAAATGGGTTAGTTGATGGGGGTGGAATCCCCATTCAAATAATAAACACAATTCTTGGCATGATGAACCACAAAATTCACTAAATAAGCCTGTGCTGAATAGCTTGGTACAAACACAGTCATGCATAATTCAGTGGCATTGTGTAATGTATTTATGAAGTAGTCAGAGTACTAAAGTGAAAACATAACACAAGAAAAATCCCAAACAAATTAAAAACCATAAGAGTAACGTGATAAATTTAATTACACTAAAATGACAAAAAGCCAATTGGTAGGGCCAGAATTGTGAATTTTTCAAATTATTTGTGAAAATAGTGTCAAAAAAGTACAAAGCACCACACATGGGTCTCTGGTTGCACTGGACCAGCTTAAAGTCACAACTTCAGGTTGACCGCGATGGAGCACGCGTCAGATAGAGGGCCATGATTTGTATCAATGAGAAGTTTTCCTTCTTACAGTCCAAATCCAAGCAAGGAGCCTCAGCTGGAGATTCGAGTTGGCAGGGGCGGAGAGGATTCTATTGTCAATGCGAGGAGAAGGTCCCCACTGAGCGTCGTGTTGGCAAGTGACTTGGCAGTGTCTGTTTGGGACAAAGAGCAGGTCATCACTGGAGCTTCGAGTTGGTGGGATAAGCGAGGTTGTTGCTGAATCCAGCGGTCGAAGCTTACATGAAGAGCAGGCCGTCGCTAAAACTTCACATTGGCAGACGTCACGGACAGACGTTTCTTTGCCTGAAAAGTCCACTTGTCATCACGAGGAGCCATAAACATGTGAATTTTCACCCTGAGCTCTGTTTTGAGGCAGGAGGAGTGCACTCTGATTCCAGACAATGGAAGGTCCTAAAAATGCTATGCTTATATTCAGTGTCAGTCACTGGGTGGTGGATACCACCCTTGTCTAACCTTCACCCTTTGGGTTTGGCTCCAATCTGTCCAAGATAACATAATGTGGGCAGGCCTAGGTATGATCTGCACTTGTCAGTGGCAGTGTAGGCAACCTGAGAACTCAAGAAGTGGGCTACCGTTTGAAGTTCAAGAACGTTGAGCACAACTTACCAGGATATTCTGCTCAGGAGAGGATTTTTAAATTACAATTCAGATGAGTGGAAGAAGCAATTCTCTACTTGTCCTCAAACTGAAGTTATCACTTATTAAGTGTAATAAGCTAACCTGGAGTTATGGGAGATATAGCCTTGTGACAATGAAAAACGATTTTAGGAGTTGTTCACTGTCAGAGCATGTAAAACCTAAACACACGTGTCCTACTTTTTAAATGTCATGTACCCTGCTCTATAATCCTTTAATGCCTATCTTACAGGTGACTTATAAACATTAAAAAGGAAGGCTTAGCCCTGGCAAAAGGTTTAAGACTGCAATACAGACAGCAGTTGCAGGCCTGATATATGTTTTTCAGGCTACATTAGTGGTTGGCGCAATGATTGCTGCAGCCCACTTTCAGCATTTAATTTACATGCCCTAGGTGAATAAAGAACATATACTAGGGATTTACAAGCAAATTAAATGTAAAAATCAGGAGTAGGCCAAATTTTCCATTTTTAGAAGGGTGAGCACAAGTTCTTTGCCACTGGTTAGGAGGAGTGAAGTGCCAGAGTCATAAAAGCCAACTAAAACGGTTGAGCAGAGGACGGCAAAAATCTGAGATGACCTTGCAGAAGGTGCCTGATCTAACAGAACTGCTTTGTTTTTTTCCCAGGTTCGGTCAAAAGTTGGTCTGAATGCAAAACTTTGAGCCATTTTCACATTGTGTGCTGGAGTGGAAAAGGTGCTATAACTTGAGAATCAATTGTATGGATGAGTCGGAACAAAATTTGTCAATATTTTGGTTCTCACTATTGAGTATATTGTTCAAGGGCAAAAACAATCTGACTTTCAACTACGTTTTAGGTACAGATTATATTGCTGAAGTTGGACTGAACCTCACGACCAATCCCACTCACTAATCATCATTATATCTGATGTCAATCCTAAGCATTTGCGGAACAAGATATAGGAGGATATCAGTATATAACAATGACAGACTATTTTGATGCCTATTTGGAATTCATAGGGGGTTCCATTCTGATTAAGATTTATGTTGCAGTGAAATGACAATATATGATGACATGATATGGGGCACTTAGGCATTGTTTTGAAACCTAGACCGGAGAGCCCAGTGAATCTTGGGTTTTTAGCAGCTTCCATTGTCTGATGATCTGGGTAATGTGGATAGCATTTAAAACAAGTATGAAGGGGTGCCTATCTCAAACAAAAGTTGAGTGTGTGAAATGATTTGAAGACACTGTCAAACTCAAAACAGGTGCTACTCTTGTTATGCAATAAATCAGACCAGTATCGTTAAGTGTTAATGATGCTTTTAAGAAATGATAGGATTATATGTGTAAAGAAGCTATTATAAAGCCCCTTTGTCTCTTCTAAGTAAGGTTTTGGCAGTGATACTTGCTGAAAAACCTGGGAACATCTGGATCTGTGTCAACCTATGCTCTTTTAATAAAAAACGGTTATAGATTGTCATCCATTTCTCCACCTACAAGAAATGCTGACCATGATTGGAGGGTCTGCTTACTTTTCAACAATAGACCTTAGGTCCACCTACCTCCAGATTCTTTTGTGGGAGTTCTCAAATGATCTTGCCACTGTTTGACTCCATTTGGCTCACTTGGACCCCAGACACATTATTTTGGTCTAGCATCCACTGCTTGCATATTTTAACAATGTATGGACACTTTGTTTAAAGATGGCTATTCATTTCAAGAAAATATTATTGTTTATGCTCAGACTATCCAGGAATGCAATGTTATTTTAGATGAAGTGCTCAGTTTTCTATCAGTCAAAGGGAGAACGGTTTCAGAAATTTAAGTTCTTGAAAAATGAACTTTCTTATCAATCAATCAATCAGGATTTATATAGTGCTGCTAATCATTGGATAGGTTATCTAGGCACTTGCATGTCCCAGAGGGCTCATTTTAACAACCATGTCTTGAGGGCCCTTCGGAATTCCGGAAGAGAGGTGATGGTCCGGAGCTGCATGGAGAGTCTGCTCCTGGTCTTTGCTGCAATGTAGTAGAAGGAGCGTCCTCCACTTCTGCTTTGGTGGAGGTGGAGCGTGTGGGCAAAAGATAGGGAGGAGGAGCGTAATCTTCTTAATGGTTGGTGGCATTTCAGATGATGGTTAATGTAGGTGGGTCCTTGGATGTTAAGAGCCTTGTGTACATGGGCCAGCTGTTTGAATTAGCATTTTTTTGTATGGAGCTAGTGGAGTTGCCTTAGGTAGGGTGTGATGTGAGTTTGTCAACGGGAGGTGGAGGATCAGTCTGGCTGAGGCATTCTGTATGGTTTAAAGTATCTGTAGAAAGTGTGCGTCAATTCTGACTTAGTGAGCGTTGCCACAGTCTAGTCGGCTGGTGATGAGGGCCTGTGTCACAGTGCATCTTGTCTGCAGGGGTAGACGATAGAATATTATTTGTAGCAAGCACAGAGTATGGAAGCAGACACAGGCAACAAAATTCATCTTTTTCTAACACAAGAGTGTCAATGGGTCTAAAGACAGAATGCCTATAGTGATATGAGCACCTAACACAAGCACTATGATGTCATCAACCAAGAAATATCCAGACTCAATCAAGATTACAAAAGGATACTCATCAGTCACCATACGGAACCGCCCTTCATCATTTGGGATTCCTTATTGACCATATTCCTGACAACCTATCGGTGATGTCAAAGGACAAGATGGAACGTCCTCCATCGACCAAGTTAGGTGCCTGAGTGGTCTTAGTACTGATAATTAGTACTTTTCTGGTGAAAGACAGAAGACAAGTGACTGATGTTGCAGTGCAAAAATAAGAAAAGTGAATAACTGTGTGTTAAAATTGGGCGAGGGAGTACTGTGACATTTTTATTCTGGTGATGCTCACTCCTCCAATATTAAAAAAAGCAGTGCCAGTTTGTAAGAAATAACTGCCTGAATGTAATAAAAGGTCGACATGTTTCAGCAAATGTATTGGACAACTGCGTCCTTGCTTTCTTCAGGACCTAAAGAGTGCTTGTGCTACTGCAAAGTGAGAAAAAATAATATAACAAGTGACTCCACAAAAAATAAAAAATCATAATGTGACAAGGGACGAGATAACCTGATATCCTAGGTGTCTTCTTCTCATCCTGTCTGTGGGCTGTACGTACCACTAGTAAAAAGAGGAAGATATAAAGTGCAGGAATAGGTGGTTAACATATCACATGTAAAGGCAAAAGAAGAGTGCAAGAAAGTAGCTGTGCACTCTGTTTCTAATCAATATAACAATCTCAACAGTGGAGCTTATATAGTTGTTAACATAATGGGTATGAATTTTTATTCCAAAAGTTGTAAAAACTCCATCTTACCAGTTTCAAAAGAGTTAATGGCCTCACCCCACCTGGCAGCGGCTCAGGAAAGGAGGGAAGCATCACTCTAGTAAAAAGGGAAGCAGATGAACAATAATATGTAAAAACGCTCCCTTAAAAATAAACTGTAATTGCTTAATGTATGAGAAAGACCTGGAGGAAACTCGCAACGGGAAACAGATGTGACGTAGGTATGCTGTATTCAGTACGCGGTAATTGGATGTGTTTGAATTACAACATCGCAAAACCACAGAACAAACAAGAAAAAGTATCAGATTATTTGAACAGCACAAACATGCTGAACAGGGCTTGGTAAATTAGAAAGGCTAGTGAGTCGAGAGCCTGGCTAGAGGAATAAACGGTAGCAAAGACACACCGCAAGTTCGTTGCACTAAGTAGCCCACAAACAAACGTGTTTGTAACCAAAGCGTAAATCCCAAAGGGTAGTGAGCTCACCTGTCCATCGGTACTTCTCTGCCGGCAACCAAGTAAGCATGGGTGAATTTTGTGAATTCGCGATCCGCGAAGTTGCGGATTTGCGAATTTGCAATCCGCAAAATTCGCGAATTCGTGCAAATTTGCAGATTTTTTTATTTTTGCGTGTTCGCTGGTGTTCGCGGGGCACTTTGCGTGTTCGCGGGTATTCGCGGGGTGTATGAGAGTTCGCGCTTTCTTTTTTTTGCCTGGTTAATCACTGCCACCCTCTTGTTTTTTATGCCCTTCTGCCCTCTGTACCACTTGTTTCTGTGCCCTTCTGCCCTCTGCCCCACTCATTTTTTATCCCCTTCTGCCCTCTGTCCCACTTTTGTGCCCTTCTGCCCTCAGCCCCACTTAGAATGGCGCCGGCAAGCTGCCAGCGCCATTCTAAAATAGCTACAAAGAGCTTCAACAGGAAGCTCTAATAGATAAAGTAAAGCAGGTGCTCGAGTTGAAGGTCAAATTAAGTTACACAATCATTAATCACCCCAAGTTTGGGGTGATTAATGATTGTGTAACTGAATTTGACCTTCAACTCGAGCACCTGCTTTACTTTATCTATTGGAGCTTCCTGTTGAAGCTGACTTTTGAAACTATTTTAGAATGGCCCTGGCAGCTTGCCGGCGCCATTCTAAAAGAGTTACAAAAGTCAGCTTGAACTTTTGACCCAATCCGTTCCGCTTGCGGATTTTGCGGGAAATTCGCGAATCTCGCGGATTGCGAATTTACGGAAAATCCGCAAAATCCGTGAGCGGAACGGATTTTCCGCCCATGCTTACAACCAAGCCGACTGGGGAGGTACCGAAAAGGAAGAAAGCCTCGTTTAAATGTTGAACAGTGATAAGTTGTTTGGAGTCACGTGGCCGTACTCTCTTCATGCCTATTCGTTGATGAAATGACGCTGCTCTGTGCTTAGCCATGAGTGGAGGCCCTGAAGCAGGTGATCATACGAAGTCCCCGCCTGTTTGTTTACTTCATGATGACAGGCAGGGAGACCGATGCATAATAAGTGAGATCCAGAACTCGGATCGATCTATCTCATTTCGCAAAAAGTGCGCATGGTATTACAGACCGACTTAAGAGCCGCCTCTATGTTCATTATGTAGGGAGACCTCGCGCTATGATAGATAGCTAGGATCACGTGGTAGCAACATGGCCCGCCTATTCGAATATTGCAACTTTATTGAAAATATTGCTCGTTTAGACGTTACACTACTAGGGCAAATGTCACTATGAAAACCTTTATAGTACTAGAAACGTTGTTGAAAATGCGGGTAAGTATTTGAGGCAATCTGCAAAAAAGGGGGAATTCTGCAGTCACGGTTAAAATCGTAAACATCAAACCTCTAGGTAAAGTAATGAGAGATGATGTAAACATGTTAATGGGCACATGTATGCATGCAGGTTCAAGGGAACTATGTAGTTAGCAAAAGAACCTTAGGTCTAGGCACCTAAAACATAGACAAAAAATGACTGTGTCTCAGAAAAGAGACCATATCTGAGTATGACAACTCTAAAGGGTGCCCAAGTGATAGATCGAGATCGCTGGATGACCAGCATCTATTTGATAGGACCATAAGAGGACTTAGAGTGAAGACCATGGGATCTCATCATTCAGCCCCACCTTATTTGTTCCTAATCTAAAAACCCATTTTTGTTCTCTCAATAAAAGGTATTTCGTAAGATCTGTAATATGGGCTGGGATATAGGGCTGTTCAAGGACTGTCCATTGAAAAGCAGTCGGGGCATGTTGTGCTTCTAAGAAGTGGTTGGTCAATTTAGTTGCCTGTCTTTTGCATCATATGGTGCTCTTATGTTCGGATATCCTGCTCTTGATTTTACGTGTCGTCATCCCAACATATTTGAGCCCACAAGGGCAGGTGATAAGATATATCAATTTATCACTGTTGCAGGTGATAAATTTCTTCTGTGACCACGGTCTGTTAGTGCCTATATCAATCTCGACAGATTTCATTGTCTGAGGGCAGGCTTGACATGAGCCACAGGGATGGTGACCAATCACAGGAGGAAGATCCCAGATAGTGCCTAGAGCCCTAGGCATATTATTGCGGGGTCTCGTATGAACAATCTGGTCTCTAAGGTTTGGGCCTCTCTTGAAAGAAAACAATGGGGTCTGAATGGAGGCATGGCCGGAGTTCAAAATTGACCAGTGTTTCCCGACTACCTTTTGTATTCTGTTAGAAAGAGTGCCAAAAGTGTTGACAAATGTGAGTCTCTCTAGTTTTGGTGTAGGTACTGGCGGTTCCAGAAGTGCTAAACGGTTGTTGTTTTTGGCACGTTTCAGTGAACGATGAACTAGTCTAGGTGGATATTTTCTTAGACATAGTTGGTCATGTAGTGATGCCGCATGTTCCTTAACTCCGATTTCAGTGGAGCAATTTACAGATCTTACGAAATACCTTTTATTGAGAGAACAAAAATGGGTTTTTAGATTAGGGACAAATAAGGTGGGGCTGAATGATGAGAACTCATGGTCTTCACTCTAAGTCGGAGTCTCACGGAGCGTGTCGTCTCAGGAGGGAATCCGACCGATTGGTATAACGACCGAGAGTTGAATCTAAAAGGAAGACTCACATGAGGGCTTTCATCTTAACTGTCCCTTACAGCCGGTAGGAGACACCGTGGCTGAGTAAGGTCTATATGAATGGTGTGTCCTACTTTGATGCAATGGCGAAAAACTGTTGGCCCTGAAGAATTTGCCAAAAAGTATTCTGGGCAATGAAACATGTTGGCTCATGGTATTGGTATGCATACATAGCAGCCAGCCTCCCCTTTTTTTAGCTTGATAGGTTACACGAAGTAAAGAATAAAGTGTTTGTGAGACGTGTATACCCATCAATTTTAACTTACGTTTTTTGATATTTTTCATTACTTCACTGCACCTATAGTTTGTTTCATTTGGATACATTTATTTTGGGGAAAATGGTCGCCGATGATGATAACAATGGGCTAATCTGTATCCCGATGGTGGTTCGCCCATGAGGGGTCTTTTTGCCCACACACATTTTTTTCACAGTGTGATTGTTGTGAACTGAGTGCATTGAATTTTTATAGGTACATCAGTCACTTCCTTTTTTCTTCGTTTGCATTCAGACAGACTGTCATAATCGGGTTGGATGTTTTTTACTAAGAGGCAGGTAAACGTGTGACACTCTACCCCAAATATATATATAAAAAATAGGGGGGAGCTTTTGTTTATGCAGACAATTGTAACAGATTGCACACGTGTAAACTGTAAACTTTTAAGTAATTGCCTCAAAGAACCGGGTCATGTTGTTTTGATGTCCCAATATTTATACCCCAAAATCCTTTGCTCTCTGAGAGGAGAGGGGCCTTTGCCCAGTCCAAACCAGTTCTGAAGCACTCTGTAAACCATGCTTCTCCTTTCCTTTCACAGTGCAAGGCAGGCACATCAGACGCCCCACAGGAGGAGGAGCCAGCATTGTGGAAAGCAAGTACAGTCCTGGAGAACTTTGTTTACAGGACTCCTTCTCTTCTTTCAGTGTGCAGGGCAGAGACATCTGCCGCTCCCCAGGGGGTGGAGCCAGCATTGTGGAAGGCAGGCACAGCCCTATTCAAGCTTCAGGTGCAACTCCTCCCTCCCATCTAGATGCAGATCTCTCTATTCACCACTGGGTGACTCAGCCTGTCTCCTGGAATTCCCCAGCCCTGTCACTCACAAAACCAGACAGAGGAATACACAACCTAGCAGAGGCAGGTTTGAATGGTTAGACAAGCAAATACCTACTTTCTAAAAGTGGTATTTGCAAGCATAGAATATTAAAATAAACTTTACTAAAAGATGTATTTTATTATTCTGAGTTCAGGCATACTAAACTCGACTTTCTATCATGTTCTCTGAGACCGTTAGGATTATAAAATGTAAACACTCTAACAGCCCATTCTGGCCTAAGGAGAACAGGTAGCCTTGCAATAGTGAAAAACAAAAAAATTACTGTAATACACTGTTAGGACATAGCACACACATCAGGGTTTGTCCTACCTTATACTTACAATGCACCCTGCCCATGGGCCTACCATAGGGGTGACTGATATGAAGAAAAGGGAAAGTTTAGGGACTGGGAAGTGGGTGCACTTGCCCAGTCAGCATGACAGTACCAGACTGCACGCAGGCTCTGCAATGGCAGACCTTAGACACATTTTACAAGGCTGCTTCTGTGGGTGGCACAACCAGTGCTGCAGGCCCACCAGCAGCATTTGGATTACACGCCCTGGCACACTCAGTGCAATAGCCAAACATGAAATCATTAATCCATTCAACAATTTACAACAGGGAGCACTTGCACTGTGGCACTGAATAGCAGTGGCACAGTGCCCAAAGCATCTAATTCCAGAAAAAACACATGAGGCAACAGCAAAAATGGAAGGGAGACCCACGCCAATGGTGCCTGGTCTAACAGTCCCCAAGGAACCTCAGCAGCAAAGGGGACATCATTCCGGGGTCGATGAGCAATACTTCGCCCGCTCACTAAACTTCACGGATATTGGCGAAGTTTTCGTCAACTCCACAGAATTTCACGGAGTGAAACTTCACAAGCTCTGCCCAGGCCTATTCAATATGTGAGTTGATTGTTACTGCACCTTCACTCAAACCTTTTGGCAGTTCTGACAATTATTCTATCACAGTTGATGCTAGCTCAATTGTGCTTGGAGCCAAGCTCATACAGTGGCATAACAACAAGGAGTGCACTGTTTCATTTATTTTGCGTGCTTCAAAGGCAACAGAGGTATATTATTTCATGATAGAATGCAAGGCTTTTGCCTTCGTATGTGCTGTACAGACATTTAAATCTTGCCTTCAGGGTTACGAGTTTAACCTGTAATTGATCGTAAACCAATCATGTTTTAATAACTGGGACTGATCCTGGAACAGCATCAGGCAATTTAGTCCGGTTGATTTCTATGATCCAGGAATTTTGTTTCAATGTGAAATACATTCTTGGAGAGAACAACACGAGGGATGATTGCTTATCCAGTATGTCTATATATGATAATGCTGATGAGGCTGCAATTGAAGACTAAGGTGGCCATATTTATGTAAAAGTAACACAATGCAGTGCAGCAAGTCACCTCGTTGTGCTGTGTTACAGGGAAAGAGCAGGAATGTGCTAAATTTATTACGAGTCAGCACTTTCCTGTCTTTTCCCAAGCACTGACCCCACTGGTCTTCTTAGTGCCAATGCAGGCACCCTTGCATCATGGTGCAAAGGTGCCAGCATTGCATGAAAGAATGTTTTTGTGCAGGAAGGGGCACAAAAACAATCCCCTGGGGCATATTCCTCTATCTATGTGTGCTGCAAAATGCAGCACACATAGAAAGAGGAACTAAAAGGGCAAATGAAGATATTTCTCCTTGATATGCCTCACCAGAAGGCGTATCTTTTTGGCGCATTTCCAGGTCTAAAAGCAATGATAAACCTGGAAATCCCTTTCCAGGGCAAAGAAAAGTAACACAACACAGCAATTTGCGCTGCATTGCCTTACTCCTGCTTTATCAAGCCAGTCAGGGCCATGCAAAGTGGCCTTGCATGGCTTGATAAATCACATTTGGGGGTTGTGTCGCACATGCACCATGTTGCATGGTACAAAAGCGCTGCAACCCCCTTCATAAATATGACCTTAAGTGTGTAGTTCTGTGGTTGATGCAGTCCAGTAATGTGTGGGATGCCTTACAGAGAGGAAATGGTTGCAAAAGTATGAAAAAGATGTGCTATTCATAGAGGTTTAACACTTTTATGGTGGAAGGTTGTCTCATATAAGGAGTCTGGAAAACTCACTGGCGTCTTTGCAGTAAGTAACATCTGAATTGTCTGAAGAAAGTTAAATGATTACCTGGCAAGGTTGTTTTGTACCCCCTGTAAGTTTAAGAGATAAATTCAATAGAATTGCTCACAGTCGACACCCTGACATATCCTCTACCAAAAAGGTGTTGAAACTGTATTATTGGTGTCCAGTTAGGGATTTTCGTGTTGAGGAATTTGTGGATATATGCCAAGAATGTTTGCTTTCTGACAAGCATTGGAAAGTCACAAAATAACCACTCAGTCTGGGTCCCCTACTCCCTGTAGTGTGCCAGATGTTAGTGATTAACTTTGCGGGACCCTACACTGTGCTAGCTCCTGAATTAGAGACCTTATTGCCCAGACTGCTATTTTCAAAGTGAGTAGCCTAAACATTTTTGTTGATACTCCCACTTCTGATAATTGATTTAAGTTTTAAAATAAATATTTTCAGAAAGAGCTGTTCCTAAGGTTCTAGCACCAAGCTACAGTACATAAATTGTTTCCAATAAAATGAATGTATTCTTTAAATGTTACTGGATTACGCAGAAAAATATCACTTTATATTAATCCGCTGCTAATGGTATAGTGGAGCGCCCTAACAAATTTGTGAAAGAGGCTATCCAAGCAGCTTTGGCTTATAAATTGAATGTAAGAAATGATTTGAGGGGAAAGATGTAGAGTTACTTGTGCACTCTGAACTCTTTGTCTGGAGCTTCAACTTTTTTTCCATTTTAGAGGGAGAGAGGTTATTACCAGGTCATGTGGGTGGACATTCTGCCTCAATGCATCAATATATTGAAAATGTAAACAGAAATCAGTATCAGTCCAAACAATATTTTGAACAGTTCAGGAACGGCAAAGACAAAACCTTGTGGGTTGGAGAATGAATTCTAATTAAGAAGCTTTTCAATGTTAAAAAATGAGGTTCTGCATTTTCAGTACTCAACCTGGTCATACATACAGCTAAGACAGCTAAGAGTGTAGTTTTGCTGAAAGAGCATGGTTGGTAAAGCAAAAGTGCTATTGTTCATCTGAATTTTACCCAGGAGGAGATTATTATGGGGATAGCTGTGATACAGATGACAATAACTTTTGGACAATTTTCATCCTTGTGCAATGGAAGGTAAAAACATTTGAATCAACAACCTTTCTAATACTGTGTCTGAAAATTATTCTTCTGTTTCTCCCCTTTTTGACCACAGGAGTGATAGATATACCCCTCATAATGCAGCTGGTGTAGTTGCTCAGTCTCCTGATGGCCCACTGGTTTAACGTGGATTAAGCTCCTGCACAAAATATTGCAGGTCGCCTTGGAACTCCTCTCCTGTGCCTGAACGGCTCAGGAGGTTCTGGAAGACGGAAAGCTCTTATCAGTCTGGAAAAATAACATTTGGTATTTGAATTTATTTGTTGATCTCCTACAACTGTAAAGAGTGACATGGAGTCAATAGATCCATTCCTGAAGATGTTAGTTCAGAACTCAAGATAGTACTGCTGCAAGCAATATACTTTGAGTATTTTTAAATATCTGACACGGAAGACTGTAGACCCTATCCAAAAGTGTTTACCTCCAAAGGCTCATACTATGTACATGTGTATGCTTTGCACTCCCTACCTTAAAAAAGGTCTAGAAAATATCACTGACAGCTGACGAGGAGAGATATGCCAAAGGTATCGGATAACCTTGCATCCAAACCCAACTGCTTTTTATTGCAAAGTTTGAGGCGATCGCTGGATCACACCATCACTGTGCCTGACATCATAGAACCCTTGTCAGAGACAGCTTTCAGGTTTGGTCAACTGGAACTATGTTTCCCTAAGAGAGATAAAGTTCAAAGATGAAAACTTTGACCTGGTTTTAACACCCAGTTTTAACAACTTCTTGCACTCATGTGCTGGTCTAAGTGTACCTGTTCTTCAACTCTTAGACTTAGGTTGAGTTTACATGTATATTAACTTATCATGTTTGCTATTACTGTTTTTGTCTTCTTCACAACGTTTGTGCCTGGGTTGTCTTTTCATCATTCCGGTGCGGTTTTACTCATTAAATTTCAATCTTTTTAATAGTATTTGGGCTTTCTGTTTACATTCTTTATGTCTTCAACTGTATTGTTGATTGGGTTAGTTTGTTGCAAAAAACACCTCACTCATTTTTTTATGGCGACTGACTTTTATTCACAAATACAGTGTTGAGATTAGTTTAACTTCAATGAAACTGGTTTATCATTGTGGGACTTTCTGTTACAGTACTGTGGGAGTTCAGTGATAGCTCACATCCAGACTGTTGCCTCTGCATCCAAGTTATAAACACGGGTCAGAGACAATGCATTCTGCACAATGAATATAGTGGAATGCAAATGGGGTCAGGAGGCATCACACTCTGTATAATTGACTTCTGTCACTGATGACTACTATGGACCAGCTTCTAAAGGGTTCACAATGCTTCAAGATGTACAATAAGTGGCACTTACGCCTCAGATTTCAGCAGATTATTAGAGCATAACCTTCCTTAGATACCTTGATGATAAAAGTCTTTCAGCCAACAACATTCATATTTCCTCTCATTATGATGGTTCATGTTGGACTTGGCCCTTTCTGCAGGGTCAAGCCCAAATGTTTGGCCTTGACCCAGCTGGGTTCTGAACCTGTTTATTTGGCTTGTAGGACTCTGCACCCTTTAGCACTGCTAACCAGTGCCAAAGTCCTTGTCATTTCACCTTAAAACATAGTAGAATGGGCTTAAACCCATGGCATATTGTTTTAATTTACTTGTACATCCTTAGTAAAGTGGCATTACCTGTGCCCAGGGCCTGTAAATTAAATGTTACTCGTGGGCTGGCAGCATTGTTTGTACCACCCACTTAAGTAGCCCTTTAAACATAACTCAGACCAGCCTTTGTAGCCTGTGTGTGTGTGATTTTAAACTGCCATTTGCTATGCCCAAGCCTTCCTTTTTAGTACATACAAGTCACCCTTAGGATAGGCCTTAGGCATCCCACAGCACAGGATGGAATTTATTGAAAAGTAGGACATGTACTTTTAAGTTTTACATATTCTGATAGTGAAAAACTCTGAAATTAGTTTTTCACTATTGCAAGGCCTACCTCTCCCATAAGATAACATTGGAGTTAACTTATTACATTTAATAAGCTGTAACTTCCAAATGGGAATGGGTAACCAGTTTATGTTTAGTATCTTTGGAATTGTAATGAAAAACCCTCTCATGGTAAAGTCCGAATTTAAATTACAATTTTGGAAATGCCCCTTTTTAAACATTAAAACACAAAAAATGATGGATGGAATGTTGCACATTGGCAAAACATTCACCTCCAGTCACAGATCTGGGTTTAATCTGTCGTTATTTTGCTCACCACGCCACCCCACTTCAGACATGGCCATATGCAAATCAGTCTTGACCCTGTGCCTCATGGGATCAGTCCAGCCCAAACTGCCAAGCCATGTCTTCCCTGGACCGGAAACAAGCATCCTAGGACCGGTTTCTGGCTATCAGCCGTCATCAGCCAGGATAGCTTGACTCCTGTGGTGTAGTGAGCACAGGATCCACGTCTGGGCAAACCTTTCACAGATAGGTCAAACAGCAAAACACACAAGATGATGGACCGAATGTTGCACATTGGCAAAACATTCAGCCCCAGTCACAGATCTGGGTTTAATCCATCGTTATTTTGCTGACCTCGCCACCCTAGTTCAGACATGCCCATATGTAAATCAGTCTTGACCCTGTGCCTCAGAGGAACAGTCCAGCCCGAACTGCCAAGCCATGTCTTCCCTGGACCGGAAACAAGCATCTTAGGACCGGTTTCTGGCTATCAGCTGTCATCAGCTATCAACTGTTGTTTTTGCATTTGTCACCCCGAGTGGGACGGGTATGCACAGACGTGAGTCCCGTGCTCTTCATGCCACTGGAATCAAGCTATCTTGGCTGATGAGGGCTGAAAGCCTGATCCCGGTCCTAGGATGCTTGTTTCAAGTCCAGGGAGGACCTCGCTTGGCAGTTCGGCTGGAGTGTGCCCATGGGGCACAGGGTCAAGACTGATTTGCATATGGCTGGGTTCAAACTGGAATGGCGAGCAAAAAACGATGGATTTAGGCCCAGATATCTGTACTGGGGTGAATGTATGACATTGTTCTGCATTCTGTCCATCAACTGTTGTTTTTGCATTTTTAACATTGGCATTTTTCTGCCGTTGCCATTTACTGCCTGCAGCCTGTCTCTGGGTCAAATGACTGGGTTTTACTAACAGTTGGGTTTTGTGCATTTTGTAGAGCATAAATGTGCATAGAAGGGCCATCACTGGCAGGAAGGGAGGGCAGAGCTGGGGACAGCCCTACTCACATTTGAATAACTGTGTCCTACCTCCACAAAAAGGGCTGCATAACCCTGAAGTTAGTCTGGAGCCAGGACAAGGAAGGCAGGAAGACTGTAGACTTCAAAGGGAAACCTTGCATGAATGCCCAGGTATAAATATTGGACCCCAGACACCAACTGTACAGTACATTTCTGGACCTGTGGTTACTCTGCCAAGAAGAACTGCTGTGCTGCTGAAAGTACTGCCACTCTACTGGACTGCTACTCTGAAGGGCTGCTGCCCTGTTGTGCTGCTCTACTGCCTGCTGCCCTCTTTCCTGAGTAAGAAGGTCTGGACCTGCTTTATTTGAAACCAGGACCACAGGGTGACTCAAAGATTTAGGTGGTTTAGGTGAATGGCATCCTGACTACAGCCTCAGGGACAGAAGAGTCGAACAACGTTGAACACAGCACCTGGACTCTGCCATCTGTTAGTGCTACCATGCCAAGTAGTGGCAACCTAGTACTGTACCCTTAGAAGGGTGTCTGAAGGTGCTTTGCCAGCCCATCTCTAGATCCAGCAGAACCTACGCATCTCCTCTGCTACTTGACACAAACCAGAGCAGAAGCGATGCATCGCCTCTGCTGTAAGGATTCTCTTAATGAGAGTACTCTGTGTCGACGGACAGCCCACATTGGAACCGGCTCAGTGCAAAGCTTTCCTAGCGCAGGACCTTGCATTTCAAATCTCACATTGACGACAGTCTCAATTCCGATGGAGGTTCTCACTTTGCAGACTCACAGCTCTTTGAATCCAACACATTGCTTCAACTGCCCAATGTATCCTCTACAACAGGTTTCAGATCGCAAGCTCTCATTGATAGGATCCTCGACAATGACGTCAGACCTCATATCTCAGCTTCGCAGCCCCTGGGAACTGACGCATCACCTCAGGTACGCAAGTCGCATCCTCAGTGCAGGACCTAGCAAAGGTCCGCAACCAGGATTTAAGGTACTTTTATTTAGCGGGCATAACTGGGTCCCTGCAGCTAGCCTGGCCTTCATCGCAGTTGGCCTGAACTTGTGACTTTGTCCTTGTTTGCTTTGACAAGATATTCACAGTTGGCACTTTCTGTTTCTTAATGCTATTTTCACTTAAATCTTTAAAATTGCATATCTCTGATTCTACTGATTGAATTTTATCACTTTTTTAAATTATTAATTAAATTGTACTCTATGTTTCGAATCTGGAGTGGAATTTTTCTTTTGTTATCACTTTATTACTGTTTGAATTGTGGCACAAATACTATTTTACATTGCCTCTAATTTAAGCTTCACTGCTCTGTGCCAAGCTACCAGAAGGCTGAGCACAGGTTAATTTGAAGTTTGCTTGAGCCTCACCCTGACAAACATTTTGGTTGTTGCTTTAGAACGGTTTCACCCCTCTCAACCAGTAATCCAGTTTCTCATAGTTCACATGTAAGCTCTATAGTTTGTCACATTTAGGCAATGGCGTCCCTTTGCAGACCAGGAGAAGAAATAAGGACTGAGTCAGTGCCCTCTCGGATGCTTCATTTGTCTCCTCCTCTCCCCAATGGTTGTGAAAGCGTTACTATCTTCCCCTATCCTCTCCAAGGCATTTCCCACCCTTCTTCTCTTGGCATAAGAGCCTATCATGACATTCCTGGGAAGGAGGTAAGTACTGAGTCACTTCTCCTTTGCAGTCAGTTCTCCCTTACAGTCCTGCGTGCGCCGCCGCTGGATGTACACCTGCCTGGTCTTTATAGGTGTGGCTGGAGAGAAGATCAACACATAGATAACTCAACCCATTCCCAATTTGTTCTTTCAGAAATGTCTCTTTTCTCAAAATACCTGCCATAGGTCTTTGCTCTTGTCCCATCCCCTTTGAAAAGCAAGCTTCTCCTCCTTAATCGTTCTTTGGACACGGATTTGCCGACTTGCATGGACAGGGAGCAGTGACATTCCTTTCTGTCCCAAGTGTGAGGTTGCTTATCAAGAGGTGATGTATAGACAGGCAGAAATGCAATCAGATAGATTCCTAATCCACTAGCTATCAACTGCGTACTTCCTGCAGAAGTCAACACTTTGCAGTCTCTGCACTGTGACCACCGCTGAAATGCTCATGAGGCTCTCTGCTGGCTACTGTGTGTGCAGCAATGATGGGTCTTACTGGTAGTTTTTGCAACCGGACACAGTGAAATGTCTGAATCAATGGGCGTCAGCATTTTCATTGGGTTCTGATACGGGGAACACAGGCAATGGATATAATTTGGAATTGTGCCTCACCAGAACTACGTAAATGGAGGTGTGACAAACAAAGGAGCAAGTTGTATTTCCTACATTGCCAAACTTTGGCCCTTTGTATCGTTGCACAAAGAGCCACGTTTCATAGATGGGCTGCTTCCCGTGTTCAGAAATCAAAAAACACAAATATGATTTGCACAAGCGTGGTCATGCGATAAATCTGCATCTTAAAGCTAGAAGAATTATATAATCTTTATTGCTTGATTAATTAAAATCATTGCAATCGCAACATCTTATGTCTCCAGGAAAAACACATTTACATTACAAACAAAACATCATCTCATCACATATTACAAAAAACTGTCCCATAATTACAATTTAAAAGCTTATCGATAAGCCAAAATATAGCCACCTTGCATTGTTAATCACAGAATATTATTGCACATTATGCATGTTAAAGTGACGGTGTGCTTTACATACTATTTCCATGGATATAGCAGAGAAATATTCTGAACAATAAACATTCATTTCCCCTTCCTTTCAAAGTGCTAATGTGCAAAAATGCATCAGTTTGCTGCGATGATAACCCAGCTATTGTTACATTTTGATTTAATCTTAAAGCTAAATCAGCAATAGTTAACATAATCTCCTCTCTAGGGTTAGAAACTGCCAAAAAAGCACCCCAGGATTACACCACATATATTTGCCTTCATTCATTATAATTAGCAAGTGAGAACATTTTAATATTCATTTTTTGGATACTCGTGCATCTTCAAGACGCAATGAGCGAATGTTTGACAAGCCTTACTTTGTCTGAGTTTTCCTAGGATTCTGTGGTTATTTTCACACTAGCCTCTGTGCAATTATGTCCAAAGGGGTACGGTTCAACTTTGAAATGCTTCAGAGCAGGTCAAAAAACGTGCCTTGCTGTGCACAAGAGGAATAAGAAGCACAAGACCTTGGCTGCATTGATGAAATCCAGTTCATCGTTATCAGGAGGGCAGTTTAGAGGTGGAAATTGATGATGTACTTACAATTAAATATCTACAAATATATTATGCTTTTTAAAGTGCAGCTGGCACAATGGATAAAGACTAATACTGTCTTCAGGCTACATTCTGAAGGAGTATCTAAATACTGTATTGTATTGTATGGCAATTGATAGGCTCCAGAGACCTGATTGATAAAATGGTGAAAGAGGGGGTGGGAAACCCAATATACCCTCGCGGGATTGGGCAGGTTTGTATGTAAAATGGAAATTGACAGCAAGGGTTTTGTTTGGAGATTAATTGTACAGAATCTAGAATCTATACTTCAAATTCAAGATTCAGACTGTGACCATCAGTGGCTGTATTGATTTCAAATATTCGGTAATTGAAAGTCCATGTATATAGCTACCACACTAGCTAAAAGAACAAAGACATGCAACACAAGGAGGTTTTTATATCAAAAAATGTTATTATTTGTTGAAGAGTCATAAGGGTTCTTGATCAGTCATGAGAATTAAACAGACAAAGCAAATCTAATGTAAAAGGAATACAGCCGTCTTTCCTATAATACAAAAGACAAAGTCCAAACTGTCATATACAAAAGCAATGACTACTACTGCGTTGCTCCACGGGTGGGGTAAAAGTGGAAATTGGGTACCATGACATGTGCACCTCCATGCAGAGCTTTGTGAACTCGCTAGCCACACTAAATGAACTATAAATTGGCCTGCTACCATGCACAGTGTTCTCATAAATAATGTAATTTTAGATGTTGTGAGACTTGATATGAATGCTATGATTTATCATGGTATTAGTGATGTAAAATGAAAGAGTATACACAGTGCATTGAGAAGGTACAAGTTATTACATTTAGTGTGGCTAGCAAGTTCACAACACTGTGAACAGTGGTGCAGGAGTTACAGGAAGCTGTGTGGGGTGCAAAATTTAAGTTATAACTATAACTTTTTTAATTGTTATGGTTTGCATAGTTTAAGTTGATTTTGTATAGAAATAATAAATGATCTCCTCTTATTTTAACTCTTAACTAGAACTAAGATTAAATCGTTGTTATAATGCATAGTTTGTGAGTCAATGTCAAGTAAAAAAGACAAACATGCAATACTTGTGTACTTTACATTGATTGTGATAAGACAAAAACAAAAACAAATAGCAGATAGTACTTGATAAAAAGATGTTTAAAAAGGTGCAGTCTAGTTGTTCTCTGAAAGGTAGAAAGTAAAGATCAAAAAATGTTATGGGCACTTTAAAAATGGACAATCTGGACAGCAGGCCTCTATGGTTCTATGGAAGGTAAAAGCCAAAACATGTTGACTGTCCCTGTAAACTTGCACTAATGGTTGGTTACCTTGCCTACATGGTTAATTACATTCCTGTGCATTCAATATATACATGTGACGTGAGAATCCACATTTCTAATGTTTCCATCTCCAAGGAGACCTTAGTCCCTTCCTGAATGCATGACTTACAGAAACTCCCCAAAACTTATCTGATGAGGTTCCAAGATGGTTTATCATTTAACGATTAGAAGTTGAGGGAGGCACCAATAGACATAGTAAAAAATAAATGATTGTTGCTACCAGAAAAAGAGATGTGTATAAAATAGTAGATAAATGATACAATGATGGGCCTGAAATAGACATAAAGGAGAAGAATGAGGAGAAAAAGAAAAAGAAAAAAGAGAAAGAAGGAAGAACGTGGAAATATAGAAAGAAATACCTTATAATGGGAAACTAATATAATTCCTGTGGTTTGACTAATGTTACCTATTCTCCAGTATGTTTGCTGGGCCGATTATTTCTAAAGCCCATGTTGCTGCTTGGCTTTCTGAGTTGGCAATACTGTCCAATTATGTTGATACAGCCCTGTTTAAATACATTTTCTCTCTCCTTTTCCTCCTTCCCTGTTCTATTCCTAACATTCATATCTCATCACTGTTAAGTGTTATTTGGCAACCTAAAATGTGACTATATATATATATATATATATATATATATATATATATATATATATATATATATATATATATATATATATATATATACATACATACATACATATATATATATATATATATATATGTATATATATATATATATATATATATATATATATATATATATATATATATATATATATATATATATATATATTACCTACTGGCGGTCGCCAGTAGGTAGTTATAGTTAGGATTTTTTTCAATGTTAAATCTCAAAATTCTATTTGGAATTACTTTGGCACCGGTTGACGAATCTGCCTGAAAATTTCCTGAAAATGGCCTCGTCGAGCTCCGGTCCTTCCTTGAAAGTTTGGGGGGGATACGTCAAGCGGGGGCCGAGATAAAAGGGGGGTCCCAAAACGCGTTTTCCCCATGTTAATTTCCATAGGGCGGTTGATTTCACTTTTAGCCCGAACGGCTGAATGGATTTCCAGCAAACTTGGCAAAATTGAAGGGACTGGTAGCCCGATGTGCCTTTGCTATGTCTCAAGATGTGTGCTGCAGTGGATTTTGAGTAATTTAGGTTCAAAAAATATATATATCTATAGGCGCTCTCCGGTGCGCGCACCGGAGTGCGCTCCTGGCGCGACACGCGACTTGTGCGCAGAAAGCTGATTGGCTCTGGGGTGTCTGTAAACATTCTAAACAGTCTGGAGCGGCCGCCATCTTGTGTCTCGGTAAAATCGAGACACAAGGGGTTTGAAAAAAAAAGGGGCAAATGACCATAAGGGGGAAGAGTAGACCCCCTCTGACCCCCTAGGTTTGATGTGGGGGCTAAAATAGGGTCCTGCGGGGCATTAAATGTTTTATTTTTTTTTTCGTTTTGCGCGGGGGAAGCGCATGGTACGCGCACCGGGAAGCGAAGCACTGGGAAAATCCAGGACCATATTTATGAAGGCCTTGCGCTGCCAGTTTTGCGCCGCCTGTGCGTCAATTTTTGTGACGCACCAGCGGTGTAAAAAAATGCGCATTGTTACGCAATATTTAAAAAGTGACGCATCTATCTAGATGCGTCACTTTTTAAATATAGTGCAACGAGGCACATTTTTTTACACTGCTGGTGCGATGCGTCACTTTTCTGTGCGCACTCCTTATGACATTCCAGATGTGTCATATTTAATGTATGACGAATCATGTTGCAAGGAGTTACAGATACGTCAGTATTTCTGACATATCTGTAAACATAAAAGTGACGCGAGGCAGGCGCAAGATTTTGACGCAACAGCATCCTAAAAGTGACGCAGAGAAATCTCATAGATTTCAGTACGTCGTTATTACCAAGCTTTTTGCGGGGGAATGCCCCCTCTGCATACATTATACCTGACGCAGATATAATGTGGCGCAGAGTTTTAAAAAGTGACCCATGTACCTAGATGCGTCACTTTTTAAAAATAGCGTCAGGTATAATGCATGCAGAGGGGGTGTTCCCCCGCAAAAAGCTTTGTAATAGCGACGCAGTGAAATCTTTGAGATTTCACTGCGTCACTTTTAGGATGCTGTTGCGTCAAAATCTTGCGCCTGCTTTACAGCAGGTGTTAGACTGACGCAAGACCTTTCACATGGTGCTTTTTCCATGTGAAAGGACACATTACTGGAGTTGCGTCACTTTTGTGACGCACTCCAGCAATGCGTTACTTGGAATGTCATAAGGAGTGCGCACAGAAAAGTGACGCATCGCACCAGTGGTGTAAAAAAATGTGCCTCGTTGCGTTATATTTAAAAAGTGACGTATCTAGGTAGATGGGTCACTTTTTAAAATCAAGCGCCACATTATATCTGCGTGAGGTATAATGCATGCAGAGGGGGTGTTCCCCCGCAAAAAGCTTTGTAATAGCGACGCAGTGAAATCTTTGAGATTTCACTGCGTCACTTTTAGGATGCTGTTGCGTCCTTTAAATATAGTGCAACGAGGCACATTTTTTTACACTGCTGGTGCGATGCGTCACTTTTCTGTGCGCAATCCTTATGACATTCCAGATGTGTCATATTTAATGTATGACGAATCATGTTGCAAGGAGTTACAGATACGTCAGTATTTCTGACATATCTGTAAACATGAAAGTGACGCGAGGCAGGCGCAAGATTTTGACGCAACAGCATCCTAAAAGTGACGCAGAGAAATCTCATAGATTTCAGTACGTCGTTATTACCAAGCTTTTTGCGGGGGATTGCCCCCTCGGCATACATTATACCTGACGCAGATATAATGTGGCGCAGAGTTTTAAAAAGTGACCCATGTACCTAGATGCGTCACTTTTTAAAAATAGCGTCAGGTATAATGCATGCAGAGGGGGTGTTCCCCCGCAAAAAGCTTGGTAATAACGACGCAGTGAAATCTTTGAGATTTCACTGCGTCACTTTTAGGATGCTGTTGCGTCAAAATCTTGCGCCTGCTTCACAGCAGACCTTTCACATGGTGCTTTTTCCATGTGAAAGGACACATTACTGGAGTTGCGTCACTTTTGTGACGCACTCCAGCAATGCGTTACTTTTGTGTTTACAGATACGTCAGAAATACTGACATATCTGTAACTCCTTGCGAATTGATTAGTCATATATTAAATATGACATATCTGGAATGTCATAAGGAGTGCGTCCAGAAAAGTGACGCATCGCTGTTTTCACGTAGCGATGCGTCACTTTTCAGAAATGAGGCCTCCAGTTTATTCACTGTGTCACCTCTACGACCGTTTCTTGCGTCAATACGTCCCTTTTGCATACATTACACCTGAGGTAGGAATAATGTGGCACAGGGGTTTACAAAGTGATGTATTTACCAAGAAACGCCACTTTGTAAATATGAATAAATAAGGTGCATTTTTTATTGGAATGTTGTGTCACAAAAAGTGATGCTTTGGTGGCGTTAAAGTGACGCATGGCTTCATAAATGAAGCCTTCTACCTTCAACTCCAGCAATGCATCTTTTCTTATCCTTCAACACTCCTGTTCTTTTTCAACATTTTCATTGAATATCAACATTCCCCATATTCACTCTTCTTCTCATAACTTTCTTTTCTAACACTCACCTTCTTTCATTCCTCCTACTTCACTTCCTTTCACCTCTCATACCTTTCTGTTCTTTCTTACTCATTCTCCTTTCAATTATCAATGCACTATATTTCACTTACTCTTCATTTTTTTAAGAATATAGCTCTTTGATGAGAATTGGAGGTAGTTCTGAAAAGAACTTTTGGTTTTCTTCTTTTAACTGAACAGGAACAAAAACAGGGAATGGAAACTGCTCAACAGGAGCAAAAAGAAAACTAAAAAATTAGGGGTGGGAAGGGCAGCGATGGTTCTCCAATGCTCGAACCATGAGCTGGACACTTTGCTCCCCATAGGTGAGGAGTTGATTGCAGTATCTGCATCTGACGACCCCATGGTTAAATGCAGGTTGTATGTTTGGCACCTGCTCCTGCGATTGCTCTCTCCCAGAAGAAGTTGCTCCTCCGGTTGATGTAGAGGCCCCATCTCTGGGAACCTCTTGTGCCAGAGCCCTGACACTTTCCCGGGCAAAATTCTGGGGGTGCCTCCTCTCCACATGTCGGATCATCGTAAAGTTCCCAAAAGAGTACTTTTTTTTGGGGTCACCCCATGACAGGACCTGTTTGCAGATCCTGCACTCCACTTTTGGTGCATTCACCTTCTTCTGGTCAGCTGGAATCTTAAAAAATTTCCATATGAAATGTTCCTTCACCTTTGGGGTAGGAGGCTCTTCATTGATGAACTCAGGTTCATCCTCACTGCTGGATTCTCTGGCAGCCATGGTAATTCACAAAAGATCCAGGTGCAAAAAACAGGTCTTTCAGTCACAAAAGTGAAAGAAGAAGTGAAGGAAATGGGTGGGGATTTCATTCATTGTAAAAAAAACTGTTAGCAACCAATGAAAAGTGTTATTTTAGGGTCACATGACCCGACCCGTTTACGCTGCGCGCTCCGGAGCACTTCCGGGTGCGTTTACGCAGCGCGATCGTAGGCGCTTCCGGGGCGCAAACGTGGCGCGATCGTAGGCGCTTCTGCGTGCGTTTACGCGGCGCGAACGTAGGCGCTTCCGAGGGCACTTACGTTGCGCGCCGAAGTGACGTCATCAAACTTTTACAGAAATGCATAATCATTTTCCTTATAAAAAAAAACTAATTTTATTTGTATGGTACGAAATGTTTTGCATTATTATTAACTTTTCATTCATATTTTTTTTCACGAACGACAGTAGCGCTCTGGGTGCGCTTTCAGGTGAGCTCACCGAAAAGCTTACCGGAGAGCTTAGCTGAAAGCTTCCCGGAGCGCGCACCCAGAGCGCAAAAGAAAAAAATTATATAAAAAAAATGAATACTTAAAAAAAAACAGCAAATTGTAAAAAAAAAAAAAAGGTTAGAAACTCGATATACAAAGGAATTAGCATTTAAAAAACCTATGAAATTCACTGAAAAAACCATAGGTTTAACACCAGTTATAGTTAGCTGGAAATTTTACTGATATAAAACCATTGAAATTCCCACGTTATAGTTAGTTGGACTCACTATAACTTGCACGTGTAATGCACTGCTGATGACATCACATATTACATCACTCATGACATGGTCAGTGACATCACTCATGACATCACTGATGACAGAGAGACTGACCTACTTTCACTCGCTAATATATGTATTCACTAAGATACACTTAATAAGGCAGATATCCAATTATTTTTTTTTTAAAAACATCCATTAAGACAATAATTTAAACAAATATTCTTCCATCGACCTTAACATACATATATAAAACATATTTATTTATCTGAAAGACACACATTCACTGGATGGTGTCATCAGTGCATTACACGTGCAAGTTATAGTGAGTCCAACTAACTATAACGTGGGAATTTCAATGGTTTTATATCAGTAAAATTTCCAGCTAACTATAACTGGTGTTAAACCTATGGTTTTTTCAGTGAATATATATATATCTATATATATATATCCCTACCTTCTCTGAAGAACTCTATGTTCCTCCATGGCCCATGTAGCCTTTGTTCTCTATTAAGGATCTGTCCCTTCCAGAATTGATCCCCTTAAATCTCACTGTATTGGTCTGTGACACACTACCAGTGCTTGGATGCCTAAGGGCAGCCATGCGCTATACAAGTGCCATATAGTATGCAATATCTATACTACTATAATAAAGGAAGAACTTTCAGCCTTTGAGGCGGGTAAACTTGGGAACCACCGCGCCAATCCACACACCCGATACACCATTGGAATCGTCAGGGTGTGTAGATGGTTATAGGCTATATACATTTTTGAAAAAAACGTTATTTAAAAAATTTACAGTAAAAAAAAAAGTAGTCCCTCCGAAGTAGCGCAGGCAGCGACGTGCATGCTCACGTCAGGAGCGCGAGGAGGAGCGGCATCCAGGAGCGTGACGAGGAGCGGCGGACATGGCGCGGGGGAGGAGCGGTGACGTGAGGAGCAGCGGACAGGCCAGCGGCGGTGCGAGAAGCGGACAGGCTGGAGGAGCGGCGGCTGAGGTAAGGGAGCGTCGGACATGGCGCGGGGGAGGAGCGGTGACGTGAGGAGCAGCGGACAGGCCAGCGGCGGTGCGAGCAGCGGACAGGCGGGAGGAGCGCCGACTGAGGTAAGGGGACCCATGTCGGGGCAGGCGGGGGGTCAGGGCAGGCGGGGGTTGGGGCAGGCGGGGGACGGGCCGGGCGGGGGCCCAGGCTGCTGGACAATGTCGGGGCGGACGGCGGTCGGGGAAGCCTGTTGCTCCCGGACAAGGTCGGGACGGACTGCTAGTATTTATAAATGGGATGAGCATGTGATCAAATGGACACGATTAATTGATGATCTGTTTGTGGTGTGGTGAGGCCATCTGTTTAAAGAAATGGTACAGTTCTACTCTCCCCATGCACTGGCACACTGGGCTGCCTAGCACCAACGCAGGCACCCTACACAATAGTGCAAGGCTGTTTGTGCAGGCATGGCTATCTTACGGCACAAAAGCTATCCCTGCAGGCTTCTTCCTCTTTGTATATGTGATGCAGGATGCAGCACACATGCAAAAAGTGAAGCATAAGGAGAAATAAAGACATGCCCCTTTGCCCCTACAGTCTATTTCTGCATTTCACCAGCAGATCGAGCAGCGCTTTTTAGCAGCACTGCCAATTCTTTTCTTTTCCTTATTTTTGCCCCCCCCCCCCCCCGCTCCTCCTGTTTCTCGATAGAGACGACGACATGAGACAGGTTTGCATCTCTCTCAAATTGTTAATTCTCTCCTGCAATGTGTGCGGCTGGAGATTGACCGTCTATTCAAACGATCACAGTTTTGGGGCCGCTCCAGGGACGGCTTCGGAGTGCCTTGCTTTCTCAGTAGTTAAAAAGACACATGTTGTGCCACTAATGAACTCCAATTCACATACCAGTCTCCCCCACAGGAAACTGGCTCCGCATTTTTCTTTGCAATCACAAGCCATACGGGACGTTGTCCAAAAGGTAACATGCATGGCGTGCAAATGTCAATATTCCAGCAGCAGCATAATTACAAAGTTTGAGTTTCCCACTGAGCTTCCGCTCTGTGAAAAGAAACCGCCAGGCTGTAGTTGATGTTTTCTCTGCAAATGACGGGGGAAGAGCTCTGATTCGCTTTTGAAATGCAGCAGCAAGCTATCACTGGTACAGTAATAAATAATGAACTACGAGTTATCGATGGGAATAAAAAACCGTCATTATTTATTATTGATTAAACCACTTCTAAGCACTACAGTAGGACAAAGAGGGGTCGTCCGGGGAAGAAAGAAAGGTAGGAAGCAATGGAAATCAGAAGTAGACTGAACCATCAGATAGCTTCAAAGTACTTCTTGAGAGCAGAGTCAGGCAATACAAACATTGGCAAATCCAATAGGCCTTGCCTTCGAGAACTGGCCTATTTTCTTTGCCAATAACTGTTTGAACAGGCACGTCAATGCTCTTTATCTTTTTTTTTTACTTAACTGTTCTAAAATGGCCATGTTGGACTGGCAAAGCAAGATAGTCTCTGAGGCATCAAAATGCATGCACACCCACCCGCTCTAATGGCAGCCATATTGTGATGGGTTTCATTTCAGGGAGATCCATGCTGAGATAATTGCCGTGTGCACTCATGCAATTACATCCATCACATGCAGCATAGTGCATGCACCTCACAAGCATTGTCACACACCAGTGGCCATTTTGGCTATTTACCTTTAATGATTCAGCTTGTCCAATGACTATTTTAAAACGGTAAGGTAAACATTTAAAAACATTGAGGGGCAGATTTACAAGCCTCTTGTGCCACTTCTACATCACTTTTCCCATGTTAAAAGTGACGCAAAAGTGGAGCAAGGGGCTTGTAAATCAGCCCCTAAGTGTGCAAAAATTCAGAAAGAGGAACAAGCTGCTGGACCCAAGAAAAAAACGCAAAATAAAATAGAAATATGTGGGGAGGAATGAGTCACCAACAAGTGTGGGTGGGAGAGGATAGAGGGAGTGCAGGGGCAAGCATCTTCAAATAAAAAAAGGCAATTAAAAAAAGTGAAGGAAATTCGGATCCAGACAGGAGCGAAACAAGTGAACGCAGTGGGGGATAAACCACAAAAAGAGGGAGCTGTGGCTTAGAGACACTAAAAAGAAGAAGTAAAAATGGGGGAGAGTACAAAAAGAAGAAATGCATTCCGATGAGTGCTCATGATTCTCCACAAGGAGCAGTAGAAAAATACAACTCATCCAATCAGAAATGATGTAAAGAAGCAGTGTTCCTGGGGTGGAACAAAAATATACAAACAAGTGATGGGTGTAATGCTCAAAATGAATCTCAGCTGCTAGTAATCACTTGGGCCGCATTTCAGTCCGTCAGTATTTTGGACACCACAGCACCTCAGTTTTGACCCAGCGATATGAAATCAGACTCAATCAGGCTCCAATTGGAGCAGTCCAAACCAAACTGCCAAGGTAGGACTTCCCTGAATCAGAACAAAAGCAATCCAACACCAGTTTGGACCCCGGTTGGGGCTGTGAAGTCAGGTGTAGCATGGTTTCAGCAGCACAGTGAGCACTGGACCCTCATCTGGGCATACCTGTCACACTTAGTCCATCGTACTGAAGCATACAAAAAAGCTAGGGCTGTCCACAGGCAAACTCTAACAATTATTTTCAGACGTGTATTAAAAACCTGCTTGAGTAGTTATCTGCTCTTTTCACTTAGACACTGCATTAGTCGTCTTTGCCTGGATGTTTCTAACATTTTTTAACATAGGATGCTAATTAACCCAAGATGAAATGTAGTTAAAAAAATGGTTAATCCAACAGACGTTTTTGACAAAAACCTTCGTATTTTCTGTGTATGCACCCCTCTTTGCATTACATATATTAATTTATTTAAGTGTGCATTTCTCATCTATAAACACAAGTTGTATTCATTTTTGTTTGTACATGTTCACTGTTACAACGGGGGTCTCTAGTTGACTGAGGTAGGTACCTTAGTCCAAATAGGGGCCCTTGCTTCTAGTCAGGGTGAGGAGGGACAAACTCTTAGATAACCCCTGCTCACCCCCTGGTAGCTTGGCATGAGCAGCCAGGCTTATCTCCAAGGCAATGTGTAAAGTATTTGCAACCACACTCCCAGTAACACGGTGATAACACCACAAATGGACACCACACTGGTTTTTATAAAAATAGCGGTATCTTTATAAAAAGGAATACGATGAGAACAAACCATAGAAATCCAACATATGCGTATTTGTTATATTTCGCTTTTGTGGTTATTAGGCCAGGAATCACTTGTAGGTTCTTGCGGTATTAATGAGCAATTTGGGATCTCTAATGCAGTCCTAATGCAATGCTATGCAGTTGGTAATGCAATTTGTAATGTAGTACTGAGACAGTCCTTAATGCAAGAATCAGGCAGTTCGTAATGCAAGAATAATTTCGGTAAGTAATGCAAAAAGCAGTCAGTTCGTAATGCAAGAATAATGCGGTAAGTAATGCAAGAATCAGGCAGTTCGTAATGCTAGAATAAGGTGGTAAGTAATTAAAGAATCAGGCAGTTCGTAATGCAAAATAATACGGTAAGGAATCTGCGCGGCAAACTCGGGCACCACTAGGCCCCAACAGCAGAGACAATGCTCTTAAGCTCAACTGGGCGGCACCGATTCTGCTGAGCAGGTATGGGCCGCTCGAGGACTTAGCAGTCAGCACATCTAATGAGGTGCAGCGGTAGAGAGCTAGGAGCACTCCCATACTCCTCCTGCATGCCTCCCCAGGCCACACACGCTTGTGGCTCCCGACCGGAGTCAAAGCATTACCTGGGGGGTGCTCTGCCTCGCTCTCTCCCTCCACTCATCAGACTTCCTTCTGGGCGATCCCGATCACGTTGTAGTTCTGTTGCCAGGTGACGCTACAGCCGGTCGCGATACGGCGCTGCCTTCTCCTTCGCTGACGATCTTGGGCCAATACCTTTCAACGAACAAGGATCACGATCCATTTCACCTTATAGCTTCCTTAGGTTTCAGAAATCCTTTAGCACGTTGCAGCTCGGGCCAGCGGTGGCGATCTTTCATCACAGCCTCAGTTACAATGACGGCTCGGGCCACAACTAGCCATGCAGCTGCGTGGACAATGTTTCCCGCTGCAGGGGCAATGCAGTCACGGGGCACCTCATAAACAGTACCACGGACCACACTGCAGTCTCAGGCGTGCAAAGGGCACACGCACACAGCGTAGCTGAGACACAGTCCTTAGTTTCAAGTATGCCTTTAGCGCGTTGCAGCTCGGGCAGCGGTTGCGATCTTTCATCACAGCCTCAGTTACAATGACGGTTTGGGCCACAAACAGCTATGCAGCAGCATGGACGATGTTTCACACTGCGGGGGCAATGCGGTCAAGGGGCACCTCGTTAACAGCCTCACAAACAACACAGCAGTTTCAGGCGTACAAAGAGCATACACACACAGTTTCGCTGAGACACGATTGGAAACTTTTATGTTAATGAGTTTCAACAACAGGGGACCAGCTCTCCGCGGGCCCTTGGAGACAAATTACTTCAGGACACAGCACCCAACAAAGTCCTCTCAAGGAGGGGGACAAAGCACACATCTTTGTCTCCTCAGTAAAATCAGCAAACTGCAGGCCAGCCCCAGAACACACAGCAAGGGCAGTCCTTCTCTTCGGTGTCTTCAGGAGTTCTTCTTTGGAAGAGGTTCCTCCTGAGCACAAAGTAGTTTCAATCCCTTTTTTAATATGGATTTCAGGCTTGAGTTTAGGGGTTTCAGCTCTCACACTTATACCCCTAAATGCCTTTGAAGTCTTTGTGTACAGGGGGCTCTGACCCCGGTCCAAACCAGACCTGTGTGTCTTCCTGCCAGTGCACACCCTCTTCTGTTGATAGTCAGGGTCTAGGGCCCAGACGCTCAGCAGGAGGTGGAGCCATCCTTTTGTGGCAGCAACACAGCCCTCTTCACATCCAGGGGGCTACTCCTCCCCCCCACAACAAATGCAGGCCAGCCTGTTGCAGTGTCACCTTCTCCTCCCTGGGGTCCGGACACTTCCCAGACCCTGTCACATCCAAACCCATATGGTCAATACACAAACAGGCAGAGGCACACAGGATGGTTTAAGATAAGATACCAGCCACTTTTAAGAACGTGGTTTCTAAACACACAATGTAAAAACCATCTTCACAAAAATATGTGTTATTAGATTCCAAGTTCAGGCACACTAAACTCCATTTCTCCATCTTATGCCTATGGGAAGATATACTGGAAACATGGGACACAGAATTCCCCATTCTGTCCTATGTGCAAGATGGCCTTGCAACAGTGAAAAGCAAAGTTGTCAGTATTTCACTGTCAGGACATGGTACACACCTCAGTACATGTCCTACCTTTCACATACACTGCACCCTACCCAAGGGGGTACCTTGGGCCTACTATAGGAGAAGTGTGGCTCACTGGTTAGAGCAGGCAGACCCTGAAGCAGAGGTCAGACCCGGGACCAGGGTTTGATTCCCGACGCGGCAGGGTGTGAGCTCAAATGTCCACGGACTCGATAATTCTCGCTTCGGTGCCTGACCTAATCATGGGTTCACACTCTGCAACTCTGGGCATTAAGCTTGCTTAATCTCCACAACGGCCCCCCCGCGGCGGGATGCCTGGCTTTCACCTTGGGGATGCCCTGTAGGGGCTATCTCACAGGGAAAAACCAGGACGGGTTCCCAAGGCAAGCGCGGAGATACCCCTTCGGGAGTCGATTCTGGCGCTATATAAGAAATATAATAATAATAATAATAATAATATTAGGGGTATCTGATGTGCATAAACATATATGGTAAAGCCTGGCAAGTGGGTGCACTTGCCAGGACAACAAGCAGGTAACAAACTGCACGCAGGCCCTGTAGTAGCAGGCCTGAGATCTCTTTTTAGGGCTACTTGTGTGGGTGGCACAATTAGTGCTTCAGGCCCACTGGTAGCATTTGCATTACCGCCCTGGCAGACATAGTGGGACTTTACTAGTGAGACAAACATACCATTTATAAACTATCAATTACTATAACACTTTATACAGGGAACACTCGCACTTTTACACTGATCAGCAGTGGCAAAGTGCCCAAAGCATCTAAGTCTGCAACATTATGTCAGAAAACGGTCTAGGAGGAAGGCAAAACGTTTAAGGAACTTCTGCCAAAAAGGGCCAAGTTCAACATTCACCAGATAACATTGGCCTTATTATAGTTTGAAAGATCTGCAATAATTTGTAAATGTATTCACAGGATTTGTAACGGTTTATAGATTTAAGTTAAAGGGCAAAAATAATAATATGTTAGTTCTAGCATTTGACATCATTCAATGTGAGACCTGCCCTTTGCAAAATAGTAAGACAAGTGAATTCAAGCTGAGCACCAACAGGTAGACATCAAAGAAGAAATCTTCAACTTCCTAGGAGACTCTGAGATCGAGGGAGCAGAAGGCTGTAAATTCTTCTTGATGAGACTACAGGCAGGCACCTCAGACCCAGCCCAACCGTATCAGCTTGCTGGAATCATTAGCTTCTGAGCAGAAATAGACTGCAACCTTCTTCACACAGAACAACAATTATGTTGCTCCATTAAGGTTTGCGGGTGAGAGGCGACCTTAGAAACAAACACGACCCTTTTTGGTGGTAAGACAGCTTAACTAGCGGTAAGAATGCAGGGGGCTGGGGGATACAGATAGTCTCCATCCTTTCATTCAAGAAAATGTTGATTTAGAATTTCTGTTACAGTACAGCAATTCGTAACATACTGTTTATTAACTGTTTTCATTGCCACTGTTTTGTTCATGTTTATAGCTGCATTATATACATTTAATGCACTGAGATAGGACATTGATTTTAATAAAATCATGAAACATTTCCTTATTTTGCATTCTTAATTGTGTCTATTTGTGGTGAAGAGAGGGTTGGAACCTACTAATAATAGACTTACATGTGCAGTTTTACAGGACCTACCAACACACAGAATGGACAACAGTTATGTATACTTGCGTGGTTCATTGGCTGCAGTCTACTGGGTTTCCTGGCTCTAGATTGTAAGTTGGTTTTCGGCCTGGACATACACAGGGTCTAGACAATGTAAATTTCAATCATATTTTAAATCTGTTTTATAATGGCTGCAGTACCCGTTTGTTGGACCTAGGGGTACCCAGGTTACATAGGGTAGCCTGGCACAGAGTGGAAACAGCTATCCTCCGTGGCTTAAGTGTAATGCTTACAATTCACTCACAGTGACTCAATGACCCACCACTAAAAATAAAAGACACCAGACCTTTGTAGAAAAATACCAGTACATTTTATAAAAGTTTCTCTTTGTACCTTTTCTTTTCTTTTCTTTCAGCAGATAAGTACATACATTCAGTTCATTGGCGAGTTGTAACAACAATTGGCAATATTCATCAATTACTTCATTTCATTAAAGCAACATTCAGTTTAGGTTAAACAGCAATTTTCACAGCAATGACCATCTCCTTTTAACATGAACAATATAGTCTGGTTAGTTCACAACACTAGATTAAGGCTCATTGTCATGTAACCAGTCAATTACATTACCCACAAGAGCTTAGGGGCCACGTTAGCTTGATTTCAGCTGCACCATGTTCCACCCCCAGCAGCCATCCCAGCTGAAGATCCAGCCCACTGCACAATCAAAAGAAGATACACAGATTACTCATTCAATTCTTATGGCTTTACTTGAGCTTCATTTACATTGGGGAACCTCTGGCTCCACGGAACACTTCTACCATCTGGGGAATATCTAAATTACTGCTTTTCAGTCTCTAGTATAATCCTACGATCCAACACCCCTTTCCCGCAAGGAAGAGGAGGGGGGGGGAAGGATGTTTCCGAGTGCATCCAGGTCACTGCGCCGCTATTTTATATAGAAGCCCCGCTTTCTAACAGTCCGAGTTCCAAGCCGGAAAGTCTTTTAGCAGAACTTTGGGCTCCGGCAGTTCACAGGTCCCCGGTCTGGCGCTGTGCCGCCTCCCGCTTCCCCACCAGTTCCCAGCTTACTTTTTACGAAGGGACTGGCTCGGCTTGCGGTTCTCCGTTGCTCCGGTCACTCGCTTTCCCGCCGGAGATGGGCAGGCCCTTGTAAGGATCACGGGGGCCGCTTTCCCTTGCTCACGTTGCCTCACGTCCAGGGATTCCGCCGGTGTCGGCTCCACCTCTCCGAATGATGACAGGACCTTCCTGGGCAAGGTCCTGGACTCCGCTTGGCTTCGTTCAGCGTCTCTCCGCCTTTCGCTCTAGACGTCACCGCGGGACTCCACCTCCTCGCAGGCGGCTTCCGCCCAGCCGCGTCTTCCTCTTCTCCACAGACGAACACTGACTCGTCGCGAAGGGGCACTAACTCACTGAAGTGAGGTCAGCTGACGCCTCACGTCATCCACCGGTAAGTTCTATGCCTGCGCACACTGCGCAATCTCCGCCAATAAAGGGGGGCTCTCTCCTCAGACACTAAGGCGGAAATACCTGGAGAGACCGTCTGCATTGGCGTGGTCCACTCCAGGCCGATGTTCCACCCGGAAGTCCATTCCCTGTAGGGAGATGGACCATCTCAACAACTTGGGATTTTCCCCCTTCATCTGCATCAGCCAACGAAGGGGTCGATGGTCAGTCTGAACCAGGAAGTGTGAACCAAACAAGTATGGCCGCAACTTCTTCAGAGCCCACACCACCGCAAAAGCTTCCCTCTCAATTGCACTCCACTACCTTTCCCGGGGAAGCAGTCTCCCCGGGAAAGGAAAACTACGGGCTGATCCAGACCCTCTTCATTTAGCTGCGATAACACTGCCCCAATGCCATGTTCTGATGCATCTGTCTGGACAATGAACTCCTTGGAGAAGTCTGGGGCCCTCAGGACCGGTGCTGCACACATTGCCTGCTTCAGTTTTTCAAAAGCTTGCTGACAAGCCTCTGTCCAAACTACCCGTCAAGGTTGTTTCTTTGAGGTAAGCTCTGTGAGGGGCGCTACAATAGTGCCATACCCCTTCACAAAGCGACGGTAGTAACCTGTGAGGCCCATGAAAGCTCGGACCTCAGTCTGGGTCTTGGGGGGTTCCCAGGCCATGATTGCCTCAATCTTTGCCTGGAGGGGTTGCACTGTTCCCCTACCCACCAAGTGGCCTAGGTACACAACCGATCCCTGCCCAATCTGACATTTGCTGGCCTTGATTGTTAAACCAGCCTGTTTCAGGGCCTGGAGAACTGCTTGCAAATGTTGCAAATGGTCCTCCCAACTGCTGCTGAAGACAGCAATGTCATCCAGGTAGGCAGTGGAGAAACCCTCCATTCCGGAGAGGACCTGGTTCACCAGCCGCAGAAATGTAGCAGGGGCATTCTTGAGCCCAAAGGGCATCACACAAAATTGGAAGTGTCCTTCAGGCGTGGAGAAGGCTGACCTTTCCTTCGCTCCATCTGTCAGGGAGATCTGCCAGTACCCTGAAGTGAGGTCAAAGGTACTTAGATATTGGGCAGCTCCCAGCCGGTCAATTAATTCATCCGCCCTAGGGATCGGATGAGCATCAGTTTTGGTAACTGAGTTCAGTCCCAGGTAATCCACACAGAACCTCAGTTCTGGAGTGGTGCCTGGTGGAGCGGCTTTTGGCACTAGAACGACGGGACCAGGGGCTGCTGGAAGGTTCTATAACTCCTAGCTCCAGCATCTTGGTAACCTCACCATGGATGCTAGCCTTCACCTTGTCGGACAGCCGGTAGGTCTTTGACTTCACTGGTGGGCTGTCTCCTGTGTCCACATCATGGGTGCACAGGTGGGTCCTTCCCGGAACAAGGGAGAACAGCGTAGAGTACTGCTCCAGTATCTGGCGGCAGTCCTTCCGCTGTTCAGGAGTTAGGGATGGGGAGAGAATCACTCCCTCCAAGGACCCATCCTTTTCCTGAGACGAGAACAAGTCTGGGAGAGGTTCGCTTTCCGCATCCTCTCCCCCATCAGTCACCATCATTAAGATGACCTTGAGCCTCTCATGGTGGGGTTTGAGTCGGTTAGCATGTAGCACCCGTAGGGGCTGTCGAGGGGTCTTAAGGTCCACCAGGTATGTGGCTTTAGCCTTCTTTTCTAACACCTCAAAGTGGCCTGTCCAGCGATCCTGGAGGGCACTTAGCTCTCCAGGCTCCATCACCCACACTTTCTGGCCAGGCTCCAACTCCACTGGGTGAGCGTTGTGGTCATACCACTCCTTCATTACTGCCTGGCTACCCTCCAAGTTGTCAGAAGCTTGCTTCCACATCTTCACCATTTGGCTCCTGAAGGCCAGCATGTAGCTCACCACATCCTGGGAGGGTTTCCTGGGAGACTTTTCCCATCCATCCTTCACCAGGCTGAGAGGACCGCGTACAGGGTGTCCATACAGAAGCTCAAAGGGGCTGAAGCCCATTCCCTTCTATGGCACTTCCCTGTAGGAAAATAGCAAACAGGGTAGGTGGACGTCCCACTTCCTCCGCAGGCTTTCAGGCAGACTTCTGATCATGCCCTTCAAGGTCTTGTTGAACCTTTCTACCAGTCCATTTGACTAGGGGTGATAGGGAGTGGTGAACCGGTAGGTCACTCCACACTCCTTCCACATTGCCCGCATGTACGCTGACATAAAGTTGGTTTCCCTGTCGGACACAACTTCTTTGGGGAAACCCACTCGGGTAAAGATCCCCATTAGGGCCCTAGCCACCACAGGTGCAGTGACAGTCCTCATAGGAATTGCCTCTGGGTACCGTGTGGCATGATCCACCAGAACCAGGATAAACCTGTGACCAGCTGTTGTTGGTGGATCCAATGGCCCTACAATGTCGATGCCCACCCTTTCAAAGGGGGTGCTAACGACAGGAAGTGGTTCCAGGGGAGCTTTCAGCTTCAGCCCTGTTTTCCCACTGGCTTGGCAGGATACACATGTCCGACAGTAGGTGTTAGACGCCACTTTCATCTGAGGCCAGTAAAAGTGGGGGACAAGCCGAGCAAAGGTCTTGTCCTGACCTAAGTGTCCTGCCAAGGGTATTGCATGAGCCAATTCCAGCAGAAAGGCTTGGTACCGTTGCAGGACTACCAAGGCCCTTGATGAACCAGGTAAGGGTACCTTGGGTTCACTGTAGAGGAGTCCATCCTCCCAGTAAATGTGGTAGTGTCCCGCAACGTCCCCTGCTGCCTGGGCTTCAGCCTGTCGCCTCAGTCCCTCAAGGGTAGGGCACTCCTTCTGGCCCTTACAGAACTCATCTCTGGTAGGCCCTCCCTCCACATGCCACTCAGCAGGGATGGGCAGGTCCTCCAGAGAAACTACTTCCCCCTTCACGGACTCCTGGTCCACCACCGCAGGTGGCCGATCTGTCACATGGGGTGTGGAAGTCGAAGCAGGCTTCCCCTGTCTTCGGGTCTGTCCCTTTTTGGCAGCGGGTTGGGCCATTGTTCCAGGCTCCAACCCAGGCGAACTCCCTCTCCGGGCAGTCGCAGACCTTGTGCTTACACAGGCCCAGTCAGGTGTACCCAGCATCTCCGAATGCGTCCGGTATTCCATCTCTCTCCAAGCATTGTGCTCCATGTCATTCCCCAGCAGACAATCAACTGGCACGGAAGGGCTTATGGCAACTCGAAGTGAACCTGCAACCCCTTCCCACTCAAAGGGAACCTGGGCCACCGGGTAGTGGCCCATTCTACCGTCAGCCATCGCAGCAGGGTGGAGTACATTGGGAATCACCTGCTCTGGAGACACCAGTTGACTCCTTACCATAGTCATACTGGCTCCTGTATCTCTCAGAGCCTCCCCTCTCTGGCCATTGATGGTGATCCATTGCCCGTACTTAGTAGTATTTGGGGGCACCTGGATCTTAGGAACCATCTCCCGTTCTCCCAGGGACACTAAGGTGACACCCGCCCACTCACCCCCCTTATCTAAGGGCAACTCCTCCCCGAGCGCTACACTAGCTACTCCCGGGGCTTTTCCTCCGGTGGGAGGGGGTGGTCTCTTTGGGCATCTGACATCTCCCTTATAATGTCCAACACCACCACACTCGAAGCAGTGGACAACCCTTGGCTGCTGGCTTTGGCCAGGATGAGGGTTTCTGGGCGGGTTAGCCTTAGGGGTGAAACCTGTTCCTTTTCCCTGGAAACTGTTTTGGGGACCTTTAGAGAACTCCCGCTTTTTATCCCTCCCTCCTTCTTCTGAGGGGCGCCCTGTCCGGCTTTTTGGGAATCCCCTCCAGTTCCCTTTGAGGACACCCGGGTACGGGCCCAGATGTCCGCCTCCTCTGCAAGCTTCCGGGGGTTGGTCAGCTTGCTGTCCACCAGGTGTTGGCGCAGCTCGGGAAAACATTTCTCGAGTAGATGCTCTTTAAGAAAAAGGTCATACAACCCCTCATAGACCTTCACCTCACTGCCCTGTACCCAGTCCTCCAATGCCTTCCTCACATAGTCCAGGAAAACCACCCAGTTCTGGGTGCTTAACTTGTGGCTCCCCCTGAACTTTTGGCGATACTTTTCCAGGGTTAGCCCAAACATCCTGATCAATGCTAACTTCATGGTGGGGTAGTTGGTCTGCTCCTCCGGTTCTAAGGCTAACAAGGTGTCCCGACCAGTAGGAGGCATATATTTGTACATATCACCCCCCCAGTGCTTCTCCTGGATCCCATAGGCTCTTAGGGAGACCTCATAGGCAGCCAGCCATTTGGCTATATCATCCCCCTGACTATAGCTGGCAACTATGTCCTTAGGCAAGTAGGGTCTGGACTCCCTGGTTGGTTCTCTGGTTTCACTCCCACCATTCGGAGTAGGAGAGGGTCCTAATTGCAGTGCCTGGAGTTCTAGCTCTTTTAGTTTGAATTCATGAGCCATCCTCCGCTCTTCCCTCTCCTGTTCTAGTCAGGCCAACTCCCATTTCAGTTGCCTCTTTTCCCTCCTGTCTGTGAGTTCCGCTTCAGTCAAGCTTCCTCCGGAGACACTACTGCCCCTCCTAGAGTAGGTCATTGGTCCTGGGAGTAGGTTTCCCACCTCAGGGTGGAATAATCCCTCTACCTCTATGACCGTGTCCCGGTATGTCCCCTCATCCTCCTCCTTCCCTTCTCTATGTGCTTCCACCCAAGCCCTCAAACTGGTCTGGAGTTCCCCCTTCTTGGCACCACGCTTAAAGAACACTCCCATTTGTTGACAGAAGTCCTTTAGCTGGGACACAGAATAAGTGTCCAGTTCTTCCAACGCAAATTCCATTTTGCTAAAGGCAATTTAGGGACAAGCACACAAAAAGAATAGTGTTACAAGGGCAACCTGAAGCTACCTCCACCCCGCCACCAGGAATAAATTTGGAAAAAGCAAAATTAAAAATTAGGAAGTCCGCCAGGAGAAAACTCCAGGTGTAGGCCCGTGGTAAACACTGTGTCACTAATAAGTGGTTGTAAGCACAAACCCGTATCCCACCGCTGAAGCACCAATTATGTTGGACCTAGGGGTACCCAGGTTACATAGGATAGCCTGGCACAGAGTGGAAACAGCTAACCTCCGTGGCTTAAGTGTAATGCTTACAATTCACTCACAGTGACTCAATGACCCACCACTAAAAATAAAAGACACCACACCTTTGTAGAAAAATACCAGTACCTTTTATAAAAGTTTCTCTTTGTACCTTTTCTTTTCTTTCAGCAGATAAGTACATACATTCAGTTCATTGGCGAGTTGTAACAACAATTGGCAATATTCATCAATTACTTCATTTCATTAAAGCAACATTCAGTTTAGGTAAAATTTTCACAGCAATGACCATCTCCTTTTAACATGAACAATATAGTCTGGTTAGTTCACAACACTAGATTAAAGCTCATTGTCATGTAACCAGTCAATTACATTACCCACAAGAGCTTAGGGGCCACGTTAGCTTGATTTCAGCTGCACCATGTTCCACCCCCAGCAGCGTTCCCAGCTGAAGATCCAGCCCACTGCACAATCAAAAGAAGATACACAGATTACTCATTCAATTCTTATGGCTTTACTTGAGCTTCATTTACAGTGGGGAACCTCTGGCTCCACGGAACACTTCTACCATCTGGGGAATATCTAAATTACTGCTTTTCGGTCTCTAGTATAATCCTACGATCCAACACCCCTTTCCCTCAAGGAAGAGGAGGGGGGGGGGGAAAGGATGTTTCCGAGTGCACCCAGGTCACTGCGCCGCTATTTTATATAGAAGCCCCGCTTTCTAACAGTCAGAGTTCCAAGCCGGAAAGTCTTTTAGCAGAACTTTGGGCTCCGGCAGTTCACAGGTCCCCGGTCTGGCGCTGTGCCGCCTCCCGCTTCCCCACCAGTTCCCAGCTTACTTTTTACGAAGGGACTGGCTCGGCTTGCGGTTCTCCGTTGCTCCGGTCACTCGCTTTCCCGCCGGAGATGGGCAGGCCCTTGTAAGTATCACGAGGGCCGCTTTCCCTTGCTCACGTTGCCTCACGTCCAGGGATTCCGCCGGTGTCGGCTCCACCTCTCCGAATGATGACGGGGACTTCCTGGGCAAGGTCCTGGACTCCGCTTGGCTTCGTTCAGTGTCTCTCCGCCTTTCGCTCTCGACGTCACCGCGGGACTCCACCTCCTCGCAGGCGGCTTCCGCCCAGCCGCGTCTTCCTCTTCTCCACAGACGAACACTGACTAGTCGCGAAGGGGCACTAACTCACTGAAGTGAGGTCAGCTGACGCCTCACGTCATCCACCGGTAAGTTATGTGCCTGCGCACACTGCGCAATCTCCGCCAATAAAGGGGGGCTCTCTCCTCAGACAGTTCTATGTGGGGTAATTGCTTTCTATACCACAGCGACCTCCCTGTGATGACTTTACAGCGCTGGTCAGTCCTTGGATTCTAGTTCTCCCTTCATAAGACTCAGGGAAGGCCGATGCAAGAGCTCCTCCGGGATTTAGTGTTGGCACACTCAGGTCAGGGTTTGGTCAATTCACAAGGGGCAGCGTCAGTTTGGGAAGTTAGCCGGCCCACAAGTCGGTCTATTCCTGCAGATGCGCTGTCCTCCTCACAAGGTCGCCTCCCTCCTGTCCCTGTCCACCACGCTCTCCCTCTGGTCACTTTCTACTTCAAAATGGCTACCTTGCCCCTGCCCTATTTATAGGCTGGCCACCCAGGGTCCAGCAGGATCCAGAAGATTCTAGAAGGCCTCAATGCTATCCTATGGGATTTCCCTCCGGGGATGGCAGTTGTGGCAGTTGATGGGCACCATTTTGTAAGTCTGGGTGAATTCTAGTCAAGATAGGCACCTGGGCCTGAGGTAAAATCTATGAGGCAAAAGAGCATCTATCCCCCAGGACAACACCATAAAAATCTAGTGGGCACAAAAAGATAAAAGAAAGGTTTGAGGGGCAAAAAGGAGGACAAAATAAATAATTAATAGGAGGGGCTACGCAAGGGCCAGACAGGTCTAACACTGTTGCATTAAGAACAAACCTCAGGGTACCATTAACACAACATTTTACAACAAGGGGCTTCCATGAGATCATGGTGAAGTAACTTTTTTGATAAATACTTGGACTCATGGGTGGAGTTGGAACCTGTAAATGCAAATTCTAGGCACTTTCATGCACATAAACCAGCCATTACACCTGCAGAAAATGCATTATCAGTACCTAGAAATCCCTTAGGATATCAGGAACAACTAGCTTGATGCGGTGGACATTTGATGCATGTAGTGCAGAATCTCAATGCTAACTGTGTGTTGCACTTGGCATCACACCACCTCTAGAGGAGTGTTCTACATGGGAAACAATATTTGCAAGTTTTTATACTACTATTCATGCCACACCCTCATTGACAGTGTCCCCGGAGGTTTTGAAACAAATAAAAAAACAAATACAAAATGAGCATGCTGCCACACCGTATGTTGATAAAAGAATAAAATTAGGAGGTCGTTTTTGAATTGGTCTCCTCCATATTTCTAAGTATCATTTGAAGGGATGCGACCGTATTCCAACCGTTGGCTGCTGTTCAAGACTATGAATGGGAACTTCCTAGAATTATTTCAGGAGTGTATATACCTCGGGGGTTGGGAATACCTTAGGGTTCTGAGCTGGAAAACCGCAACTCGAAACAAGCAAGCATTTGCAATGCAATAGGTCTCGCATTAGGAAAGATTGATGTTTTGGTATTGTAAATTATATTAATTTTTATTTATGTTTTTTAATAGTGAAAATATAGGAATTAATAGTTTTGTATTTTACAATGACAATAGTTTTAATTTTTTTAATGTGACACCTTTTGCAATTGTAATACAATATGTGTTGTTTGTATGTGACTTATATGTATTGGTATTACAAATAACAATGGCTTCTAATGAAATGTATGAATTCATTTTTTAATAAAAGTTATTGTAATGTATAATGGTAATTGGTAAAACTTTTGCAAATAACTTTGTGGACTTGTATTTGAAGGGTGGAGTTTGATTGTAGTTTTGTTTTTTGAGTCTGTTGTTTGATGGTGGATTTGGAGGGTGGAGGGTGTAGTTGGTGTTGGAGGGTGGATTTAGAGGCTGGATTTGGAGGGTGGATTTGGAGGGTGGATTTGGAGGGTGGAGTGCTGAGTGTTGCTGTGGTGGTGCTGAGTAGTTTTGTGGTGGTTCTGAGTTGTGCTGTGGTGGTGCTGACTGATGCTGTGTGGTGCTTAGTGGTGCTGTGGTGGTGCCGAGTGATACTGTGGTGGTTCTGAGTGATAATGTGGTGGTGGTGAGTGGTGCTGTGGTGGTGCTGGGTGGTGTTGATTGAATTTGTGGTGGTTGTGCGTGGTGCTGTGGTGGTCCTGAATGATGCTGTGGTGGTGCTGTTGTTCTTTTGAGTGAAGTTGTGGTGATTTTGAGTGGTGCTGTGGTGGTCCTGAGTGATGCTGTGGTGGTGCTGAGTGGTGTAGTGGTGGTTTAGAGTGAAGCTGTGGTGGTTATGAGTGATGCAGTGGTGGTGTTGTGGTGGTTCTGGGTGGTGTTGAGTGGTGCTGGGCTTGTGCTGAGTGGTGCTGTAGTGTTGCAGAGTGATAATGTGGTGGTACAGAGTGGTGCTGTTGTGGTGCTGAGAGGTGCTCCAGTGGTGCTGATTGATAATGTAGTGGTGCTGATTGATGCTGGTGTTGCGCCGAGTGATGCTGGGGTTGCGCCGAGTGATGCTGGGGTTGCGCCAAGTGATGCTGGGGTTGCGCTGAGTGATGCTGGGGTTGCGCTGAGTGATGCTGTGGTTGCGCCGAGTGATGCTGGGGTTGCGCCGAGTGATGCTGAGGTTGCGCTGAGTGATGCTGGGGTTGCGCTAAGTGATGCTGGGGTTGCGCTGAGTGATGCTGGTGTTGCGCCGACTGATGCCGGGGTTGCGCTGAGTGATGCAGGGGTTGCGCTGAGTGATGCAGGGGTTGCGCTGAGTGATACAGGGCTTGCGCTAAGTGATGCAGGGGTTGCGCTGAGTGATGCAGGGGTTGCGCTGAGTGATGCTGGGGTTGCGCTGAGTGATGCTGAGGTTGCAAGGTGAAAAAAAAGAGTCTAATAGAGGGCAGAAGGGCACAAAAAGCAAGTCTAACAGAGGGCAGAAGGGCAGAAAAACAAGGGATTGAAATAGCAAGACCTAAAAAGTTCAGGGGTGAAAGTTGATCTGAGTGCGTGGGGTAGGTGTATCGCCATTATCATGGAGGGTGGTGTAGGTAGGTGATGCAGGACTTGAGGACATGTGTACGGATGCCCAGTGGACCATATGGTAGTGACGTAGTTAGTAATTTCAAGAACGAATGAAAATATATAACTGGTGTAAGCCCCAGGGAAGCTTTAGTATAGTTTTGAAAATCAATACAAGCGACAGGCTTCAATGAGTGACTGTTATATTGGACTAACGTTTATTTTAGTGGCTGGCTTCTAGGATTGATTGTGTCAATCACTCGGGTTGAAACAGCCTGCGGAAGGGACCAACAACACCCTTTTGACAGGCATGGGACGAGACAGGCTGGGCAGCGCTTATGAAAGGAGCAGTTTTACGGCTCTTCGAAGCGCCCTGCCCCCTCGCTATCAGCAGCCTGAATTCGGAAATACCCGCAGACGGAAATGCCTTAGTGAGACTTAAAATTTTTCTTCAGACCAATAAATGTTGGCGGTGGATGTTGGTTGCACCAATTCTTAATGTGCCTGTGTTATGCAAGGGTTATTGCAGGATCCGTAGTCTGGCCCTAACAAGCTAATGCCATTAAGATAAGGGGCTGGCCCAAGAGGCTGGACGTGAAGCAATCTGCATCCCGACCTCCCCCGGGCCGTGGCAGACTCCGCGCAGCTAGCATTAATGACATTTCTCAGTCCTCTGCCTCGTTCGTGACACTGGTATCAGCCAATCAGAGACATTTTATTCAGCACTGAAGGCATTATCCAACCTTTGCAGCGTGACTGTGGTATACCCCAATCCGAGATGTCTCATTGAGCAAAATGAATATATGCCCCCTTGGGCGTGCAATGGCAAAACAAACCGCGTTTAACAATTAAAGCGCACCGATGATGATTGAACGTGTCCCTGTAGAACACCCAGGGGAAATCGTTCAATTATAAACAATTTACAAAGAAGTATGCGCAGCTAATAAAATGTTTTCATGCAGTGTCTCTGACTTACTTCCTACTATGCATACAGTGCACAGAGAATTACAAATAATATGCGGAAATAAGCACGTCTTCAGTGCACAGGGAAATGGTCAAATTCAGGAGATGAGATGTAACAGCGCAAGTTTCGTTTTCTTTGCATTTTTTACGATATCCAGAGCGCGCCTGAGAACCCGGGGCACAGTCGAATCTGTGCCTTTGATGCACTTTGCCCGTTTTGAAGTCCAGTTAGCCAGTTGCAAATGGTTGCTGCGGCTACAGTTGTGTCATGGTGTTTAAAAGAATTGACAATAAATGAGCAGCGCGCAGCGGAAACAGGAAATAGTTAAATAAAATACCGAATGAAAGCAACCGCGCTACTTAACATCAGTAACCCAGACCAAGATGCAGGTGTGAAGTAAGTGAGGCCAAGCCCGCTGGGGGAAGCAACAGATGGCTTTGGTGTGGACGTGCTTCACACGATGTATGGAAAGTGCGTGCAGCAGAGGGCGGAGCGGATCCCTTTGAAGTGACGGTTAGAGTTGCATCAGGAAAGCTAAACCAGCAGGCGGATGCGCGTTCATGATCACATGCACTTGTGGAAATCCGCCACCCTATAATTCTCGCTATTCATTCCTTGCGGAATGGAATAGCGAGACCTAAAAATTACTCCAAGATCCAGAATCTGAACACTGTCACGCAATGCAGCACAGCCTCCTAAGAGGCTGTGCAGTGTTACATGACAAGGAGAGAGCAGGAGAGCTCCATATTCACAGAGAAATGGCTCTCTGCTCTCCCAAGCGCAGGAGCAGATTTCAGCGAACGTCTGTCAGGCACATAACTTAGTGCCAAGGTGCTAGTGTGTGTGCCTGAGCCTAGCATAGGTTTTGTACAAAATACTATGACTGGACATGTCCAAAACATTTCCTACTTTTGTATGTGTGCTGCACAGTGTATCACTCATGCAAAGCCAGAAATGTATGGAGAAATGTAAACATTTCTCCGTTTAACGCCTGCTTTTCAGCTGCGTTAATTTTTGGTGCTAAAACCCCTACCATTGATGACCAAAAAGCATGGGTGGTTGCATGGCAATGTCCATGAAACTCCCCCTTAACACACAGTAATACAAAGCAGCATTCTGCGCTGCTTTGCGTTACTTGTCCATACAAACCAACGCAAATATTATTTGCGTTGGTTTGTGTATCCCAAAACAGGTTTAGCAATGGGTTAGCATAAAATTAAATTAAGAAATCGCTGAAAGCTAAACAGAAAACTAAGACTTGATTGTAGCAATAGAAGAAGTCCAGCAGAGATGGATATTATTTGAGAGTCTGTGGTAACATTTAAAATCCCGATCAGAGTCATTATTTTTAAAGCTTTTTTTCCTGTGCTTTTTAAGACCCCAAGGAGGGTAAACAGACAGAGAGAAGTGCAGACTGAATATCTCAGACAAACTAAAAATGTCAGGCAGCAAAGTGCAGAAAAAGGGCACACAAAGTAGAAGTTAGAGAAATGAAGGAAGAAAAAGGTTCAGCATCTGAAGCTTTTTTTTTTTTAGTTTTCAAAAACCTTTATTAAACAAAAGTGCAGAGCAAGATTACATACAGATACCAATGCAACGTAAAAATGGATATGCACACAATTGGATCCGACAACATGTATCACAATCACGGTATATATTAGAGTCCGCCGGTCAAGGCTGAGATTTGGCCAGACTCCTAATCATGGCGAGGATAATAAAGTGCGCTTTATCCACCACTCGCCCAATAACTTTGTTCTCAAAAGAAAGCAAAAACCAATATTTGACAACCGAGGAACTCACCCGTCCCCACCCCTCCCTACCCCCAACCCCTCTCCCAACTCCCCCCCCCTCTTGCTGCCGGGTCTGGAAAGAAAGGAGAAAGTATAAACAAAAAATTGGGTCTATGCCATCCCTTCCCTAGGGTGGGTCATGATGTATCGTGCCATCCTGTGTCAGGGTCTCCCGCTGTCCCACGTTTGTGGAATCTGGGCTACTTTGAGTCTGAGGGGCATCCAATCCCACTAGCTCTTGGAACATCACACCCCAAGCCTGCAGGACCTCCGGTAGCTTCCCGTCTCTCCTTGTGAGTCTTATGTGTGCTTCTTCCGCCAGTGGCCACTCCCGTAGAAGCTTATTTTAAGAAAAAGAAACATGCCTCAGAAAATGCACATGCTTCTGTGAAACTTTGACAGTATTGCTTCTGGACAGCACAGCAGAAGTAGCTACAGTTTGCCAGGTTGGGAAACATCCATTGCAATGCAGTCATTTCAAATCACTACCTTTTTAACGCAGCTGTTACAACTCAACAGCCTTTACATCGCATGCCATTATAACACATGCCATTACAACGCATGTCACTACAACGCATGTCATTACAACGTATTATAAGGTAAGTAATGGTGATTTTTTACGTTTTATGTATGGGTTTTGGGGTACATGGGAATAGTAATTTTTACCCCTACACTATCCAACACTTACCCTACTGTTGCACTCACTGGAGTGGGAATAGTATTTTTTACCCCTACACTATCCAACACTTACCCTACTGTTGCCCTAAAATTTTAATGTGTTGTAATGGTATGCATTGAAATGGAATGCGTTGTAACTGTAGTGTCTAAAAATGCGTTGTGATGGCATGCGTTGTAAAATCATGAGTTGTGATGGATGTTGCGATGTAAAAACCACGTTGTAAAAACGTGCATTGTTAATGTTTGCGTTGTAACGTGTCCTATTCGCCAGGCTTTCATAGAACATCCTGTGGTGACTTCAACTGAAGCATTTATAAAGGTTGAAACACAAAATGAACACATGTAAACTCTTCTGATGGGGTTTATGATGCAGGAATATAGATTCAAGGAGATATATTGCACAAAATTAAAATAGTTTCTGGTCACATTTGTCAGGTGTCTATGATATAATTCTCTCAGAAGGCGATTAGCTTGCTATTTTTAAGGGGAGTACCTTAACGTGCGGAGAAAATAGTGAAAGCATTTTCCTCTGTAATACCTGAAGATCTCAGAGGAAAATATGCAACCGAATGAACTTTTAAAAAGCTTCAGCACTGTATAGAAACCAGGCAGGACAAAGAATCAGCCCACATGTGAATCCTTCACCTAGTGAGCCCTATTTCAGGCTCAATATCCATTAAAGCCAGAAGCTTATGTGTGATATAAAGGCCATCTTAGATCAATTAAAATATCAATGAATAATAGTGCCATGTCATTCTCCCATGAACATGCCCCTTTTCTCAGTGTTGAAACCAGACAATTCATAATAGACTGAAAAAACATAGGGAAAGGCTGAAGAAAGGCACTTGCTTCCCAGCTTGCTAGTCTGTCTGAAAATTGTATTTTGCACACTGTACTGTTTTTATCTAAACACAAGGCAATTGTATTATTGTTTATGAGTTCCCTGCTAACTACATGAAAAAGCTTCACTCTGGCAACCGCTTTTTAAATACTTGTTTTTAACATATTCGAACAGTCTCCTTTTAACTGCACATTACACCTCACTCTTCACGCTTCTGAACCGCTTCTCTCCCCAGTCACCACAGCATCTTGTCGCTGATTGTGTGGAGGGAGGCGTGGCTACTAATGCCTTATTTTCACTTTACCATTTTCCGGATGCCATTTTGGGAGGGAGACAGTCTAGTCTCTATCCCAAGCCCTCTGTCTTCCATCTACCTAAACGGAGGATTGATTGCCAGGCAGTGGGTGGGATGCCGGCGCTCCGAAGGTGCGCCAATGGCGAGCCCATCTACACCTCACCATACCTGGACCGCGCCGAGTGCTGGTCCCCCTGTCCGTCTATCCTCAGACGCAGCAGGTACCATCAGGTACACCAGTGAATTCCTAATGGCATTAAGACCTAACAGCCAATGTTCCATCGGTACTAATTACCCCCTTCTGACCCAGCCTACCCGTCCCAGTCAGAACAGGGAATCCAGACTCAAATCTGTGACTAGCACCGCCAACACTGTGACTCTTGATCGGCAAGAGAGAAAAGATGGCGATCCAACACATACACATGTAACATATATGTTACTAAACACTAGGGGCCCGATGTAGGTAGGGCGTTACCGATCGGTAACGGCCGAAAATACCGATTTTTTGCCCTTACCGATCGGTAAACAGCCATCGAGATGTAGGGAACGAAAAACATAAAGAATCGGAGTGAAAACCGAATCGGAATGAGTACCGAATGGGAAAGAATCCGATACGTACATACCGAAAATCGGATATGTAACGAATCGGAAAAACACCGATTCGGATGCAAAGACCGATTCGGTCCATGTACCGATTCGTTAGTGACACCGAATCGGAAAATCACCGATTCGGTCCATTGACCGAATCGTTAGTGACACCGAATCGGAAAATCACCGATTCGGGCCATGTACCGAACCGTTAGTGACACCGAATCGGAAAATCACCGATTCGGTCCATGTACCGATTCGTTAGTGACACCGAATCGGAAAATCACCGATTCGGTCCATGTACCGATTCGGTAGAAAGACCGATTCGGACATGAGCCGAATCGGAAAACATGCTGATTCGTATGAATCGCCGATCGGGAAATTCCCCGATTCCGACAGTTGGGGAGATGTAGGGAGGCACAGAAACACCGAAATCGGCTCAATATCAGTAGAATTCACTCTGTATTTACCATGGATTGCAATCAGGTGGTAACCAACTCCAACCCATATAAACAGTCCCAAAATGCATTGCAACTTGCAGGATGGCAGCTTTCTATGTCATTGCGAGGCGGCTACGGCTACAGCAGGAAGGACAGAGGGAATGGCTAAGAAATGAACAGGTCTACAGACAGAGGTGTCGGAGGGGATGATTTATTAGGGGCAGAAGGGGCCAGGAGGACTCAGCGCACAGCTTTCAGAAGCCGCGCTGGCGAGACCGTGAGTGAGAACTAAGGGGAATAGGGCGGCTTAAATTGCACCGGGGCTGTCCTGGACCTCTTGCTCTAAACCAGGAAAAAACATACATATGAGCTTTTGGAGACTGAAGCTTGGAGTTGTACAATTTATTTGAAGACACAGCTTCTAGAAATAATCAGTGATAGCATAAAAATCATATAGTACTTGGTCCTGTACCCAGCATTCTCTTGAAAGTCACATGGACCAGATTGAAATTACAAAGTACAGATTACAGCTGCTATGAGAGAGAGAAACTATACTTTAAGAACACTGGTGAGGCATGAGGCATATTGTATAGAAGAGTTTAAGCACATATTATTGGGCACACTCACCACTACCTGTAAGATGTCCTGAAAGTATTAGTTCAAAGACTTTAAATGCAGTGCGGATAAAACAAAGTCAGAGAAAGCATAACATTTCAAATAATGGAATACAACTTTAAATGCAACAAGGAAAAAGCATTTCATTACAGCAGAATATACAATAGAGTAGAATCTAAGTACATGAAACCTAAGTACATAAAGCAAGGGCTATTTCGAGTAACCCCTGGGAAAAACTCTTGTCCGCCACCCATGTGCTGACGGGAGTAGTTCAACGATAATCGGGCGGACCACCCTTTTATACTTGTTCAGGGGTGAGGGGCCTATGGTCACGCTATATTACGTCACCTCGAACCACATATCCTTCTATCGCCTCTCACGCCCCTGCCTGGTGACTTTCCCATCATTAGTGTAGATGTGACTACCTTCTCGTAATTGTGTGGCAAGTATGCTAGCCTAGACTGAGTTCCTGCCATTCTGACTGGAAGTTTGTCATTAATCAGAAATGTGTTATTATTGTTTTGAAGGGTTCTATTCATGTGTCAATCAGGCAGTCTGCGATAATACTTCGCTACACTTATCCTCAGTTTATCGGATATCTTGCTTGACGTAGCTGTGGTGGGAACTTCCCTTATTCTATTCATGGCTTAGGTGGGGGACGTGGGGCATGTTGCAAGATTTATAGAGGAACTTGACTTCTACAGTGTGAGCGAAATATACAATGAGGTGGGGGCCTGGCAGGGGTGCTGAGCTTTGCAGGCAAGAGCAGCTGGGTGAATCTTGGGTCAGACTTGCTTTCTGCTTCTGTTTAAGCTAAGAGAAAATGGCAGTGCCCAGGGCAATGTAACTGAGGCCTGTAACCTCCAAACAGCAGGGCGTACACAGGGGTTATGTTGTGCAGGTGACAGGTGTGTCCTTGGATAGCTGTGCAGGTAAAAATTCTTACTCCAACATTCCCCCCTTAAGTTCGAAATTCGAACTTTATCAAATCATCTTTAAACATCATTCGAACTGCATACTTAGCTGGAGACGGGGGGTGGCCAGGGCAATTTTATGAAAAATTTGTTCCTAAATCCTCTTCTGGTCCAATCTCTTACACATGGTCTCATAGGGAGGTACTGACTTTCAGAGAGGGGACCTGCGCTAAGTGAGGGTCAGGGATGGTACGCTCTATGTTCAGCACTGCTATCTCTACATCTTCCCCTTGTCCCATGCGTGTACCTGTGTAGTTCATCTCAACTATCTTAGACCTTAATCTTCCAACATAATGCAACATAATCTGTGTTCAAAACTACACAACCACAAGCACACATAATATAGGCATTATAAATTTTAGTACTGCAGATAGCCATGAAGGCATCCAGTCCAAGTTGGACCAATTAATTAAAACATCTGCTTCTGCACTTCCATCCTCAGGCATCTGTCTCCCCAAATTGTCCAAGTCCTCAATGGCCTTTGTAAGTGTTCCGTTATCAGCATCATCGGCCAAAATGAAGACACAGCAGGACTATTTTCCCCATTCTGTCGCATCCACCACTATTCATCGCAATTAACTGGTCTAGAACATAGCATTGTTCCAGAACCATTAGTCTCAAAGGTCGTAGTTCTTCTTCCACGGCGTTGAACCCATCACGGGTGTTGTTAACAAGCTGCATCAGTTCATATCTCGTTACTTGGAGCCATTGAGCATTGGCTTTTGTCTGGAACATGGGGATCGCTCCCCCAAAGGAAAGTTCAGCATCGTTGAAATCTTCCGGAACCTCATGGAATGTGTCATCTGAGGAGTACTTATTGACTTCTCTTTTTCGGTGGTGGGGCAGGGTGACATCACCTGCCATTGGGTGTGTGTGGATGCGGGAAATGTTCACTGCTGGGACGACGAGATGCCATTCATGCATCGTCAAGATAGAACAAAGTCCTTGCCATTGGGGAGGCAGCTGCAGATACATATTTTCTCCACATATCCAATAGATGCCAATGAGGATGGACGTGCTGTACTTTGAGTCCGAATTAAGACTAGTGCTCTTGTAATTGGCATTCCTGCCCACAGGTACCGTTCCATTACCTAGGAAGCAAAGGAGAGGAGACTTTAGCTTGTATTCTTTTTCCTGTGTGTATGGTGTACCCTCACTGGATGTGTATCTTCTAGTTTCCCTACCCCATATCTCATCACACTCCCTTTCTGTCTCCACATTTAAATTATGTTTGTGCTCTTGTCCTATAGCTGTGCTACCTAAGGAGGCTGCCTTACATATTATGTCATGTGGACCATTCCACTTATTGTCGAAATAAATGTTGGCCTTCAGGTGCAGAATATGTCTCCACTGACAAGGGCATGTGTCATGGGTGTTGTTACATCGGTGATGTTCAGGTGAGTGGCATTTCGATGGGGGTGTTGGGAAGGTGAAGTACCCTATTTTCTTATAGTGATGTTCCCAATCCTGCATTATGTCAGCAGGTACTTTCATATCACGGTAAACCTCCATTCTCCTTTCTATTTCCAATGTAGCTGTGATGTCCCTAAATGTTCTCATACTTGTCATCCCACTCTGTTGTATTTACAAATGCATCATCCACTTTTGCTGAGTGGAGCTGTATCTGACCATGTATGCGGCAAAGAAACAAGTGTAAAAGACATTTGGCTGTGGGTGGTGGGACTTCTTTAGAAAATATCAATTCATCTGTGGCTACAGCGTGTGGAATGTGAGAACATACAAAGCATGACTCATTTGTGGCCTTTCTTCCCACCTCCCTTATGTCTCTGTACCACATGTTATCTAACAATGCGTTATGGGTACCATCATTCTGTACTGACACACCAGGGCGCTGGGAGGAAAAACCAGGCATAGAGTGCTGGTCGAAGGTGTAAACAACTGTGTCTTGGACATTTCTAACCCAGTCTGCCGTAAGTCGGGTATGCGATGTATATCTAACTGGCACTATCTCGCTACTCATTCTATGTCTAAGACTTCTTTTATTTTGGCGGGATCGTCTTGGGGTACCTGGCACAGTAGGGATCAAGATGATATCGAGTGTCAAGTCCCTTCCTGTAGGGTCAGCATGGGGTACAGAAGGTATCAAGACAGGCACAGAGGTGTCATAGCTACTACTGGCGCCTATCCCATTTTGCTTGTTAGCAGGAAGTGTCTTAGGCATGGGGAGCTCTGTAGTCGCTACAAATGTAATATTGCTAGTATCTTCTCTCTCTCTCTCAGATTGCACTGCTAACCAGTGAAATGCTGTTAATGAAACTACAAACATAATAAAGAAAATAATTGCTGTACATATCTTTTTAATTAAAATCTTGACATGGAGGGTTGTTCTGTTGCTGCGTCTCAGTCCGTAGGCCATCACACGATCTTCACATTCCTGTAAAGTCTGTGGGTACATGATGTCTTCAATGTTCAGATCTTGGATGGTGACGAGTGGAACCTCAAAAAGTTCATTTGCAAGTGTTCGTTGAATTTAAAGTCTCTCCACTTCCGGACTGCTCCTTTACAAAGATGTGTGTCCCAAAGCAGATAGGCGGAAGTTCATCAGAGATAGGACCCTTGTTCTTTTCCTCGATATCTGGATGGAAAGGAACTTTGGAGCACGCATTAGTGCACATAAATGAACAACTATTCATCGTTTATAATATCAGAAGAGGGCCCAGTATCTTAATTTAAGTCTGGTGGAGAGAACAACCATATTCATTGATCTGTCAGTGACAAGCCGATGAGATGTGATGTGATGATCAGAGCTGGGAGTGTTTCTAAGTGTAGACAGAGCAACGAGAAGGCAATATAGCCATTCCTTCCCAATTGTGGCACTTATCTTACTGATCTTGGCTTTGAACAGGCCTAACATTGTCGCCACTGTCACTGCGGGTCACTGCAACGGCATCCAGTAATCCTCAGTGACATATGACCTCATGAAGTAGGAAGTTAGCTGCAGCCTTTGCGTCATAATGAACACATGGTCCAACTTAAATCCACCGTGAAAAAGGGGCACACCACTAACATGATGTGTCTTATTATTAGGCATCTGTCAATCATGTCTACATAGTTAATGTGGAGCTCTAAAAAGGACCCTAAAAAATGAAGGATGAACCACTCTGTCTGCAAAGTTGTGGACATGATATCATGTGAGGCCTGTGTAGGAAGGTGCAACTGACTGAGTGCTATTTGCAGAAGGGCCTGTGGCATGACAGGCCTTCCTGTCATTGTCTGTCTGCAAAATAAAATATGAAATATCCTGTTGTACTCCCCTCTCTTTCCTCAATTTTTTCTTCAGGTGGGGCACTTCTCTGTGTCTCTCTAAGGTGCAGCTGTGCAATAAAATCATAGTGCTGTGTATTACCAATAGTGTATGGGCATGATGTATCTTCTTGCACTGTTGAGGGTGTATTTTGGGCAAGCAGAATGGAGGGCACAGTCAGTTTGTGCTGGGGATAGAGATGGTGCATGTCCGGGCCTTCTGGCTACTGCTTTCATATTCATAATTCAGATATACGACCACCTCTAAAATCCGCACATTTCAGTCTGACAACATTTTAATACTGAGCATTGCTTTCTCCCAGCATACGTCCTCTTAACATTGAAATCTACTTTATATCTGCATTCATTTTTATTTATTTATTTTTTCTTTCCCAGCACTGGGCCTGTGTGAAGTAACTACTGTACAGCTGTGCATATCTGAAAACGTATTCCTTATCTCCTCTCATCCATCTTATCATATTCCTTACTATTTATTTCACCTAACTGTGTGATCTTGGGCCACTCATTTCTCTTGCTCATTTCCATAGTCCAACATATTATTACACAATACTTTTCCCTTTCTCATCAATCTTATTGGTAACTGTCGACTACAGGAAACCTTTTTCCTGTTTGGCTCTACGCCCAGAATATGCACTTGGCCAGGAAAGCTACTTGTGAACCTGGTCCGAAAATAAAAAACAAATACAACCCCGTTGGCTTTTCAGTTCTTTTTAATATCTGAAAACATGTGCTGTTTCTATTTGCAATATGTAAAATATACGTATCGTATCATAGAAATAAAGATGGCTTATTTGTAATGCACATGTTCACTCAGAATAGTATATTGATGATAAACAGCAGATCCCATTGTTCCCAACTCAATGTATTTCTTGAATCCACCTTAGAAGGATGAAATGCTCAATAGGCCTAGCAGCACATGATCTCGTGTCTATATCTGAAAAGAAATGCTATGCAACTAGTGCGCATTCCATTCCATCATTTTATCTTTCTTGTGCCTGTGTCAGCTGCTGCTGAATTTTGGGACGTAAGAATAAATAATTTTATTTAGTTGCTCTATTTTGCAATATTTGGCGATATATACAGTGTGAATTATATTTGACCATTCACATAACATAACTATCTATCTCTGAACAAAAATGCAAACATAGAACTGACAGTCTGCGTGCACTTGGGAACCGAAAAGGGCATTGTGCCTTTTTCATTGAAACATATTCTTATCTTTCATATTTATTTTGGCCATCAGATCACGTGGACTGTGGTGCATGAAGTAGACGCTCCTCAACAACTTTATCTCCTATTTCTATTCGTACTTGTTCTGTAAAAGGGACCCTTAATATCTTTTCAGAGAAATCTAGTGTGTTTGCGCTCTAGTTGGAAGTGGGCAGTGCCCTCCCCTTGATACAGGAGAATATGGCACCTGTGTCAATCAAAAAAAACTATACGTGTTGTTGTTAATCATGACATTCACAACTGGGTCCACTCTAATCTTTGTGAGACATGACAACAAGGGACACACCAGAGTTGTCTGTGGGTTTATCCTGACTTGAATTGCCTCCAGCCTTGTGCTGCTGGATGGTGCCCTGTGAAACCGAATCAATGGGGGGCAGGACTGAAGCTCCTTGTGATACAGGGGCTTGTGTCTGGGGCACCATTTTGTACACAGGCATGTGTTGCTGAGGTAAATGTTGTATCTGATGTTGTGTTACCTGTGTGTTACCTCCTGGTATATTTAAGGCACTTTGTGAAACATTGGTGACAGTAGTCACTTGACTCACTGGTGTATCTAGCTTAACTGCATCAAGAGTCTTTCTTTTCTTTAATTTCTGCTGTTCTGATTCAGCAGTTGTGTTCTCAATAGCTAATTGCCTTATTTGTGACATTAGAGATCCGATGTCTGAGACATCTGGAAACTTCTGGCGCAGTTCGTTCCATAGCGCTGATCTTATTTTATTAAAAGGATCACCATCTAATTCTGAATTAGTGGTGCAAAGCCTTGTGTTGATGCGTGAAAACATATCCTCTGCATCCTTTCCAATCAGGGATGTGAGTAGTCTTTTCATATCCCAAATAGCCAATGACACACTTGAAGTGTCATTTTCAAAGGCTTCTATCCACTTTCCCGCACCCTCCGTGAGGGGTGGGAGTTCTCTCTTTAAATTCTCTTTGTCCGTTAGGGACCAAGTTACTGAGGTAGGGGGGTCATTGACCTCCTTGGACAGCAGGGGCAGCTGGTGTGTTACCCCTGTGGGTCTTGTGTGACAATACCTGCGTGCGTATTTCTTCCAGACCCTTAGGCCTTCGTGCATGTAGGTATAGTTCCAATCGTCATTTCCATTTCCCTGCAATATACATTCTTCAGCAGTGGCCATTTCCTCTGGCTCAAAGGAACCCTCTCGGGGCCAAACCTTCATTCGAGATGCATTAGCTTCTGTCCTGTCTGCCAATTTATCTGAGAATGGAGTGACATAAAGGTCACTCCCTTCTCCAAGTATTACTATCTCATTTGGCGTCAGACCATTAATCAGTGGCGGTCTTGGCCTGTCAAGGGTCATATGGTGCAGTATTCCAAATCTGGCGGTGTGCAGACCTGCTATACCTGATGCATCATATTCCTGTTGGACGTCATCCAGTCGCCCATAGTCACCTAATACTGCAATTCTTTCTATCTCTCTTCTTCTCTGCCTTCTCCTCTCTTCTGCCTGTTCGAACTTTTTTGGCAGATCCAAATTGTCTCGCTCTAGCTGTGGTCTCTCTAGCCTACGTGGTGTAACCACTGGAGGTGATGCCTGAGGCATAGGCGTAGGTGTCACCTGAGTGTTACAATTAATGACTGTAGACGGAGCTTGGGGCACACTTAAGTTGGCTGTGAGAGAAGCTGCTATGTTGATCTGTGGTGTGGCTGCACTTTTATTTTCCTGATGTAAGTCTATCCATGGCCCTTGCTGTGGTATGATAGATTGGACTCCACCACTGTGTGGCTCTACCTCCTTCACACTACTAGCTACTTCATTTGGTGCCTGTTTTTTCTTTGCACCCATCTGCTCAGTCATTCTATCCCCTATACTTGCTAGGTATAATGACAGTTGCTGGTGTGCTGCTGTATTTTCTGTGGGGCTTCTTGAGTACTGTGTGTGTGACACGTCCCCTACTTCTTTAACTGTTCTTTGGCATAGGTCACTTTCTGTCCTATTCCTGCTAATGTCTCCCTCAGTTACTACCTCAGAGGGATACTGTTCGCTGTCTTTCTTTACTTCATCGAATTGTAGCAGGTGTTCTTCCTCTCTATTAGGACCTGTGTTAAGGGGCTGCCACTCATTATACTGACTCTGTGTATTGCAATGCTGGTGGCTCGGGAATCGGAATGGGCCATAATGTCTTGTTCTTGTTCTTGGGGTATCGTGATCCTTAGTGAGGGAAGTGGGTGCTGGGCTGTCAAGTCTGGGGAGTGTCATGTAGGAGCTGTGCTGTGAAGCACCAGAGGCCTCATGGCTCTCTTTATTTTCTTCCTGCTGGGGGCTGCAGAGTTGGACACGTCTCATTTTTATTATTAATAGCGTGTCAATTTGACCTGGCATTACTGAAGCTGCATCCTGCAGTACTGGACTTTGCGAACTGAGGGATAGCTGACCTGATGTACTCTCTGATGTACTATCTTGTGAATTATCTGAGATGTCTGGGGCTGAGGCATCGTCATGGCCTCTGGCTGCCTGGACATCTGATAAGAGTTCTATGTCAGTCTTTATACCCCGTCCTAAATTAATGTCATCTGCGTCATAGGCTGGTGGATGTACTGTGGGTGTTGACATTATCCTTCTGTGTTGTGTGTAGGCTGGCGTAAGTGTGCAACGCCACCGGGTATTATTGTCAGTCTTACCTGCTGCAAGTGTGTTATGTCAATTCCTAGGGCTGAGATTAGCGTCAAAATGACTGTACATGTCAGGGGTGAGACAGACTCAGGGGATGTTGCTGTATCCTCAGAGAGGGCAACAACACAGCCGTTCACTATGTGTACCGTAATCTGTAGTCTTGGATCTTGTGTGGGCTGTCTGCTCATCTCCTAGAGTCGAGTTGTCTTTGAGGTAGGCTATCTGTGGCAGTGAATGTGGCGAAACTAATCTCCTTTCAACATGCGGCTTTGTAAATATGCCCAAATTTCTGGATAATGCGTCGTGGAAGGATGTCTTTGTAATAGTTCTGTGAGTCTTGGTGATAGCTGCTGCTGCAGCTTGTTATGCAACCCATGGGCGTTATGCTCACAGCCTAGTGGAGTGAGGGTATCCTGTGACTCTCCCTGCCCCTCCGGGCAGCTGGTGCTTGGAGGAGGCGGTGTGAGTGAACACTGGTGAGCAGTATCAGGGCTTTCGCTATTTACTACACTACCCACTGACTGAAGTGTAAGTTGTGTGTCATCAGTGGGGGATGTATACGTTGGCACTGGGAGGCACAGTTTCACTAGATGCAATGTGGATGCCCTTATCTCAGTACCCTGTGTGAGTGGGATTCCCAACAAGTCCCATGCCCTAGATATTAAGGAAATTTCCTTTCTGTTAAATTCTCTATAAGTTTGTGCGCTCACGTTCTGCACTGATACAATTTTATTGTTCAATATGTGTAGGACTACCTCAATTTGTTGTCCACTATAGCTCATCTGTACTTTCTTTTGTCATATGTATGTATATGTATTAAAAACAGGCTGACCTCCTGTCCGTTGTTTTCGGGGTCGGGCAGTTTACCACAAGCACAATGCTTCTATGATGACTGGATACCTTTTATACTCATGTATCCTATTCCTAGCGTGGAATGCAGTTAAAAAAATAAAAACATTTCTTATTTATTCTAAACGATCTGTAGTTTAAAAATAACGCAGAGCACTTCCCTGAGACTTCCCTCGTGAAGCCTGCAGTGCTTGTAGAGGGAAGGGGAAATCCTGAATGCCAGATGCACGCAAGTTAACAGCAGCAAGAAAAAAGGAAAACAATAAATATATATGTGTGACAACCGTGGGGCTCGAAATGCCGTAGCTTATAGACTCTCTTCAGCTTAGCCAGTGGCAGATCAACATACATGGGAAACACAGAAATGCATTTACAATCTCCCTAGTTATTGAATCTCGCTAAAAGAACAGTCTTCAAATGATGGTCACAAAATATATTTAGCAGCAATTTCTACTTAGCGGGCCCCCCCCCTAAGTGATAATGGTACGGGGCCAGACATCACAGTTGTGCACAGCAGTCCCTACTTAGCAGGCCTTTTACCCTTAAGTGGTAATATTGGTATGAGGCCAGACAACACAGTGTTACACAGAAATTCGATGTTCACAGTTTATAATTAGTCAAGGAAAAATGAACGATCACAATACACCTATAAATCAATAGTATAGTCTCGCTATGGTCAGCCTCTGTGCGAGCCAGTGACTCCCAACAAAAAGAGACCATGAAAACAGTAAGAATCACACAAATTTGTTCTCTGAACCTAAAAATACATTCACCATTAAACACTAGGCGCTAACATGCCGGTCTGTGTCTAAACAGGCATCTAATAAGAGGAAATTAAAATGTAAACACTTCAACAATTATTTTACATAAATCACGCTCTATGGCCACTAGAGTGCGCTAGAGTGTTCCCTATACATGTGGGGCGTACCAACAATAATTAATAAATCACGTTTTAGCTTGGCGAAAATATAATGCCTACAATATGAGTAAATAAACTTCTTAGTCCCGCACAGAACTCTTCCCTGGACATACAGCAGGGGATATCACCGCTAAATTAAGGAAAGATCAAAGGTCACGGTAGCTAATCGGACCTGCTGAAACTCCTTCTTTCTCATGGACTACTGACATGAGAGATTACCTCGTCTCTGTCACTCCTATCAAACAGAGGATCACTTGCACGAATATACTGAAAAAGATGCTAGACGCAACCCTTTCCTTCCTTGATACCCTGTTGCAGATGTATCAAAGGCCCTCCCCCTGCGGAGAGGCTCACAATAGCTGAGAGACCTGCCACGTGCGGTCCTCCTTCCCTGAAACTTCAGAGGGTCACTTAAAAAAAGCCTAATAGATATATTAAAGGTCCCCTCTCTCTAGAGAGGCACTGCGCTTAAGAGTAAATATAGAATAAGCCTTGACAATTCGACTGCTACAATCCTTCTTAGCAATCACAGAAGAAACAGCAAAAACATGAAGCTACTTTTAGCAACAAAAAGCACATGTATCTCAGTAATTACCCAACTGTCAGGTTCAATCTCCAGATAGCACACAATCCCTCCTCTGCGTAGAAATAACAAGGTTAACAGACAGGAAGCCTGGACCATCAGATGTACCGCTGTATCACAACAAAGCCCACCATTCGGCCAAACCCAAGAGAGAGATATAGCGCAGCGGCGGGCAGACACAATATTATGTATGCTTACCCTCAGCGCTGTGCTCTCCCCTCACAATGGTCCAGCAGGATGGCTGCAGAGTCGTGTAGCAGTTTAGTACTTCCTCCTTAGGAACCAGCTGCATCCTGTCAGTTTAACTCCTTATTATCACGTCGAGGTCACCACTTGTCGGAGGGGATGATTTATTAGGGGCAGAAGGGGCCAGGAGGACTCAGCGCACAGCTTTCAGAAGCCGCGCTGGCGAGACCGTGAGTGAGAACTAAGGGGAATAGGGCGGCTTAAATTGCACCGGGGCTGTCCTGGACCTCTTGCTCTAAACCAGGAAAAAACATACATATGAGCTTTTGGAGACTGAAGCTTGGAGTTGTACAATTTATTTGAAGACACAGCTTCTAGAAATAATCAGTGATAGCATAAAAATCATATAGTACTTGGTCCTGTACCCAGCATTCTCTTGAAAGTCACATGGACCAGATTGAAATTACAAAGTACAGATTACAGCTGCTATGAGAGAGAGAAACTATACTTTAAGAACACTGGTGAGGCATGAGGCATATTGTATAGAAGAGTTTAAGCACATATTATTGGGCACACTCACCACTACCTGTAAGATGTCCTGAAAGTATTAGTTCAAAGACTTTAAATGCAGTGCGGATAAAACAAAGTCAGAGAAAGCATAACATTTCAAATAATGGAATACAACTTTAAATGCAACAAGGAAAAAGCATTTCATTACAGCAGAATATACAATAGAGTAGAATCTAAGTACATGAAACCTAAGTACATAAAGCAAGGGCTATTTCGAGTAACCCCTGGGAAAAACTCTTGTCCGCCACCCATGTGCTGATGGGAGTAGTTCAACGATAATCGGGCGGACCACCCTTTTATACTTGTTCAGGGGTGAGGGGCCTATGGTCACGCTATATTACGTCACCTCGAACCACATATCCTTCTATCGCCTCTCACGCCCCTGCCTGGTGACTTTCCCATCATTAGTGTAGATGTGACTACCTTCTCGTAATTGTGTGGCAAGTATGCTAGCCTAGACTGAGTTCCTGCCATTCTGACTGGAAGTTTGTCATTAATCAGAAATGTGTTATTATTGTTTTGAAGGGTTCTATTCATGTGTCAATCAGGCAGTCTGCGATAATACTTCGCTACACTTATCCTCAGTTTATCGGATATCTTGCTTGACGTAGCTGTGGTGGGAACTTCCCTTATTCTATTCATGGCTTAGGTGGGGGACGTGGGGCATGTTGCAAGATTTATAGAGGAACTTGACTTCTACAGTGTGAGCGAAATATACAATGAGGTGGGGGCCTGGCAGGGGTGCTGAGCTTTGCAGGCAAGAGCAGCTGGGTGAATCTTGGGTCAGACTTGCTTTCTGCTTCTGTTTAAGCTAAGAGAAAATGGCAGTGCCCAGGGCAATGTAACTGAGGCCTGTAACCTCCAAACAGCAGGGCGTACACAGGGGTTATGTTGTGCAGGTGACAGGTGTGTCCTTGGATAGCTGTGCAGGTAAAAATTCTTACTCCAACAGAGGATAACCCTGTTCATGCTCACAGAGGCAGAGATACTACAGAGATACAGGCTGGACTCTGACACCATACTTGAGCTCATCAGGGATCTCAAGCCATTCTTGGACCACCACACCCCAAGGGCACACGCCATCCCTGCGCACATCCAGGTGCTATGCAGCCTACACCTGCTAGCGTCTGCCAGCTATCAAAGTGGTGTAGCAGCAGCAGGAGGGGTGAGCCAGAGCAGCCTGTCAAGGTTCTTCCACACATTCCTTGACGCCATGATACACAGGATGGACCAATACATCTCTTTCCCTGCAACCCACGCAGAACTGCTACAAACCAAAGCTGACTTCTACCAGATGGCACAATTTCCCCAAATCATCGGTTGCATAGATGGCACGCACATTCCGATTTGCCCACCAGCGGACACCGAATACATATACCGCAATCGCAAGTCTACACACACCATCAACGTGCAGGTGATCTGCAATGCAAAGTGCACCATCACAGACCTGGTAGCAAAATTTCCAGGGAGTACCCATGACTCCTATATTTTCCAACAGAGCGGCATATATGCACGGCTGATGGCTGGCGAATTTGGAGAAGGATACCTCCTAGGTGAGACACATCATCAGACCCCCATAACACATAGTAGGTAGGTGGAATACATGTATGCATGTGTCTAATGTGACCCCTTTCTCTTCCAGGCGACAGTGCATATGCCCTCCGCTCATTCATACTCACCCCCTACCTCAACCCCTCCACACCCAGCCAAAGGAGGTATAACCGGGCCCACATACGCACAAGGAATGTTGTCGAACGGACCTTTGGCATCTGGAAAAGTAGATTCAGATGCCTGCACAAGAGTGGAGGTGCAAGGCAGTATACCCCCATCACCTGCTGCAAGATCATAGCTGTATGTGCAATGTTACACAACCTTGCGGTGAAGAAGGGCACTGAGGTGGAGTTGTCTGACTACGAGGACCATGACGACGACAAAGCTGTGCCACTGACACAGCCAGCTGGGGTGTGTACGCCAAGTGATGGCAGATACAGACGTGAGGAGATCACTGAGAACTATTTCTGACTGAGTACAGATGCAAAGACAGCTAAATGTTGCTTGGAAAAAACAAATTTTAATAGTGTTGCACCACAGTTACAGCACTGATGTGCAACAAAAAATGGAGTATGGTAAATAAAATAAAGTCCAAGGTTCTGGTTGCCTCACCCGCCCTTGCCAGGCTATTTCTTTGCCCGCTTGCCAGACCCACTGGGGTGTCCCTCAGCCCCCTCTGAATGCCCAGCAGCATCAGCGGAGCGCCTGGTGCTCCTCCGTGGCTCAGACGCAGCGCTGGCCGGGCTGCTGCGGCTGCTGCTGTCCCCAGCATCACCCAGGTCCAGGGCCGGATTGGAGGCGGTGTTTGAAATTATCATGGCCTCCATAGCAGTGGTGATCCGGGCCATCCCCCTAGTAAGCTCAGCCGTATGCTGACTAAGGACAGATTCCTAGTTGGCGCTGCGATGGCACAGTTGTGCCGTCGCCGCTGCAAGGCGGCCCATGGCGCGGTTCAAAACCCGGGCATCCCGCCTGCGCACCAGCTCATGCTCCTCCTGTCTGCTAGATGAGTGGGTGATTGCAGTGGTCAGCCTGCCTAACCCTGCTGCCACCTCCTTGTTCGATTCCACGACGGCCTGGAATCCCTTGACCAACTCTCCCATCTGCATGTTGTGCTGCAGGAGCTGGCGTTGGCAGGCCATAGTGGATCTTGCTTGTTGCCTCTGAATTTTCACCATCTGTCCCTCCAGGCCCAGGAATACACTGCCCTCCCGTGCTGGTGCAGCAGTGGTGGTGATGGTACGGCGCCGGGCACTGCTGCTTCCGGCCTGCTGAGTGGGCTGGGGTGCCACTGGTGGGGGTGTGAAGCTGGACGGTCCCTGAGCCCCTGCTCCCAGGACAGGTTGAACAGGTGGCAAGGCCACGGTTGTGGCAGGAGCTGGTGTAGGCGGAATGGTGTCCCTTGTAGGGGAGTTCTCTGGGGAGAACTGCAAGGGGGGTGTGCTGGCCATTACTGGGGAGTGCAGTGCATCGAAGTCAATGACCAGGACTCCCTCCATACCTAGCCCTGGGGTGTCTCCTTCCTCCTCCTCCTCCTCCTCCTGGCCAGCCTGGCTGGTGCTCGGCCCTGCGACTGCAGTGTCGGACGGTGCTGCTCCCTCTGATGTCACTGTTGTTCCGCCTGATGGGGCCCCTAGGTACAAAGAAGCATTTGTAAACTGAGTGCCGATGTATTACAGTCAGTACAATTATAGCATTCCACATGTCCTTGCATCTCCTTACACTGTGTCACACTGTTTCCTGTCTTGTGATTCTGCACTGCCATATTTAGCTAACTTCTGCTGACTACATGTACCATGATGCTTGTCTCTTGTATGTTGGTGACAGTACTGTGCTGGGGTTTGCCTATGCATTGTGTCTAATGGGGAGGTGTCTGGTAGGGTGTGTCATGATGCGCATGCTTCTTACCTGTAGCTGTAGCTCTCGCAGAGCTGTCCAGGGTCCCGATTCCACTGACACTCTCCCTCTCAATGGTGCTGGAGACCAGGTCCTCCAGCTCGGTGAGGGGTGGCGCCGGGTTGTTGCCTCCTCCAGTGAGTCCAGCCTGCCTCTGTATGTCAGCCATCTTCCTCTTCGTGAGGCTGCGGATGTCATAGAATCTCTTTTTCAGTTCTTCTATGGACCTGGGGGTGACACCCGCAGCATTCACCTTCTGGGCGATGTCGGCCCAGATCCTCCTCTTGGTGCTGTCTGGCACGTTGAGGGACAGCTTGCCAAACAGCTGGCGGTGCACCCTCACCACCTCCTCGACCAGCACCTGAAGTTCGGTGGTGGTGAACTTCGGCTTCCTCTTCTGGGAGGACTTCTGGCTTCCTGACTGCTCTGCCATGTTCTCCAGTTCAGTTGGCAACCTCCTACTCCCACTGCTGCTAACTGTGAGTGTTGAGCTCAGGCTGGCTCTCCAGAAACTTCTTAATTAGCTGCACCTGTCAGGGTTGCCACTCCCTGTTTGGGTGGGGGAGGGGGAGCCACCTCATTGGCTGAATCGGCTTTTGCCAAATCGGCTTTTACCGATTCGGTAATATCCGAATCGGTAAAATCCGATTCGGTATTATCCGATTCGGTAAAAGCCGAATCGGTTCCTTCAATGCATTCCTATGGGCTTTTTCGCCATGGGTGTGTTTTCATGGCTACGAATCTATGATTGCCGAATCGGATTTTACCGAATCGGCTTTTACCGAATCGGTATTCGCCGAATCGGGACTATCCGATTCGGTGGTAGCCGAATCGGTAATTTCCGATTCGTTGTTAGCCGATTCGGTACTTTCCGATTCGGACCGTGCCGAATCGGAACGTACCGATTCTCATTACCGATGCCGACCGATTCGGTATTCATTCGCTTTTTTTTCCCTACATCTCATTTTCCGATTTCAGAATACCGATTCGGCCCGCCTCGGTATTTTGAATTCGGAAAATCGCGTTTACCTACATCGGGCCCTAGATCTCTAGTGAAACACCATCTTCAGTTTTCTGATCTGATCCAAACACAGCAGTTGGATGTGCCATTTGTAACCATGGGCAGATAGTGGCTCCGGCCCAGAAATTGTACTAGCCATCCCACCCGGATTTTCTGTATATCGGCTTGACAGACAATTAAAAAAGGGCTGAGGGTTGGCGGTCTTTTTTCATACTCATTTCAACACTACATTTGAGCCATTAACCACCCCTGGTTTTTAAGCTTTAGCCTTTTCAATGCAGCTACTGGACAGCCATTTATGGGAATGGTAATCTACTGCCCACCAGGACCTAGAAGTGGTTTTGCAGAGGAGTTTAGCATGATTTTGGAATCACATATCCCTAGTACTAATTTTTCTGTGTTAAGTGATATTAACTTCCATCTGGAAAATGACACTGACTCAGACTCATTAAAGTTGATTGATTCATTAATGCGATTGGACTATCTTTAATCCCTAGTGGTCACATGCATAAGACTGGCCATATGCTAGATGGGATTTTCCCCAACCTTCATGATACTAATCTACTTCCATCTCTCCCCCTCACATGGTCTGATCACTGGGCAGTCAATAGGCAGATAAAGATCAAGAAAACAAGCAGGCACAGAGATACTTGCCATTATACCCCTAGTAGAGATTGGCATAATTTACAGCCAAATGAATTAAAAGATACCCTGACCTCAATACTGTGGCATCTAGCAGAAAATCTGGAATAGTGCGTGGAATTTTTTTCACTCTGGTTAGACTCTGCCCTATACGAATTTGTACCGGTCAAACTAAGAACTACAGTTAAGGAAGTCTCCCAGCCGGTACACAGACAAAATATCAATTTTTAAATATCGATATGCAAAAATATCGAAGTTTAAATATCGAAATACAAAAATATCGAAGGTAAGTAATATCGACAGTCTAAATATCGATATTGGTATGATATCAGTAATATCGAAGTTGTAAATATCGATGTTAATAATATTGAAATTAATAACTTTGATTTTACTAATATCAATTTTTAAATAAATTTAGTGTATATTATATTGTATTTATTATGTTTTATTATTTATTTTTAATGTTATTTTATTAATTATTGTCTTTTACTACTGTAGCGGGTTGTGGGTTTATAGGGGAATAGGGTGGGAAGTAATTTAATTATGTTAAATTAATTATTAATTAGTAGGAATTATTAATTAATTAATTGACAATTCATTTTTAATTATTTTTAATTAATTTATTAATTGATAAATATGTTCTGTAGCGGGTTATGGGTTTATAGGGGAATAGGGTGGGAAGTAATATAATAATAATTAATTAATTGATATATGTTTGTACATATTTTAATTAATAATTATTTGGTAATTAATTTCTATTAATTAGTTAATTAATTATTATAATTTTTTACATATTTATAATTATTAATTAGTTGGTAATTAATTATTAATAATTGTTTAATTGCATTAATTATAGTAATTTTTATATATATAATTTATTGTTATTCTTAATTAATTAATTGTGCAAAATAATATTATTTTATTAAATTAAATTAATTACAGCAAATGTGCTAATATATTTACTTTATTGTTATTGTTAGTTAATAATTAATTGGTAATTAAATAATATTAATTAATTTTGGGTACAGGGGTATTTTCAGGGTTCAGGGTCAGTTTTCAGTTCATGGGTACAGGGGTATTTTTAGGGTTCAGGGTCAGTTTTCAGTTTTTGGGTAAAGGGGTATTTTTAGGGTTCAGGGTCAGTTTTCAGTTCATGGGTACAGGGGTATTTTTATGGTTCAGGGTCAGTTTTCAGTTTTTGGGTAAAGGGGTATTTTTAGGGTTCAGGGTCAGTTTTCAGTTCATGGGTACAGGGGTATTTTTAGGGTTCAGGGTCAGTTTTCAGTTCATGGGTAAAGGGGTATTTTTAGGGTTTAGGGTCAGTTTTGGGTTTTTGGGGTACAGGGATATTTTTAGGGTTCAGGGTCAGTTTTGGGTTTTTAGGTAAAGGGGTATTTTTAGGGTTCAGGGTCAGTTTTGGGTTTTTGGGGTACAGTCGTACAGGGTAAAAATAAAATAAATTTAAATTAAATCAATTAAATGAAATAAAAAAATATAAAATTACATTAAATTATTAAGTTTTTAATTTATTTTAAATGTATATGTATTAGTTTTAATTTTTTTATTATGTTTTAATATTTTTATTTAATATTTGTAACATTATATGTATTTTATAATTATTTTTACATTATTATTAATACATTTAAAAAAACGATATTTTTAATTTCGATATTTTTGTACTACGATATTATTTTTTCGATATTTTTGTACTTACCTTGTTAGGGATAGGATTCCTATATTTTTGACTTCGATATTTTTGTTCTGATATTTTTGTATTTCGATATTTTTGATTTCGATATTTTGTCAGACATTCTCCCAGCCATGGTATAATGAACCCCTTAGGACATCTAGGCAGGACTATCTAATTAGCTTTAGCATCTAGGCAGGACTATCTAACTAGCTTTAGCATCTAGGCAGGACTGCCGCAGGCAAGAACAGAAAACATGGAGAGAAAAAAATGAGGAGGAGGAGAAAATAAATTATAAAAATAAAGTAGCTGAACATAAGAAACTCATCATAGCTGCAAAAACGTCCTAAAATGGACCACTGCCTACTCTTAAAAAAATGAAACTGAAATGTTTCATTTTATTTTTTGAAATGCATCCCTTTTTCCTTAAGGAAAATGGGCTGCATTAAAGAAAATCATTGCTATATTTAAAAACAATCACAGACATGGTGAACTGACCCCAGCAGGCCACCATCCCTTTGATTTTAGCGAATCCCAATGGGTCGAAAATTGGGACCTACCTCATGAATATTAACTAGGTGGGTCTATTTGAGACCAACTGGGTAGCGCAAACAGTGTAAAACACATTGCAGTACATTGCAATTTGTAATTACCTAATAGTGAATTGCAAACATTTGCTATTAGGTAATTGCAAACCTGTGATTTCGTACATCCGGCCCTTAGTTAATACAGCTGCCTCATATGGAAAATTATATGCATGAGGACAGCTAATAAGTGCTATGTTATATTTTCTATCCAAAAACAAAGGGGATCATATTGCACTCCTACAGGAGTTGCACATTGTTGACCCTGAGACAACTCGGCTTCAGAGGCACTAGCAGGGGCAAGTATTCTCCCCAAACTAATCACCTCTCTTGTGGTGCGCTGTTCTGGATAAATGCTGGGGTCCCATTTTAACTGTGGGCACTGTCCTGGACAAGAAGAGTAGATACACCTTGGCAGATGAAACCCTTGATGGCCAACTGCTCTTAATAGGTAGCATACACACCTACAACTCTGAAAAAGCTGTTTTCCTTGATCACTTTTCAGGGTCCAACCACAATAGGTCAGTGTCTCTTTAATACGTAATGGTGATTTTAATAGTGTGCTAGACATAACTCCGGACATATGATTACCCTCCCTCAGACATCAATTGCACTTTACAGAAAGCACCTTACCCAATGGTTAAATCGCTGGTTGTTGGTGGAAATCTGGTGGCAACAGCACGTAGGTGTGAGAGTATACTCTTTTTATTCTCACAATCTTTATGAGCAGCTCAATCAGATTACCTGCTCCAGCTCTATAAACGTTTTATTCAATCAAGTTGACTATCTGGGCTAGACTATTTCATATCACAAACCTCTGATTGCAGGGATCCTTTAGTGGACCCTGCATCCAGCATTAACCAAGTAGAGGTTCCAACCCATATTGTTGGATGACCAGATGTTCCGTGCCAATATTTGCAACAAGGTTTCAGACTATTTATGTGGTCTCTCCTTTTCTGGGCATCACCTGGTGGGTATCTCATGGTGGGACTAACCATGAGATGCTACCATTGTTATGGGATGTGATTTGACTGTTCTCTAGGGCGTGGGAGGCATTTGGAGTCTCCGTGGAGAGCCAGCTAAGGTGTTAACAATAAATTTGGCGTTTTACACGATAATGTCTGTGTTGCATGTATAGCTCATCACACTAGCGACCGAGGATGGGATACGACTACTACAGCAAGTAATTAACACCTCAACGGTCTCATGCTTGGGGATTTTTTTTACCTGATTTCTGGGTGATGAGCACTTGAAGTTTGAATCATAATGTTCCCGGAAACTATGGTCAATAAACTGGAGGTGATACTTTGGTCCGAGGTGATCAGTTGAAGCTGTGGCGCTGAAAGCATATGCATTTCAACATGTGAGACATCTTGGAACAACTCGATTGGTTGTAAAAGTTGATGCAGATGCATGTCTGTCATAGGAGTTGTAAGCCCCATTACTTGTAGAAAAAGAACTTGGGGAGCTGTGGGAAAGAACAAGGCCTATCACCCGTGAAAATAAATGTATCAACGTTGGCAGACATCTTGTTTGGTTTCCCAGTCTCCCAACAAGTGTGTATGCAGGGTAACCACGCGTCAGCCATGATTGAGGATTGGGAATATGCGATGGAGCACCTTTGGAAATTGAAACCAACAATTAAAAATTTGCTAACATTCGTGCCAAGAATTTTCAATTCTATTAAGGACAGGAGGCGAGGATTATGCTTTCTCTATTTCTTTACTGAAGAGACAGCAGCCAATCAGTACACAGTAAAGAAGAAAACTACAATACCCATGAATACACCAACAGTATAAATAGGGTCACAGAGGTCATAACTTCCTCTTTCTTTGTCGGTAACAGTTAATAATGAAAGTCAAAATCGTAGAAGAAAAAACCAAGGATCCATGAAGAACATCTGGCCCCAGGTCATCCACAGGTCAAGTAGACAGGCAAATCCAAGGACCAGAAGGATGAACCAAAGCAGCAACCGGAGAAGCCGGATCCAATGTTCATTTGAGGTCAGAACCAGAAATAGCAAAACATAGTAGTAATACCTACACCCACAACTCAATGAATGAAATAACCATGAGAGGGCGGGAAACATTGCAGAAAAATATTGCATAATAAAGTCAGAATAACAAGTTATATCATAACTGTACAGAATAATGCAATATCAATCAGAATAACAAGGGTGGGATAATCCTCGCCTCCTGTCCTTAATAGAATTGAAAATTCTTGGCACGAATGTTAGCAAATTTTTTATTCTATGGCAGGACGGAGGCTCCGATTATGCTTGTTTAAAGCTTAGCCACCACGACAGATGCAACATCAACAATTGGTTTAAAGTAAAACGTCTTGAACACAGATTCAGAAGACCAATCTGCAGTCCTCATGATGTTATGAAGACTGGCACCCATAGAAAAATCCTTCAAAGCCATAGCTCCTCTTGCGGAATGAGCACCAAACAAGGAAGTATCAATGCCCGCTTCCTGCATGAGCCAACGTAACCAACGCGCTAGCGTAGCTGAAGTAACTGGCTTGAAAGGCTTTTGCAAAGCAATAAGAAGCTGGCCCTGCAAATCATGTCAAAAAGATGCAGTGCTTACCTCGTAATCCTTGATGCACTGGACTACACACAATTGAGGGTTGTGAGGAAAAGAAGGATAAGAAACGGAGGAAGTATTACATTTTGTCCGTTTAGAAATAACAAAGGTGACACCCTCAGGGGAGAACGTGCCACCGGCGAGGTCCAAAGCCCGCACATCAGAAACCCGTTTGCATGATGTCAAACACAAAAGCATAGTCAGCTTGGCAGAAATTTGTTTACAGGACAAGAGAGGATTGGAAGGCCAAGAAGAAAGAAAACGCAGAACAACAGACACATCCCACAAAGCAGAGTATTTGGGGCAAGGAGGTTTTACCATCCTTATGCCTTTCATCAATTTAGAAATCAAGGGATGTTCACCCGCTGGTTTGCCATCAATAGGAAGATGACCTGCCGAAATGGCAGAACGAAAGTTGTTCACTGTTCTGAAAGCCAGACCAGAAGATGCCACAGAAGCCAAGAAATTGCTAATCAAAGTGAGATCCACCAACCGTTGTGAGCACCAATCACACCAGCGTTTCCAACTTGACGCATAACGCTTGCGTGTGTTGGGGGGCCCAAGCTTCATTGATAAATCGGGTAGCGTCTCCCGATAATCCAGGGACTTGCCAGTGTCCCCCGAAATCCTCCATCCCACCAGCAGGAGCTGACCCGACAACACCAGGGGTTGAGGCTCGAGAAGAGGATCTGAAAGCAGGTTCCACATGTGTGGAAGAAGAAGCAGCGTTGAGCAGCTCATCTCCAGAAGAACTGGAAACCACGCCTGAGCCCTCCAGAGAGGGGTGATCAGAATGAGTTCCGAAGAGAACTGACGTGCCCGGGTCAGAACGCGGGGAATCGTAATGAAAGGTGGAAATGCATAGCACAGGAGAGGAGGCCAAGGCTGGAGAAATGCGTCCGTAGCCAGGGCCTCCGGATCCAAACGCCAGCTGTAGAATTGGGGATGTTGGGCATTGAGACAGGAGGCAAACAGGTCCAGCTGACAAGACCCCCAAATGTGAGTCAACCTCCGAAAGACCCGAGGATGAAGCCTCCAATCGCTGAAGTCGCGTAGATGGCGAGAATTCCAGTCCGCATTCTGATTGCAGGAACCCGGCAGATATTCTGCAATAACTGTGATCTTGCGTTGCAGACACAGGTGCCAAAAGTCCTTTGCAATCTCTGACAGAAGATGGGATTTGGTACCCCCCAGTTTGTTCACATAACGAACCGCCGAGACATTGTCCATCCTGAGAAGAATGCAGCAATTCGCCTGCTGAGGGGACAGACACCAAATTGCGAAAGAACCCGCCAGAAGTTCCAGGCAATTGATGTGCAAGGACAGTTCCTCCGGTGACCAGCGACCCCCCGTCGTCACAGAACCACACCTGGCCCCCCAACCCCAGAGGCTGGCATCGGACTCGATCACAACATCGGGAGTCTTCCCGAACAGCGCTGGGCCGTTCCATGCCTCCATGTGGTCCAGCCACCACAACATCTCCGTTCGGGCATCCTCCGAAAGAGGAACATGATCGGAATAATGCAGACCCGTCTGATCTTGAGACGCTGAAGCGCTTGATAATGCAGCGGCTCCGGAAAGATCGCTTGGATCGAAGAGGACAGAAGGCCTACAATGCGAGCCATGGAGCGCAAGGAAACAGTCTGTTTGGCCAGAAGCAGTCGCAAGTCTGTCTTGATGGACCTGATCTTCTGCCCGGGCAGAAGAAGTTGGCAGGAGACAGAGTCTATCCGAAAGCCCAGGAAATCCATCGATTGAGATGGGGAAAAATCGGATTTCAGAGGATTCACCAGGAAACCCAACGACTGTAAAAGATCTATGGACCATAGTAAATGAGTACGAAGAAGGAGCGGACACTGCGCCAAGAGAAGGACATCGTCCAGGTAAACTATCAGATGAACTCCGCGAGACCTCAGAGAATCCATCACAGAACGAAGAAGCTTCGTGAAACACCATGGAGCTGAAGAAAGGCCGAAAGGAAGGACCTTGTACTCGTACCAACTCCCGAGCCATTGAATTTGAAGATAACGGCGAGGAGGGGCATAAATTGGCACCGAGAGATAGGCATCCTTGAGATCTAGACGAACCATCCAGTCACCCTCCTGAAGCAGGTCTCGTAGAAGATGGATGCCCTCCATCTTGAAATGGCGGTATACTCCACCGCCGTTGAAGTCCTTTAAATTGAGGACCCACCGAGACCCATCCTCTTTTTTCTTGACGAGAAAAACATTGCTGACGAAGCCGCAGGGATGAGGAGTCGTGGGCACGATGGCTCCCTTGGCCAGAAGGGAAGCAATCTCTGTGGAGATAACCCTTTGATCTTGTTGGGAAAAAACAAGAGGCTTAGGCCGAAGATGCTGGTGAGGGCGAGAGTAAAAATCTATCTTGTACCCCTGAACTGTCTACAGCACCCAGGCATTGTTTGAGAGCAAAAACCATTTGTGGAGAAAAGATTGCACTCTGCCCCCCAACACCACATTGGAAGCGAGAATCAAGCTCACCTGAGGCGGAATCCTGTCGTCCTCCTTGGTTACCGTTGTAACCACCCTTTCCGTAGGTACCTCTGCCCTTCTTGGAGGGGTAGAAACTTGACTTGTTGCCGGAGTAGGTTTGATTTCCTCTCTGGGACTTGTTTTCTCGCTGCGAGGCTTGATCCGTGCCACGGCCGGACGAACGTCCCCTTCGTCCGGCCCTGCCAAAAAGTGGGCGAAAGGCTCTACGGATATTGCCCTGGGCTTTATCCAAGCCACTGAAGGTGGACACAAACTTAGTCAACTCCTTAGGAAAAGGAGCCCCGAGAAGCAAACCCTGTGCCTGGGAACCTTACTCCGAAGATGCCAAATCAGTCAGCTTGGGGTCCAACTTCATCAGAATAGAACAACGACGTTCGGAAGACAAAGCGCAGTTCGCATTCCCCAGGATGCAAACTGCTCATTGGGACCAACCCACCAGTTCGTCGGGATCAATCATAGATCCAGACTCTTTGGCTCGGTACGCCATATCAAGAATCTTCGTGAGAGGCCCCAACAGATCCAAAAGCTTATCCTGACATGAGCGCCAAGAGCGATCCAAACCTTTAGTGGGATCCTTTGAATATTTCTTCATATAGGTTATCATGGTCGGATCCACCTCAGGAGTGACTGCAAGTTTATTGGAAAGATCAGGGCGAGGGCACTCAGAGCGCAAACCGCCTGCACATCTTTCTCAAAAGGGGCGTGAATTTGGTCCTGGACGTATTGTGCCACCTCAGGAGAGGGCAGCCATGAGGATGAATTTGGATGTAAAATATCTGAGGGGTCAAAAGTCAGTACTTGTGGCGTGGAAGGAGCATCCACGAAATGTTCTTTTCTAGCCTTCTTGGAAGGAGGCGCACTCGCAGGTTCTGAGGAAGAAGTGGATGAAGATGATCCGTTGTCCGAATCAGAAGAAGGGGTTGCACGGGCAGGAGCAGGCCGTTTTTTAGCTGCAGGTTTAGAAGACAAGGTCTTCGCCAGCTTCGCAAAGTCAGAGTGATGGGGATTATTGGGCGACTTCTTTCTGCGCCCAGAGGAAGGAGGCAACCAACTTTGTTGCCAACATACTACGATAAATGCCGCTTTAAAGGCACAATTGCTGGAATAATGCCTGACCCATGAAGTCATCCAAAGATGCAGAGGGTTCCTCCACCTCATCATAATTGTCATATATTTCTTCATCATAATAGTCAGCTATGGCGACAAAGTCTGTTTAGCAGTGCCCACAGGAAGAAATGAAAATTATGACAAAATATGTTTCTATGGCCAAAGCCGAATTTGGGGGAGTGGTACCCCTAATGCAAGCCAATAACACAGGAAAAACCTGAGAAGCAAAAGAAAAATATATGTGGAGGAAGGGCTTGCACTGAAAACGAAGCTTAAGCCACTCTAGGCAGAGCCTATGCAACAATTTATACAACCCCTTAAATATCTGCTTTAAAAGGGCGTAATGGAGCTCAAGCGGCAAGCAATGACAGGGCACTTCGTGTCAAATGTTTGAAATTCCTCCGTGTGAGGCGAGCGCTCTGGAATGCGCAGCGTCACAGAAAAAGGAAAACAAACACTGTTGCGCATGCGCGAACAGTGACCTAACGAAAGGAGAGACGTGCGACACACGCGCGTCTTGCCAGCCCCTAAATCTCCCACTCCACCAAGACAGTAAAGATGCCGACACAGCGCGTCTGAACAGAGAGGTGACCCACGCTCTCAGAAAACAGCGGCTGGGAAGTCGAGACACGCACAAACATGACACGCGGAGAAGCCGAGCTGTGAAGCGGCAACCGCAAAGCGCATAAATTAAGGAACAACGCACAAATGCAATAAGAAGCTCACAAAGCGTTGAATAAATGCACAACAATAGCGGTAAGGCAAAGATAAGTAATAAGGATAAATGCACTTGACTGGCTGCGCAGCAGCAAAGAAAGAGGAAGTTATGACCTCTGTGACCCTGTTTATACTGTTGGTGGATTCATGGGTATTGTAGTTTTCTTCTTTACTGTGTACTTATTGGCTGCTGTCTCTTCAGTAAAGAAATAGAGAAAGCATAATCGGAGCCTCCGTCCTGCCATAGAGTTTCTGTGGAAGTATGACGGAATTGATAAAGAGGTGATAGGCACTCCTCAATCTGGGAAATGCTTGCCTTTCACTTGTCGGAATTCTTTCAAGGGGTGATAGGAGCACCCAAATATGGGAATTGCTTGCCTGCCACTCATCAGAATTCTTCTAAATTTGAAAACGGATTGATCAGTAACAGGCACACCAAAAAGAAGTAAGAGTACAACAATTTTTTTTAATTTGTTTTCTTCTTTCTTTCTCTCTTCTCGCTATCCATTTACAAAAACATGATTTATAGCTGTATTTCCATCAGTGTTCTCCAGGGGTTTTACAACTACAGAGATAACTTATTCTTAAACTGAGTAGGGCAGTCTGCAGAACGTTACGCCACCACAATTCTTTTTGGATAACTCAGGGGAACCTGTAGTAAAAAGGAGCAAATGGAAAAAAATCTATGTGAATTATGCAAGATTTTGTGGTTCTAATCTTCGTACTGAATGTAAGTATTCTCTGCTATTGCATTGTCATTGTCTCGGAGGAGAAGGGCAGGAGAATTTAGAGACTATACCAGAGCTAAGCCCTGAAGAGTAAAGAAATCTGAATGAATATGAGACAGGCATTCCTAAACTTGAAAGACATTATCTTTCACGTACAAGCACAATATTAGAGACACACCTTTTTGGATTGAGAGTGCAAGGACAAGAGGAAACAGTGGAGGAAAATGTCACTAGCTTCAGGAAGCTTGCCCCAATATGCAAATTTGGGGCAGCGGTAGAAGAGAGGATAAGGGATCAGTTTGTGTTAAAATGCACCACTCGAAGAATTTATTAATGTTGCCAAGAGAGTGGAACATATGGTAACATGTATGAAAGCTACGAATGTAGATAACACCTTAGATTCAAAGAATAACCAAGTAGAAAGCAATGTGAGTGTAGTGCAGAAGAGCAATGTTGAAACTAATAAGAATACAGGGAAATTTATGAGAACATATTCCAGATGAGCAAATGACACACAATTGATGGACAGGATGCAGAACAAATCAAAACATTCACCCCCAGTCAAGAGATCTGGGTTAAATCCGTCATTGTTTTGCTCACCATGCCACCCCAGTTTAGACCTGGCCATATGCAAATGAGTCTTGACCCTGTGTCTCATAGGAACAGTCCAGCCAGAACTGCCAAGCCAGGTTCTCCTTGGACCGGAAACAAGAATCCTAGGACCAGTTTCGGGGTTTCACCCCTCTTCAGCCAGGATAGCATGATTCCATTGGCACAGTGAGCCCAGGACCCACGCCTGGGCATATCTGGCGCACTTAGGGGGAGAAAGCAAAAGACACTCAATTGATGGATGGAATGCAGAGCAAATCAAAACATTCACCCCCAGTCAAGAGATCTGGGTTAAACCCATAATTCTTTTGCTCACCATGCCACCCCAGTTTAGACCTGGCCATATGCAAGTAAGTCTTGACCCTGTGTCTCATGGGAACAGTCCAGCCCTAACTGCCAAGCCAGGTCATCCCTGGACTGAAAACAAGCATCCTAGGACCGGTTTCAGGGTTTCACCCCTCTTCAGGGAGGATAGCTTGATTCCAGTGGTACAGTGAGCCCAGGACCCACGTCTGGGCATATCTGGCGCACTTAGGACGAGAAAGCAAAAGACACACAATTAATGGACGGAATGCAGAACAAATCAAAACATTCACCCCAAGTCAAGAGATCTTACTCGAGCGGCAGCTTTCTCAACGCGAATGGGCAGTTTCTCAAAGCAAACGGTCATGAGCATACGCGCCCACTCGCAATGAGAAACCTGACCCACCCATTGAGAAATCTCGCTGGAAGGTTTATTTTCCACGCTCGCGCTCGGCAACTTGATGTTGACAATCGAGAACGAGGAAAAATCTCACTGGGAAGTTTATTTTCCTCGCTCTCGCCAACTTGGCGTTGGTGAATGGGAACAAGGAAAAAAACTCAGCTCTGCTGCGCGAAGCGGAGATTTTTGGAATTCCGCACTCTCCACGTAATGCGGAGTGCGGAAAATTCCGCAAACTCTGCGAGCGGAGCAGAGTTCACCGCCCAGGCCTAGTGCTGAGATTCTGTATCAAGAATTTCATATAAAATGTCTTTAACAATAAAAATGTGTATGTTTAAAAAGTGGCCTAATGCTGACATTTAATTTAATGTTGTATTAATTATTTTTAAAAAGGCAGAAAACTAGGCTAGCACTTCAGCAGTAAACAATGGTGCCCATAATGCACTGCAGTTACTGCTTTTCATGTCGAGACGTGATAACAGCAGCACCTTTAGACCCTATTTTTGCAGGAAATGTTTACAATGTGAATGGGAGTGTCAGCCTGGAGTAAATGTTTCCTAAACAGCTAACTTAACTGTTTAAAACCTGTATAAATAAGTATTGCAAGTAAGTATTTAAAGTGAACTTGCTGGAAAGCAGAGAGTAAATTTTTTCTGAAAAGTAATTTGTCAAAGTTGGATGATGTTGGGAGGGGGAATCAATTGGGGGAACCGCTTAGGTCATCATGTTTGGGGCCTGGGACAAGAATCCACCGCGACAGATACTCCTTGTTTTGGGAAGTATGGGTTTTGGGGGAGGGGGGATCTGGAGGGGTCACTTGTTGTTTGTTTTATGTTTTACGCACCATGCACGTACCTCTATGCTTTATCATTCCCACATCGTTCTTCGAACTACACTTTGAGGACTAGACGTGGCCCACACGGCGGGTAATTAAACATGTTTATATCAAATATTAATCATTTTGAAAGGAGAACATGTTTGTATAAAATATTTATCATTTTGAAAGGAGTTTAAGAAACGGACATCCAAGCCTTTATAAATACATACATAAGAGCATTGTTACCTGATCTTAAGAAGTAAATGAGTAATGTAAAAATAAAAAAATGAAAAGTTTGCTGTTCACAATCAACCGGAAAAAAATACCGCCTGTTGTGAAGAAGATTGTCTATTGAGCTAAGAGCTTGCTTGAATGTTCTTCTTGTCTTTATCAATCAGAAATTTATAGAGCGAGCTACTTACCCGTTAGGGTCTGAAGGCGCTGGGGGTAGCGGGAGCTGCTACTGCTCGAAGAGCCAGGTCTTGAGGTGCTTCCTGAAGCTGAGATGGTCCTGGGTCATTCGTAGGTGGGTGGGGAGGGCGTTCCAGGTCTTTGCCACTAGGTAGGAGAAGGATCTTCCTCCGGTGTTGGCTCTACGGATCCGTGGGATGATGGCGAGGGCGCGGCTGGTGAAGCGGAGCTGGCGGCTGGGGGTGTAGAACGTGAGTCGGCTGTTGAGGTACTCCGGGCCCATGTTGTGGAGTGCTTTGTGTGCGTGGGTGTGTGGTTCTGAAAATTCTGAACCTGTGTTTTAAAATATCATGATTCTGTTATGAATTTGGTATCAGCGAACCGCAAATGACGAATGCGGTATGCATGAGTGTTTTCATCATGTTACACCAATGGATTCACTGTGTATTTGAAGGTTCTGTTTGAACCCTTGGGTTCCATCTTGTAAATAGCAGCCATTTTGTGCATTGCCCTTACAGTAGGCTCTCACCATGGAAGAACAAGTATTTAAGGACATAACCTTAGCATGGGTTTGTGCTGACTTCTGCATGACCTGACGAAAGCTGACCCTGTTGCTTGAGGCTAACCTTGCCAAGCCAGTTCCTGCCCTTTAGCTGATCAAGATTAGAGATCAGAGCACAGGACATGGTAAAGATTTACTACACACAAACGTGCCTATCTTACTTCCATCTGTTCCTGTTCCTGCCTCCACAAGCTATTTATGACATGGGCTGTGTTCTTAATGTTTTGGGTTTATCCGGCCTTGTCAGCTAGAAAATGTACGCATTATGTGGACATTGTTTATGGACTGGACTTATCTTGAAAGTGGGTTTGTCATCATGCAGTGCTTTGTGTGCACATCCTGGGAGTCACCAACAATAATTTACTTCAAAGAAAGAATGTGTGCCTAGGGCATAATAAATTGTATAAAAGGTCTGTGCGGACACCATTAAGGCAGGCTATCTCATTCAGTTGCTTTAGGTGTGACTGGGCGACGTAGCCTCACAATTAATTGTAATAAAGATGTCTTTTCATATTTCAGATTCTCTGTTGATTTCTTTGCTGTTTTTGAATGGACTACTTATTGGTAAGACCCCTGAGAAGGAGTATGAGGATTTTTAGGTTTCACAGATGGCGCAACCAACTGTGGGCCTCATCAAGAAGTGACTACCTGGAGGAGTAATCTTGTCAGAGGACAGAAATGTACTGGGGAAGGCAAGACAGAAATCTACTAAAAGAGGTACTCTGTGCACTGAGGTTCTGGGAGATTCTCTGTCTTTGCGGCTCAGTATATTTTAGATTTTTCTGACTTAAAATCTCCAAAAGATGTCTCTCCTGACCGGGGAACCCTTTTGGCGTAAGTTTTTTTTTAAAAAAAACAAAAGAGAGACTGTAAGTGCAGTTAGAACTTGGCAGTTAGAATTTAGACAACTATTTCTTTGGTATAGGTTTGTATAGGTTTGTATATGCGAATTGCAATTTGTGTAGGCAGGTAAGGAAGGGATTTTTTTCTCCATCTGCTTTAGTTGAAGTATAAGTGGGTCGCTCCCAGTCCTTTGTTTTGTGGTTCTTTGCTTGGTTTGTTTAGTCCTTAGTATTATTTGAAGATTGCAATTTTCAATAACCAAGGGTTTTGTATATTTACAAGTGTATCGATAGAGATAGCCCCTTGAAGTTTGAAGCTAGATTAGTGAGCTATAAGATGCCTGATCTTAGCAAATTTGAAGATTTGTGTTGGCCAACTTTGTATACGTTTGGATTAGCCGGTTTACAAACATATTTCTTCCTTGGTGATTTTGTATCCCCAGGGAATTAAAATATGACATGATACGAAATAAGGATCCTTTGCTCTGTGCACTTTTATGTATGGTGATATGCAGAACAATTTTTGGTGTTCTGTCAGCTACAGCTAGTGAATTGAGTGTATTTTCGTTTTCCTGCACATATAGCTAGTGCTGTTGGGCTGTTTATACAGTCTTTTGGAACACTATTGAGAAGTGTTTCTTGTAAATATGACTTACAGATACTTGGTTTAAGTACAGTCTGGACTGTCCTGTTTTCATCCTGAGTGTTGCTTTGTGAGTTTAAATGTGTGTTTAAATGTTTATGTGGTTTTTCTCATTAGTGTAACTTCGGTATGTACATAGCGTTCGCGCAATTTATGAAAGCACTGTATTGTGTGTCCTGAATGTTTCAGCATTTTTTGTCTATGTCTGAAATGAGCTCAGTGTGTGTGTGTGGGTCACATTTAATAGATATAAATAAGGCCCCAAACAAAAACGGAATTACCTATTTTTCCAAAAATATATAAATTTACAGCATTTTTCCTTAGATGCACTGTATTAGATGTTCACAGGCAAACCTTTTCAGCTGCAGTGTATTTGATTGGAATGTTTATTCAGCCAGCACTTTTTCAGTTAAACACGGGTGGAATTTTGCATAACCGTCCTTTTAAATGTGGCGCAAAAATGTGGCGCAGGATTGTGACGCGTTTTAAAGTTAGGCATATGCGCTTAGGTTTGTGAGTTAATGCATCTAAATGATAGGCAAGGGATGCAGCGGACTCTTATATGTACAACAATCACAAAAAGGAATAATTGTTTTTTTAGAAGACAAAAATTATTAATTATGAAAAAATAATTATTAAAAATTAGTGCTACAAAAATCGTGTTTTAATATTTATAAAGCTTAACACTCATACTATGACCTCCTAGCATTAAAATTTGATTTAAGTTATGTTGCATCACTAAAATGACAAGTATTCGTGTGTATAACTACCCCTTGGCATAGGCGCAAGCAAGCTCATTTTTATAAAGTATAAGTTATTATTTTCAAGTACCTGACTCATGGGTTATGTAATAAACATTCTAGTAATGTATATTATGCAAGAAAATTGTAGGATATTCATTTTTGATGCCCAAAATATGAAAGTCGATTTTGAGTAAAAGCACTGTTTAAAATGCATTTTGCTTTCATTCAGAGTACTTTTTAAAGTGTCTCAGGCTTAAGCAAATGCATGCATTTAGGTTTTTGCTATATATATTTGCAAGTTGTGCCTTCTTATGATTCAGTGGGTTAATATGCCAGTATACAGGTTTGTTTTAATATCAGGGTTGAAGGTTCTAGCTTCAGCTAGGCCTACGGAAAGGTTGTTTCTTTAAGGCTGATGAAGTGTGTACCATAGGATTGCAAAAAAGCATTTACTCTAAAAAAATGGTCTGTGTGTCTTTAGGTTTTGAGAAAAATTGACAGTTAATGTAGTTTAATGATCTGGGAATAGAGATAATTTTGGCGCCTAAAAAAGAGAAATTATTTTTCAAAATAGAGTGAATTATTGCAGGTTAGATAGAGCCTACTGGCTTTGTCAGCTTCAATGTGGCAGAGGCCGGGGCCCGGGAGAATTTGCAGAGGCTGGCTCGAGTGCGCTGCTGAGATGTTATCTTTTAGTTTCCTGTAAACAATGGAGAAGGCTGTCATGCTGACATTTGTGACCCTTTAATTAGGACTTTGCCTCTGAGGAATGCAGAATGACCTCTCTGAACGGGCCACTAGAGGTGAGGTTTCTGGTTTCTCCGTGAGGACATCAATAAAATGAAAGAACTTAATTTAAAAGGGTAAATAAATAGGGGTTTCTCTGAAGGTCCCAAACATGTGTTAAATAATCGGTAGAAATGATACATTTGTGTCTCCACGCTAAGGAAAATAATGTTTGCTAGCTGCGTTTATTTTACAGAAAATGAAGTGTTGCATTAAGTCTTAGATAGAAAATAAGGTGCAGCCCTTTTCCAAATTTTGCAGGCTACAGGCTACAGGCCTACGTAAAAAAGATTTTCTCATTAGGTATTATTTTTTTCAGTGCACATTATAGGTACCAAATTAATATGGAGTGTCAGTATAACCATTTCTTTTAGAACGGTAAAAATATGATGGCTTGATGTTGCGAGGTGAACTGAAAAGAGAGTAACAGTTAAGTAATGTAACTTTATTTTTGTGTATGTTACAATGTTTTTTTGTGGTGTGTATTTTTCTGCTTCTGCCAACAGATTATTCATGGAATGTTCTAGGTGATTTAAAGCAGACAAGACACGTGAGTTTGGTTAATTGAAAGGAGATGTGTTTTGGGGTAATTTCTTTGAAAGAAATTTTTTTTCATGTTTTCGTTTGATTATTTGGCCCTGTCATGAAATATTTTAATTTGGACCTGTATGTTAGAAGAGAGACAGTGAAGTTATATTTGACAGTAGATTCCAACTACGTTGTGCTCACTGTCAAAAGGAGAGTATGGAGTTTAGACCTGACAAACTTTAGACAGGCCCAAATATTGCATTTTGGGCTGCAGGTTTCCATGGCGCTGTGTGTCATCGCTTGTCCACACATGTTTGTTTTGTCTGTGCTGTTTTATCTGATGGCTTGACATGTGCATTTTTTTATATGTTTTGTCTTATGTTGTTACTATTACAAGTTCTCCAGTGTTGTGAAGGGGTCCGTATGATGATACGTATCATTACACATAATTGGATGAATTTGGTATAATGATAAATTTCACAGATATGGTTTTCATACTGTGAGGAAGACAGGCAGCATTTTTTACCAGTGCATGCCTAAATCTGGCTATAATGATATTGAAGAAAACTAAAAAGATATACAGAATCAAAGTGTATCGCTTGATCTTAGTCACTTACTGCACATTCCCTTAAAGGAATAGGCAGCCCTAAATTGTCATGTATCCTTGATTGGACCTAAGGATGGAATTATAGATCTGTGACTCAAGGTGACCTAATTTCTATATTGCATTATTTAATCATGTTTTGTTTCCCAAATAGCATATGGCTTTGTCCCGTGAAAGGAACCCAGGTTTCATTTTTTCTCTCCTGAAGAGAGAACAGGAACATTAGTTAGGATTACCGTATATGGTGTAGTTGCAGAGGTAGAATTAGAATTTGTGTAACTTTGGTCTTTTGTGTATCCCCCGTACTCTTGGTGCTGTGTCACATGCCTGAGGCACCTAAGCAAACTCTTGTTCTTCCTATAGATTTTTCTTTTGTTGCTTCTCCCCTGACCAATGTCGCATTATGCTTAGTTATTAGGGATTTTAGTTATGTCCTAGTCCCATTCCCCCTTCTCTATATTCCTTTCACCAGTCAGCCCATTTATTTTGGTTGTATTGTTTATGTGCACACTTCTAGACAGCAGTGATGTATCAGGGACCCCCCCCCATGTTATGTATAATTTTCTTTTGTATGACCAGACTGGTTTGCAAGAATCTTCCTTAGGCCTACTTCAAAATGTTTTTTTCAGACTGACTGTCAGGGTAGTGATAGGCTGGTTAACTGACCCAATATTATAGTAAGACAAGTTTTCCATCTCAATAGGAGATACCTTAAGTTTACCCTTTTGAACATGACGAATTTTCAATGTCTATTTTTAATCTTTCAGTTCTCTTTTGTTCCTGCTGCTTTAATTTTGGTGGGATCAGATGTGTTCTAATCATGCAAATACCAGGACTTTTTAGTGCTTGTCCTTTGTCTGCACATTTGATCATTGGTCTTTGTATTGCATAGTGCACCTGATGCACATTTTTTTAAAGGGACTTTTCTTCATGTCCTTGATAATCTGTATTATGTAATTTCTCTATTTTGAGATGTTTTAGATAAGGAATTTAGGAACACCTAGGCTTAATAATTGAGGGAAATATGTATTTACCCCATTATACAATGCCACTGTGTGAGGACACCCATTTAGGTTCCTATGACGTATTGCCACTCCCTTGCAGATTGCAGGCCACCTGTTTGCAGTCCCCTTGTTAAAACACATGAACTGTTTTTTTGTGCTTGATTTGAAGGAAACTAACAATTGTGTTACATTTCCTACATCGCTAGGTTCTGCTGGATCTTCCAGAATCAAAGGAAGAGTGATTCCCTGCAGACCTGTGTTTAAGACTAAGCCCACTTCCCATCAGTGACCGCTACAGATGAATGATAGATTTCTTGGCTCTACAATTCCTGCAACAAGAAGGTCGCGAAGCTGGACAGCGATCATCAGCACGACATCAGTGGTACCTCCCAAGCAAGGCATTTGCTTCAACAAAGGCGTTGCAGAAAAAAGGAGGAGCTGGTTCTTTGTTTGCCACAGAATGAGAGTTTGTTTGTTTGGGCTTTGTACCTGTTATGTGCTGGAAACCTCTGTCAGTGTACAGTCCCTTGAGCCCTTGGCCCGAGTTTTGGCCACACACACACCTCTTTTGCTTTGCTCCAGCGGAAAGGCAGTGCACCCAAGGATCCACGTTTGGAAAAGGCACTACATTTTGGCGTCCATGGGAAAGCAGCTTGAGCGTCCTCTGACACTAAATAATGAGTGTTGGAGTCTGAAAGTGCTGCTGATCTTGAAAGGTTGTCTCTCAGTAGTGCTTGGATCTGCACGAGATGCTTTGTGCCCTTGATCAATGAAGAGCACATCATTTGTAGTGTCTGCCACAAAGAAGAGACACTGGTGCATTTGTTTTGAGACACTGAGACTTTCGAGTGAGCTGTGGGTGTTTTGCCAGGAGGGCACTCCAACTAAACAGTATTGTTTTCTCATGAAAAAGCCTGAATTGAAGAGGCTCAACGCGGAAGAAAACAATGGAAGCGGATTTGTAGGCCAAGAACTATGACTATGGACTAATATAACGTTTTTTTTCTTTTTGATTGTGCAGCTCTCTCATCCATGAAACTTGCTCATTTTTGATTCTCGAACCGCCATCCGGTTCTGCTGCTAGGGTCGCGGTTGCCACAGTCTTGGGAGTGCAAGCCTGAGACACTAGGTCGAGGGTTCTGTTGGCCCGAGGCAGCCTTCCTGAGTTTAGCAGAGGAACTCCTGAGCAGAATCAATCTCCCACCGCGGGCAGCAACTTAGAGGATGGAGTTTCCAAAGATGGAGAGACCTGCTAGATCAGCGAACTTTGAAAAGACAATATGCACTGTGATGGCAAGAAAACGATTTTTAATATTATGCATTTTTTATGTTGTGTAGTGTGATAATGTTTTTAATAGGTTATGTTTGCTTCACTTTTCAAGTGACATCTGTACCCACTACACAGCCCATACCTCCTCCGACTGTTTCCTCGCATTCTTTTCACCCTCTGCCTGAACACTAGTCTGCTAGAAGATTGGAGTTTGTCAATAATTCATTTGTTCAGCTTTTACACCAACACCAGTTAGTGATGAATATAGACCTGGACTCAGATTAGCATGAGTATAGGTTATTGCCTATGTAAGGGCAAAAGGATGGTCTGTGGTTCTGAAAATTCCGAACCTGTGTTTTAAAATATCATGATTCTGTTATGAATTTGGTATCAGCGAACCGCAAATGACGAATGCGGTATGCATGAGTGTTTTCATCATGTTACACCAATGGATTCACTGTGTATTTGAAGGTTCTGTTTGAACCCTTGGGTTCCATCTTGTAAATAGCAGCCATTTTGTGCATTGCCCTTACAGTAGGCTCTCACCATGGAAGAACAAGTATTTAAGGACATAACCTTAGCATGGGTTTGTGCTGACTTCTGCATGACCTGACGAAAGCTGACCCTGTTGCTTGAGGCTAACCTTGCCAAGCCAGTTCCTGCCCTTTAGCTGATCAAGATTAGAGATCAGAGCACAGGACATGGTAAAGATTTACTACACACAAACGTGCCTATCTTACTTCCATCTGTTCCTGTTCCTGCCTCCACGAGCTATTTATGACATGGGCTGTGATCTTAATGTTTTGGGTTTATCCGGCCTTGTCAGCTAGAGAATGTACGCATTATGTGGACATTGTTTATGGCCTGGGCTTATCTTGAAAGTGGGTTTGTCATCATGCAGTGCTTTGTGTGCACGTCCTGGGAGTGACCAACAATAATTTACTTCAAAGAAAGAATGTGTGCCTAGGGCATAATAAATTGTATAAAAGGTCTGTGCGGAGACCATTAAGGCAGGCTATCTCATTCAGTTGCTTTAGGTGTGACTGGGTGACGTAGCCTCACAATTAATTGTAATAAAGATGTCTTTTCATATTTCAGATTCTCTGTTGATTTCTTTGCTGTTTTTGAATGGACTACTTATTGGTAAGACCCCTGAGAAGGAGTATGAGGATTTTTAGGTTTCACAGGTGAGCAGTCTGAAAGTGATCCTTTTGCTGATGGGGAGCCAGAGGAGATTTTATTTAGGTGGGTTGAGATGTGGCTATGGTGGGGAATGTTGAGGATGAGTCGTGCGGAGGCGTTTTGTATGCGTTGGAGACGGTTCTGGAGTTTGCCGGTTGTTCCAGCGTAGAGGGCTTTCCCGTAGTCCAGTCGGCTGGTGACGAGTGCCTGGGTGACTGTTCTTCTGGTTTCAGTGGGGATCCATCGGAAGATCTTCCAGAGCATGCGCAGGGTGTTGAAGCATGAGGATGAGACAGCGTTGACTTGTTTGGTCATCGTGAGCGAGGAGTCCAGTATGAAACCCAGGTTGCGTGCGTGGTCCGTGGGTGTCGGTGCGGTGCCCAATGCCGAGGGCCACCAAGAGTTGTCCCAAGCCGAGTGGGATTGTCTGATGATGAGGACCTCCGTCTTTTCCGAGTTGAGTTTCAGACGGCTGTCGAGTAGCGTTTTTAAAAGGGAGGAGGCAGCATTTTTCAATTCTCGCCTAGGGCCCAAAACACCTAGAAACAACCCTGGCCACATGCTGTATGGCTTCTGGGGGAGCTGGAGTAGCAACAGTTAGGGCCGGCAGCGGCTGGCTTGGGGCTGCTCTTCTCTGGGTTGGCCAAGCTCTGGTGTCACTTGGGCCTGATCTGTCCATGTGAGGGTGTGAGGTTTGCACTGCAGGTGTGTGTTCGGCAATGTTCCAGGACTGCTTTGGCCCTTGCATACTGTTTTTGCATCTTACGATAAGCCTTGGTAACGTTCGGGACATGATGGTAATGTTCACGCTGGAGTTCAAATGTGCGGGTTAAATCAGCTGTTATGTTGTCTACACATTGCAATGCATTGTTCCCACTACGTAAACATTACACTGTGGCCATGATATTTCGGAAAGTGCCACTGTGCAGTGCAGCAACTCACCTGTCTCACTGAAATGCATCACTGAGTATGGGCAATAGTGCACAGTATTGTGGCCATACCACACTTTACTCACATTTCAGACTACACTGGCACGCAATGTACTGCCTAACACTAACACAGATGCCCTTGAACCATGGTGCAATGGTATATGCATCTGCACTAGAAAGTCCAAATGGCACCAGCGCAGGGATGAAGGGCAGGTTTACAGTGTATTGCATTACTAAGGTGCATTCCTGCACATTCACTTAAGCGTAGGGCAGCGCAGCAAGCTAACTTGCTCTACACCAAAATCCCAAATATGAGATCCTCAGAATGGTGCACGTATGTGAAATCTGCTTTGCCTGCTTTTAGAGGCATCCTGCGTGTATTGACTGGCCTTGTCATGGGTGGAAAAACAAACAACTACATCAACCTCCTTTGGGAGAACATCAATGGTCCTTTGAAATCAGAACTGACATTAAAATTACCTGCGTCATGTATATTTACGTATTTACAACACTGACAAACCTGAATCACTAATATACATTCACAGACAAATGTAGCCTCACATCCATAACTCCCCATATATTTGACCTCCTGGGCATACCTTCCACAATATGCTTGTGCAAGGTTCCGCTCAACACAGGCAATTTTTCAGAGGTGGGCTTGGCAGGCCACCTCTCCTCAGTGGGTGCTTACAAGAAAAGCCTGTGAAGAGGTGCCTCCTACAATGTTTATCAGAAGCTACAACAGGGCTCTGGACTGACCTGTCCTCTCTCATTATTGTACCCCTGGCATCCCAAGAAAGCAGAACAAAGACAGGAACCAAGAAGCCTCCCTGAGTCAACCTACTCCAGTGGCTGTACACAGCTCATTTTTTAAGGGCAGGTAGTGGTCCTTGGGACCACTGCCAGCCCTTAAAAAATATTTTAGGGACAGCCACAAAGTGGAAGGGGTTCACTGGGTACCCCTTCCAAATTGCGACTGCATTACCACCTTCTTGAAGAGGGTGGTAATTTGTGAGTGTTTTGTAACTGCAATTGCGATCACACAACATTCATACATGGGGTTGCAGTCGCTATTAGGAAGGGAACGCCCCTTCCTAATAGCGACTCCCAATTTCTAAATAGCAAGTCGCGAATAACTGCGGCTCGCTATTTCGGAATTGTGTAGGAGAGTAGGGTCTGCTTCCCATGGTTACCCCCACTTTTTGCCTTGCTTTACTGTTTTTTTTACTTTAGTGTGGCTGTGGGCCTGCTGATCAGACCCACAGCCCAGCTGCTCTCTCATTAAATTCTTACCATGTACTTTAGATGCATATCCAATTGGGTATTGGGTCACCTTTGTAAGCCCCTGTATGGTGTACCATAGGTACCCAGGGCATAGGTGCATCCAAGGCATACCAGGGGCTGCAGCATGTATAATGCCACCACTGGCTGGCCATCCAGATTAACACAACTGGCTGATCACTCAGCTGGGGCAAGGTCGTGTAATCACCCTTTGCTTAGGTATAGTGCCCCTATACCTACCATTACATGTAGACACATATAAACCTATAAGTCACTCCTATGGCAGGCCTTGACAATCCTGGAGGCAGAGTGCTTGGTTTTATGTGAGATGGTGCTCTAGCATGAGCTGAGCCTGTCTGCAGCTTTCGGAACCATGTCCTTATAGCTGTTCTATGATATAGCCATACCATATACTCTTAAGTGCATTATAATCCTCGCGGTTAATGCTAACTTTGGTTTGGCTTTATCAAAGGTGTCATACGCTTTGGAATACTACCCCCTTGCCAGTTCTGGCAACGGGGGTAGCATTCCACCCTTCTAGAGGGAGAAGACATGTTGTTCCTGTTAATCCCGGTTAAAGTTAACCAGAGCCTCAGCATCACAAAATGGATACTGCTGCCACAGACGCAAGTCTGACCTCCTGCTGCTGGGAGTCCTTCCAGCGAGGGAGGCTTGGACAATAGGTTTCCTGTCTTGTGTGGTGCTAGCGCCACCCCAGACAGGCCATAGTGTATTGGGGCAGGGAGAGCTGAATGAAATGAGACACTGCCTGGGGCACACAAGGTGCTCCATGCATAATCCGGTTGAAACCAGTTGCTGGGGCACTCCAAAGGGAACCACCCCCTTTCCTGGTCCCACCCATAGGAGGGACCTAGCAGGTAATCCAGCCCCTTTAATTCGTATAAAGCTAGGAGCTGAGTCTAGAGACTTTAGATTTATCCTGAACTGAAACTTGAAGTGAAACTCTGGACCTTCGACATTTTACTGCATCTAGAAGACTAAAGAATCTCCCTTGTGGTCAAGGAGTGACCACCCTGTGCAACCAGGCACCATCCAGCAATCTGTGGTTAGCTTTGTCGATGCTCGCGCCGGAGCCCGAGCACAGAGCCCAACAAGAACTGGACTTCCAGACTTCTTTGACACAGATCCACAGCCATAGCAAAGCTGAGACCCGTGGAGGCGACGAGAGACGTGGGACCGGCCTTCTTGGAAAACTTGCTCATTGCTACTTGTGTAGCTTCTGAGGCATCCTCGAAGTTGTGCATTGAAGATTAAGAAGCATCAGGGCTGAGCACCTTTTGCACCGATGCACAGTCCTCTACACTCCATGAGTGCCACGTGGGGCCTGCTGGTACATTTGTGCTCGATGTGTCTGCCCAGTCACTTGCCCATTGGCTAGTGGCCTCTGTGACGACGAACCTTTGAATTTGCATTGCTTGTCTGGTTGCTCTAGGCTGGCCCCTGCTTCCCTGAAAAGGAGAAGCCCCCAGACCTTGCTGGTCTGCAACAGAAGCCATCTATGATTCCTGCGTGGATTGCCTTTGCCAAGGCTTGTTGACTCCAATCCAGAAGCCAACACTGTCAACAGCTAGATCCTTTGTGGGACAGTCCGTATCCAGCTCCTGGTCATCGTCGACATCTCCTGGTCCACGTGGCTGCAGAGACAAACTTCATGACATCACCTGATTTCTTCACGACATCGCCTGGTTCCTTCCTGGTTCCTTCCTGGTCACTGGCTAGTGACCCAGACTCTGTCCCCTCTGCTTTCAGGTACTCTTCATCCTCGATCCGCCCTTGGATCCAACCAGACACTTCTCTCCTGGATGCCTGCAGCATCTTTTCACAGGTCTCCATAGGATTCAGCGACGAAACCTGACACAACTTGACACCTATGCACCCCGCTCCTGTGGGTGAGGTAACAAGAGTACTCCAGTGCTCCTGTGGGTATTGACTATCCAAGTGTCCAAGTTTTCGGTAGCTTTCTCCTAGTCCATACGGAAGTGTCCCAAATCAACTAGTTTCTAACTCTTACGTTCCCAGTGTTTCCCTATGGTAACTCGCGTGTGTCTTAAGACACTGCACACGCCTCCCGTGGGCCTCCTGCTTCCTAGCCTTTGGTAGTTCAGTGCAGCCCCAGCCATTACCTAGGCCCTAGGCCTACTCCTTGTTCGTGACGTGGTTCTTATACCACTATTTTAGTATATGGTTTGCAATGCCCCTAGGGCTCGACTGTATTTTGTGCAACTTATTGTATGATAAATAAGTATCTTGTTTTGTGCTTGTGCCTCTGACTTCATAAAGAGTTCAGAGGGGTTGTGTTAGTAATAAATACATACATATTTTATATATAACCTGTGTGGTGGCCTTTCATTTGGTATTCAAGGGGTTACATATGGTAAAACAGCTGGCTTCACGTGCTCTCTGAAGTTTTAGCCTAAGACTGCCTTGTCCATGCTACCACTAGGATAGCTGGTCTATAAGGTTGACTTTGCAACCATCACCATAAGGGTTGTTTGGACTGATGCAGAGTGCCCACTAGAATAGTGGACATCACATATCAGGTCAACTTCTCATATTGGTGTGCAGCAGTTGGGATAAGAGCTTGCTGTTGTTTAACCAATTGTAATCTTAAGATATCATTTGAAAGTTCACATTAGGTATCTATAGGTACATATAACAAGTCTTATAATACTTAAGTTCTACTGAACTTAGTTGTTGTAGAGCAAAGGGCTTAGCACACCCTGACTACAACTCCTAGAGAGGTTTAGTAGGTAACACTTAGTGTAGGTAGGTGCACACACCACACCTTACTAGATCATGTCTCTGAGAGCAGAACCAAGTGGTTCTCTCCCAGTGGAGGTAGATCCTTTAAGGATACCTTCCAGATATGATACCCTAACTTTCCATGATTTAAGGCACTTGTGCACTTCAAGAAAGTTAAAACAGGGTTCCAACCCTACCCTCAAGCACCTGATTGAGCTCATGGAGGAATATGATGCTCAGAAGGCCTCTAATACAGGCCTGTCAGTCAATGCAGATGAGGGACTGCCCTCAACAGAACATGCCCCTGACCCTACTCTGATAGATCAGGAGGAGGTGGAAGAGGAAGACTCTGGGGAGGATGCAGACAGCCAGGTCCTAGTTAGAAGACTTAGCCAGGCTAACCTAAGCCTACATGGGGCTGAGAATGGGATAGCCCCATACAGGCCCCAAGTGGACTTAACCAGAGGTATAGGAGGGGAGGATATCACTCTAGGGAATCTCTCCACTCTAATGCTTCAAATGGCTCCAATGCCTCTGCTCAGAGGAGAATTACTTCTCCTCAGAAAAGAGAGCATCAGGCCATAATGAAAGAAGTCAATCTGAGGATTCAGAGGGACGAACTTGCCCTCGCCAAAGAGAGACTTGCTCTTGCAAGAGAGCAAACGTTGAGTGGGTTAGAACCCACTGGTGGCAGCAATATCCCTAAGGATAAAGACAGGACCTATGAAAATAGAAACTTGAGTAAGAGTGTGCCCCCCTACAAAGTTGGGGATGACATCAACAAATGGATAACTGCTTTGGAGAGGGCTTGCAAAGTACAGCAGGTACCCCAAAGTCAGTGGGCAGCAATCTTGTGGCTCTCCTTTTCAGAAAAAGGAAGAGACAAGCTCCTCACAGTTAGTGATGATGATGCTAACAATTACACTGTCCTGAGGAGTGCTCTGATTGATGGGTTTGGCCTAACCACTAAACAGTACAGGTTGCTGTTCAGAGATACCCAGAAGACACAGACTCACAACTGGACTGCTTTTGTTGATTGTGCCACTAAGGCTCTGGAAGGCTGGTTGCTGGGAAGTAAAGTTAAGGACTATACAGGATTGTATAATTTGATCATGAGAGAACAAATACTTAGCAATTGTCAGAACCAGTTATTGCACCAACACCTGATTGACTCTGATCTGACCTCTCCCCAAGAATTGGGAAAGAAGGCAGACAAATGGGTCAGAACCAGGGTTAGGCAGTAAAACCAGTCCCCAGGTGGTGATCAGAAGAAGACAGACCAAATAGGTGGGGATCAGAAACCAAAAGACCAGAAGTCTTCAACAAGCCCCCAAAAAGCTTCTATTGAGGAGGGTCCCAAATCTCTAAGAAGAAGAAAGATGGCCAAAAGAAACCCTGGTGTAACGTTTGTAAATCTGCCTCTCACTGGTTCAGTGAATGCACCAAGAAGGGTACAGCCCCTACCACTGTTGACCCTAAGGCACCTGCACCTCCTAGTTCAGATAGCAGTGGTAGTTCTCAACCCAAGGCTTTAATAGGGTTAACCCTGGGTACTGAGGTGGATTCTGGCCTAGTCAGAATACCAACTCAGGCTGTTCTTGTCTGTGATGTGGACGTGGCTATGTCCTCTACTGTGAGTCCCAGTACTCTGGGCAAGTACAGGCAAACACCTTTGATCAATAATAAAGTGGCTCAAGCCTACAGGGACACATGTGCCAGTGTCACCATGGTGACACCTAACTTTGTGGACCCTGGACAGATTGTACTGGGTGATAATTACCTGGTGACCAATGCTAGCAATGTCACCACTACCCATAATGTGACAGTTGTTAACTTCTCCTGGGGAAGGGTAACTGGCCTCAAAAGAGTTGTGGTAAGTGCGGACCTCCCTGTAGAATGCCTGTTGGGAAATGATCTTGAATCCTCAGTCTGGTCTGAAGTGGACTATTGGACTCATGCAGAGATGTTAGGTATATCAGCTGATGAACTTGCTGTGACCAGGTCACAGGCCAAAAAGTGCCAAACTGAACAGGCCTTGGATCCTGAAACTATGAACAAAGTGCCACCCAAGAGAAAGAGCAGTAAAGTTAAGGCAGTGCATTCTCCCTTGCCTCAAAGTGAAGATTGGCCTTCTCAGGAAGCTGGTAGTGAGACCCCTGAAGGAACTGTCCTAGAAGAACTTGAGCCTGACTAGGTTGAGTTTCTTGGGAAAGGGGGACCTTCAATGGCAGACTTGAGGCAGGCGCAGTTAGACTGCCCCTCTCTTGAACCCCTCAGACAGCAAGCTGCTGCTGAGACTGCTGGGAATGCTACAGGTACCCATAAGGTTTACTGGGATGTAGGACTCCTTTATTCAGAGGCTAGAGACCCAAAGCCTGGTGCTTCGAGGAGGTTTGTCATACCTTTGGCATTCAGGGACTTCCTTCTTACCTTAGCCCATGATATTCCCTTAGCAGGACATCTGGGTCAGAACAAGACTTGGGACAGGCTTGTCCCTCTCTTTCACTGGCCCCACATGTCAGAAGATACCAAGCAGTTTTGTCGCTCCTGTGTGACCTGCCATGCCAGTGGCAAATCAGGTGGCGCAACAAAGGCACCACTTATAACACTACCTGTGGTGGGGGTTCCCTTTGAGAGACTTGAGATAGACATTGTTGGACCAATGGATCCCCAAACAGCCTCTGGACACAGATTTATTCTGGTGGTGTGGATCATGCCACCAGATACCCAGAAGCAATTTCCCTAAGGACCACAACAGCCCCTGTTGTGGCAAGAGCACTCCTTGGAGTTGTCTCAAGAGCGGGCTTTCAGAAGTAGGTTGTCTCAGATAGAGGTGAAAACTTTATGTCTGGGTACCTAACTGCAATGTGGAAGAAGTGTGGTGTAGTTCAGTGCAGCCCCAGCGATTCCCTAGGCCATAGGCCTACTCCTTGTTCGTGACGTGGTTCTTATACCACTATTTTAGTATATGGTTTGCAACGCCCCTAGGGCTCGACTGTATTTTCTGCAACTTATTGTATGATAATTAAGGATCTTGTTATGTACTTGTGCCTCTGACCTCATAAAGAGTTCAGAGGGGTTGTGTTAGTAATAAATACATATATATTTTATATATAACCTGTGTGGTGTCCTTTCATTTGGTATTCAAGGGGTTACATATGTTAAAACAGCAGGCTTCACATGCTCTCTGAAGTTTGAGCCTAAGACTGCTTTGTCCATGCTACCACTAGGATAGCTGGTCTATAAGGTTTACTTTACAACCATCACTATAAGGGTTGTTTGGACTGATACAGGGTGCCCACTAGAATAGTGGACATCACATATCAGTCCAACTCCTCACAAATTGTACATAGCTCTTTAACATTTTTTTTTAACAACAAATAGTATTGACCTCCTGTGGTATCAAGTGGGCATAGCCTCGCAAGCATCATACATGTAAATGGCAGACTGTATAAACTTTAGGTACTGAAAAGTTTCCACCCAGGAGGTCTGCAGAACATTGGACAAAAATCCACCCCCACCTCCATCCATGCACCATAATACCATAATAAACATGATATAAATACAGCAAATAAGTTTCCGTCCACATCTGTAATTATCTATCGCATCAAACTGGCGAGTCATTTACTACCAGCCGTTCAAAAGGGTCATGGTTTACTGGCTGCGTTAGGAGAGACAAGTCAATAGTTCGATAATTGGGCCACCCGGCCCAAATCTTCCCATGCTTCTGAGGACAGCTCCTTGCCTGAAACGCTGCAAATTCAGCTGACATGCATCTGTCTAAGGCCTTTTTCCAAGTCGCAATACCGGGTGGAGGCAGCCTTCCAGTGTTGTGCAATGTCCCTCTTGGCTAATATGAGACCCAAAAACAAGAGTTGGCTCTTATATCTGTTCCCCCCAATGTCCTCTGTGATGTGCAGGAGTGTGAACCTAGGGTCTGCTGGGATGTCCCATGCCAATACCCGCCCCATACAAGACTGTACGCCTGACCAGAAGTGTTGCAGTGCCCCGTAACTCCATACCGTATGGAGAAACAACGCTTTGTGCGAGTCACAGTGGAGACATGTTGGAACTGAATAGCCCCCATCTTCCAGAGGTGTAGGTGTGTGTAATATATTCTGTGGAGGTATTTAAATTGGATCAGCCAGTATCTAGTGGAAACAGCGGAGTACCTGGGGCTAGCCAGTGCCTCGGCCCAATCATCATCCATCAGGGCAGGTAAGTCTGCCTCCCACGCCGCCCGGGTCCGATTTATAGTAGGTTTGGAGTGTGTAGTGAGGGTCTGATAGATCTGATAAATTTTGTAAGCCCCCAGATCTCCCATCAACAGCCTTCGCTCCAATGGGTGAAATTTGGGTAAAGACATGAGATGTCATATCAGGGGGGTACAACGCATTGCAGAGCTATAGATACCTATGGAACTGTGATATGTGTAGGTTAAAATCCTCCTGCAACCTCTTGAAGGACTTAAGTGTGGGCCCCTGCATTATGTCTCCGAGTGTAGATATCCCTATATGGTCCCATCTACGAAATCCAACCAAGGTCGAGACTGGCCGAAGGTGTGATCCCTGCCAGAGGGGAGTTGCACGTCAGCATACCGCACCACCCATAGACCTGGCCACCCGCCTCCATATCTGGATTACCATCTGGCAGGCCGGGAGAAGCGCCTCCAAGGACGAGCTGCTGTACAGAACGAGGAGCAGCGGGGTATCCGCCATGAAGAGCCTTTCCAGAGCTATACCACCATTCATTGATCACCAGGAGTTGGGAAGGCCAGTAATACGCCCGAACGTCAGCTGCCACAATCCCGCCGCAGACTGCATACACATCGCAAGAGCCACCCGGACCGCACCCCCCCCCCCCAGAGGAGCCTGTTCAGGAGCGTATTTATTTGGAGAAACCACGACGGGGAACAGGATATGGATAATTCTGCAGCCTATAAAGTAAGCGTTACAAAAGGGGGTGGTAATGGACAGAGCATCTGAACCAATCAAACACTCACACCCAGTCAAAAGATCTGGGTTTAATCCATCACCGTTCTTTAGCCCACTCTGCCACCCCAGTTCAGACATGGCTATATGCAAATCAGTCTGACCCTGTGCTTCATGGGAACAGTCCAGCCCGAACTGCCAAGCCATGCCTTCCCTGGACCGGAAACAAGCTTCCGAGGACCGGTTTCTGGCATTCCAGCCGTCTTCAGCCTGGCTTGCTTGAATCCTGTGGCAAAGTGAGCAAGGGACTCAGGTCTGAGCATACCCTGCCACACTTATGGCGGCCAAAAGAGGTTCAAAAGGGGGTGGTAATGGACGGAGCATCTGAACCAATCAAACAGTCACACCCAGTCAAAAGATCTGGGTTTAATCCATCACCGTTCTTTAGCCCACTCTGCCACCCCAGTTCAGACATGGCTATATGCAAATCAGTCTGACCCTGTGCCTCATGGGAACAGTACAGCTCGAACTGCCAAGCCATGCCTTCCCTGGACTGGAAACAAGCTTCCGAGGACCGGTTTCTGGCATTCCAGCCATCTTCAGCCCGGCTTGCTTGAATCCAGTGGCAAAGTGAGCAAGGGACTCACGTCTGCATATCCTGCCACACTTATGGTGGTCAAAAGCGGTACAAAAGGGGGTGGTAAAGGATGGAGCATCTGAACCAATCAAACACTCACACCCAGTCAAAAGACCTGGGTTTAATCCATCACCGTTCTTTAGCCCACTCTGCCACCTCAGTTCAGACATGGCTATATGCAAATCAGTCTGACACTGTGCTTCATGGGAACAGTCCAGCCCGAACTGCCAAGCCATGCCTTCCCTGGACCGGTAACAAGCTTCCGAGGACCGGTTTCTGGCATTCCAGCCGTCTTCAGCCCGGCTTGCTTGAATCCAGTGGCAAAGTGAGCAAGGGACTCAGGTCTGAGCATACCCTGCCACACTTATGGCGGCCAAAAGCAGTAAAGTAAGCGTGGCAGTTACACTATTTTGAAAATGGCGGACCAGCCATATAGCGAAAGGGGGAGGTGGGATCACGCCATTGTCTCATCGCGCACCGCAGGGAGCAGCGGAGCTATATTGCGCGATCAAGCGTCCTTGGGACACCGTGTGATATATAGCCCAAGGTACTTAAAACCCTCATCCATGACGATCAGCTGAAAGGCCGAAGCTTGACTCCTCTGCTCGCCGCATATGGAGAACAGGATGGATTTGGACTGGTTAGCGCATAGTCCGGATGTCTCCCAAATATTCGCAGGATCTCGAGCACCTGCGGCACGGAGGCCCAAGGATCTGATATGAAGAATAAAGTGTCATCATATAGCGCAATGCTATCCGAGCACTCCGGCGACCAGTCCTGCCCTCGGAAGACAGAATCCAGGCACACCCATGCTGCCAATGGCTCGTTAGCTAAAGCAAGTAAAAGTGGGGAAAGGGGGCACCCCTGTCTTGTTCCCCTGCAAATGGGGAAGGGAGCAGAGGAATAACCAGCCACGTGGACCAAGGCGGTGAGGTTTGTATATAACAGTTTGACGTAGGCTCGGAAACGGGGTCCCAGATTGACAGCCTCTAAGAGGTTAAAAAGGTAGGTCCAGCTCAACTAATCAAACGCCTTATCAATGTCTGCCAACAAGACAACTGTGGGCACCTCAGATGTTGGGCTTCCGCCACAGCGGTTTGGGCACGTCTAATGTTGTGTCTGGTGGAGCGTTGTGGCATAAAACCAGACTTATCTGAATGAACCAGGTTCTGGACACACGTGTGGAGGCAGTCGGCCAGGACCTTCCCTAGCAATTTAGGCTCAAAATTTAACGGGGATATGGGTCAATATAAACCCGGATCTTCTGAAGGGTGGCCCGGCTTGAGGAAGACTAGAATTTCAGCGTGTCGCCAATCCGTTGGCAGAATACACTGCTCAAAGGTATGGTGTAGCGCCTTGAGTAGATGGCCGAGAGTCCCCATATGGGGGTGCATGAAATTGCACGGGAACCCATTTGGGCCGGGTGCACGTCCCAGGTGTGTATTGGATACCGCTGTCTGCAGCTCGTCCAGGGAGATAGGCTTATCTAGGGCATCGCGTTGTTCGTCCAAGAGGCATCAAAGAGGGATATCTGATCAAAAGTAATCTATGAGAGGTTCAGCTATTACCTTGCGTTCTTTGCACAGTGCCTCGTAGAATTTGGCAAAGGCCTGAACCACTGCCTCGGGGGAGGCACACATGTCGCCATCTGGGGACCTCAAAAGGGAAAATGCATCTGGGACGTCCTGGCCTGGCATAGCCTATGGAGCATCTGGCTGAATTTGTCACCCCATTGATAGATCCTGAATTGGGTCGCCAACCAGACCTCTCCAGCGCTATTGGTGAGCATCTGGTGTAGCTGCTGCTGAACATGCAGTAGATATCGGCGGGTGCCGGCGTCAGACCTCTCCAACATTAGGGATTGCAAATTGACCAGTTTGTCTTCCAACTCCTGTATCTGTGCTAGGCGGCTCAGTTTTTCCCCGTACGATAACTTATATCAGCCTCTTGAATCGTGGGCTTAAAAGCCTCCCCTAGGCTGACCGGGGACGGGGAAGTTCCAACATTAAAACTAAAATAATCGGCAATTGCCCGGTGTAGCATTTCCTGATACTTTGCACCTCTGAGCAGCCAGGGAGACATGCACCACCGATAGGGGGTACGATGGGCCGGCAGGTGTAGCTTGGGTTGAACCGGTGAATGATCGGAAAGACCCCAGGGCAGGATGGAGGTATGTGTCACCCTGTGTATATAACTGTGAGGGAGTAACAGATATTCCAGGCGTGAAAGGGAGGGATGAATAGACGATGCATATGTAAACCCGGCTTCGGAGGGATGAAAGGCCCGCCACTAGTCTTCCCAGCCTAATGTGTGTGACAATATGTTCAGGTGGATCTCGGAGGGGGAACATCTAATGGTATAGCCCGCCGCCTGTCTGAGGGACCCATAATGTCATTCCAATCTCCACCCAGAATCGTCAGGCCTCCTGGGAGATCACCCCATAGCTATGTCATTTTGTCGATGAAAGTCGGTGGAGGGGCGTAGACGCTTCCTATTGTGATCTGTTCCCGGGCTCTGATACTAGAAATTACCGTAAAGTGGCCACCAGGGTCCGATCAGTGTTGTGTAATCTGAGGTGGAACTCTGCGGTGAATAAGCACTGCTGTACCATGCGCCCACCTCGTAAAGCCAGAGTGGTACACTGTGGCAAACCCATATCGGGAGAGGCATGGGGCTTTATTACCCAGAAGATGCATCTCCTGTAATAGTAGGATGTTGGCCGAATATTACTTTGCCAAATAAAGCACCGTCCCTGATTTACCTTGTGCAGTAAACCCCGCACATTCCAGGTAAGAATGTTGAGTTCCCCCAACGGAGAATCACCTGCCGTGTGGGCCACATCTAGTCCTCAAAGTGTAGTTTGAAGAACGATGTGGGAATGATGAAGCATAGAGGTACGTGCATGGTGCGTAAAACATAAAACAAACAACAAGCAACTGCCCCAGAGCCCCCCTCCCCCACCCCCATACTTCCCAAAACAAGGAGTATCTGCCGTGGTGGATTCTCGTCCCAGGCCCCCAAACATGATGACCTTAGCGGTTCCCCCAATGGCTCCCCCCTCCCAACATCACCCAACATAACTCAAAATGTTCAGCGCATGCTAAGTTCAATAGCTGCCGGGGCAAATAATAGATACCCCAGCCCCCAGGATCTAAAGCATCCCAAAATTTGGCCCCCGCTAGCGACTTGCCCATCCAGTGAAGTTGAACAGGATAAAATAAGCCTTAGACACCCAGGTCTACCTCAGTCCTCGGTACCTGTCTGACTCTGAGCACGCCAATTGGAGCAAGACCTGTTACACCTAATAGCTGCATCTCTGTCCTGTCGGACGCTCCTGTGTAAGCCCTGGGAAGAGTCTGAGTCTAAATGGAGTGGTGAGTGTGGCTTGAGGTTGTGCCTCTCGTCTGTCTACACGAACACCTCCTCAGGGGTATCATAAAAGAATGTCTTGGAATTGTAGATCACCTTCATGCGGGCGGGGAATAGTAGCGCGTAGGATAAGTTCAGTTCTCGTAGTCGTCGCACTGTTGCTGCTGCTGGACCAACCGGGTGAAGTCCGGGAAGACCATGATAGGATGGGACTCGAAAGTCATTTTATCTTTGTGGAGCCGGGCAAAGCAGAGGATGGCATCCCGCTTGGCATAATTGAGTAGCCGGGCGATCATGGGCCTCAGACGCTCCCCTGGTGGTGATTTCTTGGTCAGAGCACGGTGGGCTCTCTTAATCACAAAGCAGGAAGCCATGTCCTCCAGGGCAGCAAAGCCTTGATCCAGCCCGAATGGAATGCGTCCATCCATATCCCCTCACAGCCCTCCGGGAAATCTACCAGGCGGATATTGTTGGGGCAGGCCTGCCCTTCCTCATCTTCGACCTGCGCGGCCAGCTCCTGGGAGACCATGGCCAGCTCGTCCACCTTCTTCTGGAGGGTGGATACAGTGTCCTTTACAGTGGAGACCCTTGTCTCCGCTTCATTGATACTGTTGACTGCCTTCCGGAGATCCTGCCGGAGGAATGACACCTCTGACCCCACGGCCCGATCTGGGCCTCGAGGCCAGTTAGCGACTGTTTTTTTTGCCTCCAGCAGCGTCGCCATATCTGAAGATAGGCCCTCCGGAGCCTCCTTCCCAGCGGGGATGGTAGTGGTGTAATGGTCCACGGTGTGCTGTTTAGGAGCCGCTGCACCATGTTTGTCTTTGCCCATGGCGGCTGGAGGATCCAACCTAGAAGGTCCGCAACAGATTTGCCCCACTGCAGGCAGGAATGAAAAAGAAATCAGCAGGAGAAAGGTGTGCAGTTGTCTGGGGTGGGCGTCGCAGCACACCGGATCCGGACGGAGGGTATCGCATGGGTGATTCCAATAGTCACACACCTAGGCCCTGGTGGATGTATGCATACGGCCCTCAGATGTCTCTGGTGCGTCAGGAGGGGCCCACCAGCATGTCGCAGAGCGGCCCCACTCGGGAAGAGGGCCGACCACGGACCACAGTCTGGCTTCCCACCTGTGTCGCCAGTTGGGAAGGCGCACGTCCTCCTGCAATATCTCTCTCTGGAAGCTGGTGTGGGAGGCAGCAACGGAGTGCCGCACAATAGACACTGATGATAGGTCAGGCCAGACACCGGCAAGACCCAGGGCCTCAGGTGACACCATCCCTCTGCATTAGGGCGGTCCTCCCGGAAAACTGCACTGAGGCCTGACAAGATGGCCACCGTCCCAGAGCCTTGTCACCCAGCGCACACTCACCAGGGCTCAACTCCAATGGCAGACTCCTCAGATCCAGGGGGGCGGGTCGACAGCCCTGGTGATATCCAGGCCAGGGTCTGGCGGGGCTGCAGGCCTCATGGGAGCCCCGCCAGACCCCGAGCCTCGTCCTCCCAGGCCCGATGTGCAAGGAGTGGGGGAGAGACACTGCAATGTCATTGCATCGACGACGGTGTCTGTCTGCTCCGTCTGCGCACACAGCCGCCACCAGTCTGTGTGCACCAGATGCCTCCCCGGATCACAGCCGCCGCGGTCATCCCCTCGATGATGTCAATGTTCCGCAGCCTAGGCGCTGCCCCTGCCGCTCTTCCTCCCAGGCGCGGCCGCCGCCAGTCAGGCACAGGGAAAGGCTACTTGGCCCTCCGCCACCACCGGATTCCGTCAACAGTCGCTGTGTGCACCCCCGGTGCGTGACCCTCTGGAACAGCAGCTGGGGTGAATGATTATGTAGGATTCTGGCCCTGGAAGGGAGCGAACTGTCGAGCTCTACGAAGACGCGTCTGCCATGTTCGGCTCCAAAGCCATGCCTGCCCTTTAACATTTTGCATGCGCAAACGGATCGCAAACCCATTTGTACATGCAAAATAACGTCGTACATCTGCCCAGAGTCTCTAAAGCCAAGGGATTGCTTGGGTAACTATGATGGCCTCGACTGCAACCCTAGTGAACCGCAAAGTTAATTGATAACTGGCCTCAAAAATTTATTTCATCGAGGTTTAAAAACGTTACACTCGACTCATAAGCAGCGCAGGAAGGTTTGTGGCCTTTCTTTATCGTTAGTATTCTTCAACGGCAGCGATCAGGGATGAAACTTCATAAATAAAGCTTTTGTTTCACCGTATTGTTGCATATCTGGCTGTAGTTCTATAGAATTGCAATGAGGAGGAAGCAGTGCAGGGCTACAAAACAACTTTACAAAAAAAACATAAATTCAGGAACCAGAGGAGTCATTGTCAGACTTTATTTGGCTGATATGCGCGTTTGGAACAGCAGTTTCACATATGATTTCGCGAACAGTTCCCAAGCCGAATACATTTTAATGCCAAGTAGCAAAAAAAACTAAAATATATTCCCCTGAACAAATACGGTTTAGTCTCTTGTCGTTCTTTCTTTTTAGTTCATAACCTTGCATGAACGAATTCCTCTGGAGGAACATTTATTGTAATCATTTAGAATACTAATTGGACACGGCTGTCTTGTTTGCATGCAAACATGACTGTATTTGTATACTTAATTGAATGCGGTACAGCGCCCCTGTGCCTCTGTGGGTATGGTTTAAATTTGATATAACCGAAAATCAATAAATCAATAAATGTTTACAAAATAAGGATGTTGTGTTTGGTTGTTAATTTACAAATTAGATCAGCTCTGCCTGCTCGTGGTACATTGGGATTTCTCATGGTAAGCAAGGTTGGATAAGGAAATGATGCTGCAGGTCAAGCATAGGACACATAACAACACTAAGCTACATGCGTGGGTCCTGCCAAGGAATAGGGGCACCATTGATCGGGATTAACAGGAACTGACGTAGCAGCACACGGGTCTCGTTGCTGGAACGGCAAGGAGTGCAGCTCGTCAAGATTAGGGTGCAATATGGTAGCTGTAGACAGGAAATACTTTTTTTCTCTTTGGGTTACGAATCGTCTCTTATATGCATTCTTTATAGATTCACGTGTGAGTGATTTCCTCAATTGTTATCGCCAGAAAGAAGATTGTGTCCTCTTCTCTCGACCATTAATATCTTATTATCATGCAGCAGATCATTTTGGAAGAAAGTGTTATTTAGATATTATGAGAAAGGCGCTTATTTACCTCTAAAAGTTAGTTTGTGCTCATCTGCACTTGGCTATTTACTGCATATTTTAATTTGTATGGCATCCCATGATGTTTCTTCACCGAAGTCTCTCTCTCTATATTTCTCTCTCTCTCTCTCTCTCTCTCTCTCTCTCTCTCTCTCTCTCTGAGGGAAACAACATTTACAACGCAACATTTACAACGCACTACCATTTCAACTAAACTTTTACAACGCAAGATCCACTACAACGCAACCATTACAACGCATGACACTACAACGCATACCACTACAACGCATGTCATTACAGCGCACTCATTACAACGCATACCATTACAATGCATACCATTACAACGCATTGTACCCTTACACTATCCAACACTTACCTTACTGTTGCACCCCCTGGAGTTAGAACAGTAATTTTTACCCCTACACTATCCAACACTTACCCTACTGTTGCACCCCCTGGAGTTAGACTAGTAATTTTTACCCCTACACTATCCAACACTTACCCTACTGTTGCACCCCCCTGGAGTTAGAATAGTCATTTTTACCCCTACACTATCCAATACTTACCATACATGCAATGTAATGGTATGCGTTGTGAAGGTAGTATGCGTTGCAATGGAATGCGTTGTAAAGGTAGTTTTTAAAAATGTGTTGTAATGGCATGCGTTGTAATGGAATGCGTTGTAATAGATGTTGCGTTGTAAAGGTAATGATTCAGAAAAGGGGGTGGTGATGAACAGAGTGTCTGAATTAGGCAGACCACTCTTACCCAGTCCAAAGATCAGGGCTTGATCCATCACCGTTTTTTAGCTCACTGCACCATCCCAGCTCAGAACCTGGCTACATGCAAATTAGTCTGTTCCTGTCCCAGTGCATGATCGGAACAGGGCAAACCAAACTACCAAGCCAATTCTTATACTGGGAAGGAAACAAGCTATCGGGGACCGGTTTCTGCCATTTCAGCCGTCGTCGGCCCGGCTTGCTTGAATCCTGATGGTGCAATGAGCAAGGGACTCACATCTGAGTATACCCTTCCACGCTTATGGTGGACAAAATTATTCAGAAAAGGGGGTTGTAAAGGTATGCGTTGTAAAAGTGTGCGTTGTAACGTCATACATCCCTCTCTGATCTCCATCTCTGGTTTTGAATATAACACCACTTTAACTTTGATAAATACCCCAGCAAGGGAAATCAAAGACAGAAGTTGGTGATGACAGGAATACAGGACTAAAGTGAAACCTGAACAGAGAAACACCTCTGTAAAGAAACTGCTACAGAAAAATGCTTCTCCAAAGAAACCACTACAGACAGAAGTTGTAATAAAGAAACAACTATACAGAAGAGTCACTAGAAAGGATAACATTTTCGATCTCTCCTATGAAGAAAAAAAACACATTAAAAGATTTATTTATAGATTATTTTAAAGAAGACATGAGGCGAAAGATGTTGTTTTTTTTGGGATAGTATAGGATTAGGGCAACAGTTAGAATTAAGGTTCAATATAGGACTATGTTGAGGGTTAGGTGTAAGGTTAGGTTTTCGACTATTATTCGGTCTAGGTGTAAGGTTAGGTTTCAGGTTCTGGTTCGAATCAGGTGTAGGAATACGTTTCACGTTATGGTTAGGTGTAGGGTTAGATTTAGATTAATACTCATGTTAGGCATAGATTTACGTTTCAGATTATGATGTAAGGCTAGGATTTAAGGTTTGTGTTTCGGGTTACAGGTAGGTTTAGGTTTCTGGTTACGATTAATTTTAGGGGAAGAGTAACAGCACAAGAGTAAAGGTATATATTGTTACATCTGGGAGAAGATAAATGACGTTTATTTTCATTGAAAATAAACTAATTCAAGTAGTTTAACTTTATGAATCTCAGTATTAATATTCATGTTAAGATTATTGTTGGCAAATTATTTCTGCTGTATTTTTCTGCAGAGGGTTTCCTTCACAATGCCATAGATCCTCTAATGACTGCAGGGCATCAGACTGATCTTGTCTACTTAACCAATTAGTGTTCATACCCTGGCCCACTGTGAAAGGGGGATTACTGCAGGATCCCTCAACCAAACCCTTCCTGCAAAAGTCAGTAAAAGGGACATTACCCGATTATGCATGGTTAGCCCGCTGAAGACATTGCATACCACTGGAGAAAAGGATTGATGTCTCCTCTGGCTTGTTTCGTTACACAATGTGCTCAATTTTGGTCACAAAAGCGTGGAAAATATGGTCGTAAATGGCAACTTCTGAATCAAAGATCAGAGTCAGCTGACATTTACCCAATGATATTTAATTTGTGATGACTGTGGAAATTCAGGATGGGATAAGGCACGTGGGAGGCCAAAGGGACATTGCAAAGTCCACAAAGAAGGAAAGTACTGGTTATTCAAAAGCATTTTTAATGAATGATCCTCTCTACACATGCATATGTTCTGCAAAAGAGGTTGACGGACAGGTGCACATAAGAGATTCCCTTTCGAAATGCCTGCATATTTTTGGATTTGGATTTAACCATACGGGCTACTAAAAAAAAGTTCCATAACGAGTAACCAAAAATAAGAATGTCATTGCTTATGTTAATACACATCTCTGCAATAAGTGTTAGTATGAACAGTACTCAGGAGCAATGTACCCCCTAATTTTTTTGCTCTGTGTGGGGAAGTGTAAGGTCTCTGTGCACTACAACGTAGGCTATGTGCACAAAAAAATGACCTCGCATGCAATAGTTGCCTTGGGTTCCAGTTTAGGCCAATCAGGGATGTGCTCATGTGTTTATTTATTAGCATTAATGATGCTGAATGGGTTTATAAACCGATTGTGAGTTACACCTTTTGTAATTCAGCTATTTCCTGGCACTCATACTGCATGAGGGGTGGAGCTGGGTGGGCTACAAAATTCCTGGGAAAGAATGCGCCAGATACAATCCTTTAGAAGATCAAATATGAAAAGATAAAGCAACAGGTGCATTGACACCAGAGCCTAGAGGTGTGAGGGGCCACTGAAAGTGGATATTCTTTTGTATTAAAACATTCAAACAGCGGTCAAGGGGCCCATTTTCTTCCATGCACGAGCGCCCATGCCATACTGGCTATGTCACTGGAGTTGTGCATCAGTGTAGCTTTCTCTGGAATTTTTTAAAGATAATGATAGCAAAAAAAGTAACAATAATGCTAACAATCTGAGAAATGTAACAGTTGCTTTGCATACAAACTGGGAAAAACGAGTTGGCTTGAGGGAAGGAGATGGCACACCTGTCTCTCCTGCACTTCTTAAGGAAAAAAATGACTGAATGAATTTACACCAAATCATGAAAAGCACACTCTGGGGACCATGATCTAGCTTCCTGCCAAATTTGGAGCAATTCTGTTCAGCAGATTTTGCTGTAGACCTGCCTAAAGAAGTCTATGAAAAATTCATTGGGATTTTGCGTTTTGGCCCCCCCCTTAATTCTTGGCCCCTGCTTGATGGTTCACTCTGAAACTTTTCATGGCCAAACCAGGCATAAAAAGAGCACTTTTTTGGAAAGTTTTGTGGAGATTTATAGTACTGTGCCAATGTTATTAGCAACAAAAAAAATGCATTTCTCTAATCTAACTATAACTACCCATAGAACTACTTAGAGAGTTACGGACACTCAGAGACCTGCTTACACAGTCACACACACACTCTGGGACTCACTCATAGACTCACACACCCTTCACATACCCATTCAGACACTCATGCACCTACTTACAGATCCACTCAGACACTCATGCTCCCACTCACAGATCCACCCAGACACTCATCCACCCACTCACATACCGACACAGGCACTCATCTACCCATTTGCAAAACTACTTTCACACCCAGTAACAGATCCACTAGTAGACTCACACACCTACTCATAGAGTTGCTCATAAACTCATGCACCCACTCAAAGAAACACTCAGAACTCACACACCCAGTCACAGTCCCACCCATACACTTACAGACAAACTCAGAAACTCACATGCCCAATCACAGTCCCACTCAGACTCTTACGCACCCACTCACTGATCCACAGTAACACTTTTACACCCACTGATAGATCCACTCAGACACTCGCGCAGTCACGGACCAACTCAGACACTGACACACTCACTCACACACCCACTCACACACTCATCCACTCACTTACAGAGTCACTCAGGCACCCATGCACCCACTCACAGACCCACTTACACAGTCACACACCCACTCGCAACCCCACTCAGACATGTATGCACCCACTCACAGACCCACTTAGACACACACAACTATTCACAGGCCCACTCACAAACTCACATACCCACTCACAGACCCACACTGACACCCACTCACATACCTACAGAGACACTGACATACCCACTCATGGACCTACTAAGACATTCATACACCTAGTTGCAGACCCATTCAGAGACTATTTATTGTGTGTAGGTTATAACTACACATAAAACAGGATGGAATCTTTCATTTTGTTAAGGAACACCCTGTTGCCTGTGTCTGTGAAATGAACTCCATCACTTCTATATATACCGTCCATGTAAAAGCACAAATTGTTGTAGTAGATGGAGGCCATGGTATGGTCTCTGAGGAATGCATAAACAGTTTTATTCACATGTTTCCCGGCGTTGTCTGTCTATTCTTTTACCTCGCACTGTCTTGGTGTTCTCCAAAATTTGCCAAAGGCAGAAATGGAAATTTTGGAGAAAACCAAGACAGAGCAAGGGAAAAGATCAATTAATTAACCAAAGCTATTCTTCATTACAATTTCCAGACCTACCCCGGTAAGTGTGCCTAGATAATTGCGACTACAGTGAACAATCATGAGGTCTGGATGTTGGCAAGCCACAATGCTTTCAACCAAAGGCAGCAATTGATACCACTTTAACCCTCTCCGGAAAACCCAAGTAATGTCCACAGTAGGCAAACCCAAGTCCATGTCATTGCCACTCTTTCTAGCACATTCTCTGGCCCAAAACACAAAGCTATGACCCAATATCTAACCATTTTGAAGGCAATGAGTAGTAGCACACAGGAGAAGGCTGGAGCAGAATGAGACAGTTTTCAAAATGAAATGCAGTTAAAATGGAGGACAGGACCTATTGTAAAAAAAAGAAATTTGATTGCAGTCAGACTGAGACACAAGCACTTATATATTCAGTCACACCCCCATACATCACTTATGTATCCAGCAGTAACAGACAGTTATATACACACAGTTATATACTTTAACTGTCTGCAATAGAGCCAATAAGTAATGTATACAGGCAGTTACATACACACATAGAGACACATAGAGATACTAAAACAGCAAGTCATACAGTGAGATAGTTACTTAGACATCCAGTGACACACGCCTAGAAGAACTGATATTCCAATTTAGATATGTACTCAAGTACTTATAATTCTAGTCACCTATCCAGACAAGTAGTCCTTGAAACATGCATTGAGTCAGCTACTGCAGAGCCGGTGTGTGCAGTTTTACTGCCAGGTTGAGTTGCATTTAACACTCCTTGCCAAGCCTTAAACTTTCCACCTACTACATATAACTCACCCCTAAGGTAGGCTGTAGGTGGGCCGTAGGGCAGGGTGCTATGTGCTTAGAAAGTAAGATATACTTTGAAGTTTCAGTGAGTCACATGTGCACTGCCAGACCCATATGCCCAGTTAAACATCCAGTCTCCCACTCATACTGTAAGTCACATACATATTTACAAAAGCATAGAGCTTCTCACCTACCCAGTCAGAGAGAGGCACACTTACACATTTAGTCACACACCCATATATCACTTATGTATCCAGCAGTAGCAGAGCTACTTGCACACACAGTTATATACAAATAAGTAATATATACAGGCAGTTACATGCAAAAAAGAGAGCCATAGAGATACTAAGACAGCTAGTCATATAGCGAGTTTGTTAGTTATATATCCAGTAACACAGCCAGAGAGGGGCAGATAGACTTATTTAGATATGTACTGAAGAAGTGTTGATGCTAGTCACTCATCAAGACTAGAAAGCCTCAAAACATGTGTTTTGACCGCTAATACAGAGCCTGTGTGTGTACTCTTACTACCAACTATAGTTCATATTTTAAAAAAACGTGCTATGCTTCAAACTCCTGTTCTACTAGATATAAGTCACCCACAAGGTAGTCTGAAGGTAGGCCATAGGGCAGTTGGTATGTGTTTAGAAGGTAAGACATGCACTTTGAAGTTTTAGTGAATCACCTGCGCACTTCCAAACCCAAATGCTGAGTTAAATATCCAGTATCCCGCCATACCGCAACTGACATGCATATTTACAAAAGCACAGAGGCACTCACCCACCCAGTGAGAGAGAGAAGCACTTACACATTCAGCCACATGCCCATGCAGCACTTATGTATCCATCAGTAACAGAGCCACTTACACACTTGTATATACCCCAACACTCAGTAATAGAGCCATTAAGTAACATATACATATTTATAGAGATAGTAGGCGGCCACTGACACACTTACATAGTTACTTATACATTCAGTGACACATCTAGAGAGGGTCTGATACACTTATTTAGGAATATACTCAAGTCATGTATGCAGACAAGTTGCCCTTTAAACATGTGTTGGAAATGCTACTGGATAGCTTGTGCGTGCACTTTTACTAAGTTGAGTAGGCATTTAAAACTCCTTGCAAAGTCTTAAACTTCCTTTTTTCCACAAATAAGACACCTCTAATGTAGTGCAAGGTAGACATACACTGATGAATACAGTCACACACCCAGACACACTCTAAAGTACACAGTAGCCACCTAGGCACACACTGATGCATACACTAACACACTGAACCACATACATATGTGTACACTAAAACATCCAGGGACACGCTGATGCACACAGTAACAGATATATGAAGGCACTTATGAATATACTGACACACCCAGGCAGACACTAATGTACACAGTCACACACCCAGACACATAATGAGCATTCAATGACACAGCCAGGAACAAACCTATGGACACACTAATACACTCTGGTACACACTGATGCATATATTGGTATGGATACACACCCACTAATGCATACACTGACACACCCAGGCACACACTGATCCATACACCAACACACCCAGTCACACACTGACCCATACAATAAGACACCCAGGCAAACAGATATGCGGAGACGTACACACCCAGGCACACACTGATGCATATGTTGAGACACCCAGGGACACACTGCTTTAGACAAGAAAAGTAACAGTGGGTGTGACATAGTGACATAACTGTTAATGTAGGTTCTTAAAACCTTAAATTTAGTAACATATTAGTATCTAATGAAAAGTCGAATGTATTCATTTGTTTTTTTCTTTCCGGACATCTGCTTTTACTCAAAAAACAGAGAGTTATAATGCTAAAAAAAAATCACACACAAGAAAAAACAGAGGTAAGGATATCATCTCCTTACAATATAGAAAGAAAAGGCAGAAAATGCGGAGAATGTGGTTCATGAGAAAAGAGCTTCTGGTAAGAACACTAAGAAGTAGTTTGTGGAAAAATGCACAGGGAGCAAAACCATGAAAATAAAAAGCAAGGTTTGAAATCAGCTAGGAATGCAGATAAACTAAGTCAATCAATCAGGATTTATAAAGATTAGCTAATCGGGTATCCAGGCGCTTGCAGTTCCCAGAGGCTAATTTGAACAGCTAGGTCTTGAGGGCCATTTGGAATCCGGAAGTGAGGTGATGTTCCAGAGGTGCGTGGGGAGGCTGTTCCAGATCTTTGATGTGATGTGGGAGAAGTAGTGTCCTCCACTTCTGCTTCGGTGGAAGCAGGTAGTATATGCCAGTGAAAGGGAGCTGAAGCATAGTCTTCTACACGTTTAGTGGAAGTTCAGGCAGTGGTTAATGTATGCAGGTCCTTGGTTGTGTAGGGCCTTGTGTGCATGGGTCAGCAGCTTGAACTGATATCTCTGCTTTAGGGGAGCCAGTGGAGTTGCGTCATGTGGGGTGGGATGTGGTTTTGCCAGGGAAGTGACATTAAGAAAGCAAACATCTTATAAAAAAGCAAATTGTTTAACATAAAGAAAGATAGAGCAATTTAAGGAAATCAGAGTCAGAATTCAGAAGTGCTATGAGGCAATACAAAGGGAGAAGAGAAGCAGAAACATCATATCAAGGATGTAATTGATAAGGCACTTGCCCTGAAGAGGAAAATATTTATTTTTGATTCTGAAAAGAATGAGAACACTGGATAAAACAGTGTTGAGTATGAAGAGAAGAAGCCAAAAAAAGACTAGTAAATAAAAGTCATTATTCAAAAACTTTCAGAGGAGAATGGAAGCCTATGTATAGTACTGAGCCTTTCTTTAATGAAGAAAGCTACTTCCAGGGCCACTGGAATTATGCGGCAGGAGAGGGCCAAATTATGCGGGAAGGTTGAGTAAATTATGCAGGAAGAAAAGTCAAATTATGTGGCATAATGTGGCACATTTTATGCTATTATTACTTCATTATTTCATCATTTTTAAACTTGGTAACACTGTCTGGGCATTGTTTGCATCCCATTAGTACCAGTTTAACACCCAAATATAGCAATATGCCACACAAAGGTGACATTTCCAGATTTGCAAAGAGCCTTCCACTGAGCTGAAAAATGTGTTGCTACATTTTTAGTAACTTTTGAACCAATTGAGCTAGAACCAACATTTTTGGTTAAAATATGCCAATTATGTGGCTGATGATGGATTATATATGTGGCAAATGTATAATTATGTGAAAATTGACATGTTTGCATAACTGTATAATTCCAGTGGACTACTTCCAAAGAGCACATTAGTGCATGCAGTTGAAACAGGGTAGACAGTCCCCTGTATACAAATGGAACTGTAGCAGCATTTGCAGGGTTCGGCAAGAATCTGATGACACATTAAGAATATTTTTACGTCCCGATGAAATTGTCAAATGAAAAATTGCAATTTTGCAAAGATAAGCTCCATGAAAATTGAGGGTGCATAATAATTTTCAGGGGCATTCACTGGTGTGTCTATGTGCACAAGCACCATTGATCACTTCAGAATGTTAACTGTTTATCACTCTAAAATGCTACATTAAGTTTGGAGACTTCACTTTGTAAAAACTCCTGTTTTATGTTGAGCAGAAATTAATAAAACTCTATTGCATGGTAAAGTAGCAGAGTAAGAAAATGTTTGTGAAGATGTTCAGTTTAGTTTCTTTGGTCCTGAACAGGAGTCTAGGGAAAATGGGCAATGTAGGTGTAGAAGAACATGCCATTGTTATTAGTATTGATAACATTGCACAAGAAATTGCAAAGTTTAACACAGTTTTTTCAGAGAAACCAAACAGTGTGTTAGTATTTTTTGTTGACCCACCTGCCACAAAAATCGAAACTAGCAATGTTGTTTTCTTCTCAAAAACTGAACAAGAGAACAGAGATAAGAGGCAATATTTGCTGTATATTTGTATTTATTTGTACACAAACGTGTTGATTTGTCAACACGGAAAAGTATTTCTATGATAAGTTAGAGGATAACAAAATTCCAGCCAGAGCACTACATAACAAGTTAGAATCGGTATCAATTGCTCAAGATATCTGAGAATTAAATGTTTATGAATCAATTCTCCTACAATGTATACAACCATTTTAGGATAGAAACAAAGAAAGGGAAGCTGCCACCAACTGAGCTACAGAATTGCCATTAAGGAAGAGTTGTCTGCCTAACTTTAGATTTTGAATGGAATATTGAAACTGTGGGTGTAGAAAGAGATATTGATGAACCACCTATAATTTTAGTAAATGCTGTGCCGACCAAGAACAAAGAAATCTGGCTAGTGGATTTTACTAAAGGGGGAAAAAACTACATTTCAATGGAAACAAAATAATATTTATTACATATTATAAAATGCTGATGTTGTTTGAGATGTAACTTGTATGGAGGATGAAATATTATCATTGAATGGACAGATTGAAGAAGTGTAATCGATCCAAATCAGTAGAAATATATGAACACTATAGCATCCATCCACTGCATTCCAAAGAAGTTATTGGCAATGCTATTGTTAGACCCGGGATCCCTGGTTTGCTGAGGTAGTTACCTTAGGCCCAGTAGGGACACACGTTCCAACGTTAGGGAAAGGAAGGTCACCTTCTTAGATAGCCCTGCTCACCCGCTCGGCAGCTTGGCACGAGCAGCCACTCTTATTTTCAAAGCAAATGTGTAAAGTATTCGCAATCACACTTACAATAATCCAATGATGAAACCACAAATAGACTCCACACAAGTTTTATAAAAAAAGTATAAGCTTTATGTAAAAAGATATATGATACACCACACAATATAAAACCAACATATGAGATTGTGTAGTATTTCTCCCGGCCGGTTGTTAGGCCAACCAGCCCTTGTAAGTTCTGTTGATGTCAATGAGCACTTTTAAACATTTTCCTGTACTCCTAATATCATGTCATACAGTTCGTAATGCTAGAATCAGGCACTTTTGCATTGTAAAAATACTGTTATGTGTAATGTAGCAATCAGACACTGTGCAATGAAAAAATTACAATGAGTAACGCAAGAATCAGGCACTTTGCAAGGTAAAATAATGCAATGCGTGATACAACCACCAGATATGTTGTTCTGCAAAAATACGGCAATGCGTATACACTAATCAGGTAATTCGTTATGCAGGAATAATGCAATGCGCAATACGCTAATTGTTATACGAAAACAAGGCAATGCGTCATACGACAATCAGGTAGTTCGTTATACAGAAATGATGCAATGTGTAATACGTCCGTCAGGTACTTTGTTCTGCAGAAATGAAATACTACATAGTACACTCAGGCCCCAATCACCGGGCCTCAGGTGGTCTCTCCACCTCTCCGTCTGACCTGCAGTAAGCCTCTCACAGTTGGCCCCAACAGTACAATGTAATCCCAAAGTGCAGCTTCACACTCCGGCCCTGGTACCACCACTCCCTTGGCAATACGGGCAGCGACGCAAGCCAAGCAGAGACTCTCGCTGCCAACACGAGAGAGGCCGAGAGCGTCTCCCTCCAAGCCCGCGTCCCACCCGAGGAGTCGACATACGTTACTTGGAGGGCGCAAATCCACTCTGCTCTTCTCTTCCAGCTGCTGGGCCTCCAATGCAGCTTTGTAAAATGGTAACGGCGGCTCGGGCCGGCAACTCAGCGCCTCCGGGACTGTCCGTCCGGGCCGCTTCACTTACGAGGATCTCACGCTGCCACAAAGCTCACACACACAGCGTCGCTAAGTCTTCCTTTACTCTGGGTGCACGATCACTGGGCACTCCACACACAGGTCTCAGGCTGCACGAAGATCATGCGCACTGCGTCACTGAGACTCACTTGGATTGCAGTGCACAGGATAACAAGGCAAATCCTCACGAAAGTCTACCAGTGCACAAAGCAACCACACATAGCAGTGATGAGCCTTACTTGGATTCCGGTGCAAACAATAACATGGCAAATCCTCACAAAAGTCTCCCGTGCACAATGCACCCACACACAGCGTCGATGAGACTCACTTGGATTCCGGTGCACACGATCACTGGACAATCCTCACAACGGGGTTCAGGCTGCAGAAAGCACATGCACACAGTCACTGATCCTTGCTTTGATTCCAGGGGCTCCCGATCACAGGTCGATCCTCCTGAAGATCTCACAGTGCACAACGCACAAGCTCACAGCATCACTGAGACTCACTTGTACACCAGGCCCCTACGATCACAGGGCAGTTCTTACGAGGGTCGCAGACCACAACAGGCTTGTTTACACAGTGCCGCTGAGACACTCCTGGAAACTTTTATATTTCTGCGTTTCCGAACAGGGAGCCAGCTCACCTCAGGCCCTTGGGGATAAGTTACTTCAGGACACAGCACACAGCAAAGTCCTACAAGCAGGGGGACACAGCAAAGTCCCTTTAGCCTTCCCTTGGTTAAAAAAGCAAACTGCAGGCCAGCCATATAACATGCAGCAAGGGTCAGTCCTATCCTACATTCTATTCAGTTGTTTCTTCCTTGGCAAAGGTCCTCTTGACCATGAAGTAGCTCAAGTCTTGTTCACACTAGATCACGCCATTCTCCATAGTTCAGGGGCTTCAGCTCGCATAGTTATATCTCTCAATAGCTTTGAAGTTGTTGTGTTTCAGGGGGCACTGACCCCGGTTTAAACCAGTTCTGGTCGATTCCCTGCTAGTGACACCTTTCTTCCTTTGATTAGTGGGGGCCTGGATTCTCAATCACTAAGCAGGAGATGAGCCAATTGTTTTATAGCAGCAGCCCATTCCTCTTCACCTCCAGAGTCTTCTCCTCCCCCTACACTCCAGATGCAGGAAAGCCAGCTGCTGTCTCACCTCCTCCACTGGGTCAAGGCATTCCACAGATCCTCTCACTGTCAATCCACAGCCAGGCCGAGACACACAGAAATGATAGAGCACAAAAACTCAGCCACTTCTAAAAGAGTGGCTTCTAAACACACAATGCAAAAACCACCTACATAAAAAGAAGTGTTATTACATTGTGAGTTCAGCCATACTAAACTTCACCTTTCCATCTTACGCCTTTGTGAAGATAGGCTGGAAAACATATTACACCGCCTTCCCATTCTATCCTATGGGCAAGATTCCCTTTCAACAGTGAAAAACGAAATGGAGATTATTTCACTGTCAGGACATGACACACACCTTAGTACATGTCCTACCTTTCACATGCACTGCACCCTGTCCAGGGGGTACCCTAGACCTACCATTGGGGTGTCTGATGTACATAGAAAGGGAAGTGTAAGGTCTGGCAAGTTAGTGCACTTGACAGAACAACATGGCAGTTTAACAAACTGCACACAGGCCGTGTACTGCAGAGCTGAGTTCCCTTTTTAAGGCTACTTGTGTGGGTGGCACACATAGTGCTGCAGGCCCACTAGTAGCTGTTGCATTTACAGCACTGGCACCCATTTTGCACTTTACTAGTAAGGCAAACATACCAATCATGGACAATCAATTACCATTACACTTTATACAGGTAACACTTACACTTTGACACTGTTTAGCAGTGGCAAAGTGTCCAAAGCACCATAGTTGGCAACACCATGTTAGAAAAAAGGTCTCGGGGGAAAGCAAAACATTTAGGGACTTTAGCCAAAAAGGGCCAAGTCCTACAGCTATTGATCTCATTCAAATGAAACAAGCAAACAAAGCTCCCATGAGTGTGTGGGAGAATTGTTTAGAGGCTCCCTGTTTTCCACAACAATTTCCCACTGGAGCAGGTGGCCAGTATGATAACCGCCCGTACAAATACCAGCAGCTGAATAAAGGTCAACTACATTATATTCAGAGGCCCTTAGATTTCACCAGTGTATTCCATACGTATTAATCTATTATTTGAGAGTGACTTGTCTGGACAATCACATGCTGTAAGCCACATACTGAAGACAGGAGTTAATCTACAAAATCTGTCTGCAAAGGAATTAATTTGCAAAGCTCACAAGAAGGATGAGAAGTTGGAATACAATTTGGTTAATTTGATGGCTTGCCAACATGGGACAAATGAGTATTGGTATTCTCGTCATGGAGAGCTGAAATGTATGTTGAGAAACCTGGGTACACCTACCTGGTTAGTGACACTCAGTTTTGCAGAGTATGTGTGGGATGACATACTTGAGGTTTTGAGAGAAGCAAACGGAAACACTGAGGACATCAATGTGAAGACAGTAGGAAATCTTTGCTCTATGGATCCTGCTAATGTTCATAGATATTTTAACCACAGGTTTCATGACATACTTTTATCTGGTACAACAAAAGCATTCTCTTGGTGAAGTAACAGGTTTATTTGGGGGTATAAAGTACCAAGCAAGAGGTGTTCTTCATATTCATATGTTGTGGTGGAATAAAGATGCACCAAAATTTGGAACAGACAGTGATGACTCAGTACTCTCTTTCATGGAACAGTATAGGACATGTGCCATCCTGAGAGACAATGGTGAAAAGGACCTGAAGAGGAATATGTGCTCTGCAGTAGCTGCGACAGCCATGTTAGCAGTGGTTGCATTTTAATACGGCAAGGGGAAACTTCCCGGTCTCAACAGTTGGAAAGGGCTTGCAAGGACAGTGGCATAGTAATGAGGCCCTTTCTATCCAAGAAGGATTCCACACCTTGAAAACGTATGTCTTTATGAGCTTCTTCAACCTTATAGATATAGAAACAATTCAATAGAAAACTTAGGTGAAGGGAAAAATGCAGTAGTTGGTTGCAACAGTTGTTTGGGCCGACATACAAACAAAGTTTAATAAACCACAGAAAACTTAGTTGCCAAACCGCTGGTAAAAGAGTTTTTCTATTTGGCGCTTCTATAAATGTTCAACCCTTGGCATACTGAATCGAGTTACTCTAACACTTTGACTGCTATGAAGATTCTTTCAACACAGTGAAAGACAGGATTCAATGTTCAGTCTTTCCCAAAACACAAAGATATTAAATGATGAGATTGAAAAGGAGGCAACATTAGTTGCTAAAATAGCTAAGGACAGTTCACAAAGCAGCCAAAGTTCCAGACTCTTAAGCCAAGATCCTTTTGGACAACCAAATATTGAAAATGAAGCTGTCATAGCCAAGAATGAGATGGAGACTGTAATACAACAACCAAGACAAGACAGTGTTGATTTGGAGCAGTTAGACAATTGCACGACGATTAGGAAGAAATTTATATATGGGGGTAAAAAAGAAAATGAAGTATTGATTCCTCCATGAGAAGAATTCATGTAAATGCTCATCATTCAATCTAATGCTATTATACATCAGTGGTCAAGCTGGCACTGGGAAAAGCTTTTTAATTGAAGTTCTCACCATGTCCGTACATGGGACTACAGACTCAAATTTGTTGTGTGTAGTAACAGCACCAACTGGATTAGCTTCACACATATTAAAGGAATTACTTAACATAGACCCCATTGCTACCTGTAGAACATGACAACAAACTGAAGTAGCAAAAGTTATCCGGTGCAGCTTGTCTTGAAGGCCCAAGGGTACTGATGAAACTGAGTGGTATATTTGCAGGCCCCTATCGCTACCATATTGTCACTTTTTCTTACGTTTAGGTGGTGATGGGGGCTTCGCCTTATTCACAAGGTGGAGTTAAGCCACTTAACGTGGCTTAACGTCGCCTTGTAAATAAGGCCCACGTTCTCACTATACTTAGCGTGAAAGGGGAAGGCAATGAGTGTTTTGGTGGGCATTCCACCACAACACTCATTGATTTTGATACTGCCCCATATTTACAAGCGCAGCGCAAACTTTGGGCAGTGCCAAAATTAAGACCAGGGAAAACCTGGTCTTAAACAAGTGCAACGAGGAGAAATGTTTAATTTCTCCTAATTTTTGCTGTTTCTATGTGTGCTGCGTTGCGGAGCACACATAGAAACCTCAAACGGCCATCGATTGTTTATGTGCAGGTAGGTGAACCTTCCTGCAAATAAATAATCAATAAAAAATGGCATTTTGCAACTTCTATGTGTGCTGCATTAAGCAGCACACATAGAAGTTTCAAAACGCAATTTCAAACTGTTTATGTGCACTATGGGTCAAGGGTGTCTGTGCTGGCGTTAGCAAGCTAAAATTAGTGCCAGCGCAAGGGGAAACGCAGGGCTGCACCTTATCCTTGTAAATATGGTGCAGTCCTGCATTTTGGAAGTGACAGAGTGCGGCGTTAAGCCAAGGTGGCTAAAGCAGCGCTCCAACACTTCCTCGTAAGTATGCCATTGAAACATTTAATCATCGATGAGGAGAGCATGGTCCTAAACATAATGCTTGCCTTTTTACACTTGAGAATGCAACAGATTTTCAAAACATAGTATGATGTCCTGTTTGGAATAAAGCACATAATTGTGTTTGGCAACCTACTACAACTTTCCTCTATCACAGGACAGCCTGTGTTCAAGACAAGACACTTCTCCATGATGAAACTCTGAATTCCTTGGGAAGTATTGGAAATTTGGTTAAACTTCCAATTCAAGGAACTACTTAGGAATATGCGTCAAGCATCTGACATGGAAATATTCTGAAGGACTTTAGCATAGGAGTTCTCATCAAAGAGGGAAAATGTAAATTTGAAATTCAAATATTTCCTACAAGCAAGACAGCAGCAGAGCAAATGTTTAGTTTCTTCAAGAAGATAAATCTATGGTCAGCCTAAAGCCTACACTTAAAGAGTGCTCCTGTTTTAATGTAGAATTACTAAAATTGGAGAGAGAAGGCATTTTTAAACTTACAGCAGTAGACAAATTGGAACATCAGGGAGTGTCAGTACTCTTAAATGAAAAACTATTAGCAAAACTGGGTTAATTGGAAAAGTTTCTTTATAGAACTGCGAGATTAGAGAAATGCGTAAGTGTTTGTAAGAATTGTAGAATAATTTTGTGTAGAAATGTAAATGTTGAGAATTAGTAAAGGGCGCTATGGGTAAAGTAATTAATTTCATCAACTTTGCAAGTAGGAATGAGGTTGACTGATACTGGTGGTAACTGGCTCCGCCTGTGCCCTGGGCCCTGCTAACCAGGCCCAGGGCCAGTGCTCTGATGAAAAGGGTATATGATTGTTGAGTATAATTAAAATTGACAATGACAGACCCTGTAAGTTCCTAGTGTATAATAGGGCAGGGGAGATTCAAAATACCTATACGTCCCTACTATATAATAGGCCATGGGGGTTTAGAGACCCAGTTAATTTCCTGCTCTGGAGTGTGCCCTGCTGTGTGCCTACTGTAATTTTGAAAGGCAGCCATACTTTGCAGACTGCCTTTGGAATATGTTATGTAATTATATATATTGCTAGTGAGGAGCTAAAAATGCAGTTCAAAGACTTAAAAGATTGGCAACGATAAATCCACCATCTTGCCACAGTTGTATTTATCATACCTCATTCAGAAAATAAGTTATAAAACATTCTTTTCTGTGAGCCAAATTCCAGCCTTCAAGTAGTCTCCCCTGATTGGTCAGCCTTAACAGGCTTAGCCAGGCTGTTTTGATGAGGTGATAAGTGGCTGCATAGAGCAGAGGTTATCAGCTGCAGAGGATGGGTCAGAAAGAGGGCTGAGTAAATCAAACTGGGATTCAAAGAGAGAGCAGGACAGTAAGGAATGCCAGGCCTACCACCCCCTCTTACTGTAGTCCAAGCCAGATGGCAGGCCTAGGAATGGAGTTTGCAGGAGCTGAAGGAGGAGTATTAATGGAAATGAGTTACCACAGTGGGTTAGTTTGTCCAGCACTTACTTCAAAGAAGATAAAATCTCCATCTTGAATTTTAAAGTGCAATGCTTTGTGGTACAAGAATTTCCCACACTTTGGAGGAAGCTGTCATGCATTTGGGTGGCACCCGGCACCTCATTCAACAGGGGACCCCCCCTGCTTTTCGCCCCAGACCATTGAATAAATATGTAAAGCTGCAGAATTTGCTGCCTGAAACTACAAGAAAAAGGATTGCCCTGCTGAAACCCTTGTCTGCACCACATAGGATTGTTACCGGAAGGCTGCTCCCATTGCACCCTTGGAACGATAGCCCTGAGGACTTTTCTGTGCTTCAAAAAGGATTAAGGAGTTTCTCTGAAAGCAACAAGTTAACAGAGCTTCCCTGCACAACCTCCCTCAAGAAGTCCCCATTTGGAGGGCCTCAAGTGGGCTTTTAAGGATTTGGCCAGATGCATTGCGGGAAATGTAGTCCAAACTTCCAAAGAGCATCTCAGAGCTTCTAGGTTAACTTGAACCCTCAAGAGGAACTTCAAGAAGAAGTTCCAGAAGTTTGGAGAAGTGTGGTAGAACTTTTGGAAACAGCTCCATAAGTGGACCTACCGAGTATTGAGCGTCAAGGTGACTACCTTCAACTGCGGTCAGGCCTGTATTTCAGGATCATCCCGCTGAATGCTCCGGTGCTCCAGACTTCCAGGATTTGACTGGGGCCTAATGGAAAAGCAAGCCAATGGTGTTTCATCGAAATTGGCATGAGAGAGGGGACCTCGCGACATCAAGAGAAAATCCTCCTGAAAAGTTTTTAAGTCCGAAGGTAAAATTTTGACCAGGGCCTCCCTCTCAGTGTATCTGAAAAAGGCTCCATCGCAGTTGGCATTAAACTTTGGCTTTGCCCTTGTCAAGCGTAGCCAGATGTCCCAGGTTGGTGCTATATGTTTTTATGCACTGTAAAGTGGTTAATATTTCAAAATTAATATCTCTGGTTCCCTTCATTGGATTTCTGTCTTTTTGATATCACTTTAAAGATAACAATATTGCCTATTTTCATAAATTGGTGTGGAAATGTTATTGTGTGTTGTGTCTTACTTATTTAATGTAATGGTGTTTTTAAATGCTTAACATACCCGTCTCCTGAGTTAAGCCTGCCTGCTCGCAGCCAGCTACCAAGGTTTTAGACGGAGACTAATGTATTGAGACCTTATCTGGACCTTATATTATGTGAGTGGCCTTATTGCTAGTGGTAGGTGTACACTTACCCCTACCAATCACCCATCCTCCAACACTTAGCAATACAATTTGATCAGATTGATGTGTAAAGCAGGTTGGTAGGTATATTGTATATTTTTTGCTTGTAGAGGACTTGTATTACCAGCTGCAGCAGTTTCTAATTTCTTTAGCATGTGTTGTGACTATCCATAAATCTCAAGGATTAAGTGTAGACACAGTTTTTATTAATATTGGAAGTATTGTGTTTAAAAAAGGTACGTCATATGTAGCATTATTTTGAGTTAGAATAATGTCCAGTTTGTTTTAGGTTGAATTTGATGACTGCAAAGAAAGCACTGATGCAACGTGTGTCAAAGACTACAATTGGTTAGGAATTGTATATGCTCTTCATTTAGGACTTATGGATTTATGAAAAATTGGTAATCTGTCCAAAGTGAAATCTTACACAGGATTCTATGGATTTTGCTTAAAAGAAGAATAAGGAAAACAAGGACTCTGATAAGCGGAAGAAAGTGGAGCATGAGGTTCTAGGTTACCAGTTGTCAAACCCTTCTGGTCTCAACTTCGATGCAAATGTTGTTCTCAATGTGCTCTTTCATTTACCACATCTTGTAAATGCAATTCAACAGAAACCACAGAAGACATTATGTTCTGCACTGCGTGGTATGCTGCAACGTTTAAATAGTGATTCCGATGTAATACATTTTGCTTCAGGCAATTTAGATCTAATAAATACATGTAGTGGGTCAGCACAATTTACTCGCAATACACAAGAAGACGCACAGGGGTTTATAATGGTCATCCTTAGAGATTTAGAAGAAGGAGAAATAAATATGGATGACTTATTTGCACTAAGTTACTCATGGAACATGAGTGTGAAGATTGCTCTTTCACACTAGCTACTAAAATTGATTTCTAGTGATTTGTTTGCTTAACACTGCGAGATTCCAAAACTGTGTCTTTTGACAGATTGATCTAAGAAGCTAACCAAAACAATACCTGCCCAAATTGTCAATCAGATGTTATGTCAACATTACATATACGAAGAAGTGGAAATAAATATATATTAATGCTACAATGACACAGAGCAAATGGAAGCAAATTGGAAACAGAAATTATAAACTTCAAAGCAGCACAAATACCATTTTCTGGAAGAACGTAAACTACTATGGCTATTATCTTTCATGAAGGACATAGTGTAACATCTGGATATTATACAGTCTATGTAAAGAGTGAAACTGGATGGACAGGATGCAATTACAGCAACATCAACTTTAAACAAAAACTTTCTTTCAAGCTACCAAATTCTTATCCTTTGTTTCTTCAACCAAAGTTCTAAGGAGGATTACTGTCTAGAAAGGGGCATACAATATTTGTTCTATGTGGATGGTCAGTGTTTATAATATCACTCGACCTACCAGGGGTGATGTCTTTATAAGGGCTCCATATCCCAGTATCCTCTATTTCTATACCAGCACTGTACCACATCCAATAATAAAGTTTATTTTTAAGATATGTTTGTTTAGATTAATTCAATAACTATATGTATAACAATTGATTAAATAATTGTACTGAGTACAATGCATTGTGTCACTTATTTATAGTGAGATACTACGCAGTACTGTTTTTTTCTAGAATCTATATGATTGTCTTTTCCCCACTGTTCAAGGATGAATCTTTATTTAGGACATCAATCATGGTGTACAAGTATGAGAGATGAGAACAGTATAAAAGGGACAAAAAAATGCTTTAATGTAATGTAAAATACTATTGCAGCGTAAGAAAGTCTACTGCTTTTTTTATAATATGAACTTATGCATTTCAGAAATTAAAAGTTTTTTGTATAATTTTGTAAAAAGTATTACTAATTTACATTTCTGATAGTTTTCTTTTCAAACAGATGAATGACACCATCAATTGCAATAAAGTAATTTCCTAATTACTTATTTCTGTGTAGCTCAACAAACTGATATTGTCAAGGGATACACCAAGGGAGAGACTCATGTAGCCCCTGAGACATCCAGATACACACCAATATAGCCTCTTATATACCCAGTCACTTGACCATACAGCCACTTACTCACCCAAATACCTTCCTACACATCTGCTTTACACCGATACAACTACTCACACAGTGACTCACATACTCAGAAAACTACTCCCACTCCCACTCACTACCCATGCACCCACTCACACACCCACTTACTCACCCATACATTCATTGACACAGCCACAAACTCACCTATACAGCTACTAACACAGTCAGTCTGTCACCCATACATCTACTGACACACACTCACTCAGTCTCAATACAATCACTGATAAAGCCACGCACTCACCCATACAGCCACTCACACACCCCGTCACTCACCCATAGTCACTGACATACCCATTCACTGACCCATACCACTACTTACACATGCACTCACTCACCCATACAGGCACTTACACAGTTACTTTCTCACCCATACAGTCACTGACAGAGTCACTCATTCACCCATGCAGCTACTCAGATATACAATTCACTCATACATGCAGCTACTCATGCACCCACTCCCTCACCCATATAGCCACTCATGCACCCACTCACTTACTCATAGTCACTCACTCACCCATACAGGTATTCACACACACACTCACTCACCCATACAGGTACTCTAACACACACACTCACTTACCCATAATCAATCAATCAATCAGGGATTTGTGAGCGCACTACTCAACTGTGCGGGTCTTAAAGCATGGGGGGTCAGCAACTCCGTTCAGTTGAAGAGCTAGGTCTTGAGGGCTTTCCTGAAGGCATTCAGGGAGGGGGCATGCCTGATGTTGATTGGGAGCTCGTTCCAGGTTTTGGCAGCGATGTAGGAGAAGGCTTTTCCTCTTCTGGATGCGCAGGGTTTCGGCAAGGAAGTTTCTTTTGGGTGCGTGGAAGGTGATTCCCTCGTTGAGGTATTGGGGTCCTGTGTTGTGGAGGCATTTGTAGGCATGGGTGAGTACCTTGAAAGTGACTCTCTTCTTGACAGGGAGCCAGTAGAGGTTCCGCAGGTGTTGGCTGATGTGCTCATGTCGAGGAATGCCAAGGACTAGTCTGGCAGCGGTGTTCTGTATTGTTTGGAGCTTGCAGAGTAGAGACTTGTTGATACCGACATAGAGGGCATTTCCGTAGACCAATCTGCTGGTTATGAGTGTGTGGGTGACTCTCTTCCTGCACTCGAGGGGGGCATTTGAAGGTCTTGTGGAGGATGCGGCGAATGTTGAAGCAGTTGGAGGCAACGGCATTGACTTCCTGGTTCATGGAGAGGGAGGGAAAGGTTTTTGGCATGGTCTGTGGGGGTCAGAGGTGCTGAGGGCAGTGGGCCACCAGGTGTTGTTCCATGCTGATGGGGTGGTTCTGAGGACGAGGACGTCTGTTTTCTCTGAGTTGAGCTTCAGGCAGCTGTAGCTCATCCAGGATGCAACATTCTGCATTCCTTCCTGGAAGTTGAGTCTGGTGGTGGTGGGGTTCTTGATGAGAGAGAGGATGAGCTGGGTGTCGTCAGCAAAGGATACTGTGCTGTTTGACGAGGGCGGCGAGGGGGGCCGTGTAGATGTTGAAGAGGGTTGGGCTGAGTGATGATCCCTGGGGTACTCTGAAGTTGGTTTCCGTGGGTTTGGATTGGAAGGGTGGGAGTCTGATTCTTTGGCTTCTGCCGGTGAGGAATGAACTAATCTAGTCGAGGGCAGTTCCTTGTATGTCATGTTCATTGTGTAGTCTGGCGGCGAGTGTGCGATGGGAGACAATGTCGAAAACCAATGAGAGGTCGAGTAGGATCAGGGCTGCAGTGTGACCTTGGTCAAGGAGGGTGCAGATGTTGTCTGTTAGGGCAAGTAGGGCGGTCTTGGTTCTGTGGTTGCTGCGGAATCCGGATTGAGAGGGGTCGAGGATGGAGTTTGTGTTTGATGAACCGCATTAGCTGTGTATTGACAGTTTTCTCTGCGTTTTTTGCTGTGAAGGTGAGGAGAGAGACGGGCTGGTAGTTTTTGAGGTCCGTGGGATCTGCTGAGGGCTTCTTAAGCAGTGGTCTGACTCCTGCGCATTTCCAGTTATTAGGGTAGGTGTCAGTCTTGAAGGTGGTGTTGATGGTGTGTTGTATTTGTAGTGCAATGGTGGTGGTGGCTTTGTGGTAAATGTGTGGTAAGCAGGGGTCTGTAGGGGCCTTGGGTGGATGCCTTTCATGGTCAAGGTTGTCTTTTTGGTAGTGAGCGGTGTCCAGGGGAAGATGGCGGACTGGTTGGCATTGCCGGAGGAGGGGTTGGTAGTGGGGTCAGGTGTTAGGTCATTGAAGTTGTCGTAGAGGTTCTTTTTTCAGATGGAGGTACGATCCGAGCTTGTCGCAGCGGTCCTGGGAAGGGGTGATGTCCATGGTTTCGCTGGGGGCTTGGCGAATTCCTGGATGATGCTGAAGAGTTCCTTGGAGTTACTGGAATTGGCAAGGATTTTGTTGTGCATGAAGGTTCTTTTGGTGGTAGCCTGTCAAGGCATTCTTGAAGGTGGTGTGGTTTTCAGGCGTTTTGCTGTTTCTTCACTTCTTCTCGAGGTGTCTGCAGGTGCGCCTGGCTTCTTGGAGGTTGGCGATGAACCAGTCGGCTTTCCTGGGGCTTTGTCTGTTGTGGTTGCATAGTGGGGCAAGCTTGTATGCGCAGTTGGAGATCCATGTGTGTAGTTCCCTGGCTGTGCATTTGGCATCGGTTGTCGCGGTCGGGGTGTCGCTGTTGAGTGTGGAGTTGAGCTGCTCCTCTGTGACTCTGCTCTAGTTCCTTTGCAGCCGGCATGGAGTGGGTTTAGGTGACTTGGGTTTATTGATGAGGAACTATGCAGTGGTGATCCATCCATGGTGGTTGCGTGGTGTGGCTGAAGTGAATGTTGTTTCTTTTGTGAAGATGGGCTCGAGGGTATGTCCTGCCTTGTGGGTAGGCATGCTAACGAGTTGTTTCAGTCCGATGTTGGTGAGGTTGTCCAGGAGGATGGTGGAGTTGTGGTTTTATGGGGTTGTTGAGGTGAAAATTCAGGTCTCCAATGAGTATGTAGTCCATGGAGGCGATGGCGTGGGGTACAAAAAGGTCAGTTGATGGTGGAGGCGAAGAGGGTACAGGCCAGGAGGTCTGTAGGTGAGGGTGCCACAGAGAGTAAAGTTGGGGCTGGTCTGGACTTGGAAGTGCAGGAATTCGGTGGCGCAGAGGAAGATGTTGTTTGAGGTGGAAAGGTGGGGGGAGCTTTTGAGTGCGATGGCAAGTGCTCCTCCAAGGTGGTTGGAGCGGTCCATCCTTTGGATCTTGTATCCATCCGTGATGGCAATGGCGATGTCGGGGGCAGACGATGCTTTGGTCCAGGTTTCTGTGAAGAAGGTGACGCCTGGTGCAAGGGTGTCCAGGAGGTTCCAGATCTCCACGACGTGTGTGTGCGTGGAGCATACTTTGAGGATGATACACCTCAGGGCCTCGGTGGTGTTGGCGGTAGGGTTGGTAGGGAAGGTCTGGTGGCAGTGGTGGCAGGAGAAATGGCCGTGGGATATATTCAGTGTGGACTGCTGGCAGTTGTTATCTCTTCCGGGGTTGAGTGCGAGGAGGGCAGCGCTTCGTAGTGTTGGATGGTCAGAGGACCAGGGTCCCTGGTGATGGTCGTTGTCGGGTCACGGACGGGCGCAGAGAGGCTTCCCTTTGGTGCACCAGCGGCGCAACAGTGTTGCAACCATGCAGCAGCCACCATTAAGTAGGGGAGGGGGAGGTATGTGCAGCTGGGAGGCAGGAACGGTAATCGGTGGGGGAGAGGCTGTAGGGGCAGCAGCATCAGAGAAGAGCCAGGCAAGGGGCGCAGAAGAGGCCCAAGGGGCTCATAGCACAATTAAACACAAGCAGTAGAGGCACAACGCAGTAAAGGCACAGCAAGGGGCACTGACAAGGTTAAAGAATGGGCACAGGGCAAGACAAATAAAGGTAAAACAATTAAAGCGTGAATAAAACACAATCAGTACAGGCACAAGCAGTCGAGGTACAGCGGGGGCACTAACCAGGCTAAAAACTGCACAGCACAGGAGCGGACAAATAAAAGCACAACAATTAAAACAAAACATAAAACAGTAAACGGAACATGCAGGCGAGGTACAGCAGGGGTCACTAACCAGGCTAAAAAATGGCACAGCACAGGAGCGGAGGAGAGCGTCCTCGAACACCTACAAGGTGGAGGCAAGTGGAGTCAGCGTTGAGGCACACGCATCGGAGCTGCTGGGGAGAGAGCAGGTCTCAGACCAGAGGTCAGAGGTCTTGCTCATACTGATTCCCATACAGATACTAACATATGCACTCACTCACCTATACAGCCACTGACTCAAGCACTCATTCACACATACAACCACCCATATACCCACTCATTCACCCATAAAATCACTAACACACCAACAGCGCCTCCCATGTAACCACTGGCACATCCAATCGCTCATCCATACAGCAACTAACAAACCCGCTCACTCAACCATACAGTCATTGACACAGCCACTCATTCACTCATACAGCTACTAAGAAAGCCAGTCCCTCAACTATACAGCTATTGAAACACACACTAACTCACCCATATAGTCACTGATACAGCCCTTCACTCATCCATGCAGCCACTCACACTGCCACTCACCCATACAGCTACTCATACATCAACATACTCACGCACATACCCACTCATTCACCCATACAGGTACTCAACACAACCACTCACACACACACTGATTCATCCATACAGTACTTACACACCTGCTCACTCACCCATAAAGATACTCACATACACACCCAATCACTGATACATGCATTCAGACACACACTCACTCACCCATACAGCCACTAACACACCCACTCAATCATACAGACACTCATACATCCACTCATACAGCCACTCACTCATCTATGCACCCACTGGTATAGACACGCATAACAAGACATATTAACACTGTTACAAACATATAATTGTTTTGTCCTAGACCTGAGCAGGTGGTTCTAACAAGAACTATTATTCTTTTTTTAACACTTGTTTTTTTGTTTAATTTCAAATAAACCTGTAAAACATAGTGCTTGAGCGCAAAATGCACAAAGGTTGTGTTAACAAATTTATAATACAAAAAACTAACACTTGTGTATGTTGCTAATATTAACTAGAGCAGGGACTGAGTGATATCCATGCTCACAATTATTTTGCACTTCAAGCAAAAGTGTACCAGCTTGGCAAACTCTGGAAATGTTCCTGGAACATCTGACGACACTTGAGGACCTGATGAGGTGCCTGATTGTGCATCATCTCCAGCAGGTGTTGCTTGCTGGCTCTTATTCCTCTCTTTCTGTGCTTGTGCCAGATGTTTGTAGTGGATTATCTCAAGGTGCTTCAGCATACTTGAAGTACCACAAGAGTAAATATTGTCTGTCCCTCTAGACAGTGTCTTCTGGAAAATATTACACTTGACCTTTTTGGTAACACCTTTTTTTCCCTAATTGGATGCAAAAAAATTGCCATGCAATGGTCTGCTTCTAAGATCTTACCTTCTCCTCCAAAGACAAGCTTCCATGGTCCAGTGGGTGATTCTCAGGAGCAGATGCCAATTTTCCACAAAAAAACAAAGTAAATCACCAAAGCAAAAACGAAATTTTAAGGACAGATGGAGAAGTGTGAAAAATCACAGCTACTCCTAAAGGATGCAGAAAAAGTGGGAGGGACCGTATTCTATTAATGATTGAAAGGTGTTTCAATCAATCAAATTCATTAGTTCCTGTGTCACATGGAATTTTGATGATGTTGCAATGACGCATGACGTTATTGCGAATCGAGATAATATATTTAAAAGAGTTTTAAAAGTTGTTTTCCCTATGTTATAACCGTTTTATCACATTAGTAAACCACCTTTAAGGTCTCTAAATATGTTTTTAAGTACTGTCCAAAAATGTGCTGGAGTTGCTACTCTCCCGCGGCCCGGAAATATGCAGTGGCACTGTTTGCGAAGGGTTCGTGACTCCCAATAAAAAAAACAAATTAAAATACTCAATAAAACATTTCATATAGTGAAGAGGAACATCAGTCTTTAACTTAGGAGAGCTTGGTACACTGACAAGACACCTAGTTATAGAGAAGCACACTTAACGTGCATAACTCACAACTATTTAGATCTCAATTTTTCAGTGTACTTATCAGTGATATTCGACATCAAAATGTTTCACACATTGAATGACCTCTTATACTGTGTGAAAATTATTACTTGCATATTAACAGTGCTTTCAGTCATAGATTGGGACCTCGTAGCACTAGGAATACACGAGTCAGTAACCACCTCCCCTAACCCCCTTCCCCGCCAACTGGGATTCTATTCCTTCACTGTCTGGTTACACTAACAAACACCTACAGTGGTTGGATTAATTAAAAAGGTTTCATAATTCAAACAAATGAATTTCCTACTGAATACTTTAACTTGCAATTTCTTACATTGTAAGTGTTTCATAAGCCTTTACATTATATGATGTTACCTGCAGGTGAAAATAATAAATAGTGGCAGGTCTAAAAATATTTTGTGCAACCAGGTATGTCTTTCACTCTGTGCTCCCACGGTCTGGCCCTCCTTCCACTGCAGCAGTCAAGTTTTGTTCATCTGTGCTGGACTCACCTGTGGTAATCTCAAGTTACTGCCAGGCTAAGTGTGCAGAGTGGGCCCTCATACCCAGTGTGCAGGATCGTGCTGCAGACAGTGCTGAGGCTGCAGGTCTCCTAACAGGCAAGGCTGGTCTTTGACCTCATTGGTCACTCTCTTGCGCTGTTACAATATGTGCAGGCCAATAGTACCATCATTAAACTGCACCCACCAGCAACATGTTGTCACTGGCTGGACCAATGATTGCAGGCTTTCTGGTTCTCTAGAAAAACTGTGGGCAGCTATATTTTTATTTTTTTATTTGTAACTGTTTTACAAGTTAAGCACTGAATATAAAATAAACTCCTGTTTCATGCTTGAATAGATTACAGTAAAAACCTTGGCATCAGAGAATAGGACACAAGGCGCAACAAGATAATCACATTTCAATTCACCTAGGGCGCTATCCAGGCAAAATCAAGCCCTGGTTAACAGTAAATGCTATTGCTAGGTGGACAATTACTCTTTGTAGTTTTGTCCTCTTTTCTAAATGAGGATTCAAGTGATAACAGATTTTTTTTTTTTGTCCTCATATATGCCACCAGGATTCGTATGCTCTAGATGGGTCTCGCTGTTGCCTCTTATACTGATGTTTTCGAGTCCGCCCTGGTAACAGTATCATAGCAAACAGGGATGTCCCAGAGGTAGGCTGTTTTCCTTATCCTACTCCCCCTGGCCCATGTTGGAAGCCCTAAACCAGGGGGAGGACAGGGCCGACACAACCTCTGGCATAATCATCGGACCATTTACTTGTTTGACCAGACCACCAGTTTGGACCAGACATTCTCGGTATTCTCATTACGTCCAACCATGTCCATCTTGCATACTTCCATTATATGTTTTAAACATGCTGCAAATCTGGGGGGAACTGTTGACTTCCACTCCATACATATTTGTCTCCTAGCCAAGACTACTACATAAAAAATAAACTGGGTATCAAAACTATTTAAGTTATAGTCTTTCAATAAACCAAAGAAAACCAATCTGGGTGAACATGTAATAGTTATTGACAATACATCGCCCAAAAAATCGATTATCACTCTCCAGTAGTCCTGAATTGCTGGGCAATTAAAAAAAATATGGATATCGTCTGCTGCATTGTGGTTACATCGGGGACAGTAATAGTTATTCTGTGTTAACTTGTGCAGTTTGGCCGGGGTCCAATATACTCTATAGACAGCAAAAAAGATGGTTACGTCTTAAATTGGCTGGTTTAATTAGCCTCTGGGAAAGAAAGAAGGAGTCTGACACTAACTTCTTCCGGAGGTTCGGCTATGTTGTTTTCCCATAATTTTATCACCTCCAAGTGTAGTTTGTTCTCCTCATCCTTAATTATCGACTTATACCAGAATGAAACTTCTTTTATCAATTTCCCCCCTCTGCAAACGGCATCAAGAATAGCAGGGTCTTTTTCCCGTTGAAGATTCTGACTTGACCACCAAGCTGGTAATTGATAATATTTAAACCTAGTAAGGTGTCCGTTTGTGAGTTGTATTAAAGCATTCCAATCCAAAAGACATGAATCTACCCATAGATCTCCCCACTTTCGTAGTCCAGCTGTTTTCAAGGGTTGTGAAAGCTGATCTTGGAGACATAGGGGCGTACCCGGGGAATCCCAGATTGGAGTGTGAGTATGGTAGTAAGGAATATTAAACATCTTCCGGATGAACCCCCAATTTTTTAGTGCAGTCTGCAGTATCTTAAGACGAATCTTTTTTAAAAATTTCTGGTCTCCAAACTTGAATAAAAAGTAATCATGGTCGTAAGGTAAATCATTTAATAAAGCTTGAAACAAGCGGCCCTGTGATGATGCATCTAACTTGTTCGCAAGTAGCCTAAAATTTTTAAAGTGAAATGCATGACAGTATGATAGTAAGTCTGGAAGGGCTAAACCTCCAATTTTTAAGCCCCTTCTCAACTTTTTCCATGCTATCCTAGATGACTTGCAGGCTCATATGAATGATCCGATCTTACCCTGTAAAGTATTGATATCTTTGAAGAAAATGATAAAGGGATGCAATTATATAGAAAGGTCAGTTTCGGGAGAATTGTCATTTTAATAAGGTTAACACGGCCATAAATATTTAGAGGCAGGTTCCCCCATCTTGTTAGAGTTTTATTAATATCTTTGACCACAGTCTGCCAACTAAATGATGTTATGTTTTTTAGCGCTTGGGTTAAATAAATTCCCAAGTATCTCATTTTATGTTTTACGCCCTGTATATGTATGTTATTATTCCACCCCATTATCTCCGTTTTCTCCTTGTTAATCTGATAGCCTGACAATTTTCCAAATTCTTCTGATAAAGAAAATAGCCTAGGTATTGCCACTGAGTGATTAGAGGTATACAAGAGAAGGTCATCTGCGTACAAAGCAGTTTTTAATGGCATATTACCAAGCTGAAAAGGTTGAATTATATTATCATCTCTGATTCCACAAACAAAAGGCTCCATATAAACATCAAACAAAAGAGGGGATAAAGGGCAACCCTGTCTAGTACCTCGGGATATATCAAACCAGTCGGATAGTATTCCGTTAACTAAAACTTTTGCCTTTGGGTTATAATATAAAGATTTAACCGTCTTAATGAAGGTTAGAGGAAACCCAAATGCCGACATTGTCGCCCATAAATACTTCCAGTTGACCTGATCGAAGGCCTTAGCAGCATCTATCGCAACCAAGGCCAACGGGAGGTTTTTATCGATGGCATAATCAATGGCCCCTATCACTTGAAATGTTAATTCGTTTAACTGTCTCCCTGGAATAAAACCTCTTTGATCAGGGTGGATTATAGATTTTATGATCTTTGATAATCTGGTGGCTAGAATTCCGGAGAAAATCTTCATATCCGTATTTAAGAGTGAAATTGGTCGATACGACTCTATTCTCTTTGGATCTTTATTAGGTTTTACTATGAGCGTTATAATAGCTTCTGCCCAAGAAGGGGGAGCAGAGTAACCATGAGTTAGTAAGAGGTTAAAAAGTTCCCTGAGTGTAGGTAATAACTGATCTTTATTATCCATATAACGGGCAGCCCATCTGAACCTGCAGCTTTTCCCCGTTTCATTCTCTTCAATTGGTTTAGTATTTCCCCTTCTGTAATCTCACTTTCCAGATATATTTTATCCGGTTCAGAAATTTGAGGTAAATTTTTTGATAACAACCAAGTTACTAAGTCATCCCCTTTGGGGTCTTTGTCTTCCGTGTAGAGGCTTCTCATAAAAGACCGCACTTCCTCTCTACTCTCTGCATCTGTCTCTATCAAGTCTCCTGTCTGCCTTTGTGATAGGGTTTTAATATTGTTCCTCGTTCTCTCTTCTCTAGATTTCCAAGCTAAGAGGGCTCCACATTTTTCTCCATATTCAAAATTTTTTAATCTACTGGTCTCCCACTTTTCTTTAAGAATTTTCTCATCCGAGATTTTAAGCTGAATTTGTAATTCAGTAAGTTCCTTCTCTAACGAATGAATTCTCCTGGAGTTAATTAAGATTGCGTTTTGTAGCTCAAGATTCTTTCTTATTATTGCTGCCAGGTCTTCCCTTCTTTTTGCTTTCATACTCTTTCTCTTATAAGTCATTAAAGAGCCTAAGACTCCTCTCAAAAAGGCCTTATAAGTCTCCCATACTACCTGAGGGGTAGAAGTACCTGCATTTAATATGAAAAATTCTACCGTTTTATCCTTAACTTCTATTTTTACTTGATTATCTAATAGGAGTGATCTCTCTAGGGTCCATCTGGTTTTTAAGGGAGTTAAGTTCAATGTAATTACCATTTCCAGTACTGCATGATCTGACATCCCTGTCGGTGTAAAGGAAAGGTAATTGATGTCTGTGAGAAAGTGCTGATCGACTAAAAAGTGGTCAATCCTGGAATAATGCTTGTATTTTTCACTGTAATGAGTAAACCCTAGTGTGGTCCTGTATTTTTTTCTCCATACGTCTAAGAGACTAAAGTTCTTCATTATTGCGTCTAGGGTAGCAAGTGATTTCGAGGGGGCGTGATATTTAGCTTTAGAGGTTCTATCTAGTTTTTGGTCAAAGACCAAATTAAAGTCGCCTCCCAAGATTACTGGGCCAGTTGACCCTAATAATGCTATCTCTAACTTAGATAATGGGCCCGGGTTATCATCATTCGGACCATAGTACGCTGCCAGTGTGAACGGGATATTTTGGATATTTATTACTGCTACCAACCATCTTCCTGATTGATCTGTCTCGTATTTTTTTAGACTTATCCCTCTATTCGCTCGGATTATGATGGAGACTCCCCTTGTGGTACCAGATTGCCTGGAACAAATTATTTCCTGGACCCAGCTTAAATTCTTAAAAAGAGAACTGCAGATATCTGCCTCTAAATGGGGTTCTTGTAACATTATAATATGCGCTTCTGAATTTTTTAAGAAGTAACACATTCTATTCTGTTTCGTTTTTTCCCCCAGGCCATTAATATTCCACGACAGGACTTTAAGCTTATATGAGTTACTCATAAGTCTACTATCCTCTCGTACCCATCCATAGCTATGTGAAAGATATATTCATCTATATATGAGTTTTTTTTATTTTTTATCTTTTCCCCTTTGCTCCCTCCACCCAGTGAACACCCTCCCCCCTGAGGAACCCCCCCAACATACCAGACGATGGCTTCGCCTTTCGAAGCACCCAGGTGAATCCCCAGACTAAATCAAATAGGTTATAGCAAGTGAAAAGTAAATCATTAAATAAGTCATGTCCCCTGTACTGATATTTAATGTTTTTGAGCTTCAATATACACTCTTTTTTTTTATCCCTGAAAATATGTATATATATATATATATATATATATATATATATATATATATATGTGTGTGTGTGGGTTTTTTTTTTTTTTTCGAAGTTGTGACAAGATTTGCCCATTATTAATCATCCTGATCATTTCTCATTCGGCCCAAAAGATTATCAACCTCTGCTGGCTGTGAAAAGCTATAGGTCTTATTCTTCCACATGATCCTGAGCAAGGCAGGAAACCTCATCTGCACGTGCGCCCCCAATGACCTCAAGTCTGGCATTCTGGTGCCCAGCTCCCATTGTCTCTGTGCAGTTCTTGCACCTATGTCGGACCTGATAAGATAGGGACTGGACCTATAACGAAGATCTGTTTTTGACAGGCATCTCCCCAGAATGAGCTCCTTGACGCTATACGTTAGAAAGTTTACTAATATTTTTCTAGGTGCTTTCCTATCTGTTCGTCTCTTATAAGGGTCTCTATGCACCCTTTGAATTTCGGCTTCCAGGTCTATGTCTGGGCGATCTTTTAAAACGCCTTCTCTCAGTAGTTTACAGACAAAGCCCTTTATGTCCTCCAGCTCTTCCCCCTCGGGTATTTTCAGGATCCTCAGGTTGTTTCTTCGTGCTTGGGTCTCCAATCTCTCAATGTCCATAGCCAATGCTCTATTTTGGACCTTCAAAGTATCTATATCTTTTAAGTTTCCATGAACGGTTTTATTCAGAGCAACTACTTCTGTTTCCAACTTTCCTGTACGAAGAGTAACCTCCTCTAACTTAGATTCCAAAAGATCAAATCTGTCATGTATTGTTTTTTGATTATTCTCTGATATCTCGAATTTTGACATCATATCGCTTCTCAATGATTGAAAGAGATCGCCCAGGCGATCATTCACTTGCTCACCAGAGTCTTCAGATCCTCTCCTCGTTCCAATAGGAGCTGGTGCCGGGTCTGAATGAATGACCTTATTAAGATCCTGACTCCTGGTTCCCTCACCAGCCCCTTTAGAACTACTTTGTGCGAGTGCGGCTGTTACCGGCTGCCTCTTAGGTCTAGTGTCCTGCTTTCCTTGCGCTTTGTCACCAGAGGGCGCTTTGTTTAAGTTAGCCTGAGTAGATGGTGCAGGGGGTATACCTGGACTCTTAAACTCAGGAAGATTCGACTGTTGCTGCTCTAAACCAGCTAATTTCAAAGTCTCAACACCCCCTCTTCCTCACACGACACTCCATCATTCAAGGAGACCAAGGAGCCATTTTCCATGTTGCCCAAGTTCTCCAAGGGCCCAAAACGATTTTTTAGGGATATAGTGCTGGTGCTATCCTCCATTTGCGATATAGAACTCCTAGCCTGATCTAGAACTTTAAAGTAGGATTTAAAAGAAGGGGTACTCTTCACCACCTGGTTTTCAAGGGTTACTCCCTTAGATTTTTTTACTAAAGTAGTTTTTTTCTTTTTTCTTTTACACGGGGTTAATGGCATAGGTCTTTCCCTCTCTTCAAATTCTAAGGCACCTCTCTCTTTAAGCTCTACCCTGGATCTCAGCTGATACCTATTCCTTCTTATTGGAGGGGTGTTCCTTTTTCTTACTGTATTAGAAGTTATGTTTACAGTGGCGGGCTGGACTGCAAAAATTAAAGCGGTTTCTGTTAGCTTTTCTGTTGACTCAGCAGGTTTCAGTAGAGCCGGCTCCTGCACTGATCCTATATTCAAATGTACAGGATTGTTTTTTACAATTGGAGCCCCAGTCTGCGATTGATCCATACACCCCTGCCTCCCAAAGGAAAACACGTGATTTGCCACTTGACCCCCCTTCTCACCACACCTTACCGCGAGTAAATAGAGCTTCTTTCCAGTCTCCGTTTTGCAGGGCTGTTGTGTATATACATTAAACGCTGGACCTCTTAATTTGATGTTAAACAGGACGGAGCGAAGTCTGCTCCACAAACACCGCCGGCGTTCTTCCAGCGTGAGTGAAAGTGCAGGCGGGCGCGGATCCGTGCAGGTCCTAGCGCCGTCTCCTTCCAGCCATATCCTCGGAACAAACAAAGAGGAAAGCAAGGCGAGACCGATTTAGGATGTGTGCGGGACCTTCTCACGCTGCAGAGCTCGCATCTCACCTCAAAGCAGGGGGCATGATGCTTCAGAATCTCCTCTCGCGCAAGACTCGTTCTCTCTCCATACAGTCTAAGGGGATCCCCGGGTGCGTCCGCGACCGGCTCTCAGCCCGCAGCCATGTTCCTCGTGGGCGTCATCCCCGATAACAGATTTTTAGCAGAAGATGCACGAGGAACACTCACATTGATAAAACACTCACAAGGTCACCAACCTATACAACCATTCACACATCCACAAAACCACTCACACACCCACTCACAGACCGACTTAGATGCTCTCCCACCCACTCACAGACCCACACAGCTACTCACACACTGACTATCTAAGGTTACAGGTTACAGTTAGGAAATAAAATTAAAAAACCTTTGAAATTCACTAAACAAACCAAAGATTACGGGGACATTCTAGTCAGGAAACAAAATTTTTAAAAACTTAGAAATTCAATGGAAAAAACAAAGATTACAGGGACACTATTGTTAGGCTCAGATTTCACTCGAACAAAACCATTAACATTTTGAAGTGATAGTTACCTGAGCTAACTATAACTTACGCCCCCTGCAACGCACTGCTCATGACCTCACATATTGCATCACTTAATACATGGTCAGTGACATCACTGATAACATCTCAAATGACATTACCCCCAAGCAACCTCTCATACATTCACTCACACACCCACACAACCACTCACATACTCATTTACAGACCACAACAACCACTCACTCAACCATAGAGCCACACACACACACCCACTCACTCACCTATGCAGTCATTCACACAGCCACTCAATCAACCATACACCTCCTCATTCAACTGCTCACTCATCAATACAAATGGTATAGCCACATGCTCACCTATACATCTACTCACACATGTCAGAAACAACAAAAGAGTACCTGTTATAATACAATAATCAACAAATAAATTGGGAGGTGAACTCACAATGGCCACCACCACAAGCTTAATAATAAGCAAGAAAGTAGGAAAACGAAGTGAGTTAAACCCATTCAGTGGACAGAAAAAAGAACCCTCAGGCACCAACTAAAAGTCGGTTGCCAGTTGTCTTCATTGGGTCCTTTATGAGAAATACGTGAAATAACTACGTAGCAAGTGGGAAGTGCATATTAAAAAGAGCGATGACTATTCCCCAATCAGAAATTTAATGTGGGGGTAGTTCTAACTCTATTAAAAACAATCGTGCATGAGAAAGACATATAAATGGTTGAGTTAGTTTGAACCATGCGTCTTAATCTGGGGTCTTATAAAAAGGAAAGGAGCCTAAAGGATGTATTGGTACATACTCGGCCATAACTAATGAAACAGTCCAGGACCAGAGTGTTTTAAACTCCTGGGGGCTACCTCCTTTTGCAGGTTATTTCCCATGTGGCGGATGTAGCGTTTGCCACTTAACTACTGCGTCAAAGACATTGAACCTGAAGGCAGACAAATTGTGGCATCTCAGGGGCCACACAAACTGTAACTCCGCTAATGTAATTTACTTAGTCACGTGCCCTTGTCACCTAAGGTACGTGGGCATGACCACACGAAAAATTAAATTACGCATTTGCGAGCATCGCAGTAATGTGAGATGCCGCAAAGGGACAACAAAACTGACTACCCATTACCTGGACCATGGACATTGCCCCAATGACATCAGGTGGACGATAATAGAACAACAGCCACTCACACACCAACTCACTTAACCAAACACCCACTTAAACAGCCACTCACCCATACAGCCGTTCATACACCCACTTATCCACCCATATAGCCACTCACACACCCACCCATAGAGCTACTCACACAGCCACACAGTCACTGGTTCAGCCACACACACAACCACTCACATACCTCTAGAGACACTCAAACAGCCACTTAGCCACCAATAAAGCCACTCACTCAGCAATACAGTCACTCACTCCCCCATATAACTACTTACACACCCACTTATTCACCCATACAGGCACTCATACACCCATTTACCAACCTATACAGCCCCTCACACACAGTTTAAGACTCTCACACAGCCACTCAGATGACATATGTTAGAAATACTATCACTCATTAGTAGCACAGAATAGCAATTTCACTTATGCAGTAGCTTAGGATATATCTTTAACACACTCACTAGATGATGTTATCAGTGATGTTATCAGTGAAGTCATTTCAGATGTCATCAGTGATTGCATCAGTGATGTCACTGACCATGTCATGAGTGATGTAATATGTGATGTCATAAGCAGTGCATTGCGGGGGCGTACATTATAGTTAGCTTAGGTAACTTTAACTGGTGAATTTCAATGGTTTTGTATGAGTAACTTCTGAGCCTAGCTATAAAGTCCTTGAAGCCTTTCATTTTATCAGTGAATTTCTACGTTTTTTAAATTCTATTTGCTAACTATTATGTCCCCATAACCATGTGGGCTATATCAGAGTAATGGACCTGTTTCCAATTATTCAGAAGTTACTCTTGTGCTCTAGGATCAATTTTCTTAATTGACCCGTGGCAGCTACCAATGTATTTTTGGCTACATGGGCATGCCATAATGTATATTATGAATTTACCTTTGCAAGTTATATGTCAATTAACTAATTGTGTCTGCTCCATTACATTTGTAAATTCAGTCTTATTCCTTACATACTTGAATGCCTTGTGTGAATTTCCCAAAAATGTTTTAATTCAACTATTCATTTTTGCTTCTATCGTTAACATCAATAAAGTGGATGTGTGTCAATTTTTTTTCAGACTTCAAGAGGCTATCTGGGGATGATCACCAAGCTTATTGGCAACTGATGCATCAGTTGTAAGGATGTTCCAATTTATTTGCTTTATTCTCTTAAGCTGTTAAAAAAATTGTTTAGCATTCTATTTCATTGATCCGCCTCTAGCCTTGTAATTGTTACCGCTTTTAAAACTCATTTAAATTACTTTTTTCGAATAGGATCTATTTTCAAAAGGTTTACTTGTTTCCTCGCAATGTTTCAGGAATTCATTATCTTCTGAGCAGTTTCTTTTGGTGTGTTACAATTTTCCCTTGGGTTACATTTCAATGTGTTCAGGTGAAAACTTTGTGCATGTAACACTGAATTGGTTGCAGTTGTTTTTCAATGTAGTGCAGTGAGGTTTGTAAAAAAAATACATTAATGCCTCCTCATCAATTAGGTTAATATGTATCCAGTTGTTTAGTTTCTTAGATACTGTCTCCATGAAATAAAAGTATTTTATAATTTTATTTTAGCATTCAAATTAGGTGATATATTTTTGAGGGGGGTTATATAGATGTTTGCTAACTTAAATGTTATGTTAAACGTAATAGTTGAAATTAATTGTGTTTACAAATAATTAAATTATTGTTTTTATATATTTTGAAGAATTTAAGATATATATTTGTATATATATATATATTTATGCATATATGTATATATATATATATATATATATATATATATATATATATATTCACTGAAAAAACCATAGGTTATAGACCATATATAGTTAGGGATTAGCATTTAAAAAACCTTATTTTATTTGCACAAAACCATTGAAATTCCATATATAGTTAGTTGCACTAACTATATATCGCGGACCCGCAATCCACTGCTAATGATGTCACATATTACATCATTCATGACATGGTCAGTGACATCACTGATGACATCACTGATGACATCTCAAATGACATCACTGATGACATCACTGATGACAACACCCAGTGACTGTATGTTTCTGTAAAGTTAAAATATGTCTTACATATTGAAGAATGAGTGGATGTATAAGTGTCTGGATGAAGGATTTAGTAGGTGCATGACTGACTGTATGAGAGAATGATTAAATGTGTCTCACTGAGTGTATGGGTTAGTGATTAAAGTGTCTTAATTTGGCAATCATTATTTATGTTGTTCTGTAAACTGCTGCATGTTTAAATCAGTAGCTATATCAGTAACTATATGGGTTATTGAATGGTTGCCCAAGTATTTGTATGGGAGACTGAGTATGTGTGTGGGTGGCTGGGAGGTGTATAACTCTGTGCATAGATGTGTGAGCAGTTGATTCCCTAGGTGTATGGGTTCAAAAGTGCATGTAGAAACAGCTGTATGGACAGTTGACTGTGTGCATGAGTATATTGGTGAGTGAATGGATATCTCAGTGCTACATGTCAAAGTAAGTACATATGTAAAACACACTCCATGTGAGAGTTGACATATATAAATAACTGAACATAAGAGCCAGTGAATGTGTGAGTGGCTGTATGAATCATTGTGAACTTGTATCAAGGATTGTATAAGAGAGTAAATATGTGTTACTATATGTTTGAAAAAGTAAGGTGTGTATAACTGTATAGTTGAGGAAATGGAGATGTGATTGATTCTTTGCATGACTGACTAGGTGTGTGAGTAACTCCATGGATGTGTGACAGTCTGTGAGTGCCTGTTTACACTGAGTGTATCTAAGGTTATATTAGAGTCTGAAGATGTATTATCACATAAATTATATCATCAGTGATGTAATCAGTAATGTCAAATGAGATGTCAGTGATGTCATTTGAGATGTCATCAGTGATGTCATCAGTGATGTCATTTGAGATGTCATCAGTGATGTCATCAGTGATGTCACTGACCATGTCATGAATGATGTAATATGTGACATCATTAGCAGTGGATTGCGGGTCCGCGATATATAGTTAGTGCAACTAACTATATATGGAATTTCAATGGTTTTGTGCAAATAAAATAAGGTTTTTTAAATGCTAATCCCTAACTATATATGGTCTATAACCTATGGTTTTTTCAGTGAATTTTCAAGGTTTTGTAAATGCAAATTCCTAACTATATATGGTCTATAACCTATGGTTTTTTCTGTGAATTTCATTGGTTTTTTAAAAGCTAATATCTATAGCTGTAAAATATATTCTTTATTAAGTGACGTATCACGTAGCCCGTGAGACGCCTCATGATGCATCGCATAACCGTGACGTATCGTCTCTGCAGCGCAAACCAAACCCAAAACGTAAGCGCGCCAGAACACGCTTAAAGATATATATATATTTTTTTAACCTTAATTAGACAAAATCCACACGTGCACATATCACAAACGTTCAAAAAACACAATATGTCGGACTCCCGTTACGCTGCCGGTTAGCTGCCCGGTTAACGTACCAGGAAGCACCTTTACCGCGAAAAATCGCAATTTTTTTTTTCTTTTGCCCCGCAGGGAACTTTAATAGCCCCCTCATCAATCCTAGGGGTTCAGGAGGGGTCTGCCTTACCCCTTTCATTCATTTACACCTTTTTTTTTTCCACCTCTTGTCTCTCGATCCTACCGAGAGACAAGATGGCGGCCGCTCTGGACTGTTTACAATGTTGACAGCCAATCAGCTACTCCTCAGGATTTTTTTTTTTTTGGGCCCCGCGTGGTTTTATAATATCCCCCTCATCAATCCTATGGGGTCAGAAGGGGTCTACCTTGCCCTCTTTCCTTCATTTCCCCCTTTGCTTTGGTCTCCTCTTGTCTCTTGATCCTACCGAGAGACAAGATGGCGGCCGCTCCGGACTGTTTACAATGTTGACAGCCAATCAGCTACTCCTCAGACTCCCGTTACACTGCCGGTTAGCTTCCCGGTTAGCTGCCCGGTTAGCTGCCCGGTTCGCTTACCAAGACGCGTCTCTACGGCGAAAAAATCGGATTTTTTTTTTTTTTTTTTTGGGGCCCCGCGTGGCTCTATAATATCCCCTCATCAATCCTAGGGGGTCAGAAGGGGTCTACCTTGCCCCCTTTCCTTCATTTCCCCCTTTGTTTTGGCCTCCTCTTGTCTCTCGATCCTACCGAGAGACAAGATGGCGGCCGCTCCGGACTGTTTAGAATGTTGACAGACACCGGAGGGCCAATCAGCTTCGCATCGCAAAGTTCCGATACGCGAAAAGTTTGCTAACCGGATCGCTGCCCGGAGCGCTGTTACAGATATATATCTTGATTTAAACGTTAATTTCTCAAAATCCACTGAAGCACATATATTGAGACCTAGCAAAGGCACATCGGGCTAACAGTCCCTACAATTTTGCCAAGTTTCGTGGAAATCCATTCAGCCGTTCGGGCTAAAAGTGAGTCCAACCGCCCTATGGAAATTAACATGGGAAAAACGCGTTTTGGGACCCCCCTTTTTTCTCGGCCCCCCCTTGACGAACCCCCCCCAAATTTCCAGGAGCTGCTCAGAAACAAAATGTGCCATTTTCCTGAAAATTTCAGCCGATTCCGTCCACAAACGCCAAAGTTATTAGACATAGAATTTTCAGAAATCCCATAGGGAAAAAATCCTAACTATATATACCTACTGGCGATAGCCAGTAGGTAATATATATATATATATATATATATATACATGTACATAATTCCTAAATATAACGTATCATAACTATTTATTTTAAATTATAATATTTTTTACTATCTTAATATTTGAAACAAATTACTTATAACTCGATATTAATTTCAAAAAGCAATATTTTACCTTTTGGGCGATATTCTTTTTTACTACATTTTTTACACATTCTTTGTGTACTGTACATTGTAAGTGTGTAAAAACAATGTTATGTATACAATATTTTTGACATGATATTCTCGTCATTCAATATTGTTGTTCTTAATATTCTTTCATAGAGCCCTACTCGATATTTGTGAATATCAGCCTTGGCCCTCCTCAGAGGCATACCATGTAGAACAAATTCCAGCTATTATTGAGTCTGGATTCCAAAATACTTACACTTTTTAAAGTCTTATTTTTCTGGACAACAGGGGCTATACTTATCAATAAGGTGTGTTGCCCTTGCCCCATGCAACGGGATGCAAGAGCAACACACCTCATATGTTAGATTTATCAAGCCTTGCAAGGCCCCCTTATGTGGCCATGAGTGGCTTGATAAATCTAGAGTAACTCAACACATCGTAACTTGCTTTTCTGCATTACTCTCACCCAGAGATGCATTCCATGGGTTTTCCCACGCACACCCATGGATTTTGGCGCATTTCTAGATTTACCATTACTGGTGGACCTGGGAATGTTTCTGAAAGCTATGCATCCCCAGGGAGGTGTAACATGGAGAAATATTTGTTTTTCTTCTAATTTTTCCTCTTTCTAGGGAAATGTCTCAGTCCATTGTTACTCTGCGGGAAGGTGTCCCTTTCAGCACAAAACAATCCTGCTTACAATGCAGGCACCCTTGCACAACAGTTTAATTGTGCCTGCATTGGCGCTAGGTGGCACATTTTGCGTCAGCGCTGGGTAAAGACAGGAATGCAACGTATTATGTTAAATACACCATATTCCTGCCCTTTCTCTGTGATGCTGCACAGCAGGGTGGCTTGGCTGCGTTATTTTTTGATAAACATTCCCCCTTGCTGGGGGTAACCGAAAATATCCGCCGCATGGTGGACAAAAGCGAAACAGTGGCACTTGTGCTGCTCGACCTCAGCGCGGCATTCGACACCGTGTCGCATGCGGTCCTCGCCCAAACACTCCACTCCCTGGGCATCCGTGGGGCAGCTCTCAACTGGATTAGATCATTATTGGAAAACCGCACGTTCCAGGTCTTCTCACAAACTGCCTGCTCCGATACCATGACATTCAAACACGGAGCTCCACAGGGCTCTATTCTTAGCCCGTTGCTTTTCAACGTGTATATGAGCCCCCTGGCCAAAATAGTGGAGGAAACAGGGCTTTTAATGTTTTCCTACGCTGATGATTCCCAGCTGCTTTTTTCTTTATCAGCTGCAGATTCTGATAATTCCTCCACCCTACAACTCGGACTCTGTAAAATCGCCGATTGGATGCAAAAAAACGTCCTAAAACTTAACGGCGAAAAAAACGAGTTAATCGTGTTGGGCAAAAATAAAAAACTTTGGGGACCCCAACATTGGCCAACTGAAATGGGTACCCCCCCTACCCCGGTTACTCATGCTCGCAACCTGGGCGTCATTATTGACGACTCACTCAGTTTACATCAGCAAGCGGTAAAGACTTCGGCCACCTGCTTTGCCATATTAAAATGGCTAAAAAAGATCTGTTGGATGCTGCCTGAAAACACCAAGAAAACAGTTGTCAATGCCCTAATAACCTCTAGGCTAGATTATGGCAACGTTTTGTACCTGGGGGCGAACAAAGCTACTGTCCGCAGGTTGCAATCAGTGCAAAATGCAGCAGCCAGACTACTCTGTAAAATTCCCATCTCTACTCCAACCACTAAATACATCAGGAAGCTACACTGGCTAAAAATTGAAAACCGTGTTAAATTCAAATCTCTATGTTTTATGCACAGGATTTCCACCAACACCGCTCCTAAATATCTGCAAAACCTGGTGCGCCCCTACCGTCCTTCCAGATCTCTTTGGTCTTCCACGGCAAATCATTTCGAAATTCCAAGGACCAAGCTGTCACGTATGGGTGGCAAGTCCTTTTCATTCCTGGGACCTTCTCTCTGGAATTCAATGCCACATACATTGCGGTCTGAGTCGAATTACATCAAATTCAGAAAAGCCTTAAAAACATGGCTCTTTAACATCTAGTTTTCTGTAACCACATTGCTATTGGGATCTGCTGCGCCAGGAAACCCTTTGTTGGGTAGCTGTGCGCATTACAAATGTAAACAAATAAAAAATAAACAGGTTCCTGCAAAATAATGATGGATTAAACCCAGATCTGTGACCGGGAATGAATGTTTTGCCAATGTGCGACATTGGGGCTAGGTAGCACATTGGAGCTAGGTAGCACATTGTGCGTCAGCGCTGGGTAAAGACAGGAATGCAACGTATTATGTTAAATACACCATATTCCTGCCCTTTCACTGTGATGCTGCACAGCAGGGTGGCTTGCTTGGCTGCGTTACTTATTAATAAATATTCCCCCTGGTTCCTGCAAAATAACAATGGATTTAACCCAGATCTGTTACTGGGGGTGAATATTTTGCCAATGTGCAACATTCCGTCCATCATCTTGTGTGTTTTGCTGTTCGCCCTCTGTGGGAAGGGTATGCCCAGGCGTGGGTCCCGTGCTCACTATGCCACTGGAGTCAAGCTATCCTGGCTGATGATGGCTGATAGCCAGAAACCGGTCCTAGGATGCTTGATTCCAGTTCAGGGAAGACATGGCTTGGCAGTTCAGGCTGGACTGTTCCCATGAGGCACAGGGTCAAACCTGATTTGCATATGGCCATGTCTGAACTGGGGTGGCGTGGTGAGCAAAATAACGATGGATTAAACCCATATCTGTGACTGGGGGTGAATGTTTTGCCAATGTGCAACATTCTGTCCATCATCTTGTGTGTTTTGCTGTTCGCCCTATGTGGGAAGGGTATGCCCAGATGTGGGTCCCGTGCTCACTACGCCACTGGAGTTAAGCTATTCTGGCTGATGACGGCTGATAGCCAGAAACCGGTCCTAGGATGCTTGATTCCGGTCCAGGAAAGACATGGCTTGGCAGTTCGGGCTGGACTGTTCCCATGAGGCACAGGGTCAAGACTGATTTGCATATGGCCATGTCTGAACTGGGGTAGCGTGGTGAGCAAAATAACGATGGATTAAACGCAGATCTTTGACTGGGGATGAATGTTTTGCCAATATTCAACATTCTGTCCATCGTCTTGTGTATTTTCCTGCTGTAGAGTCCAAGTAAGTTGTTGGTGGATTGCCAAGCTCAGTGATCCATTGTTCCCTACCTCACCACACTACATCTAGAAGCAGACAGGTATGCATGTGATCTTTTAAACTGTGTGTGTTTTTCAATACTGTGTGATAATATTTTAATGTTACAAAGAAAAGAAGTCCCTGAGCTTAAGGATATACCTTATGTCGTAATCTAGCCAACCTGAGATGTTTAGGGGAGGCTATATTCGACCCAAAAAACTAACCTTACAGTCTAGTTATAACTAGAATTATCACTAAATAGTGGAAACCCGTCAGTTTAGGAACTCTGTGAACAATATATAGTAGAATCCTGCAACATTTGAAAACACTCTGATATACACCAGTAATTAAAATCATCAGTTTATTTCTAAAAAATTAATCACAAAATCAAGGTTTGCAATACATAAAAATACAACAAAATACAAATAAAAAACCAAAAGTTGATGCGGCTTTTCAGTGTCTTGTGTAGATGACAACACCTTCTCCAGGACGTTTTTTTTAAAAAATCACTAGAAAATGAAAATTAATTAATTAATTAATTGCAAGTTTATATAGCGCTAGGATCGACTCCCGGAGGAGTATCTCCGCGCTTCGACCGCTGCGAAACCCTTCCTGGCTTCCCTGAGAGATGGTCCCTTAATGGGTATCTCCAGGGTGAGACCAGGCATCCCCGGCGGTCTGGTGGGGCCGTTAGTGCAGATGAGGCAAGCTAATGCCCAGAGTTGCCGAGTGTGATCGCTGATCAGAGTGGGCACCGAGGCGAGAGAATTATCGAGTCCGCTGACCCTGGTCCAGAAACCTGCCGCGTCGGGAATCGAACCCTGGTCCCGGGCCGTCCTCTGCTCTCGGGTCTGCCGCCTCTAACCAGTGAGCCACACTACTGCACATAATTAAAATCACTTCTAACAGATTTCTTTTGTATTTTGTTGTATTTTTATGTATTGCAAACCTTGATTTTGTGATTAATTTTTAGAAATAAACTGATGATTTTAATTACTGGTGTATATTAGAGTGTTTTCAATGTTGCAGGATTCTACTATATATAGTTCACAGAGTTCCTAAACTGACGTTTTTCCACTATTTAGTGATAATTCTAGTTATAACTAGACTGTAAGGTTAGTTTTTTGGGTCGAATATAGCCTCCCCTAAACATCTCAGGTTGGCTAGATTACGACATAAGGTATATCCTTAAGCTCAGGGACTTCTTTTCTTTGTAACCTTGTTTACCCTGTCCCATATTGGTTCTAAGGGTACCTCCCTCTTTGTGTTTTGGTGATAATATTTTAATGCATGTGACATAAATCTCTGAGTAGTGTTTAAGTATATCTTTCAGCCTCATTCACAAACGCCATCTGAAAAAGTCTGAAACATTCTCTTGAAAGGTTACTCATATTTTTGTTACAAACCACTAAATTTATTTGTATACCCAAGCAATTCTAGACACATTCCTGAAAATCACCTTCAGTTGCCAAATTCCAGCAGCACCCAAACGTGAAACGGCTTGCACGCATTGAAATAGTGTATCCCTTCCTGTATTGCACTTATAAATGCTTCATGAAACCAATTCAAGAGAAAAAAACATGTATCCAGTATTGAGGACCTCACACAGTGTCCTACAGAACACATTTAGTATAGCAAAGAGATTATTAAATGCAATGGTAGATCTCTGTAAGTGCCCATGTCCTGGAAAAGCAAAGGTCATCCGAGGTTAAAATAGGGTTAAAATATCGAAGGGTAAGTATTTATAGATTTTCTATACCTAACTCCACATCTCTGCAGCTTAATAATAAATATTGTCAAGTTACATTGCGGTAGTTACGAATAGTAAATCTAAACTTCCCTATATACTCTTTCTTTTCGATATTTGTTCCTCAACATTTTGTCCATTCTATTAGTGTACCACGATAGTCTTGTACCCGATATTCCGGAGTACAATCATAGTATATTTTGAGTGAATCTATTATAATTGTATCCAGCCTGGAAAAAGGCAGGAATGCACTATACAATTTCCTGCTAAAAACTCACCAAACCTGCATGCTGCCTGCTACTGACACACTTGGCAATCTTAAAATGCATGTAATTTTCACGATCAGAGATGGGTAATGGACCATCTTCTTTATTTGCTTGTTCTGTGCCACTATGATCTATATTAAAGCATATTCAGGTGTAGAGAAAGAGACAAGTTTGGAGGTAGAACCGGACAGAAGAGAAGCAGGGCAGGCTCGGTTACTTACCTTGATAGATCCGTGTCAGTCACTCTGTTCAGACTTTCAGATATCATCCCATATAGTTGTGTAGGCAACAACTTAAAGATGGGGTAAAAATGCTCACTTTGATCTGTACATGTATCTAATGTGAGGTGAACTCAGAAAGACTGATCTTAGGTGTCAAATTCTGTGGATTCTTGCTAAGCAGAGGGTGGTTTAAGCGATGCAGGTAGATTAACGTGCTGTGAGTCTACAAAGGCAGAGGAAATGTATTTTGACCATTAGAAGTTGTGGGAACGTGGGATGCAGTGACCTCACTCCAGAGCAGTTTCAATATAGTTGAGAAGGTAGAAAGGTGTTCACATTGACACCAGGAGGACAGACTGTAGGACTGAAGTAGCATGGATAGATATTCCAAGAATAACCGTGTAGACAGTGGCAGATGGTGAGCATTTAAAGTGGTGAGGCACAATTTCATACACCGAAGTACAGGACCCCTTCCAAGGAGTGTCAGGAGTATGAAGGGGAGCTTCCCCCAAAGAAATGGGAAGAGATGACAGGGTGAAAAATGGGCAAAATGGCACAGTTTATAGTAGCAAGGAAAGGGTGAGAGTCGTCCATGCATAAAGAAAAGGGCAGGGCGCTACAGTAAAAAGAGGGCCTGTGCGTTCAAATTATGGTAGAAACTGAAGGGACTGAATGAGAGGCATGAAAGATGTGGTCAAAGGTAGAGATAAGTGAGAACTCAGTATAAGAAAATCTAAAAGCATCATAGTGAACAGAAACAATGACCACAGAATAGGCAGCAAACAGTGAAAGAAATAGAAAGGGGAAACACTGAAATGAAGACAAAAGGTAATGAGAGAGATGAGAGATATATAAGATGGGACAGAAAGTGACACAGTGGAAAAACAAGATGGAGAGAGTGGCAAATATATCCAGAAGGAGTTATGGAAGGGAGCATGGAGAACAACACAGTCTTAGGAGAGAAGTGAGCAGTACAGTAAATACCAACCAACCTGACTCCACTTACAAGAGTATTGTCATGTTCAAGAGTGCCGTGCGCATGTTCTCTGAATCAGAAAAAAAAAAAACAGGGCTGACCTAGGTAGTCCTGACACTTTTGCGCTGGTCCGGCTGATTGGTAATATTGAACGGGACTTAACTTGCCAGGTTACCTTAATAGGCTGAGGGGAATTCATACGTCAGAGTGAGACCACACAAAGGTCGTGTAGTGATGGGCTAGGAAGAGAAAAATCTACAATAGCCTTTACGTAGGAGCATAGGATTAGAAAGAAAAGGTTACAGTTTAAATATATTTCTATAGGATCCCTCGTGCGCTGTCCAATTTCATAACCAAAAGCCCATGCATTAAAGGCACTTCTGTGGTTTGTTAAACATGTAGCTGGCGTTTTATCGAAGAAAGCCCACCCTTCCTTAACTGGGCCTCTCCACAGATCACAAATGTCAATATTCCCTTTCCTCCGCATGTCAAAACTCTACAAAACCATGATACATGGTTGGCATGCGGTTCTTAAAGCACCATCTCCTTATCTCCTGCCAAACAAACCTGGGTCTGAGTTTGTTCTCTTTCCTCGTAAACATAATTATCTAATGGTGTATTTGCCCAAGTCTCTGTTTTCATTTGTTGTAAGTTTACTGTGTGTGTACATTATATAGATGGTACAGGAAAGAAGGCAGGCCTCTCTAAAACCAATCCTCCCAAGTAGCAGTCCGAAATCTGCTATAAACAGTAATGATTCTGCAGCAGCATGTTTGCTTTTCTCACTTAGCTAATTGTATACAAAAACACTATTTTTTTACAGTACCATCAACTCTATGGCTTGGACTACGCAGACGTACCCAATACCTCCCACCCAACAGGCTTCCAAATTGCACACACACACACATTTAAACACGCACTCACTCATACAAGCATACCTGCACACACCGACACATACAAAGACACTTACACAGACATACACATGAACTCCTGGCATACAGACAAACGCACACTCGTACACATTTTGAAGCCGAGGAAGAGAAACATACTTGCTCCTTTATCTGCATTGCAGGGCGGGCCCATGTTGCAGACTCCTCTGACTTCTGCTAACAGCAAAACGGAGTCAGGCCCACAAGCTTTCACGGAATCAGAAGTATTTTGTGCTATGTTAAAATTTGCAACACGCAGACTAGTGGTACCAATGAGGCTACAGGGCTTCAAATAGTTATTTAACGCTGTCTGCGTTTAATGTATTTTACACTGATTGTATTCAACATTATCTTACAATTATTTTCCGCGTTCATATTGCTGGTTCAAGTCTACCCTTTTTGAAATTCCACGTTGAAGGACCTCGTCCTGCTCCCTTCTTTACACCTACTCACTTACAGCCTTACATTTCTGAACCTGGACTGCGCCCTGCTGCACCTTCGTAGTTTTAAAAAAATGTGACTGAAATTCAGAACTTCTACTGTTATTCGTTAAATGGAAAGGCGGCTAGGATGTATCTTTAAGGGGCTTCAGAAATATCACGAGAATTAAAATATCGATGAAATGTTTGCGACATAGCCTGTTTATTCCTTAACAAACGTCACTTTTATTTTCAAGGCCTAAATGTTTCACCAAGTCTGGGTTTCCGTATGGCAATTCCTCAGAACTTTACTTCATGACATGCCACTGGTAATAGATAATAAATGACGTGGGGCATTAAAGTCATAGCATCAAGCTTCATAGTAAGTTCAGAGACTGCCAACAAAAAAGGTCACGTGATTCTCCTTTCGTACCCCTTCCTTTTCCCCGCGGCACATTTATACCTAGAGCCAGAAGAATAATCAGTCGCAGATCGCGGAGGTGGGGGGAGTGGGTGTAGTGCGGGAGTGGGGGCCGCGGGGGGGTTAAAGTAAAATAAAAACAATCCTACCTGACCAGGTCCACACCGCCTCGGGTCCGTTCTGGCACCAACAGTGGAACAGCCGCATCACTGCTGGGAAGTGGCAAACCCCTCTCAGCCAATCTTCGCGCTGGATTGACTTTAGAGCAGGGCAGTGTTACGCTTCGCCCGCCTGCCCATTAGGAGACTGAGGTTTGAGCCTTTGCTAATGGGCATGCGCCAGTCTGAGAAGGCACCAGTGCGCATGAGTGGGCACGGGTAAAAAATGTGCCTACCTTCCCCACTCATGCGCACGTGTGCTGCTGCTGCTACTGCCTGCCCCTGACAATGCCTGCTGTCAGTCAACATGACGCCAGACCGCCCACCCCCTTCGTACTCTGAAGGGGGTGGGTGATCTGAGGTCATGCTGACTGACATGATTGTCATTTCTCCCTCGGAGCTGCTGAACTTAAATAAACTAAGAGTTTGCTTAAGTTCAGACACACCGAGGGAGCTGCGGGGGCAGGCGGGGTGGGGGGGCAACGCCCCAACGCCCCCTAATGGACCCACCGCCACTGCAACCTTTGCACAGTTTTAAAACACAAACTCCACAGCTAATGTGAGACTTTTAGAGGAAAACTTATTATGGTAGCTAAAGACAAATGTAAGTTTGAAGACATCATGTTGGATCCTCAGGAGTCGTGTGACTGACTTTGCTGGGAACTATAAGCAGACGGAGTTTCAGTAATAAAACCTTAATTTTACTTCTTGTGGGTTTATGCTTTTGTGTGTTACTGCCATTTTTTAGGTCTCGCTGAGTCAGCCCATGCGTTGCACTGCGAGACATTTTGTAAGCAGGTTTTTAAAGTGCTACCAAAGGCTTGGCCACCAGCTTGCGATCATGCGCACAAGTGCGCGCGCCTCTCTCCGCCTATCCAATGCAGCATGCCTCGCTCCACCCCTCCCGGACCACAAACCTCGTCCCCGCGATCATGATCACTTTCACGGTCTTTTGCGCGCTTGTTTCGCTATTATAACAAAGAGGTTTCTTTCATGTAACAGAAGGCTAGGAAATCTACAGTGTATTCTCTTCTTGTGTTCACCATTCGCTTCAGTGATTTCTAAGGACTTTAAGGTAAATCTCGAGAATCTGAGTTTTAAAAACATTGACAATTACCTATTTTGTCTGGAGTAGTGTTTCGCCATATTTCTGCATACGTAACAAACATTAGACAGAATATGCTTTTAGAAGCTTTGTGTTTATCTGAAATTACATGCTTTGTGTATGATTAAGAAGTCTCTACACGCACAACACAAACACACAGTACCTGGACTGCAGCAGCTCTCTCTCGATTGGCTTTGCTTGCTCTTCCTGTCTATTGACCATTCGCCCTTCACCAATAGGCTTCCCCTCCCAGCCGTGAGGTTCCGCCCCTGATTCTCCACCTCGCTTTGCCCGTGACAGTCACCATCCACAGCTGATGAGCATCGCCGGGCGTTGGCTGCGGCTGCTCTGCTATGGTGAGTGCTTCCTTGTTCATTCTTCTCCCGCTACATCGTGAGCTGGCTCCGATCTTAACTCCGACTCTATCCCCAGGACACACATCGATCCATCTCTCTGGGTGACTCTCTTGCAGTCTACACCCATCATCATTCTGTGTCACTGGGAGCTGCTGGCTTCAGTGTTACATCAGCGAAGTCATTCCAGTAGCGAAAAATACAAGCATAACCCGGAACAAGTGTAGTAACCGTACTTTGCACCTTAGCCAGAGAGTGGGATTGGAGCAGTATGCATCCAGCGGTGCATTTTGGAGCTCACTCTCCTGAATATGTTTTTGGAGCATTTTGTTATGGGGTAATGCCATTTACACAAAGAGCACCTTCTCCATCAAAATGCCTTCTTGAAATGGCCACTAAATTTGCATCAGACACGCAGTATTACTATTAAACATATATGCCAGACAATAACTTGCTCAGTTTGTTTTGATAGTATTAGAATATTCGTTTCCGGTTCAGAATGACAAAAAACCAACACAACCTCGTTTATAATTTCCTTACAGCTGATTTAATTTCAAATCCTTATAAAGTTCATTTACAATTATTTGAATTTTATTATGTACTGGAAAAAATGTGACATCCTGCAGCCGTTTCTTTGTGTTCTCTGTACTCCAGCAAGATTGCTACTTGGTTCACTTTAGTAATTTCCGTTACCTTGCAATTACAGAAAGGAGCAGTAAACAACAAACTCCATGTATCAGCACACTTAGCCAGACATTTGACCTTGGCTTGGCTTCCGGACTCAATATCCCATATCGTGCTCTTTGCTTTATTTTTTATTTTTTGGTTTACTAGAGCCAGGCAGCTGCCAAGTACTCACAAACTCCTTTTTCACACACCACAATAATTTTCACCAGTTTCATTTACCGTTATAACATGGCAATTCAGCTTTCTATACCATCATTTTTAAAAATATTGCACACATCATGACACATATGCACACCGGCGTCATGGCAAATGTGCACACATCATAACACATGTGCACACTCGCATCATGACACGTGAGGAACATCTTGGAATACGTTGCTTTGATGAAAAGCTCATTAAAAGATTGCAGGCCATACGTTCACGCATGCTGGTACAAACAAGTATTGGCAAAGCTTCTACTTCAAATACTTAAAGCAGAGACCTACTGACTTTGCCAATGCCTAATTTTCGAGAATGCAACTAATCTAGGGAGAAGTGAGCAAGTGAGGAGTTTTCTGGTGGGTAGTAAATGGTGACTGGTCAGTTTCTTGAGTGGGTAGTTTTGTTTATGATTGCTGCTCCAAGGCAATAAATAGTACTGCACTGCAATTGAATAAGAAAGTTCCTCTCGATGGACACTTGACTCTCCAGGAATAACAAAGCTGAGCAGCAAAGGCGTACTTCTAGGAGATGGGGGGAGTTGGAAACTCAGACACTGGACCACGCAGTAAAGAACACTCTAACTCCAAGTTCAGTCAGTGCTATAGCTGCAAAGAATAAGCGTTGACATAGCCAATAGGTCTCGCCTTTGGTACTTTATAAGTGTTTAGCCATGCAACAGTTGATGTTGTTGCACCAAGGATATTGTGCTGCATAACTAAATACTTATAAGGTCCCAAAAGCGAGATCTATGGCTATACCAATGCTTGTTGCACTTGGGAACTAGTGCTTTTGACCTTTTGAGTAGCTGTGGCCATGCAGAACAATCAAGCCAATTTAATTTAAATTTACCATATCTGCTACTTTGATAAATCACCTGTAAGAATACAAAGGTTTGCCACAGTTGTGAAAAGTGCAGCATGAGGTGTCTGAGTGAAAGAAATCGTTTCCCACTGTGCCCGAAAATCTAATATTTGCAATCAGAAGAAAATTATTATACTAACAGTACTAAACATACTTACAAGGTGAAATCTGGAATGACTCTCTTCTTCTGTAGATTTTGAGATAAAAATGCTATCAAATCCAACGTTTCCATATCATACGTTATTATGATCCGTTGTATTATCTCTAGTGATTTACCCCATGTTTGCATTATGAAATATAGTCTGTCTAAGCTCGGTTGAAATTGCTTCCGTGGGGCCATTTACATTTCTGGTTGACCTCTTGCCAAACATAATTTGTTCCTTGACTGAGACAAACAGTCACTTTACTTAAAAAAAAGCTCACTCAATAGGTCCAGGAAACGATGAAAAGGAACCTGAAGGCTGTGAGGTGATATTCTTTTAGGAATAATATCCTGTAACACATACTACTCTTGAGTTAGAGTTAGTAAGGCTTTAAAATGTAGATTTACTTTGATCCTTGGTAGGAATAACTGGTTTGGTGTCGGGTGGAGTTTGGGGAAGGGGAGAGATGGCCAAATGGATACAAAGACACATTTTAGAGTTTCTGTAATGAAAAGGACTTTGGGGCTGAACAGGAACTTATGCTATTACACAAGATGGAAAGAGAAAACTAGGGGACCTTGGCCCAGTTCACCTAGAGGTCACACCCAAATGATTACTAGTTTTAGCATTTAAAATGCCCTACTCAAATTACTCACAACAAAAAAAGTGGCTTGCACATAAAAAAAACAAGACGACTTCCTTACACTGAAGGATTCCTAACTACCTGACAGAAGACTGAGGAGACAGTTATCTCCAGATTGGTCTGTAATTTCTGGGAACAACAAATCTGCTCCGGGGCAACTAAATCTAACCCTGGCCTTATCCTGAGGACTCAGGGGTTTAGGTCCTGTCAGTAACCTCTACATCCCCTGTGGTTTGACTGTTGGTGACTCCATAACCAAGGCAAGCATTAAATAATTTCAGATTGCCTTCCACTACAACATTGTAACTGTAAGCTGTCTTTGCATTCACACTTTAACAGTTGTTTTTGATACTTAACTGATATCCTCCTACTTAACTGATATCCTCCTATGTAAGTCCTCTCCAAACCTATGTTAATTTGAGTACTTCATAAAGAAAACGACTTGCTACCAAATAAAATTACTTTTGTGCATTAGGTAATGAGTGTCACTGTTTCCTTCTTGTTTGTCTTTGTGAAGTGTTGTGAAATTTGCTTTGTGTTGTTCAAAGCTTGTTGGCTTCATAGAAATCCACCCAGGTCAAGGTCAGCTAGTAGTAAAAGGCATCACTAGAATAAAGTAGCCAGGATGTTCCAGCATACTTTAGGGTCCCAAATAACTAACATGGTTATTAACATGTCATGTGGAAATTTCTTAATTTATTTTCTGGGCTTTGGGAGAGTTGGGAGGTTAAAGTTTAGTTATTGTGTAGATAGGCAAGTTTGATTTTAGTAGACAATACAATCCTCTCAGGTGCACATATAGCTTATTTTTGCAAGCACAATTTCTCTTTTGGGATTTATAAAATGGAAATTTGCAGTCACAATGGGATTTATGCATGTTACATTACAACTATATGGTGTAATTTTATGTTAAGGAATATCTACTCTGAGGGTCATGGAGTGAGTGTTCCGAGGAGGAGATGTCTTGGAAAGTAAGAATACAAGCCTTTCACAGTCACACTTAGACCCTAGAAATAGGTCAAGATTAAATCCAGTTGGGAGCATGAGTAAATCTGTATCTATCAGGGCGATGGGTGGACTAACTTACACAAATTGAGTTACTATTGAACAGTTAGTTTGCACACAGTGAAAGAAAGAAAGAACAAAGATATTACATGCAAATGCACCTTTTTAAACTGTTTACCCATTCCTAATTGTACAACTCTTACAATTATGTGTGTGAAAAAGCTTTGCATACAACTAAGTAAGTAATACATGTATTTTAGTACAGCACGTTCTCCTTTGTTCTCATGTCTGCATAATATAGGATCTAAACTAGCTCCTTTTTACCTAGTAGTGATCATTCTTCATCCCAACCAGGCAGAATTAGTAACACATCTAACAGGGAGCTTGCAATACCTAAAGCATATGTTACACCCCAGGTGGAATGCCTTCAACCAATGCTTCCCCTGCCTCATGTATTCTGTTAGCTGGTCCAGTCCAATCGAGTACCAATAGTACATCAGTTAGGCATAACGTAGATCACTCATTTTCAGTAGTTCCTGGTTTTCATCACTCCGTGAATGGAACCAAGGGTAAAACTGTATCAGTGCAGCCGCCTCACCAACTTCCAGTTATTAATCTTCCCCCAGATGACTGTCTGCATGTGTCTGTTTTGTTGGGTGTACCTTCGCTAAGACATTACCAGCGTGAATCTTATGAAGAACTCTTTAACAAAACCCTAGATAGGCTGGATCTACATAGAAGTATGTATCTCTCCCATGTAGGAGACATCCTGCATGTAAGGAGATGTGCTTGGATCGAGACAAACATCCCAGACCAATAAGGAGACTGCATTGTGGTAAATTTTAGAAACCCCAAATTTGGTACACCATTTGCTTTTTAACTTCAGGCGTAACATTCTATCTAGCAGTTTTATTACCCTGGTCACGCTTGGCTATTTTTATAGACCTTCTCCTTTTTAATGGTAGCAGTCATGTAATCTTTCACATGTTAAGCGACACTGTGCACTGGATATGCGTACTTTAATTTATCGTGGCAAACCTTGTTCACTTAATCTTAATCTTAATCCCCCGTGCTTAGTTAGTACCTCCTCCATTAATGTTTCAGCCAGTGCACAGGCCACCCAGCATTTACCGCGTGCCTCGTGCGCTGTACCGTTACCCAACTGGTTTGACGCATTATCTGACTTGGACTGACATGTGGGCAACAAGGGCCCTTTAACCAGTTTACTGCGGCACAAATTCCACAGCGGTGCGGGCGTTCTAATAGGTGGGCGGGGCTCTGTCGGCCAATGGTCGTTCGCAGCACAGAACGGGTTATCAACTGCTGTCCCCCTTATTAAAAATCAGGGTGATAAATCACCAGTAATATCTGCTGTCTTTACTGTCCCACAGCCTGCAGCATACACCTCTTTTATTCTGGCCACACAGTACAGATCTCTTTCTGTATTGAGTTGGAATGTGGCAGGCCTAAAGGGGAAGATTAATAACATTGAATGGTGGGCATTTGTTTCAAAGTATGACATAATTGCATTACAAGAAACCTGGATTACCATCGCACAGCATATTGAGGGTTATGCCTATTTTGCCTGTGATGCCATTTCATCAACTCGGTCCGGGCAATGGGTGGGCTAGCCATCTGTGTGGGTTTAAATCTTAAGGTGAGGGTATTGCAGGTCAATTCTGAGTCACCCACTTTTTTAGCGATATTAATTCACATTCCAAAGACAAACATAGTTTTTTATTTGATACATTTTAATAACAATGATTTTGTTAACGTTTTTTGCACACACTTTACTAATTTGTTCAACTTTCTATCCGATATACAATCTAAGACTGAAAATAGACACTCTCAATCATACTTTTTTTATTTGTGGAGATTATAATGCAAAGCTAAGCGAAGGATCATGGTCCCAAGATATCCGCATTGATGAAAATGTCACCACTTAGGATGCTAGGGGGGTAGAGCTTCATAAGTACCTTAATGCTCATAGACTGGTTGATTTAATTGAGACTTTAGGAGGTGCTAACTGTACAGTTCCCAATTTTAAAGTACAGGGGAGGGCCTCAATAATTGACAATATGTTTGTAAGTTCCAACTTTATGCCCTGGTATTATAAAGGGGAGCTCCTACTGACAGAATGGGAAGATCACAGTGCCCTGTGCTCCTCTATGCTTTTATCAATTAAGGGACTTGCTTGTAATGGTAATTTAGTATCTATTACACAACACTGTTTGGATGGCTTTTAACTAGTCTGGCGCCTGAAAAAGCCCTTAGAAGCTTTATCAATTCTTCTCAAAACTCATTTAGGAGTATTTCTCAACTGTCTAGCTGAGACCGGGCAAGAGTTATCATAGGCTAAAATATATATTTAGAGAGTCTATGCTCAGGCCAATTCACTCAAGTAATATGGACACCAGGTGGTTTGATGAACTCTGTTCAAAGGCAAATCAAAAGCTGAAGAAGGCCTTAAACACTTGGCCTAGGGACAGGAGTGAGATCACCCTGGCATGGAGAGAGTACAAATCTGTTCTTTCAAACAGGAAGAGTGAACTTCACAAATGGGACTGGGAGCTGCTAGAAAATGCAGCTCTTGGAAAGGATAGTAAATCATTTTGGGATTTAGCTAAATCAATTAGATCTAGAAATTCTCCTATTAATACACCCCTACAAAATAACATTTTAGGCTCACATTGGGTCACTCATTTTGTTTTCATTTACTCTATTGAGGAAGATCCTATTACGCCATTTGAACTACGTAATGGATTACTGAGCTCCACACACCTTTTAATAATGCTGCAGTAAATAGAATTGGACATCCATCATAGTAAGGAAGGGAAAGCACCAGGCCCAGACGGGGCACCAATGGATCTGGTGAAATCCATGCCTAAGATTTGGGGACCCCTTATTACCAATATATTACATTTTTTTCTAACAACAAATATGCCCCCTTCCTGGGCTACCGTAACGGTTGTGTCAATATTTAAGAAGGGAGATCGCTTGTCCAGAAAGTGTTACCGCACCATATCACTTATTGAAAGTACAATTAAAATTATCAGCAGAGTCATCTATGACCGCATAGTAAAGTGGGTGGTGAACAAGGACATTCTTTCCCCTTTCCAATTTGGTTTCTGCTCAAACCTAGGTACTAATGAACAGTGTTTGAACCTGGCCTTGACAATTTCTAAATACACCAATGCCAGGTGATCTCCCATCTACCTTGCTTTTATGGATTTGTCCACTGCCTTTGATTCAGCAGACAAAATCAAGCTACGGCCAATGTTGCTGGATCAAGGAGTGGACCCCCCACTGGTTAATATTTTGTTCTCATTACATTTAGATCTCTCGCTAGAGTGCATTTAAATTCCTATGGTAAGCATTCTGCGGATTTCTCCCTGAAGAGTGGAGTGCGAAAGGGATGCATATTGGCCCCTCAATTATTAATTTTATATATAAACGGACTGAGAGTCCATATAAGTTCCTGCTCCTACGATATACCTCGAATAGCAGGTTCCCCAATCCTTGTGCTACTCTACACTGATGATGCGGTGCTGTTTGGCCTCACCCCTACTGTACTGAGGCATCAGGTTGAGTTTTTCCCTCTTTTATGTCACACCAGAATTTGACCAGGAAAAATAAGGCTGAATAAAATCAGCCTCAATGGGCAAGATCTAACAACTATGGACAATTACTGCTACCTAGGGTTAACTTTTAGATCATCATGGTCCTGGAACCCCCATCTAATACCCCTAGCCTAAAGCTTAGTGGAACTGCAGGGACCATCTGTAATCTGTTGAGAGTGGACTCTAGAGGGTCTGTCCTGCCTCCTTGAAAGTGTACAACTCTCAGTGCATTGGTGCAGCCACGTATGGCGTGGGTGTCTGGAGTTTTAACAAATGCGTTGGCCTTCAATCTGAGGATAATCGCTTTCTTTGACGGTTGCTCAGTTTACCACCTACTACGTACAGCTTTATTATTCAGTCGGAGCTAAATTAGGGCTATATATTGGATAATGTACATGTAGTGCCATTCCTACTGTGGGGCAGCGTCTGGACAAACCCAGCGGCAAATCTATGTAGGGATATCATACTCTATTGCTTTGCCCTCAATAAAGTCCTTCCTATTCCATGACAAAGACATACTCAGGACAACTTAGGAACTCTGGGGGTATCTGCTTGGTTCTCTGAACCTAATAGTATTCCTAAAACTGCCAAGGCCGTGGTGAAAGCAGAATACATGGAGCAAACCCTAGACTTAAGAAAAAAAAACTGAGTTAGTAAAACCTTCAGTTTTGACTTACTATAGATGTTTATTACCAGGCCTACCTGCTGTGTATCCATTTATTGGTAACATTTTTTTAAAACTCCGTCCGATTCGGGTGAAAACACAGATTCGATTTTACCCAGTGAAAACCAATCTGCATAATCACTTCTGCACTTCATGTTTTTCTGCAAATTGTACAGTTTAGCATGCAAGCTACATTTTTGACGGTGTACAGTAGCACTGTTCAATTTACAGTTTTTAAGCTCACATGAAACTTTATACTTTATGTGTGTCTTCCTGAAAGCAGCCATTTGGGCCAGAAATACTATGGATGGCTAACTTTCTTGCACCAAACCTCCCTCTGTTAGATGGCGTTAGGTTGAGGTGTCTTCTCCTTTATTTTCAGTATCAGTTAGGAGTGCATAGTGGACCCTACTTGAGTTTTTTTTTTCTCCTTTATTAATTGAAAACTGTGTTTGTGTTTTTTTTAGATCTGGTTCTTTTTTTGATCAAGTTTATTTTTATTTTTATTGAGACAATACAACGCAACAGTGGAACAATCACAGCACTGTATGCGCCCCCCAATCCCCTTTTCTGTACCTGTGTTAGTGATCATATCTATAGGGATAGATGCCATGTGATCAAGTATGCTGATGAGGGCAAAACCCAACCAGATGGTGCTGATTGGAATTCCTGTGTCCAACCCCCCCTCAAGGCCCACCCTAACCCCAACTGCCCCCCCCCCCTCCCGGTGCCCCCCCTTTCTCACCCCCCATCCGGTATGTTCTGCTTAGGTGCCGCAAGGTAGCCGAACGGACCCGCTTTAGACATTGCCTCTCTCTTCTCCCGGTATCTTGTGGAACTCATCCGCCAGCCTGAGGACTTTTAGATATTTTGGGCATGTAAGCTCATTAAATTCTTGGGTTAACAGGGAGACCAGTGGCAACCACGTTTATCGAAAGGTGTCTGATGTTTGTGTGAGAGAGGCTTGTATCCTTTCCATCCCCATTATGTACCAAAGCCTGTGGAGCCACCCTGTGTGTGTGGGTTTCCGTGAGGTGCCCCATAGTGAGAGGATGTGTTGCGTCGCCGCCCCCACCGCCAACCCCATTTGTTTCCCCGTAGTGACTTGAGAGGGAACATGAGTTTGTTTGGTAGGCCAGGATTGCGTATGCCTGGAAGCGGGGAATCTCTGTCTCAAAGTGCAAGTCTATGTCCCTGAGCACCGCCTCCCAATATTCCTGCACCTCTGCGCATTCCCATAGCCGGTGAAGCATGGTCCCTGTGTGCCCGCATCCCCTCCAGCATGTAGGGTCTCGTCTAGGGTTGCTCTGATGCAGCCTCTCCGGGGTCAAGTGCCAGTAATAGGCCACCTTGACCGCTGATTCTCGGCTGGCCATGATCCGAGCTGTGTGATGCGCCCGGTAGAAGATATCTTGCCATTCCTTGTCCGAGAGCGTGCGCCCTAGTTCTCACTCCCATCGTTTCTGACCCGTGGATCTAGTCACGGGCGAGGGGGGGGGGGGTCAGTAGCTTACACAGTTCTGTGATCGCCCCCTTCTCTGTGTATTTAGAGAGGAGCCATTTCTCGTATGGTGTGAGATGTCCGCCCACATAAGTTATAGTATCCTTGTGGGTAAGCCAGTGCTGAAGCTGGAAGTATTGGAAGTTTTACGGTCTGTCAATCGCATACATATTCTTTATGGCGTCCAGCTTCATGAAGCCCTGTAAATCAAATAAGTGCCCAGCCGAACAACTCTCTATCTGCCTCCATTGTGGGAAGGAACCGGGGACCATCCCTGGCGGGATGCTAGGTTATCCAGCAGGGGCGTCATCGGTGACGGAAAGGACGTAAGGCCCCTAGAGACAGCCACTGTGTCCCACACCTGGAGGAGTGTCCTGGTGATGGGTGACTTTTTGACGTAGGCCGGCCGGTCTGGGTGCGCAAGAAATGGGACTCTCCAGAGTGGCATGCCCGCCATGGCCCTGTCCTGGAATAGCCAGTGTTTCTCTGAAGTTGGTCGGGACCATTCTAGGAAGTATCGCAATTGTGATGCCTGGAAGTATCGCTGTAGGTCAGGCACGCCTAGCCCCTCCTCCGCCGGTACCCGCATGACCAGGTCGCGCCTCAGCCGAGGGCATTTACCAGCCCAAATAAAGTGCTGTATGGTGTCCTGCAGTTTTTTAATCATACCTATAGGAGGGGTGACCGGGATGGTTTGAAAGAGGTAGAGCACCTTTGGCAATAGGGACATCTTAACAGCGGCTACCCATCCAAGCCAGGAGAGCGGCTGTTGTCGCCATCTCAGAATGTCCCCTTGAATGTGCGTTAGAAGTTTAGAGTAATTTAGTTCAACTGTCTGGGCTGTTGTGGGCGTCAGTTCAATCCCTAGGTACAGCAGCGACATTTGCGTAGTCAACCCCCCCAGTTGTAGCAAGCCTCTGCTGGCCTGGCGGGTGTTGCTCCCCAGCGGTAAAATCACTGACTTCCCGACGTTCATTTTAAAGCCCGATACCCTCCCGACCAGTTCCATTTCCTCCAAAAACGCTGGTATTGAAACCCTAGGTTTGTCCACGGCGACAAGGATGTCGTCTGCGAAGAGGCTGATAGTTTGTTCTTCTCCCACAAATTTGATACCTGTGATGGCTTGGTTGTCCCATACGTGTTGGTCGAAGGGTTCGATATAGATGGCGAACAGCAGCGGTGAGAGTGGGCAGCCCTGCCTCGTGCCTTGTCTGATGTCAAATGGTTTAGAGCTTATCCCGTTCACCTTGATCGTTGCCTGGGGTGACGCGTAACAGCTAGCCACCCAAGCCCGAAACCTGTTACCCATGCCAAATCTCGCCAGCGTCTTGTCTAGATGTTTCCAGTCCACCCTGTCGAACGCTTTTTCGGCGTCGACTGATAGAAGGGCCGCGTCTGTAGCGTTAAAGTGTGCCTTATCAATGACATGCATCAGGCGCTTGGTGTTATCTGCACACTGACGGGAAGGTATAAAGCCTGCCTGGTCTGGTTGTATTATACCTAGGAGACAAGGGCCCAGACTCGCGGCCAGAATTCCCGTAAAAAGCTTTAAGTCGAGGTTGAGCAGCGAGACCGGTCTATAGGCCGCACAGGGGGATGCGTCTTTGCCTGGTTTTGGCAGGACTATAATGTCTGCCTCCAGCATCTCCTGTGGGATTGAACCCGGGCCCTGAAAGGAATTGAATAGTTTTGTTAGAATAGGGGCCAGGAGGGGGCAGAACGTCCTATAGAAGCCCGCGGAGTATCCGTCTGGGCCCGGTGTCTTCAACGGTTTAAGGCGTGCTATTGCCAAAATCACCTCTTCTAGGCGTATGGGGGCATCTAGAGCCAGGGCATTCACCTCATTGAGGGCTGTTACATTTACTTCATCTAGGTATGTTGTCCCCGTCCCATCATCCAGGGCTGGATCAGCCATGTAAAGCTTGGCATAGAATGCCCTGAACGCTTCCGCAATGCAGTCATCCTCTCGGAGTTCCCCTCCGTCTTCCGCGCGAATGACCGGGATCTTAGACCGGACAATTTTTGCTTTAAGTTTACTAGCCAGGAGGCAGCCGGTCTTGTCCCCCCCCCACGAAGTACGTGTGTCTGAGGAGCAGTGCTGCGTATTCTGCCCTATCTAAATCGAGGCTCACAAGCTGCGCCCTGGCTGCCTTCAACTTGCGCCAGATTCTGGGGGCCCCCGTCCGGCAGTGAACTCTTTCATGCTCTAGCACTTGCTCCGCCAGCTCGTGGCGTCGTTCCTTCCATTCTCGATTGTCCGCTGCTGAGATCGCAATGAGTTCCCCTCTGACAACCGCCTTGAGTGCCCCCCAGACCGCTGGCACGGCCACCTCACCCGTGTCGTTTCGGCTTAAATAGTCTGTGATGCTCTGCGAAAGTTGCTGTGCGACCCCCCCCCTTGCGGGAAAGCAAATTCTCTCTAAGGCGCCATTTACCCTTATGTGACCGTATACGTGGGACCATCAGGTGAAGCACCACCGCATCATGGTCCGATAGGGCCGCCGGGGCGACCTCCATATCTTGGACCATGGGCGCCAATTCTGTAGAACCGAGAAAATGATCTATCCTGGCGTATGTGCGATGCACGTGTGAGTAAAAGGTGTACCCCGGGGATGCTCGGTGGATCTCTCTCCATGCGTCTAGGAACCCCCTGCTGGTGAGCCAGCGCTTCCCTTCAGTGGAGAGTGCTCCTGAATCGCCCAACATCCGGCCCGACCTATCACTTTCGTTGTCCATGACCAGATTTATGTCCCCGCCTACCAAAATGTGCCTCATGTCTGTGCCCATGACCTCTGATAATGCCCCCTTAAGGAAGGCCTCCTGTTTGGTGTTGGGAGCGTAAACGGACCCAACTGTGATTGACAGTTCTCCAATAAGAACAGTGTGGGCCAAGAGTCTACCTTTGATTTCTGCCACTTTATTTCCCACTCGACCTTTGAAGTGTCTAGCGAATAGAAGGGCCACCCCTGCTTTCTTCTCTGTGGTGGAGAAGTAAAACTGAGTCGGGAAAGCCCTGGACTTCATACAATGCCAGTCTTTGGCCAGCAAATGCGTCTCCTGGAGAAGGCATATAGCCGCCTCTGAGTTTTCTAAATAGGAGAGTACTGCCCTTCTCTTGACTGGGTTGTTGAGCCCTTTAACATTTAGGGTAAGAACCTGGATGGACTCGTCAGCCATGAGGAGATGTGCGCCCTGTCCCTCTGTGTCACGGTCTGAATCTACCCTGTACCCCTACGCCTATAGCCCGATTGAACCGAACACACTGGAGCCCACCCCCCATCCCTGTCTCCCCCCCTCTGCCCTGAACTTCAACTTTGATTACTCCTATAGGCAACCCTTGTCCCACTCCCCCGCCCCTCCCACCCCTCCCGAACCCCAACTGTGAATCCCCAACTGGTGAACATTGTCACAGGCCTATACAATTACAGTTCAGGCCTGTGGTAGAGTTTCGAGTGAAGGAAAAATGTGGCAATGGCGGCCCAGAGTCCCCCCGTCCCGCCCCCCCCATCCAGGCGTTGTGACTGTGCAGGATATCACCCCCGTTTGTGTCCTCTCAGGATCCAGCGTTTGTGTCCCTAGAGGCCTCTTGTATCGCCGCTGCATCTTCCTGCGCCACGGTCTCGGGATCCGGTTTAAGTCCTTTCTTGGACGAGCGTTTACGTTGTATTCTCTGCCAGCCATCCCTTGTCGTCTGTGGGGACTTCGATTGGGAGGGCCGCGTACCGGAGTCAGCATGGGGAATGCCTAGCAGATCACAAGTGTTTCGCAGGGACCGAAGTTGATGGAGGGCCCATTCCATTTGAAAATAAGTCGAAATGGTGTCCCCAGGAGTACAGGATCCCTTTGTCGCGCAGGAAGGTGGTAGCCACTTTGAATGCTCGTCTCTTCTGTAGAGTGATTGCCGACAGGTCTTGAAATAGCTCCACCGTGTGACCCTGAAAGCGAAGGGGTTGTTTTTGGCGTGCCGTCTTCAAAATGTGCTCTTTGAGGGTGAGAGAGCGCAAACTGAACAAAATGTATGAGTACACCAAAGTTACAAGTAGTACGCTCAAATTATAAGAGAAATGCTATGAGTGTGGAAAATATATTCACCTATATTTCGAATGTGTAGTTAATCTAGAGATTTCATACAGGAGTGGAACTAATGCAGAAAAGTGTGAAAATGTATAACCTTATTAGATGTGATTAATCATGATCCATGTTATGTAGCTGCTAATAGAAGAATGTCATGTTGCAAGGCATAGAAGGGAACGGGCCTTATGGCTAGGCCAGAAGGGCTTAGAAACGTATACACCTTTGCATTGACATGGATTGCACTAATACTATAATGATTTGGTTTATTCGTTGGATTTATATTCCATAGATGTGTTTTATTAATTAACAATAAGATGCTAACATGTTATTTTAGTTTGACCTTTGCGAGAATTGTTGTAGGCCTGAAGTGATGAAAGGGTTTCTGATTTGCACGTACTGGTACAGGCCGAGCTGTGTCAGGAAATAAGTTGCAACTTCTGTTAGAAGTCTATGGGAATGGGGATTCAGCTACGGATGTCTGTCTGCATATGTGAGGGGGATCCAATTAATAATTGGATGAATAGAGTTCTGTTCAAGAGACTGGTGCAGACATGGAGGAGGGTTCAGGAATGTTTTAGGGGGTATTGGCGGGCCGGAGGAGAGTCTGAGAAGCAAGGTCAACGCTAACGCACGAGGCCCAGAGGAAGATCATCATGGAAAAAGCCAGAATCGACACCACGTGAGGGGCGTCTCACGAGGGGCGTCTCAAATGTTGTTGTGTTTTGTATTAGGGTCAGCACCTCGGGGTGGAGTTAGAGCAGATGCCTGAGGACCCTTCAGAGAGCGGATGGGTAGGCAGAGAGGGGTCATGACTGGAGATCATAGGTTTTCACTTAGAGACTAAATGTGGGTGATCTTCTTAGGAAGTCATTCACAGCTGACACCTTTTGATAGGTTGGGACTCTGTTAAGTAGGGATACCATCTAGAGCAGGGTAGGGACAGCCTAACCTGAAACCTTCCCTCCTCTTGTAAATGACGGAGAGATCACAATTTGTGTCTATGCTTGCAGCCCTGTTAATTTTGGAACTAGTCCTAGTTGTGTTCTTTGCTCGCCTGAGGGCCTTTCGAGAGCACATGTTTGTAGTGGTGCCCATATATCTTTTGAATCTCATTTTGAGATGTCTGTACTTGCAGTTATCCTTGACTATGTAATAAATCTTTAAAAGCTAGAAGTAGTTTGTGGTTTTTCTGAGTCGAGACCATCATTAGCAAAGTTAACCTGGTATTGGATGCACTTTCTTTCCTTAATGACAGGCAATAAAGGTTCAGTCGACCAGAATGGGGTTTAGATCTAGAGTGATAAGATAGAGATCTAAAATCTCGCCCTTGCAGTTGGAGCTATAGAGGATGGTTGCCTTCTTGAGGAAGGTGATCTAGGCCAGGTTAGATTACCCCAAGGCCCCTAGAGATCGATGACCGGAAGAACCGCCCGCCGAAGAAGGTCCGGATGACGTGAGACAGAAAAGCAGCAGTATCGGTCGAGAGTGACTATAAAGGGTCATGCGTGTTAGATTGCGGTGTTTTTGTGTTGTATCTATGTTGTAATGTCTGGCGGAGTTGAATGCCTGTAGAGTGACTGCGGAACAGGTTGTGAGCGCGGGCAACCGGTGCAAATCTTAAGTTCAAGGAGAGCTTAAGTGGTTCGGGTGTATCGGACATCCAGAGTAATTGTCAACCAGTGTGAAGGGGGTCATGAGGTACCATTGATCGCCCGCAGGACCGAGATAGGGGGAACGTAAGAGTGAGTGCGTGAGTAACGGACGCTGGTCGGAAGTTACTGTGTGTAAGCAACCTATCAGAGAGACGGAAGACATTTCGTCAGTTGTGGTGACAATTACAGATAGACTGTGGACGTACAGTCAAGAGAAGTGACGGCTTGGTCGGAAGTAGTCATTTTTCGGTGTATGAATGGGACGCATGTGTGACCGGGAGACGAGCTGAGAAAGGAGGGGTGCTGCTGCGAAGCGGAGACGAGTGACGTCAGAAAGTACCGCGCTGGGATTGGCTGGCCGGAGCAAGACCGCGCTGTGATAGGCCAGCTAGCAAAGCCGCGCTAGGATTGGTGGATTGTCATCAGGAAGTAAACAGAATAGCGAGGCTAGAAATTGTACGTTAATCATGAAATGTTTTAAATGGCTAAGAGCAGCGTTTAAAAGAGAGAGGCGGAGATCTTATGATGGGGAAGAAGCCCCGCCGGAGGGTACGCCGGCTTATTATATGGCGACAAATGTTGGGTTACACACTATATTGTGGATTTCAGAGTGGAGTAAGATTACAGAAGGAAATGAGGAACTGACGTTTCCAAAGTACGGGACGTTCAGATTAGAGGTGCTACACCGATTAAAAGCAGTCATGACCTCAATGAGACCTATGCCCAGACCGACCCAGTTTGAAGCTCTCAATGCATGGATTAGGGCTGCGCACGAGAGGAATCTGAATAGACGACAAGAAAGGGTGGAACGATCTGTAAGAGCAGTGCAGGATGCCAAATGGGATGCGGATGCCAAAAGATGGAGAGTGCATAACCTTGAAGTAAACAAACTGTACCCAGTATTAGAGGTGACAGGAAATAAGAGCCCATTCGAGGAGGACGATGAGAGCGAGACAGAAGACAGCCTGATAAATAGGTTACTAACAGATAGGCCGCCCCCGTACAATAAAGAGACAGGAAATGTCGAGCCATGCAGAGAAGGGGGACCTGGGATAGGGGAGTATGGACCGCTCCCCACAACAGATTGGGATCCCACGGCAAGTAAAGAGTTGTCTCAACCTAGTCCGGTGCAGAAGGTAGTCGGAAGGTTTGTGGTACAAAGGGTGCCAGAGACGGAGTGTGCCACTTCTTACGCACTGCCAGATGCCCTGCAAGTACCTGTTACTATAGGTCCTATAGTATCGATTTATGACCCATAAAGAGCCAGAGGGGAGGAACAGGTACGACTGGACAGGGAGAGAGCAGAAATGACAAGGAGGAATGATACAATCAATTCCCCAAGTCAGTTGACAAGACCGAGAGATTGGAGCACCCCAGTACATACAGCAGTAGATCCACCAGGAGATCCGGGGGGCCCTAGATGGCCGAAGGATCTGAGGGGATCAGAGCCGAAATCCTTTCAGAAACTAAGTGAGTACATGAAGAAATGGGATGAGGCAGTAGAGATTCACAAGAGCATCATAGCAGCGGAAGCTGGAAGGGAAAGCCAGGACAGCAGGACCCGGACTCACTGTGGGGCTGACGAAAGCAGTCCGGAGTGGGACGGGAAGGGTCAGGACGGTAGCGGAGACACTCGTCATACCAGGAGGGGAAGTAGACCAGACCTGGAAAACAGGAACCCTGAGTGGGGGGGGGGGTGTCCCGCCCAATTCACAGCGAAGGGGATAGGAGAACGCAGGAGTACAGGAACAGTTTTAAGTGCGCCCACTATGCGTCTGGCAATAGTGGACAGAACGAGAGTTGCAAGAGGCCTCGCCATAACCCCTATGACTACGGACATGAACGCAGTCCTGGGGAGATGGGGAGCCGAGAAGGATCTTACCAGATACTGAGTGACACTAGGCAACGAGAGAAAAGCGACAGGGTGGAGAATGGCAGAGAATCCGGCCATGGAGCAAGGGAGGCCAGAGAGAATGGACAGACTGGAATTGGGGGAAACAGGCCCGTGTTTCACCACCTTCCAAGGCAGGATGGCCGAGCATGGGACTTAGAAAGATGGGAACAAGGGAGGACTCTCCTTAACTCCCCCGAGCCTAAGCGTAGGACTCGGAGCTGGGACGGAAGGGAGACCGATGAGCACCCTAAGAAAGACATATTGAGAGCCGAGATAAAAGCCAAGAGACTTGATGTTGCCAGCTTAAAATCAGACCTAGATGACATGGTCGATGGTACCTTGCCCTTAGAGAGAATGGACATGTATGAGCAGGATGAGATACTGTTCATGGCAAAGGACATCACTCGGAAAGCGAGAGCGGCACATGAGAAATTAGTCGAACTGGCAGGAAAATATATGGTAGACCTGTCAAGGACCAAATCATTACAGGGTAACCATAGGCTACATTATTCAGATCAGGACCTAGATGAGAGAAGAACAATAGGATTAAAAACACACATAAGGGAACTGATCACGGGAATAAGGACATGGAGAGCGCTGGATAAATGGGAAGAAAGGTGGTCCAAGAAAGGGACCGTTAGGAGAAGCATGCTTGGGATGACCCCAGAGGGAGGACTGCAGAGAGTAGAGGCATACCCTTTGCGTGAGGTTGCAAACGGGAACTATGTGCATGTGCCATGGAGTAGGGGGGACTTAGCAGCCTTTACCAACTCCTTCCCTAAATTGAGGGAGAATCCAGTTGAATGGTACAAACAGGTGGAGAGGTTCGTAAAGATCTCCAAAGTACTATGGATAGATCTGAATACACTGTTCGACATTGTAGTACCAGGAGACTTGTGGACAGCATGTAAGGTTAGTGCTGAGTGGCCCACAGCAGAACCAGAGAGAGATGCACGGACCAATGGACCGTCCGAGACAGTAATGGTAAAATACGAGAGAGTGATGACTTGGCTGAAAGAAAAAGTGCCAATGCAGGACATAGATTGGGTCAAAATAGATCGAACTAGGCAGGAACCCAAAGAGACAGTTCATGAATATTATGAGAGACTGCTGAAGGCGTTTAAACAATATAGCGGGTTGGATGTAATGGACCCGAAAGACATAGGGCAGTTTGTGTCTAAGTTTGTCTTGGGTTTGAGACCGGATATTAGTTTAATGATTCAGCAACACTTGATTTGTTGGCCAAATAAACCTTTGGATGAAATTCTGAGATATGCTAGGTACTGCTGTGATGAGATAGACTCAAAGGCAAAGAAGCTAAAAGAAAAACTGATGGTGGTGCAGATGCAGTCAGCTGGTAAGGGTGGACAACAGCAACAGCAACAGGGAACAGGGACTGGGGGCAAGAAACAGTATAGTCAGAACAAGAGCAATGAGGAGAACTCCACCTTTAGACCTAGGGTAGACATTGCGGCATTGAAAAAGACGACCCGGTGCCACCAGTGTAACGAGGTGGGGCATTGGAAACGCGAGTGTCCCTACAACGTTGAAATTGGGCAGCAAGAAGTAGAGGAGGAAGAGGTTCAAAGCACTCCAGGAGGAGGGGTAACGCCGTACCAAGGAAAGGTGGTCAAAGGGGGGACTCCAGCTCCGCGAGCCCAGTTCCCGCAACCACCCAGAATAGGGACAATGGGAAAGACCTATAGACAGATGCCTCTTTTCGTAGGAGGAGAGAAGTGCTATTACGTTGATCCTTTAACAGGACAGAGAGTAGAGAGAGAAGACTGTACCCTCGGGGCAGCCTTAGATGTGGACCAAAGGGGACCCTACGTTGAGGCCGAAGTAGCAGGGTGCCCCACGACATTCTTAGTAGACACAGGAGCCACCCGATCCACGATAAGATCAGCCGCAGTTCCAGGCCTGCCTATGTCTGGAGAGACAATCCAAGTGGTGGGGGTCGCGAACAGGAGAATAACAAGCCCATTGACAGAACCAGTACAGGTGAAAATAGGGAAATACAGTGATGAGCATCAGTTTGTGGTTTGCGATTCTAGTCCTGTATGTTTATTGGGAAGAGACCTTTTGTGTAAATTAAATTGTACAATATACTGCACCCCACAGGGAGTGGAGGTATTAACTAATGACGATGATGCTGACTTCAAAGTCGCAAACTCAAGAATATCTGTGGAACTGTATCCCACTTTAACAGTGGATGAGCTCCCATGGGATCTAAGGGAGACCGTGGCACCAGAAGTGTGGGACTTCACTGGGGAAGAGATTGGACTGGTCAAAGGAGTGGACCCAGTGAAAATCATAGTAAAACCGCATGCTGAGTTTCCGAGAACACCACAATATAAACTGACTCCAGAAACGATTGCAGGTATAAAACCCGTGATCGAGTCCATGATTAAGCAGGGAATACTGAAAGGAATCGTGGGTAGTCCGTGTAACTCCCCGATTATGGGTTTGCAGAAACCTAATGGGAAATTCAGGATAGTGCAGGATCTTCGAAAGATTAATAACATAGTTGTCTCATGTTGTCCAGTGGTACCGAATCCATCAGTGATATTGTTTCAGATACCGTTCCAAGCCGAATGGTTCACTGTGATAGATCTTTGCCAGGCTTTCTTTTCGATCCCTCTGGACGAGGAGAGCCATTTTCTTTTCGCATTTAAGCTGGAAGGTCGCGTACTAACATGGTGTCGTATCCCCCAGGGGTATACAGAGAGCCCATCGATCTTTAACCAGCTGTTGAAGAAAAATCTTGAAAGTCTAGTGCTGCCCCAGAAGTCAGTTCTGGTCCAGTACATAGACGACCTTCTGGTGGCGTCAGAAACTGAAGAAGCTTGCAGGGAGGACTCCATTGCTTTGCTAAACCACTTAGCTGCAAATGGGCACAAGGTGTCCCCGGGAAAATTGCAGTACTGCCTGACAGAAGTGCAGTACTTGGGGCACAGAATAGAGAAAGGGAAACGGAAGGTGTCCCCAGACAGAATAGAGGCAATCATGAAGATGAATGCGCCTAAAACACAGAGAGAGGTTAGGATGTTCCTAGGGATGGTGGGGTATTGCCGACAGTGGATAGCGAACTTCTCACTGAAAGCAAAACCCTTGCAAAAACTGACGCACAAGGAGGTGAGTGATCCGGTACCATGGGACAAGGACTGTTTGATGGCGTTCCTGCAGCTGAGAGAGGACCTGTGTCGTGCTCCTGCTCTGGGAATGCCTGATTACGATAAAATATTCTTGCTTTACTGTTGTGAAAGAGAGGGTTGTGCTTTGTCTGTCCTGGTCCAAATCCATGGGAATGCCCGTAGGCCAGTTGCCTACTTCTCGGCTACCTTAGACCCAGTAGCCGCAGCGTTGCCCGGATGTCTCAAATCCGTTGCTGCAACAGGTGTCAGTATCGAACGTTGCGAAAACATAGTTATGGGGCACCAGTTAGAGGTGTATGTGCCGCATTCTGTTGAACTGTTAATGACCAGGACCAAAACACAGCATCTGACCAATAGCAGGCTCACGCGCTATGAGCAAGTCATTCTTGCTGCAGAGAACGTGACCCTCAAGAGATGCTCTGTTTTGAACCCTGCCACCTTGATGCCACTCCCAGGTGACGTTGATGATGATGTATGTACAGACCATGATTGCCTTGATGTGACTGAACTATGCACCAAACCGAGACCCGACATCGTGGATGAGCCACTGACTGACCCCGATGAAGTTTTCTTTGTCGATGGCTCATGTGTAAGAGACGAAGTTGGGCAGTTGAGAGCAGCTTATGCTGTTTGTACAATTACAGGAGTAGTGGAAGCCGGATGCCTGGAAGGAGTACACTCCGCTCAGGTAGCTGAAATTATTGCATTGACGCGTGCCTGCCTGGCAAGCAACCAAATTCGAGTCACCATATACACCGACAGCCAATATGGTTACAGGGTAGTTCATGATTACGGGCAATTATGGTCTCAAAGAGGTTACATGATTTCTTCAGGTTCACCCATTCGTAATGGAGAGTTCGTACGTTTGCTGTTAGAAGCTTTGCAATGTCCAGCAGGTATTGCAGTTGTAAAATGTACTGCCCACACTAGGAATATGGACTTCGTGTCACAAGGTAATAGGTATGCCGACGAAGTCGCGAGGTATTGTGCAGAACAAGGATACTCTTTCACGGAGGTGGAAGTGGGCGGAATAAATGTAAGAACTGAATTAGCCATGATATTGGAAACTGTAGACACTTGGGATGAGTTAAAATGTATGCAAGAAAATGCACCCGATTTTGAAAAGCAAACTTGGGAAACTGCAGGATGTGTGATAGGTGAGGCGCATTTCTGGGTTTCAGCAGATGGAAGAGCAGTGTTGCCCAATGAGATGGTGAGCCCAATGGCCAGACAGATACACGGTCCAGTGCATCTAGGGAGAGATGCCATGCTGAGAGTATTTAGACAAACCTGGTACAACCCTAAGTTCAGAGTAGCAGCAGAAGCAGTGTGCCAGCGTTGCGTGACCTGTCAGCAGTTGAACATAGGAAAAAGAACACCAGTTGCATTGAGTCACATAGGGAGGTCTGGAGGTCCGTTCAATAGGATGCAAATCGACTTTATTGAAATGCCAAGGTGCAACCGCCTTCGTTATGTCCTGGTGGTTGTTTGCATATTTTCCAGATGGGTCGAGGCATACCCTACACGCAGGTGTGACACCCTCACAGTAGCCAAGTTATTGCTTAGGGAACTCATTCCGCGTTTCGGGGTACCGGCCTCTTTGGAATCAGATAGGGGGACACATTTCAACAGCGAGCTTGTGAAGATGATTTGTGCGGCCCTGAACATAGATCAGAAATTGCATTGTAGTTTTCGACCAGAAGCATCAGGAATTGTGGAGCAGATAAACAGCACCATCAAATCTCGAATTGCCAAAATGTGTTCATCAACGTCCCTGAGTTGGCCTGATGCTCTGCCATTGGTCCTTATGAGTATCCGTAGTACCCCAGACAGAAGAACGGGACTATCACCGCACGAGGTGTTAATGGGGAGGGCAATGAGATTGCCATCAGTACCAATTGCTACACTGTTAAACATCACAGATGATATGATCCTGGACTATTGTAAGGGGCTGTCTGACGCCATTCATTCTGTGTCCCTTCAGGTGCAGGCTGCCGAGGTTCCGTCGTGCCAGGACCTGTGCCATGACCTGTGCCCTGGAGATTGGGTACTTGTGAAGAAGCACGTAAGAAGAAGCTGCCTAGATGTTCGTTGGCGTGGGCCCTACCAGATCATCCTGATCACGAACACTGCTGTGAAGGTGGGAGGCCTGCCCAACTGGATCCACGCGTCTCATACGCGGAGAGTTCCAGCACCTCTGGAAGAAACAGCTCCTCTCTCGGATGGAAGTCCAGCTGCGGACCGAGAAGCCATAGAGGGGGCCAGCCAAGCTGTAGAGGTGCAAGAAGAAGCTGGGAACGTATCTGACCAAGCCGAGGACGGTCAGTACAACAGCGAAACGGACGACGCTACAGAAGGAGGAAGCAGCTGGGAGTACGAATCAGACTCCGACCAGGCTGAAAGAGAGCGCGAGCAAAACAGAAGGACAAGGAGCAGAAGGGTAAGGCGTGGAGAAGCCAGTTGGCCGCAAAGAAGGAGTTCCAGCCTGAGGTCAACTCCAGAGAGAACCCTTGCTCCAATATCTGAAGACTCAGACCCGGATGAAGGTGCTCAGGGCTTTGAAGCACCGGATCTAAGAAGGTCAAGGAGAGTACGTGTGCCTAACAGAAGATACGCCACTCCTGAGTGGTTATATCTGGTGACAGATGTCTTGGGAACGAGTGACAGGGAGGATACGAGCGGTGCTGGTGACCAGCTCTGAACCCATCCATACAGTGGAAGTACAGCTGTTAGTACCCGGAGTCGAAGCAGAAGGGTCACTAACGTTCACACTCCCCAACCCTCCCCGCCTAAGCAAGTTAAAGCACATGTTTTTCACCGAATTGCAATTCCCCGACTTTGAAACAAAGATAACAAGCCATGAAGAGCACATTCTTCGTCTGGAAATATTGAACTATGCTATCCAAGCCGCAGGCCCAAGCCTCATCGTAGATGCTTAAAGACTTTGTAAATAAGCAAGAAAAAGAAGATTACCTAGCGCATAGGAAGCAGAGAATCTTAGGGACCTTCCTATAAGTTGACGGAGAAGGGCTAGGGTTGTCTGTGTTAAAACATAAAATAAGACTTTGCAAAAGGAGATTGCCAGCTTCCGATTGTGTGGTTCTAAAGACTGAAGGATCAAAAGAGACTGTAAAGGAACAAAGAAGAAAAGAATTTTGAATTGAAATAGAAGGAAAGGACCATACTGTCTGAAGAAATGGAGGCCGGTAGCCCGAATCGTAGAGCCAAATGTATAATAGGCACACTAATAGTAGGAGTGATACTTCTAATAGCTTTAGTCGTTACTGTATCATATGTAAGGGGACATGAAAGTGAGGCAAGGGTAACAGATGAGAAGTCTGTAGTGACACCAAAACCCACTGTTGCTGGTATGAAAGGGGAAAACATACAGGAGAAAGCGCTATTAGCAGCAGAAGCCCGTAGGTTACACATGGATGAGTCCCAAGGCGACTATAGGTCAAATGCTTATGCCAAACTTTTGTATGAATACGTGGATGCCATGGAGGTCAAGGATTGCTACGTCTGCATGCAACTGCCGGCGTCTGTAGATGAAGGCATTAGATATCATCACCTCCCGTTGACATATGGCATTACATGTAGCTTATTGCTTAGCATATTTTACGGAAGAGATAGTTTTGAGTATTATTTCTCTAACTATGATTCTGTGTTACCAGAAGTTCCAAATTATAAGCAGATGAATAAGTGGGACTACTGGAAGAGTGAAGACAGATTGGCCAAGTTCTTCATCCCTTGGGTTACCTTAGATACTTCACATGCCCGCAGAAATAACCTGACATGCAAAGTGTCAGAAGTCGAAAAGAAGTTTATAGGGCAGGTGGATGATCGATATAGAAGGCAAAAGATTTTGAAAAAATCAGGACAATGGAAAACAGATTGGACCGAGGAAGAAAAGGCACATAAGAGAAAGGGTAGTAGTGGTCCAATAGCGTTGGATAAAACGCAGAGAGGGAAGTTATGTCTTCACAGAAGCAAAACGTACTACGAAAATGTATTCGTAGGGGAAGTCAGTTGTGAACATGCTTTCAAATTAGAATATTACACAAAGGATTTTTTGAAAGGAATGCAAGTGATTCCAAATGTATATTTTGTATGTGGAAGAAATGCTTACGTGAGACTACCTGACAATTGGTATGGATCATGTTACTTGGCGATTGTCTTTCCCAAAATATACCATGCTCAAGACTTAGAGATCATCGAGGGCAAGGCCTCGACAAGAGGGAGAAGAGACCTAGGAGATGCAGAATTAGTTGGAGATGTATTTGGAGCTGCATTTCCTCTCTTAGGACTGATCCTCAATGATTTTAAAATCAGGCGACTGGCAACAGTCGTAGACAGGTTGTCTGCCAGCACTGCTAGATCCTTAATGCTGGTGGAAGGAGAGATGCAATCGATAAGGGCTATGGTGCTTCAGAACTGTCTTGCATTAGACGTTCTACTAGCCAAAGAAGGCGGAGTCTGTAAGGCTTTGAAGGTCCAGGAATGTTGCACTTACATTCCAGACAATTCAAAACCTCTTGAGAAGGTCATTATGAATATAACTAATATTCACAAAGAGATCGAAGACCTAACTAAAGTAAATGTTTGGGAAAAAGTGGGTCATGGAATGGGGGAAGTTGGAGGTTGGTTCGCCAACCTAGGGAAGAGTTTTGTATGGTATGTACTGAAACCTATCATCATAATAGTGATCTGTGTGATCATGTTGTGGGGATTGGTGAGGTCGTATCAATGGTACAGATCGAATAGGTTGGAGAGATCTAGGAGAGAGCAGTTACAGAGATTGGCTGCAATGCAAGACAATCAGTACCGGAATCTGAGGGCTCTAGAAACGCAGAAACGAGGGGCATTAGCAATTAGTTCAGTTTAAATGTTGGTGATGACCACTAGAGGTCATCAAAGGGGGGAACTGGGAGAGCGCAAACTGAACAAAATATATGAGTACACCAAAGTTACAAGTAGTACGCTCAAATTATAAGAGAAATGCTATGAGTGTGGAAAATATATTCACCTATATTTCGAATGTGTAGTTAATCTAGAGATTTCATACAGCAGTGGAACTAATGCAGAAATGTGTGAAAATGTATAACCTTATTAGATGTGATTAATCATGATCCATGTTATGTAGCTGCTAATAGAAGAATGTCATGTTGCAAGGCATAGAAGGGAACGGGCCTTATGGCTAGGCCAGAAGGGCTTAGAAACGTATACACCTTTGCATTGACATGGATTGCACTAATACTATAATGATTTGGTTTATTCGTTGGATTTATATTCCATAGATGTGTTTTATTAATTAACAATAAGATGCTAACATGTTATTTTAGTTTGACCTTTGCGAGAATTGTTGTAGGCCTGAAGTGATGAAAGGGTTTCTGATTTGCACGTACTGGTACAGGCCGAGCTGTGTCAGGAAATAAGTTGCAACTTCTGTTAGAAGTCTATGGGAATGGGGATTCAGCTACGGATGTCTGTCTGCATATGTGAGGGGGATCCAATTAATAATTGGATGAATAGAGTTCTGTTCAAGAGACTGGTGCAGACATGGAGGAGGGTTCAGGAATGTTTTAGGGGGTATCGGCGGGCCGGAGAAGAGTCTGAGAAGCAAGGTCAACGCTAACGCACGAGGCCCAGAGGAAGATCATCATGGAAAAAGCCAGAATCGACACCACGTGAGGGGCGTCTCACGAGGGGCGTCTCAAATGTTGTTGTGTTTTGTATTAGGGTCAGCACCTCGGGGTGGAGTTAGAGCAGATGCCTGAGGACCCTTCAGAGAGCGGATGGGTAGGCAGAGAGGGGTCATGACTGGAGATCATAGGTTTTCACTTAGAGACTAAATGTGGGTGATCTTCTTAGGAAGTCATTCACAGCTGACACCTTTTGATAGGTTGGGACTCTGTTAAGTAGGGATACCATCTAGAGCAGGGTAGGGACAGCCTAACCTGAAACCTTCCCTCCTCTTGTAAATGACGGAGAGATCACAATTTGTGTCTATGCTTGCAGCCCTGTTAATTTTGGAACTAGTCCTAGTTGTGTTCTTTGCTCGCCTGAGGGCCTTTCGAGAGCACATGTTTGTAGTGGTGCCCATATATCTTTTGAATCTCATTTTGAGATGTCTGTACTTGCAGTTATCCTTGACTCTGTAATAAATCTTTAAAAGCTAGAAGTAGTTTGTGGTTTTTCTGAGTCGAGACCATCATTAGCAAAGTTAACCTGGTATTGGATGCACTTTCTTTCCTTAATGACAGGCAATAAAGGTTCAGTCAACCAGAATGGGGTTTAGATCTAGAGTGATAAGATAGAGATCTAAAATCTCGCCCTTGCAAGGGGATAATCGGGCAGGAAGGCTAGGATGTCCGGAGGGGGACCGGGCGCTCGGCGTGCTAGACCCACCCTGTGGGCCCTGTCAATGCGAATCACAAAGTCCTCATTCTCCCTCAGTACGTCTCGGAACAAACCCTGCATGTAGGCCGTGACATTCTCCCCCTCCGCCTTAGAGGGCACATTTCGGACTCGTGTATTGTTGCGTCTCGAGCGATTCTCAAGGTCCTCCGTGTGTGCCTGTAGGTCCGTGTGTTGTTCGTGTAGCCTGATAATTTCCTGTTGCAGGAGTTCTACCTCTTCACTCCTGGCTTGCCCAGTGTTCTCGACCTCCGCCACCTGTTCTCCAAGTTCGTCAATGTCGCGGCGCAGTTCCTTGTATCCTCCCGCCATTTCTTGCTTAAGGGTTTGAATGTCCTCCCTAAGAGAAGTGAATAGGGCTTCCGTGAACGACTTAGTTGCAGGGGCTTCCCCCTCATCCCGTTCCTTCTCTTTAAGCTGAGGCGACGGCGTCGGTTTGTCGGGGCTCTTTTCCCCCTTAGATGCGCCTTTAGCCAGCATTTCTGGGATGGTTCGAGCCCCTCTGCGGTTTGGGGAGGACATGTTTAACCTTCCTTTTGAGTCCGGCAGTATTCCACATGCCTGCTGTGTCCCTCAGCAAGTTCGCGGTCAAGGGAGGGTCTGTGAGGGAGGCTGAGTGTCGACTGTGCGGGTTGCGATGGGTCTCTTGCGTCCACCAGCCAGGGGCCTGCGACTAGGCCACGTGGTGGCCTCCCGATTTGGCCTACCTTAGTGCTGGGCCTGCAGTTGTGCCCTTTCAACTGGACCACTGCCGCTCCGCGCGTTGGTCTGCCACTGATCGCCGGGGGCTCGATTGGTGCCCCCGAGTCCTCACCCTCGGCGCCGGGACCTATTCCCTTCGTCTTTCTGGGCCCTCCCCGGTGACTCGGTGTCTGCCCTCTAGTGCCACTCTCTTTCGACTTGTGTGGGGGAGCGTGGGACCGCTGCTGTGCCTTGAATCTGCCTTGTGGCGTTGCCCGCCGTAGCGTCCCTGTGTGCCGATGGGCCCCAACCTCTGGGCCTCGGTCAGGCCCTCACGCCGGGGGCTCGAGTGCCTGCCCCCGAGTCGGGACCCCAGGAGCTCCTCACCTCCGTGCAGGGGATCGCTTGCCTCCCGCGGCGGCCAGTACGTCTCCTGCCTAGTAGGCCCAAGCCGGGGCCTCAGGTGTTGCTTCGTGCCGCCTGGCTCAGCTCCTCGCTCCGTGTGCCTCCCACCGGGCGACCGGCGGCCGGACCCCTGCTCCTCGCTTCACGTCTCCCCTCTCGCAATCTGGGGTCAGCTGTGCCTCAGTGCGATCTCCGCCAGTCTGTCGCGGAGAGCCCCGCCATCTGCTGTCGCCCGGCAGGCCGGGCTGCTACGTTCTCTTCCCCGGCCTGGAACAGCTTCCTCCGCCGCTGATGGATCCGCGCCCCGGTATCTGGTGCGTGTGGTCTCGCCAGGGGCCTCGGCAGGTATTCCGCTCGAAGCAGGCAGCCTGTAAAGCATGTGGTGGGAGAAGGGATATGCGATTGTGATTTAATGGGGGTTTGGGACGAGGAGCCTCTTCGAGTCGCGTCCTCTCAGGCCGCAATCATGGCCACGCCCCCCAGATCTGGTTCTTTGATGGATTCGGAGACAAAGTACACTGATGTAGTCATACTTTTAATTGTTTTTAAATTAATGTAAATTTGTACTTATATTATTGTTACACTATGGATTTGTATCAGAGATCATGTTATTTTTTTGGTCTATTTATATATGACTGAATAAAGAATTTGAATTTGATTTTCGTTTATCTGTTCTACTAAATAGCTTTGCATGCTAGAAACTTAAAATTCACAAAATAGTTCTAGAACTACTTCAGAGAAACCATAAATAATGCAGCTTCTTAGGAGTACTCTTTGAATCTTCTGTCAGAAATTCACTCTAACCATCATCATAAGTCTAAGAGAGTAAGGGGCATGTTTACAAGGAAAGGATGTAGCGCGGAGCTGGGGCAAATTTTGCAGCGCCATGCTTCTCCATTTGAAAAATTTATGGCTGCACCATATTTACAACTATAGGGTGCCCCCTGTTTTCCCGAGCACTGATGCTAAAAATAGCTGCCTAGTGCCAATGCAGACACTCTTGCGTCATGTGCAGGAAGGAGTCCCTCCTGCATATAAACAATCATTAATGGTATTTTTCTCTTTCTATGTGTGCTGTTTTGTAGCACACATAGAAAAAGCAAAAACTAAAGAAGAGGGGGAACATGGCGGCCGGAAGCTAACAGCCGCAACAGAGAGCTCCCGTACTCCGATGATATGTGACTCTGGAGTTGGATCTTTGCACCTAAAATGACACGCTAAGTACCTTCTGTGCTGATCTTTTCATTATTACTAAAGTGTGGTAACATGAAGCGTGAAACAAAATGAAAATGAAAAAGAACGAGGCAGAGTGAGATTTTTACTTACAGGTTGCTGCCTGGGGCTGCCTCCAGACCGCCGATCCCGCTATTGACTCTCCGATTGTTGTGGCTTCCCGGACCAAGTGGCTGGCCTTCGGGTCGTCGTTTCTGCTGGGTCTTGCCGGATTCCTCGATTGCTTTGTCTGTGTGCTGCTGAGGTGGGGCTGTGGAGAAGTTGGACGCGGGTGTTCGCGTCCTGCCTGCTGGATCTTTGGCGGTTGCCGCTGCCGCTGCAGCCACTCTTGGATTCTTTGTTAGCCGTGCTGTGCTGGGTGGGGCCCGCCTGATGGCCTGCGGTGCCTCTGGGGTCCTGCTGACTCCGTTATCCGAGCCATTTTTTTCTCCCACTTACTGCAATTCCCGGTGAGGCTGGCATGATTGACGGGGAGACTGCCGAGTTTTGGGCTTTGAGGTTCGATTTAATCTGAGGTGTTTGTTGTGTAGGTGACTTTGGGGCATTTGGAGGTGGAGTTCACGGATGGTGTTGACCGGTGGGGGCACCGCTGTGCAGGAGCTCCCCTACAGCCACGCTTTTGCTGTTGCTGGAGTGTGGAGGCGGAGGGCCCTCCTTCATCAATCTCTTCTACCTTTGGGCACAGCACCAACGCCTTTTTTTCACATCTTTTGGCAGGTGTCGTGGGCACAGGATTTAGAGGGCCTACAGGACATTAAAGCCCCACAAGGAGAGGTAGAATGCAGCATTTATAAAACCGAAGGTTGTTTGTATGAGCAGGGGAAGGAGACCATCATAAATATCATATCCCCCCCGTCTTCTAGGAGATACGTATGTTACGCCCTAAAAAATAAACTGACCCTAATTTATTACACCGTATGGAGAAGGGCGTGGGTAGTAGACCTGTCAGCAAGGAAAGCTCGGAAAAAAAAATAATAGCTCTCTCTGAGCTGAGCTCTGAGCCTGGGATTTGCCGGTATATTTTGCGCAGCAGGCCCCCAGCAGCTTAGCTTTAATAACAAATCCAAATACTGCCTCTCCTCCTATAGTGGTAGTCAAGGCGACCTCTAGACAGGTTGTAGGTTCATCCATAGGTTACTCTGCAGAGGGGACCCCTCCGGGCAAGTGTAGAGGGCGTAAAAATAAATCTAAAGGAAACCCTAAAATTAAAATTACATCTTCTTTGAAATCTTTTTACAAAGTTACCTCCACTAGCTCAGCGGTCTCTGGGCAGAACAACCATACAGATAACATCGTAAAGGGCAGAGATAAGCCTGCAGCATTAAAAATGGCAGCAGCTCCCGTTTCAGCCACAACCCTGATCCTGGTAACTACAGATCTTGATATGGTTATGAATCAGGACTTGGGTGAGTTGAACACGCAACCCCTTAGTGAAATTTCTGAATACTCAAGCACTAACACTGTGAAAAGCCCTTCGGTGCAGGCTCATATCGTTTCTGTTCATCCTTCAATAGAGCTATCAAATAGCTTTCAGCACTAGAGGTCCTGCAATCCGATCTGGCCGATGTTGATGTCTCAACAACTTCGATGAAAGAAGGGAAAGAGGGTGGATCCCAATTGTAATCGCAGAAACATGACGCTTCTTTGTTATCTGGTCAATCTTCTTCCTCTTTAACATCTTTGTCATCTGTTCAGTCTGTTCGCTCTATTCCTAGTTCCACCGATATGTCTGGTCCTCCGGGGACTTTGACCGATATCCTGCTAAGCCTGAGGGATGACATCAATAGGAGATTTACTACCTCAGAGGCCAACCAGGCAGCTATTCAGGCCTTGTGCGATGTACTTGCTCAGAAAGTAGAAGAGGTCTCCCAAAGAACGGATGCTCTTGAGGCAGAAATACCAAAAATAAAGGAAGGTCTCAATAAATCTTCCACCTCAATGAGCAACTTGGCTAAACAAAATCAAGAACTTAAAGATGACATTGAGCGGTTAGAGAACCACTCAAGGAAGAACAATCTCAAAAACTTAAATGTCCCTGAAGATTTAGAAGGGAACGATTTAAAAAACGTTGTTGTCTCTCTTTTGAAGGCTACTATTTTGAAAGACGCAGAGGAAGTAGGAGTTGACTTATTTGCGGATATTCAAAGGTTACATCGTGATCCATTCAGAAGAATCCCTGGTAGAGAACGCCCCAGGAAAATTCTGGTGAATTTTCTAACATATACTGTGAAGGAGAGGATCTTATCACTCGCTCTGAAAGCGGTCAATTAAAATGTAGCTCCTTCTCTACTGTTTTCTCTTTTTCAATTCGCTCTGATGTTTCTTACATTACGGCTACTAAGCAGTGGGAGATGGGAAAGAGAATGACGATCTTGAACTCTTTGGGGGCTAAGACCCAGCTGAGATTTCCTGCAATGCTGCGTATAATGTAAAACAACCACATGTATAACTTCCGTCAAGTTGAAGAAGTCGACTCCCTAACAGATAAGATCAGAGAGGAAAGCCGGGGAGAGAATAGCAGTGGGGATGGTAGTATCAGTAAATGTTAGGTTGAAGTAAAACTGACCCCAATAAGTCTATCTGCTAAAGTTATGATGTTTAGTACCTCCCCTTTTTCTCTCTCATCTCAGAATAGATTAGATGTGTATATGTGCAGTTTATGGTACATAGCAAAGAATTTAATGAATGAAATGAATTAAGCTTTTTTGTCACATGTTGGGGGGTGGGAGCTCTCTGTCTTAGGGCATTGCCCATAGGAACTGGAGGGTTCCCATGGGAGTAAAGGATAAATGGGTTCACGGATGGGAGAGAGGGTGGACGTCTGGGAGGGAGTTTGGGGGAGCACGGGTGGGGCAGCAGTGGGAGAAAATTAAAAAACAAAAAAGTCCTTCTTTCATCGTAGCAATCAGTCAAAAATGTACTTTTGGCCTATATAAAGCTGATAGGAAATCTGACATAGAATGGCATTGAATGAAATAAAGTTCTTGTCATGGAATGTCAACGGCCTTCGTTGTCCTAGAAGACAAAGGATAATAATGAAATATTTAGAACAATCTTCTGCACAAGTTATTTTTTTACAAGAGACCCATTTAGGCTATTTGGAAGCAAAAGTTGTGTTCAGAAGATATAAATGGGTGGAGAGCTTTCACTGTTCTGAACAAACAGTGCATAACAAGGGTGTTGCAATTTTATTTAGATATAATTTAGATTGTTCCATTAACAACATGTTATCTGACCAATCTGGGAGGTGGATATTGTTACAAGCAATGATTGGAGGGGTGGAACTAGCTTTATTGTACTACTATGGCCCTAATGTTGATGATCCGGCTTGTTTACTTAAACTACAGGCCATATTGGCAGAAGTCACCCTGCCAATTACAATCGCAGGAGATTTTAATATCCTTCTTAATCCCTCCAAAGATAGGTCTAACGCTAGTTGTTCGGTTACTTCTTAACGTATGCGCCGCACATTGATTAACATGATGCATGAACTCGGTTTGGTTGATCTATGGAGCATAAAGAAGGAGGGTAATCCGGGTTTTACTTTTTTAGTAAAAAATATGGCCATTCTTCTAGATTAGACTATATCCTTTCAGACAGGGCATGCCTGGACCGTTTGGCAGATATTTCTATCCTTCCAGCCATTTTGTCCAATCACGCTCCTATAACCTTCCTTTATTGTAAGACGAAATACTGTTGCTCCTAGGTGGACATTGAAAAGGGCGATGCTGGCCAATGAAGAGTTAATAACAGTTATTAGATCCTCGACTGTGGAATACTTTGCAGAGAATCAGGGCTCAACATCATTGGAATATGTCTAGAACGCATTCAAGGCCCACACTCGCGGGGTACTTCACAGTTGGATAAGCTCCAAAAATAGGGCTGATAAGTCGGAGCTAAAAAAATTGGAGGTGGAGATTCCTAGTTTGGAAAGGGTTAGAACCAACTGCCCTCCGGATAATTTATCTCAAATCCTTAAAGACTTGGAAGATCTTCGTTTTACATACAGGGATAAGTTGGATCAGAAACTTAAAGCCCAGTGGGCGGTCTATAATATGGGAAATTTCGAGTATGGGGAAAAGGCAGGGGCCACCTTAGCTCGGAAGATCAAAAGCGATAGAGCTAGAAATAATATAAATAAGCTAATGGTAGATGAGATTGGTACTATCTCCTGCCGACAGGAAGACTTGCAGAGATGTCTTCTGTCTTGGTTTTCCTCTCTATATACAGAAGACAGGGCTCCATCTATTGACTCAATTCGAGCTTGGTTGGACAGTAAAGCCCTTCCCAGTTTATCGAGGGAAAGACGAGATTCAACAATAATAAAGCAGCAGGGTCAGATGCGCTTCCAGGAGAGATATACAAAATCTTGGAAGATGCTATTGTGCCCAGACTCGGAGAGTTGTTTAACTATATCCTCAGTCCTGAGGGTAAAATCCCCCGAAGCAAAAATTATATTGATCTCAAAGCCCGGCAAAGATCCCCCTAGACCAGACTCATATAGGCCTATCTCCCTGCTACATGCAGATTATAAGATTTTTACTAGCATATTGGCAGGGAGACTGGGTATGGTTGCTGCACAATTGATCCATGAGGACCAAAAAGGTTTCCTGCCTCGAAGATATATTCATGATCAGACCCTACAACTAATAGGCTGTATTGACCTAGTGGTGACACGGTCGGAACCCTTGGCAGTCGCCGCTTATGATGCTGCCAAGGCGTTCGACCGTGTAAGGTGGATATATCTCTGGGAGACTTTAAAAATAATGGGTTTTGGTCTTCCGTTTATTAATGTGCTAATTAAATGCTATGAAGGGGCCTCTGCTGTCATCTTGCTTAATGGTTTCCTGACACCAAGCTTTAGTATACAGAGGGGCACACGGCAGGGCTGCCCCATCTCGCCCTTATTGTTCGATATCTACATTGAACCTTTGGCTCAGGCTTTGAGACTCGATGAGAGGATCACTCCCTTTTGGGTATCTGAGTTTAAATGTAAGTTAGCCCTTTACACAGATGACCTGCTGGTCTATACCAGCAACCCAGTAGAGGTGTTTCCCATGGTACAGAACACCTTGGAAGAGTTTGGTCTCCTTTCAGGATATTTGGTTAATACATCTAAAACCGAAGTTATGTGCTGGGGAGTTGAAGATTATGCTGGGAGTCATTGTGGGGAGTTTAGGTATTTAGGGATTATTATAACCCATAATATTGAGGATAGCCCCACAATTAATCTGAAGAAAATTTCTAAAGAAATCAACCATCTTTTGTCGAAATGGCAGAATCTCCCTCTTACCATCTATGGGAGAGTAAACTTGGTTAAAATGGTTATTCTGCCAAAGTTGATATATCTGTTTGGGGCTATACCACTTGATTTCCCCGGAAAGTTACTGGGAAGCAAGTAAGATAGGGAGCTTTATATGGGCCAATAAAAATACCAGGCTATCTTGGAAGAAGCTAAAACGGAGGCTGATTAAGGGTGGCCTCGCCCTCCCCGATATCTCTTTATACTCTTTTGTTTTTTTGTTTAAAAACATTCGTTGTTTACTTTCCTCTCCCCCTAGCTCCAACTGGGGACTGATTTTGGATGCTATGGTTCTTTTTGAGGGAGGAAACACCGGTTTTTTTTGTATAAATTTGGTGCTTCCAGATTTTTCAAAAAGGTACGTTTAAAAGTAATGAGGTCCGCTTTGGCATAGTTTAAAAACAAAGTGGGGAATAAAATATTATTCCGATTTTGCCCCAATCTAGAACTCTCCAGGACTTCCTGCTTGCCTAGACGACACTTTGGCCATCCCCATTAAGAGAGCAGGAATTGACATATGGTCCGAGATAATATCACAGGACGGAGTCCATCCATGGGAAATGTTAAAAGCTAAAACAGGGGGTTCTCTCTCTCGCTTTAAATACTTGCAATTATGTTCATGGTTCACAACCGAGAGAGATCATATTGGTGGAAATTGGGAAATCGAGAATATCCTCCAAAATGTAAACCCTCAAAAAAAGGAAGTAGGGATTTTGTATAGAGCGGTAGTTGAGGCAGAGGAGGTAGCTCTTCCACCTCCTTATAAGGTATGGAGTGCTTCATCGCTGGAAGACGTCTCTGTTGATTTGTTTTATCCATCTCTTTATAATTTATATAAATATGTTAAATCAGCTTCTTTAAAGAAAAAACTTTTTTGTGGTAAATAGATTGTACTATACCCTCAAAAAAATTGCTAGATTTGTATCAACATCAGTTTCTAAGTGTTCTAGATGCGGTTTAGTAGAGGCTGACGACATACATATGTTTTTTTACTGTATTTTTCTAAGAACCTTTTGGGGAAATGTTGGGAGGGCGTTGGAGGGTGTTTTTAAAGTTACGTTCAATCTCAATCCGACACTAGTTATATTTGGTATTGAGATTAATCCTACATATCATTTATCTAATAAGTTGACTGGTTTATTCTTGTGTTTGATATCAGCAGCCCGTAGACAGATCTGCAGGCTGTGGAAAGACCCTGAGCCACCGCAATATGAGACCTGGTTAAGAGCAGTGTTGTGCATGGCGAGATTGGACCATGGGGAGGGGAACATCTGGGGGCCATTAATCACTTGGGGTACTGAAATGAGGTTAGTCTAAGTGCATATGGTTCAATGATTACACCAAGCCTCGCACATATGAAGCTGGCCGGGTAGGCCTAAAAAGCGCATGCAAGAGCATAGACCCAGGGCGCCCAGTTAGGAAGGTGGACTTCCCTGTGCGAATTTGCAGATGCTTAAGGTGAAATGAGGACAAAAAAAAAAGCAAAAACTAAGAGAAATAAAAGTATTTCTCCTCATTGCGCAATTCTGACGCCTGCTATTGTATGGAGTTAGTTTTTGGCGCTGCCTCTGATTTACAGATACTTGTTAATCTGGGGCAGCGTCAAAAAGCAATGGGTTGGAACGCTTACAGCAACACCCATTACACGCACCTTTCACACAGATCCCTGCGTGAAAATGTACGGTATTTACAAAGCGGTGTTAAGCCAAAAAAAGTGGTTTAAAGCCACTTTATAACATTAGTGCAGGGCACTGAGCCACCGCAACAGCAAAAAAAGTGACGTTCCAGTGGAGAATTCCGCTTTTAAATATGCCCCAAAATTTCTGACTTTTTCAGAATCAGGCCCTCAGTAAATTGAGTAAAATCAGCTCGCATGTTGATAGTAGAGACCTGTAGCTCAATCTGGATCAGATTATATACCTATCCTCTGAGCCTGGTGGGCATCCACGCACATATTCTACATTGCCCAGACACTCATGTTTTAAAAGAGGCATGGGACACCTGTGCAACAGTAGGCCATACAGAGTGTTATGTTCTGGACCCTAGGCCTCTATGATGCAGGAAGGACAACACGGACACTGTGATCTGGTACTGGAACACTAGCCACGAGCACTTGCACTCTGGCTCTTTTATTTGCTGGGTCACCTGACTGGTGACGCCCATGTTGGATGAGTGAGGGGGGTGTGGCTGTGGGCAAGCACTTGGAGGAGTGGCTGTCAGAAACACTAGACTGTGTCCAGCGTGACACAACACAGAGATTCTGTAATTCTCTTTGCACAAGAAAAAAGGCAGCACCAGAACTGCATGTTGTGAGGGTGCTTGGCGGTCCTAGGGACAATTTAGAGTCCCCGCCACAGGCGGATTCATTCCCTTTTTGAGTGCAAAGTTCCATTTAATAAATAGAAAAATTAAATTTGTACTTGAAAAAATAAGTCATCTGTGCTTCAGAGTGCAGCTTCGCTGTATCAGTTCCTACACCATCCCCCACATGCATCAAGCATTTTTGGAGTCGCAAACGGTGAGATTCCTTAAAATCGGCCGTTTGCGATTCCAAAAGTGCTTTTTGGGATGCATGAAGCAATTTTAGAAATCGCAACATTTTTGCGATTTCTAAAATTGCGATTGCTTTTAAGAAATCGCAAATTTGCGATTTCTTAAAAGCAATGCATGATTACTTTTAAAATTGCGAAATCGCAATTAGGGGGTCAAATTTACCGAGTGGTTGAACCACTCGGTAAATTTGCAAAAAGTGTTTAAAACGCTGAAAATGCATTTTTTTCAACATTCATGTTACGGACACACATGTCCTTAGGACATGTGTGTGTGAAACATGATGCGAAAAATACATTTCAGGGGTGCATGGGGGGGTCCTTTGGACCACCCCCTGCACCCATGAAATGCATTAACAAATTGCGATTTTGAAAGTGAAAATCGCAATTTGCTAATGCCTTCCAATTGCTTCCTATGGGCCTTTTGGCCCATAGGACCCAATGGGAATAGCGAATTTGCAAATTGTATTTCGGTAATTTATGCGATTCGGTAAAAATTGCGATTTTTACCGAATCGCATAAATTTACCGAAAATATTCATGCATCCCGTTTTGCGAATTCTAAATTGCGAATCGCTATTTTTCGCAATTTAGAATTCGCAAACACCCGGGATGATGCATGTGGCCGCATATCCGTCTGGGGATTCCCTGCTTCAATGGGAAACACAGCAGCGGTTAGAACCTCTGCTTTATATCTGTACATTTTCAGGTGCATACATTCACACAGAAAGATACTGAATGTGCTGGGGAGAGAGACGCCTTTTCTATGAAGGGGTGCACAGTCCCAGTTGGATCTCGACCCACTTAATCAGAATGCAAAGCAGTGCAAACTGGGAGCATGCAAAGAAGAATTGGATCTCTAGCAACTTCACCTTAAGAGTTTGACCTATACCATTCCTTTAAATAGTTTGGAAAGCCTCAGTACTGCCTGTGACTCCTGAATGGCCTTAAATTATTTATACTTTTTCTGGTTGCACTAACTCGGCCCTTTTAAATTTAATTACATGGGCTCCTGACTTATTAAACTTCTCTTTCATCGCCCAAATAAAAATGGTGCCAGTTTTCTTGTGCTTTGTAAAGGAATGTTGTATCTTGCAATTGCATTATGGGTTAATTATCGCTGTTTGTAGAATTGATCTGCCTGTTATTCTTTCACAATAGGATCTTGGGCATTACTGTGGACTCTTGTCTCTCTCTCATTGGTTCCTCAAATAAAAAAAATCGTAAAAAGCTGCAACACCCCACCTCCGTTTTGTTTTGGCTACCTATCTGACCATGCCTGCCCGTGCTCTGGGTATTTCATGCTTGCTCTTTAGTAACGATATTCTCGCTGGGGTAGGTTGCTCCTTCCTTAACCCACAAGGGCTGAATTACACTCCACAGTCAGCAGTAGCATAGCAACGATGCATGGCTTTTGCCATGATGCAAGCATGGGAGATTATCACGTACAAGAGAGATTGGTACGGAGGAATTAATATCTCTTTTTTATTTTAGCATAAGGAACATTTAATTAGCCTATTATCAGTTTACAATCCTATACAAATATATTTACCAGATTATTTCTATGCTATGGGACCGATCTAGAACAAAAATCATTACAACATTCATAAGCACAAAAACATACCACAATACATATATAAGCAACACAACAACCAATTATGAACTAAACTCTACGTTGCCAATACCCAAATAGTTATGCATAGCCAGTGTTCACGCATTAATTCTGAGTGTTACACTCAGAGGTAGTCTTTTGAGCACATAGGGAAAAGCACCTCTTTACCCTTTACTCTATTGTGCGACAAACAGTTTAAATAACACTTTTTGGCCCACATGCATCAAGCATTTTTGTAGTCGCAAACGGTGCGATTACTTAAAATCGGCCGTTTGCGAATGCAAAAGTGCTTTTTGGGATGCATGAAGCAATTTTAGAATTCGTAACATTGTTGCGAGTTCTAAAATTGCGGGTGCTTTTAAGAAGTCGCAGATGTGCGATTTCTTAAAAGCAATGCATCATTATTTTAAAAAGTGAAAATTCGCAAATAGGGTGCCAAATTTACCGAGTGGTTGAACCACTCGGTAAATTTGGAAAAAGTGTTTAAAATGTTGAAAATGCTTTTTTTTCAACATTCATGTTACGGACACACATGTCCTTAGGACATGTGTGTGTGCAACATGATGCGAAAAATACATTTCAGGGGTGCATGGGGGGGTCCTTTGGACCCCCCCTGCACCCATGAAATTTTCTAAGTGCCACTCGCAATTTGCATTGACTCCTATGGGCCTTTTGGCCCATAGGAATCAATGGGAATTGCGAAAATTAACTTAAGAATTCGGTATTTCTTTGGGATTCGGTAAAAATTGTGATTTTTACCGAATCACAAAGAAATACCGAAAAAAATGATGCATAGCATTTTGCACTTCTTAATTTGCGATTCCTTATTTTTCGCAAATTAAGAAATGCAAAATGACACAATGATGCATGTGGGCCAAAGTATAGGGACTCCTCAAGATATTGTCGACGCAAACGCGCTTCAGCCTTTAAATTCTTCTTGGCCTCCTCAGGACAAGGGCAATGGAACCATGAATTCAAATATGCTGTTTTGTTCGTAACACGTGTAACCACTAAATCCTAGAACCACGGGTTGAACCTCAACCCGAGGTACAAACATCTCTCTCACTTGTGAGAACTAATCTATATGTGCCCTTGTGTTCCTAGTTCAGACACTGTTTTTCCTTCGTAGGCTATGATCAATCACAACGATAACTCCCTCGGTCCTCCACAGTAACGTTTGGCTTGTGCGTGAGCAAGCATGGAAAATGGCCACTTTGACTGCTGTTGGGGTAGCAAATATTAAGGTCCCACAGGCCCTTCAGGGCTCTGGGCCTTGGTGCCACTGCATCTGCAGTATTAACGGCAGCTACGCCCCTGACTCTTATTTTCAAGGAGAAAGTTAAATCAGTCCTTTCCAGTTTATGTTGCTTGCTGATTGAAGCAAGCATAAATTTTAAAATGAGATGACCCCTACAAAGCTATGGACTTGAACAAGCCTCCTAACTTGACTGATCAACTCAGCGAACTGGGGGGGGGGGGGGGGGGGGGGGGTGTGACAAGGAAGTCTTAATAGAAAACACATCTCAGTATTTAGAAGAACGTCGATTCTAAGGGCTCAAAGTCAGTTTCGATCTGTTTTTAGAGGCTTCAACTACGTCTGGACAGCTGATCCAAGGACCAAAGGTTCTCTCATGTCTAACAGATGACTCGACTGCTCCCCTTATACTGGAGTTAAGAAATGGCAAAGGCTTTGGTAATTCTTAGCTCCCCTGAACCCTCTGATCAGGGCCAGAGTGAAAACCAAAACCGGCCCTGGCAAAGTGCTCGGCCGGCCCCATGAGGGTGCGACTGAGCTCTTTGCCGGGGCCGGTTTTAGGCCGATTTTGTTACAAGGCCGATTTTGCAGCTAGTGCCCTGTAACAAAAACAGCGCCCAGGGCCCCCACCCTTGCGGCGCACCGGGGGATTGCCCGGTGCCCGCAACGGCCAGTCCAGGCCTGCCTCTGATACTTCAGCTGCCTGCTGTTTGAATTACGAATTGGACCGGAATTGTGCAATTATAAGTCCGTGTACGGAGTCACAAAATATTCTCAAAATAATGCTACTTTTCTCCAATGCGGATAAATGAAAGCAATATGGAAATTTGCACCAGAGGTCTCTTACTACACAGATTATTCTTCATTGATCTTAGTTGAGAAAGAGATGCTTCACTTTGTTTGCACAAAGGGATAGATTACTCAAGAGTTCAGAGTTTAAAATACTCTTTTATGTAAGTGACCTTACCACGCAAAATAAACATATATTTGTCCATAGTCCAAACATTAATGGAAATGTAGGGGCATATTTACAAGAGGCCTGAGCCGCCAGAGCGTCACTTGTTTAGATGCTCCTATCATTACTATGAGGCGATGCAAAGCCATCCTACGTGACTTTGCATGTCCTCATAGATATGGAGATTCTGCGTCAAGGAGGTGTTACATGGGCATTGCAGTGAGTGTTCCCACGCAACACTCATGGATTTTGAAGCTGCCCCAGATTTACAAAATTACGTAAATCTGAGACAACGCCAAAACCTTACACCTCCCCGAGAAATGTTTTCATTTCTCCTCGTTTTTCCTCTTTCCATGTGTGCTGCATTCTGCACTCACTCACCCATTCACTTGCCCATACATCCACTGACACACCCACTCACACACCGATACAACCACTCACATACCCAGTCATACTACCATAGAAAAAGTCACATACCCACTCAACCGGCATTGGCTGAAAGGACAGGAATGCACCATACCTCGTCAAATTGGTGCATTCCTGCCCTTTCAAAGTGGCACAGAGCATCGCAGCAAAAAGACAAAAGGCACTGCCCTATGCTATTCTTTTTTAAATGAGGCCAATAATTAAAAATATTATACAATTATAGTTTTTAAGCTGATTCTGCTCCTACTTACGAAAATATTTCTTCCTACTTTTATTCAAAAGTGACGCTAACCAGCACAACATTTTTTTTCCAGATTGACTTTCCAGTGCAAACCTTTTTTGCGTTGGAAAGTACCCAAAAGTAATGCAATGCAGCTTGAATCTGATTTGCATTACTTTGCATAAAGAGGGCGTTACATCAGTGCTTCCATGCTACCACCCATGCTTTTTGACGATAAACCCAATCTACTAACATTAGCAGACAAGGTTTAGCAGCAAAAATTAACGCCCCTGAAAAGAAGGCTTTTTCCTAATTTTCATGTGAGCTGCACTATACAGCACGCATACAAAGTAGGAACAGGTTTTTCACTCTTCTAGCCATAGTATTTTGTACAGGAAGGGTCAGGCATGCATCCTAGCACTTTGGTGCTAAGGTGTGTGTCTGGCGCACAGCAGCTGAAATCAGCACCGGCGCTAAGGAGAGGGGAGTAGAGAGCCATATCTTTGTGCATACAGCACTCTTTTTCTCTGTCTCTGTCACGTAAAGCAGAGCAGCATATAGGCTGCTGCACTGGGTTCCATGACACCTTCGAGAATCTGGACAGTAGTCATTAAGAATTCCGTAATTAATTGAAATATGACTGGAGACTTTAAATGTGTATTTTCAGCCTCAGCCTTTGCCACATTATGTAGCTCAGTAAAGTAGGGCTATGGTTTCTGTTCTATATACTTGTTTAGTGCCATAATTATCACCAGTGGTGGCTGGCACGAATCAGGGGTGGCGAGGCAGGGGAGAGGGGGCCTAAAAATTAAAATCTACCTCTTCGGCCAGCTGCGTCTCTCCTCTTCCCTTCCAACGAATACCAGAACGGAAGCAAGAAAAACACAGAATCCCCTAAGCCAATCACGATGCTGCTATCACCATGACAGCAGTGTTGTGATTGGACATTGTAAAGATGCCAATGACCACACACAGCAGGTAAGTGTAATTGAACTTCCGTTTATTTAATTATAATCACAGGAATTCCGAGGAGCGCCGGCCGGCGCTTCTGCTCGGTGAAACTCTCGGCGCGCTAATGGATGCGCGCGCATCCGGCGCCAACATGGCCGCCGTACGTCACGTCGCCGTGACGTGCGTAAGCTAGAACGCTACATATCTCCCCCTTTCACCAAAGTCTTAAGCAATCACTTACGCGTCGTTGTTCAGTTCAAAGTCTCGAAATCTGGAGGGCCTTATCACCTGCCTTCCGCTCCTGGTAACCTACCAGTGTTCTCTTGAGTCCCTTGATACTGCATTCCAGTTCCTTCCATTTCTTCACTCACCGCTCCATTACCGTTCATGTTTTCTCCCGACTGGTCCATCTCAACTTCTTGAGTCTCCCTCACTTCTTCGCCTTCTCTCGCCTTCACTGCCCTTGCTCCATCGCATTGCTCACTTTCTCCTTGCCTGCTTTCCACGTTCCATTCATCCATGTCTTCACTTTCCGTTCCAATATGTTCCCACCTTAATACCTTGTTGCACCGGGCCATGCGGTCCTGCGACCACACGTTACCATCACTTAGCAGGGCCGCTCGATCGTATACTTCCTTGACTTGCATAGGCTTGCTATACTTGCTGTCTCCTTTCTTTTGTGGAGTGGCTAGCTTTACTCTCACCCACTCTCCCTTTTCCAGGCCAGTCTCTTTCACATTCCTCCGTTTGTTGTAGTGGTAAGTGTAGATTGTTTGTGCTCTTTACAAGTTGGCTCGTACCACTGCCGGAGACCACTCACTGGTGACAACCTTTTCCTTCCAGATCCTGTTGTCGTGCGTGAAGGGTTCACGTCCTCTCAATATTTGGAACGGGCTGTACCCCGTGCCTCTAGGGGTTATTCTGTACGCCCACACCATGTTCTCTAGTGCCTTCTCCTAGTCTTTGTTGCTGGATATGGCTGCTTGTATGGCTCCCATCACTACCCTATTAAATCGCTCCACTAGGCCATTTCCCGCTGGGTGGTAAATCGCCGTGTGTCTGATGGTTATTCCATTTCTTGACATGAATTGGTTCCATTTCTCCGACGGGAACTGTGGCCCATTGTCACTTAAGATGGATTTGGGAATTCCTTCCCTCGTGAACGTTTCGGACAGGAACTTCAGGATATTCTCCGTGTCCATGGATTCTCCCACCTTTAGCTCTGGCCACTTTGAGTATCGGTCTATGAGGACACACACATACTTCTGCGTGCCCTGGTCATCTAGCACCGGTCCTAAAATGTCTATGGACAGCTTTTCCCATGGGTTGGAGGGAGAATCGAACTTTCCAAGAGCTGGACGTAGTGGTTTCAATGTTTTGTCGGCTCCTTGACATTGTGGACACTCCCTGACGTGCCTCTCTGCTCTTATGTCCATACCTGGCCACCAGTAGTTTTGTTTCGATCTGGCCTTGAGTTTTCCTATGCCCAAATGGCCTTCATGTAGTAAGTCCAATAATTTGTGGATGAGGTTACTTGGGGGAATCACCTTGTCTCCTCTATAGATGAATATCCCCTTGTCTCCTACTGACAGTTCCTCCTTCACTTCGTAAAATGGCCTAAGGCTCGTTTTCACATTTCTCTTGTCTGGCCACCCTTGTATGATGTGCGTCTTCACTTCCTTGATATCGGTATCTTCCTCATATGCTTCGGTCCATTCTTGTTGGCTGATTAGCCTCTCCTGGTCTTTTATGAGAGCTACCATCTCCCCTCTGTCTGCAGGGTCTTCCTCTCCAGGCTCCATGGCCGCTGCTCTACTCAAGTAGTCCGCTACTCGGTTCCGGTTTCCAGGGATGTACTCCACATCGTACCTGAATTCAAGCAACTTTAAGGACATTTTGGATATCCTGGGTGTGGCGCTGGCATGTCCGCACGATGTTAATACTTTTACCAACGGCTTGTGATCTGTCTTGAGCAGAAATCGGGTACCCCACAAGAATTGCCGGAACCTCACCATGGCCCACACCACCGCTAGCATCTCCTTCTCGATAACGCTGTATTTGCTTTCGGTATCCGTCAATGCCCTGGATGCGAAGCTGATTGTCTCCATGTCCCCTCTTCCTCGGTCTTGCATGAGCACAGCGCCTAGCCCTTTGTCGCTGGCGTCGGTGGTGAGCACCGTGGTGCCCTGTGGGTCGAACCCTTTGAGCGGTATGGCTCCCATGACATCCTTTTTGATGGTTTCGAACTCTGCTTGGGCTTCCGGTGTCCACTGAAACACCGTGCTCTCTCTGGTCAGCAACCTCATGTTGTAGGTCTTTGAGGCAAAGTGTACCACGAATTTACTATAGTACTCCGCCATTCCCAAGAACGACCGGACTTCTTCCTTGTTCTTGGGGGGCGGTGCTTCAGCGATGGCCTTTACGTTTTCCGCCTTTGGTGTGACCCCCTGTTGTCCAATTTCATGGCCTAGGTATGTCACCGATTGCAGGCCCAACCGACATTTTGACCATTCTGCTGTAAGGCCCTTGACTTCCAGTGTTTGTAGCACTTTCTCGAGCTTCCGGTCATGATCCATCCTATCACTAGGATGTCATCCTGGAAGTACTGGACGCCTTCGCAGTCTCTGAATAGTTGGTGCATCATTTTCTGAAAGACTGCAGCCGCCGAGGCCAGCCCGAACGGCATGCGGCAGAACCGGTAGCACCCGAACGGGGTGATGAAGGATGTGAGGCTTTTGCTGTCCGGATGCAGTGCTATTTGGTGGTAGGCCGAGGTCAAGTCAATAGTGGAGTACCACCTTACTCCTCTGGTCTTGGCCAGCATCTCCTCGATTCTGGGAAGGGGGAATTTCTCCACTACGATGTTTTTATTCAGTTCTCTCAGGTCCACACAGAGCCTGACCTTCCCATTGGGCTTCATTACGACTACTAAGGGCGCCAGCCATTCAGCGCAGGTGATTGGTTCTATTATGCCCTTCCTCTCCAATTCTTGGAGTTCCGTCTGGACTGCTTCTCTCACTGCTATAGGTACGTTTCTCACCTTGTGTGCAACTGGGGTGGCTCCTTCCTTAAGCACGATCTTATGTTGGAACTTCTCCATTCTCCCCACCGTGCCTCCAAACACCTTCGGGTAGTTCTCCTTCCATCTGTTCATGCCCGGCCATTCCTCCTGTTCTGTGAGTAGAATTTGTTCCTTCCCTCCGGGGTCTAGTTTTATTCCCAGGTCGCCCTGGTCTAGCCATCCTAGGACGGAGGGTCCTTTTTCCGCAACGTATAGTTTGCACCATGCAGATCGGCCTCTAAACTCGAACAACAGGCGTCGGAATCCCAGCATGGGAATACGATCACCATTGTAGGTGACCGGCCGAATGTCTAATTTCTCCAATTCTGGGCCCAACTGAGGTTGGAACTCTTCTTCCCATACTGCCCGCTGAATAATGGTAAATGGAGATCCAGTGTCTGCCACCACTGTGATGGTGATGCCGCCCATGGACATGTCTCGGACAGGTTTGGTCGACCTTTTCCCGTCCACACTCAGTACCTGGTCGTATATGCATAAGACGGTGACCACTTCTTCTTCTGTGACTTCCTCCAGGTCTTCATCACCTTGCTCGACATATTTCACCATTCCCTTTTGCTGTTTCTTCCTACACACCTTCTCATAGTGGCCTACAATGCCACAGTGTAGGCATTTGACCCGGAACGCCGGACATCTCCTATCATGTGCTTCATGGGACCAACTTCCGCACCTGTAGCACGTTTTCTTGCTCTCGTTGTTCGCCTGCTTCCCTTGCCATCTGTTGGTTCCTTTGATCCCTGGTGGCTTGCTTCTCTGGTCTTTGCGGTGTTCCTCTTCTTGTATTCTGTTTACCATGGTCGGGGTGGCCACTTCCTTCTTGGTTGCATTTGCGCACCTCCGTGCGAGTTCCGCCCTCTTTACAATGACTAACACATCTTTGAGTGTAGTGTCGCCGCTCGCCCACAGCTTGTCTTGTACATTTGCGCTCGTGGTGTGCATGACAATCTGGTCTTTGATGAACTCTTCTTCCCATAGTGCATATTTGCACGTGGCCGCCAGTTTCCTCAGGGCCGCTACATATTCCTCAATGGTTTCTCCCGCCTTTTGTTTCCTTTGCTGGAAATTATATCTGTCCACTGAAACGCAGATGGTGGGACGATAACGTTCATCTAGGTCTTCCACTGCGTGTGCATACACATCGTCGTCGGTGTCTTCTCTTTTTTTCGGTACCAGACTCTTGTAGATTCTGAGTCCTTCTGGACCTAGATTAAGCAACAGGATACGTTTCTTCCTTTGAGGGGTGAACTTTTCTTCATTTTCATCCTCCAGGACCCCTATGAAATTGTCTATGTACTCTTTCCAGTCTTCCCACTTCATCAGTGGTTCCCCGGGTTTCGGTAGGAATTGTACAGGTGCCATCGCATACCCCGCCGGTGTACTCATCTTCACCTCCCTGGTGACTGTTATGTCGGTGCCTTTGCCCGTGGGGCTGCCTGGGGTGCTGTCCTTGATCCCTGTGTGCGTATCTCCCTGGGGACTCTTGATTCTGGTCCCCACCTCCTCCTCTTTGGTAGCCAGTGCTGCGCCCCCCCTGGCGTGGATTCACCAGAGCTTGGTGCGTGTGTCAACTTGACTGCGGGGTGACTGCGCTGCCTCTCTGGCCTATTCGCCGCTGCTGTGACTGCCTGTGGCACTGCCACGCTCCTCGGGTTCACTGTACCTCGGGTGTCCTGCCGTGTCCTGGTGCTTCGTCTTGTCAGCTGGGCTGTGCTAGGTAGACCCTGCCCTTGTGCAGGTGGGCCTGGAGACTGTGACTGGGTCCGTCTGGTCCTCGTGGCTGCCACGTGGGGTTCTCACGTTTTTTTAATCTTATTCTTCCCTTCTTGGTCGTCTGGTTGTGCCTCCCGACCTCGTCGCCGCTGTAAAGATGCCAATGACCACACACAGCAGGTAAGTGTAATTGAACTTCCGTTTATTTAATTATAATCACAGGAATTCCGAGGAGCGCCGGCCGGCGCTTCTGCTCGGTGAAACTCTCGGCGCGCTAATGGGTGCGCGCGCATCCAGCGCCAACATGGCCGCCGTACGTCACGTCGCCGTGACGTGCGTAAGCTAGAACGCTACAGACATCGGCGCTCAAACGGGGAATATGAGCCTGTGAATGTTCTCCACCCAGCCTGTAATTCAGCCTGTTGGAGAACACGCAAAGTGCAAATGACGGTTTGGGAAGCCAAACCATCATGCGCACCTAGAAAGTTCCCCAACCACTCCTCCCCCTGCTCTATGAGCAGCCTAGCCCCGCAAAACTGTATCAGCAGGGATAAATAAAATAATAATATTTACCGTGTTATTGTCATTTTATTTTTCCTTTTTTGCACTGCTCGAAGCAGTGAGGCCACGCTCCTCCGCATTTGCCGAGGAGCCGCCACTGAAAACAATCCCAAGCATTATGCATATTCTCCAAACTTCGAGCTAAATGACTTTTCTTCATTCTTCGGACAAGCTGGCAATGAATACTTTATTTTTAAGTATGATGCTCCCTCTAGCGGCAGAAGTGTGTTTTTATTTTGTCAAAAGTTTTATTACAGTATTAATTCCAGTTGTCTCAATCTGGTCATGTTTCCATGCTTGACTCAATCACACTCTTCATTGTGTTAATAACAGATGTTCATGTTTTTATTCTAAAGGGAATGCCGAGCTATGTTCTGTTTTAAATCTCCCTGGCGTCGTTCCATTAACAAATAGTATTCAGAGCATCTGTGGTCTTCGTTTGGTTTCCTTGAATGGGCTGTCAAATATATTCAAAGTTTTGGGGTCGATGGAGAGGGCTGACGCCTGCCAAGGAACACATACAGACGTTGCATACCTGCTGTATGTATCTTTCCGTTAGTGGCACGGTGCCTGCGTTTCTGGCAATGTATCGACAACGCTGTACCCATGACACTTAATCAAATATGGTAGCTGGGACCATTTCTAGGAGCAAAGGTCAGCCAGCTGGGAGTTCGGCCCTTATACGGTATAAAATGGTAACTGCAGAATGACTCACTGTGTTCCCAACTTATTTTGTAGCTAGTTATATCCCGAGAAGAACTGCTGCAGTGTGGGTGCTGGGTGTGGGAGTCCCAAGGTTAAAATAATGGCGAATCCTAATAATGCTATTCTTCTTTCTTCTTTCTTCAAGCTAAAGGAGTGTTGATTCAGGAACTTACTCTGTACCGTTCTCTCCTTTTTTGGCACACTCACTTATGGTGAACTTGGTCAACACACTGTCTTCTCAGTGGTGCATCCCCATTGTAGTTGTGGGAAATCGTGCAATTTCAGGAAATCTGACATGGCCTAAAATCAACTGATAGAGAGGGCCTTGATCTTTTGTGGCCTAGGTGACACAGGAGGTACTCTCAGTGATCCTGCAGAGTACTATGAAGAATTACAAGCTGAAGTATCAACCCACCTACACAAACCACTCGCTGATACGTTGTAGTATCCTGTGTGTCCCCATTCCTGTATATCAGAGCTGATGTATGGAATGCTGAGAGTGAATGATGTAAGAGAATGTTGATGTGTGGTGTGGAATGGAAGCTAGAGGATGGAGAAGGATGAAGCCTTGACAGGATAAACCTACCGTTGCTGTAATCTAAGGGGCTAACATGAAATAAATAACTTTCCTCCAACCTCAGTTGGTCCAGACACTTGTATTAAGATTCTGCCCTCTAGCGTCAACATTTTGACAACATTTGGCAGCAAGACACTGTTGACATTTGGGAACCATTTATATCAGAGGAGGAGGCCTGTTGTGAGAAGGGTAATGGTCATGTGATCCTGGAAGACTGATTTGGGGTCTCTCACCAACAGGTGGTGTCAGCCCAAGTTGCTAGGAAGACAAGGCCAGTGAGGAGGGTGGACAAGGTCTAGCAAGGACAAGAAGCCAGTTGAAACGAGTTTAAAACTAAGGTTAGATTGTATAGTCTCCTAAGGCCAATGCTATGGAGACAATGTTACAAAAACAGTGCTGTGCAGACAATGCGGTGGAGTTCATGTTGTGGAGATAGCAGGAAGAGGTATAACTGTCAAATGATCCCTGGAGCTTCGGGCAGTAATACATTCAAAAGTGGTGGTCACAAAAGACGAAGTTTTAGTGAGTGTGCAGTATGATTTTCCCTATTAGGGTGACTGTCTCTCATGGTTGTCTATGCCTTTGGAGGGTCCTGTGTGCCCAGTTGGTGGCAGTGTTCTGCAATCGGTCAATACATGAGGCTCCCACACCTCATGTGAAACAAGGAAACGAGGCAACACCTAGGTTGCGGCTACCATTGCACAATGGTCCCAGATATAAAAGTCGTCCCAGTCATTGCTAAGTCTCCCAATTCAAGTCATAAACAACATATAATGACCATACCTCAACTTAACTCAAAACCTCCTTGACCAGACTTCATCCCAAAAACTGTCCTCACAACAACACTCATATACAATGTGTCCCTATATCTATGACAGTTGCAAATCCCTCCATTTGAATTCTAGTGATGTGTGCTGGATCATATATCACTTATGAGCCAGTTGCTTTGCTAGAGGGTCATGCATCGCATGATAAGCAAGAATCCAGATGAACACATGAGGCCTGATTGAGCTTGAGGAGGACAGCACACTCTAACAGAACTAGTAAAAGACACTGTACATAATTTATGGATCAGAGGAGGGGCCAAGGTGATGGACAGAGGTATTGTGATAATGCATAGCATCACATAAGTAGAAACTTTACTCTCCGGCATGAGTCAGTCTACACTGGAAGAAGAAGGTGCAGTAGTTAGTGGCATAGCAGTGCAACTTGCTTGTGAGAGAAACTCACCAATGTCATGGATTTTATACGTGGTTGTTGGAGTGGAGTCACTAGTCATGCAGACTTGGAGATCATGAAGGAGTGTTGTGAGCTGTTGTTTGATTAGGACAGGCATGGAGATGTTAAACAAAGATAACCTAAGGCCTCCTGGTTAATTGAGAAAGAGAAGTGTGACTGGTTGTATGTCAATACAACGCAGTGTTTACACCTAACCATTACAACGCTAGTTTTACAACGCAAGTCGATACCACGACTTGCGCTGTAGGGTGCTGGACTTAGGAATAGTAAGATTTACTATTCCAACACCAGCCTACGTACAGTAGGGAAGGTGTTGGAATAGTAAATCTACTATTCCTTAGCCTAGAGCGCACTCCAGCGCAAGTCGTGGTAACGACTTGAGTTGTAAAACCAGCGTTGCAATGGTAGTGCGTGTAAACACCGCGTTGTAATGGATGTCCCCCAGTGTGACTATCTCCAAGGACATTGGAGATAGATTTGAGACTGTGTTGTTTGAGGGTATACTGTGTCCTGATGTCATGGGAAGTCAAAATATCACTTACCTGTCTTTTACCCAACTGCGATGTTAAAATATAACGTTCAATTAAATAATCAGCAGATGCCACTAACTGTGATGGTTATTAGTTTGGGGAACAATTTCATTGGTGATTCTTGCACATTGACATGTGCATTCTGCTGTTTGGAATTTACGGTATATGTTAATAGTTGTGGTGTTTGGAATGCTTACTACTGAAAGACATGTTTAGACGTTTAAATTCTTAATAATATGAGCGTTAGACCTGTCAACCTTAGGGTGGGCATCATCCAAACGTTTTTCCTTTCCTCACCACTCCTATTTTTGCTGGATTTCTTTTTTTGGCTTTGGGACTCTGGAAACGATACCACTGCTAACCAGCGCTAACGTGCTTGTGCTCTCTTCTTTAAATCTAGTGAAATTGACTTAAAGCCGGTTGGAACATTTAATTTACTTATAGGTTTCTAGTAAAGTGGTACTACATGCACCCAAGTTCTGTACATTAAATGCTACTAATGGGCCTGTGGCACTTATTGTGTTACTCACTTAAGAATACTTCCATTTCAATACACGTAAGTCATCTCTAGGGTAGGCGTAGACATCCTATAGGGGACTGTGCATTTTATTCAAAATGTTGGACATGTACTTTTAAGTTTTACAAGTCCTGGTTGTGAAAAATGCCTACATTCGTTTTTCACTACAGCAAGGCCTACCTTTCCCATATAGATAACACTGGGTTACCTTATTGCATTTAATAAGTGATAACTCTTTATAGGGAGCACATAGGAAATTCATGTTTGGTGTCTAAGGAACTATAACAAAAAATCCTCTTTTATGGTAAAAGTGGATTTTAAGTCACAATTTTGAAACTGACTTTAGGAAGTTGGGATTTTCTTGTCCTAACCATTTGGTGCTTGCAGCCTATTTCCTGGGGCACATGACTAGGCATATTTGGCAGTTGGTCGTTGTGTATTCCTCCCAGGCAGCCACACAAAAGAGGGAAGGGTGGTGGCAGGATGGGCTATCTCTGACAGGATTGGGGGAAGGGATGAGCACAGATCCACTTACATTTCACAGCCAGTGCTCCAGCGTACTTGAAAAGGGTTTCACACTTGTCTATTGCGACCATAAACAATCAGGAGCTGGGGCAGAAAGAAAGGAAATTCCAGACACCTCTGTGGAGGAAAAAATCTACAAGCTTCTCTGGGTTTTGGGCACAGGGTATAAATATTGGAACCTCAGACCTAACTCTTCAGTACACTCTTGGATCTGTGGATACGACAGAAGAAGGACACCCTGCTGGCCTGCTAAGCTAGGCCAGACCTGCAGGCTGCAGTGACTCCAAGAGTCAGCTAACTGACCTCCTATTCTGAGCTATAGGGACAAAACAACTCTAGAGGCACATCAGACACTATCCAGCTGACCTCCTGCAACTGGGCCTGCACTGGACCTGTCTAAGCCATGCTGGCCTCTGCTGGAGTGAGTTCCTGATCCACAAGAGGTCCCTCCCAGTTTCTAGTACCTTGATGTGGAATCAGTTGAGCTCCTCCACACAAGAGAAAAAATCCTGAAGTTGTGTACTCTTTGCACTGCAAATGGGCCTGTTTGCACCAAGATCTTGTTGGCCGTACCGACCGCCAACAGGAAGCTCCAGTAAACCTGACTCTTCCTGCTACAGCCACTGCAATTTTGGTGACCAGAAAAATGAGATCTGCAATTTGGACTACAGCTTTGACATCCCGTGGTGACGGCCAATTCGAATCTTCAGCAATGACTGTTTGCAACACCGGACAGCATCTTTATGCTGCAGTGACAACCACCCGCGATGGCCGGTCTGCTCTTCGTACTACAGTGATAACCATCCATGACGCTCCAGGAGATGGGGTTCCCAGTGGCAGGCCCTATGGGATGGGGTGCCATGGCCCAAAATAGCCCAGGGAAGGGGGCCCACGAGTCCACCCATCCTAAAAAAAATGGGGGGGAAAACACCGGCAACTCACCGGAGGCCCTGCCCCCTTTCTCCACCACTCTGCAATCGTGCCTTCTGGTACGCTGCAATTTGGGGGATGAAGTACCCTTCGTTGCTGAGGGTCCTCGGGGGCCAACTAGCCCTTCTGTTACCTCAAGTAAGACACACACAGCTGTATTGCTGAGAAGTCATCAGAAGCCATGCCCCCGTTCTCCACCACACTGCAAACGCACCTCCTTGTACACTCCTGGCTGGGGGAAGATGTCAAATTTAGTCTTGAGGCTCTCAGGAGGCAAGTGGACCTCACCCCCCCACTAGCAGTGCACTGAGAGGTGCGTTTGCAGAGTGGTAGAGGAAGGGGGCATGGTCTCTGACCACTTCTCAGCAATCCCACTGTATGGGGCTTACTGGAATTAACGGTAGGTCTTGTTGGCCCCTAAGAACCCTCAGCAGTGAAGGGGACTTCAAGCCCCCAACCCGCAGCGCACCAGAAGGGCTGTTTGCAGAGTGGTGGAGAAAGGGGACGGGGCTTCCAGAATGTTGCCGGCATTATTTTCTTCCACTTTGTTTATGAAGGGTGGACCCATGGCCTGCCTTCCCTGGACTCTGCTGTGCCCTTTTGGGCCCTAGGTACCCCATCCCCTGCAGCCTACCCTGCTTTTTTTAAATGTATGTGCTGCAGAGAGATGGCGGTCCCTAGGGCAAGCGGGGAAGGCCTTAGGGCCTCCACCGCATTCACTGAAAATAAAAATGTGCGCCCGGGGGATATGTGTAATTTTGCATTTAGAGCTATATTTAGAACACATAAATGTCCCCTTGCAGCCAAAATGGACACAAGGATGCATCTTGTGCCATGAATTAGAGTTAGATACAAATGAGTGCAAGCAGCTACTCGCTAAATGTGCACTTGGGTTGCATTTTACCCCCGGTATACTTCAAGCATTTTGCACTAGTGTTGTAGCCGAAAATGCACCCTCACTTTCAAAATGGATGTAGGGATGCATTTTATGCTAAGAAAATAGACCTAATGCCACAGAACACTCACTAAATGCACTCTCGTTGTTACTCTTAATTATGCGAGCAGGCGTAATCGTGTTACCGGTTATTTCACATCAAAGAGTAATGTGGAATTACCAAAATTACTCCAATTACTTCGACGTAATTGAAATTTCACACTGGCCTATTTATAACCTTAGTTTTCTTCTCCCTGATAATCACCACTTGATGGTTAGTTTAGCTGCGATCACTAAGATGGATTGCCAAACAGTGATCCTATTTTTTAACCTAATCAGATCTTCACAAAACTCCTCTCCCTCTGCCTAATTAGACTCTGCAGCCAACCGGTTAAAAGGAGCTAGAAATTAAATCCAAGTTCCCTTGTTTCAGATTAAACAGATCTGCTTCCTCATACTGTAGAAATGTATGTGTATCTAACAGTTTTTTAAAATCGACCTTAACGTTTTGAAAATTGTTCAACCAAAGCAATTGCCAAGGATGCAGTAGTACCTCATACGTAGGATAACACAGAAGCAACTTTCCTTCATTGCTTATCAGGTAAGTCATATGAAAAGAGTCTGACTGATTTGGATGGCTCTCTATAGAAACTGAGCCATTGATACAGCTCACTAAGTAATAACGTGCACTACTGTAGATAGATTACCTAAATTAGTCTCACTAATCTGTGGCACTGAAGTATTTGGAAGTGAAAATGACAGGTCGTAGTAGTCTTGCATGCATAGTTGATGGGGTAGTTGAAGGATATCTTACACCTTCCCCTGCGTGACCTTATAACCTATCCATTCTTTGCACTAGGAGAGGGGTTGTGGCCTAACAGCTAGAGTGGTCGACCTCGAAGCTGGTGAACCGGATTCGAGTCTCAGCAACGACACTCAGCATCCTGTGATTCTGGGCAAATCACGTAATCTCCCTGTGCCTAACAAAAATGAATGTGTACTTCTGTAACAAAACTGGTGCTCATGTAAAGTGCTCTGATACCTGATATCTTCGGGTCGACTTTGCGCTGTATAAAACGCCCCCCAAAAAAGCTGGAGTCTCATTTTGAGTTTGTGCTAAGGCTTGTCATGTCATTTGTTTTGTTTTGCAATGATAGCAAAATGCAGGCTAAATCAATAAGAGTCACAGTTTCTGGATCCAAATTGCTCATACAGGATGTATCCATGTGCATGTTATTCTGTCATGTGAACATGCACAAACCTGCTAGTTCTTGACCTTATGGGAAAGATGTGGACTCACTAAATTCTAGCTTTCAGCTCCCACTCTAGAATGCATATGACTGTTTTCAAACATAGATTCACAACCGGTCTAGCAGAGCAAAGGGGAACGGGACAGAGAAGAGAGAGAAATCCACCAGTTGTAGATCTCTTTAAAAATGCAGCCAGGATCTTGTCTGTTGCATCTCAGGGTTCCCAAGCCACAGGCTCCTTTAATGCTTTTCTTATTTTCAGCCCCCAAAACAAGAAATAAATTGGCAAAGATCTGTTAGTAATATCTTCTCTGTTGTTACTAACAACTCACTCAGAGACTAATTGCCAGGAACTAGCGCTTACCTGTTAGAAATAGTGTGATCTCGTGGGGACAAGACCGAGCCTCAGAAGCTGCCTCCCAGCTCCTCCACTGGACTGCCTCTGCCACTAATCTTTATCAGCGAGGGAGCCCAAGCAAGTCCTAGCGGGAAAGGGGGAATGGGACATGAGAAGAAGAGAGATCACCTTCAGTGTGAGTTCATTAGGCACGTCTTGTCTGACCACATTATACCTCGTCGATGGTGGTAAGTGAATCCATCCTCTATAGCGTAGTGATTGATGTGACTGGTAGTGATTGATGAGACTGTGTGGTACCTAAACAAAATGTAAGACAAGTTAATATATGGGTAAAAACTGTTAACCCTAAAACGTTTAGTAGCAGGAATTATCTTCATTCCTTGAACTTTCAGATTAAATCTTTACTATGTTTTATCTTTTTCTCAGAAGGACCTGAACCTGGCCAGTGAAGAAAGCTCACTAGGGGGCATATTCACAATAAATTGGCGAAGCGGGTCATTAGGTAAAGAAGGCTAACCACACGCTTTGTCACTTTAGAAACGCTGGGCTGCACCATATTTACTTAACTAGAATATGGTGCAGCTCTGCGTTTCCCCCTGCGCTGGAGCTAACTTTAGCTATGTAGCACCAACACAGGTAACCTTGCACTATAGTGCAAAGTGCAAGGGTGCCTATGTTGAGGGGAAGATTGTTTATGTGCAGGAAGATCCCCTTTCCTGCACATAAACAAGCTTTAAATGTTGTTTTGTAACTTCTATGTGTGCTGCTTAACCCCTCTCCTGCTGGTGACAGAACCACTCCGTCATCAGCCGCGGTCGCGCTGTGCTGATGACGGAGCGTTTCCGTCACGGCCCACTCGGAACACCTGCACGGCGCGGATTCCGCACCTGCGCTGAACGTTCTACTGAGCGGGTGGGGCCGAGACGGAACCGCTCCGTCATCAGCACAGCGCAACCGTGGCTGGTGACGGAGCAGTTCCGTCACCAGCATGCGCCCGCTGTGCGGCCGCCCCACCCCCTTAGCATTGTGGCGGAATATCCGCCGCAGTGAAGGGGTTAATGCAGCACACATAGTAGTTGCAAAACGGCATTTAAAAAAAAGAATTGTTTATGTGCTGGAAGGGGGGCCTTCCTGCACATAAACAATAATAGTCAATTTGCTATTTCTAGGTGTGCTGCACAAGGTAGCACACATGGAAGCAGCAAAAACGAGGAGAAATATGAGGAGAAATATGGAATTTCTCCTCGTTTTACCTGTTTAAGACCAAGTTTTCCCTGGTCTTCATTTTGGTGCAGTCTCCTATTTACACTGCCCTTGAGAACAGGGGGCAGTGTCAAAATCAATGGGTGTTGCGGTGGAACGCCCACCGCAACACCCATTGCCCTCCCCTTTCACACTAAATACAGAGTGAAAGGGTGACTTATTTACAAGGCAGTGTTAAGCCGCGTTAAGTGGCTTCACGCTGCCTTGTAAATAAGGCGAGGTCCCTATCGCCATCACAACGTCACAAAGTGATGTTTTGGTGACCATAGGGGCTTGTAAATATGCCCCTTCGATCGGAATAGCAAATCGGTAAATACTGTGATTTAGAGCCCTGCATGCACGTTACTGTATTAAATATATAGGGCCTCATTTACAATATTTTGACACGCTGCAGCTCACCAATCATTCCTGCTGCCCTGCCGTGTGTCATAAGAAAAGGGCAGGAATGCTCCGTATTTACAAGATGTGGCACAGTCCAGTCCTTTTACCCTGCACTGGTGCACAATGTTCTACCATGGGCAAACGCAGGCCCTCTTGCGCCATGGTACAAGAATGTCTGTGTTGTATGGGTGATTGTTTTCTGTGCAGGAAGGGACACCTGGCTGCACATAATTAACAAGAGTTTTCCTCTGTCTATGTTTTCCACATCACATATAGAAAAAGGAAAAATATTGAGAAATACATGTATTTCTCCTTAATGTGCCTCCCGTACGCCTCCCCTGGGAGGCGTAGGAATCTGATGCATTCCCAGGTTTACAAAACCTTGTAAGTCTGGGAATGCATCAGGTTCCATCGATCTTGTGTGAGAACACCCACAGCAACTCCTATGGAATGCCCCTTTCACACATAGTAATGTGTGAATGGGGTATGTTTACAAGGCCTTGACAAGTCATTCAGGGTGGCTTTATGGGGCCATGTAAATATGGGCAGGCACACTGCGATGCCGGTGTGTCAAAAAAAGTGACGCACCACCGGCATAATGATCTTGTAAATAAGCCCCACAGACTTTTGTTACTCCATTTATGTTTTCTTGTTGTTTATTTTAAGTTCTAGAAGGGAAGGTGCCATGAAGAATCTCCAAGTGCCGTTTGGGAAAATACTGAGAATTGCAAATTTCAGAGAACTTCAAATCAAGGAGACCAGATTAGGCAGAATGCATTTTCCGTTATATGAGCTACCAATAACAAGCACACATTTCTGAGTGGACGTGACTCTCTTGAAAATGCCCACCAGTCTCGCGAGAGTCAGAATTCTAACCGAAATGCAGCCTTCAAAAGTTTATTCTTAACAAAAAAAGACACTGAGCGCATATCATAAGCCAGTCCTACATCACAGCAGGGCATTCTTGACACATGTGATAGACAAATGCTAGATATTTATCTTAGGTTTCCCTCTTTCGCATGGAATGATGAGGAGGATCTCATTGGTTCATGACTAAATACATCATGGATTTCCTGTCAACAAAGGTTTAACTTTGAGGTTAACAACAGGTTAAATCATTGTTATTTTGCCAGTGTTCCTTGTTTGTTGATTATATTGGAATGGCCTGTTTCCTACTGGCTCTTGCCCAAGATAACAAGCTTTGATATAAAAAAAAAAGAACAACTTTTAGACAATGCCCACTCTGAAAATACTTATGTATTCTGTGAGAACTGAAATGCTGTGGTATTTACTTTTTCTTCAAAAATTCTATCTTCCAGAGTTATGCTTAAATAAAATTCAGAATCGGATTGACATTTTTTCTTGTATGCATATATGTAAAGTTCCCAAAACAAAAGGATGTTGTTGAACATGTGCTTCCAAATCCCTATGTTAGTTTAGGTTTAGTGCAATTGACTTTCACCTTAAAATTGCTTATTTATCAGGTTTTTTCTCCTAACTGTTCTTTTCTTGTACCGAGCCCTTACTCCTTCTGGCCCCAAATCTGGAAGCAGATGTTGACCGCATGATTGTGGTAATGTTCCTTCACAGGAGCAGTGGTAATAATGGAGCTCCTCTGCTGCTGATAAAGCTAAATGGCAAGCATGTAGCCACAGATGATTGTGGTTTAAATACCAAGCTGTGCCATTGATGGCCAAAGCTGTCATGACATTTTTAAATCTCATCACAGCAAATACTCAAAAATACATGTTCATTTTATCTTTGCCACATTGGTCTACACTGATGCCTGTTGGCTATACCTCTTGCACACTTTCAGAAATGCCTAGCCAAAGAGTCCCAGCAGTCACACTGTGATGAGCCCCTAATCACCATGCCTCACCATGAGCGACGCCATGAACCAGGGCAAAGGCACAACCAGACCTGTCAACTAACATGGTGCTACCACGTGTAACACAAAGTGAACAAGACCAAGGAATGCTTGTTTTAGGACAGCACAATTTCCACAAAGTGATTGGTTGTGGAGATGGGGCACATGTTCTTATCTATCCTTCTGCTGATGCAGAATTTCTCTATCAAAATCATAAAAATTACCATTGATTAAATACTCAATTAGAATGTAATGCAGAGTACACTATTATACAGGGTTGCAGATTACGCTGAGACTCGTTTAAATTTCAGGCACTATAGTTGATTAACTGAGGGTGATTTTGGAGACGTATTTATACTGGGTAAAAAGTTTCTTAGTATTAATAATTAAAAAACATTTTTAAATGTATGTAACTTAGCAATGTACCTGGCTCTTGTAGGTGATGGTGCAATTGCAATATGCCCTTGGATAATGGCACTTTATTTAAATGTTATTAGCCACAGCAAGAGAAGATTCAACAGAGCACAAAGACATCCAAGGGTTGTAACTGAACATATCTTTGAACTTTAAAAAGCAGATTCCAATGCCTTCATAGGAGGGCAAACAGGTACCCAGGATGCCAATGAAATGCTGAAACAAACACAAGGAGATGGTTGACAGAGCGGTGAAACTTTTAAGACACTCCCCCCCCAGTCACAGATCTGGGCTGAATCTATCATCGTTCTTTAGCTAACCTCACCACCCCAGTTCAGACACAGTTATATGCAAATCAGTCTTGGCCCTGCGCCCCATGGAACCAGTCCAGCCTGAACTGCCAAGCCATGTCTTCCCTGGACCGGAAACAAGCATCCTGGGACCGGTTTCGGGCTAACAGCTCGCATCAGCCAGGCTAGCTTGAATCCAGTGGCAAAGTGAGCAAGGGACCCACATCTGGGCATACCCTGCCAACTTAGGGTGAACAAAGCAAACACAAGGAGATGATGGATGGAACGCTCACATGAAATGCTGAAAGCAGAAAAAAGCTACCATATACAGTCCTATCAGGCAGCAGTGCCTTTTCACATGTTGATCAATGAGATTTTCTGTAATTTAGTTCAAGTTCAAAAGCTTTAATTCACTACTGCCACAAGGAAAAGGAACCCGTCCCCATACAAAACAGCAGTGTTACAACAGCACGAGAGCCCCAAACTCTGATTCAGATAGTTTGATCTACTTCATCAGAATATACTTTAAACTACTGTGAGGGCATAACAGGTCCCCATTCTGAAGAGACCCTAGAGTGAATGTGGGTTGAAAAGTGTCAACACTGTAGCACTGGGGTCTAGGCCACCTATGATGACCTGAGTGGTGCACACTTAAGATGCTGAAAAAGCTTGTTTGTGCTCCCAAACACTCTTGATTTCCCAACCGCACGGACACCGAAAAGAAAATTTAGAACTGCATCACATGATCGTGTTGCAGGACCACCCAAACTTTCATCGACATGTGTTTCATTACAATAATTTAAATTGTGATCTAAGACATCTAAGAAAAATTAGGGAAATAATAGAATACTGTTTAATGATTTATTTATTTTATTTTTTTATTTATGCCTTTCAAGTTTCTCTACGATTTGCAAAAAGGGGGTGGTGATGAACAGAGTGTCTGAGTTAAACAGACCACTCTTACCCAGTCCAAAGATCAGGGCTTGATCCATCACCGTTATTTATCTCACTGCCCCATCCCAGCTCAGAACCTGGCTATATGCAAATCAGTCTGTCCCTGGCCCAGTGCATCATGGGAACAGGGCAGACTAAACTACCAAGCCAATTCTTCACCAGAAAGGAGACAAGCTACCGGGGACCGGTTTCTGGCATTTCAGCCTTCTTCGGCCCGGCTTGCTTGAATCCTGATGGAGCAGTGAGAAAGGGACTCATGTCTGAGTATACCCTGCCACACCTATAGTGGCCAAAAACGATTTGCAAAAAGGGGGTGGTGATGAACAGAGTGTCTGAGTTAAACAGACCACTCTTACCCAGTCCAAAGATCAGGGCTTGATCCATCACTGTTATTTATCTCACTGCCCCATCCCAGCTCAGAACCTGGCTATATGCAAATCAGTCTGTCCCTGGCCCAGTGCATCATGGGAACAGGGCAGACTAAACTACCAAGCCAATTCTTCACCAGAAAGGAGACAAGCTACCGGGGACCGGTTTCTGGCATTTCAGCCTTCTTCGGCCCGGCTTGCTTGAATCCTGATGGAGCAGTGAGAAAGGGACTCATGTCTGAGTATACCCTGCCACACCTATAGTGGCCAAAAACGATTTGCAAAAAGGGGGTGGTGATGAACAGAGTGTCTGAGTTAAACAGACCACTCTTACCCAGTCCAAAGATCAGGGCTTGATCCATCACTGTTATTTATCTCACTGCCCCATCCCAGCTCAGAACCTGGCTATATGCAAATCAGTCTGTCCCTGGCCCAGTGCATCATGGGAACAGGGCAGACTAAACTACCAAGCCAATTCTTCACCAGAAAGGAGACAAGCTACCGGGGACCGGTTTCTGGCATTTCAGCCTTCTTCGGCCCGGCTTGCTTGAATCCTGATGGAGCAGTGAGAAAGGGACTCATGTCTGAGTATACCCTGCCACACCTATAGTGGCCAAAAACGATTTGCAAAAAGGGGGTGGTGATGAACAGAGTGTCTGAGTTAAACAGACCACTCTTACCCAGTCCAAAGATCAGGGCTTGATCCATCACCGTTATTTATCTCACTGCCCCATCCCAGCTCAGAACCTGGCTATATGCAAATCAGTCTGTCCCTGGCCCAGTGCATCATGGGAACAGGGCAGACTAAACTACCAAGCCAATTCTTCACCAGAAAGGAGACAAGCTACCGGGGACCGGTTTCTGGCATTTCAGCCTTCTTCGGCCCGGCTTGCTTGAATCCTGATGGAGCAGTGAGAAAGGGACTCATGTCTGAGTATACCCTGCCACACCTATAGTGGCCAAAAACGGTTTGCAAAAAGGGGGTGGTGATGAACAGAGTGTCTGAGTTAAACAGACCACTCTTACCCAGTCCAAAGATCAGGGCTTGATCCATCACCGTTATTTATCTCACTGCCCCATCCCAGCTCAGAACCTGGCTATATGCAAATCAGTCTGTCCCTGGCCCAGTGCATCATGGGAACAGGGCAGACTAAACTACCAAGCCAATTCTTCACCAGAAAGGAGACAAGCTACCGGGGACCGGTTTCTGGCATTTCAGCCTTCTTCGGCCCGGCTTGCTTGAATCCTGATGGAGCAGTGAGAAAGGGACTCATGTCTGAGTATACCCTGCCACACCTATAGTGGCCAAAAACGGTTTGCAAAAAGGGGGTGGTGATGAACAGAGTGTCTGAAAGCCGGGAGCTTGTTTCCTTCCCAGTGTAAGAATTGGCTTTTGTAGTTTGGTTTGCCCTGTTCCCATCATGCACTGGGACAGGAACAGACTAATTTGCATACAGCCGGGTTCTGAAACTGGGATGGTGCAGTGAGCTAAAAAACGGTGTTGGATCTAGCCCTGATCTCTTGACTGGGTGAGAGCTTTCTGCTTAATTCAGAGACTCTGTCCCTCACCACCCCTTGTTGTAAATATTTTTGTCCACCCTAAGCGTGGAAGGGTATTCTCAGATGTGAGACCCTTGCTCATTGCACCATCAGGATTCAAGCAAACCGGGCCGAAGACGGCTGTAATGCCAGAAACCGGTCCCCGGGAGCTTGTTTCCTTCCCAGTGTAAGAATTGGCTTTTGTAGTTTGGTTTGCCCTGTTCCCATCATGCACTGGGACAGGAACAGACTAATTTGCATACAGCCGGGTTCTGAAACTGGGATGGTGCAGTGAGCTAAAAAACGGTGTTGGATCTAGCCCTGATCTCTTGACTGGGTGAGAGCTTTCTGCTTAATTCAGAGACTCTGTCCCTCACCACCCCTTGTTGTAAATATTTTTGTCCACCCTAAGCGTGGAAGGGTATTCTCAGATGTGAGACCCTTGCTCATTGCACCATCAGGATTCAAGCAAACCGGGCCGAAGATGGCTGTACTGCCAGAAACCGGTCCCCGGGAGCTTGTTTCCTTCCCAGTGTAAGAATTGGCTTTTGTAGTTTGGTTTGCCCTGTTCCCATCATGCACTGGGACAGGAACAGACTAATTTGCATACAGCCGGGTTCTGAAACTGGGATGGTGCAGTGAGCTAAAAAACGGTGTTGGATCTAGCCCTGATCTCTTGACTGGGTGAGAGCTTTCTGCTTAATTCAGAGACTCTGTCCCTCACCACCCCTTGTTGTAAATATTTTTGTCCACCCTAAGCGTGGAAGGGTATTCTCAGATGTGAGACCCTTGCTCATTGCACCATCAGGATTCAAGCAAACCGGGCCTAAGACGGCTGTAATGCCAGAAACCGGTCCCCGGGAGCTTGTTTCCTTCCCAGTGTAAGAATTGGCTTTTGTAGTTTGGTTTGCCCTGTTCCCATCATGCACTGGGACAGGAACAGACTAATTTGCATACAGCCGGGTTCTGAAACTGGGATGGTGCAGTGAGCTAAAAAACGGTGTTGGATCTAGCCCTGATCACTTGACTGGGTGAGAGCTTTCTGCTTAATTCAGAGACTCTGTCCCTCACCACCCCTTGTTGTAAATATTTCAAGTTTCTCTGACAAACTTTAGGTACACATTCTATCTATGGGAGATAGTTCTTTCTTTACATCACAGTTCTTGATTTTATGAATGAATGAATGTTGGTATTTGTAAAGCTCAAGTATACTCCGAGAGTGTCCTGGTGCTGTAGGCAGAACCCAATCATGGAACGGGATCAGAGCATGCAGAGCAGGTGGGTTTTTAACATTTTATGAAAGCACTCCTCATTCGGCAATTTCCTAAGATAAAAGGGGAAATGACTCCATGCCTGGGCAGCCAGAACACAGAAAGAAGACCCTCCTTTCTTCCTCAGTTTAAAACTAGAAACCACCAGCAACTGGATGTCACCAGCGTGCACAGCCAATGCTGGAAGATATTGTCAAAGTCTGGGTGGGAGATATTGTGGCCTGTGCCATAAAATGCTTGTTGAGCTTAAACCAAGGTTTTGAATGCAATTATCTTCCTACCCAGAATTCAGTGACGCCTGTTCAAATAAAAGGAAGTGGAAGTTCATCAGGAAAGTTTCAATAAAAGATGGGTTGCATTTTCTGCATAACTTGCATATGCTGAATCAGGTAATCAGGAAAACTCAGACAAATTACATTTGAGTAGTCCAGACAAAAGATGACCAAAACCTGCACAGCTGAACTTCGTGGATCCCAAGGGAGAAAGACCAGAAACTTTTTTAACACTTTCATCGGCTAAATACAGTCCCTCACCATGAAAAGACATGCGCTTTAAAAGAGATGGGAGAGTCAAACAAGACTCCCAGATTTCTGACATCAGTAGTAGGGGGAGGAGCCGGACATTCGCTCGACCAACTACCTATCCATCCTGACAATGGGTTGGGACTAAACAACAACATTTCTGTCTTATCTGAATAGCATTGTAAATTGTTAGATCTCATCCAGCTCATCACTGCCCCCACACATGCCAAGAAAGACTCCTTAGCAGAAACAAAATCACCCTCATAAAAGAGCAGAAACTCTGTATCATTCGCGTAAGAGGGGATTTTAATACCAAGGGATTCCACTAATAGGGCAAACGGGTAAATTTATTGCGATATGTTCTTTAAAAAATGTTTGTGTTAAAGCCTTACAATATATTTTTTTAACATATTTTGGTCATTTTCAATAATTGAATTAAATCATTCATTGCGTAGTACCATTTAGTTTGCTACATTTGTTCTGTGAGAGTTGTGTACAAAAAACTAGGGAGGAGCTTATTTCTTTGCAAACTTTCCAATTTTCATAAGTACCCAACCCCCTTTTTTTCATAAGAATGGGATCCCCGTTGAGGCAGAAAACAATGACTCAGATGAAAAAGAACAGGCCCACTTCCCCCTGGACAGGATGCATAAAGGCCAGCTAAACAAAGAATATGCAGTGCTCATGAAACCAACAATCATTCTTAGTATAAATACATCTCTTAGTCTTAGCATATTTTTTCAGTTTATTCGTAGAAATATTCAAGATAAATTATTATTTTATTTACCTTTGACATTGTACATAAGAAGAACTTCTTGATAAAATGTAATAAACAATGGTATATATGCAAATATCATATTCTAGTGTTTTCTCTTACCTCTACTTTACTAAATGCCGACATATCTGAAGAGGTCCTTGCCTCTTCACACTCTCTACTTCTACCTCCTCTTAAGCAAAGTGGATGTATGTTGGGCACAGAATTGCAACTGATTCTTGATGCCTTCATACTTTCATGTGACGGGCAGAATGTAATGCGCATGCTTGTAAAGTTTGCAAGGCTTCAATGGAGGTTGTTGTTTGTATTAGACCTTCTCTCCACATTGTGGCATTTCTATCTGGATGGGCAATTTTTGTACTGCTCTCACTTGCAACTTTATCCTTTAAAGTATGTTGGGGGTCATGATGTTTTTGTGTCTGATTTTCATCATGGGTGTAAGCACATAATGTTGTCATAGTTTTTGTAAATGTTTCTCAACTTTCTAACACTGATTGGAAGACCTGCTGAGATATTGTGGCCAAGTTCTCAATGTAAGTACCCTTGGGCTGTATGGCAGACCCTTACTGACTTTATACTGTCAGCATTGCACTTGCTATCACATCAAACTCCTTTCTACTTTGAACACCTGTGCTCACCACTCAACCAAACATCGACCGAGCTCTGACACCAAGCCTGCAGTGCATTTAACGTCTTTCTTGAACTACTTGAGGCCTTGCGTAGAATTAGACTTATTTGTGGGTTCTTCTAGGAGCAGGTAGCTGCTGTAGAATTTAACGTTTACTGACTTTAGGGCGTGCAGTTGACTCATTAATCGAGTTGTAAAGGGTGATAGTTTGGCTGCATTTTGATGTTTCTTCTCACTGGGCCACTCTTCGTCTGTCTCTTGTCTATGGACATCCAATGGAGCACATTGATCATAAATTAATTTTGTAAATATGTTAAGTTATTTGTTTGATTGTGTCTATCATTCTAAACATATACAAAAATTGGTGGGGGCATATTTATTATGCGGTTGCGTCGCCCTTGCGCCTCATTATGGAGGGCAAAGGTGATGCAATTACTAGGTAAGATTTATCAAGGCATGCAAGCCCACCTTGTGTGGCCCTGAGTGGCTTAATTTATCTGGAATAAAACAACACAGAGCAAATCGCTGCATTGTGTTACTCTGCCCCAGGGAGGCATTCCATGGGTGGAGCATGGGTATCCCCACGCATCCACCCATGGAGTTTGGCGCATTCCCAGATTTACCATTATTGGCAGAACTGAGAATGCATCAAAATGCTACACCTTCCCAGGTGCATTCTACAGCACACATAGAAAGAGGAGAATGCCTCAGCGGATTGTTCTTGTGCAGGAAGGTGTCCCTTCCTGCACAAATGCAATCCTATTTATTGGTGCAAGGGTACCTGAGTTGGAGCTAAGCAGCACCAGCGTAGGCGCAAAACAGGAATGTGCTGTATAATGCTGAATATAGCAAATTCCTGCACTTTCCCTGTCATGCTGCACAGCCCAGCAAGGCAGCTTGCTGTGCTGCATGATTGTGCCCCTAACTGTTTTGCTTCATCATTGAAAACTTTCTATCCCGGAATGCAATGATGTGACAGCAAATGGATACACTAAGTATAACATTTTATTGTCACTTTTTCAAATTGTATAATTACTTTTTTTATAATTTTTTTAAAAATTAACCCAAAAACAAACACTATAAATCATACATTAAGCCCTAAACTTAAAACACTTAGGGGCATATTATCAAGCCTGTGCGCTAAAATTATCGCCGCTTTATCGGCCGAAAACGGCCGATAAAGCGGCGATAATGGGCTTGATAATATGCTCTATGGAATTCCAATCGAAGCACATGTTAGATGTGAAGACATCTAACATGGGCTTCGATTGGAATTCCACAGAGCATATTATCAAGCCCATTATCGCCGCTTTATCGGCCGTATTCGGCCGATAAAGCGGCGATAATTTTAGCGCACAGGCTTGATAATATGCCCCTAACCTTGTGGTGGCCGTGTTGCAAAAGACGTATAAATATCTGAGTAGTTGGTAACTCAGTTGATGGTCCTCCTCAAGTGCCAAATGCTACTTTTCTCCTGATTCCCCATCTTTTCTTTGGTACAATGCCAAAGGTCTTATCAGCTTTTTTGAATGTCATTGATGCTTCTCCTTGTCACAACAACAACATTGATGCTGTCTCAAATGTAAAGTCAAATATAACTTTTTGTGGCTTCTGGCACGGACAGTTACATTTTACAAATAATGTTCATCATGTGCCATCCATTCGTCCACTAATATGTCCAATTCCTTCTCACAAAATGTGTTTATATTTTCTGGCCACTTCTTCCCTCTCGGGCTGTGGCGATGTCATTTCACGCTGTGGAAAAAATACAGAAAGTCAGCCGCTGTGAAAGTAAGATACCATTTTGTGCTCTGCTTGTCAGGGCACCATCGCCTAATACCGATTTACAAATTGCAATTCAGCAAATAAAAAAACACAAAAGGAAATGCTGTTGAATTGCAATTCGGAAATCAATAAACGCAATTTGTGATAGATACAATTCACAACTTCAAGAATATATTCCTAGTACGTATGAATTACCGAATCTGTAATGGAAATACTGTCACAATTGGCAAATTACGATTTGGTAATCGTTACAACAGTAGATTGAAATAGACCTACGACGAGTTTGCAAATACCTGGTGGTGGAAACTACGGGCCAGATTTATGAATATTAGGAATAGCGATTACCTAATTGCCATTTTCTGCGAATCACAATTAGGAAATTGCTATTCCTAATATATGAAACTGATTGAGCTTCATTTAGCCATTCCTAGTGGGGGCGCATATTGACCTACCTCATGAATATTAATGAGGAATGTTGCAATTTGCAAACCACTAGTTATCAATCACATCAAAGGGATGGTGTCCTGCCCGAGGTCAGCAGACCACCGTGTCCGTGATTGCTTTTAAATGAAACAGTCTTTTTTTTAAATGCATCCCGTTTTCCTTAATTGTAAACGGGAAGCGTTTAAAAAGGAAAGATTCTTCTTTTTTTTAATTTTAATTGTTTAAAAAGATGCAGTGGCCCCATGGACAACTGCCTTCTCTTAAACAAACTTTTTTTTTACATTCACAAATGGAAGAGGGACCCCTTTCCATTTGACAATGCATAGCCACCACAATTCGGTAGCTGGTAATTTAGTTATGCGACCGATTCGGTATTGGGAAGGGACACATTTTTGGTCACAAACCAAAATTGGGATTCAGTAACATGCTACTGAATCGCAGTTTGGGTTTGATATATACCAAAATGCTTTTTTTTTGCAGTCGCATCTGGGCTGATCCCGAGAATCGGCCTGTTTGCGACCAGAAAAAGCTTGATACGTGTTGCCTTTGGTTACTGACATCAACAGGATTGGTGTAATGGGAGTTGGGCCCAATTCCATACAACGTCCTTGATCACGAGAAAAATAGAATACATTAATGATCATTAAGCTTTATTTGTCCAGAACGCATTACATTTTTTAAATCATCCAAAACTGTATCAATTTAAGAAAACCAAGTCCTCTTTAGTATTCATGAATTATAATGAACTATTTAGGCTGGTCATCCCCTTTGAAAGACTTGAGATCCGGTCTTAAAGAACTTTTTGTCCAGATCAAATTATTATTTTAATTGCATTATTTGAAGGAGAAGTTCTTTGAAATTCGAAAACTAAGGGACAGTTTAAGTTATTTCGTTTGGATAGAAGAGCCATAGCACTGAAGTTGATTAAGTAATCTCACAACACATTATCAATAGAGGATCTGACAGAATAATTCAAAGCTCTATTGGCCCACAGTGAGGTAGAAGGTCTGATGTATAGAAAAATGTAACAGTAAAATGTAACATTAAAATGACACATCGATATGAAAAGTAGACAGGAGACAGATACAACTTCTACTTAGATATGTTTCCCCTGGACGGCTGTACATTACAATATCTAGTCACAATGCATCAACCTTCAGACATATCCAGTGCAGGATATTGAATACCACAATATCATCAAGGTATGTCCATATAGGTAAGTATAGGTGTACAAGTTATTTAATTTGTTGAGTGTGGGTGTGGTACATGGATATCTTATGAATATAGGTCAGTTGGACCCACTGTCTTCTATACTTGTGTACAATAAACAGCCTATTTGGTGAGGGGAACGTTTATTACTCTGGGACTCATATGTCTGCAGTGCTTTGCCATGGAACATGTCTCGCCATGCAGGATGGTACCAGAATAATCATTATCAGAATATTGCTTATTTTGTTTACATTTATTTATTCAACTTGAACAGTAAAACATCTGTGCGATCATACATTATTGTCCACTGTGTATACCTGGCATGTACGAATCATTCTCCTAAACCATCGCCCCGCCCCACAGCCCATAAGTCAAATCATTATTACTAATGCAGCAGGGTACTTTGCTTGAACGTCACTTTCTTTTTGGCTTTCAATTGTTGGAAGGGTGTCTTCATTCCATAGTGTTTTGTGGGTGCCATCCCAGGTTTGAAAACAAGTAGTGGTCAGTCAACTGCACATCATTTATGGTGCAATCTAGTCATGCATTCAAGGTTGTCTGGCGTTGTTTTTTGCTTCCAGTTTCGTTACGAATGCATAGCATTTTAACCCAATGGGGTCACGTCTGTCTTTCAGTCTAAGTAATGTTAGTGTATTGGCTTCTGCTTTTGCCCACTTCAGCAGGTCTCGCACCCACAGTCCCACTTCTGGTGTTGTGTTTGCTTTCTGGAACATTGCAATGAGTATTTTAGGAGGATGAGCACCAGGTCTGCAAATCTGCATAGTAATTTGTCATTTTTGGGTCTTGCATGAGCCCAAGGAGGCAGAGCTGGGAGTACATGTTATCGGTCGGTCTGCAATGTCTGATTCCTGTTACTGTTGCTCAGGTGTGTTGCAGGACCTGACATTCCCACACCTTAAGGTAGAGCTCTGTATCTACCTGTCAAAAGTGAGAACACTCCTTGGGCATACCTCGGAACATACAATATATGAAAAGTGGGGTGAGGTAAGTTTGATGCCCAAATGAATTGTGTAAAATGGAATCACCAGTTTCAGGGGACCTGCTTAGAGTGTGCTTTGACAGTCTCCCATTCTTTAGCTTAGAACTCTTTTCCCATTTCAGTTTCCCATTTGGTTCTATTACTGGGGTTCAGGTTATGTAGGTGTGCTAACAGTAGGGGATACAGTGCGTTCACCGCCTTTCTGCCTGTACCGTCAGTGAGATGACCAGCTTGGAGTGGAGAAGTGGTTGGATCAGCTTGGCCCTTTTCGCATCTTGTGTGTATGGCATTCTTGATTGCATAATATGTTAAAAATGTGCCCTGTGGTATTTTATGTATCCACCATTTACTTGAATGTGTGTAGTGTACTGTCAGTGAAAAGGTTCTCTATGCGGTATTCGTAGACTTGATGGCGGCTTTCAATCTAGCCCCGCGCCGTAAACTTTGGCGAGTCTTGGAAGAAATTGGAATGGCCCCGGAACTGTTGACCTTGATCGTCCGCTTGCACGAGGACACCTATGCCAGGGTCAGGTGGGGTAAGCAGGGTGAGGTTACGGATGCCTTCCCTGTCGAGCAGGGAGTGAGGCAGGGTTGCGTTATGGCACCTACCCTGTTCTCGCTCTTCGTGAATGGGGCGGCAGAATACCTCTCCCTGGTCCCTACTGACGCCCCTATGATGGCTGGTAATCGCATCCCGATCCTTATGTTCGCGGACGATACCCTGATAATATCAAAAACCCCAAGTGGTCTGCAACGGGCCCTCCAGCGCTTCTCAGACTTTTGCCGGCTTTGTGGACTTGAAATAAATATAGCCAAAACAAAGTTTATGTTCCTCACAGAAAATAAACTCTCCAAGTCACTTAAGCCATTTAGTGGCAGCATATATATAAATAAATGCCCGTTAGAGCAGGTTGATGCTTTCACGTATTTGGGGGTCAACCTTCGTAGAGATATGCGCTGGAATAGCGAAATAGATCTGACCAAACTGAGATACCAGCAGCAGTCAGGCTTTCTTCTCAAAAGGTTTAAGTCCTCCCTTACGAAACCTATTAGGCCACTCCTTGAGATCTATGGGATGAAGGTGTTTGGTTCGGTCCTTTATGAAGCTGAACTATGGGGGTTTGAAAATCTGAAAAGGTTGACACTAGTAGAAAATGAATTTTTGCGTAAAGCCACTAGTGTCCCGAAAAGTACCCCCCTAACACCCCTGTTCTGGGAGCTGTACAAGATCTGGCCACTCTGCATCCATTGTTATATTGGCGCAGATTATGGACAACCGAGGAGCTACATCATTATGCCTGGGGTCTCAAGGAAATTATTGAACAGGACCACTTTCATAAAATCAACTGGTTGAAGTCAATTAGATCCCTGCTGGGGAGAATTGGCATGAGTGAACTGTGGGATGACCCAATATCAGCAATATTTCCATCTAGGAAAGATATGAAGGCCTCATATTGGAAGCTGGTTACTTCAGAAAAATGAGCCAAAGGCCTCTCATCTCACCTAACAGGGCGATTTCTTGAATTTAAGGCTTACCCAGCTTTAGAAGTGTATTGGGACGCCATCGAGAAACCATCTGACCGTAAGCTCTACTTCCAATTCAGGGTAGGCACCCTCCCCAAAAGGTCATTTACCACAGGATAGGCTGGGACCAGTGATGATAAATGCTCCAAATGCAGGGACAAACAAGAAACTATAAGCCATCTATTGTTCTTTTGTCCGCTGTATACTGCTCCGCGAGAAAAATGGGTAAAACCAAATGTCAACTAATTGGTTCCGGAAAGCATGAGGAGGCATTAAGAATATTATGTACAGATCCCAGCCTCCCAATTGCTATAGCTATGGCAAAGTTTCTGAAATGGATGTGGGTAATTCGATCGAAAATAATTTGATTATATCACAGGTAGATTTAATTTATGGCAGGGCTCCCCTTACTATGACTAATTGAGTTATGAGATCTGATATCTAGCTTTTGACTATTGTAATTTCCACATCCCTCCTTTTTAAACGAACATTAGACTGCTCTTTACAGTTTGTATTTTTAAAGCTGAATATTCGACAATAGTCTTGTGGTGTTTAATTTTTTTTAATTATTTATGCAAAAAGTATTTTTATAAGATTTTATATTGTGCCAAAAATGTTTATTATGTGACACTTGTATGACTTAATTGTCGAATAAAGATTAATGAATGAATGTAAAGGTTTTTCACTTGTGTCACTCCAGCTTCTTTCTAGGCTTGTGTCCTGTGTCTTCTAATCACTTCCTGAGCCTACAGCAGTGCCCAGAGTGCTAATTGTGGGGTGTAAGGAGGGGGACTTCCCCTGAATATAAGTATTTATGCTAGCATGCCCCGTCTTCATCAGTTTGGTCTCTGTGGTTGCAGTTCCAGCAGAGTTAAAGGAGCAGGTCAGAATAGGTGTGGTGCCTAACAGTCCCATCACTTCTTTTATTTCTGTGTTGGGGGCATCTCCAAGCCACCTCACTGGCCACTGTAGTTGTGTTGCCATATAGTATAATTTATATTTGGGGACCTCTAGTTCTTCTTCTGTCATTGGGTGCTTCCGTTTGTGTAGTGCCACTCATGTTTTGCCACACTCGCATATACGATCAGAAAGAAGTTCATTAAGCGTCTTGAAAAAAACATTGTGAGGGCGTTACCGATAAGGCTGTGAAGAAGTATATTAGTCGTGGTATTAGTAGCATTTTTGCGATCGTGACTCGGGGCACCGGTGAGAGTGGAAAGGAGTTCCAGAAGGGCATAGGGCTCGGGATCGACATGGGGCCTTGCCTAGATTGCCCTATGTTTGGTCTGGCATTTTACTATATAATTGTATGCAAAAATATATAAAGGAGTTGCATCTTTGGACAAGTCTGATGGGGGGACTCCCAGCCATTTATCTACAGGTATGAACCCCTTTTTGGAATCAGCCAGTGCGTGACACATCCTCAACTCAAGACTTCACATCTCAAGCTTCCCTCATCAACGGCTTCTTCAACAATGATGCAGGACCTCGCATCGCAAGCTTGCAGCTCCTCAGAACTGGTGCATCACCTCAGCTGCGTGAAGCATCCTTGATGCAGGACTCTGCAACTCTTCACAACCAGGATTTAGGGTAATCTTGTTTAGCGGGCCTAGATGGGTCTTGTAGCCAGCATTCACTCCATTGTGGTTGGCCTGAACTTGTGACTTTGTCTCGGTCTAGTGCGACCAGATATCCACAGTTGTTGCTTGGTGCTCCTTGGCACTTTTTTCACTTCAGTCTTTGAAATTGCACTCAATTGATTGTCTTTTGTAGTTTTGTCCTTGTTTTATTTATTAAAATGTATTCTATTTTATGAATTGGATGTGGTATCCTTTTTGTGTAGTGTTTCATTTTCATATGTTTGAATTGTTACACAAACACTTTACACATTGCCTCTATGTTATTCATGTCTGCTCTTTGCCAAGCTATTAGAGGGTTTAACGCAAGTTAATTTAGGGCATGCTTGTGACTTGACCCTGACAAGGATTGTGGTTCGTGCTTGAGTAGGGTTTCACCCCCCTCAACAAGTAACCCAGTTTCTTACAACCTGTATCCCTCTATCAGTGACAACATCTATAAACCGATGTCCTCTTCTAGAACCATTTAGCATGCCCTATATAGGCCTATGTGCCATGTGTTTACAGTTGCTTCAATCAAGGGAGCTTGAATTCAATGGGCTATGCATTTGCATTCTGTGTTGCCAGCCAGGGTGGACTGCACATGCCACATCCAAACAAAACATTCTTCCTGAGCTTCTGTAGTCAGTGTAATTTCTAGACTCTGTATCAGGGCCTCAAGCAGCAATGAAGGTCAATGCCATAAAGTGGACGCTGTTAGGAAGCAGCAGAATAGGCTCCGTCCAATGCTATCTGAGCATAATGAGCAGACACACACATATCTCCAATACGCACATGTCATGATGGGGTATAATCCTGTCCCTATTCTGCGATTTATATATATCATAGAAATATGCTCTAATAGCAAGGTGACCCTGCTGCAATTTTCACATTGCCATGTCTGTCAAATCAATTTGGACAGGTGACATCCAAAGATGACAGTTGCACCACATGCTATTTCTGCTGCATTACAGGGGATTCACTTCCTGAGCAGAGTGTGAAGTGTATAATGAGAATCAATAGCAGATATGCTATGTCACTTTATCTTTAATAGTCATGAGTTAGTCTTAAACCTTAGAGCTTGTCATGATATCAAATAGAGTATTTACCATCTACCAACAAATGTGCTGCACAATTTGGCCTCCGTCCTTAAAGAATAAATCTATAGAAGAAGTGATGCTGACATGCAAATAAGGTAGATTATCATAGAATGTCTTTCCTCTGTTCTTTCTCCTTAGAAGGGTGCAGACATATACCTATGGAGAGTGATTTAATCTAAGTAATCAAAATGGTCCATTTTGGAAGCAGAGGAAGACTACCTGACACCTCTTTTTCATACATTTATGTGACTGTATATTTTTTGTGTAAATAGCTATTAGAAGTACATTTATCCACTGTAAAGCCCTTAGAGATTTTGGGGGGCAAAATGTATATGTTGGCGGGCGGCCAGTTTCTCCACCAGGGCTACAGAGTAAATTACTCCATCAACCTGAGGAAGATGCCACCCCCCAAATCTAGAAATAACCCCCAAACTGGCAGTCATTTCTAAAGCATTGGCGGGAACTACGGTGATTCCTTATAACCAAAGATAATGGTTTGACCACATCACCCCTTGGCTATGTTACAACTATCAGTTAGACTGTCCATATGTAGGGACACATACACTTAAATAGAAACAGAAAATAGACAAATAGATTGGCAGTTTTCTTTAGGGATGGAACCTATTTGTCACCAATCAATTCTAACGTTTCAGGCATCACCATTCACAGATTGAAGAAAAGTTTAGAAATTTTAAAAAACAAAATAAAGTGCTTCATCCAGTAATTCATTCATAGTTCATTGCTTCCTTAAATCAGCTTTTTACATGCTCTTATTCTTACATGCATACATGAAAACAAAATGGACATAAAAATAACCTACATCATTTCATCATAACAAACAGTACATGAATTCTTGTCTCACAGTAAACAATTTCCAAAATGTGGTGATACAACTATTGTTTCAAAACCCAATCCACCGGAGGTAGGCCATGCATGAGCAAGGGATTCTGCTCAGGTAGCTTCTTTAAATTCCTTGTTCACAATCCATTCACATCAATTTATTTATTTAACCAATACATGAGTGTTCCCATAGCAGATTACCTCACAAGAGTGTCAATACCAGAAGGGAAGTCACCAAGACTGACATGCAATTGTAAGGCTTTGCGGCCAACCAAAAGGTGTAGAAACATAGGACCCTGTTATATTGTTGTTCGAAGTTGCCACCGACAGACACCGTTCAGTGTGGTAACCAATCAAACGTAGGTCCGTAATTCTGAACACCATATTATGATTCAACCGCACATGGTATGGTCGCATACTCCCATTTCTCTATGGGAGTCTGTGCTGCTGGCAGAAACCTCCACAGCACAAGCTCCCATAGAGAAATGGGATTATGTGTAAATCCATGCAGGAATTTTTCAGTGCTCCCTAGGCCCACAACCTTAGGCTGCGGAAGAAAGGGGGCCCTGTTAGGGGGCTCCAAAGTCACTTTCCAACAGCCTTTCCATATCAAAAGGCCAAACAGGGAAAGCCTCTCGGGAACCGACATAAACCTTACAGCAGAAACGCCGTCTGTTAGGGATTATGTGCAGCTTCTGGCTGGCCAACGGGCTCCTCCAGCACGTTGTAAGCTGGTCGGTTTGACAGGCCGATTTGCACTCTGCTGCTGACATTATAATACGGCAGTCAGACTGTAAACCTACGATATCGATCGGTAAGCCACCGACGAGCGGTCAGAGACTTACCGACCGACATCGTAATGAGGCCCATAGTGTGACCCAACACCTGCAACTGCCCAACTTGCAAGAACTTTCACTTCAAGCCAAACAACGCCTTAAATAGGTATAGCAGGAACAGCGCTGTTCCCTAGTGTTAAAGTCTAGGCCCATTTACATAATTTCTTCAGAGGGGATGGGCCTTTCTAGAAGAGTGAGTGGTGAATGAGACAAATCACGAATTTGCAACTCAATACAGTGCAACCAATGTGGCCACACATTACTCCACTCAACTCTTTGGTCTGAGTTAAGTAGGTTTTAGTTATAAATTTAGAAACAAATCAATGTCGCTCAATCTCAAAATAAACATCTAAAAGTACAGAATGGTCAGAATAAGTCCAAATCAGAGATGTACTCGATGTAGTACAAAGCAAATGACTAACTCTAAAATAATCACGCAGATGATCAGGAAGAAGAAATGAAGGTTGAACTGCATCAGATGATTTTCTTTAATGAGCATGGACAAACTCTCTTTCCCTACATACCTTAACAAGGGCAACGTACCTAAAATATTTGGGTATGGGCATAATCAGGAAAGAAAGAAAGGTGTCAGCCATCAAAGCCTTCAGTAGAAAGCACTCTGACAATGGCTCAAGTAACATAAATCCACCCAAGCAGAAGTATAGGTCTGCTCTCTGAGAAACCCTAAGATGGACTCTCTCCAACACTAAGCACAGCACATAATATCAACTGCAGTCGAATTGACCCTTCCACATGACTTCTTTGGGAATTTTCCATAGCTCTGGTGCAACTGGATACTTTCAGCACCTTTCCCACCTAGATAAGCCACTTTCACTTTCTCGTCCTTGGTCATTCCTCTCCTTTCGCTTGTTATGGCGATTTCCTCGGCCGGGTCCTTCGTTTCAGGATTTGCTATCTATTAAGACAAAACTCCTTCATTCTAACTAATGAGGATTAGCCACACCTGCAGTAGAAACAAAATGAGACAAAACATTCCACAGCGAAGGCTAAACACAGACAAAAGGTGAGATTACAATGTGAGCTTGCACTAAAACAAATAACATTAAGCTAAAATTAAATAACACATGAAGTTAAGCTTACATACATATTAGGCCGTAGTTTAACTGTCAGCTTTGGCTAGTGTGCTGGATTAAAAGGACATGCCCATTTCTACAAAATAAATGCAGCTTCTTAGAACCATGAATATAATGCCACAACTATGATAGTGTCATTAAAATTATAACTACACATGATTAATTCAGGTTATACATATGATTTTGTCAAATACTAATTGCACAATTCCTAGTTAAACACTTCACTCCAGGATGCTTCATGTTAATTTCTTCTATCACATCAATGTATAAATCGTCACGTAACTTTATTATTTCATGTTCAGAACACATACATTTCGAAATAAGTACTTTCAGTATGCAAACTTCACTCCTTTTAGTACCTTAATTACAACAGAGTATATTTGAGGGCTGGCTATGTTTGAGTATGATGCACTCCTACATTATCCCTAGATTGATTCAACTGTCTGATACAAATACATTTAGTGGGAGGGATTAAACTTCTCCCAGAACATAAAGGGCGTGTCACGCCCCAATAGATCGGGACCTTTTAAATATCTACTCAGACCCAATATGCGGCATCTCCTTCTACACGGAGTCCCTCAGACCCCTCCAACATCAAGGACCCTCCTTTTTATTCTCAGTGCCGTCAGTGCCTCTGCTCCAATCCGGCACATCGAAGGTAAAATCAAACATGACCGCAAAGCATGTGGGGAAGTATTAGGGCCCAAAGGGAAAAGGTGTTCAACTGTGGCAGTCACTATACCTTCTTCATATTTTTTCTATATCTCGTATTGTTACAAACATTTAACCAAAATAACATTATTTACATTGCGCACAATTAACCATGCTTAGAAACAGATCCAATTTAGTACAAAATTATATGTAGAAACACATCCCAGCCTAGTAGTAAAATGGATGGTATAGAACACCATTAAACCTCTAATTCCTGCTCTTGAAACTTTTACAAAGTACTTTGCAAGACAGAGAGTCTGGTAGTTGAAACATTAGGGGCCTTTACCCGTTTAAGTCTCAAACCATATTCCTAGTTTCGGGAGAATGACAAATGTGTGGTAAACCACAAATGCTAGGACAAATGTTTGTGATTTAACAAATTGAAGACCACATTTCATCAGTGTCATTCAGGAAATGTTTCTATTAGTCTTGCTTCTTGGTTTTTAAAAATAGAAAGTACATATTCCCTTCTCCTGTCCAGTTGGGCTACAAATAGGCCTGTTCATCTTGAAAATGTTGAACTAACTGAGCCCCCAAAGTGAGGCAATTTATCCTTGACCTGTGCTGCATTATCCCTGATTTTACAGTCTGTGTAGTCTGACCCCATCAGGCCACCATCCCTGTGGGTTGTGCAGTTCCCAATGGGTCACAAACTGAGACCCACCTCATTACAATTCTGGAGGTAGGTTTATTTGCGACCTACTGGGAATCGCAAATAGTGTTAAACACACTTAAGTACATTAGTATTTGCGATTACCAAATAGCGAATCGCAAAAATTATCTATTTGGTCATTGAAAACTCTAATGTTAGTACATGTGGCCCTCAGTTTTGAAATTAAAATCCAATTAAGTGAAAGATTTTTTGTGTTATTGGCAAATGCGCATGCCAAAGTATTTCGACATCTGAAATGCCCAACAGGTTTAGATAAACCCAGCATTTTCCAAAGATCTCTAGTCTGCTGAGCACTAGTGGCTTTCACCAAATAATCTCTCAAATATTTTCCTCTCTTGAAAGAGAATAGGGGCACAGGTAAATCAAAATTTGAAAGAATTTTCCAATGTTTCTTGAGGATCCATATGACTTTATTTGCTTTGGGGTTGAATCGAAGAACGCATGTCAGTGGATTCATACTGCATCTGAATTTAGGATCGAGTACTGTCTCCCGGAAAGTATACCATGTTCATTTCTTGGCAGATTTAACTAGTTTCTTTGGCTAATCTCCCTGTGTTTACTTCAGGAACAGAGTGCTTGCATTCTCAAATTAATCCTCTTTAAAAGGAACAGTTCCTCCGAATCCTCAAGAATTTACCCTCTGTCAGATTTTTCTTCAATGACCGTGGATGGCCACTAGAGAAATATAACAATGTATTCAAGTCTGTTAGTTTGGTAAACAAATTCACCATTACAGTATTTGTTATGCTTGCACCAGTAGGTCCTGAAAATTGATCTTGTGTGAGTCATACATCATCACGAATTTCAAACCTGAGGTACGATGGTTTAGCCATTCCAGAAATCCATACAGTTGTGCCTCAGTGCCAGCCCACATCCAGGGCCAGATTGTGAACCAAAACTGGCCCTGGCAAACTGCTTGGCCACCCCCCCCTGGGGGAGGGGGAAGGGCCGAGCTGTTTGCTAGGCTGGGTTTGGATGATTTTGTTACAGGGGGCCAATATTGCTGGCCCTCTGGACCGAAAACAGCTCCAAAGGGGCCCAAAACCGGGAAAACTCCTGGTGACCGCTACAGCCAGTCAAAGCCCTGCCCACATCTTAAAGATATCATCTGTATTGAATACCATTTATTAATAGATGACTTGTAGAAGTTATTTTCTTCAGCATATATCCACTTTTTCACAAAGAAGGACATGAAATGGTTGTCTCTTGTGTGAATCTGCGCCCCATCACGACTCCCTTTGCCTAAATAAAAAGCTCTTGACCCAAAATAAAGTAGTTATACTTGAGGCAGATAGATATTAATTCTACAATAAAATCTGTTGGACCTTTATGTGGTAGTTTCCTTAAATCCAGGACTGCTTTTATAATTGCAAACTTGCAATAGCTGCACCCTGGGGTGGTTTTTGTCAATGCCTTTTGCAATTTGGTGCAGGGCTCCATAAACATGACTGAGCCTTGTGACAAAATGTTTTCTTTTTTGTTTTTCAGAAAGAAAATTTAGAAACAGTAAAAAACAGCTATAGGTCCACCCATCAAAATTAGGTGGCTGGACATGTTGGGCCAGATTCACACAGGTAAACTTACCCTTTGGTGTAAGTTTACTACTTTTTGGTATTGACAAAAGTAAATTTAGACCAAAAGTCTAACTTTACTACTTTTCCGTATTCACAAAGATAAAATTAGACCAAAAGTCTAATTTTTCTTTCAGTAACTTTGAGTATACAAAAAAATAGTAAACCTTTGTGAATACCGAAAAGTAGTAAAGTTAAATTTGTGGTCTAAGTTTGCTTTTGAGAATACCGAAAAGTAGTATAAACTATTGTTCTAGGTTTACCTTTGTGAATACCAAAAAGTTGTAAGTTAAACTTTTGTTCTAAGTTTACCTTTATGAATACTGAAAAGCAGTAAAGTCAGACTTTTAATCTAAGTTTACCTTTGTAAATCTGGCCCCTAGCCACTTTATCAACTAGCCTTACTCCGTCAGCCATTCTAGAAGTTTGGCCACAGCGGTGGCAGAGTAGTCACACTGCTGTGGCCAAACTGTGGCCCGTTCGCATTTAAATTGGGTGGGTGGAGCACTAAATTGGTCGGAAGGGAACACTGTCGCTGTTGCACCATTGCTCCCTCTATGTAAACATATATTTGCCCTTGATTTCCACCTTTCTAAATGAACACTCCTTCTATGTATACACTCATAGTGTTTATTGCTGTAAAATTGCTGTTAACTGCTGTAAAATGCTATGCTACCCAGATGGGTCTGTTTCAGGCTATATAGAACCGCAAATAAACACATAATAAATACCAGGGAGGGTGATCACACACAATTAAGTGGACGGGTCGTTCTGGTTAAGCAGGCAAAGATGGATCAGAAAAGGGTTAGGGACTTCCTTTGTGAATGAGTTGAGAAGTATCCGCAGAAACAGAACAGGCGGGAGAGCCTTCTCCTACATCGCAGTCAAGACTAGGAACGAGCTCCCGGTGAACATCAGACGCTCCGCAACTCTGCAAACCAACAAAACAATCAGCATTGCTTTGGCCTGCTAAAAGCTCTTAGACAGATTCTTCCTCTCCTACCCAATGGGGCTAGACCCCTGGTGGTAAGGAGTATAATCTTGTGCAGACTGGATTACTGTAACTCCCTATATTTAGATGCCCCTTCATATATTTTGCAGGGGCTGCAAAGAGTCCACTCTTTAGCGGCCAAGCTGGCACTCAACAGACCACGCAGTTCCTCTACCACAATGGCCTTGAGAGATCTCCATTGGCTGCCGATAAGGGACAGAGTTACATTTAAATCACTGTGCATTGTCTATAGACCACTGCACAGTATGGGCCCTCTACCAATGCAGGAAAGATTTACATGGTACAAGGCCACTAGGCTCCTTCGTTCCTTCAGTGTGAGTCTGGCAACAACTACCAGATTCAAGAAATCCAGGATGGGAGGCAGGGCTTTTTGCACAGTAGCATCCCCGCTGTGGAACGAGCTGCCCCAGAACATCAGGCAAGCCGACTCTCTGATTTGTTTCAGAAGGAGCCTAAAGACCTGGCTATTTGCTAAAATCTGAGACTCCGGTGTCCATTACTCAGCCCTGCTATCTGCCGTTTCCATCTGATTAGGTTTTTCTAAAGTGCCAGGCTACCCGTAGGGTGGGAGTTTGCGCTATATAGGAGCTACGTACAATACTACAATACTTTCAGGAAGGACTTCAAGACCTGGCTCTTCGACTGAACCGGAGCTGCCCCCCCCCCCCCCCAGCGTCTTGAGACCCCGGAGCTGCCCCACCCCCCAGCGCCTTGAGACCCTCACAGGTGAGTAGTGCACTTTATAAACCCCTGATTAATTGATTTAGTAAAGTATTGTAAGATGATTTTGTATTTTGGTACATTTCACTCTCTTGTAGAAGACTTCTGTACAGATGCCAATGCCAGGGTTTCTTGTGTTGTGTTAGCCTGCTGATCAGGGCTGGCATTAGGGAAGTACAACCGGTGGGTCTGCTAAGGGAGCTGACCTGTAGAGGGGGCGCTGACCTCAGGGAGGGGCATTGTGTTTAGCAATAACTTATAATTAGGGAGACAAAGAGCACTTTTGCCTGGTGGTAGTTAGACAATCTGAGGAGGCGTCATCGGATGAGTGGGCACCAAAAATAATTTTCGCACTAGGCGCCACCAGCGCTAAAGCTGGCAATAATTTTGTTGGCCCAGTGGGACAGATTCGATAGATTTAGAGATTTGTAGGTGATGCAACAGATATTGAAGATGGTGCTGATATGGTGAGTCAGCCAACCAGGTTCACCAGTATAGATCACAGTATGTGGTCATGTAGTTTTCACTCATTTTCTAAGTTTAATAGCCAGTGTTAGACACACATCTTGGAAACAGGGACTCTAACTTTAGACGGGAACAGCCAAGGGCTTGCACTGCAGTTAGGAAGGTTGATATGCAGAGACAATATTTTATTCTGGATTTTAGGGAAGGGTGACACAAAATAATGTGTGCTTTTGTAGACCGGAATGCTTGTGTTCTGGCTTCTGCTGGGGTGCAGAGGTATGAAGCAATCCAGCTTCATATAGGGGAATATCCATAAAACTGATCTTGCCTGGTTCATTTGCAAATGATAGCAAGTGCTTAGAGCTGAATTCCGATGTGATATTTGTTCTTGTCTGGTTATTTCCCTAGAAGATACATAATGAAATGTCCAATAATACATGATCATTAAACAGTGTTTTCCCACCTCGTGGGACACAATTACCAGACCATAATACACAGCAACAGTCAAAAGGGGTGATGTATCAGTGGATTGTTTTTTTTGTGCATGTCTTCAGCATTTACATTTTAGGTGCAGTCAGGCAGCATTGTTGACTGACTGACAACATACACAAACAGCTGTAAATCAAAAAGGTTTCCAGCAGTTTGAAGTGAAGTGACCGAAGTAACTGTCAAAAATTGCAACTGTTACAGATCATTGAAGTTGATACCTACACTATTACAATTTACACACTGTGTAGAACCATCTGGTTTCCACATAAAGGAAATCAGTTTGTCCCCGACAACCACGGAACGCTGAGAGATGTCATGTAAAAAAAATGTTTTGTTTTCTGAGTAGCTCGTTTTATGCACGACCAGTATGAGCAGCGAGCTGGTTTCTTTTTATCAGCATCAAGGGTCTCGTGTACAGTATCAATGTTGACCATTTGCAAGCACAAAATGTTTTTTTTAAATGTACAAACCCCAAATTGAGATATGGCAACGTCATCGAATTGTGATTTGGGTTGCAGACTAAATACATAACCAGTATTTGGAAGGGGTGTATAGAGGGTGCTTCTGCCAAATAACAATTCCTTCACCTAGGTATTTTGCAGGAGAAATTCGATTAAAAAAAACATTGATATTTTACCACTAAATCCCAATTGGTGGTAATCATTTGCAAAGGGGAAATGGTCCATAAGGGTCCCCCTCCCTTCTGTGAATGTAGATAAAAATATTTTTGGGAATCAGCCGTAGCCCATGTGACAACTGCCTTCTCCTAAAAATGTTTGTAAAATTATTCATTTTCTTTTTTATACACATTTCATTTTCCTTTTATGAAAACAGGCTGCATTTACAAAAAATAATGCTTTATTTAACCCCTTCGCTGCGGTGGCTATTCCGCCGCTGTGCTAAGGGGGCAGGGGGAAGGGGGGCGCGCGGCGCGCCCATGCTGGTGACGGAACCGCTCCATCACCAGCCGCGGTCGCGCAGTGCTCATGACAGAGCTGTTCCGTCACGGCCCCGCCCGCTCAATGGAACGCTCAGCGCAGGCGCAGAATCAGCGACGCCGCAGGTGTGCCGAGCGGGCCATGACGGAACCGCTCCGTCGTCAGCACAGCGCGACCGCGGCTGATGACGGAGTGGTTCCGTCACCAGCAGGGGAGTGGTTAAAAGCCATCACAAAGATGATGGTCTGTTGACCGCAGCAGGCCACCATGTCTGTTAATCTAACCAATTGTAGTGGGTCTTAATGAGCGATCAACCTCATTCATAATTATGGAGTAGGTCAAATTGCGACATACTGCAAATTGCTATGGTACCGAGATTGGCTCACAAAATAATAATGCTTTAGGTAGTAATCAGTGTGCAAATTGCACTCACATCTTCCAAATCCATTTTAGTTGATTTCATTTAAGAAAGCATAAATCGATATTGAATGCAATTACCAAATGTTTTATTAGGAACCTTTGTGTATCAGGCCCTAAGTCTTGACTAATGAAAGGATTGAAGCAGTGGGGCTAGGCTGTGCTGCAAGTATTAATAACTAAATCATGGGTAACTGTGGCCCCGAACAAAAATACAGTTTAAGTTATATTCAAAACATTATCCATGCTAAATGATTGACAATAGTTAAAAAAAGGAAGAAGGAAATTCTCTTAAAATAATGAAGGAAGATATAACACAGAAAGGCTGAAGAATAATTTTAGAATGATTATTTATTTAAATTGTGAAAGATCGGTTGATAGTGTAACTTTTTATCGTTTTGTAAAACTACCATGCATTCTCAGCTCGCACGGCGACAGGATAACCTGAAGCTCAGTTGCGTCACAACTAGCTCCATTGAGAAAACTACTCAGGGCAAGCCAGGGCGGGAGTTCTCACTGATAATCGTTGAAATGTGCAAAGTGCTGAATCTTTAAAGGCAGAAAATACAATAGAGCTTATACAAGCCCCTTCCGCGGCATGTCCGTCACTTTTTCTCATTTGAAAAGTGACGCACCGGGAGCGGAAGGGGCTTGTAAATAATCCCCAATGTATGCAGATATTCACGCAGGAGATCTACCTTCCTCTGATGCTAAGCCTGTGGACTTTCGGGAATGTTCTGAGAATAAACAGTTCATTGCGTAATTCTTTTACTGAAAACACATAACTGTTAGCTTAGGGTGAAAAGCCGTTATCTGCTGTAATTGGCAGTTAGGCGCAGCTCAGTGCACAGGCACAGCCAGACTCGCACTACGGGAGGCATTCCTGAAAATGCGTGTGTTCATTTGTGGCAAAATAGCTGCATATATTGGCCTTATGCGATTATGCCTCCATCACAAATGGCACAGCAATGTGAGCCGTGGACCTAAAAGATCACACCACAGAGGCAGCCTTTCTATCCATAGTCAGCAGAATCTTACAAAGTAAAGCTTGCGTGTTTGCTACAAAAACCTGCAACACGCTTCTGGCCAATTTGTCTTAAGTGTATTTCCATCACTCGATTTTGGATTTTGAGTAGCCTAAAAGGATATACCTCCACGAGTAGGATGCCTTACTCGACAGGTAGCATGCTTTTTTTTCACACTCATACAAACCCGCCCCAGAACTGTGTTTTAGAGTCTCAATGTTGCTGCAGATGCGCTTCGTGTAAAGGAGCAGCCACCAACGAAAAAACTGGGGACCACTCAGAGTAACCTACTGGGGTTTTATATATATATAGATTAGACAGACAGCTAGTTAGAAAGACAGACAAACAAACAGACTGATAGTTAGACAGACAGACTGATAGCTAGACAGACAGACAGACTACAGACTGATAGCCAGACAGTCAGACTGACAGACTGATAGCTAGACAGACTGGTAGCTAGACAGACAGACAGACTGGCAGCTAGACAGACAGACAGACAGACAAACTGATAGCTAGACAGACAGACAGACTGATAGCTAGACAGACGGACAGATTGATAACTAGACAGACAGACAGATAACTAGACAGACAGACAGACGGATAGCTAGCCATACAGTCTGATACCTAGAAAGACAGACTGATAGCTAGACAGGCAGACTGATAGCTAAACAGACAGACAGACAGACAGGGGCTGGACCATCCCAGTATGGTGTGGCACTCCCCATTGGTACACCAGGCATTGGATGTCGATATGGGATGCACTATTTACTGTTCTGCCAAACACAAGATTTTAAAAAAGTTAAACTTCCAGAAAGATTTGCTCAACCTCCATTCACAACCTGCAGATCTTTACTCTTGCTGGAACAGATCAAAAACTTCCCATCCTACACCGCAAGGAGCCAAAACCCCTTCTGCAAGAGATATATTTATTTTTGATAACTAGGGAATTTACAGGAGCTGGTATAGTTTCTACATCCTTGCAGTCTAGTAAATAGTTATCTCAAACTTCGCTTTGTCAAAAATGTAACACGTGTACGAAGTAATACATAAGTGAAAAAGAACAAATACAAACTGCAACCCTGTGTTCAGAATTTTGGATGCACATTTTATCACTGACATTTGACAAAAGGCATATCTGACATTAATTGGCTCTGTTCACGTGGCACTCACTCAGAAAAACCTACTAACGTACAAACATTGTTAAAATAGACCTGTGGGTGACTGTATCGAGGTTTAACCTGTGTGCATCACACAAGCGTCCCATAACTATTATGCACTTTAAACTGGAAATATTGGGTAGGACATTAATTCCCTATTGGACTCCGCAAGAAGAAGGATTTGGAGGTGAAATTACCTAGCACCACTCTTTGTTGTCTGTTTGCAAGTAAGGATTGTAGGATTGTAGAAGATTGTAGAAGATTAAGTGAGGGGCCCACTATCCCCATCCTCTTCATACTGACTGTATATCATAATTGACAGTATCAAACGCAGTGGAGAGATCCAACAGAACCAGAGCTGCAGTCCCTTGACTATCTAGAGTTTGTTTAATTTCCCCTGTGGCTACCACCAGCACGTATTCAGTAATATGATTTTCCTGCACCCGAACTGGGTGTCATCTAGCAAGCAGTTCTCATCTATATATTCGGCTAGCTGTTCGTTCTTTACTTTCTCCACCAGCTTGGTGGTGAAAGGGAAGACTGGAAATTGGGCGATAGTTGTTCAGGTCATAGGCATTAAGATTAGCCTTTTTTAGAAGAGGCTGATTTCCAATGCAAAGGAAAGACTCCCTCTTTAAACATTAATTTAAAGATCTGCATGAGGTGTTGTGCCACCTGTGCTGGAATCATATGCATTATCTTGAGTGGACACGGGTCTTGGGGGGTGCCATATTTAACCAAGGAGATTAAACTCCTAAGCTGCTCTTCAGGTGGAGCTTTAAAACTGAGAACTTGGCTTCACACGTCGCTAAATTTGGAGCTCTAATCTCTGATTGTGCAAGTGTCCTGCCTGCAGAAAAATTGTTAAAGATATTTGCTACCATCTCTTGAAAAAAAACAAGCAAGAGGTTTGAAAGGTACAATCTACTATTTGTATAAGTACTTGAGTTCTTAAGATTCAAAATTCCTAAATACAATCCCTCTCGCTCCCGCCACTCTTTCGCATCAACCTTATGGGCCCGATGTAGGTAATCCCAGATTACCGATTTTTAAATACCGAATCATACCGATTCAGTATTTAAGAACAGGCAAATGGGATGTAGGTAATTTTACCGAAAAAATTACCGAATCGGTAAGTTTCGGTAATTACCGAATCGGTAAATACTGATTCGGTAATTGCCATTCATTCCTATGGGCCTGGAGGCCGATAGGAATGAATGCCAATTACCGAATCGGTATTTACTGATTCGGTAAAAGGGGGAAACATTGAAGGGTAGCAGGGTGTCACTTTGACACCCTGTTGCACCCCTCAATTGTGTATGGGTGCATATGTTGCAGACATACATGCCCTAAGGGCATGCATGTCTGCAACATGGCACTGTTGGAAAAGCAAAAAAAATGTTTTTTCCATGGTTTTCATCATTTACCACCAACTTGTAGTTGGTGGTAAATAACGAATCCTAAAATGGGAAAAGCACTCATTTGAGTGCTCCCTACATAGCAAAATCGGTAATTTACCGATTCAGTATTTTAAGGAATCGGTAATTTACCGATTCCTTAAAATACCGATTCGGTAAATTACCGAATCAGTAAAATGGCCACCTACATCTCATTTTCCAAATACCGGTCAGTAATGGCCAAAATTACCGATTTTCGGCCGTTACCAACCGGTATTTGCCTACCTACATCTGGCCCCTTTATGTTCAACCTCCTTTCAAACAAACTACCTACCATGGGTAGCATTCTCTATTAGAGTTACCGCTCACAGTTTTATCATCAAAAAATGAAAATCTTTCTCTTCCCTTAATTTCTGTTCCTCTACTTGGTGAACTACCTGCTCTAGATGAAGAAACCTCCATGGTGTATGTGAACTTTACAAACTCCTCCTAACATAACATAATATGTTGCAGGAGGTATTTTAAGCTGAGGAAAACGTATGTGATATAAATTGGACTTTTTGCTGCTGTACTTCTAACTAGATAAAGAAGATTATGAAGAAAGCAAATGTAAATTTTGTCACATTGAATAGGTCTTTTGTTTGTTGAGGTGTACAAAAATGACAGAAATTAATAGCGAGAGCAACACAGAGATATATTGGCCTTAACTCTGCAGCACAAGGAAGGAATTATTGATCTCAGATAATATGTATTCTGTTTTGACAATCTGGCAGCTACAGGCACTTTTAGCAGAGCAATGAATTATTCTTTTTGAAAAGCTGAATAAAAATGCTATCAATAATTTTAGTGTAGCTTCTACCAATAGTTTCACAAAATATTTCTTTTTGTCAAATTCAAAGCATATAAATGAGAAAAATGAATGCCATATAGCAAAGTAAAACAATAGCTTGAGAACTGTCCAAACCTCTTGTAGGAAATCAAACTTTTTTTGCATGGTTTCCCTTGATATTGTACCGTTTGTTCGGTCATATATGTTAGTTGGCATTAGAACACTGTGCACTTTACCCTTGCCAACCAGTAGTAATGGCCTGTGCTCCCACTTTCAACATGGTTAAATCTCCATACTCTTAATTGCTATATTTAAAATGCCTATAAGTCCTTAGTATATGGTACAAAATGTACCAAGGACATGTAAGTGAAATGTCACTACTGTACTCAGCATCTATAGTGTCATCCACACACTACAGTGACAGTGTAAACATGACTTCAGGGCTACCATTGCAGCCTGAGTGTTGCTGTGTAAAAACTGTAATGTGATGTGTCAAAATAAATCATTTAAAGAGGTAACACCTCCCTTTTAAATATTGATAAGTCATCCCTATTCAGGCCTTAAAGCCTGCAAGGCACGGTGCATGGTATTTAAAAGTAGGATGTTTAGAAATGTACCTTTAACATGTGCTTGTGGGGACTAGTACCCAACAGCTATTTCCACTAACGAAAGCTTAGCTGTCTTGTGTACAAAACCAGAGTACAGATTTAAATAATAATACTGCATCTCAGGAATATTACCAACTAGAAAAAATAATTTTACAACTATTTTTAATTCCAATTTAATGATGAAGTTGTACTTTTTATAAATATTAAGGAAAAGTAACTTTTAAAAGTTGCCTTTCCCCTGTCTGAAGTCCTTCACTCTTAAAGTTTATAATAATATACACCACAAGGCTATTTATTGCAGTTAATGTGTTCAGAATAAAGATACCTCTAGGGAGTGACTTTGCACAATCTACCAAATATTTGGACAGGCATCTATAAGGTGAGCATGGATTTTAAATGCAAGTGCAGCTTGCTTCATTCTTATGAACTTAAAGTTACATTTTAAAAGGTTAACACAGTATGTACAATGCTTGTTGTAGCGTTGTCACTCAGCACTAATCCTCTGATGCCTAAGAGTGCCACGCCTCCAGCAAGCGCATCTTTGTGGACGTACAAATGAGAACTAAGGGGTCTGGAACTGGACAAACTTCATGCAGCCTGGATGAGGGGGGAGTAGGTCAGGAGGATATCTAGATGCGTTTCTTGATGAAGCTTAGTTTAACCTTGATATTCAAGTTAAGCATTTACTGTGTGTGTTTTTTGCAGAACGTTAAAGCAAGTTTAATGCATTCCATCTGTTTTCGCGTTTACTCAGATTATACAGCTTTAATCTGCGCTAATTTATTCAAACTGTAATGGACAATGTCTGGATCCATATTAATGTGGGAAAAAAATCCTAGGCCATCAGCTGAGTGCGTGAACAATTAGTCTAAGACCAGTGGAGAAAAGGAATGTCAAATATGAAATGTATATTTAAAAATATATATTTAATTAACATAGATAAAAATCATATAGAGACTCGGACACATAAGTCAAACTACATGATACAGTAAAAATATGGTACATAAAAAATCATCAACAGACTTCAAAAACAATAAATACAGGGCATATAAATCATACTAGCATATAGATCAGACAAGTTACAAGTAATAATACATTCAAGAATAACAATGACATAAGGAATACTGTAGAAATATTTATAAAAACTCGACGCGCGTTTCGGCAGAGAGCCCTTATAATAAGCATTATGAGTTCATATCATGGTGACCAATCTGAATTATTAAAAACTACAAAGACTCTCCAATATTAGAAGATATACTATTATGTCTCTCTTCTAATTCATTATATACAGTCCTTGATATGGATCTATATATGAACTGTAAGCTCTATCTATAATGCGAATTTAACGTTATCATCTTTACTTTTGTTATCATCCCTCATTTTTTCCATTTCATGCAGCTATAGAAACCATTGCGCGCTACTATCCATCTATGAGCGCCATCTTGTAATGGGTTTTCTGCATCACGAACACAGTAGTAATAGTCCGTTTTCACTTTCCCTTATCTAATTATCGGACCTCGCAATTACGCGCTGTTTGTAAGCTTTAAATAGCTGTCGTCACCTGAATGTCCACCCCTTTGACTGGCGAGGCTTCTGAGCAACATTGTAGCTCCTGGAGCAGCACCATCTTGCTGCTCACGAGACGTTTCTCGCTCGTAGGTAAGAGCTGTCGAGTGTTTGTAACTATCTCTAGCCGTTACACATACGAGCTATGTGCTGGCATTCTCTGAGCTTTCCCAGATTCCCTTCCGTGTTAGTTACGTAGTATTTCTTTTTATTTCAGCTTTTAACTATTTCCTTTGGAAAAGTATCATCGTGCTGTTCTCAAGATCTTGTTTTTAAGGTAAGATCTCTCGAATGCGTGTCAGTATCCCCTGCTGCTACACCCAGTATCTATGCGCTGGTGAATGTTAGAGCTATTTCTTGCTCCCCTTTCTTTCACGTAGCATTCCTTTATTTACAGCCCCAATATATCCCCTGAATCCTGACCCATTGTGAACTAAGGAGTGGACAATTACTACGATTTAAGAAGCCCCAATTATATATTTGAAGGTACATGTCTAGCTTATATCAGTTTTGATAATACTTGAATAATTCTTATAAAAGCCGCTTACTGGTGAATGTCCGTCAGCATAGTTCAATAAGGAAATTTGTTGATCTAAGGTATCTGTTTTCCACTTTCTTCTATAGCCAAGAATTTGTGATAACAACCAGACATCCACACCGATTGATGTAGTTCTATTCATACAGCTTTAGAACCCGCATCTGAATATACGAGGTGATTATTTTGCACTAATCTATTATGCAATACATTATGGACATCGAAATTTGCGTTATCTCATGAGCACCATTTTTTTGATACTCTACTCCCCCCTTTTCCCTTATCGATTTCCTCTCCATTTCCTTCCTTCTCATTTATAGTCGTATTCTGTTGCTATGTGCACCATTACCTTGTAAACAACCAACGTGTCTTCTTTTTTCGACATTTTTAATCAGGTAAATTTATGACTATACTATCACCTCTTTCACGTTTAAAGTTTGACAGTAGCACTCAGCCACCGACAATATTTCTACTTTTTGACAATAGGCCAATACTTACTTATGTTAGTATGGTTAGCGCTTTGTCTCTATTTATGCACTTCATCTTTTTAAATATAACGATTATGTAACCAAAGTACACAGATTCGTATCTTTATATCTGGTTCCTCCATATGGCGTAATATATGAAATACATCCTGCTTAAATGGTTTGTTTTCATACATAGACTAGTCACTATGAACTTTTAGTTACCCCTTTAACTATACCTATGTGTCTTTCGGTCTTTCTATCTATTTTATGAAATCAAGTGGACCTAATATAATCAGTAACTATGTGGCTCTCTGTGTTCAAAGTGACATCATTAGTTTTTCTAATATCATGTTCATGATTGTATATTTTATCTATCAGGAATTAGCCTTTATCAAGCGGCTCTGACTATTCAAGAAGTTATCATCAATTGTTTGTGCTAGTGATTTGAAAGACAATACTGCCAATGTAAGTTTATTGATCTGTACCATGATGTACTAAACTATGATTAAGATAAGTCAATCATCACTACTTCCTTGATGTAGGATTTACTTAGAAACATCCTTCCATGAAATGAAGATATCTAAACACACTTTATATGAATACTGTACCCTACATGAAGCCTGTTTATCTGTTTTCTTGTCCTGCTAAGTACTGCACTACTTCTGTATGAATACTTGTCTATCATATGACAATAAGTGACCACATTTAAAGTCTAGACCTATTAGGTAGTAAAGGTTTCTCGAATTTTGATTTGTGTAACATTTTTTTAGTATAGTTGGTAATCTGTATTAGTCATGCTAAACAAATTTTGTGATCTGATCTATATTTTTCTCTTTAACAATGTTCTTTCAGAGTTTCATCTGTAACTCCTGAGGCAGGCGGATTTCTCTGCCGAAACGCGCGTCGAGTTTTTATAAATAATTCTACAGTATTCCTTATGTCATTGTTAATCTTGAATGTATTATTACTTGTAACTTGTCTGATCTATATGCTAGTATGATTTATATGCCCTGTATTTATTGTTTTTAAAGTCTGTTGATGATTTTTTATGTACCATATTTTTACTGTATCATATAGTTTGACTTATGTGTCCGAGTCTCTATATGATTTTTATCTTTGTTAATTAAATATATATTTTTAAATATACATTTCATATTTGACATTCCTTTTCTCCACTGGTCTTAGACTAATTGTTCACGCACTCAGCTGATGGCCTAGGATTTTTTTCCCACATTGGTTTTCACCCTGCCCTAGGAGTCTATGTATTACTGATACCCAGGGGGTCCTTGTTTTCTCTCACCTGGATCCATATTAAGTCATCCATGCATCAGCATCACTTGAATATTATAACTGTCTTGCGAGATAAGCAGGAAATTCTAAATAGCCTAGGGTCAAATGCAATGTTGTCTTTTTACTGAAATGAAGGTAAAAAAGAAACCTTCACATCATTTTGATAGTGCGAACAATATTTAAGCAACTGAGATTTTTCCTACGTTTTTAGGTCTTGCCTGAGCCAGCGCATGCACTGTGAGACATTTTGTAAGTGGGTTTTGAAAGTGCTACTTTTGCTGGCCTCAAGCTTGTGGTTACGCACATGTGCACTCTCGCAGCCGCCATCTATCTTTCCTCCGTCACGGGTCATTAAGTGCATTGCGATCACTTTCACTTTTGCGCCCGCGTCACTTTCGCAACCGCGTGGCCAATGCTTGTTTTAAATGCTGTTGTTACTGCTGTCTGTTTCGATGCTTCAGTCATTTCCTCTTTATCGCTTTTCATTTCTCTTTCTTTCATGGTATATCACTTTTACCCCATTCTCTATTTGCGTCTCTCTTCCCTGTTTGTTAACTTTCTTCATTCTGTTTCCCGATCGTGCGCTCTCACTGGCTTCCTCTTTTTGTCCTATTTGACTGCAGTCCATTTTCGCTACTTCTCTTATCCTATTTCACACTCTTTTCTGTTATCTCTAGCAATGAAACTTGCTTGCACCCATTTTGTCTATCTTGCCTTCTGCCCTCTCTGTACCATTGCCCTTGGGAGCACTCTCTCAGGTGCCGCGCTCTCACACTCTCATCTCAGTCTCTCCTGCTATTCATGCTCTTTTTATAACATGATGCTATTTCGCCCCTCCTGCTCATTCTTTTACATGATCATCTCATTTTACTCACTTCTACTTCCTCCTTGTTACATTTGAACTGCCCTTGTCGAACTCTCTTTCTCCCCCTCTGATTCAGATGTCACTCTCCCCGTGGTTTGTCCTCTCCTGGAAACAGGTCCTGTTCTAAAAACCCTCTGCCCCCTCTCCCTCCCCCAGCAGGACGCAGGGCTCCCTGTGCTGCAGGCTGCCAGTCACTGAGGTGGCCACAGTGAGGTATTTGTTAGTGGACATCATTGGCCCCTGCGTCATCCAATTGCACGTTATATAGGGAGGTGATGACTCACATGGAGACAACGAGGCAACTCTGACACCATCCTTTTAGCACAATTATTCCTCATGCAGAGTCCAACCACATTTGCCCATATTTCACTAAAAGACCGTCATTTCTCCCAGCTAGGCCAATATATTTTAATCTAGATTTCCAGGTGGACTAGCATTCTGTTATTAGGGGATCTCTCAACTTTGACAGGGTCAGAGCTATTTCCCCTTACAGCGCACACATTGCACACCACTAGCGGCACACATTTCTCGCTGTTCTTTAATTTAAGTTAGGCGTGTTTCCTGTGCCTTGTTTGCCAGCCCCCACCATACCTCCTAGATCGCAGTTTTTTTCTCACCCTTATAGCGTGTGCACACCACTCACGGGACGCTGTACTTTAATTTACATTCGGCATGTTTCCTGTGATTTATTTTTTATAGAGTCCGGCAACACAGTTGGGTGGTGAAAAAGATTCCCGGCTGGTCCTTTAAGACTTTATCGGAGGAGGCTCTTCACTTCTCACCGTAGCTTGTGGGGTCGGACAGTCCCGCCAAAGAACACTGAGAGTTAATCAGGCTGAACTTTGACCCCAAATAAAAAGAGGTTTCTGGCACGACCGAGAACATCTGTGTAATATTTTCGTATCTCAGTGGGGGTCAGGGTGACATATGCCATTACTCATTCACGTGGCTTACTCCACAGCCTGAATTCTGTTTTGAGACCTTACATATTGCCTGCTTTGCATAAACCCCGGGTTGGCAGGCATGTGCCCCCAGGCCATGGTTGAGGACATGGGAAAGTGTGCGGGAGGGGGGGAACCATATGAGTTGACAGTGAACACAATTGGCACTGGGCAGTGGTGGGAGTGGCCGAGATACATTTATTCTTACACTATGCAAAATCTGATTATTTTCTTTTAGATAAAGTGCAGGTAGCAGTGCTGTGTTTTCTTGCCCTCTCCGTGTGTTTCCCCTGCCAAATACTTGCGGTTTGTGTAAAAGGTTTAAAGGCCAGACTAGTCTACAGACATATTCTGCTCTTCTGTTGCTGCCTCTCGGGCTCTGCGGCGCGGCCATTGGAGGAGGGGGCAGAGGTGGAGCCAAGGTCGCTGAATCTCCTTTGCAGCTCCCTTCTGCTAAACCCTTCATTTACTTAGTCACATCAGGGCAACAGGAACCCCCCGCCCCAACATACCCAACATCCCGCAAATAACACACAGACACAAGTGTTAAGATTGGGAAAAGTTGCTGCAGGTTTATTATTACATACAACATTATGTAATCACGGTGGGTTATCTTACCAGCGATCCAAGGGCAGGCCGCATTCTCGCCACCTGCCCGCCTGATGAGCCAATCAGCACAGTGGCGAACCACCCAACTGCTGCACCATTATGGTAATCACACTACTCACGCCCCTTGCGGGGCGTATCTAGGCAAACCCCCGGTTGCTCTCACACTCTCATCTCAGTCTCTCCTGCTATTCATGCTCTTTCTATAACATGATGCTATTTCGCCCCTCCTGCTCATTCTTTTACATGATCATCTCATTTTACTCACTTCTACTTCCTCCTTGTTACATTTGAACTGCCCTTGTCGAACTCTCTTTCTCCCCCTCTGATTCAGATTTCACTCTCCCCATGGTTTGTCCTCTCCTGGAAACAGGTCCTGTTCTAAAAACCCTCTGCCCCCTCTCCCTCCCCCAGCAGGACGCAGGGCTCCCTGTGCTGCAGGCTGCCAGTCACTGAGGTGGCCACAGTGAGGTATTTGTTAGTGGACATCATTGGCCCCTGCGTCACCCAATTGCACGTTATATAGGGAGGTGATGACTCACATGGAGACAACGAGGCAACTCTGACACCATCCTTTAAGCACAATTATTCCTCATGCAGAGGTGGGGGCAGAGGTGGAGTCAAGGTCGCTGAATCTCCTTTGCAGCTCCCTTCTGCTAAACCCTTCATTTACTTAGTCACATCAGGGCAACAGGAACCCCCTGCCACAACATACCCAACATCCCGCAAATAACACACAGACACAAGTGTTAAGATTGGGAAAAGTTGCTGCAGGTTTATTATTACATACAACATTATGTAATCACGGTGGGTTATCTTAAGGGCGATCCAAGGGCAGGCCGCATTCTCGCCACCTGCCCGCCTGATGAGCCAATCAGCACAGTGGCGAACCACCCAACTGCTGCACCATTATGGTAATCACACTACTCACGCCCCTTGCGGGGAGTATCTAGGCAAACCCCCGGTTGCACAGGCCCACAACCGCCCGAAGGACTACTGGGGCGCCGACACGAGTTCTTGGACCTCCCATGAGGTTCTAGGTTAGGCTCTGGCACCCCTATGTGCCAGCTGAAGTACAGTGTTGCACCTCTCTGCTTCCGGATCGCCCTGTAACTCGCCTGCAACGAAAAAGGAGCACATTAAATCTCCCTCAGGAGCCCCCCCCCTAGCTGACACTCTGGGTTAGAGGTAGGGAGGGAAAAGAGTGTCCCCGAAGTAGTACGTGTGACGTCCGGAGCGGCAAAGAGGCCTAAACAATGGCGAGGGGGAGAGATATACCCCCTCTCCCTGCCTGCCGCCCCAGACACGCGTCACCGACCCGCCCACCTCCAGCCGGGCAACGCCTGCCCTGGGGAGGAGTAGCTGACCACAGTAAAGGGCGGGGGCAGCCCTCTGAGACTAAGGGCCCGCCCTCCTGATGGCCACCGGGTGGCCTCGGGCAGGCACATAGTCACATCAGGGCAACAGAAACCCCCCGCCCCAACATACCCAACATCCCGCAAATAACACACAGACACAAGTGTTAAGATTGGGAAAAGTTGCTGCAGGTTTATTATTACATACAACATTATGTAATCACGGTGGGTTATCTTACGGGCGATCCAAGGGCAGGCCGCATTCTCTCCATCTGCCCGCCTGATGAGCCAATCAGCACAGTGGCGAACCACCCAACTGCTGCACCATTATGGTAATCACACTACTCACGCCTCTTGCGGGGCGTATCTAGGCAAACCCCCGGTTGCACAGGCCCACAACCGCCCGAAGGACTACTGGGGCGCCAACACGAGTTCCTGGACCTCCCATGAGGTTCTAGGTTAGGCTCTGGCACCCCTATGTGCCCACTGAAGTACAGTGTTGCACCTCTCTGCTTCCGGATCGCCCTGTAACTCCACCACAGCCCGGCCGGCGGCCACCGTCGCCGTCCGGGCCCCCCACCACTTCGCTTCTTAGGGAAACCTGCAACCCTGGCTCTGCAGAGCTTCTCGTCAGTCCAAGGAACAAGACCAAAATGACAGGAGAGCGGTGGACCCTTTCTACCTCAAAGTGGCCTGTTATGACATGAACATTACATGCCTGATGAAACCCAGGCCCCTCTGCCACTAATCTGCAGATACCCCCGGGTCCTTATTCCTTTACAACATTAGTGTAACCATCCCCGGTTCATGAGGTCATACTACCAGGTAAATGACAAAGTGATGAGGAGGGGCCCCTACTGCTGAAGGCGCTTCGTATCAAACAATAGGCGTTCCAGCACATGCCACTGAAATGCAACCATACCCTTCACACAAAGCGTCAGCAGGCTACACCCAGCTAAGTTACAACTACTGCTGTAACGCCGTCCTCCGCTTAACATCGAGAAAGAGTGCTTACGATGAACGCTTGTGCTGCTATACTCAAAGAGCACAGGGGCATTGAAGGGATCAATACATATTATACTATAAACTTGGGCGATGTCCCTTCATATGCTAATACAGGATTGAAAAGGTATTACCAGCAGGCATCACCTGCCCTCTTGGGTTTTAGTCTGGAAGCAGCTTAGGCCATGCTACCTCTAAGATAGCTTGCCTTTAGGTTGACTTACGACCACCACCAAGGGATTTCTGGGACAGAAACCAAGTGCCCCCTAAAAATCCTGACCTGCATCATGACACGCCTGCTGAAACCAATGCCCCTCTGACACTAATCAGCATATACCCCCGGGTACAAATCCCTCTACAGCAATAGTCTACACTATCCCAGGTTGGTGAGGTCCTACTCCTGGTAAGAGACCAGGTGATGAGGGGGCCTCCCCTGCTGATAACGCTCCCTAATCTATACCATAGGAGAACCAGCGCATGCCACTGAGACCCACCACGCACCTACACACAAGCATCAACGGACTATACCCAGTAATGTACAACTTCTGCCAAAGCGCAGTACTCAAAATTCAACTGTAAACTGTGCTTTGTTTACGCTTGTGCAACTATACCCAAGACAGTACAGAGGGATATTTAAGTATGCAATGCATAAATTTAGTATATAACTTGCGTGGAGGACTTACATATGATATACAGGATTGCAAAGGTAAAAAGCTAGTATCACATGCCCCCTAGTTTAGCCTGGAGGCAGCTTAGCCCATGCTACCTCAAGGATAGCTTGTCTATAAGGTTGATTTAGGACCCCCGCCATAAGGGATTTACTAAACTGAACCAAGGTGCCCCCAAAATTGGCGGCATCAAACCCCAGGCCAACTTCTCACCTTGGGAGGGGCACAAAGGAATCTAAAGGTTACCAGATGAATCATTCTGAGTTTTCTTAACAGCTGTTAAATCACTTCTTGAGCAATTTTATATCGAGAGTCTTCTAGGGGCCCACTTCTTTAGGTATTACTGGCAGTCCAGGCTCAGGCTGTGGTTGCAACAGTTGCTCCACTTGTACGTGAAATGAGTGTAACACTGCAGGCTGTAGACCCTACAATCTACTGAGAGGCAGCAGGTGCTCCCAAACTGATGGCTCAGCAGATGGGGTGCCTACCAGATTCCAGAGCCTTGGATAAACAGACAGACAACAGCAGTATTATGGAAGAGCGAATTAACTATTGTCATGTGACCTTTCCTTCTCCTAGGTTAAGTTAACAACAGTGCAGGTCCCGGGAATGTTCATATAACAAGACTAACTACACCTCTTGGTTAAGGCCCCAGGATCGATATGCGCATGGGGTTATTATGATCCTATTAGCTTGGGCTAGACCTAGAATTTGCTAATTATCCTAATTTTGGCACATCCTAGACGGACTTCCATACAGTCAAACCATGCCATGACAGTACAGTCAGATAATACCCAAAAGTGAGGCCCCCTCCCAATTGAGCCCCACAGGCTCGGGGCTCCCCATAGCACACTTAGACGTGTAATTCTATGGGGTGCCTGCTCTACAGTATTTGAACAGACCCACAAGACGCCAAATACATGAGAAGTGACTGAAAATTAACACCTTTGGCACACTGATTCCACACTGTTGTGGTCTACGTACATTCTGTTCTGACAGTTGCAGCACTATCTTGTTTTGAGATAATGTTAGATGGAGTCAAGTAAACGCTCCAAATGGCCTTACAAATGCGCAAGAGCAGGTGTCCATTCACATACATGTACACTGAGTGCACAACGACGCGCCTCTCCTGGACAGAGCAGTCATTCATAAGTCTGCTGTGCACACATGACCCCTTGCTCGGCACCTCTCCTGCGGGTGACAGGCGCTTATTCACATGTATGCTGCGCACACCTCACACCGTGTCTGTTCCATGCAACTCCTCTGCATGAGATGTACACCAGCAATCGGTTGTGTGTACATATTGTCCACACTATGCAGTAGCATTTGCTTGGCTGGTGTATCGCATATGTCCTAGAACTGGATACTCTGTCACCTGTACATACTGATCACCTCATGCATAGTTGGCTTCCTGTTTGTCTGGAACACAAATCTCTAACATGGGCACACAGTTACACGTACACATGAGTCACCTCATACAGTTCTAGCTTGCTGCATGCCTGATTTATCACACCTCTTGCACAGGGGCACCCAGTCACACGTACACATTAGCGGCCTTATGCAGAGTACACTAGCTGATGGCCTGGTGTACCGCACACCTCAAATGCAGGTACTCAAACCCGTATACATACTGAGTATATCATCTTAACTTATATGCAGGCACTCAAGGGTATGTACCTACTGAGTATATCATGCAGTGTCGGCTTGCTGCTAGCCTGGTTGCCTCACACGCACTGAAGCACTTCCAATCCAGGTGTACACAATCCCCAATGACAGAACATAGCTTGTGTAAATTGAAATGCTTCCGCTCACTTCCTTTCCTAAGCAACTGTAGACGTTTCTGTCTAATATAGAATTATTAGCCCAGAGGCAATTTAGTGGAACTGATTCTCTGTAATGCGCTCTGACACCTATGGCAAAGGCTGCGCTATATAAAACACTTTTAAATGGACGAAGCTACCGCTCCTGCACCGCAGCATGATGGAAGCATTGACCATGGCTAGTATTAAATGAAAATGGTTCTTCTATGCGGCGCTCTGACACCTAGAGCAATGTTCGTGCCAGAGCTTGGTACGATTGTGTAACATACACACGCCACTCTTTTCTTGAAAGACAGCTTGTAATCTGTACACTTGTAAGTTTCTCCTCCTGTGTCATTACTGATCCTATTGTTAAGCGCTCCGCCGCCTACATGAACACAGTGCGGGGGCAGAAGGCGCACTGGAGTTTCTACCCTTCCCTAACTTGGGGCCAATGCAGGGTACCATTCTAATCATGAGCCAGCAATGCAAGTCTACTTGTGTGCCGGCAATCCCCCTGTACGGATTGAATGACGCGTCACCTGGTTCGATACGTCCCGGGAACTGTGCTCGAAGACGCTCGGATCCCAAGAATGCCCCCCCCTGCTGGTGCTCGACTTATGCCTCAGAGAGGCCCGAGACCCCAAAGGCCGAAGCCCTTGCCATTGAGCTACCGCTCTGGTATGCAGGGAGATTCAAGGGCATAGCGGGCCACTAGTGGCGCGGGGAGGAGGCCGTATTGCCCTGCCTAAAGGGGGGGCTAGCACAAAAAAAAAGCCTACAAGGCACTAAACAGCGCGGCCGAGCCCCCAGAGTGGGCCACCATAAGCTCGCCCGGGCGGGGCCGGCCGCACATGAGCAATGCCGAGCTGCGCTGCAAACACCTAAGAATGTGCAGCCCTGGTCCACCTTGTGGGACACATAGAGGCACGGGTAGAAACTCCTCGGTGAGATCAGGGATTTGGACCCTAGTCTGTGGGGCTGTGGATGCCGCGCACTGCCCAGGAGAGCCACGGGGGACTTCCCACGAGCAGGTGAGCAATTGTTACAGGCCAAAAAAACCAACAATGCCTGAGATGATACTTCCTTCACGGCATGGCCGGGAACGCTCCATAGATAAATATAAACGATCGGGAGATCGAACTCTAGCCACCTCGTGAGCCTGAACGTGTGACACGCGTACTGTAAAATACAAAAATGTAAGGCAATCGGGCCCATACAGGTTAGTTACTGTGGTGGGAGTTCGCAGCAACTAAATGTTCGCTGGGAGAAAAGATCGTAAGTAGCATGTATTCGATACTGATCTGGGCTAATAGAAACATCTGTGAATAGCAGGAGTGGCCTGGTACGAGCAAATTTTCATAGATATCGGCATCCTATGGAATGCATGTCGCAAGGGGATATGAGACAAAGCACTGTGTGGATCAGAGCCACTTTGAACCCGGCAGGTACGAAAACAAACATAATGCGACGCAGAACATAATTTAAAATTCATAACATCCTTGGCACGCTGTCTTGTCTGAGCTAGCAAAACCATAACCAAATGCAAATGTATATTTATACTCCACCCTGTGTCACCCCAGCAATTATTGGGATACCGGACGAGACTACGAGCCCAACAAACGTGTTTAGCAGTCTTGGCCACTGTAGAAATGCTTCTGCCCCAACTAGCAACTCACAGTACCAGCAATCGTAAGACTTCAGTATTACAAGTTGACAACGGGCTCGTTGTGTCACCGGAAGGCTGACGTTAGGTGAGCATAAGTGTCCAGCGGGGGGGGAAGCTATCACCGGAAAGGGGTTGGACACAGGGTCGGGCCCCAAAAGCCTAATGACCCAATGAGGGGTAACCCGACCTGAAAGAAAAGGATGCGTGAGACAAATGCGAAGGACGGTCCTAGATGAAAACGCACCTGTAAGGGTCTCTAGGCGCTGTCGGGAAGATTAAGCAAGCTATTGCCCAGAGCCACACGGTGCTGGGCTAATCTGCCGCCGGATCCGGGGATCGAACCGTGATCCCCAGATTTCGGAGTCAGTCGCCTTAGCCGCGGTGCCACACCTCTTCCTAATTATTTCGCAAATTTCACAAACTGGAGATACAAACCTGCAACAATAGAGGTACTAAGGACCATCCATCTCATGTCTTACGCCACCACGCAGATGTATAGCAGAAAGGAATTGCACCGCAAACTATACATTAGACTCAAAAAGTTGCTACAAACAAAATCGAGAGCACCTCACCCCTATAACGCATGGTGGCCACTCATTGCCCCTTGTGCCACTCACAATTAATGCTGTTGCTGCGAGGGAGGGGGGGGGAGACCACCAGGGCGAGTGCTCAAGGGGCAGGCGGAAACGAGTCTGTAAAACAAAATGTACGTGGCGGCACTTGCGCAAACCATGACAATGTATGTAACAGACCACCCAAGCAGGATAAATGAAACACACTGAATACGCCTCACCCCCATAGCACAACGATGACACTCTATATACCTCAAAACGTAAATACTGGTACTGCGTGGGTTGGGGGGGTTTTAGACCACCAGGACAAGCGCTCAAGGGATGGGCCGGAAACAGTTCTGCAAAACAAAATGTGCGTTGGAGAAACGCAAAAACGTGCAATAATACCATTACGTGGCGCAATAATGATGAAAACGACAAGTGCCCCTCGGGGGAGGGGGCAAGACTGCCAACTTGTAAATACGGAGACAAGGCCTAAGGATTCAAAAGCCACCTGAGTATATGCTGCAAGGCCCGGGCACGCCAGGCTCAGTGGGAGGGCAGCGGCAGTAGAAAATTTGTGCGAAGCGGGCATGAGCGGGTGCTCAGAAACATAATCGCATTGTCCTTGCTGCACTTTAAGCAATGAAATGCCCCCGATGCAGGTGCCCACAAAACAATATATCCACAAATCAGAGAAATAGGAGAAGCGGCTCCGAGCAAGGGTCGCAGCCCGCCCAGGGACTGGGAATAACGTGAGGCACCTACCCTGTGCAGGGCCCTGACGCCGTGCTGTGTGCACCCTAAGGCATACCCCAGCAGCCGGCCACGTGGACCGTATGCCGGGGCAGCGTTCGTTGCGTGGGACTGCGCCGCACTGAGCATGGCGTGATCTCCCTGAGGACCCCCTCCAGGGGCTGCTCGCGACGGACAATGCGGGGAGCCCAGCTGAAGCCCGCTGACTCTGCCCCACGTTCCGCCCCCCAGGCACCGCCCGGGGGCTTCACAAGCATGACACGGCTCGGGATCGCAAGATAGCCACGTGGGTTCGGGATGAGGGGGGGAGTTGCACCCATGGACCCAGCAGGCTCACCGGCCACGAGACGCCGGGGAAGGCAGTCGGCCGAAACAAACTTGTGCAAAGGGACACATATCGCTTCACACCAGCACAAACATAAGGGAATTTGGCCCGCGGCAATGACCCGAGAAGCCCACATCCTGTACCCTGAATCGGGGATGCCTACCCAGAGGCAATGGACGCGTGGCAGGGGCGGGAGGGGCAGCGGCCCGCCCCCACAATGCGAGTGGCGGGTAGTGGGGGGCGCCCAGGGTGCACAACAACGTGCCACAACGTGCACTCGGCCCCGGTCCGCACAAAGGATGCCCACTCCGCAGCGCCTCCCCATCGCCAAGAGAGCGACCCCAGGGCCACCGGGTTAGCAAACAGGCTTGCTCAGGCCTGTCCCCACACTCAGCACACACGGCCAGTGCAGCGGCTGATGGGGTCACAGTTGGTCAGTCTACCCCCTCCTCCACAGCGGCCCGACGCTAAGCGGGCCGCCTAGCCCCACTCAAAACCTCAGAGGAAAGGGAGTAGGCGGAGGGGGGGTAAAGCCTGCAGACCTCAGCCCGTAGGCACCACTCACCGTAAAAGAGTGTCCCCGAAGTAGTACGTGCGACGTCCGGAGCAGCAAAGAGGCCTAAACAATGGCGAGGGGGAGAGATATACCTCCTCTCCCTGCCTGCCGCCCCGGACGCGCGTCACCGACCCGCCCACCTCCAGCCGGGCAACGCCTGCCCTGGGGAGGAGTGGCTGACCAGAGTAAGGGGCGGGGGCAGCCCTCTGAGACTAAGGGCCCGCCCTCCTGATGGCCACCTGGTGGCCTCGAGCAGGCACATTCCAGAAGCTTTAAAGGCAGACTGGCTGGCTGAGACATTCTTGCTTACTCAGGATGGCAGTTTCATTTTGCAACATTATTTCTGTCAGCCTGTTAATTTATGAATGCATTTAAGAATTATCAGGCTGACAAAACAAATGTTGCAAAATGAAACGGACTTGCTGTGTAACCAAGAGTGTCTCACCCAGCTGCCTGCCTCTGGAAAGTTTTTAAGGCGCTCTGATCATGGTACCTCCAAGGTTCTGAGAACCATTGTATCCCCGTGAGTGGCTGCCCCCCCTACGTCACGGGCGGAGAAGGGCAGAGAGCGGCCGCGGGGTCCTTGTGCCAACATCGTTCAGAGCCTCGAGCCGCCAGCAGCCCGAGGCGGTGTATGAGGCGGGAACACTTTAAAATTAATTTTATTTAATGCCAATTAAATCTCCATCTATCTGATGGAGATTTGATTACAGAAGGAAAGGGAGAGGGGTGTGAGAAGAAGTCCGAGTGACGCCGATCAGATGGACATAGCAAGGAAAGGCTAAAGAATTGAGGACACTTACTGGAGATACGCTGAGAGCTGTCAGAAATGTATTGTGTTAAACATGTAAATTTTTAATAAATATGTACCAGCTTTAATGCGGGGCAATACCAGCCTGCAGGTGGGGTGTACGGAGACGGGCTGTGTATAGAGGTCGGCACAAGGACCCCGCGGGCGCTTTCTGCCCGAGACGCGAGCCATGTTCAAATAGAGCATGCGCAATGGTGATGTCACGGAATGATGGTGGGCGTGGTACCACGTCATCAGCCGTAATATGCGCATGCGTGCGCATGCGCAAAACAGGGGGGGGGCACTGCCTCACGGGAGGCAGCGGATTATGGAACATCGGCAGAGCCCGAAACTTGAAAATTAATTATCTGCCGAGTGCAGCAAGCACAGAGCACTCTCAGTTAACAAAAAGAAACATTTAACAAGCAGTTAACAAAAGAAACATTCGGGACTAAAAGTAACAAATCGAATCTGTTAGAAATCCCTTACATTGCACTGCACACTGTCTTTTCTTAACCTCCTTAGAGGTTCCTTTCCACATTGACCAGTTAGCCTCCTTTTTTTCTACTAATTGCATCTTAACGCCATCATACTAGTGGTAAATGTAAACCTCTTATATCTTCAATTTTAATTTTGATGGCATAGAAGGTCCCAAAGGTGTGTGTGTGAGTACATGGGAGGAGCTATATGGGGTACGTTTGTGTGTGTTATTTCTGCCTGTGGGTGTGAAACTTTGCAAGCATGTTGGTCTACCTATGTGTGCTAATGGCCATCTGTTGTTTGCTCTGAATAGTGCATGCATGTGTTTATCAGTGTGTTTCTTTGTTGTATAGCTCTTCAATCCCTGGCAAAACATGCACCCAGAGTAATATCCTGAATAATTAAAACGTATAAGGTCCCAACAGAGAGAACTATTGGCTATGCCAATGCTTGTTCAAATTACAGTTAGTTCATAACATATTTGGCATTTCAAATTTAAAGTGGAAGTTTTTAGAAAACATTTGTTGTGGGGACCTTAAAAACATCAATTGTGTTTTTTTGATTAATGGAAATGTAATTGTGTTGACGTAGCAAGGCATTGAATGTAGTTCCTAAATGCACTCTGCACTTTGAAGGCATCACTGAAGTAGTTTTACAAGTCTTCGACACCGGCCCAGTACATGAGATTACACTTAAAGTAGTTGTATCTCACTAGGGTTTGACATGTCTATCTCCCTGTCGCCCTTCCTCTCTCTTTCTAGATGAAGAACTTCTTTTCACAGATGTCTTTCTCAGAAGAGTCATGTAGAGAGAGCTAATGTGAGGGAAACACAGTTCAGCTAACTGTGTATCAGAATTCATAGTCTGTGACAATCTCCCACACTTGGAAAAACTGCACGGATGCCAGAAATGCACAGAATATTTTGGCTTGACACAAAAAGACCATTATATCTTCTTTCACTAATGCCATACAGAGGGATTATTTCAAGGTGCAGTACAATGCATACATTATGTATTTGAGGGTTTAAATAAATTGTATTGTACCCTGCGTTGTGACTTAATCTGTGTTTAAATTGTGTGTGTTAAGTATACAGTGCTAGCCTTTTATCACACTATTGACTTATTCTGAGGGGAAACTGCATTTAAATTCTTGACAGATGTGATCTTTTGCACTGATACATTTTTCTTGCCATGTTTGAATAGTAAGAGTACAAGTGAGATATATACATAACCACTTGTAATTTTTATTAATGCTACATATTAATATCTTAATATATTCGAGGGGGCGTGTGGGCTAGTGGTTAGCCAAATGAAGGTGGGCGCGTAGATTCTAATCCTGGCTCAGGCGCGCGAAGGAAAATCGTATCATTCCAAACAAATCCCCTAGCGTGTCTGCATCAAGTTGTAGCTATATGAAATGTGAGTGAAGCCACTAAAAAAATGTAATTGAACTTGTTCTATTTAACATAAGTAAATCTCTATGAAGGCAGAGAGTTATGTTGTTCGCCACCTACGTTTGTGCTTAGTTAATACAAATATATACACACAGTCCTTCCCTGGTGGATGCAGATCACTGGGGACAGATTCAGCACAACCTAGCAAGCACATTTAGAGAGCAGATATAGAGGCTTCCTTAATCGTGTTAATTATTTTTGGTACCATTCCAGAGCCTGCAACCCACACTATCCTTTTTCCTAGCATAAGCTCATCTTCTCTCTGTTCTCTTCTGATAATTTCCCCCATGCTGCAAAATTAAGAAACGTGAAGAATTTGTTTCTGTGCTTGGCAAGATGTTCTTTCTGAAAGCAGGCTGGCAGAGTGAAAAAATAGACTGGGGATTCAACAGCCCTGGGGCTTCACGGTATGTGCTGAATCAGACCTATTGAGCATATAATTCATTTTCAGAGCACTGAATTTATATTCCAATATTAAAGGATATGGCTTGTCTAAAAAAACACTTGGAAGTTGGTAAATCATTAAACTATTCAAGATATTCAAATGTCTTTTTTTGAAATTGTACTGGACAACTAGGATTACTGTAAAACGTTCTAAGGTAAGTGGTCAGTGATTACTCCTCCAGTTTTCCTGCCAACAGTGCCAGATCTGTTGTCTCTGGGTAGGGAAAGTATTTTGCACCACAGCAGTATACTAATTACAGTCATTAGAGGGAAGAAAAAACTGTAGAAGTGAATTAATCAATGCTAAAGCTTCCAGGCACCACAAAGTAAGTGTTTATAAAGTCACGTATACACTATATTTAACATAATAGTTTCTTCATCACTGAACTGGATTTGTATTAAATAGTCACAATACTGTTTGAACAAACATTGTAGGATTTTCCTATTCCTTGTTGTGAAAAAGTAACTTTTAATCATAGGCATTCTCCATAGCAAAAGTCATTGTATCCTATACAATAAAAATAACAAGTTTGTTAATTAGTATGAGGACACACTAATTTTAAAACTAAGGTGGTCTCACTTTGATACATTAAGCTCCTAGCCCAAGGCACACTCAGAGGTGTCTGATATAATGCGTAAAAGTAGATTTTTCTACATGGCAAACCAGTTTATATTGACGTGCCGTTGCAGCATATTAGGCTGAAGCCAATCAATCCACAAAGGAAGGCCTGGAACCAGAATTGTACAGCTATTACTCATAAATGTGGAGCAGTTATACATTGTAGCCACATGTTATATGTGCACTTCATTGATGGGCTTCCGGTACCATGTAACAGTGGTCTTACTTAAAAGGTAAACATGACAATTGGCTTAAGCCAAATTTATAGGATGTTCAGGGATAAAAGAGGACCAACTGGGAGTCTGAATCAAAGTCACCCGTTCAAAACTGCTGATAACCCTAGCCTGCAAAATGCAAAAACTGGTGAATTTCTCATACATGCTCATTCTACCCTCATTAAGGGGTACACACATCAAGCCACTGAAGAGTCTTCCTTCACAGGCAATACATCACACAAGACAATTATCTTTTGTGCTGTGGCACTTGTTTGTTTTATGCAATCCGGGACTAGCCTATTACTACTGTTTCAGGTTCTGTCCTAGATACTAACCCTATGCATGTCTATCCCACTTTGTACCTGCAAACCTCATCTATGAGAGAAATAACCCTAATTACTAACAGATGAACCCAGAAAAAGATAACAGCAACTATTGACAACCAGATTCTATTTCCCAGTTTGCCTCCTGTGTCCAGGACATACCCCATTCTAGGGTAAAGCCTGTCAAAATGAAAACAAGAAGCAAAAGTCTAGTGCAATAGAACCTGTGTAGGGAACGTTGACAACTATCATGTTGTAGGCCTAGGTTACTGACCATTCACCTACAGGTGAATGTACCAATCCTAACCTCGAGGTAATCCTCACTTCCATTGTGCAAGGGGACACCCACTGCCCCCTATCTGGACACATTCCAGGCCCTTTCAGTCCGCTCAGTTCAGTGATATATCCTACCAGAGTAAGGCACAGGGCCTAACAACTCATCCTAGTCTGTGTCTGAGTGGCTCATAAACTGGTCCAAGTAAGTCACCCTTGTGGGCCATGCAAGCGCCTGCTGACATCCCCTTTCTTGGAAAAACTCTTCCATGCCACTGGCTCAGGCATCCTACTGACATTTTCATGCCTACTGGTGCTTGTGGGGTGACTCCAACCTCAAGCTGCAGTAATCCATCTTCAATTTCCACGTCTGTCATCTCAAGGGATGCAACATGAGACTGGCCTTGTTGCTCATGGACTATACATTGAGACTGAACCCTTGATTAGCATTCCAGGACTTCCAGTGTGCTGCAGATTGCAGCACACATAGAAAGAGTTAAAAAGGAAGAGAAATAAATGTCTTCTTATTACGCCTGCCATGGGGAGGCGTACAGTTTTGGCGCATTCCTAGGTTTGCAGATCCTTGTAAAACTCGGAATGCATAAAAAAGATGGGTGTTGCATGGGAACACTCACTACAACTCCCATCGAATGTCTTTCTGACGCAGTGTAAGGCAACGCAGTGACTTGCCTTACACCATATCTACGAGGCCATGAAAAGCTGTACAAAGTGGCTTTGCGTGGCCTCGTAGATATGGGTCTGCACTCCACTTCTCTACAGTTTATGGAAATCATAGCCATGGGATGGTCATTATACTACCCATTTACCTTGCTGGCACAGATATCCTGCAGAGAAGTCACACAGAACACGTTCTCTTAAAGTATTTTTAGAATTCTAAAGAACCATACGTTTACCCTCAGAATCACCTCCCAGCTAATGAACATTATATGGTCTACCCTTTACTCCTGGAACCTGCAACCCTCCTAGTATGGGCTTTCTTGGAGCATTGGAAATCTCTCATCATGTGTCATGGTTGGAAACAGTCAAAATCCAATCTCTTCTCAATTAATCTTTTAAACATTGGGTACAGTATCTAGTCACTAAAATGACACTGGTCTGCCCTCATTTATCTGCAGTTTAATGACCCGCCCGGATTCCTTGTTTTAACTTTCTGGGTCTGATCCACCATTTGTATGGTCCCCGATGGTGCCTTATTAGACACTTTGGTGCTGACCAAAATGTCAACGTCTCTCATAAGCTGTCAAGGGTCAGTGAGCATGGTGTGTAGAAGATGCTAGAACAACTTTATAAAATAATTTATCGAAATGCAGACTTTCATAAAAAAAATACAAAGCTCATCATCGGTTGTCACTTTGATGCCAATACCCATTAGGTACATTGTTTCAATAAGGCAGCTACCAAATCCTTCATGACTGCTAAGATTCCCTGATGGTAACCTTGAATTTCTAAAGATACTTCTCAGGGTGATCCCAAATAGCCTGAGCAGAATTTTCTTAATATACGAGTACTGCTTAAGCTCTGCCTTTTTTACGCTAAGAACTACATCCTTCCCTGAATGGGTAACCTTCCAAAAAAGATGGTCCCCACATGTTTCTTTTCTACCTCATGCACATCTAATGCAAGCTCAAAAGAAAGAATCAATTTTTCTATGTCATCACCAGCCACAAAGCTAGGTACAATATACATTGTCAATTGGAGTTTTGGTTTTGGCTTGCCACTAATTGTACCTCAGTCAACACTCTTTTATTGCCATCATCCTCATTTGATTCTGAGGGCAACCTGGCATCCAGTCCCATATTTCTCTGGCTCTCCTGATAAGCCAGTATTGCCTGGTTCTTCTCTAAGATTTGTTTCTGCTCCTGAAAAACAAAGGCTACATTTTTCTTCCCAATGGCTTTTGCTGTCTGTAGCTACCATGTACCCCTAAGCACCAAGCCTCCTCTCCTTGAGGGCCAGGGTAATCAGCATTAAAGTCATCTCTATCTCTCAGGTTCCCTGTCGACATACCCTAAATGATAAGCTCCCACCTTTGAAGGGGACAACCTGTGGCCTGACACATTGATCCCAGCCCTGGACAGTGTGGATGAAGAAGATTCCTCAAGCAGGTGTAAGCCTGCTTCTTGCTGTTCTCACTCGAGTCCTTCACTTTCCTCTGAAGAGATCCATGCGGGCTGGGCCTCTTCCAAGGCCACAAAGGCTTTCTCAATGTCAACCTTCTTGAATTTGTGGGTGCTCCTAACCCCTCAGGGTTGTTGACCAAAATATTGAAGCAAAGAAATTGTGGGATACAAATATCGTGGCCAGAATATTGTGTTGTCAAGACTATTGTAAGACTTAACATCGAAGGTAAGAACATCAGTTTTTAGGTATTTAATATCTTCTTTGAAATAAATTGTATATAATATACTTTCTTTTTTAATAGCGGTATAATATCTTTTTGAACTAGTTTGATAAATTGTAGTCACTTTAGTATGATGTGTGTGTTACATTTGTTTCAGTATACTTTGTAATTTTTTTGTGAAATTGATTTTTTGAAACTTTGTAAGAAATTGTTGCTTTAGGAGTGGTTTGTTGAGTTTTTATGGGGAGTATGGTGAGAAGTTTTTTAATATGTAAATTATTATTTTTAGTTAATAATTAATGTTTAATTATAAATATGTAATTGATATGCAAACGAATTAATTAATTGTTATTTTAAATATTTGTTTATTTCTAAATAACTGTTCTTTGGCTGATCAATTTATTTGTATTTTTAATTGTTTTATTTAATGTTGAGTATAACAACAATTCATAATTTTTCATGACATTTTGTATTCATTTTAAAAGTTTGACAGTGCTCATTTTGTAGGGTATTAAGATGGGAAGTGTTTTAATTGGAAACATTTGTATCTTTAAAAAAGAAATTGTTTGCAATATCAAATTTGTATATATTATATTTTATTGTATTGGTTTTATATTTAATTATTATGTTTAATACTTTTTTTTTAAAACATGTTTTTATTGAAGTAAACAGTTCCATCATAAGACACATCATGGAGCAGAGAAAGTGCGGTTGTGCTTTCATTATAAAAAGACAAATCAATGCAGTCTTTGGTGGATACAATGACGGTCTACCTCCAAGCCAGTGGGTCCTCTACCTCGATCCTTCCCTCCTGCCTAACCCTCCAAGCCATCTCCCCCCTCTCCCCCCTCCTCCTCCTTCCCCCCACCAGTCATGCAAAACATGCCAAAAGCTAAGACCCAGTGCCTCCTGAGGAAGGAAGTACCAGATGTATGTCGAGGGCAGTGTCAAGCGAGGGAAGTTCCTACGGTGTGCCCTCCGGGGTGTCAAGCCACTCCCCTCTGTGCCTCCTCCAGGCCTGCCAGATCTTTTCCCATTTTTTGGGGCAACCCGACTATTGTAGATGACTTTCTCCACCCTCTGGCACCAGTCCATGTCGTGCTCCCATTCCTCTATTGTTGGTGCTAAGTCACTTCCCCAGAGACGTGCGATGTTCCTTTTTGCCACCATGCTTGCGATAGCCAACCACACCCTATCTCCCTTGGGCCATGTTACCTCTCCTGTGACCCCTAGAGTATGCCACCTAGCCTCCAGCGTACCTCCACCCCTACCACTTCCTCCATGATGTCCTTCAGTCCCTCCCGGTATGGCTGAAGTTTAGGGCAGTCCCAAAGGATGTGGAAGAACGTGCCCTCATCCCGCACCCTCTCAGGCAAAAGTGTGATGTTGCATATCCCATTTTAAATTTCACTGTGCGAGGGGTGTAGGACCTATGAAGGATGCGAAGCTGCACCAATCGGAATCTAGCTCGGATCGCCACTTCTCTAGGACACTGCAGGGCCTCATTCCAGTCATCATCCTCCAACAAGCGCTGGTCGGACTCACACTTTTCCCATAATGGTCCAAGTGTATCTGGAATATTATTAATTAGCTTTTTATATGTGAGCGATATGGCCTTGTCGATCATTGGGTCCAACAGCAGCCGATCTTCAAGTGGGGCGTATTCAGGCAGCTGGTCCCCCGAGACAAATGCAAATATATAGCATGCTTGAACTGCTGATAACGGAGGAATTTGCCATTTCCCATATGGAATTCCGACTGTAGAGCCGCAAACTCCACCACCTGCCCTCTCTTCCAGACGTCTCCCAATAGATATATGCCTATCAGGCTCCACTGGCGGAGGTCGCGGAGCCCCGCGACCTCCCGGAGAAAGTCACTCTTCCACAGGGGCGTCTGGGCCGTGAGCTTCCTCTCCCATCCAAGCAATTTTGTTGCCCGTTTCCAAATCCCGACCACCGCCGCGGTCAGGGGGGGCAAGGGCTAGTTACGCCGTGGCTTAGAGTAGAGAGCCGCTAAATAGGTATCCGCGCCGAGGGCCATGCGATCCACATGGTACGCAGGTTCTTCCTGTGGTGCGAATACCCACCCGTTAACGTTAACAGGCTGCGTCGCCCAATAATAGAGGCGAATATCGGGTACCGCCAGTCCCCCCTCATAGGGGCCGCGCTGCAGTTTATGAAGGGCAATCCGGGGACACCCCCTGCTCCACAAAAGGGAGCGCTGCTCTGCTTCCACCATTTTGAAGACATGGTCTGGGATCGGGAAGGGGGAGCTCTGCAACACATACAGCAAACGTGGCAGGGCCATCATTTTAAATAATACAGCTCTGCCCATGAGGGAGACTGGGAGGGTCGGCCAGTGTTGCACGTCACTGTGCAGGCAGTCAAGCTGCGTCTGCACATTGAGTCGGAGAAACACCGATTCAGACGGTGTGATCCATATCCCTAATAACGAAATGTCTCTCACCAAACTAGGCCCTCGCATCCGACCACCGTGGGCGGCTGGGGTCCCGCCAGAACGTAGCGCAAGGATTTGCTCCAATTGATACGGTACCCGGAGTACTCTCCCAAGGTACGCAGCATAGCCATTAGATGCTGTATGGATGCCGCCGGTCGCTGGGTGTAAAGCAGTATGTCGTCGGCATATTTGATTTGATTTGATTTGATTTATCTATTTGTATAGCGCGCGATTGCCCGAGGGCGTCTTGGCGCTGAGATATACCACTGGCTCATTAAAGGTGTTGACTAGAGCTGTTTAGAGAAAAGCCATGTTTTAACTTCCTTTCTGAAGGTTTTCAGGGATGGACTGGTTTTTATGTCAAGTGGTAGTTGGTTCCAGATTGTTGCTGTGTGTACCAGGAAGCTTCTTCCGCCCCAGTTAGTTCTCCTGAATCTAGGGACCCTCATGAGTTTCATTTGGCTGGATCTGAGAAGTCTATTTGGCTCATATAGTTGCAGATGTGTTCTTAGACATTGTGATCCAGTTCCGTTTAGTGCTTTGTATGCCAAGCATAGTGACTTAAATTGTATCCTACTTACAATTGGGAGCCAGTGCAGGCTTTTTAGTTTATGGCTTACTTTTTCGAACTTTGGTATTCCTAGTATCAGCCTGGCTGCTGCGTTCTGCAGGCGTTGTAGCTTAAGTAGGATTTTCTTCCTTGCTCCGGCAAATAAGCCGTTCCCGTAGTCCAGTCTGGACAAGGCCAGTGCTGTCACCACTGTTTTGCGTGAATCATACGGTAGGTAAGGTAGAATCTTTTTGATCATTTTTAGGATGTACCAGAGTGATGAAGCTAATTTGCTTGCTTGAGCGTCGAAAGAAAGAAAAAAGAAAGAATATGCGCTCTTCCCAGCCGCCCCTCATTTCTATTCCCCACACCCCAGAGTTCATGCTCACCCAGTGCGCCAGTGGCTCCAATGCCAGGGCAAAGAGGGTCAGGGACAGGGGACAGCCCTGTCTCGTGCCGCATCCCAATCGGAACTCTCGCGACATAACCCCATTGACTCGGACTCGTGCCTGCGGTCCCGTGTATAACAGTTTCACCCAGGAGCAAAAGTTGTCCCCAAAACCTAATTTCTCCAGTATGGCATAGATGTAGCGCCATTCAATACTGTCAAAGGCCATATGGGCGTCAAGGGAGAGTAGTGACACCGGTACCGCCCGGGGTGCGGCAGCCGTCTGAAGAACCCCAAACAAGCGGCGCAGGTTAAGTCTCGTGCTCCGGTGAGGCATGAAGCCCGACTGCTCCGGGTGGACCAGCGAGTGGATCACCGCTCCCAGGCGTGTTGCAAGGATCTTCCCCAGGACCTTCGTCTCATAATTAAAGAGGGAGATGGGCCTGTACGAGCTACAGTCACCCTGTGGTTTCCCCACTTTATGGATCACCACGATGGTGGCTAACCGCGGGTCTCTCGGAAGTTGCCCCGCTTCCTGCGCCTCCAGGAAACTGCACATATGTGGTGCAGTGTGGCTGGGCACACAACCAAATGCTTCTGCTGGAACCCCATTGGGTACGGGGGCTTTCCCTGCCTGCAGGTCCCCCATGGCCTCCTCCACTTCCTTGACCGTAATAACCGCCTCCAGCATGTCTCTATCTGCCGACTCTAATACCGGAATTTGTAGGGGGGCCAGGAAATCTCTACACTCCTGGTCGTCTCTCGATGTGTGCGACCGATAGGTCTCCTCATAATTGTGCGCGAAGTCCTCCGCAAGGGCCCTGCTCGTGGTACTCACTGACCCTTCCGGGTGCTCTATTCTTGGTACCCCAGCACTAATGTCCCTGGAGGCAATTCCAGCAACAACTTCCCCACATCTGGGAGGGTGGATGCGTGTAACTTCGGAGGTATGTACAATGAGCAGAAGTTCAAAGAACGACCCTCCCACCCCTGGAACCTGTTTTGAAACCAGAGTGTGCGCGCAGGGTGTAACCAAATCTATCTAAGGCCCTACAGTGATTTCCCAGCAGATGTGTCTCCTGTAGGAGGACGACATCTGGGGCATGCCTACGAAGGTATTGAAATACGACTGTTCACTTGATTTTATTCTGCAGGCCGTTTACATTCCAGGATAAGAGGTCTATATGTTGCGCCTTAGGTGAGTGGGAGCCTGCCATTTCCTCCGTCAAAGCTAAAGGGGGAGTGCCACCCCGCCCTTCACCCCCCTTCCATTTGCCCAGCGAGTGTGTCGATGGTGTCAAACCAATGGAACAATACAAAAACCAAGAGTACGTAACAGAACCAACCCCCCCCATTCACCCTCTCAACAGCCCCCCACCCTGCTACCCTGCCACTCCGGCCAGCCGTGCCAGACATCCCCAATAAGCAGAGCGCCTGTAGCCCTTGAAACGATAAACTTAGGGGTGAGTGATGCAGCCAAGTACAACATCCGGGGCTCCCCCCCTGACCCCCCGTACACTGCAATGAGTAGTCCAACTAATGTCCCATCCAAAACTAATGGCCTAAAGTGGAAAACCAATCCCTCCTCAGCTTAAGTAGTGCCCCCTGCCGAAGCGGGAACAAGCAACAGCTACAGATGTATTTGTGCACTCGGCATCCATCTCCACAAGACCCCCCTCGGACCGATGTGACCCTCCCCCAGTCCGCATACCAACAAAAGGAATATTCACAGGCCCATCATACATTAAATGACCGTGAGTTCTTGCCAGTTCGGTTCCACACACTCCATTCGCTCACTCCAGTTCCGGTGACGCCGAGAGGCTGCGGGCTAGTCTCCCAGGCGGCTGAGGCTGGCCCTCCCGGCGCTGCCGCGACCCCTCCATCGACCCCACAGATGAGGCAGGAGACCGGGGGGCCGCGCTTCTCCAGCTTCCTTCGTGATTCAGGCCTCCCCCCGCCGGCCATGCTCCTCAAGCCAAGCATTGTCCTCCTCCGGGGTGGTGAAGAAAAAGGACCGGTCCTCTGCCAAGACCTTAAGGCGGGCCGGGAAAAACATCATATATCGGAAGCCACTCTCTCGATGTTTCCTCTTGAAGGCGTCGAACGATCGACGCTCCTGCTGGACCTTGAGCGTAAAGTCTGGGAAGCGGATCGTGGCATCCTCCACACGCAAGTCACCATGTTGCTGTGCCGCCTAAAGGATTGCGTGTCTATCCCTGTAGTTGAGTACCTGCACAATGATGGTTCGCGGCAGGACCCCTGGGCGCGGCGGCGGGACCGGCGCCCTCTGCGCCCGTTCTATAACAAAGAACTTGGACAGCCTCTTGGGTTTTAGGGTATTCAAGATAAGGTCCTCTAGGAACAGCTCCACACTGGCCCCCTCTATTTTCTCTGGTACACCTACCAGCCTAAGGTTGTTCCTTCGGGCCCTCCCTTCCTGGTCCTCCAGGCGTGCCGTCATCTTAACTCGCCATATTGTGTATTTTAGACTCCAGATAGTGCCCAGGGACTGTATGGCCTGCATAATTGAGGCGAGAGATGGTTCAGTAGGGTGGGCAGAGGGCTCCGGGCGGGGCAGCGCCGCGCCGCCAGGGTCCGCCGTATAGTTGTCCATGGTGTTGGATTGAGTTGCAGTGGTTTTCTTGGGCTTCATGTCTGTATAGGGTAGCGGGCGGACTCTCCCGGCCTCTACGCCAGTTGGCCGCACCCGGCCGTCCACTAGAAGGGCTAGGGCAACCCACTTCAGTCCAGTGACACATGCTTGGCCCGGCCGCTACTCACGCTCTTCAAACACCCCCGAGGCCGGCCAGTCGCACTTCCAGGCCCCGTGGCACCGTCGCCGCCGGGTCACCCTGCGGCCGCCGCCTCCACCAGATAAGCTGACGCCGGTGCTCCAACGCTCTAGAGGCCTGCTGCTGGACCCGCAAGCCACGCCGCCCTGTTGCAGCTCCCCGCAGCCGGTCACGCTCGGCCTCCACGTCCAACACCCTCGGCTGCAGGGGGGGCCACCAGCACTGCTAATGCAAGTCAGGAGGGGGATTGAGTGCCCTCTCCGCTGCGCAATCCAAGGGACAGCGGCCTTATGTGCCCAACTCGGCCCTCTCCCCACTCACCCGCCCCCGTGCACTCCTCACCTCCACAACGCTCATCAGATCCAGGGCCCCAGGCCCGCACTCCGGTCCTCAAGCCCTCACGGTCGGGTGCGGATGAGTGGGTACTCCCAGGAGGGGCGATCCGGGCGTCTCACCTCACAGGCCGCACTCACCGATCCCGGGATCACAGCTCCCCGGGGTCGGAATTGCCCCAGGAAAGTACCGATCGGCGTCGGAAGGAGGGGGACTCCAATGCTAGGCTGCGACGTCATTGTTGTGCAGGATTTATGCCGGATATTAGGGGTTTTCGGGGTTGCCTCCGGAGCGCCGCACTACTATGCGGCCATCTTGGCTGCCGCCAAACCACGCACTTCCTATGTTTATTACTTTAAGGCTATTTAAAAAATGTATTGGTCTATATTTAAATGTTTTTATTAAAAATATGGCTTGAAACAGTAAATCTAAGCCCTCCAAAGTACAACATTTTCCCTAGTGCTACTTACGTTGGAATGGGAATAGTAAATCTGATTCCCCACCCAGCCCAGAGTCCAAAATGTTTCCTACTTTTGCTTAAATTGGAGGGAAAATAGATACGCTGACCCCTCTAAAATCCAGCACTTTACCTACTGTTGCTCAAAGTTTGTTAGGAATAGTACATTTGACCCTTTACTACTTCTGGATTGGCAATAGTAAATGAAACCACTTCAAAGTCTAACACTTTCCTTACTGTTGCTAAGATTGGAGCAGGAAAAGTAAACATGAATCCTGCATTGTCCAACGGATTCCCTCTTATTGCTTACTTAGGCATGGTAATATTTGTTAAAAAAAAATCTATTTCATAATATGAAAAAAAATATTCATAACAATAAAAAAAAATGATATTTGAATTGTTTGTGTTCATGTTTTTACGTTCAATTTGATATATTTTATTTTTTGTGTACGTTTATGTGTGTTTTGCTTAATTTTTTGTCATTAATATTATTAATATTATTCACAATGATAATAACAACAATAATACTTTTAGTGCCATTTATTTTTATTTATATTTTAAGAAATGTTTTCATTTTTAAGGCATATATTTGTATTTTTTCAGTTTTATTAAATTACTTATGATATTTATTTATTTTGGTTTGCATTGGTATTTTAAACTGTAATATCTATATTATATTAAATATAATTCTACACATAGTAAAACGTTATTCTGGTCCATGGTATTTTTAGTTGCTATTTTCGTACTTTATATACAAAGGCTGTAAATAAGATATTTTGGTTCACAATTTTTTGGGGCATATTTGTGTATCGCAGTAATTTTGTCCTCGATTTTATGCCATGCAACCACTCTCCGTCCAGGAACATTGCCTCTACTGCCACTACTGTCAGGCTAGGTATAGTAGAAAGATTCAGCAGTATGCTTCTAAAAATTAATATTTACAACAAGGGGTGGTGAGGGACAGAGTCTCTGAATTAAGCAGAAAGCTCTCACCCAGTCAAGAGATCAGGGACTGTTCATCACCACCCCCTTTTTGGAAATCGTTTTTGGCCACTATAGGTGTGGCAGGGTATACTCAGACATGAGTCCCTTTCTCACTGCTCCATCAGGATTCAAGCAAGCCGGGCCGAAGAAGGCTGAAATGCCAGAAACCGGACCCCGGTAGCTTGTCTCCTTTCCGGTGAAGAATTGGCTTGGTAGTTTAGTCTGCCCTGTTCCCATGATGCACTGGGCCAGGGACAGACTGATTTGCATATAGCCAGGTTCTGAGCTGGGATGGGGCAGTGAGATAAATAACGGTGATGGATCAAGCCCTGATCTTTGGACTGGGTAAGAGTGGTCTGTTTAACTCAGACACTCTGTTCATCACCACCCCCTTTTTGTAAATCTAAAAATTAAGGCACAAAAGTGTAATCAAAAATGACAGTTTTACTGCTAAATCTGGTAAGAGACTTAACTTTTCCTGATCCTCAAGATAGTAAATAAGTTGTCAGGGCAAAGGTCTAATTAATCCAAGTCGTTGTACATCAATGTGAAATTTAGCATTATTAGGTTAGTAGGATACCTCATCACAAATTACTAATTCACAATCTGAAATGATTTTGTAACCAGTGGAATCTGAGAATAAAATGAAACACTCATTTCTGTAGTCCTTAGTGGAGAGAATTACAATTGAGCCTACCTTTTCAACTGACTTAATAGTAATATCTGAATTATATGTTAGATCTAGAAGAGCTCAACTTTTGCCATGTGAAAAATTATGAAAAGCTTCTTGGTCTTGAAGTTTCTCAATGACTTCCAAACAGCCAATAGGTTTAGGGCTATTGTAATTCTAGCCACTTCAGAAATGAGTACTCTCAGATTACACTAGTTACAAAATCATTTCAGAACACCCCATACTTTTCCTTACAATCAATGATTTTTGCGGCACCAAGCATGGGATGGATACTGAAATTTAAGATAGACTTTATGGTCATAACTCCCTATTTCTTTGTTCTCCCAAAGATTCGTAAACCTATAACACCACTACAATCCGTCTCATTGTGTCTGACATTGATTCTTGCTTGAGCCCTTTTCCAATTTTTGTGCCTATTGTTTTTTTACACAATCTGGTTGCAAAAATACCAACGTTTATCAAGGATGAAAAGGATGTACTGAATATTCTTAAAGATCTTCAATTCAACAGTTTAAATGATTTAATATTTGCTCTAGTAGTGAGAGGCCCTATACGCTAGCACACCCTGGGCCAGATGTAGGTAATCCAGATTTACCGATTCTAAAATATCGAATTTTACCGATTCGGTATTTTAGAATCGGAAAACGGGATGTAGGTAAAAATTAGTTAATTTTTACTAAATCGGTAAAATTCAGTATCAGTCATTCAGCATTTACCGATTCGGTATTTACCAAATCGGTAATTCCCATTCATTCCTATGGGCCTCCAGGCCCATAGGAATGAATGGGAATTACCGATTCAGTAAATACCGAATTGGTAAATACTGAATCGGCTATTGAAAAAAAGAAAAATTAAGGAGTCAGCCAATCAGGTGCAACCATCCCCCTCCCAACCAGGAAGTGGCTACACCCTGGCAGGTGGAAGCAATTAGAAGCTTCTGGAGAGGCTGTGAGAGCAGAGCTGAATCCCTGAGCCACAGGAAAACTTTTCTGCATTTGAAAGAGAAAAATGGCAAACACCAGTGAAAAGGAATTTTCAGAGAGGAAGAGAAAAATAAACTTCAGCACCATAGAGCTGCAGGTCCTCATGAAGGAGGTGGTGAAAGAACACCAGAAATTGTTTGGGAAGCAGTCCCTGACAGTGGCAGAATTTGCAAAAAGAAAGACTTGGCTTGAAATACAGTCTAAGGTAAATGCTGTAGGAGTGACTCCACGGGAGATAGATGATCTGAAAAAGAGGTGGTACGACCTCAGGAGCTTAACTAAGAAAAACAATGCAGAGCTCCACAAAGATGCAAACCGTACTGGAGGACCTGCCCTTACTGGGCTGGAGGAGCTGGTGGAGTCCACCATAGAACCAGAGAGCGTCTGTGGACTGGGAGATGGAGACAGCTAAGACAGAGCTGCTACCAGAAAATGTAAGAAGCATGCACAGCAATCACCCCCACCCCATCACCTTCCCTTTCCCCTATGTGGCAGTGTTAACCCCACTCCAATAGAGGTAGCAACATACACCAGCAATGCATTATGGGAGATGTAGTTATTGAAACACCTACCATGTCATACAGCACACCAAGCAACAAGTTATGCAACACACATCAGTGATAAGCAAGCTGAGGCAATAGCTACAGTGTTTCAGTGATAAGAATGTAATTGTATAAGCAGTGCTGCAGGAGCACAGAGCTAATGTACGCTTTTATGTCCACAGGCGAGACATCTAGCAGGCGTACCAGGGAGAAGGAAGGCAGTGCACCACAGAGGGACGACACCCAGGAGGCAGGCACAAGTGCAGGGAATGACACAGAGGACACTGGTGCACCAACAACACAGCCAGCCTCCAAAGACCTTGAAATGTCTCCACAGCTGCAGGCCTCCCCAGAGCGTTCTGGATCCCCTCTGCTACTGTCCTCACCTGAACTGCCTGTGTCACTGCCTGAAACAACACCTGCAGCTCAAAAGAGCAAGAGGCATGTAGTTGCCCCACTAGTCCAAATGGAGACATTAGCAGGTGACATGGAGGGGGATGAGACACCAACCTTGGCTGGGGAAGGAAGCACTGCCATACAGCAGTCCAGCGCAGAGGGTGCCCGCACAGGTACCAGATGCTGCAGGCCCCGAGACAGCAGTGCTGCACAACATGTGGAGGGTCTGAGTGTCTTCCGTGGGCTGGAGGGCAGAATGGTGAAGATACAACGTATGCAGGGGAAGGCCATCCAGTCTGTGCAAAGCCAGATGAGGCACCTGAATGCAAACATGGAAAACATAGGGAAGGGTATCAGTGCATTGGTCAATGAGAACAAAGAGATGGCATCAGGTGTGAGGGAGATGGCTGCAGGGATGCAGGACATGTATCAATCCGTGCTTCTCTTGTGCACAAAACTGGATCAGGACAGAACAACAAGGAGGAAGGACAGGCAGGAAGCACAGCGACACACTAAGGCTGTTAATCGCCTGGCCACAGAAACTTCCCTTCTGTGCAGGCGATGCGTCAACATGCAAGAAGGACTAGCATACAGCTGCAATGAGGTGTCCAGGGGCCTTGCAAGGGTGACGAGTGCTGTAGAGGTGCTGCTTAGTGCTCAGTCAGCACATACTGCTGCTCTGGATGTACCTGAGAGCGAGGAAAGCACCAGTAGGAGCAGCATGACAAGCCCCCTGCTGCTGAGACACGGAGGAGCAGCAAGCTCCATGGTGCTACATCTGCCCACACACCTAGTGAGGTCACCCAGCCAATTTCATCTGGCACAAGTAGGTGTGGCCGAAAATGACTAATGCTGCCCACATTCCATGACCTTTAATGGGGAAGTGAGCCAGGACTCCCATTATTAATGGATACCATTTGTATTGCACATTTGTGCCTTTGAGTACCTGCGTAGTGCCAATAATTAAACTACGTTGGGTACATACTCCACCTGTCTGTGTCTCTTTACTTACTCAAAAATAGTTGCGCATGATCTCTGCCCGTCTCTCTCTGCCATCTATTGCTGGCGCTACTCCTGCTGTGTTGGGGTCAGGCAGTGCATGTTCATCATCATGGTCCTGATAATCGCACAATTCCACCTCTGTGCCCTTCTTTGTAGCAAGGTTGTGCAACATTGCGCATGTTGCAATGATCTTACAGCAGATGAGTGTTGAGTACTGCCGTGCGCCTCCACTTTTGTGGAAGCAGCGGAGCCTGCTTTTTAACAGCCCAAAGGTCCGCTCCACAACGTTCCTAGTGGAGTTGTGTGCCACGTTGCATCGTCCCTGGCTTGGCGTTGATGGGTTCAGGTAGGGTGTCAGGATCAACGAGCGGACGGCATATGCGCTGTCACCTGTTTGAAAATGATAGAGCCATTGATCACATGCGCAACAACACATATATCTAAAATATCTATCAGGGTGTGTCCCAGTGTTTTACCTAGCAGGTATCGTTCTCCGAATTCCCCCGCTGTCAGGCATGTGTAGATCCCACTGTTCTGAAAGATGTAGGAGTCGTGGGTGCTTTCCCGGGAATTTGGCCACAATGTCTGTGATGATGTTGTTAGCATCACAGATTACCTGCACATTGATAGATTGGGTTGACTTCCTGTTTCTGTAAATGTACTATGTCGCAGCAGGTGGGCAGATTGGGATGTGGGTGCCATCAATACAGCCGATGACTTGTGGGAACTGTGCGAGTTGATAGAAGTCAGGCTTGGTCTTTAGCAGTTCTGCATGTGTGTCAGGGAAGTTGATGTAATGATGCATTCTCTGCATCATGGCCTCTAGGTACTTCCGGAAGAAACGGGATAGGCAGCTCTGGGACACCCCACCTACCGCAGCAATCACCCCCTGGTAACTCCCAGATGCAAGCAGGTGTAGGCTACAGAGCACCTGCACATGGGGTGAGATGGCGTGCGCCCTTGGTGTTGGGTGCCCCAGGAGTGGGTGCAGGTCCCTAATCAAGTCCAGGATGGTTTGGGTGTGTAGCCTGTACCTTTGCAAGATTTCTGCCTCAGTGAGTTGGAAGAGCGTTATCCGCTGTCTGTAAACTTGCACCTCCTGTCTCCAGACCCTCTCTCCTGCTGCCTGTAGCCGTAGCCGTGTTTGTTATCACATAGAATGCCGCCATTCTGGTCACACTGTTGCATTTTGGGGCCTTTTTTATAGCCTGCACCTGGTAACCACTTGCTTTCAATCCATGGTAAATACGACTCTTAAATACTGAATTTCATGAAATTCGGTATTTAAGTTCCAAAGAGCTGCGAGGTTGTGATGCGGAGTCCCATGTCGTCGTCAAGGCTGCCGTCAACAAGAAATGTGAGGCCCTTAAGCATGAGCGGAAAATCCGTTCCGCTCGCGGATTTCGCGGATTTTCGGTAAATTCGCGAGATTCACGAATTTCCCGCAAAATCTGCGAACGAAAATCCGCGAACGGATTGGGTCAAAAGTTCAAGCTGACTTTTGTAACTCTTTTAGAATGGCGCCGGCAAGCTGCCAGAGCCATTCTAAAATAGGTACAAAAGTCAGCTTCAACAGGAAGCTCTAATACATAAAGTAAAGCAGGTGCTGCTCAAATTCAGCTACACAATCATTAATCACCCCAAACTTGGGGTGATTAATGATTGTGTAACTTAATTTGACCTTCAACTGGAGCACCTGCTTTACTTTATCTATTAGTGCTTCCTGTTGAAGCTATTTCTAGCTATTTTAGAATGGGGCTGGCAGCTTGCCGGCGCCATTCTAAGTGGGGCTGAGGGCAGAAGGGCACAAAAGTGGTACAGAGGGCAGAAGGGGACAAAACATGAGTGTGGTAGAGGGCAGAAGGGCACAGAAACAAGTGGTACAGAGGGCAGATGGGCAGAAAAAACGAGAGGGTGGCAGTGATTAACCCCTTTACTGCTAAGGCACCATTACTATTTACATTCATTTTCCATTGAAATGAATGGAAAGTTCATGACGAGTTACCCTTGTCATTAGCATCCAAGAGGTTAAGCAGGCAAAAAAAAACCACGCGAAATTGCAAAGCGCCTCGCGAACACCCGCGAACACGCAAAGCGCCTCGCGAAATCACCCGCGAACATGCAAAAATAAAAAAATCCACAAATTCGCGCAAATTCGCAAATTTTAGGGATTGCCAATTCGCAAATCCGCAAATTCGCGAATTGCCAATTTGCAAAATTCGCCCATGCTTAGAGGTCCTGAGCCAAGGATATGTCACCCAGTGGCGGTTTCGAAGGCTGTAGCAGTGATGCAAGTCTTTGCGTTTGGTTAAATCTACACAGCAGGAGCGATTCATCAGTTCTGCTCGGGGTGCGCTGCGCAACAGAGGAGATGCATTGGTCCCGCTGGATCCACAGAGGTTAGCAGAGCTTCTTAAGCCCCACATTCAAGGGTACAAGACTGGGGTGGCATCACTTGGCAGGAATGACTTACAGATGGCAGTTTCCAGGTGCAGATACAAGGTTGGTGGAAGCCTGTTATGCCCCTGAGGCTTCAGGTGCCAGTCTATTCCTTCTCAGCCAATCAAGAGGGCAGCACGTCAGCACAGCAGGGCAGCAGTTCCTTCAGAGCAGCAGGCCAGCAGAGTGGCAGTCCTTGTAGCAGCACAGCAGTCCTTCTTCCTGACAGAGCATCAACAGGTCCAGAATTGTCCTGAAGTGGTCTTGTCTGAGGTCCTTCTTTTATACATAGTTGTGCCTATGAAGCAGGGAGAAACTTCTAGAGGCACGCCTTTGAAGTACACAGATGTCCTGCCTTTCTGACCCTGGCTCCAGACTCACTACAGGGGTATTCAGCCCTTTGTTTGGAGACAAGACACAGCCAATTCAGATGTAAGTGATGCAGGGCCCATCTCCTCCCTCGAATTCTGCCAGGTATGACTCCCTAGCTTTCTAGGCAGAATACACAGAGCCCAACTGCCAACTACACCCAGCCCTATAACCAGAGACAGGCTGCAGGCAATGGCTACGGCCAGAAAATGCAACCTTTCTAAAAATATAAACTATAATGGGTTGAGCCCCTAATCAGTAAGGCGTGGGCCCTTTAGAACTCAACAAACCTCACAACTACCAGTACTGACACATTCACACTTTCACTTCAATTCCTTATCACACACCTTAATTAGTATAATCATCATTTATTTGGTCAATTTATGTAAAAGACAATTAAAAAAACTCATTGACAAAATTACAAAGCCTTTCTGGTTTTTACATATACAAAAAACCATAATCAAAAAACATATAAGACAATTTTTGGGAACGTGCATCATCAATACAAAACAATACCTTTTCAACAAAAGTGTACAACTAGACAATACCACATACAAAATATATATTATGGTTCGAAGATTTTCTTAAGCCCGAGTTCTGAGTTTTGACACACCCTTAAGGAGCCTAACATATTTTCTTCAATTTTTAGCTCCTAACTAAGTGGGTCAAGACTGAAGAGTTCATCTACAGAACTCAGGGAGAATTGACTACACTTACACACCTGAACATTTTTGTAACTCTAAGCTCCAATAATATTGTATTTAAAATGCACTTGTTTGGTAAAAACAACTGTTGATACATTTCAAACCCTTTCCCTTTTTGGGTTCTCCTCAGGACTCAGAAGATGTGAGCACTGTGATATAATCATAAATAAAAAACTGATTGATAACATTTTTCTGCACATACCAATATGCAAAGCACACACTATACTTCTCACCACACATCATAATAAATTTTGAGTTGTCTCATTCGCATGCCAACTTCCACTGCAGAGCAACATATTACTCAAGGTTACTCTAAACCCATTAACTAGCCAGGGTTCATCCTGAAACGATGTCAAAGTTACCAAATTATGTTGTGCTACATTGAAAATCACTAGACACTAAACATCAACTGCAACACAACTCACTTTTATCAAAGTGATCTTTCCATCCAAAGAAACTTCCATTGGGGAAGAAAGAACCAATTAAAAAAACCTTTACACCTGCAATAATTCAAAGCAATCTTTATCAGTAAAACTGTTTCCAAATCCCAATCCGTCAAGACTACACATAGTGGAGAGAAACGTATCTTGAAACAAACGCAAACTCAATTGTTTATGCACGATTGTCAGAGCCATGTGTTCCATTCACTTCAACAGACTTCTGTACGCCATCAAAGAATGTCTATTCAGCTTTCGAGCATGACACCCATACTCTGAGCTTACTTGTTGTGCGATTGTAAAAGACACTTAACATTCTTTTTTTTAATTCTCTTCGCCGTGAGCATCCTCTCTGATTTCGCTTTTCCGCTCAGCGGAAATGCTTGTTGTTCCACACCTTTAAAACACTAACTTTTATTGGCCAGTTCATCGGAAGCGTGGAGTAGGATTTCCATTATTTGAAAACTGTTAGAAATAGATCTCTGGTTGGCTAAGGCTTGCACCAGAGCCAGGCAGAGACCACTACTCTAGTCAGGGCAAGGGAGTTACACGCCAAAGATAACCCCTGCTCACCGCCTTGGTAGCTTGGCACGAGCAGTCAGGCTTATCCCAGAGGCCATGGGTAAAGCATTTGCGCACGCACACAGCAACAACATCCCAGGCACACTACAAAAGGAACTCCACACAAGGTTATGTAAAAAATAGCCTTTGTATTCTCATAACACATTAGAATAGTGAACACATAATATACAGGGTGCCACCTGGCACCGGGTCATATCTACAAGGGATAATTTACACCTGGCAAAACCATCACAAAGTGAAATTAGTAAATGTAGAACTTATCATAAACATAGAACACAACCAGTAACTACTGGTAACCACTGTACTCAGCATCAGCCTGTAACATAAACCACATTATGCACAGTATCACATCAGGCGTCAAACGCATTGTACGCCCATAATCTCAACAGTCTAATATCTTAGACCTTAACCTCCCAAGTATCACTAACATTAGGGGCATAATCAAAGTGGAGGATAACCTCCCAAGCCTAAACACATTATGCAAACCAACCTCATAATCACAAGAACCACATTTAGAGGTATAACACAGGGTGCGTAAATCATACTACATGAATCACATTTCCTAGCTTCATAAATCACATTAGGGCCTGGCGCCCTACAAACCTAACAGTCCCCTTGGCCAACTGGCCATCTCAAAAAGGGGGTCAAATGCCCTATGTCCCAAGAGTCAGGGTGCGCTGCCCAAGCAGCGAAAGTCAAGGGTGCGCAATCTATGCAGACCTAAACTTTGCAGCTGCCCACTACTTGCTGGGCAGCTGGGAATGTCAGGGGCAACGGAGTGCATCTCATTTCTAACTCAAAACATGCACCCAAAGAACTGTGCGCCTAAACGGTCTCCAAATGAGGCCTGGCACCACTGTGCCGCTTCTGTCCCCCTCAGGGACTCTCTATTATGAAACTGTGCAAAACGTTGCAGCTGCCCGCGCTGGTGCAGTGCAGCTGTGACTCAATACTAGGCCCTGGCACAAAAGTGCCTTTGGGGGCCTCACTGGGCTCGCAAGACATGCCACCCTCGTTGGGGCGGCCCACTCTCTTGCGGGACCGCCCAGGCACCGACAATGTGCCTCGAAATGCTCCACATACTCCGGGGCTCTCTTGTGCACTAAAAAGAAACTGCCCCAAGAGTTGGAGCGGCCTGCAGGCCAGACGGGCCGCTCAGCATCTGTGCCTCCCCAGGCACTCACAAGAAGAGCTGTGACTTAACAGCTCTCTGGCTCCCTTGCACTGGAGTCGCGTGGTTGCTGTTAACCCGGGCCACCTCCTGGAGCCCGGGATTTCTCTACTCTGGCAGCTGCCACCGTGGGACTCCTCTCCTCGGCAGGTGGGAACGGATGCACTTCTCTCGAGGCGCGGGACTCCCTCTTCACCACGGGAACTCCGTCCGGCATTGACAGTCTTCTGCTTCGCCTCTCTGGTCTTCCCGGTCAAGACGCTGCCTCTCCTTGCGTTGCTCGCACACTTCCTGAGCTTCCCTTGGCTCTGCCCACGGCACAACCCGAGGTTGCCTGACTTCCTGGTCGTGGTGCACTCTGGCTGCAGTGGGGATTCCTTTGCGGCATGCAGGGTGGGCACTCGCTTACTCTAATAAATGCTGCAAAGCGGGGTGGGCACCCGACATGAAGGTACCAGATGCGGGGTGGGCTCCCACTGGGGTTTTAAGCAGGAATCAGCAGGGTAGACTTCCGCTAAGTTAAAATTATTAAGCCGGGTAGGCGCCCGCTCGGCAGCATCACAGGGGAATCCGGTGGGGATTCCCTCTAAAGGGCCGGGCAGCGCCACTCTGCGCAGCCCACGCTCCTTCTCAGCAGCAAAGACCCAGGTGCGCCTCCCGGACAGGGGCAGGTTTAAGCACCCAATACCTCCACATCTACTAGCAAGAGGCTGGTCCGCTCGAGCCCGCCCCCCTACTCCCACTTCCATCCTCCCGGGGGGCGATGTAAGCTGACCGCACAGGGCGCGCCTCCTACCTGAGCTGACACCGGCTCCTCTTCCCCCAGATGCACCGAGCGCGCTGCAGCCGCGGAGCCCCGTGCAGGCGTCAGTGTGTGCAGACAGCGCCATGAGGCCCTGGCGAGGCGCTGTATTGTCTCTTCTGCAGCCGTCGGTGGGTGCAGACAGCACCGCGAAGCCCTGCCGAGGCGCTGTATTGTCTCTTCTGCAGCCGTCGGTGGGTGCAGACAGCACCGTGAAGCCCAGCCGAGGCGCTGTATTGTCTCTTCTGCAGCCGTCGTAAGATATTCCATACTACCAGTGGAAGCAGGATACCGTGGACTAATTGCCCTGAAATATGCAGAACCAACCTGCAGACCTCCCGAGGCTTCTCCGGGAGCAACGTTTCTTTTATTTGTGACTTTTAGACTTTGCTTACCTGCTCATCTGCACTGCCATAAGCGCTCAGGACTCAGCGCTCAGTTTCTCCCTGGCTGCCCTCTCTCCTGCACGCGACCCAGACTGCCAGACCGCCTCCGCTGATCGCCCCTTCCTTGCCTGGCTCTCGGAGTGGGACGGGCGGCTCCTCCATCTTGGGCAGGTCTGGGCTCGGCGCAGCAGTTCTCTGGCTCCTCCCCCCCTGGCAATCAGGTAAAGGCTCATTCCTGTCTGCTCGCCTTAACCTGCAGACCTCCCGAGGCTTCTCCGGGAGCAACGTTTCTTTTATTTGTGACTTTTAGACTTTGCTCACCTGCTCATCTGCACTGCCATAAGCGCTCAGGACCCAGCGCTCAGTTCCTCCCTGGCTGCCCTCTCTCCTGCACGCGACCCAGACCACCAGACCGCCTCCGCTGATCGCCCCCTCCTTGCCTGGCTCTCGGAGTGGGACGGGCGGCTCCTCCATCTTGGGCGGGTCTGGGCTCGGCGCGGCAGTTCTCTGGCTCCTCCCCCCCTGGCAATCAGTTAAAGGCTCATTCCTGTCTGCTCGCCTTAACCTGCAGACCTCCCGAGGCTTCTCCGGGAGCAACGTTTCTTTTATTTTTGACTTTTAGACTTTGCTCACCTGCTCATCTGCACTGCCATAAGCGCTCAGGACCCAGCGCTCAGTTCCTCCCTGGCTGCCCTCTCTCCTGCACGCGACCCAGACTGCCAGACCGCCTCCGCTGATTGCCCCCTCCTTGCCTGGCTCTCGGAGTGGGACGGGCGGCTCCTCCATCTTGGGCGGGTCTGGGCTCGGCGCGGCAGTTCTCTGGCTCCTCCACCCCCTGCCACGCCCCTTGACCCTCTTCCCTCATGTGTCCCTACATAATGGCTCCTCCTTTCCGGCGGCGCAGCGGACGGGCGCAGCGGGCGTGACGAAGGCGCGCCGAAGTTGCGCCTAAGTTAAGCCTGTCTGCGACCGGGGCTAGGGGCACGTCACTCTGCTCAAATCATCACTTACACTTCCTCCCAACTCCGCAGTCTTCATGGCCCGTGGCCTTTGCCCGCCTCCACTTGCTCTCGCATATCTTCACTTGATCTGTCCCCTGCCTCTTTATCTTCCTGCCCTCTCGCTCCCCCCACTCCCTTTCATTTCCCCAGAGAGGATGCCAGCCCAGTATCACTTAGGACTCTCTCAGCTTATTACCTTAACACCCGGTCAGCAGTGGCCCACTCACACGAACTGTCGGTGCTGCTGGACCTGATCTCCTCTTCTTAACAGAGACTTGGTTTAGTGATGATTCTCTCCCTGCCTTATTGGCCACTCTCCCTGCTCCATACTATGCTCTACGAGCAGACCGTTCTGCTGGTAGGACCGGGGGTGGCGTAGCGGTCATTACCCGGGCTGACCTCCCCTTCCAACTTCTATCTTTGCCAGATATCGCCACAACAGAGTACCTTGCCATTCGGACTACATCTACCACCCCCCCCTCTTACTTGTTTTCTCACTTACCGTCCCCCACAGTCCCCCTTACTCTTTCTCTCTGATTTTCAGGAGGTATTGGCCACACTTACGGTCAATAACTCTTCCATCTTATTATTGGGAGACTTTAACTTTTGGCCTTCAGATCCAGCGGAATGTCCGCCCTCAAGAGAGTTCTCAGATACACTTCAATCCCTCAATTTTGTGTCACATGTTCATTCTCCCACTCACGTCAAAGGACATATCTTAGATCAGATTTGGTCCTTGAACTGTCCGGTAGACTCCCTGTCCATCTTACCTTGCACCTGGTCTGACCATCATTTGATTTCGTTTACCCTTCCCATTAACCCTACCATTAGGCCCCCGCTCCCAAAGAATGTTTGGGTCCGCTCATGGAGCCGAGTGGATCCGGAGAATCTATCCGCATTATTAACCTCTTCCTACCCTACCCTACAAGGCCTATCCACTCTTTCTCAGGCCGTCGCCATTGAACATTGGCTCTCCTCAGGCTGTGATTCCATTGCCCCGCTGAAGCGGGTGACTTCAAAGCGGGAGAAGGATGCCAACTTGTGGTTTAATGAGGATCTTAAGACCATCAAACTAGCGGTACGCCGAGCCGAGCGTGCCTGGAGGAGGAATTATTGTCCCCTTACTCAGATCTGAGTTCACCACCCTCCTGGCTCAATATAAGAAGGCCATCTTGGCTGCAAAAATGGCCTACTTTTCCTCAAAGATTCTTGCAGCTGAGAATCAATCGAGGGAAATTTTCTCGATTGTCCACAATTTGGCATTCTCCGATAGGACATCTCTTAAGCCCTCCCCTTCCCAGGACCTTTGTCACTCCTTAAATAATTTCTTTATCGAGAAGATTGCTACTATCAAAGCCAACATTCCCTCACCCCCGACTTTTGTTGACCCTCAGTGTCCTCCACCTAAGGGACAACTCGATGCCCTTCCCCCCCTGACTAAGGAATCCTTGATCTCGATAATTCCCCTTGTTAAATCCGGCTCCCCATTGGACACTTGCCCTGCGCACATCCTTCGCCACATTTATACAACTTGTCCAGATCCCCCTCTTCACTTCCTCAACAGTTCTCTTTCCCAGGGGGTTGTAGCCAATCCACTGAAAACAGCTGTTATTGTTCCCATCTTAAAGAAGCCTGGCGCAGACCCTTCGGTCCCCGCCAATTATCACCCCATCTCCCTCCTACCATTTTTGGCTAAGGTGCTCGAACGCCATGTTACCAGGTCTTTGAGCACTTTTGTGGAGGAGTACAGGGTTTTGGCTCCCCGCCAGGCCGGCTTCCGCCCGCACACTCTACGGAGTCCGTAGTACTCTCGGTCCTTGACAACCTCAGGGAGGGAATGGATACCAACCAGGCCCAGGCTTTGGTCCTCCTCGATCTCTCAGCCGCCTTTGACACGGTTGACCATACCATCTTGCTTTCCCGTGTCAGGGCGGCGGGGATCGTTGTCCTCCTTCCTGAGGGACCGCACCCAGGCTTTTTGCCTGGGTGATTTTTCTGCGGACTTCCGGAAAGTTCAGTGCGGGGTCCCCCAGGGTTCCTCCCTTTCACCTCTTTTGTTTAACCTTTATAGTGCCCCCCTTATTTTTTCGTTGCAGCAAATGGAGGTCAGCGTATACAATTATGCGGATGACCTCCAACTTGTTTTCAATCTGTCTTCTTCCTCTGCTTCCATCTCAAACTTCCAGTCTATTATGATTTTCATCCGGGACTGGATGAACTACAACCACTTGAAACTTAACCCGGATAAGACCGAGCTGGTGTTGACGGGTGGTTGCTCCAGTCCCTGGTCTTCACTTTTTTGGCCCCCTTCCCTAGGCTCTCCCCCGGTCCCTTCTACCTCAGTTAAAACTTTAGGTATCAAACTTAATTCTCAGCTCACTCTTCACTCCCAAGTTAGTTCTGTGGTGTCCTCTTCTTTCCTGTCACTACGCACCATCCGCAAGGTATCCCGCTTTTTTTCCTTCGATGCCTTGAAATTGATCATCTTGGCGATGGTTATTTCCCGCCTGGATTATGGCAACGCCCTATATGCAGGTATTCCTGCATATAGTTTAAGGCGCTTGCAGTTGATCCAGAACCAGGCGGCACGGTTGGTGTTCAATCTTCCAAAATCCCACCACGTAACACCCCTTCTCAAATCCTTACACTGGCTCCCTGTCCGTGAACACGTCCAGTTTAAGCTTGCTTCTATCATCTTTCAAGCTCGACTGGGCACGGCCCCGGCCTTTATTACATCTGAGATCGTTCCCTATGTTCCAACTAGGGAACTACACTCATCCACGCAATCCCTGTTGTCAGTCTCCCGTTTACCCTCAACTCCGGAAAAAACTCAAAGCTCATTTATTTGCTAAATCTTTTAACTAGATCACTTGCTGTTTTTTTTTTTTTCCTATTATTTTCTGTTACTCCTACTCTGGGGATCTGTCTGTTGCAGCGCCATGAAACCACAGGTGAAAGTGCGCTATATAAATACTTTTAAACTCAAACTCAAACTCAAACTAAAAGTAACAGCAAAGCACTTACTAGCGCATTGCTAGAAGCAGCACAGGCTCCTCTGAGGTCCAAGCAAAAATTTCCTTCAAGGATCAAGGGGTAATGCAGGACCCAGGGAGGCAAGCCCTCATGGCAGCCCCACTGGGCCCCCACAGCAGCATGCCCCAGCAGGATCAGTACAGCATCATGGACAAGAACTGAACAACTTTATGGGGACACAGCCCCTATATTTATATTAGTAAAACCCTTTGTGTCACAGCACAAGGCTGGGGGGATACCAGTCAGAACTGGTATAGGGGAGCTTTGGAGCACTTTGTTTTGTTCAGCTCCTCTCTCCTTTGTCAGGTGGGAGCTCAGTGATTAGACACACCACAGGGGGCGGATCCGGCATTGTGGAGGGAAGGCACAGGCCTATTCAGGTCCCAGGTGCAACTCCTCCCTCCCATCTACATGCAGATCTCCCTATTCACCACTGGAGAGACTCATCCTGGCTCCTGGAGCCACCCACATCATCCAGCACCTGTCAATCACAAGCCAGACATGCAATTCACATCAGGCAGGCAGACACACAGTACACAGAAATGGCAACTTCTAAAAGTGGCATTTCTCCACCAGTCAACATAAATCTGCGCACACCATTGCGCAGCATTTATCCTCACAAGTTCATACATACTAAACTCACCCCTGCACTCCTCTCATACCAGGAACTACCATGGGCACACATATCTCCCATGCATTCCTATGGGAGGCCAGGCCAGTCTCACCACACATGCACAGAGCGCGCACGCACTTTACACTGGACCACAGTGCTAAAGTGCTCAGAGGCCTAAAATCACCAACACCAGGTTACAGAAAAAGTCTAGGAGAACGCAAAACGTTTCGGGGTGAACCTGCCAAAAAGGCCAAGTCCAACAAAAACTATTGTGTAGGTAGGCTAATCTTTATTATATAAACAGTTAGAATCCACTCCTTGAGATTAAGGGTGTCTCCTCCACAGTGGGGAACACCTTTATGTTTTTAGGTCCCCTCACACACCAACAGGCCCCTTGGTGTCATGCTTCATCATCGGGGTCATCATACCCCTCTACGGGGTACGGCGTGCTGCGACCTACGGAGACGTGGGAGCACTTGTTAGACTATGTGTGGTGTTGGTGAGGGGGTATTTTGAAATAATGTGAGTGTATTGTGGGGTTTGGGAAATAGTGATAGTTAAAAAGAACCTGGCTGGTGGGGTGACTATAAATTATTGAAAAGGCCCCCGGGCTGGTGCTGTTAAAAATGAGGGTGGGAGGCCACTACGCTGACAATGTGCGTTACCTCCTTTTTGTGTGCGTCGACATGTTTCGGTGCCAGAAGCACCTTCTTCAGGACGGGGTGCACAAATCCCCACCTTAGTCACGTTTCTCTAACTAATACCAGAATTTTCTAATAAAAGTGAGGAAAAATTACAGTGCAGGTAAAAGTAATGTACCTAGCAAAAACAGACGTTGTCTATTGATCAACTGTTTTGGAGTTGTAGATAAACCTCATGAGCCAAAACGTCAGGATCTGGTGTGCTAACTAGCACGATTTCTACGAGGAAATACCTCCTGATCGATCCCTACGTGGCTCCGGTGATAATAATTATTAACAGCACCAGCCCGGTGGGGGGCTAACAAGTGCTTCCACGTCTCCGTAGGTCGCAGCACGCCATACCCCGTAGAGGGGTACAATGACCCCGATGATGAAGCATGACACCAAGGAGCCTGTTGGTGTGTGAGGGGACCTAAAAACATAAAGGTGTTCCCCACTGTGGAGGAGACACCCTTAATCTCAAGGAGTGGATTCTAACTGTTTATTTAACTATGCCCAGGGAGAATGAATCCATTCTGATTTCTCTCTCTCCCCCCTCTGATTGTTAATTAATCTTTATTATACACTGTACTTTGTACTTTGTGAAGAAGTGTGGCTCAATGGTTAGAGCAGCAGAGGTCTGGCCGGGACGAGGGTTCAATTCCCGACGCGGCAGGGTCTTGGGCTCAATGTCCACGGACTCGATAATTCTCGCCTCGATGCCTACTCTAATCATGGCTCCCCACTCTGCAACTCTGGGCAATAGCTTGCTTAATCTCCACAGCGGCCCTAAAGCGCTGGGATGCCTGGTTTCACCTTGGGGGTGCCCCGTAGGGAGAATCTCACAGGGAAAGCCAGGACGGGTTCCACAGCGGTATACAGCGCCAAGATGCCTGTCAGGTGACAGTGCGCTTTACAAGTATACATGCATTATACATTTACATAAAACATTATTGACAAAGTCGCTAACAACTGGTTACAAATGCCTTTCCTTGAAATTTTGTGCTGCCATAAAGTCTTTATCGGATATTGCATATGCATGCATTCTGGGATTTAAGTTTTTTCCTCTTTTTCATTGATTAATAATGGAAAAAAGTGGTATTTAAATATCTAAAGATGCATATATTCACGTGTGAAATTCAGGGATATGTAGTTTTTTTGGATCTAACCTGTCCCATTGTTGCAGCAGTACTCAAACAAAATTTTCAAACCTAATGTCATATCAAAATAACAAAACTTATGTTGAACTGTAATGATAATATTTGCTTGACGAATTACAAGATCTCTAAGAAAGTCTACCTAGCGTCCACTCTGATGTCTGGTGTTATATATTTTGAAGCTCCGTTAGTTCATTTAAGCCATCTATTGCCATATTAAATTTTGCAATTAGATGGGTTTCTCTCTGTATCATCTTTCTAAATCTCCGCCTCAAGGACCTGGTCAAATTACTGACGACACAGTCCAATGTAAATCCTTTTCTGAGTGTTTTTTAATGATCCATTGGTTGACCAATGAGACAGCTAGCATATTTTTTGAATTCTTGATGTATGCTGGATTATCCATTGACGTACTATACACAAAATTTTTGGTTTTGCAATTTGTGAATATGTTGGGTTTCCAAACCACATTTTTGCATGTCAATTCATCGCCCCCAATCATCTGATTGCAACAAATGCAGGTTGAGTATTTGTGATGTCCTTCAATCGTGCAAGATTCCAAACTTGTCTTAAAGCGCTTTTTGCTGATGGTGGCGGGATCGATGCACAGACTCTTTCTTATACTGTGCTCCTTTCTTCACTCAAATAGTGGTTTCGTGAAAGATTGGTCCGGCTTGGAAATCAAATGCCAATTTTGACTAATGATCCTTTTAAGATGATTAGTTTTAGTTCAAAACGTCGATATGAACGCTAGACATACTGATTTTGGACAATCCTTTTTGTGTAATAGTTCCTCTCGCTGGGTCCATCAAACTCTCTTCATTGAATGTTGCAACCATTTTTTGAGGTATCCACAATCTTTCAATTTTTCAATTAGGTTGTTAGCATGGAAAAAATAATCTGATTTACTGGAACAATTATGTCTAATCCTAAAAAATTGGCCAAATGGCAGATTGTGATGGAGACTACCAGGGTGATGACTTGAATAATGTAAATCCTTATTTCTGTCCGTTGGTTTGGAATGTAATGTGGTCCTTAGTTGTCCATATGTTGCAATCACTTCCACAGCCAGAAATGTAATCTTGAAGGAATCCTGATGTAAACTGAATTTAATATCAGGTGTCCTTTCATTAAGCTAACAATGAAATTGATGGATTGTCTCATCTTTTCCTGTCCAGATGAAAAAATTATAAATCGATAAATCTTACACATTGGAAATCTGATATTGAAAAGTATTATTCTGAAAAATGTAATGTTCTTCAAATTAAGCCATGTACAGCAAGGCTAGGTCCAGCGCAAAAGGACAGCTCAAAGTGTTTGCCAAATTTAAAATAATTATTTTTCAGTGCAAATCTGGCTAAGCCCATGATGAACTTTGTGGGTACCTGATTTTTGCTTTCTGGGTGTGATTCTGTGCTCGAACCAATAGCCTAGTAGGTAGATATGTTTCTTAAACCATTTTTGAAGAATTCCCTTCATAATTATAAGACATCATTGATTTTGTAAACAAAGTGGAAGGATTAGAGTTCTGTATTAAAAACCAGAGACTTGTCATTTTTCGCATTGTCTCACTGTATACTTAGATACCACAATAAGATGGACTAGTAGTAATAGAATCTACACCCGTGGACACCTTCCTGCACAAAAACAATCACAAGAGGTGTTTTCCTCTTACTATGTGTGCTGCAGAATGCAGCATGCATAGAAAGAGGGAAAAACGAGGAGAAATATAAGTATTCCTCCTTGTTGCACCTCCTTACATCTACGCTGAGGAGGTGTAGGATTCTGATGCATTTCAGGTTTACAAAACGTAAATCTGTGGCAGAATCCATGGGTGTGCGTGGGAACACCAACAGCAACACCCATGGAATGCCCATTTCATGCAAAGTGCTGCGTGAAAAGGGGCCATATTTACAAGGATTAGAAAAGCCACACAGGGTGGCTTTACGTGGCCTTGTAAATATGGAGCACCACACTGCGCTGCTGGTGTGTCACAAAAAGGGACACACAAGTGGCGTAAAGGGCTTGTAAATATGCACCTAAGTATTTCTCGTTGTTGCACCTCCATATCTTCCCCTGGGCAGTCGACGGATTCTGATGCATCCCCAGGTTTATGAAACATTGTAAATCTGGGAATACGGCAGAATCCATGGGTATTGCATGGGAACACCTACAGCAACACACATGGAACACCCCTTTCACGCAAAGTGCTGAGTGAAAAGGTGTCATTTTTACAAGACCACGAAAAGCCATGCAGCGTTACTTTACGTGTCCTTGTAAATATGGAGCAGCACACTGCGCCTGTTGCGTCAAGAAAAGTGATGCATCAGCGGCACATGGGGCTTGTAAATCTGCTCTTAGGTGTCTATGGTCAGTTACCAATTGCTGTTTCATTTCAGATGGCATCATTGCATAATGACTCTCCATTGTTTCCTCCTTCCCACTTTCCTGTCACATCTAGCTTTTTAAGTGCCTTAAGAGCAGCATAAAGCAGTAAACAAGTGAACAACTAACATTCCTTAAGGTCTAGATGTATGGCTGATTGTAAGTCACATGGGTAATTTATTGTTCCTTTAAATACTCGTACATGGATGGATGTCTCTTTGTCTACATGCACATGGGTGGCTGTTGGTGTGTTGGTCTTTGCGTGCATGGATATGTGCATGTTACTTTGACTGCATATAAAGAAGGTATATGTCCTCCATGTTCAGATGAAGTGCATCAAGTAATACTGAATCAGCAAAAGTAAAAACTGCTTGCCATGCCAATGCTTGCCTTAAAGTAAGTCGAAATTGTTACACTGTTTTCCAAAAGTTTGGGACTTATATATATATATATATAGTTTATGTATATCAGCAATCAGCAGGGTCAAGAAAAGGAAAAATACAAATCTATATATCACTCTAAAAATAAATCCTAGGAGACTATTCGCCTGGAAGTTGGATAACCCAGGACTTTCTTTACATATGGCTTTGCCAGTGAGACTCTCTACTGAGCTCTCCATTTAAGCTAGATTCATCAAATATGTCTACCAGAACCCAACAAGCTCTGGAAGAAACACACTATAATTGAATCACTTAAATATATTTTATACAAGTTGCATAGAGAAAAGTAACAAAAAAGTCCACATACACAGGATAACTCTCCTGTTTTAGATACACTAGAGCCTGGCAAGAACCTTGTCTATTGTTACTCGTCCCTCCAATTCATAACTTGCGCTTGAGATATTTCTTTGTTTCTTTTTGATGACTTCCTCATGAAGGCTTTTGATTCAGTCATTTGGCATCAACTAGCGATGTGCAAAGTTATACATTCTTTCAACTAGCAGCTTTGTGATTTTTTTTTTTAATTCTGAAATGTAAATCTAGAGGGATAGTTTCAGGAGCCCATCTCAGCAGCTTAAAATTCTTCCTGTTACCAAGAGTGGCTATAAGGGGAAAACAGTGGACTGGGAATTGCCTTTTTATTGGGAGCAAAGTTCCCCATTGCAGCCCCTGAGTCTCTCAGAGTAGCGATGCAGAGCAGCCCAAGGCCTACTCAGGGTAGGTGGTGGGGGCTACTTATCCCTGCCCACTGGTACAAAACAACAACTCTCAATAAATTATTGTCCAGTCAGTGCTTTTTCTTTAAAAAGGAAAAGTATTTTTATTAAACACACAATACTAAAGACTATGAAAAAATTACAAATATGTATAATCAGAGAAATGGAAACACCTTTGGTGACAAACTCATAACACGATACACACTTAGGGGCTGATTTCGATGTCGGACGGACCTGAGTCCGTCCGACATCGATTGGGTACTGGGACCAAGTGACCTCCTGTCAGCTGTCCCAACCCAGCAATTAAGTTCGGTCGCAGTCCTATTCTTTACAATGGGAGCATGCATTCCGATTGGAATACATGCTCTTATTGTAAGGAGAAGAGGTGCAGTTCATCCCTGCACCCCGTGGCAGGCACCTCACAGGGTTCAGAGATCTACAGGATGGCACCATAGGTGCCCCCTCTGCCACCATAGGTGCCCCCTCTGCCACCATCCGGAGGCCTTGCACCCATGGGTGCCCCCAAAGTCAACTTCCAACAGCCTTTCTGTGTTGGAAAGGGCGGCACAGAAAAGCTGTTGGAATCTGACAGTGTAATCCCTCAGGCAGAAAAAGCCGCCCTTGGGATTACAAGAGGCTTCCCGAATGGCAGACGGGCTATCCAAGCCCATCAGAAGCCATTCAGAAATCCAGTTTGGATTCATTTCCGACCGACTCCATCCAAATGGGTCTGTTGGAAATGAATCCAAAATATTGATTACGATGCTATAGGAATGGTCGCATTTCCTACAGCATCAAAATCGGCCCCTGAGTGTGCTTTGAATCCTATAACCATATTACCCATCATTCAAGCGATTGGGATTAGTACCAGCAGTGAACAACATTCATTATTCTGTAAAACCTTGCATTTTCAGCCATCCACATTGCTAATAAAGCATTGAAATTAAAAACATGTGCCCCAAATCTTTATTCCTCTTTTACTATTCTGCTATTTCAGCTATATAGAACCAGCCACAAGGGATCCACGTGATCTAGAGCCCAAGAACAAAAGCGTGGACTCAAAGTGAGTTTAGAAAATCAACAAACCTCTCCCCGGGGTTATATTTAGGGCTAGATTCCATTGAATATTCCAGAGGGGCTGCAGAAGTTCCTAGAGCCACCCAAATATGCTTAAAACAGGCTGGTGGTGGCCAGCCCCTCCCCTTCGGGAGCCACCATAAATAGAAAAAGCAATTTAATAGCCTCACCCAAGGGCTCCTCAGACCCAGCTGAAAGGGATGTGACTATCAAGTTGGTTGCGTTTAGCCAAGTGTGCTTTTATTCTGTGGCCTCACACCATGTTTGCTTTTTATTTCTGGATGCTGATGCCTAATTGGGCACCCAGGAAATGGTGTGAGGGGAGCCCCAAGGCCCTCGAGGCCCCTCCGGGGTCACCACATGCCCGCAAATCCATGTGCAGCCAGAATGCCACCCTGTTCTGTGCTCCTGCATGGGTGGGAGTTACCACATCATCTTTTTTTGGCTCCTGTTCATCGGCAGGCAAACTTTCTTTTTACTCCTGTCCAAGATACACTGGAAGGAAAGTCACAGGCTGGTGCACTCTGCCTCCCCAGACATAGTCACTGGAACAAGGAACGTGCCTGGCAGAATTTACTTATTGCGGTCCCTGAGGATGAGATCCCCAGGGTCTGCTGCTGATGTGCCGCCCTTGGTAAGATTGTGCTTCCAGGCTCAAAACTGCACCTAGTGAGGGGACCTCTTGCATGCCCTTTCCCCGTTAAAGATAAATTAATGCTGTTGCACTAACCTCGAAGTGTTTTACCTCCTGGAGGAATTTCTTCTTTGGCATGGGAGTGCTATGTGCTTTGTTCTTGGTATGGTTCCCCTGAGGTATCAGGCTCTATGTTGGAGGCCAGTCAGTAAACCTGCACAATTTTCTTAAAAGATAAATTAAGGTTGCTGCGCCCACCACGAGGGGTCGGCACTCCCTGAAGAATTATCTCATTTGGCAGGGAAGTGCTCTGTGCTTGTTACTTGAGCTGGTTTCACTGGGGAACCAGACTGTATCTTGGGGTCCATCAGGTCAATCTGCACAACTTCCAGCACATTTCACTCCTGGTGGCGTAGAAGTTATACTGCCCTTCCTGGATAAACCTGATCAATTGGGGAGAATTGAGTCAAATCTTTATAGCTACCAGTCCACATGAATCTTATAAATTACATAAGAAACCAATATGGCCTAACGGCTAGAGCGGTTGACCTTGAAGCTGGGGAACTGGGTTCAAGTCTCGGCAGGGATGCTCAACATTCTGTGATTCTGAGCAAATAACTTAGGGCCATATGTAGGTAATCACTATTTACCGATTCTCTAAAATACTGAATTTTACCGATTCGGTATTTGAAAATCGGTAAATAGTATGTAGGTAAAAATTCAGTAAATGTTACTGAATCAGTAATATTCGGTATTACCTATTCGGTATTTACCGATTCGGTAATTCCCATTCATTCCTATGGGCCTGGAGGCCCATAGGAATGAATGGGAAGCCATTCACTATTACCGATTCGGTAAATACCAAATCAATAATAGGGGGAACATATTCAAGGGTGGCAGGGTGTCACATTGACACCCTGTTGCACCCCTGAATCGTGCATGTGTGCACATGTGGCACACATACATGCCCCTAAGGGCATTAATGTCTGCCACATGGCACATTGTTCAGGCGCTATTACTGGCGAGCGCTCTAGTGCGCAGGAGCTACTGAGGGACACCTATTTAAGGCGAGTCGCCCCGGAGCTCGCCCTGACAAGGTAGCGCTACGCTGCTTAAGCGCTTTGCGCTTCATACTGCTGAATTGCTGTGTTTACATTCCTGTTTGCCATTTGTGTTTATTTTTGGTTCTTAGTCCTTGCTTTTAAATTGCCCCTTCACTTGCACCATAATAGGTCTTGCACCGCTGCTTGAGCGGGTCTGGTTCCTGGGGTGGGGTTCGTTTTGTTTTTAGCCGCCATCTTGGAGTGGAGTGGTGGTGTGTTCAGGCGCTATTACTGGCGAGCGCTCTAGTGCCCAGGAGCTACTGAGGGACACCTATTTAAAGCTCCCCGCTTAGCGCAGCGGTAACGCGCAGCGGATGCGCCTTCGCTTAGCCTGAGTCGTGCCTGAGTCCTGCCCGTCTGCGCCCGTCCGCGTACGGTCGCGTTGGTTGGGTTGAGACTCTGCTGGGCGACTTCGCTTTGTTTACAATGCTTAGTTATTCTAGGGATGCCCTTGTGTCCATTAGTCGGCGTCTGTCACCATGCGATAGGGCTCGAGTGAATCCTTTGAGTGGCCCCCATCTGTGTGCTTGTGGTAGGTGGCTGCTTGAAGCCCCTGCCCTACCGCGCTGTTCTGGGGAGGTTTCAGCCTCGGGCAGTAAATATCCTCTGCAGTATCTTACCATCTGGAACCTGAATGTGAGATCGTTGGTCAAACACTATCAGGATATAGCCGACCTTACTGGAAAGGAATCACCTGACATTTTTTGTCTGACAGAGACCTGGCTTCAGGAAACAGATACAGCTGTTCTCAATTTGGCCTTTCCACCTGGGTACTCGGTCCATACGCTCAATCGCTCTTCTGGGGGGGGGGGGGGGGGGGGGTATAGCGCTCGCTGTAAAATCCTGCTACCCTTGCGATTGGAGAGTCCAAAAAATTGCGGGCTGTGAAAGCACCTTGTTCAAGGTTTCGGTTACACCCCATTTTACCTTTTCAGGTTTGCTTATCTATCGTCCCCCGGGCAGCAACGTGGCATTTAGGGAGGCCCTCCCCGATGCCATTAGCTCACTGGCAGTAGGCTGTGCCAATTTCTCTATTCTAGGAGACTTGAATCTCCACTTCGACACCTTGGCTCTGCCTGCAGTGACCGGCATTGTGGCTGATCTTGAGACCCTTCAACTGCTTCAATTGGTCTCAGATCCCACCCATGTTGGTGGACATATTTTGGATCCCTTCTTTTCGAACCTAGCAGAGGTAAGGGTGGCTTCTCCTCTCCCCATGTCTTGGATGGACCATTCGTTGGTGACAATTCAGTGTCCATTGTCTGAGTCCCCTTTCAAGTCCACGCCGCGCGCCTTTCTCAGACGCCGTTGGAGTAAACTAAAACTGGAAGACCTTCATCGTCTTCTCTCCGAGGACCCTTTGGGCCCGGCGGAGAATGTGGAATCTGGTTACGACCATTTTTGCGAATGGGTTACCAGAGCCCTCGATTCCCTTATCCCAATGACCTCGAGTAAGTGCAGATCGCGGGACCCGAGTCCTTGGTATGATGGTTCTCTGTGTGCGCTGAAAAGCTCTTGCAGACGCGCAGAGAGAGATTGGCGGAAAACCTATGACATCAGTAAAAAAGCCATGTATTTGGCTACCGTCAAATCTTATCATCTTGCTGTTTGCAAAGCTCGGGCAGCATTCTATGCCCTTGAATTTCGCAACAGTACGAATCCATCAAAAACCATTTTTAAAGCTCTCAGGGACCTTGTGGCTTAAAAGGCCTCTGTGGATGCCATTGGTTCCAACGCACATTGTGAAACGCTGGCAGCCTTTTTTCTGGAGAAGGTCCATACCATCTATAGAGCCTTTCCAACGGCTATGACTACTAGTGAAGGCCTGCATAGTTTTCCCAGGCGGGTTGTTTTAGACTCTCTTCCCTGCCTTACACCGGAAACTTTTAAGACACTGGCCCTTCAAGTTAAGTCGGGGTCTCCGGCAGATCCGCTAAAGCCTGCAGTGTTTAGAGATCTGGCACCCTCTAATCTTCTGCCAGTTTGCGATCTGATCAACACCTCGCTTACATCTGGCCAGGTACCACTGAAGTGGAAACAGGCAGTAGTAATGCCCATACTGAAGAAGCCATCTCTCAATGCCAGCAAATCGGAGAACTATCGGCCGATATCGCTCCTCCCGTGGCCGGCTAAAGTCGCGGAGGCGCATGTTAACATCGCCCTCTCAGACCATCTCTCGCGCACTAGCATTCTGGATGATACGCAGAATGGATTCCGAGCTGGCCATAGCACGGAGACAGCCCTCTTATTCATGGTGGAGCATCTTCGGGCGGTGCTTGATGCGGGTCAAACGGCGACGCTTGTTTTATTAGATCTGAGCGCCGCCTTTGACACCGTCTCGCTCGTGATCCTTCTGCAGCGCCTCGAGGAAGCGGGCGTGGTTGGCATCGCTCTTCAGTGGTTCCGCTCGTTCCTGGAGGACCGTTCTTTCTGCGTGGCTGTTCCGTCCTATCAGTCCATATTCCATCCCCTGACGCTTGGGGTCCCGCAGGGATCCTCGCTGAGTCCCACGTTGTTCAATCTTTACGTGAGGCCGTTGGCTGAGGTCGTAAAGCAGTGGGGTATGACCATGGTGTCATACGCTGACGACACTCAGCTAGCGGTCACGATCAGCGGGGATTCTGGGGTGGAGGCCCCAAGATTCCGGGATGGACTACGGGCAGTGGCTAGTTGGATGACGTCCAACTGTCTCCAACTGAACGCTAAAAAGACAGAAATTATGGTCTTCGGCAAACAGGCGGAACTTTGGGGCGATACATGGTGGCCCTCAGAGCTGGGGCCCACCCCTTCTCCGGTTCTGGAGATAAAAAACCTAGGGGTGTGGCTGGACCTCACCCTCAGCTTTGAATGCCACACTAAACGAACTGCGGCCTGCTGCTTTGGCATCCTGCGTAACCTGAGACCTGCACTTAAATTCTTCGATGCCTCGACCAGACAGCTCGTGGTACAGGCGACGGTGTTGTCTCGGCTCGATTATGCCAGCTCCCTTTTAATAGGGATAAATCAGGCCGAACTCACCCGTCTCCAACGCGTGCAGAATGCAGCGGCCAGAGCAGTTGTAGGCCTACCAAGGTTTTGCTCTGTCTCCAACACTTTGCGCATGCCTCACTGGTTACCAATTAGGCAGAGGATCCATTTTAAGGTGCTCTGTATGTCCTACAAGTTCCTTTAAGGTCTCTCTGCCCAGATTCTTCGGAATCTTCTGTCGCCTTATATTCCTGGTCACTCCCTACGTTCTTCAGACCGCGAACTGGCAGTAGTTCCACGTTTCAAACGTAGTCGGGCTGGGGGACGCTCCTTCTGTGTGCGTGCTGCTGCTCTGTGGAATGCTCTTCCATTCGAAACTCGGACCCTTGCTGATCTGCTCTCTTTTCGCAGGGCTGTTAAGACTTTTCTGTTCCCGTAGTCTTCTCCTTTTTATACGTCCATTTTTCTAGTTGTGTTATGTGGCTTCCTTGTAAGGCGCCGGGACGCTCCTATGCTGGAGCAGCTGTGCGCATAAAAAATGCTCGTAACATAACATAACATAACATAACATAACATAACATAACATTTAAAAAAGTACAACATTGCTTTTTTAAAGGTTTTCAATATAAACCACCAACTTGTAGTTGGTGGTAAATAACGAATCCTTAAATGAAAAATGCACTCACTTGAGTGCTCCCCACATAGGATATAAGGATTCAGTAATGTACTGATTCCTTAAATTACCGAATCGGTAAATTACTGAATCCTTATATCCTGCCACCTACATCTCAAATCCCTAAATACCGGTCGGTAACGGTGAACTTTACCGAATTTCACCGTTACCGACCGGTATTACCCCACCTACATATGGCCCTTGGGGCTAGATGTAGGTAATTCCGATTTACCTACTCTTAAATATCGAATTTTACCGATTCGGTATTTAAGAGTAGGTAAATAGGAAGGAGGCAAATGTAGGTAATTATTATTTTACAATTACCGAATCTGTAAGATTCGGTATTTACCGAATCGGTAAATACCGAATCGGTATTTCCCATTGATTCCTATGGGCCTTGAAGCCCATGGGAATCAATGGGAAATACCGATTCGGTATTTACCGAATCGGTAAATACCGAATCCTGCAAGGGGGAACGGGGTGTCACTTTGACACCCTGTAGCACCCCAATTCCAGGCTTGTGTGCCATGTGGCACATATACATGCCCTAAGGGCATGTCTGTGTGTCACATGGCATAGGTGTACTTGCACAGATGTGCATGTACACCTGAATTCGTTATTTACCATGCAATAGTATTACATGGTAAATACCGAATTCTAAAGGGCCTGTGGCACACTTAAAAATGCAACCTACATCTGCATTTACAGATTCTGTATTTTTACCGAGTCTGTATTTACCGATTCGGTAATTTTACCGATTCGGTAAATACAGAATCGGTAAAAATACCGATTCTGTGAATGCATGCCCCCTACATAGGAAAAGGCATTTACCGGTCAGTAACGGCCGAATTCCGCCGAATTCGGCCGTTACCGACCGGTAAATGCCTACCTACATCGGGCCCTTACTCTCTACTTGCCTACCAAAATGAATGTGTCCATCTTTAACACAACTGGTGTTCATGTAACGCGCTCTCAAACCTTCTTGTTCAGTTTGCGCTATATAAACTCCCAGAAAACAAAAGCATTGATAAAACTATTAGGCATGACCTGTTTTTTTTTTTTTAAAGACCTTTATTGCATCATTTCACATTACACAGCTTCCGGCCTACAACCCTTCGGGCCGGCCGCACATTACGTCAAGTTATGCATTATTTCCTAGAGTACACAGCCCCCTTGCCGTCAACCCGGGGGCACGGCGGCATTATAAAGTGCGTGTGCATGTGGTTCACATTTAGGAGGCAGATTAGTGAAGGTCTGATTTTATATTTTTTATAACTGTAAACATTATTTCCGTTTCAAAGTCTTTTTGGTTTAAAAATAGAAACAGAACAAAAGAACAAACCCCCCCTAACACGGTCATCAAGTTACAGCGCAATCGAGTCTACTGCAGTCCCGGTGATACATTGACAGTACAGCGTGTTCTAAGTGTATAGAGCCATTGAGAAGTTAAAGTTATTCTATATCTTCTGAGCTAGTCTGCGTGGTATGCGGAGGTTCGCAGACATTTCCCCTAAAGTCATTCCAGCTTGTCCATATTTCTACCCATTTCCGAGGGCACCCTCTTGCTACATACACGGTCTTTTCCTGCAGCATACACCAGTTCATGTCGCTTTGCCAGTCTATCAGTTTTGGTGGATTAGGGTTACCCCACAGTCTAGCAATGTTCCTTTTTGCCACCATCTGTCCGAGCGTCACCCACATTTTCCCCTTTGGTGACAGGTCTGTAGGCTCCCAAATAATGAGGAGACATCTCTTGGCCTCTGGACGAATCTCCACCTCCCACACCTCCTGCATACACTGCACCACCCTTCTCCAGTACCTTTGCACCTTTGGGAAACCCCATAGTCTATGGAAAAAGGTACCTGTTCCACCACACCCCCTCCTGCAGAGTCCCTCACCACCCCTCCCCATCATTTGCAATCTCGTACATGAAATACATATTCTATGTAATATCTTCAGTTGGATTAGTCGCAAATGGGCTGATATCGCCACCTCCCGTGGGGAGGCAAGAGCATACATCCATTCTTCTTCATCTATGTCCAACCCGTCAGCGACCCATTTCTCTTTGAGGGGAAGGAGCATGTCTGGGGGGTTATTGATTAATTTTTTATATGTGAGAGAGATGGCGTGTTCTGTCATGTGTCCATAAAGTAATCTGTCTTTGAGCGGGGAGATTTGTGGTAGTTTAGTCTCTGGTGGAATATTCGCCAGCAGGGAGTGTCGCACCTGCATGTATCTAAAATATTCGGTTTGTGCCAGTTCATACGTGTCTTGTAAGTGGGTGAATGTGTGGATCCCTTTAGGGCCCCAGATATCTTTGATTTGGGAGATTCCGATCAGGTCCCAGTTCCAGAACCCCTTAGTGTGTCCCAAATTACCCAGTTTTTCGGAGGCCCAAAGTGGTGTGGCCAATGTGAGGACGTCCGACCTTCTAAGTTACCTCTGCGTAATATGCCATATCTGTACAGAGTGTTGTGTAGGCCCAGTGAGTCGGTGTGTGCCCGGTTTAGAGTAGAGTGCAACCTCATAGTTCCCCCCAGGGAGCAGCCATCTGTCCATCCCGTAGGCGGGATCATTGCCGTCACCGTACGTCCCCAGGTTAATCGATGAGAGGTGGGCTGCCCAGTAATATTTAGGGATGTCCGGGAGGGCTATTCCACCGTCATACCACCCCAGTGTGAGTTTTCTCAGTGCGATTCGCGGCGTTCCAGCCCATAGGTAGTCGCGCTGCGCCGCCTCAATTGCTGTAAAGTAAGTGTTGGGTACCAGGTCTGGATAATTCTGTAGGGCATAGAGAAACCGTGGTAGCGCCATCATTTTAAATAAGGCTGCTCGGCCCAGCAGTGATAGTGGAAGGTGCTGCCAGGATTTGGCCTCGCTTTGAAGCCGGCTTAGTGGTGGTTTAAGGTTTCGTTCATACATCAGAGCCTTATCTGTGGTAATGAATACACCCAGGTATTTGAACCCGTCCTCTGCCACTGTTATGGGGCACGTGGCGGGGAGCCCAGGGGGGTCGCCATGGAGGACGTAAAGGTATGATTTGCTCCAATTGACACGAAAGCCGGAGTTACGTCCGAAGCTTGCGAAAATGTCAAGTGCCGCCAGTATCGACCTTCGCGGCTTGGAGAGGTACAGAAGGATGTCATCGGTGTAGAGGGATATTTTGTCTTCCCATCCTTCCACCCATGCTATACCTTTCAAGTAAACATCCTGCCTGATCCATGCGGCGAGCCGTTCAAGGAAAAGCGCAAATAGAAGGGGAGAGAGGGGGCAGCCTTGTCTAGTCCCTCTCTCTAAGGTGAAAACCTCAGATACCTTGTTGTTCACCAGTACCTGTGCCAGCAGTTCCGTATAAAGAAGACGAACCCAAGTTATAAAATGAGGTCCAAATCCCAATTTACGTAGGACTGCGAACATGTAGGGCCACTCTAAGGTGTCGAATGCCATGGTGGCGTCTAGGGAGACCACCACCGCGTCTTCTTGCAGCCTATGGCGTTGCCCCAGTACCCCATTTAATCGTCGAATGTTAAGCGCTGTGTTGCGATGGGGCATGAACCCTGATTGATAAGGGTGGACCAGTGTAGTCAGTACCAATTGGAGCCTATTGGCGAGTGTTTTTGCTAGTATTTTTGGCTCCGCATTGAGTAGCGATATTGGTCTATATGAGGCGCAGGATTCTTAGGGTTTCCCCTCTTTAGGTATCGCCACTATGGTCGCTATGCATTGGTCTCGGGGCAGCAATCCCGCCTCCGTGCTCCTTTCGAACATGAGTTTAAGGTGTTTACTGATGACGTCTGGTTTTAGCTTGTAGAGCTCTATTGGGAGGCCGTTGGGTCCTAGGGCTTTGCCCGGGCGTAGTTCTACTATAGCACGCTGTATTTCGGCATCAGTAAGCGGGCTATCAAGGGCTTCTCGGTCGTCATCCGGGCATTCGGATATCCGTAAGGAGGGCTATCGAGTCCCCCTCTGGATGGTCCGACTCTCGACTGTAGACCTGTTTGTAGTGTCTCGCAAATTCCTCCACTATCTCTTGGGGCTCAGTAACTACAGTCCCAGGTGCCGTGTGCATTTCCGGCACTACTTTCCTGGCCTGCTGCTTTTTATCTAGCCATGCTATGAGTTTTCCGGCTTTGTCGCCCTGATCGTATAGCCTACCCATCTTGTGCCTAGCCACCGTTTGGGCTTCCTAAGTAACCAGTTCTTTATACTCTGTTATCTTAATCTGCAGTTTGTGTCGCACCTCCTTGGCCCCCCTGTCTCACGCCACCCTCTCAAGATCCTCAAGATCGGCCACAACTGATGTGACCTGGCTTCGTTTTTCTTTCTGGTTGCCAGAGATGGCTGATAGCGCCTCTCCTCTAACCACTGTTTTAAAGGTCTCCCACAGGGTGACAGGGGAGTCCACTGATCCAACGTTATTGTCGAAGTACTGGGTAATTGATTTGGATACCTTCCTCCTAGTGTCTTCTTTTTTTAAATTTCAGGCGTTTATTGGTGCTACGCAGCCCTCACGTCTGGTTCCGAACATTATGTGCGTAAAGACCGGTGAGTGGTCGGAAATGCCACGAGTTAGGTGTGTTGCTTCTTGTACTGTAGTGTCGTGTTGCAGCAAGGTAAGGATGTAGTCAAGCCGTGAGAATAAACGATGTGGCCCAGAGAAGAAGGTGAAGTGGCTATCTGTGGGATGGAGCAGGCGCCATACGTCTGTGAGCCCGAAGGCCTCAAGAAAGTCCGCCAGCCATTTCTGCCCCCGAGGAAATTCTCTGGGGGGCCGTCTGTCAAGGGTCCCTGACACCACTGCGTTATAGTGCCCTCCCAGGATCAACTGACCGTCGGGGAGGGAGAGTAGTAATTTGCCCAGGTCTGTGTAGGCCTGAGTTTGGAGGCCAGGCAGAACATAGACAGAGAGTAGGTTCAGTGTGTAGCCCTCCCATCTTCCAGATATTGCAGCAAAGCAGCCCTGCGGATCAGATTCAGTGCGATCTATGTGAAGGGGCAGTGAGCGACGTAGCAGGATCCCCACCCCCCTCGAGCCGGAGGTGAAGCCGGAGTGAGCTGCAAGAGTGTAGCCCCATCTACTGAGGGCCTGACATGCATTTCCCATAAGGTGCGTTTCTTGCAGCAGTACTGCGTCCGCCTGGTGCCGTTTAATGAACTGTAGGACTATGGTGCATTTAAGTCTGTCCCCCAACCCGTTAACATTCCAGCCCAGAATTTTCAGACTCTTCTCCCATCTCTTAGCCATACCCGTTGCTTTGCGAGGTGTCCTGTCTCTGTACCCCCGCATCATCATCGACTCTATGAACACGTGCTTCACATGACCGTAAAACCTTCCCAACTCCCCGTCCCTCCCTGGTTCCCACCCAGCAGTTGTATTCAATGCAAGCGTTCCTAGTTATACCTAACAATTGGCTCCCCCCCTCAACTGTGCTCCGCATCCCTTCCCTCCTCTGCAAAAACAGCCCCCCCCTGCTCCCTGCTCTGTGGGTTCCAAACTACCCACCACCCCAATTAGCAGAGCGCCTGTCGCCCAACCCTACCCCGGGGAGTGTACCCCCACCGAGGAAACTCTACTAGGGAACAACGTGGGCCAGCCCCGTCCCTGGCCGCCCCGCCCGTAGTGCCCCAATAAATCAGACCCCTCAGGTCAACAGTGCAATTGATAAACAGTTAGCAAGTTCTCAGAGACCCTGGGCCGACATGTATGCTACCCCTCTGGAGCAGCTCAGTCTTACATTAAGCGCTATGTATACATTACTGTTCGATGGCTTCTGATGCGAATGTTCGTGCCCTTATCTCGCTGTGTTGTCTCTGGCTGAGTCCCAACGGGGACTATTCGACCTAGAATGCCAGGATCGTTGGCTTTGCTCATCTCCTTCCGAACTTCCCATTGCAGACCCTGGGGAGGGGGCCTCGGTTTCCCGCCATTGTCCACCATCTTGCATCGCTTGGGCCTCCAGCTCCGTTCTGTCCAGCCATTCCTGTACGGCTGCTGGCGAAGTAAAGAAGTGGGATTTACCCCCAGAGATAATTTTCAGCTTCGCTGGGAAAAACATCATGTACCGAATTCCGCGTTCTCGGAGCGTCGCCTTAACCCCTTGGAATGAGCGTCTCTCCTGTTGGACCTGAAGCGTGAAGTCCGGGAAGAAGCGAACTGTAGCCCCCTCGTACTGTAGATCGCCTTGTTGTCTAGCGGCCTGGAAGATTGCATCATGATCTCGATAGTTAAGAATTTTTGCAATAATTGTTCTCCGTGGGGCCCCCGGTTTGGGTTTCAGGATCGGAGCTCGGTGAGCCCGTTCGATGGTAATTCCGATTCCATTGAATCAACCGCAGGCCGTTTCAGGAATTGCCTTCTCAGTGTAAAAAACTGGATGAGCCAAAACTTTCTCAAAGCAAATACTGAGAAGACTGAAATCACAGAATTCGGTCAGAAGCCCTCGATATGGAGTCAGCTATGGTGGCCCCCGGAACCCGGCTGTTGTCCTACCCCAGCCGAGAAGGTCAGAAACCTCAGATTCTTACTGGACAAAAACCTCTCCTGCACAGCGCAGGTGAACCAAGTCACTTCACCTTGCTTTCATATGATGAAGGTACTTAGAAAGATCTTGCCCTTTATTCCACCCACCTTAAAAAAGACTGTCATTGCTTCCCTAGTAATGTCTCGGGTTGATTATTGCAACTCTCTCTATCTCGGTACGGGAGAGAAGCAATTGATCAAGCTGCAGGCTATCCAGAACGCGGCCGCCAGGGTTCTCCTGAACCTGCCAAAGCTTCACCCCACCTCCCAGGCCATTCGAGAGCTGCACTGGCTGCCAATTAAGCGCAGAGTCCAGTTTAAAGCCCTCTGCTTGGCCCACAAAGCCGTTCACGGAAAAGGATCAGATGATCTGGCCAAACTCCTCCCGCGCTATGTGCCCAACCGAACTCTAAGATCGGCCAATCAAGACCTGGTCTGCGTGCCTAGAATCTGGAAAGTGCGTTGGGGTGGAAAATCATTTTCTAATCAGGCCTCCAAACTCTGGAACTCATTGCCTGTCGAACTTCGCTCACAAGCCTCCAAACTGAGATTCAGAAAATCCCTGAAAACATGGCTGTTCTCCCTGCCCTGATCTGTCTCACATCACCTTCTATTCTACGGCGCCAAAACGCAGCGGCATTCGAGCGCTTAATAAAAACTTCAGTCAGTCAGTCATTCAAGATCTTTGATAGTCTCTTGGTCTTTAGGTGGCGGAGGATCAGATCTTCAAGGAAGAGCTCTATACAATCCCCCTCAAGTCCTTCGGATACACCTACCACACGTATGTTGCTCCTCCGGGCCCTCCCTTCCTGGTCCTCGAGCCGCAAGGCCATCTGCCTGTGTTGGTGGACGAGCTCGTTCACCCTGCCCTCGAGCCACTTTTCAGATGCCTGCAGTGCTTTAATGTCCACTTCGTTGGATTTGGATCTGTCCGTGGTTTTCCCCAGGTCAGCGCGGAGTAAATTCACCTCGATCGTGATTTTGCCCATTTTCGTCTCAAGGCTGGTGCCAAGGGTCTGGATTGCAGCCATTATGGAGGTCAGGGAGGGTTCCGCCTGGTCTTTGCCATCCTTTGCCCCTCCACCGGGCTGCGGCTGCGTTCTGGGCACTGCGTAGTTGTCCAATTTATTGGTTTGGGTCACTAGTCCCCCTTTGGGCCGCATGGTGGATCGGGTGCTCCTGAGTCCGGATATAGCGCCACCCGCACTTATCTGTGAAAGTCCGTGGGTCCGCGTCAACGGTGGCCTCCCCCTGTCGTCCGGCCCGCAGCAGCCAGCGCCAACTGTCTCTACCAGGATCGCACTTGGGGCTGAGGCCCACCAGAGGAGTTCCTGCGGTGTTCGCCGTAATGTACCAGCCGTTTGTAGCGACGTATTTGGGCCTGCGATCGCCACTCACTGCTGTTGTTTTTGCCCTGCTTCACCAGCGGGTCCTCTGATTCCCAAACCGCCGCTGTTGCTGTGCTTTGGTGCTGTCTACCGGGCCGGGCGTCCAGGGTCTCGCTATCAAGGCCGTAGAAGCCAACCCATCCCACGGGGTCGCCGCCACGCAACCCGTCCCTTCTTCGCGCTTACGCGACGGTTGAATGGGGCGATGGTCACTCACTCCTGCGGTCCCAATGGGACGTCGTCGGATCACGGACGTTCAGGTGGGTCTGCAGGCCCTCCGCAGCTGTCCGCGCCTGTGGCCAGCACCGCTACATCAGCGTCCAGGCCGCGGTCCTTTTCAGCATATTGTGTGTGGCCACGCCCTCCGCCGACTTCGCGCCACACAGGCCGCGTCGCGTTGTAGGCCTTAGACCGGGGCCTCGAGTTGAGCGGCCGGCGGCTCCAAGCACCAGCTGCCGGACAGCCGCCGAAAACTGCGATCTCGGTGTAGCGCTTTCCGTGGGTCTCCGGACTCCGCTCCAACGCGCCGAGTTAGCACTGTGCCTGAGGGAGCTGGGGCATCTAGGGCAAAGCCTCCCAGCTAGGATATTTGGCTGGATTTGCAGGGGACAACAATGTTTTAATACGTTTTTAAGTGCAAGTGCTTATTCAATGATTGTTGGATTCTGTTTGATGGCGGATACAGGTGAATGGGTAGGATAAGAACAAATTACTAGTTAGATGAATACGAATGGTGCATGAATGAAGAACCCATACATGGCTAAATAAATTTGTGAGTGAGCACTCAGGCAGAATGAATGAGTGATGTACGATTCATTCATCCTTCAACACAGAGAAAACAGTCTGTTAAGCCTTGGGTGCCTGCCAATCCTGGAGGAGCAATAGGGATGTGAGTATGTATTGGCACTGTCAGTAGTGTAGGAGGACTTTACTAAAAGGCAGGCTGTCTGCATAAAGGCTGTATCTGTTTAGGATACGTATCTGCAAATGAAGGTTGTCAGTTCAAGGGGATCTTGCATATGGGGGTTGGGGGGCCTCAAATGCAGTGTTTGCTGTCAGGGCAGGGCGTTCAGACAGTGTAGGGAACGGTCACTGCAGAGGGGGAAGTGAGCACAAGGAAGCTGTAACTGTGAAAGAGGGACAGTTGGCACGTGTGCGTGGCTGTCATATCACTGGGGATTATGGCACGAACTTGGTGTGCACTTTGTGTAAGGATAAATTAGTCAATTCAAGCAAATGGCGACAAAGGAACATTCTTCTGGACCGCTGACATCAGGAAAGTGCCACCCCAGCAGTCTGGGAGTACTCTGCAGTTGTACTGGAGCAGAAATTAAAAGGCTTCACCTTCTGCATACATAGGTATGTGGGACCGGATGCTGAGATACTTTCCTTATGCATGCACAGATAGGTGAGAGCTGCCTCTCCGCTTTTGTGAAGCAGAGTGCATGGTGGGCATGTCTACGGTGTCAAGTCTGGCTAGGAACATTTTATGATTGTATAACAGACTCAGATATTTAACATGTCAAAAACGTAGAGGTCTGGTAATCTTGAGAGTGGAGTTGACTGATATAGAAAGCAAAACAAAGCTGTGATTAACCAAAAAACCTGAAGACCTAAATTGAGAACCTCAACAATCATTCCCCTGTGCAAACACACCAATCAGTTCATTGCAGACATTGCTACTTTTACCAAACTCGAATTCATGCACACCTGAATCCATCATCCTTTCTCCCAAAGAAGAGATACAATGTTGTGCTTTCTCCTGGGCCTCTCAAAAAAGTAGCTGCACACTGTTCTGCAAACCAGTGTGACCGACTCAAGAATTCTCTGCACTGTGCATTTACACTTCACATACCTACAGCTCCATGCTGAAAGGTGAAGGACACCTCTTAGTAACTACCGCTGTCATCAGTAAAAACATTTATATACTAAGGCTCACATCAAGAGTGCCCCATTAAATTCCCAGTCCCCTTCAAACCCTGTCCGGATTTAAATTTTGACAGGTCCAATTCGGCAGAATACTCCTGAAAAATGGGTGAGTAATTACCAGAACTTTCAGATTTTGTTGACATTAGCATCAACATCTGCATGTTATTATCCAAAAAGTTATAAGAGGTGATAATTATCACACTTGATAAATTCTGAAGACTTCATTGTCGGATTTTATCAGGTGCAATAATTATTGTATCCGGTACCAGGTCACATGCAATGAGAGATTTACTATTTGTTCCTGTAGCACACTACAGCAGCCGCAAATGCTGCGCTGTGTGAAAAGGAGAGAGGAGGAGAGCGCCCAATTTACTAAAATAAGGCCCTCTCCTCCCACCTCGCTTGCGCCAGCGCTGAAATCAGTTGCTGTGCACCCAGGAGAGACCTTTGTGTCAGGGTGTCTGCCTGAGTATAGCATAGGTTTTGTATTGAATGGAAAACCTTCCAGTACAAAATACTATGCTTGGACTAACATGAAGCCTTTTCCCACTTTGTATGGGTGCTGTACAGTGCAGAACACATGCAAAGTTGGAAAAGGAAGGAGAAATTAAACCATCTCTCCTTTCTTGTGCCTACTTTGAAGGGGCGCAGTTTTCTCATGGTAAACACTGTTTACTTTGATTAGTAAATTGGGTTTAGCGTGAGAAACCTAGGATGGCTACATGGGAACCTAGGGTGGCTGCATTGCCCACCCATGGTACACCCCTTGGCGCTAAGTAATGCTTTGCATTATTTTCCCACTATTTCCAGTGCTAAACAAGTTTAGCACTGGAATGCAATTCGTGAAAAAAAGATTTTGCACAAATTTGTGTCACTTTTGTGACACAAAAACAGCGTAAAATCTTAGTAAATCTCCCCCAAGATCTTTAAACTAGTACATCAGTGACTTGGGGATGCAACACTTTGGCAAAGCTTTTGAATATGTTTGGTGAAACTTACATTTAGCTGAGTGTGAAGTCAAAGAACTTTGCAGTATGGGCTGAGTTCATAATTATGCATTTATGGGTAGATGCAAGAGCCATGGGTATAGAATAAGGTTACATTTCTTCGAGGAGAACTGTAGAAACTAGGAGGACTGTTAACTGTGTAGCCTCTGCATTATCTTCCACAGAGGCTCCATGTAAGGAATAAACAACACTGTAGAATATGACAACTCCATTTTGAAAAATGTTACCAGATTCCGTAAAAAAAACATAAGCATTTGTCTGATATGCTGGAAAGACCAGTACTGAATAGTAGGATGAAAAGGTGCGTGCCAGGACACATACCTTTTCTAGGACTAGATGTACTGAAAGAGTGGTCTGAAGGAATAGTTGCAAATTGGGCACCAAAGTTTTGCAACCAGACTTTTATTTTATGATATAACATATATACTAATGGCTTGCATCGAAACATCTCCAGTTACTAGGCCCCACAGAACAGCCAATGAACATTAACAAACTACATCACTATTTGTGACTCCTTGTACTTGACTACAAATACTGAGATAGTGGCCTGCAAGGAGCAACAGACCACCACCTGTTTGTTTGCATTCCCAAACAGAAACGATATCTAAAGCAGCACAAGCTCTTTGAAGGAGTTGGAACTGTTTTTAAAAACAAATGTTTCCAGTTTGCAAAATCATTGGTCGGAGCAGGCAGTGGTTGTAAACCACTGATACATATCAGACTGAATCACAATTAGGAAAGAAACCCCCTTTCACGCATTCCTAAGTGTAAATATGGAGGGGCCGGTGTTGGAAATCGGGGTCGGTACCTTGGCCAAATAGGGACCGTTGCCTCTAGTTAGGGTAAGGGGGATACACACTTTAGATAACCCCTGCTCACCCCCTGGGTAGCTTGGGACAAGCAGACAGACTTATCCTAAAGACAATGTGTAAAGTATTTGTACTCAAAACACACAGTAATACAGTGATAACACTACAAATGGACACCTCACCAGTTTAGACAAATAAAGATTCTTTATCTAAACTCAACAACAACAAAATGGCAAACATCCGTCATACAGGTAATGAAATACGACTTTAAAATTGTTATTGTAAAAATAAGAGACGTGAAAAACAAATAGCTCCACCTGGGACTATTGCGATGTCGTGACAGAAATAAATCCAAAGTACGGCTCCAACCGCAAGGAGCGCGGGGTCAGGCATGGAGTCACATGGATGCCCAAACAAACAGTTCTTTGGAAACAAAGTATATGACAATGCACGGCGTCGTAGAGGTGAGGCGCTGATGCTGAGGTCGATGCCAATTTTGTAGTGTAGTTCCTAGTTTCCCACTAGGCCCTGCGCATTGGAATAACATAAACAGTAGTATCGACGTAGAAGTGCGGATCTTCCAGGCCTCTACTGACTATGCTAAACTTAATTGGGTGTGTTACCAACTAGCTCAGAGGTCACTGGAAACTTTCTTCTCTGCATGGGAAGTGATCAGCTTCCCTGGCACAGACAAGAAGGGATTCAGCTTTCCAACAACCGTGCAACATGACAACTTTGCTCCTCAGATCAAGAGTCGATCTCTAGGGTCGTGTGAAACAATAGACATGTATTTCACTCAGTCAGATTAGTGCAGTTTACTTTCACGATATGTAGAGAATAGAGAGACGGGCGTTTGTCAATAAAGGGTTAACATTTATTGAACAGTCTTTCTTCTCGTACAAGAGAAATGTATTGCCACAATTACAAGACTTGTTATTATAAAAAGTACGTACAGTAAGATAAGTATTGCGAAATAATACTGTAAAAGCATTGATATGGTTTCTTAGCCATACAATGGTTTAAAAGTAATAAAACATATATACAGTCATATATACATTAGGCTAAAATACTCAACTGGTGCTTCTAACTACGCCTACCCCGGTGTGCCTGACCTAAGCCTAACACGTGGAAGGGGAGTAAGTAAGTAGCTTTAAGTTAAGTTGGTTTTGCCAAGGTTTGCTTCAAGAATTCTCATCTAAGGGTTTAGTCAACACCATACCTCTGAATAGAATGATGGAGGTCTGGTATCTCCTTCAGGAGGCACTCGGTATCCCAGTCACCCGCGAGGGCAGACTAGAAGCGCTGGAGCTGGATTTCTCTGTTCAGCGCGTCGAGGAGGAGGAGGGGGGACAGCGTCCGCGGGCAGCTTGGCATCTGCTGGGCTCTTCGCAGAGGGACGGCTGTTCAGCTCCTAAGCTCACCACACCATCGTTCGCGCTTTAGCAGCGATAATGGTATCAGTAGCTTCACCAACAGCAGCGGGGCAGCAGCAGCATCAGCGTACTGCATACAGCATACAACAGCAATGGGACACCAGCAATTGCTTAAGGCAACGTTGGTAGTATTTATACCTGACAGGTGCCTGGTTTGACGCAAGTTTGCTGGACATAAGACGTCAATTAAAGATGTCACTAGGAAGTGATAGCTATCAGTTGCTCATTAGAGTTCCATTACTAATCAAAACACAGCAAGCAGGGATTTCCAGGTTTGCTGAGTTTTTATCTTGTTGAAGAACTCGGAGTGTTAATCTAGGAATATCAGATAGTGACTTCTGCTCTGTCATTGCACTAATTAGTTGCAAAGGAAGTGGCAGAGAACTATTCTGGAATGTGGCTCTGTTCGTGTGAGGCCAGAGATGACTTTCTGAATATCGCACTTGAACGGTTATGCCAATATAGGGAATAAATGGATTTATAGCCGAATAGGGGCATAAGGCCACAGTATCGATCAGGAACCTAGATAAACACGCAACACCCACTCCACGTTTTCATGTCCATCAAATTACTAAAACTAGAGCAATTAGATGCATGTGTAACATTGCCCACCCCAAAATACATAAATGCATTCGAAATAGGCGTATATTGTAATACGTGAAATTTAGGTACTGTACGTTTTTGAAGCATAGAAATCATTCAAAAATTATTGCATATGAAATCAATGAACGATTATGCAAAAAGAATTACACATGAAATATCTCTGAAACAGAAGAAGGGTGAGATAAATCATCACATATAAATGCATTGCAATAAATGTGCTAGAGGCTGATGTAATTTTGTTATGTCTCTAGATGTGTTTAGAAATAGAAGTGTGAAGCTTCTGTTCTCTAAGAATAGTTTTTACCTTAAGCAAAGAATTGTTCGTGCCAAAAAAGGTCAATATTAAAAAATGTCCAATTCAAAAGAATTAATGCTTGAACGGGGAAATAGAGTTCCAACGCTTTTAGCAGTTTTTGTTGATCAAAACTGAAGGCCGAATTCAGAGTTCATGGGAACGCTGTGTGTCGGAAAGCTTCTCCAAAGTTATTGTTTCTGTACGGGTGAGAACATCGTATCAGACAGGCTCTCAAAGAATTGGTCTACAAAATCAGGTGACAGTTCAACCAAATTCGATAGCGCTGTAACTTGGCAGGTGTGAGAATGATTGCTGTCATCATAGTCGGGAGCAGCAATGCTCACAGAAGGTCGTACCTGGGTGATGTTGCTTTTGTCACTCGCTCCACTGTTACCACCTAGTCGCAGCACAGGAGTCTCAACGAATGCCGTCATCAGGATTGGTAGCCGCTGGGGACAACACAATGCGTGAGCCGTTATTGGACTGAGCAAAGTATTGACGTCCATTGGTACTGCTGATGGAAGTGAAAGACAGATGTCCAACACGCACTCATCTCCGCATAGCATACATCGAAGTACCGGTAAGATACAGTTCTGCCATATAGGTCTGAATGAAAGGAACCAGGTCATGTTTAGATCTCTCAGCCTGGCCAATCCGAGGACGTTAGTTATCCTGTCCCGGTAGCGCATTGCTAGGATTGTCTCTTCCATTCCCATGGGAGCTATGTCTGAGCTTTGGCTTGCCGTAACGAAGCAGGACGGTCAAAAATAAAATCCCTGCTACAAGTCCCAAAAATAATGGTATGCCGCCAAAAACAGAGTGTACAAAATTAGGAACGATTCCCAAAATTGCTTGAAAAGGTGTTAGCAGTCCCGTAAAAATCGTCTTAAATATGCCTGGGATGCTTGTGGCACTAGACATGTTAAGGAGTTGGCTGAGCATTTCTACGAAATGCACGGGGCAATTTGTTGATAAAAGTTCATGAACTTCAGTAGCTGTCCTTGCAACTAGAAGATCATACGTCTCTTTTGATGACGTTATAGGCACTGTTATCTGCAAAAGCACAGACTTCATTTTGCTTAAAGTATCAATTCGTATAGAATAGAGATTCAGACGAGGCCAGATGGGAGTCACTGTGTCTGCAGGCCCACTCGGGAACAATGCCTGCATACAGCATTTGACCATGGATGTTACGCTTACTAGATAACTTTTCCCTGGCACAAGGCCACAACATCTGTGATCCGTTCTAAGAATGTAACTCCCGTTTGCAAGTTGCATAAAGAAGGGCTCTATCTGAGTTGCAGGTGTGACTAGCTGGTGGCATGAAAGGTTGTTAGAATTTCCATCACATGCTCCGTGTAAATTAATACCCTGACACAAAAGTATACCGCTTAGTGAATGTTTACAGTTGTCACCACTAAGAAATACATTTTTGTCGCTGTCACTATAGCAAGAATGTGTGTATGGTAATTTCCATTCAGATTTTACATATCCTTTACCCAGTTGTTCATACTGGCCAGTAGGTATGTATTCAAGGCACTTTTTAAATCGGAAAGTTGTTATCGGAATGGTGATAATTCCGTGTATTATCCATTCAATGACAGGACTCTCTGACATTGTCAATGGTAATCTCTCAAGTTTTTCGATGCTCAGGATTGTATAGTCTGCTCCTTTCTGTGCCAAACTGATGTGTTTTATTCAGGAATCTATCTTGACAGCTGTTTGTGTCAGTAGGCCAGATTAACCACTTTTTCCAATCAGGATGTGTTCTGTTAAAATGTAAAATTTGTGACACGTCTAACTCAATATCTGCAGTTGTATTTTCAGGTATTGGC